>NC_141990.1:161404000-163804000 GCF_049901715.1 Pseudonaja textilis
AAGGGCAGCATGTAATTATATATAGCATGTACTTAAACTGTAATGCATCTAATAAAAAAACCTTAGATCTATCCTATTAGAATATTAGTAGCATTGGATGTTGTACAAGGGTATGTTCATTAAAATTTTATTCCTAACAAAGAGGTATCCATAAATATTGGGATTGCTAGCTATGTACTTCATAATAGGCTGGATCCCGGAAAACCTGTTGAAGTATTAAGCCAGAAGCCATTGCATGCAAAGAGTTACCATTGCTCTTGACATTTGTATGCATAAAGAAGTATTATACTGGACAAAAATGGAACTGATTTGTAAAACCAGATGTTGAATATATAGAAAAGTATAGTTCTATAATAAAAATGAGAATTGTATATTTAGTCAGTTTAATCAACATGTTTAATCAAGACTTGCTGCATTACTAGATCAAATAAGAAAAAAAAATGCTTACCCCAATGCCACCACATGGAAGCCTGACAAACAGTGATGTCAGAGAGCCTGGAGAAATCAGAATAGAGTAAAACATTGTTAAAATTACAAAATACATGTGATTTGGGAGTAATTTAAAAATCTGTCATCAAAATTAATAGTACAGATCTATCCATTCCTACAATAGTATTAGATGCTGAATATGACACTGATTATCTCAATCTCTAAACTTGACTCAGCTGCATCCTTTCTGGAACAAGACTATAGAGAATTTGGATTAGGTCTTTAATGTCAAGCGCCAAAAGTAAAGACAGAAACAGATTTTAAACCTGTTTAAAGAAAAGATTGAGGGTTTTAAAAATATTTGATATTGATATTTTAAATTAAACTTGCTCATTTATCTACAATCTTCTCCTTATGAATAAATCAGTTTAAAAACTCAGTAGGTCAGAAAGTTTTAAACAGGCTGAAATTGATGTAGTTGACAATATCATATTCCTAGGGAAAGGATATAGAATATTGCCTGAAGAATTATCCCTCCTGCAGGATTGGTACCAAAGGAAACAATCCTTTTGAATATTCCTTCAGTGGCAAGTGGCAAGGGCTCAGATGCTGGACTTTCAGTGAGATGCAAGGGATGTTAGGAGGAACTTCTGTAGAAGGTATTGGGACCACTCTAAGTTCAGTGAGGTGTACAGCAATAAATGTGATAAGTAAAGATTTGTTTTCGAAAGTGCCAGTTTAAACATCTTTCTGTTATTCCTTTAAGCTTCAGTAATATTGGGATCATTTCAATATATGGGTATTACAACCATCAGATTATCTAACTTGAGCATGGTGACTTTTTCTTGAATAAAGGGAAAAAACTATTCCCCAAATATTATATCCTGGTTATCTTGTAACTCTCATTGGAAGGAGGGAGAAAATAATACTAGTCTAGAAGAATTGTTTCTCTCTGATTAGGTGTCCCTTCAACTTTATTTATTCCTATTTAGGACAGGAATTAGCAGGCAGGAATATAATTCAGTAGATAAACTCTTTAACACCATGTAACAGTCTTAGATGACAGAAATGATTGAAGACTTGAGGTTTTTTTAGCACTTCATAACCACCTGTCAACCATAAGGTTGGGGGATGATCACCTAATGAAGACTTGGGGCAGATCACTTTATAATGGTGAAGGGCATGCAATGTTACAAGAGCTAGGGAATTAAGGGGAGCAGTGGACATCCAAGAATCCCTCTTGGCCTTTAGGGGCCTTGCTTCTCAGGTCTTTGGTTGTGAGACTGTTTCTGAAGATGAGCTCATGGGATCAGCTGGGATTACTGCTAGTGCACTAACCTCCCTGCTGCATAGCAGCCTCCCTGCCTGAGCTGCTGGAGGCCATCTCAGGGTTGGTGGTGGTGTTCCCCAAACTTATGGTCCTGGGAGACTTGAACCTGATATCCCTGGGTTGGGCCTTTTAAGTGGCCCAGGAGTTCATGGTCACCATGTTGGCTATGGGCCTATCCTAGATCATCATGACAGTGGTTTCACACCAGATATGATCTAATTAGAGCTAAGGCAACATGATTGGGTGGGGAATCTAATGTTATATCCCAGCATGGTGGGATCACGCCCTGGTGTTCGAGATTCTTTTGTGCAGGGAGGCTGGACCCATCAACTGATGGACCCAAATGAGCTCCAGAGAGAACTGGGAAATATCCTGGGGAATTACTGCACAGAAGTTCTGGTTATCTCCAGAACCAAAGGGCAGCCAAGGCTTTGGACAGGATCATGCCTGTGTGGCCTATCTTGTCCCATCACTTCTGACACTCCCCCTGGTTTATGGAGGAGCTGTGAGTTCCGAAAAGAGCCAAGAGATGTTTAGAGGCCCACTGGAGCAAAATGAGGGATGAATCCAATTGATACAACTTAGAGCTGCTATTAGGCCTATCTTGTGGCTTGTAAGAGTACTGAAAGATCCTGATTTCTCTGCCCTTATGGTGTCTGCACAGTGTTGCCCAGTGGCCCTGTTCAGAATCACACAGTCCCTCTAGGGACAGGAGGGTTTAGGTGATAATATTCAGGGCCCTGAAGAGAAATTTATGAAACACCTGATGGACAAAGTCATTTGGATTTGTTCCCAGTTGGAGCCCATGCATAGGGCATTTCAGATGTCAGTCTTACCCGATTAACTGGGAACAATTCAATTTTGTTGGACATGAAGTGGATAGGGTTTTCAATGCTGTCAGTGAACCATCTATCAATTAGATCCCTGTCCCTCCTGTTTGGTGAAAGTCTCCAAAATGGTGACAGTCAGGTGTGTTCAGGTAGTGATACTTTCTTCACTGCAGAAGGGAACTGTCAGAACCTTTTAAGGAGGCTCTGGTTTGTCCCTCCTTAAATAACCATTTCTTGATCCCACCAATCTGGACAACTTTCACCCAGTCTCCTACCTTCCCTTTCTAGGGAAGATGGTAGACAAGGTGGTTGTTGGCAGTTTCAGAGGGTCCTGGATGAAACAGATCATCTAGACCTCTTCCAGACAGGTTTCAGGTCTGGTTATGGGATAGAAACAGCATTGTGGATGACTCTTCTTCTGATGAGAATGGGATGGGGAGAGTGCATCTATTCTTGTTCTCCTTGGTCTCTCAGCAGCTTTTGATACAATAATCATTTAGTACAGCTGTTTAGTTTGGGGCTGGGCAGCAGTCTAGCAATGGTTCAGTTCCTTTCTCCAAGGCCAATCCCAATTGATGTTAATAGGGATTGAGAGGTGGGGTGCAGAGCTCAGTACTCTGTCCTTTTTAACATCTACTTGAAGTCCCTAGGTGATATCATTTGTCACCATGAGATGAGGTACCACCACTGTGCTGATGATTCTCAGCTTTACATCTCCAAGTGATGCTGTTGGTGCCCTCTCACAGTGCCTGAAAGTTGTGGGGGTCTGAATGTGGGACAACAAACTTTGCTTGAATACTGGTAAGACCAAGTGGCTTTGGGTGCCTGGCGCTTCTGATTCTGGGACTTTAACATCTTTAATTCTTATTCGGATTGCACTACCCCAGACAGACCTGATGTGTAATCTGGGGGTTCTTCTGAACTCCTGCTTGATGAACAGGTGGCAGTCGTGGCTAAGACTCTTTGTACAACTTTGTGTTGTGAGCCAGTTGCATCCTTTTCTAAATTGGAAGTCCCTGTGGTCAGTCACTCAAGCCCTAGTCATCTCAATACACTCTACATGGAGCTACCCTTGAAGAGAATCCAGAAGCTTCAGTTGGTGCAGGGGGAAGCTGTGTGAAGAGTTCTTGGGGCACCTAGAGTGGCACAACACCACGAGCTGCACTGGCTGCCTGTTTGCTTCTGGGTTCAATTCCAGATGTTGGTTATCACTTTAAAAGCCCTTCTTAGCATGAGTCCAGGCTACCTGAGAAACCAAATCACCTTAACGGGATTATCCCACTCCATCTATGCTGGTTTAACAGGTGTGCTGCAGACCCCTTAAGCCAAGGAATTTTGGCTGATGGGTCCAGAAGAAGAGCCTTTTCTGTTATGGCTCCAGCCCTTTGGAACTTTTTTCTTCCCGAGATTAGATCCACTCCCACCCTTTTGGTCTTCCAAAAGGCCTTGAAGAAATGGATATGTCAACAAATCTGGGATCCCAATGGGGACCTGGCATGTCGGGGGTAGCTAATAGAGTAGACAATACCCCATCTCCTTCTGTACACATTTTGCTCACTCCCTCTCCATCCTGCTGAGCTTTATTTCAATTGAATTTTAACTTTTTTATTGTTTTAATGCTTTATTCCGTACTTTCTGTAACCTGCCTAGAGTTGCCTTCAATGAGATGAGTGGCATAAAAGTTTGATAAATTAAAAAAAAAAACTGTATCAGACAATATTTGTTCCAACACATGCAGCTACATAAACTTTGGATCTGGGGATGTCCTTCTCTAGAGGAACAAAGAGGGGAACCTTCAACCATGCACCTATAACTCCAGAAAACTCCCTGACCCTGAAGAAATGTGGGCAGTGATAGAAGACAGAGGCCTTCATGGTCTGATGGGCACTTATTAACCTGGTGGCACTTCCTAAAAGGGAGACCCGTGCCATTGGAAGTATGGACTGATCATAAAAATCTGGAAGTCCTAGGACCCCTCAGAAACTCTCTCCCAAACAAGTTTGATTGGTGCAGTACTTTAACTGGTTGACTTCACACTAAAATATGTCCCTCAAGGAAGAATTTTCTAGCGGATGCACTGTCCCGAATGCCCCAGTACAAAAGCAAGCGCAAAGAAGTGGTCAATACTATTATTCCCCTCACTCAGAAAGCAGCACAAGTTACCACGAGGCAACAGACTAGGAGTCGATTGAGTGAACCGGAGGGGAGGAGACAAGTAACCCAGAAACTCAAGAGTTGAGATACAAACTGACTCCTGATTAAAGGACAACAAACAACTCCTAACTTCCTGGGATGGGTTGGCATGGAAATTATACATCCCCAGCACCCTCTGGGTTGAAATTCTGCAAAGAAGCCATGACACCGAGCAAGCTGGTCCCTTTGGATTTCTAAAGACATGGCATTTGGCACATAGACAATTTTGGCGGCCAGCAATGAAAAAGGACATCAAAAGCTATGTAAAGAGCTGTGCGATATGTGCAGCAAAGAAAAAAATAGACTGGGAAAACCCCTGGGACTGTTACAAGTAGCCGAGCCATCATGACCCTGGGAGGAAATAGCAATGGACTTTATCGTGGAACTCCCAGAAAACGGGGGAAACAATTTGGAGAGTGGATGATCTTTTTTTCAAACAGGCTCACTTCATTGCCTGTTCCAGCTTTCCTTCAGTCACAAACTGGTGAAGCTGTTCCTAAAGTACATTTACTAATTGCATGGAGTCCCAAAGAGAATCATATCTGATCAGGAGGTCCAGTTATCAGCCAAATTCTGGAGGGAGTTCATAAAGTTAACTGGGTCTTCCCAGAGGTTTAGTTCGGCTTTTCATCCGAGTACCAATGGGGCGGCAGAATGAACTAATACAATGATAGAGCGGTACTTCAGGTGTATGTCTATTACCAACAGACCAATTGGGCTGACCACTTGCTTTTCACTGAGATGGCATAGAACAACACTGTGCATAGCAGCATGGGCTTTACACCTTTTAAGGGGTGGAGTTCGTCTCCATGCCTGAGTACCTTCAAGAGCCTGACTGAATGGGTTGACTCCCTACAGGAGGCCTGGTGAAATCTAAAACAGATATTAACAAAAGCCACAGAGATGCAAAAAGAATAGGCAAACAAAAAGCAATTCCCCCCAGAGGCCATTTCTCACAGGGGAGAAAGCTTACCTCTCTATGAAATACCTAAAATTGAAATTGCCCTGTACAAAGCTGGTTCCTAAGTTTATAGGACCTTTTTCCATTGTAAAGATCATTAACCCAATCACGGTGGAGCTGAAACTCCCACGCCTGTTGGAAAAATACATCCAGTCTTCTACAGCGGTTTGTGGAAGCCAGTAATAGGTTCAGAGCTAAGGCTAGTAGCTCAGGTAGTTGTTGGCCCCATCGTAATTCAAGGAGAAACCATTATGGAGTAAAAAGAATCCTAGACTCTAGGTTATATAAGGAGAGGCTACAGTACTTAGTACAGTGAAAGGGTTCCCCCTCTCTAAAGCCACTTGATTGAAGAGTCAGAACGTGAGAGCAGATAAGATCCCCAAAAGCCAAAAGAACAGCTGGGGATGGCAGGAGTGGCTAGTGAAAATGTAACCTGTCTGTACTTGATATTTTCCAGATACTTCTCACTCACTAGGGGGAGAGCCGACTGTCAACTTTGAACTGAACCTGAAGCAGCTAGTTTTCTGTTCCTCAGTTGTCACACAGAGGGGAAAGAGGAAGGAGTTTGGAATGCCCTACTAGACACAACAGAGAGCTTTCTCATGTGAACCAAGGTCATGCTACTGGCAAAAGATAAGGTCGGAGAAGGAGTGCCTGGAGAGCCTGCCAATTAACCCAACTGGCTAACATGACTTGGGGATGCCGTTATTTCCTATTTTAATTATACTGAAACTGCAGGGAAGATTTAGAGTTGGTTTTCCTTTGAAGCTGAATAAGAAGAGCTTTGAGGAGGATCCTAGTTTCAGAGTTCTGATCTGCTTGGGTTTATTAGTCGGAACTTGGTTCATTTATGATCATTGGTAACACACCACAGACACAAAAAGTGGTGCCATAGTTATTTGTTTGCTTAATGATCTGGTTCATGCTTTATGATCACTACAAAAGTCATAAAATCAAGGATGATGCTTTATTACTGTCACAAGTTATGATTGCAATGGACAGCTCCCATTACATCATAACACAATGACTACCTGTACTTAATAAATAGTTCAGCCCTGAGCAGGGAATAAGACAAAGATGAGTAATGTCTCCTTCATTATTTAATGTATTCAACAATGAATATAGAAGAACATCTTTTATGCATTTCTGACCCTTGCAGCATCTTTCATGCATGGATTCACTATTATAGTCAGTCAGTACACATGATACTGGGCCTGATTCTTTTTTTTTTTTTAATCTCAGAGACTGCTTGTCAGGGTTCCGATCAAGGCCCTAATAAAATTAAGAGTCTCAAGCCATTTAGCAAGAAAAATCCAGTTGTTTATTAGGAGCGCAATGTCGGCACGACCTTGCCAATTTATGCCTTGCCTCTAACCCTGTTTCCCACTCCCAACCCCCAGAGTGTGTCACCAGTCACATTCCCCAATGGAGCAATTTGCAGGTGTAGAAGTCACTCCCTCCAGTCATTGCCAGTTGAGATGGCTTTGAATTCGGACAGCTAGGCTGTGTCTTGTTTTGACTGAGGTGTGAATTCCTTGGTACAATTGCGAGGCCCTGTCTATGGCAACTTGGGAACAAGTCAGGAAAGCTTCACGAGTTGACATTCGGCTTCCCTCACTTCCTGAAGGCAACCTGTGCGAAGCAAAAACAATTTGAGTATAGGTGTGTCATTTAAGGATGTGATCTCCCCCCGGTTTGGTTGGGTTCTTTTCATGGAATCTGGCTATGATGCAGTCAGCTTGGATGTTTCTGCTCTTTACCCAGGATGCCTCTGATAGGGGGTAGCCCTTCCACTTGATTAAGTGTTGGAGTTGCCCCCTGTGCCACCTAGAGTTGAGGATGTGTTGTACCTTCTAATGGTTTTGCCCCCCCCATGACCACTGGGTCAGGGGCTCATGGGGTGGTGGTCTCAAGGTCTACCCAACCACATGTTTTAAGAGGCTGCTGTGTAATACCAGGTGTATTCTCCACAGAAGTCAGGGCAGCTTCAGTTGCACCGTGACCTGGTTGATAATTTTTACTATGGGCAATGGCCCCATGAACTTAGCTCATTAAATTCGGCTGGCTAGGCTATGTTGGGAAGCTTTAGCCTCAAGTATTTTGTGGATAGGTAGACCCTCTCCTTCACTTGGAACGTGTGTTGTGGGGCTCGGTGTTTACCTATTGCTTATAGGTCTGCGCTGCTTTAGCAAGTGCTTTCTTGACATTTCCCATGCCACTATCAGCACTCACAGCCAATCAGTCAAACTGATTGAGGGGGGCATTCCTTGGGTATTCCAGCATTGGGACAAAGTCCATACTGACTATCTTGAAATGGTATTGCAGTACCTCATGCTACTGTGAACCGCATTATTGTAAGCAAGCTCTGTAAACAACACAGGCTCTGCCCAATTGGACTGTTGGTAGTTCACATAGCACCTCAGGTACTGTTCTACCATGGCGTTAAACCTCTCTTCCTGCCACTGGTACTTGGATGAATAGCCGAGCTAAGGCCCTGGGATGACCCAATGGACTGCAAGAATTGCCTCCAGAACTTAGCCATGAATTGGGTTCCTCTGTGCGAGATGAATCACAAAGGAGGGAATGAATTGGCTATGAAAGTTTGAGAATCCTAGGAAGGTTTGTTGTTATCTGAGGGTGCGAGGGGCCTGCCACTCTAGGATAGCTTGTACTTTGGCTGGGTCCATCTCTATCCCCTCGTTTGACATTTGGTATCCCAGGTAGTCAAGCTGTGAGCAATGAAATTCACATGTTGACAGCTTGATGTATATGTTTGCTTTTCAAGTACCTGGCAGACTGGGGTATGTGGTCCTCTATCGTCTCAGTAAAGATGAGGATGTTGTTCAGATAGATGAGGACCCCCTTGTAGAGGTGCTCATGCAACACTTCATTTATCAATTGCATAAACACGGCTGGTGGCCCCTACAGCCCAAAAGGCATTACTTTGAATTGGAAGCTTCCTAGAGGGCAGTTGAAAACTGTTTTCCATTCGTCTCCCTCCCTGATTCAGACTCGGTAATAGGCTTCTCTGAGGTCTAGAGAAGTCCTTGCCTTTGGCTAAGTGGGACAGCATGTCTTTCATGAGGGGGAGGGGATATAAGTTGTGAACACACACACCGTTTATCCCATGGAAATCCATGAATAATCTTATGGTCCCATCTTTTTTTTCTTTATATAGGACTGGGGCTGTGACTCATGGCTTGGCTGCTCGATGAACCCTCTTGCTAGATTTTTGTCTATGTATTTGCACATTACTTGCATTTCCCGGGGCGCCATGGTATACAGTTTGGGTTTAGGAAGCTTGGCCCTGGGGATGATTTTGATGGCACAGTCCATTGCACAATGGGGGGGGGGGGTTAGGATATCACACTCGAACACTTCGGTGAGGTCCTGGAATTCTCTAGGGATCCGTTTAGCCTTTGGGGTTTGTTTGGAGATGGCTGCCAGTTGTTCTGGTAGGGCCCTAGGGGAAGTTTCCTGTGTGGGCAATTACTTTATTTGCTGGTGCGGAGGGGGTTGGGGGCTATTCTTAGCCTCCGGCTGCCTCCTTTCCACCTGATAGTCAGGCCCCACTTGTCAAGCCAAGAGAGCCCTACTATGACCATCTTTGTCATTTTGGGAGCTATTATGAATCAAATTGATTCCCAGTGGTCCACTATCTGTAGCCTCACTGGTTCAGTCAGGTGGGTGGTGTGGGCTCCCTCCAACAGGGACCCATTGACTTGCTTAATTGGGTGGGCCAATTTCTTAGCTCTGATCCCCAATTTACGACCGTGGGCAAGTTAATCAAACATCTGGTGCAGCATGAGTCTATTAGGGCTTCAAAAGTGCCCTGGGTCCTTGTTTTTGGGGCTGTGCGGCATATCGGGAAGGTGAAAGATTGAATAGGTTCACTCACCATTAGGTCACTTTCCCGTTCGTCCTCGCTGTCATAAGGTTCCGATGACTGGTTGTCGTCAGCTGGAGTTCCCCACCCTTTGGCTGGGTAGGGAGGGACCTCTACAGCCTGGAAGGCTTTTCGAGACTTGTTGGTGACATGCTTGAGGCCTCATTCCAGCTGAGTAGTGGTTTTGGCTTGGGTTTGGGGGCTGGAGTTGCACAAGCCAATGCAAAGTGGCCTATCCCTCCATATCTGTAGCATTTCAACTGGCCTAGGAGGAGGGTTGGTCTTGGGGCTGGCTGGGTTGCAGTGGCATCCCGTTGGCCAGGTGGTCTGTCATCTGGTTGTCCTCTCTCTTTAGGACCTGGTAGCCTTCGTATGTCCTTGGTGTGCAAACTGCAATCAATCTTTATGGCTACTCGAAACCAGTCAGCAAGCCGGTTGGGAATGTCCTGATAGATGATGGCTTGGCTAATTTGCTTCTCTAGGCTTTCTCTGAAAAAATGTAGTAGTTCCTCCAGCCAGGGTGATAGCTTTCCCATGACTCTTTTGAATTCATGGATGTGTTCTTTAATGAGTCACTCTCTCTGCTTTAAATTCTGAAACTCATACCCCACATATTGATCTTCCTCCATGTCCTCAAATCTGGTTTCTAGCTCTTGTAGGAATTTGTGGACATCCTGCAGCTGGAGGGAGCCTATGAAAGGCCATTCATTTGCTTCTCCCTCTAATCCTCTGGTTATGGCATGCACCATAGCTCTAGATGCGATGGGTAGAGATGTCCATAATGATCTAAATGGACTCCCGCAGAGTCAAGGAATAGAGCTAGCTGATCTGAGTCCCCATCAGATTTCCCCCTGAATCTGGGTGGTTTGTTCAACACTGCCACTCCCTCATCTTGTTGGATCCCATCTGCCTACTCTTGATGTGCTTGGCAGTTTCCATCAACTTTAGTTTGTGGAGGGGAGTTTGTGGCGTGGGGGAGCTAGAGGCGGCAGCCTCAGGCTCAGTTTGCTTCTGCCAGATTGAGAGGGGGGCTGCCTTCTCATCTGCTTCCCCTTTTCTAGGGGGTTAGGTGCACCTGGACATCCCGGGGTTGCTCTGTGGTTAGCTCCAACTTAAACTTAGGGTTGGCTAATTGGAGCTCAGCAAGTTGGATTTGGCTTCTCTTCCCTTCTGGAAGTTTGGTTGCATTCTCCCCTATCTCCTTCCCCCTTTCTTTTGGGCAACACAACTGCCCCTCGTTGCGAAAGGTGGCTTGTTGGAATTCCTCCCTCAATTTCTCCAAGGACTCACCTAGAGTCCCAAGTAGGGATTTTGGGGTTCTGATCTCATCCCTTCATCCACTCCAGTCTTCTAGTTTGCTTATAGGTTGTCCCAAACAACAGGACTTGGATGGGGGAATTTGGTCTCGGCTACTTTGGGATTTTTTTTTCCACCAATACTCATCTCTTTCTGCTTTGGTCACTGAGGCAGGCATCCTGAGCACCTCGGTTTTCCATGGTCAGAGATGGCTGCACTTGGGTTCCAACTGGGCTGTTGGTTCCTCTAGTTCCCTGGATGGGAGTAGGATCTGCTTCCTACTGGGTTGCCAGAAGCAGGATTTCTTTCGAGATTCCGTCCTCCGCCATGGTGGCCTGAGTTTCTCTCCATGCACCACAGGTATCAGAGAGCAAGAGGAGAGTCCGGGGCTCAGGAATCCTGGTCATTTTTGGTTGATGTCAGGATTCCGACCAAGCCATTTAGCAAGAAAAATCCAGTTTTTTATTCGGAGCACCATGTCTGCATGACCTAGGTGAAGCCAGCTGTCAACCCAATTCATGCCTTGCCTCTGACCCTGTTTCCCACTCTCCCTCCAGAGTGTGTCACCAGTCACATTCCCCAATGAAGCAATTTCCCGGGTCATAGAAGTCACTCTCTCCAGCTATTGTGGATCTCTGTGGAGATGGCCTTGAATTCAGCTGGCTAGGCTGTGTCTTGTTTTGACTGTGAATTCTTTGGTGGAGCTGTGAGGTGCGATTCCCATCCCCCTACCTATGGCAACTCGGGAGCAGGTCAGGAAAGCATCACAAGTTGAACTACTTAAATTCCAGACACACTTACATTACACTCTGAGTTCCAATGGTGAACATGGCAAACTCTTATTAAATTCTGAAGTCTCTGTCCAGACAGAGCACAGCAAGAAAGATGAATCAAAAATGATGAATCTATTTAAACAGAGCCAATCAAGGAAGCTTAAGATGACCGGAGATAACAGTGATGGATTTTATATCCTCCATTAGGAAAATAAAACACACAGACAAACTTGAAAATAAAATACTTTGTTAAATATTCCAATAAAGTAGCTCAGATTACTGTAAAGAAAAAGGGATTGGGTTGGTAATTTGTGATTCACTACTTAGAGCAGGGGTGTCAAACTAAAGCCCATAGACTAGATCCAGCCCATAATGTGCTTAGATCTGGCCCACAGAGCCACCCTGGAAACAGCAAAAGACCGGCCAGCAGCACCTCAGTCCAGCCCAGGCCAACTAAGCACTAAACTACAACACGGTGGCAGCCATCCGAGCTGAAAGCGGTCAGCCTTAGATCCACAGGGCCGTTCAGAGCCAGCAAAGGGCCACCTCTGTTCTGCCCCTGCCCCATAGGCACGCACACAGGAGGCAGTGTGTCTGCAGGGCCGGCATCCCTGGAGAGCAGCTTGCCCCACAGGCTGACTGTGTTCTGAATGCTTCCCTTTCATCCAGAATGCCAACATTTTCCACCTTCTGTGCACACGCCCAGTGGGGGCAGGAGCAAAACAGTGGGCTGGTCTCTTGCTGGCTCCAGGGCAGCTGCGTAGGCCAGATCAAAGGCTAACTGTGTTCAGGCCTGGATGGCTGTCACAAGTTGTAGATCTTTGCCCAGTTGGCCTGGGCGGTCTCATGCCAAATTGGCATAAGACCACCCAAGGAACCAAAACTCGCCTCAACCGCTGTCATTAAGTGCTCCAGGTGTGGCCAACAAGGCCACTGAGTGTCTGAGTGGTTAGCCCGGCATCCATCTTCCAAGTCCAAATCCCAGCTGAGCCCAAGGCAAAGAGAACCCAGCACAAGCCAGCACACAAGGGGAGATTTGTCCAGTAAGCTGTGGAGGTTCCCCCTTCCTCTGCAAAAGGGGGAGAACCTCCGGCTCCGGAAGCCCCACCAGTCCCGAGTGACAGAAGTGAGGCCAATGAACACAACTCGATAGTAAGTGAGGCCATCTTCCCCTTTGCTATAAAATCACAGATAGTGATGCCCAGGATGGGAGCCCAAGGAGACATAGAGGCCATCCTAGACACCAGGTGTACCAGATGCCTAATCACCCCCCCCACTATTCAGAAGCTAGGGATAGGCACGATGCCCCTGGCACATCCCATACGCTTCAAGCAAGTCAACGGGACTTTGGCAGAGCCCCAGCTACCCTAGTCAGCAAGCCAGTGAGGCTGGAATGGGCAATCACTGCACCCCTTCGGGGTGAATTTGGTTTCTTTTATGAAAATGTTTGCCACAGTACAGCCCGCATATAAGATACTGTTTATTGGTATGAGATACGATATATTTTGGGAATTGTGGTGTTGTAAAAGAGCCCTCCCTCTCTTTCCCCTCCCTCTACCCATAAAGCTGTGGTCAAAATTAAAGTTAAATATTTGTCCAGAAAATGCTTCCTAGCCAGTTATAAAGAAAGCCATGGAATCACACAGTTGGAAGAAACTATAGAAATAATTTAGTCCACCCCATCCTCCTTCAGTACAGACTGTTTCTGGAAAAAGATCATCCAGCTTCTGTTTGAAGCCATCCACTGAAGGAGAACCAATCATTCAAATGACAGCCTCTTCTACTAGCAAACAGTACAATCAGGAATCTAATTCTTAGTAATTTTAACCTATTAGTTCTGGTGTTGTCCTCTGGAGCAAAAGAGAGTAAGTCTATTCCTTTTCTAATTATAACAATTCAGATATTTGAAGACCTTCCATGCTTCTTACTCGAATTCTGGAGATTGAACATGCTCAGTTCTTTTAATAAGTACCAGAAATTATGGATACAATTGCAAATACATAGCTTTTATTTAAAAATAAGGAAAACTTTTCTGACAGTAAAATCTATACACCAGTGAAAAATTCAACCAGTGGAGATTATTGGTTTCCTATCTATGGAGATCTTTAAGGGGAAAATTAAATGTATCTCTTAAGGATGGTTTAATTATTTTCTCTGCACATTGTAGAAGTCTGGATGAACGAGATGATCTTTCTAGTTTTTTCCCCCAATTTCATGATTCTATCAACTGTTTCTTACAGGGCTTTGTTTCTAGACAATCTGACCATTTTGGTAGCACTTTTCTTAAGTTGCTTCTAGTTGTCATTGTCACTTTTTGCACAATATCCAGTATTCCAAGTAGAATTCAATGAGGGCAGAGTAGAGTGGAGCAATTGCTTCCCATAATATGGACTCTGTGGTCCTGCTCATGCACGCAATATTGATTGCTTTATTAGTAGATATATCACACTGCTAGCTCATATTTAACTTGTGGTTGACCAGGACATCCAGATCTTTTCCACAAGAACAATTGCTAAACCAAGTGTTTGTGGTTTTCAGGCTTCCCATCCTAGAGGATAATTTTACATTTCTCTTAAGATCTACTCTTTTAATTTAACCCATTGCTCAAACCTATGGAGAACTTTTTACATCTTTTATCTCTCTCTGTCTCTCTCTCTTTTTAAAGTAATAGCCAGCTTCCTCTCCCCAAAACACTGGGCAGTCTGCAGACTTTATCAGCACCCCTTGGTTCCCTGATTCAAGGGAGTTGAGCCCTATGGCACTCTGCTTAATATTTCACTCCAATCTGAAGCCTTTGATGAGGACTATTTGGATGTGATTATTCAAGCCAATTTTGAGTTCAAAATTGAATAATGTCAGGAAGATTCTCCTTAGTTTAGGTTGCTCTTCTCCTTGTTCAGTTTCCATCCATTGCTTCTTATTTTGCCTTCTGCTGCTTTGGAAAATACATTGCCCCCCCACACCCCACCCTTGTGGCATCCCCTCAAAAGTCTGTTTTGTAACCTGCCTATCAAACTCTTGGGCAAAGCATGTGAGCCATTTCCTCTTTTCAGTGGTCCATGAAAGTACATCTGTGGCAGGTAGATGCAGATAATAAAGTCAAAAAAAGGTGAACATTTTTACAGAACTATAGATATGTTGAGGCATTTAAGGTGAATAGCCAGAAAGCGAGGCAAGGCCAGGTGTGACAAGGAGTGGCTGGGAGGAGAGGGGTGAGGTGGGTCAAGGTGTGGCGAGAAGAGGCTGGGCGTGGCGAGGCACCCCTTGATGTGAGTGATGGCGAGTTGGCCACGCTCACCCTCACACATGACCACCCAGACATGCCTATCCAGCTGATCATTAGGGCAGAGAACCAGTTGTTAAATTATTTGAATCCCGCCACTGGTACCTTGTATAAATAAAATGTCCTCAAGAGGAAAAATAAATTGCAAAAAGCATGCCTTTATGGGAAAGCTTGTCAAGTAGAATCTACCAAAGTATACAAGATCTGGATTCCTAGATTAAGTGAGCTTTATATTTATAGAGTCCCAAATCAAATGAACAACTGGAAAGCAGGTAACATTACATTTTCTGTACCTAACAGTTTCCTGCTGTCCAATTTCTGTCTGTTCAGCGGGTTGGTACCATAAATCAGTGTGTGTGCTTCTGAATGCACAGTCTGTAATTCTTCTAGAGTTGCTTTTCTTCCACGGATACACTACAGGAGAAAAGGAAGCAGTGAAATTCCATTTCCCTTGATGAAAAAGCATCATCCCAAATAGAAAATATAAATAAAGGTGTACACAAATGCGACTGACCAAAGAGATTACATCAAAAATGCACCGACTTCACAAGGTTTCTCTATTTTAATTCTGAAATTTTGAACAATTGTATGCTAAATAAATAATTTTAGGATTCTTGCTGTTTCAGAGACAGAAAAACAAGAATAATCTTACCACCATTTTTTGCTCTAGGAACCTCATGGAGTGAGGTAGACATTCTTTGACTTAGAGGCAAAAATGTTTATGCCAATTGTATTATCTGAAATAAACTGCACCAAGAGTACATCGGGAAAGAAAAGAGGTGGCATTGTATAACACTTTATTGCAACTAAGAAAATGGAGTTTAACTTTTACAAAATGGTTATCATATAAAATACACAATTCAGAATTTCACCAGTGTAACATTAGGTTTGTTTCAAAGTGACAGACATATAAGATAGGAGTGAAATAGCACTGACATTAGAATTGAACTTACCTGAACATGTGTCCAGTGGCACTATCTTTGGTGCCTTGTTAAACTTCTTGATTTTTAACAAAAATGTTTGATAAAAACAGTCAACGTCAAACCATGAATGTTAGTTGGCCCACTTTTAATCAATCAAGATTGATTAAATAAAAACAATCAAGATTGATTAAATAAAATCAACAAGGAAGATCCCAGTAGGAAGAAAACCTTAAAGGTGTAGTAACCACCTGGAACTTCTTGAAAGGGGAAGTGAAATCATAGTGCAGGGCTGACATAAATGGCATCTTCCAAATATATATAAAGCTGCAAAATTATCACCCTCTCAAGCACCCTGTCCCAAATAAACTACCCAGTAACTGGACAATAGTTGACAAACTCCTCCGGATCCAGGGAAGACACACCCCCCCACAACCCTCCCCCAGCTGGTTCTAATGAGCCAAATTAGGGAGAGGTCAAGGGAGCATATCATAGGGTAGACAACCATAAGCATCTTGTCTATATATTCAGGCCTCATAAACTGAAAGTGATTTTATCTAATTGAACCACAACACTTACTGAGTAACTCAGCAAATATTACATCAATAGAAGTCTTAAAATTGGCATGAAACTAACTTGTCTAATGCTTGACATGCATTTCCTCATTGTCAACAAATTCACTGGCTGTGACTTCTGGAAAACTGCATTTTCAAAAGGCAGAAATTCAATAATTGAATTATTAAGATATAAGACCAATTCAACTATGGAACTAATAATTGAGAGAGGTATGGGTTTTCTTTTTACTGCTTGTATTCCTATGGAGGGTGAGATAAATCAATTGGCACAGATGCTTTAATCTGGATTCCTATATGCATGAGTAGGAGTTGGCAACCTGTGCCTGACCACCAGTATCATCCATGGTCCCAAAAGAAATATATTCACCTAGTCCGTACAAGGCAGAGTGCTCATTGCCGCCTCATTTTGTCAATGACTTAATCAGCCATCTGGGTGTGGGAAGAGCAATAAGTTTCCCAGAAAAGTGGCAGTATAGCTTCTGCACCATATGTTGAAAAAGGTTGCCAACCCCTAGCTTAAATGATTTATTTCAAGTCTAGGATTTGAATCACAGAATAAAAGATTAAAAATATACCTGGAATAACCGAAAACATGTCTTCTCTTTTCTTTGATAATTTACATGTAAAACAATTACAGATGTACCCTGTTTCTCCAACAATACGGCCTCCCTCAATAGGAAGTCCCAGCATGTTTTATAGGCATGAAATGAAATTAAGCCCCTCCCCCCAAATTAAAACATGCGAAATGGGGGGAATGGTGGTGGTGGGGCTTGCCATTAGGAAGTACTTTTGTTGCACACCTGGATATGGTGCTGCCTGCGTTGACCCCGATATGAAGTGCCCCACCAACGCCGAGGTCAACATCCAAGCTGTCGCTGCCCGCCCGCCCGAAGATGCAGGGGGGGGAAATTAAGTCACCCCCAAAAAGATGACCTAGCATTTTTTCGGGCCTCAAAAAAAAAAAAAAAAAAAGACCCGGCCTTATTATATGAGAAACATGGTAGTTCAGAAATTTCTGCTGTAATATCTAGAGATTAAGCTGCAAAAGCCACTTTCCCTCCATTCTATTAGTTCATCTATTACCTCACACTTGCTACGAAGACCTGTTTCCTGAAGCCGTGACCAAATGCTTTGGATTCTCCCTGCATGTTCTGGATGACTGTTTGTGTTTCCACAAACGCACTGGTGTTTCAGCATCAAGGTGTCATATACAAGGCCTGCATCAAAGGATATGAATTAATTCAGGCTACAATCTTACTCCTATTGACAAGGTGAACAAATTCTCCAATGACCTTATTTCTCGATAAAGCTGCATGAGGATATGTTATTTATACATTATATATGCATATGGAAAATGATCATTTGAAATAGCAAATTTCAAAATAAAAATGTAAACACAGTTTTACTAACAGTGCTAAGTGAAAATTTAGAGTAAATTTATTTTATTTTGATCAATTCCAGAACTTCTCTGATATTTAAACAAGAAAGTAGCAATACCAATACTATTTATTGGTATTACTTTATATTTCATACTTATATACTGCTTCATAGTGCTTTATAACCCTTTCTAAGTGGTTTACAGAGCATATTGCACACAACAATCTGGGTTGTCATTTTACCAACCTTGGAAGGATGGAAAGCTGAATCAACCTCGAGACAATTAGAATTGAACTGCTGGCAGTAAGCAGAATTAGTCAGCTGCATTCTAATTACTGCACCACCACAGCTCTTATAATGTTAATAGAAAATAGGGCACATCCATTATTATTGTTGAAGATATACAAAATATTGTTGAGATATAAATATGGCTGAGATATAATTGTTAAATCATGATTTAGCATGATAAAAAATGCCACTAATTTTCCCCTTCTTTTTCTTGCCAAGAGCAGAAAATATATCTGGATAGTGCTGCATTTTCTCTGAAGGAATAGGTACATCATTTGGTATATTTCTTTATTTATTAAATTTAGAAACTGCCCATTTCCCACATATAGTGATTTCGAGTGGTAAACAAATATAAGAACATAACAGCTGTATATAAATACTAGGAGAAATATGTTGGATTGTTGTGCCCATTTGCTTGAGGTGGAGAGTAGGTAGATCCATTTTTATTTGGAGAACTATCCTGATGGCATATGAAGCAAGCATTTCCGAAACAACAAAGCTTTTTTCTTTAGCTCTATATTATACAAACATTTTACATTTCTTAAATTTAGAAATGTACGTTTTTGAAATTTGAGGAGCAAAACACTCATTTTCCAGATCTATTTCACAGACCTTTTGTATTCTAGAATTTGCTTACTATTGCTGTTACTTTAAAAAAAAAGAAGAGTTTAAAACTGGAAAATGTCTTAATTTTTTACACAGTAATACAAGGCAAGCTACTACAATCATGTGAAATAGAAAGTAAACCCTGTTTGAATTCTATTGTTTTATGTATAAGAACATACTAAAATCATCTGGTCCTTAGCAGGTCTTAAAAGCAGGTAAATACAATATCAGACATGACATATTACACCATATCGTCCTTTATTTTACAAAAAGAAATAAAAAATCAAACTGTAACAAATACACCTTTACTGCTTTCATAGGCATGAAGAGGTTAAAAATAGCAGCTATGTGCTGTTAATCAAATGCTCTTGATCAATTGATCATTAGCAAGTGTGACCGCCTCTATAAAAGTCAACCTTTTTGCTGGACTCCAGCACGGAGTGTGTCTTAACACAATGCCAAAGAGGAAACACATCAGCAATTATCTTAGAGAAGCAATTGTTGCTGTCAATTGATCTGGGAAGGATTATAAGGATTTTTTTTTTAATGGAAAGATAGACACATAACTAAGGCAGAGCATCAACAAATAGCCTGAATCTGCAAAGATGGAATCAGACAAGTTAAGGCTCAGAGTGAAGTGAGATTTGCAATGAAAAAAAATAACAAAAAAAGTTTCTTTCAACATGTAAAAAACAAGAAAAAAGGGGAAAAATCCATCCCTCAATGGGAGAAAATGATGGGCAGCAGACAGAAAACAGAGGTGCTGAATTAATTATTTGCATATGTCTTCACACAAAAAGGGAAAAAAAAGTTCAACCTAGCAAAAAAAAAGAACCATAAGAGACAAACTAGAATGCAAATTAAAATAGGCAAGAAAATGGTAAGAGAACACTTGTCCACCCTAGATGAGTTCAAATCATCAGGATCAGATGGATTACATCCCAGAGTTTTGAAGAAGCTGGCAGACGTGATCTCGGAACCATTGAACCATATATTTCAAAGATCCTGGTGCACAGGGAAACTACAAGAGAACTGGAAAAGAGCTGACGTGGTTCCCATCTTCAAAAAAGCAGGGGGAAAGATCCAGGAAATTATAGACCGATCAGCCTGACATCAGTACCTGGGATGATCCTGGAAAAGATAATCAAGCAACAGATATGCAAACACCTAGAAACAAGCAAAGTTATAACCAGAAGCCAATACAGGTTTGTCAAAAACAGATCATGCCAAACAAATCTTATTTCAATTTTTGACAAAGTGCCTAAATTAGCGGACCAGCAAAAAGCAGTGGACATAGGATTAGATTTCAGTAAAGCATTCAACAAAGTGCACCACAACATACTTCGCAGTACATTGGAAAAACGTGGGCTGGACAATACCACCACTAGATGGATTTATAACTGGCTGACAAACCGTAGTCCTTAATGGTACTACATCTGCATGGAGGAAAGTAAGTAGAGGGATACCCCAGGGTTCTATCTTGGACTTAGTACCGTTCAATATCTTCATAAACAATTTTGATGAGGAATAGAAAGGGGAACTCATCAAATTTGCAGATGACACTAAGCTGGCAAGAATAGTGAACACCCCAGAAGATAGGCTCAAGCTCCAGAAGGATCCCAACACATTTAACACTGGGTCCTATCTACTGGTAACAAAATGAAATTCAGTGTTGAGAAAAGTAAGATTTTACACTTAGGCAAGAAAAACCTTTGCGCAGGTATAGAATAGGTGCAATCTGGCTCAACAGCAGCAACTACAAGAAGGATCTAGGAATCCTAATAGACAACCACTTAAATATAAGGCAGCAGTGTGCTCCATCCTGTTTTGGTCGCCACAATATAAAAAAGATGGTGAGACTCTGGAAAGAGTGCAGAGAAGAGGAGCAAAATGATTAGAGGCCTGGAGGCTAAAACATATCAAGCATGGTTGCCGGAATTTAGGTTTGAAACTAGTGAAAAGAAGGACTGGGGTGACAGTAGTGTTCCATTATTTGAAGGACTGCCACAAAGGAAGAGGGGTTCAACCTATTTTCCAAAGTACCAGAAGACAAGACAAAAAGCAATGGTGCTCCTGTGCCTCTGCTTTCTTCAGTTCGGATGCAGCTGGGGCACCCAAGCTGTTGCAGTGATGGTGGAAGCCACCTGAGCAATAATGATCCTCCCTCTCCAGCCAGCCTCACCTGACCTATTTCCTGCCTGGTTGGCCATTGATGCAAAGCCTCACTGCTCTTGTTCTCCTCCTCTTCATCCTCCCCGCTCAAGCAGCGTCTAGCTCTGCAGGAAAACAGGCTCTCTCATTTCTCCCTGGGGTGGCGAGCTCCAGTGTGTTGTACACGGGTGTAAGGGGCCTGGCCCCATGGTGCCTCCTCACTCAGTTGAAGGTTTCATTCTTGACCAAGCAGTAAAGCCAGTACAATGCAAGCGAGCAGCGCACTCGGGCCAGAGACAGTATTGTTTCCTGTGCATAGTTGATTGCCATTCCATGGCTGCCTTACTGTTTGAAGGCAGGAACAAAGCCTTCAACTGAGCACCATGGGGTCAGGCCTCTGACAGCTGCATCCAGCCCACCAGAGCTCACCCTGCCAGGGAAGAAATGAGAGATCCCATTGCCTCCAGAGCCCGCTGCTGTTTGAGGGGAGGATAAGAACGAGAAGATTGATGAGGCTTTGCAATGGCAGGCCAGCCAGTTAGGGAGTAGGTCAGGCGATGCCAGCTGGCTGGGGAGGAGGGACCATGGCTCACCGTGACTCCTGCCACCACCAGCAGCTTGGGTGTTCTGGTTCCATCCAAGCTGAAGAAAGAGGCGGCGCAGCAACAAGACTGCCTTCAAAGATCCCTCCGTTTCCAAGTGCCCCATTTGTATGTAGGCAGGGTCTGCGGGACAACGGGATCTCACTCTTCCCCTGGTGTGGCAAATTCTGGGGGGCCGGATGTGAGGGTCTGGCTCTGCAATGCCTCTTGGCTCAGTTGAAGGTTTCCTACACTCAAACAGTAAGGCCAGAGCATGTGAGTGAGCACAGCACCTGGCCAACAGATGGCATTGGTTGCTGCATTGGCCTTAGATCTGACCAGCAGGGCTGCCCTGGAGCCAGCAAGGAACCGCACAGCTGCCTCAGCCCCGCCCCGTCAGCAAGGAAGCAGCAAGCATGCAGGGGCTGGCATCCTGTATGAAAGGGAGGTGCTCAGAATGCACTCAGCCTGCGGGAGAAGACGGTCCTCAAGGGCGCTCACCGCCTCCTGTCCGTGTGCCAAGATGGGATGGGGACAGCCCCTTGCTGGTTCCAAGGCACCACCATAGATCTAAGGCTGATTGCTTTCTGGCTGGATGGTCACCACCAGGTTGTAGATCAATGGCTGGTTGGCATGGGCCAGGCTGAAGCACCACAGGCCGTTCCTTCATTGTTTCTAAGGCAGTTCCATGGGCCAGATCTAACCAAATTGTGGGCTGAATCTGGCTCATGAGCTTTGAGTTTGACACCCCTGATATAGAGTCCCCTTTTGACCATGGGGTTGGAATGGAAGATCTCCAAGGTCTCTTCCAGGTTTGTTATTCCATTATAAGACCATTTCCCAATAATTTAAAATTGATCCTTCTGCAATGAGGAAGACTATTCACAAGTGGAAACATTCAATATTCCCAGGACTGGACATCCCACTTGTCCCAGCAATTTCTCTCCAAGGTCAGACTGTGCAATGCTCAGAAAAACTGCAAAAAATCCAAGAGTTACATCTCAGACTCCACAGGCCTCAGTTAGCTTGTTAAATGTTAAAGGTCATGACAGAACAATTACAAAAAGATTAACAAGTATACTTTGTTTGGAAGGGTTGTCAGGAAAAAGCCTCTTCTCTCTAAAAAAAAACCCATGACAACATGGCTCAGGTTTGCAAAGTTACATCTGAACAAATCACAAAACTTCTGGAACACTGTCCTTTGGACAGACAAGAACAAAATGGAGATGAATGGCCATAATGCATGGTGCCATATTTTGGTGAAAACCAAACACAGCATATCTGCACAAGCATCTCATACCAAATGTCAAACATGGTGGTGCAGAAAGGATGATTTGGGCTTATTTTTCAGCCATACTTTGGATGTCTTGCAGTCATCGAGTCGATCATAAACTGTATACCAAAGTATTCTAGAATCAAATGTGAGGCCATCTGTCCAACAGCTAAAACTTGGCTGACACTGGATCATACAACAGGACAATGACCACAAGCACACCAGCAAATCTATAACAGGATAGCTAAAAAAGAAAAGAACCAAGGTGGAGCTTCTTCAGCAACAGACCGAAATCTACGATCGTGCGCAGTTTCAATTTGTGCTTGCCGCTGGAGCGCCCTGAGCTGGCTGGTTTTGGGGCTAAGTCACCCCATAAAGGTGGTGATGAGGGGGGAGACTGCCAGCAGGGTCGAGGAGAGTCGCATCTCTCCTCCTCAGCTGGCCATTACTCTCTTTCCTGAAGGCGGTTGTAATGGTGGTCAGAAATGGCCACCTCCAAGAAGAACTCAACCGGAAAAGAATGTGCAGGAGGAAGATAAGAAAAGAAAGTTTTGTCTGACCAGGTCAAACTGAAAAAGCAACAATATAAGGTACCCTGGAATTTGAATTATAAAGAACAACATTGTTCCCAAAGAAGACTTTGAAGCGGCGAATGAGAGAGGGAAGGGAAAGGATTTGGTGTTTTTTTTTTTCTTTTCTTCCCTATATTGACAACTAAGCAAGAAACTGGCAAAAATCCACTTGGACATTAACAGGTATTTAACCTGAAAATAAAATGTCAAAGGGATAATAAAGATTTCTGGATTTGAAGGAAAAAAACAAAAGGGTGGGATCTGGAAAAATGGAGGAGACCACCTGGAAGTGAAAGGAATTAACAGTGAAACTTTAACAAGATTCCTAAAAGATATATTTTAACTGAAACTTTGTAACAAGATAAGAGAACCCCAGGAAGAGCAAGTGGAAAAAAGAAGCAAGAAGAAATTATTTGGATTACTTGGTGATTTTTGGATTTTTGGCTATTGGATCTAAAGGACTAAAATTAATCGGGTGGTTGTTTAAAAGTTTTTTAAAATGGTATCACTCTTGGAAGAATTGAGAATGGAACTTAGAAAACAGAAAGAAGATGCACAAGAAGGAAGAGGTTCTTTTGGCTTCGTATTTCAATTTTTAGAAATGGAGATCCTGAACTATGAGAAACAACAAGAAATGGCTATAGAACCAGAAGGGTGGGACAAAGAAGAAGCCATCTTCAATGACCAAGTATTTCTATGTGGGGAAAAGAAAGGAAAGGGGGGAAAGAGAGTGAAAAAATTAAGATTTGAAAAAACAACCCCCAAAAAGAATAGTTTGAAAAGTAATTATAACATTAGGAAGAAACAGAAGAGAGGATTACAGAAGAGACAATCAGAATTAGAGAGAGAAGGGGTCAAAAAGGGAAGGAGAAGAAGAGGGGGAAGAGGGAAAGGAAAAGAAATTATAAAGGACAGAAACAGGACATAGAGAAGCAGGGAAAACGTACAAGGATTAAGGGTATAAGCCTATTTAGAAGACACAGAGAAAACTGGGTGAAAACTTAATTGAAAGGGGGATTCTGCAAGAGTACATAAGATAGTATTGTTATATTAGAAATAGAAATGAACTTTGAAAATATGAAACAAGTGTGATTAAAATGATAAGATAAAATACTCATTGTAATGTAATGGAATGTTTAATAAATAAATGAAATAAAGAGAATGAGAGAATGAAATTAGGAAAGGAGGGGAACATTTTAATTATTATCAATGTGTTATAAAAAATTAAGTGAAGAGGAATATAAAATAAACACGAAAAAATTATGGAAATATTATAAGTGTTCCTAGAAGTATGATACACTATTGAAAAGAAATGTTAAAGATGTCAAAGATTATAACTAACATTAATGATAAAGCTGAATTGGAATAGAATAAGTATTTTATTATTGTTATATATATATTTTCTCTTTAAGAACTTGGTGCGTATTTTAAGAATGTACCAAGCAGAATTCGACTGGAAGTTACGTGTTATATTTAATGTTATAATTGGAAAGGCATAAATTGAAGTCTAAATAAGAATTGAATGGATAAAAATTAAAAGATACAAAGGTGTCATACTCCAATTAGTAACTACAGGGAAAAAAAATGTTTAATGAGAAAAGAAAATATGAAATTGAAACAGGACAGACAAAAGTATAAATATAATGACTAGGAAGATATTGAAACTTAGAAAAAGATATATATAATTGAGTTTAGAAAGGAATGTGATAATTAAAAGTAAGATTGAGATAACTAAGGGAAGGGAAAAATTATTGAGAAAATGTAATAAGATATGGAAAAGAACACAAAGATGAATATGAAATTGAATTTGCGTCTGTATGGAGAAGTGATAACCCGGGACCATGCTATTCTCAAAAAAAGAAATTTTACTTGTATTATGTTTTGTGAAAACCCAAATAAAATTTTTATTAAAAAAAGAAAAGAACCAAAATGTTGCAATGGTCCAGTCAAAGTCCAGATCTCAATTCATTGAAATGCTGTGGCAGGACCTCAAGAATGTTGTGAGTAAACAAATGAACTGAAGTAATGTTGTAAAGAAGAATTCCTCCACAACGATGTAAGAGACATACAGTCATACAGAAAATGATTACTTCAAGTTATTGCTGCTATAGATAGCTCTGCAAGCTACTGAATCATAAGGTGTACTTAATTTTTCACACATGGCTTCTCCATTTTGGCTTTGTTTTTGTAAATAAATGGTAACAGTGTAATATGTCATGTATTGATTGAACATCAACACATCTAAGGTTTGCATACTTTTAAAACTGCTAAGGAACAGATTATTTTTATTATATAAAAATATACATAAAACTATAGAACTCTTTTTCACATGATTGTACTTTATCAGGACTTTATTCCTATTCCTATTCAAGCCCAGCTAATTGTTAGCTAACATTTTGCAAGAGAAATGCACTTTTATCATCTGGATATTGGTAAAACTGCTGATGTTGCAGTTATTTGTTGAGATAAGAATACTGATTATGAATAAATGTTTTAATTAGTTAGTTTGTTAGAATTTATTTTGGATTCACAGCTTCAAACCAGTTTTGACTGATATGCCAACTACATGCTTTTTGGACCAGGAGGCCATGAGAACAATAACTCATCATATCATTGATAAGACACAGCAGTATACTATGTGGGGCTGCCTTTGAAAATGACACAGAAGCTGCAGCTGGTGCAGTAGATAGTGGTCTTTCTGCTAACTGGTGGTAAAAGACTTAGCATTGGTTATTGATTTTTCAGTTCCAATTCAAAATTTTGGTGATGAACTTCAGGATCTTATGGAACAGTAACCTTCAGCAAATTTCAATCAACTTTCTTTATGTGCTCTTCTTGGGAAGTGATGCTGAAGGTGTGCATATACATTTTACTGTATTCTTATAAACTGCCCAACACATATGCAATAGGAAGTGTGCAAATAGGAAGTGTGCAAAAACAAACATAATAGCAGGATAGAGAAATTTACACTGATACTCTGGATTTTGCAAGTAATACAAATATTCACATAAACTAAGCTTTTTAACTAAAAATAATCCTTGACCTTTGACCACCATCATGAATAGATTTCTGTTGTAAGTTGTTGCAGTTGTAAATTACAGGACTCAATTTTATGACCATTTTTACTGCAGTCATCAGCTGACTCACAGTTGTAAGGGCAAATCTAGTTTAATTGAGGGTAGGCTTTGCTGTTGTTTGGCAGAAACATTGCAAATTGTGATCATATGACAATGTGACGGTGCAACTGGTCATAAATGTGGGTCGACTGCCAAGTGCCTAAATTGCAATCATGTGACTATTAGAGTGAGGGGAAAGTAGTAAAGTCTAATTCAGGTCATAACTGACTTTTTTGGAGGCCGCTGTTAATTTGAACCTTGTTTAGCAAACATTTTTTTAAGTCAAAGGCAACTTGTAATTGCTGAAAATGATTTCCAAAACCAAACTACTGAGAACCAGTTTGGTTTAATGGTTAAGACTGAATTCTAATTCCACTTGATTGCTGGCTGGATGATTTTGGATCTTTCTTAACCCATGACAAGATGGTTGTCAATTGCTGTATCCACCAATGGATCAATACTGACTTGATCCCCCAAAAGTAGACCCTGCACTTGCAGGAAAATACTCGGAAGAAGAAACAAAAGTAATTCCTATACAGTTTTCAAAAGTTAGCTTCAACTCATGAAATAAAAAACAATTATTTGAATGTATTTTTTGAACATAGGTTTTTATACTTGACCCTTCATTTTATATTTTTGGTCAATATTTATATTTTTGATATATTGTTATATTTTTGATTTTTCCTTATATTATCATTCTCCAAATAACTCAATAGTTCCAGGTATACAGACTTAGAGGATTTCGTTTCTGTTGCCCCTTCTTTTTCCCCTCAGCTGATCCTTATCAGGCACCTCACATTCTGTCAGGATGTGAGCAGCGACGAAACTACTTAAAACAATTTTGGTCTCATGAAAATTTATTCTGCCCCTACAAGTACTAATTGAAACAAAAGTACGACATGCCACTATCAATCAATGGACATTTACCAAAAAACATCCAATCACCACACAATTCAAACTTACAGCAAGGCAAACCCACTTCCGGATCAATGTATTTATGAAGTTTTGCTAGAATGCTTAGCAAAGCATCTGCAGCATTTGTGATCTTCCTCCCCCAGGGAACTCCAACAAAATTATGTAAGAGAGCTGGGCTGCTCTCTTATTCTAAGAGATTTTTTTTCATGTATTACCTGTTGTGAACTGTGGCTTACACGGTGTCTCCTGTGTGGATAATGGAAAATTGGCAGAAGCAGGTGATGATTGAGCTCGAGAAAGTGGCCGATGTCCACCAAAGGATACTGGAATGCCAGCAGCTTCCATGGATGCCTGGTAGTTTCTGAGCTGATGAATGCGCTGCTGTTCCAGTAAAAGAGTTTGCTATAAGGGAACATAAAATGTGTCATTGTTTGAAGGCTTGTTTTACAAATCTCTTATTTTTTGTTTGTGAACAATTACTTTATAATAGTCTACTAGGTATTTGCTTTCTTAGCTAATATACCTATATACATATACATTAGTATATATTTTAAAGCCCTTGAATAGTGTTTTGAGAGAGCCAGTTTGGTATATAGTTAAGGCATCAGGCTAGAAATCAGGAGACAGTGAGATCAACAAATCTTGAACCAGTGACTTTCTTCCAGCCCTAGGAAGAAGGCAATGGCAAACCACTTCTGAAAAATCTCACCAAGAAAAGTGCAGTGATTTGTCCAGGCATTCTCTGAAAATTGAACATGATTTAAATAATAAAACATTTAAGTTATAATAAAGGAGAATATTTGTAGCTCAGGATTGAAATGATGGATCGTTGGTGCTTTCTGAATTTGCTTGTTTTCCTACAGACATTTCATTACCCAAACTAGGTAACATCAACATGTGTATCATGTTGTGTTACCTAGTTTGAGTAATAAAACATCTGCAAGAACTTGAAATTGGAGTTAAGAGATATTCATCCTCAACTTTTCTAAAAATTGGCTACATCATTGACTTCTAAACTATGAAATATCCAGCTGAAGAAATAAAACAACTGACCCAAGAATCACCTTTAAATAATTACTGGACCATAACTGGAATGAATTAGCAATATTTTAACCATCTTTAGGTTAAAGAATAAAGAAAATAAAGAAAGCAAAAGAAAGGAAAAAAATGGAAAGGAAAAATGGGTGAAAGACCGGAACAGTTCTAGATACATAATTAGATACAGAAAATGGAAAAAAATTAAAATGAATCCAGTGCGGTATATTGGGTTGAAGAAAATAAAGGTAGCCCTCCACTTACAATCTCAATTGAGCCCAAAATTTCTGGTACTAAGCAAGACAGTTGTTAAGTGTGTTTTGCTCCATTTTACGATCTATCTTGTCACAGTGCCACAGTTGTTATGTTAATCACTGCCGTTGTTATGTTAGTAACATGGTTGTTAGGTGAATCTGACTTCCCCATTGACTTGGCTTGTCAGAAGGTTGCGAAGGGTGACCACATGACCCCAAGGACCACATGACAAATAAATGCCAGCTGCCAAGTGTCTGAATTTTGATCACACGACTATAGGGATGCTGCAACAGTTGTTAAGTGTGAAAAACTGTCATAAATAACTTTTTTCAGTGCCGTTCTAACTTTGAATGGTCATTAAATGAATGGTTGTAATTCAAACATTAGCTTCACTGTAGTCCAATTATTTGGACATTTTTTCTTGTGACACAAATTTGACACTGAAGAGATTCAGAGTAATTCTGTAGTGCTAAACGTAATAATGTATAAAGTTCTTTATATCATGACAAAGTTTTATCTCAATTGAAATGGAATTATTAATAATTCACACACATCTTTTTTTCCCTTAAAATTTACTCAGTTAATCTCTTCAGAAAAAAAATCCATGTTAACTATTTCAAAGGATGAACAGTACAAGTACAATAAGTCACTGCCTTAATATACATTCAGAATGGTTTTGAATATAATGCACATTATGAAAAAGAACAAATTGCAATTTATATTATTGCATTTTGTAATGAAAAATAAACTGTTATACTTCTCTATACAGGGACAATTTTTGGAAGAGAAATCAAACTTCTACTTCAGACATAAAGAAGAAAATGAAGAATAGAAAATGAAACACTTGAATAGCCAAATGTGATCAACATTCTCACATCTGTAATAGAAGCAGCAAACTAAATACATCTCTTCTGAGCTGAAATCATCAAGAATTGGCATAACCTTGCATTAGTCCTATCATTGTTCTAAGGATTCTGTATTCCTGAATCCTAATTCTTGGCATTAATTTTTTTTATGTAATTATGTTCCATAGTTAAGTCACTTGATACTCAGGAATTTGAGACTTCTGTTCTATAAGTTATAAAAGCAATTAGATTGGGTTTGTACAAAATTCAATGTCAGAATGGAAGAATCACATTCTGACTTATGGTGTTATGTCAACCCAGATGTTTTTTTCTATACAGAATGACTGAATAATAAATATACAAGCCTCTGGAAACTATACGCTAACTAATAAATGCCGTTATTTAGTGTATTCTACCTGTCTGAAGAGCAATTCCTGCTCTGCTTGCCTTTGTCCTGGTTCCAATTCTTGTTGTTCTCCATCTTCATCACTTTCAGCAGGTTCTTGCTTCACACGGACCATTTGGGTCAATCCTTGAATTTCCTTTTGATTTGCTGTGCTGTCAATGTATTGGTCTTCCACAAATGTCTGATGTTCTCTTAATTCTTCTTCAGTCTCTTCTGGGTGGCTTTCATGCTGACGGGAAGCTTCATTTGATTTTGGCAACATCTGAATGAAACTCAAGAGAGTCAGAACAAAGCTCCATTGAAAAGATTATGAAAAACTATGAATGAATGAAATCCTTTTTTAAAAAAAAAATATAACAATTTAAATTTTATGGTTCACTTGAATTAATTTGGAAGTTTAAAATTTCTAAGTCCTATACACGATAGGTTATTTTTAATGACAGAAGCATGGCTAATATATAAATTTTGTATTAGATTAACAATGAGGCTGTATTTATGAAATAAAGCCAAGTTAACAAAGGCTTAGTAAATGCTAAATTTAAAAACACTTTAGTTATTATAATCTAAAATGTTTTTCATTTTTGATCATAACAAAAACGTGATGATCATTTTAAGTTTCAAAATATTTTCAGTAGCCCTCAGAACAAAACTCAAACCAAGTCTAAATACAGGAAATCCCTGGGTTACGAGCATTCCCTTAGCGAATATTCAAAGTTACGCAATAAGCACCCCCTAATATTTACAAACAAGTCCTGAAACTATGAATCTTGCAGCACCATGATGAGTAACCGCAGAGGCTCTGCAACATTCGTCCTGCACTTTGCCTGTCAAAATAGTGTGGCAGAGCAGTGGGCCCACTGCTCCATCATTCTATTTAGGCCTACACAGGCCTCACTCTGCACTTTGCAGGACAAAATAGAGATTCAGAGGCCGATGCTCTGTTTTGGCCAGCGCAGGCCTCACCTGGCACTTTGCCAGCCAAAACGGAGCTTTGTTTAAGCCTACACTGTCCTTGCCCTGTAGTTTGCTGGTCAAAATGGAGCTCTGTTTAGGCCTGCACAGGTTTCACCCAGCACTTTGCTGGCCAAAATGGAGCATTGGAAGGGTGGGCTCACCACTCTGAAGCTCCATTTTGGCTTGCAAAGTGCCAGGCGAGGCTTGTGCAGGCCAAAACAAAGCTGCAGAGAGGAATATGCAGCTGAGAGGCTGGAAAGGAGACAGCTTGCTAAATCTTCATGTGATGACTCAGTGGGTCAGGTTGTGGGGGGGAAGCAATTGTGAGGAGCATGAGGCATTTCAGTGGGTCAGGGAGGCCTTGTGTGGTCTTAAGCAGGTGGTCTGGACTTTCTATTTTTTTCTCTGGACATTTCACTTCTCATCTAAGAAGCTTCTTCAGCTTTGACTGGATGGTGGGGAATGGAAGGAGCTTCTTAGATGAGAAGCTAAACATCTTGCATTCTGGATATGCTAAGTCTGCTTGGAAAATTTCTGGTGTTTGTAAATTTGAGTTTGACTCATTTGACTAATTTTTTGACTAACATAATGGGCAGGCTCCATTAGGCTCATACCTCAAAGACTACCTGTAGATGAACTTTCTGCTAACCAGTTAACAGATGTATGTGAGAAACACGCTACAGTAGTAATGGGGATTTTTAACCACCCTAACATTAACTGAGAGACAAACTCTGCATCAAAAGGGTGATCGAAGCAATAAAAGCAGAGATACTACAAAGTGTGAGGGATACCCCTTTAAAGTACAAAGGGAAAAAATAGTAGTCCTAAAACAGATCTCCAGAAGAGAAATAGGAAGGTAGTATCAATTTCTGACAAGACAGCTCATTAAGAATGGAGTAAATTTTACATGGCTGATACCAGAGGGAATATTGGTGACCTGGATGGAGCAAAGACATAGATTGGATTCCATAGAAAAAGCAGAACAATTTTATGATGACTATTTTGGGCCACAAGAGGAAATGGGAGCAAGAGAAGAAAAAGTGGATAGCCAACAAGAGGAAGCCATAGGAGAAAAATAGATATACAAAAAAGGAGACAAAAGAGAGTTAGAAAAAATAACAAAGAGAGAAGGAGCACAAAAAAAGAATCTAAAAAACCAAATGGAATTAATAAAACACAAGCTGAACGTAATAGATAAAGAATTAGCACAAAAAAATAAAAATGTTAAACAAAATTTCTTTGAAAATGTAAATAAACCAGGAAACTGGCTGGCATACAAATTGAAAAAGGAGAAAGAAAAAAAACCTGATCCAGGATGAGGAAGGAAATCTTCACCATTAAAATAATGATAAAAAGAAAGTGATCCAAAATTAGTATGAAAAATTATATAATCGAGACAGTTTTAGAAGATAAAATAAAACAATACTTAGAAAAAGCAGAGTTACCTAAAATACCTGAAACAGTAAAAGCTATGTTAGAAGAACGTATAACAATGATAGAATTATCAGAAGCAATTAAGAGACAAAAGAATGGCAAAACACGGGGCCCAGATGGTCTATCAGCAGAACTCTATAAAGATTTATAAAATATACCATATACACCAATGTTGGAAGTGTTCAGTGAACTATTGTTAGAAGTGAAAATACCAAATTCATGGATGGAAGCATATATTACTCTCATACCGAAAGACGATTCAGACTTACAACAGATAAAAAAAATAGACCAATATCTTTATTGACTGCTGTCTATAAAATATATGCCTCCATAGTTGCAGAAAGACTAAAAAGATGTATCAATTTATACATTCAAATCAAAATGGATATTTACCAAAAAAAGCAAATTAAAAACAATATGAGAATAATTTAAAATACACTGGAGTACCATGAAGCACATCCAGGGAAGCAAATGGCGTTGGTCTTTCTAGACGTACAGAAAGCATTTGACAATGTGAACTGGTAATTTATGCTAGCACAATTGAAAGATATAGATTTTGAGGAGAGATTTATTAACATGATTAAGGCAATATATTATAAGCAAACAGCAAAGGTGATAGTAAATGGAGATATGACAGAGAAGGTTAACATTAAAAAAGGTACAAGACAAAGGATGCCCCTTGTCTCCCCTATTATTCATATTGACACTGGAAGTATTAAACAGAAATATTACACAAGATATAGAGATAAAAGATATGGAAATAAAAAAGGAAAAATATAAACTACAGACATTTGCAGACAATGTAGTCTGTCTTCCTTCTGAAAGATCCACAAGAAACAGGGCCTAAACTAATAAAAAAATAGAGGAATATGGTAAAGTGGTAGGATTGAAAATAAACAAAGAGAAAACTAAGATATAAGTTAAAAATCTTAGAGACATGCAGAAAAAAAGAGTTAATGAAGAGAACAGATATTCAGACTACTAAGAAAGTAAAATACTTAGGAGTCTATTTGACAGTAAGATGTGTAACAATTTATAGATTTAAAACCAGAGACATTTTTATTGGGAATTTTGCCTGAGGGTTACAATAAAGAGTTAACCTACTTGATTATCAATGTATTAACAGCAGCTAGGATTGTATTTGCACAAAATTGGAAAAATGAGAAAACTCCGATGGATGAGGAAATAATTAAGAAAATAATGGAATGTGCAGAAATGAGTAGATTGACAATGGCAATTAAAGAACAAGAGGAAAAAGATTATTATAAAATTTGGAATTTATTTTATGGATGGCTAGATAGAAGAGTAAGAAATTGAAATATGTAAGTACAGTATAATATTTATTACTGATAAATGAATGAGTTAGACAGAGTAAGAAAATGAATCTGAAATATATTACTGAAAATCAACAAATATAACATTAAGGCTAATATAATAAGTGATATATGTGACATAAAATACTGATTAGAAGGATTATAAACATATATAAGTAAAATGATAATGGTATTATGTGCACAAAGAAATGTGTACCCAATTGACACACTGATGAACAGAAAGGTTTGTTTTGTTTTTGTTGTTATATATTTTGTTATATATTTTGTTGACCAACCTATCTGACAACTTTGTCATCCAAAAAGCAGACGAGGGAACTAGAGGGACAGCTATAGTGGACCTAATTCTTACTAACAGAGAAGAAATGAAAGAGAGGGTTGAAGTTGCTGGAACTTTGGAGGAGAGTGATTGTGTTTTATTAGATGTGATGACCCGGGGCATGGCACAAAGGCAACAGTCAAATAAGCAAGAAATGTCCCTTTAATACCTCCAACTTTGCCCTCAATGTCCAGATTACCTTCGGCTGGGGAAAAACTCTCCCAGGAACAGTCTTTAAGTGGAGGAAATTCAGTCCGAAAACATAGTACATACAAACCGTAAATAAAAATCCACACAAACCACGTTGCAGTAATTAACTTGACAGGTCAGGAGAAGGAATTGCAGACTTGAAAGGACAGCAAAACACACACAGTTGGGAAGACACCAGGAACCCAGATAAGCCTCGATGATACCAGATAATTCATTATTTGCTCCCAACAATTTTGCTGTGTGCAGCTTCCCTTTTTAAATACTGTATTCCCAGCTGCAGCTAATGAAGGAAATCAGGGCCCTTTCCTCCCCCATAAGCCACACAACTCACATTGCTCCCTTCTCCGTTCCTCCCTGCGTGCCCTAGGATGAAGAGAGGGTGGGCCTGGTCTTCCTCTGAATTCCTTCTCCCTTGCTCTACCTCTCCCCTGCTCTGCCCAGCCGGCCTTTGCCCTTCCCCAGTTTCTTCCACAGCCAATGGAGCCACACTCCCACTCCCTGTCAGTTGCTCTGCCTCCTCCTCTGAATCAGATTCCGACAGGGGCATGACATTAGAATTCAATATAATGCAGAGACCAACAATAGAACATAATTGTAGGAGATGACCATGCTGAGCCTGAGGGAGGGATCAAACATGTCATACTTCAGGAGTCCCTGTGCACCCATAAGAGATCAGAGTCCAGCCCAGCTTGAATACCTATCTTAACTCCCACGCATTCTCTTAATGGTCACTTGGTCAGAATCAAAGTTTAACTAATTAACTAACTAACTAGATCTAGAACTAACTAAATATTTATACTCATTTGAACTGCCTGAATCTCCTGATTTCCCGGGGCTTGACATTAATCTGGCCAAGTGCCTTCACCAAAAAATTTTCTGGACTCCAGAATTTTCTAATCATGACCTCTGATCCCAGAGCTGCAGACTTCCAGACTCACTCAGCAGACACCAAGACATCACTGAAGATGAAATCAGATATCTTGTAGTCAATTTTCAACAGATGATGCAGATCATGACTTAACAAGGATTTCCTTTGCAATCTCATCCATTGGCCCCAGCAGCCCAGGCACAAGTACCAGTTCCTGCCACACTCATTCCAAAGTTTCCCTGCTGGCTACTGCTGAGATTCACTGTTAAGTCTAATAAGATGAGAACATTCCTAGCACAGTGTGCTGTTCGTTAGCACCAGACCAGGAGTGTTTCTAACAGACAGATCAAGGGTCTCCTTTAGTGGTGGGATTCAAATTTTTTTACTACTGGTTCTGTGGGCGTGGCTTGGTGGGCATGGCAGCGGAAATATTCTGTAAAATCTCCAGTCAGAGGTGGTATTTGCCAGTTCTCCAAACTACTCAAAATTTCCATTATCGGTTCTCCAGAACTGGTCAGAACCTGCTGAATACCACCTCTTGTCTCCTTCATCCTCACACTTTTAACTGACTCGGCTGCCAATTGGGCTCTTCCACTCATCAAAATCAATGACCCCATCTTCGATAGTTACCCAAATTTCTTCACTAGATTTGGAAAGCATTTTAGGAATCCTATTTAGATAGAAACTGCTGAACAATGCATCTTCCAGCTCCAGACAAGCCCTGGGAATGGAAGAATAGCAAAGTGGCAGACAACTAGCCCTTTCTTTCTACTGCAGAGAATATAGCCCCATGATCAAGAATTGTCCTACTAAACCTCTCCAAAAAGACAACAGACAGCCTGGCAATGTTTCCATTAATCACCACTTGGACAAGAAGCCCCAAGGCCAGGGAAACGAGAAACACCCTCCCTTCATGAGCTCATGGGAGGGTGTGTGTCACGCAATCACTGAACGGAACTCCATTTACTCCAATTACTTCCATTTCATGTACTTTAATAAAATTTGATTCCACTGACATTTACTAGTGGTCAGGAAACCACTATCTCTTTTTTAAAAATATTTTTTATTAGTTTAGAATATAGCATACAAAGGAAATACAAAGGAAATAGTAGGGAAGTTTGGGAAGGGAAAAGGGAAAATTGGGGGAAAGCAAGGGAGAAAAAATAAAAAGAGGCACTGACTTCTGACTCTCTTTGATGCAGTAAGATAAGACATTAACCTCAACTTTTTACTTTTATGTAATAGTATAAACTAGCCATTTCGATAACAACAAACCTATCTGATCAGTAAAACTCACAATCGAAGTTCCATTTTTCCCACCTGCTTTTGAGGTCCAGAAACGAGGAAATCACTATCCCTGTTTTGATAGATTCTGGCTCAACCTCTAACTTCATAAGCTAGCCACAGTTCAGAAACTTAAGATATCTACAGTTTCCCTGAAGTCCTCCTTGCTAATGATAACTATTGATGGCTGAAATTTAAAACCAGGCCCCAGTATTCATGCCACAGTACGCTTGAGTCTAACAATAAATCAGGATTCTGAAGAATTAACTCTCTTCATAGCTGAACTCCCAATAGTGCTGGGAACCACTTGATTACAACACCACAATCCCACTTTGAAGCTGAGGAATCACGCTATTCCTTCTGAAAATCCTGAATGCTGTTCACACTGTGATCAGCCCTCCAAAGCCCACCCCAGCCCCCCTTAAGGGTTCACAGAAAGATTCCCAATCTGCCAAATAAATAAGCAGTCTTCGTGATGTTTTTGGGGAGGTGGCAGCCTCGGCCCTCTCTCCACACAGAGACTGCAGCTGCTCCATAAATCTGGTCCCTGGTGCCAAAATTCCCACCAAGAGACAATACCAAATGTCTACATTACAGAATTAGAAACCTTGAAACAGTATTTGGATTCCAATTTGAGAAAGGGATTCATAAGACCCTCCCAATCCCCTGTTTTGGCTCCCAACTTCTTTGTACCCAAAGAAGCCAGACCCCAGTCGGTGTAATAATTGTGAGAAACATCCCCTTCACATGAGTGGTCTGATTTTAAGGCCTTGAACTCCATCAGAGTAAGAGACTATTATCAACTGCTGTTAATTTCAGACCAGTCATATAGGCCAGAGGCCCCCAACCATTTGGGCACCAGGGACCGGTTCCATGGAGAGAGGTTTTTCCATGGACTGGAGGGGGCATGGTTTCGTCTGCTGTCTGAATCCTGTGGATGGAGCTTTACTTGTTTTGCATGGCCCTGTTTCTGGCATGCCACGGACTGGTGCCAATTCATGGACCAGTGATTGGGGACCTCTGATGTAAACTACAGAAAACAAGCATTTTCACAAGACTAAACCTCTGCAATGCTTACAATCATATTCAAATAAAAGAAGGCCATGAATATTAACCATTTTTGACAACAGATATGGCAAATTTGAATACACAGTGCTGTCTTTTGGTCTGTGCAACACTCTCGCTGCATTTTCCAGGTTTATGGACCAGATTTTTCAAGATTTGATACATTTGTTGTTTTACAATTAGATGATATTTTAATCTACTCTGAGAATGAGACTCAGCATATGGACCATTTGTGCACAGTCCTCAGAAGACTAAGAGAAAATCACATCTTTGCCGAGCCAGAGAAATGTGTCTTTGATTTGCAACAGCTAAACTTCTTGGGTTACTATATTTTCATGGTAGACATCCAGATGGACTCCCAAGTTGGCCGAGGCTCCAGGTGAGGACCAGGAGCAGCTGTCACCTGTTAGCAATGAGGAGGAGGTGGAGTCCACACCTCCTCTTGATCAAAGGACAAGTAGAGCAGAAGAGCACAACACTGGTCAGTTAAGACTACTTGTGAAGAGGCTATCTCATCTCTCATGAAGGGCTACAGTAGCATCACCCAATCCCACCCTGTAGACTTGGAGTAATGTGACCAACTCTGTGCCTTGTGGGGAGAAGTGAGGTAGCAGAGTTACTAAACATCAAAGTCAACCTCTCCTCAGTCTATCATTCGTCTACAAATGGAGAGGCTGAAAAGACAAACCAGCTCCTCCAACAGTATCTGAGGTGCTACTGTACACACAACTAAGACAACTAGCCATCATTACAGCCATTCACAGTATTTTCTTATAATAACTTGCTGAACTCATTGATTTCAATGACACTTTTGAAGCCATGTACACATCCCTAAAATATTGTCAGTTCATCCTGCACTGGACTCCATCGTTCCAGGGGTGGTTGACTTCTTACAAGAGCAATATGCTGTACAAGACCTGTTAAAACAGCAACTTGATCAAGCGAAATAGGCTTACAAAAAGGCAGCAGATCCACCCATAGCAGTAGGAGACAAGGTTTGGCTTTTTACTAGGTTATCAGTCACTTCAAGACCTTCCAAGAAGTTAGATGCTAAGTTTGTGGGCCAGTCTGAAGTTCTCCATCAAATCAACCCTGTGGCCTTCAACCTACAATTGGCCTCTTCAATGAAGGTGCATCCAGTCTTTACCAGAGCATTACCTGTCATTTCCCCCCCCCCTCCCCTCCCCCCAGCACAAGAAGATTCCAGGTAGAATACAAGGTGGGAGAAATTTTAAACTCTAGGAAAAGAGACAAAGGCATCCATTACTTGATTCATTGGAAAGGCTATCTGGTGTCCGGTTGCTCACAGAAGAACAATGCCCATGATTTGGTTGTCTGTTCCACGAGCACTTGCCTGACAAGCCAAGGCTGACCAAGCTACTACCACCCCACCCAGTTTTGCCTGAGGAACCTGTCAAGGAAGCGGTTAACCAGACTCTGCATTTCTCCAGAGAGAAGAGGGAGACTCGCCTGCCACATCTGGCCTTCAATTTCCTGGAAGGAGAGGAAACCTCTTTCTGTATTACAGCAAACACCAGATAGATCACCAGCTCCAACAGAGGAGAGGAGAGAATTCCTTTGAACAAGTTCCTATGAAAACTCAGACTTTGAAGACACAATGCTGGAAGAGGAAAGCAGCATAGAAAAACCCATGGAAGAGGAGCGGGGGCAATAGGGAGGGATGGGTGATATAAGAAATGACCAGTTTGAGCCCGAGGAAGAGGTTAAACATGTCATGAGTCTTTGTGTGCCTGCAAGAGATCTAAATCCAGCCCACCTTGAATTCCTTTCTTAACTCCTGCACATTCCCTTAATGGTCATTTGGCCAGATTCTTGTAGAGAGCTAAGCTTGCAATAAATCTTTATACTCATTTGAACTGGCTCAATAGCAGTAACTATGAGAGGGATCTCATGGACAATCACTAAAATAGGGGCCAGCAATGTGCAGCAACAGCCAAAAAAACTAATATGAGTAGTTCTTGACTTACAATAATTGGTTGAGTGACCAAAGTATAAACAGCACTGAAAACATGTGACTAATGGCTTTTTTTCAGTTACAAACTTTGCAGCACCTCATAATGATGTGATCAAAATTCAGGTGCTTAGCGACACTCATATTTTTGACCATTGCTCTATCCCCAAGGTCAGTGATCATCTTTTGCAACCTTCTGACAAGCAAAATCAATGGGGAAGCCTGATTAACTTAACAGCTGGGTTACTTATTTATCAGCTGCAGTTATTCACTTAACTGTGGCAAGAAAAGTCATAAAATGAGACAAACTCACTGAAACTAATGCCTCACTTAACAAGAGAAATTTTGGGCTTAATTGTGGTCTGCAATAACAGAGGGATAGAATCAAGATCACATGTAGTATTAATACTAGTTTATAAAGCCTTAGTAAGATCACACATAAGACTACTGCATCCATTTTTGGTCACCACAATATAAAAAAGATGTTGAGATTCTGGAAAGAGTGAAGAAAAGAGCAACAAACATGATTAGGGGGATGGTGACTAAAACATATGAAGAATGGTTGAAGGAATTGGGTATGTTTAGTCTAGGGAAAAGAAGGATTAGAGGTGACATGATAGCAGTGCTTCAATATTTGAGGGACTTCCACAAAGAAAAATTAACTCATTTTCCAAAGTAAATGCATTTTCCAAAGTACCAAAATGCAAGACAAGAAACAATGGATTTAAAATAACCAAGGAGAATAGCAAGGAGAAATTTCCTAACAGTGACAAAAAGTAACAAGTGAAAGAGTTGCCTTTAGAAATGTGGGTGCTTTATCACTGGAGGCTTTTAAGAAGAGACTGGACTGCTACTTGCCTGGAATGGTAGAAGTCTCTTGATTAAGCAGGGGGCTGGAGTAGAAGACCTCCAAGATCCCTTCCAACTCTGTTTATTATTCTATATCCAACTCTGCTAATGTCAGGACAGTTCACTACTCTTCAGTTCCTGCTCGTTGAATGGTTCATATGAGTGGTCTTAGGCAGTTTGTTAGCCCAGTGGATGTTTCTTAGGAGGATCCCCCAATCTTTGAACCATTTCTTTAAACTTTGTGGTAAGAAGTTCGGCTTATTTTGTTCCTCTGATTTGATGCAAAAAAATTAAATGATTTATGTTATCAGAGGTAATTTTTACATAATTCTGAAACTGGAACTTAAGGATGAGGCAGCTTTGAAAAAGAACAAACTGTATGGATGTGAAGGTATCTAGTAGACTCTGACTGGAAGCTTCAGATGATAGTGATGTACGTCAGCTAGCAATGTAGATTTAACTGCCTCTTTTCAGAACTTACCTCTTGAAACAGGATAGAAGCAGATGATGTCCAGTAAGGCCTCCTTCAAATGATAAAGTGTGAATTGAGCATAGCATCACATAAAGCAATTATGAGAATTCATCTCTTGAAAGTAATCTTCCCAAATGCAGGCCAGGCAGCCATTAAATTAGGAACTGTTTGAGTTCTGATGTCATTTATGACTGGACTGCTGGAGCACTTCTTATAGGGCTGACTGCCAGAGTTGCAGAATAAAAGAAGTATCTCTTCATGCCCTGAGAAGAGGAGAAATGAAATGATTTGTCAGGGCATTGGAAGAACCAGCTCTTGGTAAGGAAATTGGTATCAAGAACTAGTCTGTAAGTAGATGGAGGCCAATGGTTGATCCCAAGTCTCCTGTTCATCTTCTTGTTTAGGGAATCTGACTATTATTTTGACAATTTTTATAACTGATTACACCTATGCCCTAAAAGGAGAAGTTTGGCATTTCAAAAATTGTCTCTGTAGTTAATTCTAATGATCAAAGACCTGCAGAGTGTTGAAGTGCCATTGCCACTGTCCCAGTCTTAGCACTGCAATCTGTGCTACATTCACAAAATATATGAGTTGGAAGGCACCATAGATGTCATGTCCTCCAAAATCCTGCCAGTAAAGGAATCCAGGAATGTTGTACTATGGTAATATGCTGCTTCATCATTCAACTTGCAGAGCCACATTATCTGCCATTTATCCATAAGCAATTGGGGCTGGGGAAGGGGGGAAAGTGACCTTTTCACAAAGAAAAAGTAACACAAGCTTAACTGTTTACAATCTAGAATAATATATTTAACAGAACAGCAGAGTTGGAGGGTACCTTGGAGGTCTTCTAGTCCAACCCTTTGTTCAAGCAGGAAGCATTTCAAACAAATGGCTGTCCAGTGTCTTCTTAAAAGCTTCCAGTGATGGAGCCTCTGAAGGCAAGCTGTTCCACTGATTATTTGTTTTCATTGTCAGGAAAATTCTCCTTAGTTCTTGGTTACTTTTGTCCATGATTATTTTCCATCTGTTGTTTCTTGCCTTGCTTTGGAAAATAGGTTAACCCCCTCTTCTTTGGGGCAGCCCCTCAAATATTGGAACACTCCTAACATGTAATTCCTGGCCATTCTTTTCACTAGATTAGACATACCCAATTCCTGCAACCATTATTCATGTTTTAGCCTCCAGGCCCCCACTCATCTTTGCTGAACTCCGAACTCTTTCCAGAGTCTCAACATCTTTTGAGATGTTTTGATGACCAAAACTGGATGCAGTATTCCAAATGAGGTCTTATTAAGGCTTTATAAAGTGATATTAATACTTCACATGATCTTGATTCTATCCCGGTGTTAATGCAGTATAAGATTACATTGGGATTTTTTTTGGCTTCTGCCAAACACCTACAGTACCTTACTTTTCTTTCCATTGAATTTCATTTTGTTATATAGGACCCAGTGTTCTAGTCTATCAAGATCTTTCTTTCTAGATCTTGAGCCTATCTTTCTGGGTATTGTCTATTCCTGCCAGCTTAGTGTTTGCAAATTTATTGAAGAGTACTGAAGGGTACCCCACTGCTTACTTTCCTATGTGTAGATCTAGTTCCATTAAAGACTACATGTTGAGTGCGGTTTGTTAGCCAGTTACAAATCCATCTGTTGGTAGTGCTGTCTATTCCACACTTTTCTAGCTTACTAAGAAATAGCTTGTGATTGACTTTTGTCAAATACTTTACCGAAATCCAAAATACTTCCACAGTATTTCACTAGTCCATTAATTCAGTTACTTTATCAAATAATGAAATCAGTTTTGATCTGATCTCTTTTTGGCAAATTCGTGTTCACTTTTGGTTAAAATTTTGCTTACTTCTAGATATTCACAGATCTGTTACTTGATATCTTTTCCAGTATCTTCCTAGGTATTGATGTCAGGCTCATTGGTTTGTAGTTCCCTATCAGCCTGTAGTTTCCTGTCATATCATAGGTCATATCATTGGTCTGTAGTTTCCCATCATTTCATAGACCTTTCTTCCCATATTGTCCAGCTTCCTGCCTTCCTTATCAATAAATACAGGAAGATCACTAAGCGTCCATTTGAATGTAATTTAAAGAACAGAACTCTAAAAAAATCAAGCAGTTGTTTAGCATTTATCTAAGCCACCATTTTTTTGTGAAGTAAATGTTACAGAACAAATTCTGTGAGTAGTTTTTGCTACTGTCTCCCAATGAAATCCCAATAATGGTGTGCAACTTTGGCTAGGATAATATGTTATGCAACTTTGGCTAGGATAATATGTTAGCAAACAGGACTAATAAATATGGCAGATATGGGTTGCTGGATAGTAAAAAACAAAATCTGAAAGTCCAAAAGATTTCATGATATTTTCAGAATTGGGGAACAGCGGAATATTTGTTACAATAGTGGACGGAAATAATTGATACCAATGATAGTAGTAAGAGGCAAGTGATCTGAATATCAACCTGTGAAGTGAAGACCAGAAAGACCAGAAAAGTATTATGAACTTCTGCCAGTATACTTATTTAAGAATAGTGGTTATATAAATCTACCATAGATCTCTGTTTCTAAAAATGACTTTAGACAAAGAAGTCCTGACAGAGTGACCATCTCAAAATCACAAACTTTGGTATGAGAATGGGTGAACCAAGTAGATAATTTTTTGATTAATTATGACAATGAAGTTCAAGCTGCTTGGTGTCGTAAAGGGAAAGGTTGCTCTTTGGGCATATAGCTATCCTGTCCCCAAAGGCAGATACCAAAGATAATCCTATTACCTAAGTAATAAGTGAGAAGAAGGAAATGCACTGCCTGCTCCTGTAAAACAACCTCCCTTGAAGGATTCTGTATTCTTTGCAGAGGCCATCTACCAGGATTGCATTAATTTGGAGCCCCTAGGAACACTTCCCACAGCAAGGTTTCAATCAGTAGGCTCAGTAGTCAAGGAGTAATTCACTTTGTTTTGCCTCTGACGGTTCATATGAGTAATAAGGACAAGTGAGTTTTTTAACGGAAGAGGAACTTGGAGTTGCTAGTTAGTTATTCTTAAAAGATGGGCTGAAAAGAGAGTAAAAGTGAAGAACAGTCTTGGACAAATATTGATATAGTAACTAATAGAGGAGATGTGAGAATAAGTTGCAACATGGTTGGTATGAAAAAGGAGCCCAGGTCTGATTGTCCTTTTGTCAGGCCTGTTGCAACTTAAGCATTTAAGTAAGAAAGATCCTGAACTACATTTGTAGCAGATCTGACATTTAGTATACTTTAGTATACTTTTACTAAAGCCAAGTGGTTACAGGGTAAGCAAAGCCAGATCTGAATATTCCCATATAAACCCAGTGCTTTTCCCTTCTCCCAGGCCCTCCCCCGCTTGGTCCCTTTGTAAATGTCCAACGGTATTCAAGCTAAATGTTTTGGTAACAGTCTTAAAGTTTGGTGCCTCTTTGGTGGGCATTTGCATTTTGTTCTCATGCTTGTGTCCTTGGATTTTTCAGGATCTGTTCAAATCTGGCACCTCTGGTTCCTGTCATCTTATCATACCCTCTTCCCTATACCCCCTTTTATGGCAGAATGCTATCGAAGCTAAGAAGGGCTGAAGCAATGTGATGGCAGATATAATATTCCGCCCCTCTTGAAAAAGTGACTCATTTCTGAAATAGAAAGAAATCAAGATAAATACTTAAGTGTTCACAAAGGTTTCAATGGGGTTTATCTGGATATTTATTGTGAAATTTTCAGGGTAGTTTTAGAGCTCAAATGTGTTTAGCACTTATTCAGTTTCCGCAGGGGGAGGGGCGGGTGGGTAGGAGATCCTCCCCTGATATCAAGTATTGCATTTTTCCTCTATGTTTATGTGAATCTAAAATCTCTTTGACTTCAAACTGTTGTTTCCCCTCATTAAGGACAGGGGTTGGAGATGGGAAGTGATTGCCAATTTCAAGAGGCTGCTGTCCAGGCTGCCTCTGTTCATTTCCTAGGAAAGACAATCCTTGACTTCATAGATTAGAGAAATGTACTTTTACTAGGAACAAACTGAAAATAGTTTCAAGCAAGCTATAAAGTTGATGTGCTATGAGCACATCAATTTCAAACACAGTATACAGCCCAACCCCTTGTAGCTAGGCAACTGCATACCAGAGCCAACAGACTTGACCTTGGAGATAACAGCAGTTGCAAAGCTGCAATGTTAGCTTCCCCCTATTCCCTCCCTCCTATTCTATGGCACAAGCAACAGGTTGGCTGACATTGCCCCCCCCCCCCCCGTAACACGAGGCATTAGCCCAACAGAGAGAATTTATACAGTTAAAACATACAATACATCACATCAAAAAAAGTGATGTCGTCAGGGTTTGTCGGGGTTTCTTCTATGGAAAATCTGGAAGAGTTTAGGTGCCCGGACATGTTTAGCATCCACCCATTCAGACTGCGCAGGAGGAAAATGTTTCCAGGCAATGAGATATTGGACTCTTCCTCTATGTTTCTTTAACTTCAAAATGCTGCTCCCTTTCAGTGGGTAAAGGAGGAGTGTCATGTGCAGGGTGAATGGGTGATACAGTTTCAGGTTTCAACAAATTGCAGTGAAATACAGGGTGAATATGCTTGAGGTTCTTGGACAACTCCAGTTGCCCGGTGCCTGGGTTACTTATTTAACAATTGGGAATGGGCCCACTTATTTAGGAACACATTTATTAGATGGTTGGGTGGACTGTAAGTATTTTGTGGAGAGATAAACTCTGTCACCTACTTTAAAATCTTTTGGCTTCACACATTTTTTTTGTCAGCTTGTTTCTTATGTGCCTGACGTGCTGCCTCCAGTGCGTTACGGGCAGCTGGCCAAGTGTTCTGCAGTTGAGCTATCCACTCCGCTAAGGAGGGTACGTGTGGCTTCTCTTGAGGCAGCTTGACAGTCCTGACAAGAGGCCACTTTAAATGGGGTGAACCCTGTGCTACTATGCACAGAATTGTTATATGCTACCTCTGCAAATGGCAAAAGGTCAGTTCAATTGTCCTGTTGGTAATTAATGTAGCACCATAGATACTGTTCAAGGACTATGTTAGTTCTCTCACAAGCCCCATTAGTTTGGGGGTGATGGGAGTAGCTTAAGCCCCAGGCTGTTCCCAACAGCTTCAAAAATTCCCACCAAAACTGCGATGTAAATTGTACTCTTCTATCGGAAATAATGCGCTCAGGCACAATGTGTAACCTATACACTTATTGTATGAAGAGTTTAGTTAACATCTTTGCAGAAGAAATTTTGGGGCATGGAACAAAGTGCATCTGTTTTGAAAAAAGTTCAGTAACAACCCAAATAACAATGTTCCTTCCACTTTCAGGCAATTCCACAATGAAGTCCATAGATACTTCTTTCCATGATGGCTGGCACTTAGCCTGTTTCCCCAGAGGTCTCTTTGCTGCAGCACAAATGGACAGCTGGCCACATAGCTTTCAATGTCTTTCTTCAAGGAAGGCTACCAAAATTGCCCATTAACCAAATGCAGAGTTTTTCAAATCCAAAATGTCCTGCTCACTTAAGAGTCATGGGCGCCTTTTAATATGTTGTCTCTTAAGCTGAACGTCATGTATAATTTGGCCCCAAGCCAAGCCAGTCCATCGTACATGGTGCAGTCATTTTTGTTAGTAAGCCATTCATCAACTTGTAGTGCTTTTTTGAGATTCTCACACAGTTGATTTGGAATCTCAGATTCCTCCTTCCCCTGAGCTCTAGTGGTTACCAGGGCTGCTAGCGACTTCAAGGGGATAACAGGTCTGACCACTGTAGCTTTAATGCTGTTGTATTGGAGCAATCTAGACAAAGCATCCACCATAAAATCCCCCCCTCCCCGGGGCATAATGCAGTATGAAGTCGAAATGATTAAAGTGTTGAGCCCAATGGATTTGTTTAGAGGATAGCCTGCATGGAGTTTTCAGGGCTTCCAGATTTTTATGGTCAGTCCCTCAAATGGCATCCTTGCCCCTTCCAGGAAATACCACACTGCATATGCCTCCTTCTCCCATATTGCCACTTCTGTTCAGTCTCGGTGAGTTTCTTAGAAATGTATACACATGGCTGTAACAACCCCCATTCCTCTGCAATAATACCACTCCCACGGCAACATCATTCACGTTGGCCTGAATTACAAAGGGAGCATCTGGGTCAAGGTGCTTCAGCACAGGTTCTGCTGAGAACAGTTATTTTAGCTTTTCAACTGCTGCTTGGCATTCCTTGGTCCACTTAAGTGGCTGGCCTGGTTTCAGCTTCCCCTCACCCTTAGTTTTTAAAAGGTTAGTGACTGGCAACGTGATCTTTGCAAAGGAGGGGATGAATTGGCAGTAGAAATTGGAAAAACCCAGGAAGTTTTGCAATTGTCTCCTAGTGCAGGGAAGGGTCCACTCTAACCCTGTCTTTACCTTTTCTGGGTCCATTTTCACTCTTTCTTTTGAGATATGATAACCCAAGTAATCAAACTTCTCCTGGTGAAATTTACACTTTGAAAGCTTTGCATACAGTTCAGCGGCTCGGAGCCTTTTAAGGACTGCCCGCACCAATTTCACATGTTCCTCCCTCATTTTATTGTATATTAAAATGTCATCTGAGTACACCAACACTCGCTTATACAAAAAGTCATGCGGCATCTCATTGATAAGTTGCATGAACACTGTGGGGGGCCCCTATAAGCCAAAAGGGAGCACTCAAAACTTAAACATTCTAGAGGGCAATTAAACACAGTTTTCCTTCATCACCCTCCTTGATTCATACCTGTTAGTAAGCTTCCAATAAGTCTAACTTAGTGAAGATTTTTCCTTTGGCTAAATATGCCAACATGTCCTTCATTAGGGCAGTGGGTAGACATTTTCTACACACCGGGTTTAGTCTCCTACAATCAATGCATCGACAAAGAGTCCCATTTTTCTTCTCCCAGAACAAAACTGGGGCTGCCACTCATGGCCTTGCTGGTTGGATAAATCCACATTTTAAATTCTTGTCTATGAAGGTGCGAAGCGCTCCTAGCTCATGTGGAGTTATCAAGTAAAGTTTAGGCTTCTAGAGTTTAGCTCCAGAAGAATTTCAATACTGCAGTCTGTGAGGCGATGGGCTGGGAGCACTTCAGCACTTTTCTTACTAAACACACCTCTCAACTCCCAGTACCCTTTTGGGATTTTGGATTTGCTTATTGAGTGATCCCGAGCTGCTACCCACAGCTCCCTTTACCTTTTGTGTTTGTTTCTCTCACTACCGGGTTTCGGGGTCTTTTCCTCTTCCTTGGCCACTTTCTGCCTAATCTTTAAAAGCCCCCTCTTCTAATTCACTCCAGGGGTCCATTTCTACAGCCAAGACAGTCCAAGTAGGAGGGGCCTCTGCATCCCTAGCACCAGTATAAAACTCAGGGTCTCTTTATGCTTTCCCTTTCTCATAAATACTGGTTTAGTTATAAAGTGAACTGAGCTCCCTCCAGCTACAGTCCCATCTAGCTTGCAAAACACTATGGGCACCCTCAGCCATTTGAGTCTCAGTTCCAGCTTTTCAATGACTTCAAGGCTAACTACACACCTAGTGCAACCTGAGTCCAATACAGCCAGCATCCTCCCTTGGGTCCCTGAAGAGGGAACCACTAACTCCACAGGGAGGGTTGCATGGGTCACTCGCTGACTTACCAGGGGATCATTGTCACTGTCAGCCTGACACAAGTTGGTCGGAATTCCCAACACCTCTGAGCCAGGAGGGGCGAACTCTATGATCTCCAGACCTTTCAGTGCTGTCTCTCGGGTCCTTGGAGCTGGTTTTGTTGCCTCTTCCTTTGGGGTTGTTCTGGCGCTGAAGTTGGGTCTGCTGTATTGGTATGCCGCAGCTCATTGCCCCTCCCCCCTATGTCTGAGGCATGTCGTGCTCCTGGGGTTATAAGGACTCACCCTGTCCACTGAACTTCCATTATCAGTCATGGAAAAGGTCGTTCTCTACTTCCACCGCCAACACATACCAGTGTTGTAGAGTTCATGGGCCCCACATGAGATGCAATTGTGGTAGACGTTGTCATTGAGGCCATCTTTGAAGAAGTCAATGAGGATGTCTTCAGACAAAGCAGCCAACCAACATGCCAACTCTCGAAACTCCTAGGTGTACATGGATATCGACCATCGTCCTTGGGTGAAGATCTTTATCTGGATCCCAGCCTTACGCTCAGCTAGTGGATCCTCAAACCATTGGCAAAGGGCCGACATAAAGTGGCCATAGTTCTGCAGTTGGGGGGCATTGTCATTGTAGAAGGAAACCATCCATTCCGCTGCCATCCCCTCCAGGACCATGGTTACTCATCTTATCCAGGCTTCGACCATCTCCAATTTGGCCCATACTCCTGCATGTAGTTCCACACTTGTACCAAGAAGAACCCCAATTGTTCAGGGTCTCTCCATACTGAACACCCAAAGCTGGGATTTTTCAAAGCTGGTGCCTTCGAGGAGCGGCCCCTGCAGGTGGAGTGACTTGTGCAGCTTGGTCTGGGGTGACCCAGGAACCTTGAGAAGCTGCCTGTGCAAGAGGTTCTTGGGCTCTTCGACTCCCCTGACCTGTTGTATCAGGAATAGGGCCTGGTTCAGCATGGCTTCCTCTGTACTTTTCTGCAGGGGGGTGTCCTCCCTTTGCCCCTCGTCCACTTGAGCCTAATGGGCTTCTCACTGAAGTCCAGCTCCTCTTACCATTCTGTCTCACCTCGAGCCTGATGTGGTCTAGTGGGGGAGCTGGCCATTGCTTCAGTTTCCTCCAGCTGACTCCCATGGTTGGACATTGGATGCTTGGTCCCCATGGTAGACTGCTGTCTCCTGCTGTTGACCATTAAAGCACAGCTTGCTTAATGTCAGGGCTGCCTCTGTTCATTTCCTAGAAAAGAAAATCCTTGACTCCATAGATTTAGAGAAAACTACTTTTACTAGGAACAAACCAAAAGCAAAGTTTCAAGCAAGCTATGAAAAAAAGGTGTAAGCACATCATTCCTGGCCAAATCAATCTCAATCTAGTTAGCCAGGACATATTAACTAATGGAGGGTTCATAGTGCGCCTCTGGAGATATAGGTGTAAAAGATCTTGTTGCTCAGGCTGTCCTGAAACAGAATGAGACAACTCGCCACCCAACTCGCTGCAGCTAAGTCTTCAATGCCAACTCACAATGGCCAATTTGGCACAGCCAAGTTTCCACAGAATGGCTCAGTATGGCCAATTTGCCATGGGTCAATTAGTTAGCCAGTTAGCTAGTCTGGAGGCCAGGTTCTGGAACTACATTCAAGTAGACAGCCACAGGTCGCTTGCCGTGCTTTATGATTTTGATCTTTGTTTCACCCTTTTGGTCGGCTGGGGGTCTTTGAATCATTTCCTCAGTGATGCCATGAACCTGTCAAAATTGTTCAATTTGATCACATCATCGTTCTGGAGGGTCACCATCCACTCTGCTACTTCACCTTCCAAAGCATAATCACAATCCTTTTGCCACTTAATTTGGCAGGTTGATTCCATACTCCTGCACAGGGTTAGTTCCACACCTGGGTCAGGAAGAAGGCCAGTTGCTTCAGATTGCCATTGAATTTCACTATTAGGGCCAGTGGCCAATGCTCCCTTCTCTGTGGAGGGGCGGCTCAGGCTGGTGGTGATAGCTGGGTTAGTTGAGCTACACCCAGCTGTTGTGCTCAACTCCATTTGTAGCAAAAGCCAAGTGGGTACAGCGTAAGCAAAGCCAGATCTCAATCTTCCATGTAAACCCCCCTCAGTCCCTTTGTAACTGTCCAATGGTATTCAAGCTAGGTGTTTTGGTAATAGTCCTAAAGTTTGGCACCTCTTTGGTGGGCATTTGCATTCTGTTTTCCTTGTGCTTGTGTCCTTGGATCTGCCAGACTCTGTTCAAGTCTGGCACCTCTGGTCCCTGTCTTCCCCCCTCCTATATCCCTTAACTCCTTCCTCCACCTTTACCCTTTTATGGCAGAATGCCATAAAAGCGAAACAATCCAATGGCAAATCGGACAGCTCTTTACTTTCAGGTTTCAGTGTATAACCAACCAAAGTGGTAGAGCCTAGGGCCATTAAAATCCTGATCTTCAGTGCTTCAGTTGCTGGCAAGACATCTATAATTCAGAGGGAAATTGCTGACTAGGAATGTATTGCAAGAACCTGTTCTACCCACAAGACTGTTCCAAGGACAGTGGGTTAGAACTAGAAGATGGGATGATTGAATGGCCATAATTTTAATAATCTTTTTTTAATAAATAAATAATAATCTTCTTATTAACCAGATGCTCCATTGATCATTTGTCAGTTTTGAGTCCTTACTGCTGCCCTGAGGTGGCTTGAACACTATAAGCATGCTGTTATCATATAATACATCCTCATGTGCCACAATACATTTTCCTAAGTAGATGGGATGATTTCAGATGTGGTGATTCTTGTTTTTTTTTTTTTTGGGGGGGAAGATTTCAATGTCTGTTCAAGATTTTATATCTTTCACAAAGATTATAAATTTGTGCCAATTGGTAGCTGGTCCCATACCCTGCCATTTAACTTGCAGTCAATTTCTGGTATAGATGGAGGCTGGTGGAATATTTTATGCATCCATCCAGCTGCTTGCTATCTTCTATTTTCTTCATCATTGAAATTATTTGTAATTGTGTCCCTTTCTTCAGAAGCATTTTGAACTAAGATTTTTGGCAGGAACCCTATTCTCTATGTCAAAACATTCCTTGTACAAATGTTATTCTGCTCCCTTTCTTCAATTATGTGGTTGGAACAGAGATCTTTTGGAACTGGGAAAAGGAACAAAACCCTGGAGAGTGGGATATATAATTCAGGAATCATTGCTGGGGGTGGGCTAAGAATCTCTGAAGACTGTGGTCAGTAATGGACCAAAAACTCAGACTAGAAACGAACAAATGTTTTTCTATATGTAATAAAATAATCATCCACACCTCAGATATTTAACTCCATATTGAAGCACAAAGGCAGGATTTTAGAAAATAATTGAACATAAAGAACAGAATATCTGGATGGAGGATCAGTGTTTCTCTTTGTTATATCAAATATAAAGAATTTGGCCAGTTATTGCTGAGGTTGTGACAATATGGAAAGTGGTTTTCCTATAGAGGACAAGTTGTTATTGTGTTTATTGGGTTTTTCCATAACTATTATGAGCATCAACAAGAGGAGCCATGCCAAAAATTACACCAAAGTAGGGAGTTACTGTTTGTTCAATCTCTTTAAATTAGAGAAAATTTGAAAAAAAACAAAAACAACCCATCATACACCTAGGGCATTAAAAATCCAAAGTGGTTGAGAGTAACATTTTCAACAAGGAAAAGGGTAATTATTCAGATAAATATAATAAACTCTAAACCGGTAGAATCCCACCCCTGGGTGGGGGGAATGAAGAAATGTATTTAAAATCAAAACAGCACAAATGAACTGAAATATATTTTTACTTTCAAAGAAATAGCATTTGGTAACTCTAATTTTAAATCCATAAAATATGTTTGGAGATTGGCAAGTAAAATCTTCATGGAAAAACATATCTAAAACTAGTTTGCTAAGTTGAATGAAGTCCAGATCTAATACATGCATAATAAATGTGTATTTTCAGAAATACAAAAAATGATGTAAGTGACTTGTATAATAGTCTTCACTCTGTTCTATAAATAAAAAATTCCTTCTTCAATTGTGTCTTTTTTTCACTGGAAGAAGTATCTATACCAGCAGCTTAAATTTTAAGGCAACACTGTATAACTTACATTGTGATCATTGCTTTAATAAGAGAATGAATAATAATCATGACACATTGATGATGCAGCACTTTTAAGCCTAAGGTTGATTACAGCATTTTTTATAAACTCTATAAACTCTAAGAAGTCTGTTGTAAAATATATAGAGATGAAGATGTGAACAAATGATATAATTTAACAGAAACATTCAGAAATTCTGTCAATGTAAGTATATCCTACATTTAAATAAAAACTAAACTATCAGAGTTCCACCTTAATTTTAGCCAAACTATTACATGTAATTTTGTAAAGCAAGAGTAAACTAACACTTCAGTCACAAGGCTATTCTAGTTGGTGGAGGGAGGGAGGGAGGGAGGGAGGGAAGGAAGGAAGGAAGGAAGGAAAGAAGGAAATAAATCTATAGTTTCTTTCCAATGAACCGCTGTAGATGGCTGGCTTCCTATACTCATTTACAAAAGGAAATACTTATATGGAAGCAGCAGTTTCCAGTTAGTCCTAGTTCCACAAGTTGCATTTTTAATAAACAAAGTCCATACTCGGACTCCCATCTGATTGTCCCAAACTGATTTAGAACATCTCACTGTAATCTCAAACAATTTTTATAAAATCAGGTATTAATCATTTAATCCTTTGACATTGATACAGTTCATAAATATTAATAATATACAGTTATATAGACAACATCTGGGATGCACAGTCTTACACGAGTTCAGAAACCCATCCTCTTTTGCAAAGAATGGGTGCTTGATATCCCATGGGATCAGGACACCCAGAAGGTTCCAGTCTCTATGAGAAAAGTGGCTATATGCTAATGAAGGGCTTGGAGCAATGCGAGTTCGCTACCTCACTTTGTGCAAACACTTTTCCAGATAGAGCCTTGAAGCCTTTGGAGGACACTAATTGAGGCTGCCTGCTGCTCCAGAAGTGGCAGGAAGGCTTGGTGATCAGAGAAACTGAGCAGGACACCCTCATTTTGCTCTCTCTCTGTTCTCGCTGCTTGTTGCTCATAGGCAAAGAAACAGAGATGCTGGAGAGAAGACAGATCTTCACAAGGTAAATGACCTGGCGTGGCACACTGGGGAAAGAAGCAATTGTGGGGAGCATGAGGTTTTTCAGTGGGTCGGGGCAGGCCTTGGGTGGTCTGAAGTAGGTGGCTTGTTCCATCACTAACTCCACTTCCCCATGGCCTTCCTCACCCCAAGATACCTCATATGCACTTAATGAGCCTTGCATTGGATTAGCAAATGTGTGGGCCAAAGGAGTGATTGTGTTCAAAGTACAAGATTCACTCCTACGAATCCTCAGGTTACGAATGGAATGGGCAGGCTCCATTACATTTGTAACTCGAGGCGTATCTGTACTTTCAGAAATCTGCAAGTCTTTCATTTTAAAAGAGAAGTCAACATTTTTAGGTGTCCATCCAATCTATTCAATTCTAACAAAACGTCTGGTAAATAATTAAGTAAACAAGAGCCAATTTTCAGAAGAATCCTGATTTTTAGTTACTCAAGTTTACAAGGTTATTGTCATGACCTGGGGTGTGGCACAAAGGCAACACAGTCAAATAAACAAGAAGAGTCCCTTTATTATCTCAAACTTTGCCCCCAATGTCCAGGTTACCATTGTCTGGAGAAAAACTCTCCCAGGAACAGTCTTTAAGTGGAGGAAATTCAGTCCAAAAACAAAGTACATACAAACTGTAAATAAAAATCCAAACAATTCACACTGCAGTAATTAACCTGGCAGGGCAGGAAAAGGAATTGCAGATTGAAAGAACAGCAAAACACACACAGTTGGGAAGACGCCAGGAACACAGATAAGCCTCAAGGAAACCAGATAATTCACGATTTGTTCCCAACAAGTTGCTCTGCACAGCTTCCCTTTTTAAACACTGTGTTCCCAGCTGCAGCTAATGAAGGCAATCAGGACCCTTTCCTCCCCAGTAAGCCACATAACTCACATTGCTCCCTTCTCTGTTCCTCCCTGTGTGCCCTAGGATGAAGAGGGGGTGGGCCTGGGTCCTCCTCTGAACCCCCTCTCCCTTGCTCTACCTCTCCCCTGCTCTGCCTAGCTGGACTTTGCCCTTCCCCAGTTTCTTCCACAGCCAATGGAGCCACACTCCCAATCCCAGTCAGCTGCTCGGCCTCTCCCTCCGAATCAGATTCTGACAGGGGCATGACAGTTATATTTGGAATATATTTCCTATCACCAGGAGTCCCCAACCTCCTGGGCTGTGGCACACTACTGGGCCATGGCATGTTGGGAACCATGCAGCAGGCAAACGTACGTCACTTGTAATGCAAATGCAAATCCCCTCTCTCTGCACACCAGTGTGCCAAGGTTAGGGACCACTGCTATACACCACTTTCCAAGGCTCTCCTATGAACATTCTAATGAATGAATATACTACATGATATAATTATATGCTGAGCATATTAAAGACACTTCCAAAACCAGTGCATTAAAACTGCATAAGCAAAAACAAGGAGCTGAAATATGTACCTTGTTAATATGCAACTGCTGCTGTTGGAATTGTTGTTTGTGTTTTTCCAAGAACTGATGATGTTGTTGTTGGATCACCAATTGCTGGAGGGCCTGTGCATTCTGGGGAAGGGGAGCAGACTGAGTGCGTCCCAGAGGACGGTGCTGCCGCAGTTTGTGTATTGAGGGAGATAGTCTATCAGCACCCACAAGAGATTGTGCATGGAGAGGGAGTGCCCCTAGTCCTGAAAGATGCCAGTTAGAAGGTAACATGTAGAAAACCAGTGGAGAAGAAAAAAGAACAGAAGAGGAAGGAGAATTTTGTAAGTAATTATTTCCATTACAGCAACATGCTTTTTTCATTTACTTGCTAACATTTGTATTCCAACCAGTTCCAGACTACAAATAGTTAAAACTTATAAAATAAACATGCAAATATAACTATCACAATTAAAAACATGATTAAAATATACAAGTATTAAAAACAAGCCAATGCCTTAATCACTTTGGCTCTTTAAAAATCAGACCTTGTGGTTGTAAAAATGGAGGATTAAGCTAGTCTCGTTGTTCTTTTTCTAATTTGTCAGTTTTTAAACACAATTAACCTAAGATAAAGAATTCTATATATGTCTATATTCCAATATGAGACCTACCCTAAAGAAAAACTCATGTGAAGAGCTACTGAAATTCATCATAAACATTATTAATATAATAATTTTTAAGTAAATTTGACTGAGCAAATTTATTCTTCATTGCTGCCAAGAATAGTTGCTGAATTCCTTAGATATGTAAATCATTTTATAAAATGATTCGAGGAATGGAGTAATTAGAAAGAGTAGCCATCATAAGCACTAGAGCACAGGTAGGCAGGAAGCTCAGACAATGCTAAACTCTAACAAAACCACCAATGCTGTTTCGTACTTTGGATCAAGTCAACTAGTTGTTGGAAGAAGCATCTTTACCTGAGACCAATGGATTTTGTGCAGTTGACTGTTCCAGCAAAACCATGTGTTGAAGAAGAGGGCTGTGTGTTGATCCCCCTTCTCTATCCACTGCTGTACTGTTCAAATAAGGAGTGATATGGGCGCCAGGAAATATGGAGATTCGTTGTTGTAATGATGGAATAGTAAGTCTTTCAGAATCTTGCTGTCCTGATCCACTCTGCAAGCATATAGCATTACTGAATTTAAAAAGTGATCTATGAATGAAGTTAAGATAATAACTCCATTTAAATTATACAATACCACTTACAGTACATGGGGTTGCTGCAGGTAGTCCTAAGGTTATATTAGGCAATGAGGGAGATGTATACAATGGAAGCTGTGTTATTGAACCTTCATGATTAACCAGTCTATGAGCCAAGGTAGTCTGAAAGAGAGCCAAAATCCTGCCTCAGAATTTATATTATATATAAATATAATATATAAATTATATAAAAACAAATACCTCATGTGTAATCATTATTTGGAGAAGCTTAAGTATACTTTTTGGGAGAGGAGAGTCAAAGGAATTTAGAGAAGGTCTATCAACGATATCAATTAATACTGTATGCAGTATTCAGAGTTAAGGTTTGTTGTATTAATCATCAAGTACTGAAGCAAACGTGAAATCTGCTCAATATAAATTGTAACTAACAACAGGAAAATGGGAATGGAACATTTTCTTCCACTATTATAAGGTCTTGGTGACAACAAAGTTGTGTTTTTTAAGAAAGCCTGGGACTTTTAACTTAATTTTTTGAACTTTTGTTTTTGCTTTTTATCTCTAAATGTTAATTGGCTTGCCGATTTATTTCAACCCAGTACCAGACTTTATCTTTCTGCTTTCTCTCTGACTTGGTTGCTCTTACCAATTTCAGTATTTCCGTAGAGAAACAGAACACACATTTCTGAATGGTGAAAATATATTTCGACTATATTTTACCGAATATTCACTGTAGGGAACCTGTATTTTATTAACTTGGATCAAAACAGTCAGCAATAATCCCGTTTTTTTTCACCCCCCTGCTCTGCTTATCTGCTTCACTGAGTACAACATATTGGATTACAGAGAGAAGACGGAGACTGACACTGGGAGTAGGGGTTGGGAAGAGACTGCTTAGCAACAGGCAATCTCTAGTCAAATTTAGTTCTCAAAGGTTTGATGGATTCATAAAGTCCATGGAAAACATTCTGAAGAAACCAACTCTAAATATTTTAAATTCACAAAGAAATGTGTTTACAAAGTAGTAGATCAGGGGTGGGATCCTACTGGCAAAACAACTGGTTCGGTGAGCGCTCTGCGCACAGTACTTGTAAATCAATTTCTCCTGCAAGCAATAACCTTCTCCTGCTGACTCAACTGTGCCACGCAAAGCAAAGGGAATAAAGGGAAGCCTAGAGCCCAGGTGGGCAGGTGGGCCCAACTGAAGCGAAGATCTTTGGAGCAAACCAGTTTGGTGTCAACTGCTCTTCGAAGCTACCAGTTCTATAGAACCGGGCCAAACCGGTAGAATCCCACCCCTGTAGTAGATGAGTTGGAAAACAATATGTACCCAGAAACAACACAGTTTGTGGAAAATCAAAGTCAAGAGGAATGTGACTTTCCAGCAGTAAAGTGGCTGGGAAGAAACATGAATCTAGAAACAATAGAGCTGACTTCATACGTCTTTCTGAAGTTCAATCCTGTGTTTTCATATAAAAGTAGAAAACTCTCTGGCTGTTGTTACTGAGAGATGGTCCGATTTCTTGTGAGCCAATGGGTTCTAATTCTGTTGCTGGATAATGAGATGCCTGTTTGTTCATTTAAAATGGTACCTTTGGGATTGTGGTTGATGTAGTTCGTTTGTTCTCAGTGATTGATAGACTGGGTCAATGTCAATGTGTCTGTTTACTGACTTATTAGTGGAAAACCAACAGTGTTAATCTTTTTAAGATATTATTTATTTTTAATGTCTTGTTTGTTTTTTCTTTTTTTTTCTTTTTTAAATATTTTGGTGTTTTGTATTTTAACTTTCCTTGAATAAACTAAATCTTATCACAAAAAGACTGCAGCTTCCCTGCAGAAGTGAGGGGCGTAAAAAAATCTCGATTATCAAGGCTTGAGATAATTCTGACAGGGGGGATAACGATAGATTCCCCCACCTGATCATGTTGCCATAACTTCAACAAGAAAATCATATCTGGCAATAACCATTGTCCTAAGTTAGTCTAAAAATGATCTGGAATAGCCTAATGACCACTATGGTGGCCATGAACTTCTGGAATGCTTCCAAGGCCTCTGACAATCCTGAGATGGCCTCCAGCAACTTAAGAAGGGCACTCAGAACCTAACCCACAAACTTTCAGGTCTTCCAGGGCCTCTCCCAAGGGCCACCAAGCTCTGGCCACAGTCTCATGTTGCCAGCTCTGGTTTTCAATCCTGGGTTGTGCACCCACAGCCGCCACTGCTACTGCCATGGAGGGCCCAGCTCTGGTCACCAACCATTAGCTTTAACTCCCTACATTAAATGGTCTGGATATTCAGGCCCGTTGCTAGCATTGCAGTCTGGCCTCAGCCCTCACAGCTTTGGCTAATCTCAACTGCTTGCCTTTCGACACTCTTGCCATCCTCAGTTTCTAACACGGGGCTCCATGTACCAGTTGCAAACTACTCCAGCAGCCTCAGCCTTCTCTGGCAATGGATCCAGCTCTCTTCCAGTTCCTTAGTTATTGGATCCTCACCGCTTCCACTATCAAGGCAAATGTCGTTGCCACGCTTCCCCCAAAAGCCAAATCTGATAGGGATTCAGGCAGGGGACTGGGAAGACTTCAATGAACAGAGTAAAGGAAAAGAGGTCCCCTGGATGATTCCAACCTGCTCAGGGGGAGGCCACCAGAAGACAGTATCAGGTGTCCACTCCCATTCATCTTCTTGTTTGCTATTTAAAACATACCCATCTATAATTGGACAAATAGAAGATAAACTATAATGCAACAGTTCTGTATTAAATATATTATGCACATCAGTGAGAGCACAAGTGATTTTATCTGGAGAACTGTGTAAGCTATTCATATCAAATAATAAAGCACAGTAGTCCATTTTTCCTTCTTGTGACTATATAAAAATCTTTGTGCAAAAATGATGATGGCAGAGAAGAATTATTATTCATTGAATAGATCTTCAAATGTTTGTACCTATTGCTTGGTTAAATTAGTTTTGCAGTTTTCTTTCATTATTCTTACAGATACATGAAATTTTGCAAAGGATTTGGATAAGGAACAAAAAAAAAAAAGTACAAATAGTCCCTGACTTATGATCACAACTGAGCCTAAAATTAATGTTTCTAAGTGAGAGATTTGTGACATTTCTTGCTCCAGTTGTTAAGTCAATCACTGCAGTTGTTAAGTGAGCAACACCGTTACGTGAATCTGGCTTCCCTATAGACTTTACATGTCTGAAGGTTGTAGAAGGTGATCACTTGACCCCAAGTCACTTCAACTACCATAAATATAAGCCACTTGCCAAACGTTTGAATTTTGATTGGGTGACCATGGGGATTCTGCCACGATCATAAGTGTGAAAAATGGTGGTAAGTCACTTTTTTCAGTATTGTGGTAACTCTGAATGTTCACTAAATGAACTGAGGACTACCTTTACTTATCTTCAACTATTAAGTAATTATCTTTAACAACAAGTGGGTCCAATCACACTTGGCCAATAAAAAATTCAATTCAATTCAATTCAATTCAATTCTATCCTATCCCTATTCACTGTGATTTTGAAGGATTCACAAAGTGTTGCAAGGGCTGTCCCAGTTCTCTGTGTGTGTATACACAGAACAAATTTCTCCTACATACATAAACTTGGACAAATAGTCAGGAACACTCTTTGAAGCATCTACAGGAGACCGCCATAACATGCAACTGTTTTAATCCTGAGAAGAGAGCTATTTTGGTTATGTTAATAAATTTGGGGAAGCATCACTTTCAAATGCTTTGCACAGTCTTATTACCTATCACACACTTCTCATTTATTGTAAAATACACAGCCTGAAAAAGGGATTCCTTTGTCTCAAATATATTTCATATATTAGTTTTCTTGTTTGGTTTGTTGAAGTATAAAACTGGACGCGAAAGAAGATTCATGCAATTATTTCCCCTATGAAACAATATAAAACCAAAACTGGATTCTGAAGAAGCAGGATAGAAAGTGTATTGACTTTTGAAATTTGGTCTTTGGAGAAGAATCCTGAGAATGTCATCATAGATAGGCTATGAAACAAAGAAAATGGATAATCAAAATCAACCTAAAAAGTTCTCTCTTGAAACACAAATGACCTAACTCACATTATCATCTTAAATACATTATGAAAATATCTCCATATGGTTACCAAGAGCTGACATCAATTTGATGGTATATAATCAATCAACATAACCTTGAAAGCCTCTCAAAGTTTTCTGCTACTTCCCTCTTACATTAAACAGAATCAAAGCAGGATTATCTTGAGCTTCTTTCTTGACACCCCCCCCCCTTCATTCCTTGGGCTAACTTGACCCTTAATAATTAATGCATTATTTCCTTAAGATCTTATTCTTCTATACTTCTCTAGAATATTAGGTGAAGAGAATTCCAGACTGAATTAAATAGACAACCAGAAATGGTGCTTCAGACCACAAAGACTTTGGTCTTAGAGGACTTCAAACATTCATGCTAAAGTTGCTTTGACAGTAGCCAAAGGTTTCATAGATTCAGTGACCATCCATGAGTCAAACTATATGGTCAAATATTGGAAAGATCACTGCCAAAGGAGGAAACCAATTCGAATGATCTTCTCTTATTTGAATTCTATGAGAGTTTGGTTTAGCAACCTAAATAGTCCCTTTCAATTCAGTAATTTTATGAGGACTTCTATCCAGCGTCTATTTCTGGTGCTGATTTTTAATAGTTTGTAACTCAGGCATAAAATGCAAATGGGAAGAACATACAAAATAACAAAGTTGACAGGGACATTGGAGGTCCTCTAGTCCAACCCCCTGTTCAAGCAGGAGACCCGATACCACTCCAGGCAAATGGCTATCCAGTCTCTTCTTAAAAACTTCCAGTGATGAAGCATACACAATTTCTGGAGGCAAGCCATTCCACTGAACAACATATTTTACATAAAAATATAAATACTATGTATATGCAGGGAATATATTTAGATCTAACTATGAATTAAGGCTGTTTAGGCATAACAAATCATTGTATTGGTCGAGATAAAAAGCAGTATATTATAAAAGAAACAGATAAATTCTTACACTGCTCATTCTGTTATGAATTTCAGAAGTCTTTGTTAAAACAATTGAGTGCTGGACAGATTCTTCTGATTCAAGGTATAGTACTACTACAGCTGCTACCTGGAAGGAACTTCTAAAAATGAATGGAAGAGCCTTTGGCTTTTAATATAAGACTTCCATTTCTTTTAACTTTAACATGGATCGAGTGGGGGAATGAGGTAGTATAATATAGCATCAGACCTAATTCTAATTTTTTAAAAAAATCTGGATCAGGTGTGTTAAAACTTCCTAAAATCAATGACCTACTTTGTTATTAAAGCCCTCTTTGAGTTGAGAAGACGATAGCTGAAAGACTGTGCTTTAAAGCTAACTGTGCACCGCAGCAATCCAAGACCACAAGATATTCTCTCAGATGTGAAGCAAAAAAATACCTGAGAGGCTTCTCAATTAGTGACATGAAGTTTACAGAATTTTTCTCCATATAGTTAGTGGTACCAAATTTAACATTTTTCAACACATGCAAAACCTTTTCAATTATCAATCTTTAATAATTTCTGTTATTGCTACAAGTTCATTTGCTCCTTTATCTTCAAGATGTTCTCATAAGCTTGTTTTCATATTTGTTGTTCTATGTATAGGACTATAAAAAAGTTTTGTTATATTAATGAAAAAACAACAGCTCACAGAATAGATTCAATGGATCCTACCTTCCCTGAGCATAAGCTGAAATTTTAAAAATCCTGCAACTAAATATATCCATTGCCTCAATGCAATATCAATACTTCTAAATAGTAAAATATTATCAGCTTTCATACTCTCGTACCTTTTAATATGATAGACAGCCAAAATATTACTATAATTTAAAAAGAGGAAGCATTTTCAAGAAGTCTATTTAGATACTTAAAAATTGTTAACATCCTCAATGAAGTACCTTCTTCCACAATGAAAATGTAACATGGCATACTATAGAAATTTATTAGAATTGAGCAAAGGAATGTATCTTACCTCTGTTTGTATATTTATAACTGATCCAACTCCATTTTCAGTGCTTATATTACTGGAACTATTGTTTGGAGAACTAGGGCCAGATCCAGGAGCACTATTGCATGCAGATTCTAAAATATGTTAAAAATGTTTATTAATATCCTTAACAAGTATTAAATATTTGGGAGATCTATGGAAACTAGATTGTGTACTACCAGATCTCTATGTAGCTGCTGTGACTTCGTATGTATTAATAATCTTTTCTGAAACAGACTAATTCTCAGTCCTGGACCTCTGCTCAAAGAACCAGTAGGCAGCCATGGTAAGAAGTTCAACTTCATATTGTACACCAGTTACGCTCCTTCCTGAATAGGGAGGCCCTTCTCTTAGTCACTCGTGTTCTAATCAACTCTAACTTGGATTACAGAAAGTTGTCGATTTACAACTACAATTGGGATCAGAATTTTACTGCTAAGCAAGGTGATTGTTAAGTGAGTCATGCCTGATTTTATGACCTTTTTTGCCACAGTTGTTAAGCTAATCACTATAACGTGTTAAGTGAATCATGTTAAGTGAATCTGTCTTCCCCTATTTGCTTATCGAAACCAGATGGGAAGGTTCAAATGCTGATCACATGATCGTAGGACTTACAACCATCAAAATATATGCCATTTAGCAAGCACTTAAATTTTGATCATGTGATTGTGGGGATTCTGTGACAGCCATAAGTGCAAGAAACAATCCTAAATCACTTTTTTCAGTACCACTGTAACTCTGAACAGTCACTATACAAATGGTTGTAGGACTACTTGCATTGCATAAGGCTACCTTTGAAGAGTATCTGAAAGCTTTAGCTGATAGAGAATTTGGCTGTGTGACCAATTTTGCGTGCGCCCAAACCATTGAGTGTTGGCTTACTTCTGGTTCCAATTCAAGATATTGGTTATGACCTTTAAAGCCCTACATTACACATAGCCAGGTTACTGCGGAATCATCTTATTAATTCAGGCCATCGCATGCAGTTAGGTAGAGAAGATATAAAATGGATTCTGTCAGCTAAAGTATTTTGACTGGCAGAGTCCAGGAAGGGAGGCTTCTCTGCCATTGCTCCACCCCTTCTGAATATCCTCCCCCAGAGGTGAGGTGGGTTCCTCACTCTCCTGGCCTTTTGGAAGAGTTTGAAGACCTGGCTCTGCTGATTTGCATGGGTCTCACTAGAGAGTATGTAACCTTGGGGTTGGTTAGTGCTTTGAAAGCTCTCCCCTTTCCTTTTTAATTATTCTATCCTTGTTTTTAACTGCCTTTTATTGAAATCTGCTTTTATATAGTTTTTATGGTTTAATTGTAGATTATCCAGAGTTGTTCTGTGAGTAAGATGGGCAGTCTCTAAATTTGATGATAATAATAATAATAATAATGATAATAGCTTTACTTGGAACAACTTACATCCTGAGACGATACCTCTAACACCATCAAACATCAACATCTGCCTATCCCAGGTTCTGGGGAAGGACTCGAAAGGTGGATAAAAATGCCAAATCCAGTCTGAACATCTGGTTGACTGTGCAATGAACCATAATAATAATATATAAATAAAAATAAATCAACTGATTAAATGGAATATAATAGTACTCTTCAAAGGTATGAAGGAATGTCACATAGAAGGTATTTTGGCTGTTCTCTATAAGAGTACAGGGAATAGACTAACTGACTTTGCTCACAGGGAGACAAATCCTGGTTGAATGTTTAGAAACAATATCCTGACAGCAAACTTCTTCCTCAGTTTTAAAATTTAAAGAGCTGATTCCAAGGGAAGAGTTGATGACATTTTTTCACGGATGTATTCAATGCAATGATAAAGACACTTTAGATTCTTGCACTGATCAAGGAGTTTCATCTGAATGGCCCTTTCCATTTCTATGGTTCTATATAATACCATATGAATCACATTGTTACAACATCCCTGGCATGTGGCCATCCAAGTGACTATTTAACACTTCCAATGAAAGAGTCCATTGTCTTCTCTTGAGCAGCTTTTGCAGACATCATTTCTGATGCTATTAAAATTTATTTTCGTGTAACTTAAACTTACTGTTTTGTCTTCTGGAACAACACTGGACAGATCTATCCCATCTTCTACATCACAGCCCTGTTGATAGTTGAAGACAGCTATTCCCACAGTCTTGTCCAAACTAAAGATATGTAATGTCTCCAACTATCCCTCATAATTTTTTTCTTCCAAATTTCTTATTATCACTTTGGATGCTCCCCTGTGGACATCCTTCAGTTAGTCTATGTCTGTAGGAGCTGAGCAGGCTGAGTCCAAGGGCAGGGTTAAATGTGCCATCAGTTTGGGGTCGCTACATTCCCACAAGTGAATGATCTAGCACCAACTTGGCTTGACCAATAGTAGATCAGATTCTTGTATATAGGTAGCATTAATAAACTTTTAGTACTTTAAACTCAACTGCTCTTCTGGGTTACTTACCCTTGACAATGTCCTTTCTAAAATTTGTGCCACAATTGGATGCAGCATTCTAGCTACAGGTAGTCCTCGACTTACAACAGTTCATTTAGTGACCATTCCAAGTTATAACAGCAATGAAAAAAATGACATGACTATTTTTCACACTTACTTCAGTTGCGACATCCCCATGGTCATGTGATCCAAATTCAGACACTTGGCAACTGACTCATATTTATGACAGTTGCAGTGTCCCAGGGTCATGTGATCACTTTTTGAGATCTTCTGATGAGCAAAGTCAATGGGGAAGCCAGATTCACTTAATAACTGTGTTACTAATTTAATAACTGCAATGATTCACTTAACAATTGTGGCAAAAAAGATCATAACATGGGGCAAAACTCACTTAACAAATGTCTTGCTTAGCAACAAAAATTTTGGGCTCAATTGTGGTCGTAAGTTGAGGACTACCTGTATGGCATGACCAATGCAGAACAGAACAGCAAGGACTAATCTGAATTCTGGCACTAGATTTTTGTGATAAAGCCTAAGATTGCATTTGCTTTATTTGCTGCTCTATTACAATGCTGGCTCCTCTCAAGACACCTAGATTCATTTCACATTTATGCTTCCTAGTATTGTGCCTATACTGATGCTTTTGTGAAGGGATTTCTAGATGACTTCGGAACACAGGAGGAAAACCAGAACTACTGCATCTGCTCTTTTTCAGTCTTCTGTGATTTCTCAAAGATCATAGGGATCAAAAGTTCTGATACAACTTTTGCAAGCTTCTTCCTAGATATAGCTGTTCCCATCCTGAAGATTTAAACTTGTTCCTTGAAGGCAGATGCTCCTTAACTAATTATTCCCTTAACTTGTATACCCTTTCCCTTCTTGTGTTGATACCTTTAGGTCCATTTGAGAATGAAACTGAAAAAAATGGGAGCTGAAACGGTCTGTCCTCTGCCCATCACCTGCTATCATCTTATTATCTTTTCCAAGCAGCAGCTCTATCCTTTTTGATTAATATTATTTCTGGAACATTTGTAAGAAAAAATAAGATCACTGTAATTGTCTTAATCTTCATAATTACTTCCCAATCTATCTGATTGTCTTGAAATTATAATGTAGTAAAATGGTGCCATTCTAACTTACCTGTGACATCTAATGGGCGTTTTTTAAGAGCTGTAGCTACAGGACTATCTTTTCGTCTTAACAAAGGACTGCTGCGCCTTTCAGCAACCTTCTGCTTTAATCTAGATCGCAATTTGAGATTGGGTTCAGATGCTGAAATTGACAAAAGTGAAATTAAGTGCATTTCATTAAAATAGAATTTCTAGTAACAATGCCTCATTGACAGAAAATATACCTAAGAAAACATATTGTTATAAGTACAATATAACAGAAAAAATACATAAGAAATATGATTAATAGTATATTAACATATAGGTAAAGGGTAGCTGATCCAGAACAAGCACAAAAGGAAATAAATCCTATGCCTCTGGTACAATTTAAATGCAATAATAGTTTAAAATAATATTCATTCTATCCATTATTTTTAAATCCACCCTGCATAATATTTAGTTTATTTGAAGACAGTTAAATCCAAAACAGCAAAAGAAATAAAACAACAAACAAAACAAAGTGTCTTAGAAAAAGAGACTGATTCAAACTTGACACATCTCTGACTTAGTGCCTTGGATAACAATCTATAGCTAACTGTGTATACAATCCTAACACATGGATAACCTGCTACAGTTGATATTGAAGAGTATAGCTAAAGACCAAGACCTGAAATAATCTATACTAGTGTAACTTAGGTGTTAAGTGCTGCTCTACAATTTAAACTATCCATTTAAGTAGGAGGAGAACCTGCATCTACAACTGTAATCATAGTCATCTTGGAACTGTATCCTAGTCTGAATTCCAGCTGAAAGGATCCAAACTTCCTAGACTCTGTGGAGCTAAAAACCACCCACCATCTCAATAACTTTTCCTAAAAAGGGAAGGTTGCAAGCCAGATAAAAATTATTCAGTACCATTCAGTATATCTTTGCACAAGAGAGTAAGATATTTAAAAAATATTATCTTAAATTTAAATTAAACATGAAAACGTCATTCTTTCAATTCCTTGAATTCATGGCTTTGTAAACCAAACCCACTACTTTCTACCCACTAAATTGGGAAGAAAAACTAAATGGGAAAGAATATTATGGTTTAATTTAATATCATTGTTCGTGATGCCTAATTTCAGCTATTTCTCTCACTGCCGTATTTTGTACTAATGGAGCTCTTCAGACCATCTTCAATGGCAATCTCATATGCAACGTATGGATTACTGAAATGAGATTCTCTCCAAGTCGCCAATGCTCCAGCTAAATGCCTACCTCTAATGATAATACTGTTTTTAAAGCATTCTATGCTTTAGAGCTCTCTATTTTGGAACAGAATGAATGGCATTCATTTGATGTTTAGTTTATTAGTTCATATGCAGCTAATTACTGCAACCAGGCACTAATAAAATATTTCTGCATACTGATTAGACTTTTACATAAAATGACTCAAATAAGCTTACCTAGTTATATTATGCACTACATTTAATATCAAAATGTTGAACTGAAATATCTTAACATCACCTCTTAGAAAAAGATGTCTAAGTATGACTGGACCTCGTAGAAATATGTATTATTATAACTAAGTTCGCAAAAGGAAAGCTAGACTGATAGTCTTAAAAGAAGCCCAGTAAAATCAACAGTGTCTCTTTCTTAGAAAAGTTCGTCCCACTTTTCCAGTGTTAAAATCAGGCTTGAACTACAATTGAACTTCATCTACAAAATGATTTCCTTACAAGAATGTATGGCACTGATCAGCTCCCTATACCAATCACAAGGAAAGTAAATAGGAAAGCCGGCAGGATTTCAAATGATGGGAGGGGAGGGGAGAGAAGGGTCAAAGAGAAAGGAGGGAATAAAGAGGAGGGAGGGAGAAAAGGAAGGAAGGTTTCCAATTCTCACTGCCTGCTTCTCAATGGGGAAGCCAACAGGAAGTCAGAAGTCTTTGCCCACCCATGGTCATTCTATTTCTCTATCAGATACTGAAATATCTCTGAAATGATGTCCCAACAGATCACAGGTTGTCTAGCTATTTAAAATAAAAGTTTTATATGTGAACTGTGAAAAATAAGATTTACCTGTTTTTCTGAGTGGAAAATCATCTTTGGAATCATACATTCCTAATACAGGGTGATTGTAAGCGCCTGACATTCCGCTCTGTGGTGGAGAGCTCTGATCAAGAGAACTATGTTGTGTTTTCCTAAAAAAATAAAATGTTATTATACAGGTTAAGAATAATATATAATATAATAATAGATATTGGATATTGGCTTTGATCTTTAAAGCCTGAAAGAGCTTGTGCCTATATTTCTGTTTCTAAATCAGCTTTTCTGACATCTCAAGGAGTATGCATCCAAGTGACATAATAGAAGCATTACAATATATAAATTACAACATGAATGTCAAAACATAGTAATATCTTGAACTTTTTTCAACTTCCAGTGAAAAATTATGATGAACTGGACATCCTGCTGACATTGAGACTGCATTTACAAGGAAAATCATAGCTGGATGTTGGATCTGGACTGCCAAAATCTCTTTGGAGGAAGGAGAGATGGTTGACATAAAACATATGAGAAGTCAAGGATTTGGCTTATTTGATAAGGTTAAAATAGAAAATTTGCTATATGGTTTCTTTTACTGGACTTTTTCACTATAAAAACAAATGACAAGAGCATTTTGATTTTGGTTTTTAGTCAAATGATAAGTTATGGGGTAAAAAGAATTTGTTATATTTAGAGATAGTGATGTTTTAAAATTGTTGCTACCTACTGGGATGAAGGGGGAAGTTATCCTCATTTTTTGTTTTTTTCTCTTTTTTATATTTTCCTTTTTATAATTTTATTTTTGCATTTTTTAGTCTGTATTACAAATACTTTTATTTTTTCTATTTGTAATTATTTGAAAAAAAAAAACACATAACCACATCTTAATAATACAATTCCACCTTATACTCATCAACCGAAAACGATATGCAATGTTGAAACAGTGCCACTATTGATTTCAGGCATCCAGTCTTCATTTCACAGTCGAAATGTTCTTTAGAAGATATTGATAATTTCCTAAATATCAACTAAATTCCAGCAACCTGGAATTAAGGAGAAACTTCCTAACAGTGAGGAAGGAGAACAGTGGAACAGCTTGCCTTCAGAAATTGTGGGTGTTCTATCACTGCATGTTTTTAAGAAGAATCTAGACGGTCGCTTATCTGAAATAGTATAGGTTCTGCTGATTGAACATGAGACTAGACTAAAAGACCTCCAAGGTCCCTTCTAGCTTACTCATTCTATTCTAACATGCAATGCTTGTATCTGGTGGTAGTCTCCCATAAGAGGAGAAACCCTAAAGGAAGTGCCCTTCTTCATATACCATCCTCCGACACCTCATGTAGCAGATATTTTCTGCCTTGAATGGGCAGATTTTGTAACTTACCAGGTCCAAAGCCTTGAAAGACTGTAAAGGTAGTAAACCTGATAACCAGCAACTTGTACAACAAAGCCATGTTTGGGATACTGGAGTTATATGACTATATGAGGTAGTTTTTAATGGGCAATGAATAAGCAGCTATATTTTGCACCAGTTGTTGTTTGTGGGTGATCTTCAAGGGCAGCCCAAACATAAAATGACTGTGGCCCCTTCTTCCCACGTTTTGTTGTTTCCTTCAATATAACAATAGCAACAGCACTTCTGGTGGAAGATAGTCCCTTGCTTGTAGCTTTTCTTTTGGTCTGCTACAGATTTCTCCAGACTTTTATACTTACAATGCTTTCTACGTCAGAAGAAACTTCCCTGGGAAAGGGGAAGCTCTGCAAATCAACCCTCTTGCTTCCCTGATAGCTGGACTTTCTCAGAGTGTTTTTGAAAAAGAACAGGTAATTGGGTGATTCTCTGGCTGGGGCAGGGCAAGCAAGAAGCAAGTTCTTTGTGGAAGAACCACCTTTTAAAATGGACAATAAGGTGTGCCACCGTTTCTTAGACACTAATTTTTTACATATTTATCTTTTATGTTAATAGAGGCATCCTCCGGCTGCAGCCTGCTTTTTCCTTTTTCTTGAAACATCGTCATTTATGAAGCTCTGTGACTTTAAGATGGCCTTGCGGGGTGGGGGGGTGGGGGGAAGAGAGTTGGTGTATCTCAGCCAAAATAAAGAAGCTGGAAATTGCTGTGGAAACTACATTTGAAACTTTTGGACTTAAATTTTCTAGAGGATTTTGTATCTTTAATTGATTCTGCTGATTTTTTTAAAAAAACAAGGATTATTTAAATGGTGTTTTGATCTTGCTGTGAGGAGGGAAAGAAATAGTTCTGATTTTACTTGTTTTTGATTGGACCAGTTGTGTGGGCTGTTAAACAACAGGCAAAAATCAAGTTCTTTTTCAGAGTAGTGTTGTTTGACCACAAGAGGGACCCAAAAGACTGTAGTATTGCCAATTCTTTTTAATTCTCCAGTAGCATCATTTAATCCAGTGGTTCTTAACCTTTTTGAAAGAATCGCTCCCTTGAGCCATCAAGGAAGTTATCATCGCCCACCTCCCCCAACATAACCTCTCAATCACAACACAGGGAAATAATTCTTCAATTTATGCAAACACGTTTTTTTGCTTTCTTTAAAATTGTCATCAGGACATATCGATGCAAATAATTTATTTCCAGTCTTTTCCCCATATCTGAACTGTGTGAAAAATTCTGATGCCATCCATCACTTTACTCCCAAACTTCATGATACAAGTATTTCATTATTATCTTGTTTATTCAAGACACTTAAATGCAATGACCACTGAAAACAAAATTCAATTACAAGAAAATGAAATGCCCGAAAAAAGGTAACATTTAATGATTTAATTACAAATTAATTTTAAGATGCAAAAAGACATATAAAAAGGGCGTAAGAACAAACTGTAATGCAGGAACTAAGAATTTCAAGATGAAAACTCTGAAACTAAATTAAGATTCGAGGAAAATATATATTCATGCACACTGTAAAAAGGCTTAAAAAGACACAAATAAAATTTTTACGGAACATTTTAAAACACAGTTCAATCCGCTAATAGCGAGCAATCTGATGTTTTTGTATGACAGATATACAGCTGTTCACTGAATGAAAAATGTCTCAAAAGTGTCCCCAAAACTTATCACTCCATCTCCCCCATATCACCCCCTTCCGTTCCTTTGCCCCTGCATCGCCCCTTTCCGTTCCATCGCCTCCCTGAAAAACGAAATCGCTCCCTGGGGGGTGATATTGCCCAGGTTAAGGACCACTGATTTAAGCCACTGGATTTTATGTTATAAATCTACAAGTCTAAAACTCTTAACTTTAAAATCTAAGCTTTAGCTATACTCTAATGGGATGGTTATGCAGAAGAGGATGCAGAAAATGAAAAGAACATCAGGAAATACAGAATTTTAAGATCCTTTTTGGATGAATATACGCTTAAACATATGAACTAATTCAGGAAATGGGAACAAAGCTTGAATCTACTTTCAAAGGAACTCTGTGAGGAGATCCAACATTTGACTGGAGATATCTAACAAGTGAAGGATAGACAGGATCTTATGGAGCACAAACTGGAGAAGAAAGATATTTTGTATGAAGCTGACTTGGACGAAAGAGATATTTTGGAATCTCAGATTAAATAGCTCCAATTAAGGTTTCAAGCAATTCCTGAGCTTCCGGTTTGAGCTTCTTTGGTGACAGACGAAATATGTGATCGTGCACAGTTTAGATCTGTGCTCGCCACTGGAGTGCCCCGAGCTGGCTGGTTTCGGGGCTAAGCCACCCCGTAAAGGTGGTGAAGAGGGGCGAGACTGCCAGCAGGGTCGAGGAGAGGCGCATCTCCATTACTCTCTTTCCCAAAGGCGGTTGCAGCGGTGGTCAGAAATGGCCACTTCAAAGAAGAACTTGACCGGAAAAGAATGTGCAGGAGGAAGATAAGAAGAGAAAGTTTTGGCTGACTGGGTCAAACTGAAAAAGCAACAATATAAGGTACCCTGGAATTTGGATTATAAAGAACATTGTTCCCAAAGAAGACTTTGAAGTGGCGAATGAGAGAGGGAAAGAGAAAGGATTTGGGTTTTTTTTTCTTTTCTTCCCTATATTGACAACTAAGAGATTTAAGCAAGAAACTGGCAAAAATCCACTTGGACATTAACAGGTATTTAAGCTGAAAATAAAATGTCAAAGGGATAATAAAGGTTTCTGGATTTGAAGGAAAAAAACAAAAGAGTGGGATCTTGAAAAATGGAGACCACCTGGAAGTGAAAGGAATTAACAGTGAAACTTTAACAAGGTTCCTAAAAGATACATTTTAACTGAAACTTTGTAACAAGATAAGAGAACCCGGGGAAGAGAAAGTGGAAAAAAGAAGCAAGAAGAAACAGTTTTGGATTATTTGGATTACTTGGTGATTTTTGGCTATTGGATCTAAAGGACTAAAATTAATCGGGTGTTGTTTAAAAGTTTTTTAAAATGGTATCACTCTTGGAAGAATTGAGAATGGAACTTAAAAAACAGAAAGAAGATGCACGAGAAGGAAGAGGTTCTTTTGGCTTCATATTTCAATTTTTTAGAAATGGAGATCCTGAACTATGAGAAACAACAAGAAATGCCTGTAGAACAAGAAGGGCGGGACAAAGAAGAAGCCATCTTCAATGACCAAGTATTTCTATGTGGGGAAAAGAAAGGAAAGGGGGATAGTATTATTATATTAGAAATAGAAATGAACTTTGAAAATATGAAACAAGTGTGATTAAAATGATAGATAAAATACTCATTGTAATGTAATGTAATGGTTAATAAATAAATGAAATAAAGAGAATGAAATTAGGAAAGGAGGGGAACATTTTAATTATTATCAATGTGTTATAAAAATTTAAGCGAAGAGGAATATGAAAGAAACACGAAAAAATTATGGAAATATTATAAGTGTTCCTAGAAGTATGATACCCTATTAAAAAGAAATGTTAAAGATGTCAAAGATTATAACTAACATTAATGATAAAGCTGAATTGGAAAAGAATAAGTATTTTATTTATTATTGTTGTGTATATATATATATATATATATATATATATATATATATATATATATATATATATATATATATATATATATATATATATATTAGTTGCAGATTCGTATTTTAAGAATGTACCAAGCAGAATTGAACCATCGACTGGAAGTTATGTGAATTATATTGAATATTATAATTGTAAAGGCATAAATTGAAGTTTAAATAAGAGTTGAATGGATAAAAATTAAAAGATACAAAAGTGTCATTCTTCAATTAGTAACTACAGGGAAAAATTTTGTTGAATGAGAAAATATGAAATTGAAACAGGACAGATAAAAGTATAAATATAATGACTAGGAAGATATTGAAACTTAGAAAAAGATATATATAACTGAATTTAGGAAGGAATGAGATAATTAAAAGTAAGATTGAGAAAACTAAGGGAAGGGAAGAATTATTGAGAAAATGTTAAAATAGTAATACGATATGGAATAGAACACAAAGATGAATATGAAATTGAATTTGTGTCTGTATGGAGAAGTGATAACCCGGGACCATGCTATTCTCAAAAAAAGAAATTTTACTTGTATTATGTTTTGTGAAATCCCAAATAAAATTTTTATTAAAAAAAAAAAGATTTCAAGCAATTCCTGAACAGTCTGGAGAGTATATTAGATTGAAGATGATTAAAGCTTCGGCTCAGTTAGTTAATTGGGATGATAAACCTTCAAATAGACAAAGTATATAGAGTAAATTCCCAATTTGCTACTACAAGAAAATTACTAAGGGATATTTTAGTTCACTTTGTTCTGGATTGCCACTTCAAATCCAAACTAAGAATGGAAAGTATAGATATAATTGTTCTGAAGGAAATTTCTGTTAGAATTTTGAGAAAAAAGAAAGCCTATTCTTTCCTTACTGATATTCTGAAAAGAAACATTCCCTTCTGCTGGGATAAACTTGAAGGAGCGATACTCACTTATCAAGAGCAAAGATTCAGACTGAAATCCATTGAAAAAAACCAAGCATTTCTTGATCACACATAAACTAATTTTGGACCCAGATGAAGAAATGGAACAAATAAAAAATCAGAGTAGAACAACCTAAAAAAGTTGACACTGAAGAAGATGCAGCTGAGATATGTTCAGGAACTTGCCAGTTTTTCTAAAGATGGAAATTAAGTTTATTATATGAAATATTAATAGGGCAAATGCCCCATCTAAACATAAAAACTATCTCATTACCTGAGGAAACTTAATGTTGATATAACTTGCCTTCAAGATGCACATATCAAGAAACAAGATAAGAAATATTTAATAAATAAATGATTAAGGGGGGAATTTATATCTGCTAGTTTAAAAGAGATCAATGGTGTTGTCTTACATATAAAATTTATAACTGTTCCTTTTATTAGATGAATGTGTAGTAGTGGAAATTAATTAACGGAATAAAATCAATAGTAGTTGGACTTTATGTGCCAAATGATGATAAAAGTAATTTTTAAAAATATCTTACGGATCAATTACTACCCTTTTCTTATGAAAATTGACTTATGCTGAGGGATTGGAATGGAGTGACTTCTTCAGTTTTGGATAGAACAGACTAGTGGACTTATGGTAAAATAGTACTTTTTAAATTTTGGTAGTCCTATACTGAAGTCTAAAAAAGAGCTAGAATCAGAAGGACATGCCTGCCACTGGTTTACATATTCGCAACTGAAAGAAAGATTGAAAAAAAGATTTAAATTAGACAATAAGAGCTATAGATTTGATTATGTTAAAATGAATTGAAAATACTACTGTGTAATAGTGATGAACATACTTTTGCTAAGGTCTATAAAATGTTTTTGAATTTGGAAAATGAATATGTAAAGCATAGTATGATTCAATGGGCAAGGAACTTTTGATATAATGTAAAGCTTGAACAATGAGAGAATATGTGGATGAAAGGTTTAAAATTTACATTAAATTACAATTGAAAATAAATTTTTTATAAGATGATGTATCATTGGTATTTAACACCAGATAAGCTATCAAGAATGTATAAAGGTATTTCAAATGAATGCTAGAAATGTAAATGTAAAGAAGGAACTTTTTTCATTTATGGTGCACATGTGATAAAGCAAAGAAATATTGGAGTAGGATTCATACTCTAATACAGAAGATTCTTAAAGTGAATATAAAGATAAAACCAGAAAGTTTTCCTTTGGATTTAATGGAAAAAGACTTGGAAAAAAATGGGAACTTTGGTGTTATATATGTTGATGGCAGCAAGATTACTTTATGCACAAAAAGATGCTTCAATCCCCACAATTAATGAATGGTTGCAAAAGCTGATAAGAGTTAGCAGAGATGGCTAGATTGACTGTGGTGATAAAAGAAAAAAACACAAGTGCTTTTGTTTCTACTTGGAAATCGCTTCTGGACTTTATGCTTGAAGTGGCAAAAATGAAACTTTGATTTTGGGTTTCACTGATTAGATAGATCTGTTATTATAAAAATGGCTAGACTACTACGTAAAAGTAGAAAGTTGAGACTCGATGTTACATCACTCTCTCAGCAGTTTACAAATGTTAGCATATTGCCCCAAGCAATCTGGGTCTTGCATCTGACCTCAAAGGATGGAAGGCGAAGTCAACCTTGAGTTAGTCTGGATCGAACCCATCACAGTCGGCAGAGTTAGCCTGCAATGCTGTATTCTAACCATTGCACCATCACAGCTCTTGAAAGCAGGAATGAAAAAGCATGTTTTGGAATAAAAAATAGAAATCTAAGTGATGGGTGTTGAAGTATGAATTTAATTTTGCAAACAGAACGAAGATACAATATAGCACAAACATCTTAGAAAGTAATTCACATATGAAAGAACTTTGCCTATGGTCCAATCTATTTTAGAGATTCTAACTTGCAGAGAATACCATAAACATGCTGAAAGTGAAACTAGGCTAAAATGTCAACCAGTCCTTCCTATTAGCAGGGAAATGCTATATGTAGCATTAGTCTAACTACGGCTAGTAAACACATACTATTTTTAATCCTAGTAAAAAAAAGTTATGTGAAAGCCACACCTGCCCAACATTCACAAGAGACAATAAACATCAAAATTAATGGCTGAAGAATTTTAAAATATAAGACAACTATGGAGTAAAAGGCAAGAATTAATAACAGTATCAGGTCCCATAGTTCTCTATCGGGACATTGCCATTTTGGTGGGTTGGGGGTTAGGGTTAAGGTTTTGCATGGGGTTTCATTTGCTTTGCTTTGCTGTACCTTGTGAGAAATGGGGAAGGGGAAGCAATGTGCCTCGGATCATCCTAGGGAAGAAGCAAGGAATGTGCTCTGAGCCATCTGTGTTATCTCACCACCACCGAAGAAAGCAGAACTGAAGACTGAAGCGGCTGGGAGATGACAATTATCACCTTCTCTGCCTAAGGTTCTTAAAATATTTTCACACCTTGGGATTGGCTTGATATTGAACTGCGCGGTTCAGTTGTATAATACAGCAAAGACTATTGAATTGAAAATTAATGTATCAGAGAGCAAAATAGGTTGTGTTTAACAAGGAAAGTGAAATTAGCAATTGAGTATATAGTAAAAAAAACTGAGCAGGAACTTGAAGCTGTGTACCAATAGAATGTTTCCTAAAGAAGTCAAAATGGAAAAAAATACATTGTGCAAATAGTGGTAGAAAAAACTAAGAGATAATATGTAGCTAGTTAAGAGGAATGGGTTTAAAAAGTGAAAATAGTTATGCATAAGCCCATAGGGAACCAAGAATTCAGTATATCAACAACCACAGAACAAAGTCAAATGCTGTGGGAAAATCTATATATAAGACATTGTGCTAAAGACATTGTGCTAAAACAAGAGAACGTAAAGTCAAGAATGATGTCAAGGTAACAAATGAATCCAAACAGAATGCAAAAGGGAATGGCCATTACAAATATATATTCAATTGGTTTATCATATGGAGTGTGTCAATAAATTATCAAATAAATTATCAAATAAATATCTATAGAAACAGTAATTGAATTGTGAAGAAAAAGAAGAGTGAGAAAGTTATAATTCAATGGAGTGGAGGTAATCCTCAGGAAGAGAGGTGAAATTTAAAAAAAACAAAAGAAAAGAGGCAGTTTCATCTAGTGGTTAAGGTGCCAGTAGACTGAGTTCTAGTTCTGAAGGCATGAAAAACCATCTAGGTGTCTTTGGGCCAATCATTCTCTCTCTAATCCACTTCAAAGGGTTGATGTGAGGAAAATAGGAAGGAATATTAGGGATGTTCACCACCTTGAGCTATTTATAAACAATAATAAAGGTAGGATAAAAATAAAATAAATTTAAAAATAAAAAGATGTTATCAGTATGTGGATGTGGGAGAACAATTATTTGCAAAGATAGAAAGGTATAAAGATACACTGTGAATGTGCTGAAATAAACTAGATGAAGTAAGAGTAGGTATTTCTTTTCACTATTGCCTGCCGTTTATTGCTTTTTAGTCTTTTCTGTATTTTGCACACAGCACTTTCCCTGAAAAGTAATAATATTATGGGCATACATCTAAGCATATTCTTTGATAAAATATGTAGAAGAGCCCTTATGATGAGTGATGTCTAGTAATTTACTGTATTTTGCGTACTCTTTTCAAGATTTTATCTAATAGTCACTACATGTTTACATTATTTCCTTCACAATTAAATGAGGATTTATTCCAACCCATCAGATTTCAAGCTGGAAAATCATACAGAGAACTGGTCAGTTTGATAAGTAATTTATTTTCCAGCATATTTGTCTTTCACTGATAGCTGAAAATTCCCTTGGATGCACTATTTAACTAAAGTGGATAGAAATTTAACATGGGAGTTACAAAAATATCTGAGCCAACAAAATCCAATATTTAATAAGGAACCATTCTGACAGTCAAGATCCTAGTCTGAAAACTAATTGCTGAATATAATGTCTGTAGTGACAATCACAGTTCAAGAGCTCTTAAACCAAAATAGGCAGCACAAACAACTAGTAAGGTTAAAAAAAATTGCCATGGAAAAAGGTTGGAATCTACTTATTCAGGCAGTTAAGAATATCTTTTTAAAATCTGGTTTTTGGCATATTACTGCCATTAGCAGTAATGCATCCCCAGAACACAAGCATGACATTTTAGGATTTAATGGATATATGTCTTGCCTTCTTTTGTAATATGAAAGTCCTCCCTGAATGGTCAACCATGAAAGGAAGATTATGGATTTGATCTCTCATCTAAAATTAGAGAACACTTTAGAGATAACTGAATTCCTACTGAACTAATTAAAAAGTACTATCAATACTGGGTACTCCTGAGAATAGCAGAGCATAACACAGAACAATAATATAAAAGATTATCCAATCTTTTCTTATAAAAAAACAGAAAGTACACAGATCTAAAAGACTGGGGAAAAATATGGAGTAAAATCTATACATTTAACAAGACTGGCAGCTTATAAAGAGAATCTATATAAGATGTTTTACCGTTGGCATTTGGCACCAATGAGATTGGCAAAAATGTATCCCAATGTGAATCCTAGATGCTGGAAATGCAAACAGAACCAAGGTACCTTCTTCCATATGTGGTGGCTTTGCCTGAAAGCTCAAAAATACTGGGCCAAAATACGGAGTTGGCTACAAGAAATAGTGGAAGACCAGATAAGAGTTTAAACCTGAACTGTTGTTTTTAGGAATAATAAAGGGAAAATATAGTAAAAAGATTAAATATATGATACTACACATAACAACAGCAGCGAGGATTGCATTTGAACAATGTTGGAAGCAAGATAGCATGCCACCGGAGGAATTAGTAATTCAAAAGATTTTGGATTGTGCTGAAATGGATAAACTTACGCTAGAGTTAAATGATAAAGAAGAGTCAGAATATTATTATGTGGTTTGGGACAACTGGTACAAATGGTTGAATAGTAGAAATAAGAATAAGAAAGATAAGAAAATCGTAGATAAATGTATATGAATGTATATAAATGAATATAAATGTATGGAGATTTGTATATGTAATAATGATGTCATACTACCATTAAAGATGAAACTAAGGTTTGTAAACTGTGAAAAAGCATAATAATAATAATTTAAAAAAGCAGAAAGTACAAATTAATAGCTCAAATGTGCTGCAAAAGTATCAGTCTTTGCTCATAGAAGAGTCTTTACTTTGGACTCACTGTAGTGCTTTCCTTCTTACTGATAGAATAACTTCCCCTCTTGGAATGCTGATGCCTCTATGATGATGAACAAGTTGAGACAACTGACCTGTGCTGTATTGACACTTCTACAGAGATACTTGCACTGCTTTATTTTTTAATTCTGATTACAGACTGCTCAATTAAATGCTATTTGTTTTTCTTACTTTGTGACAGCAATTCTTCTATAAAATACAGTATTGTAAAATTTTGTGCAGTAGCACATCTGAGTTGCAAAGTACCATTAGATAATAAACCCTTCTAATTTTGTTGCCATTCTTGCTGCTGTTACTTTCAATCAGTCTTAACTCCGTCTGATTCTTTGGCAGATCCATGCAAGTTTTTTTGGCAATATTTTCAGAAGTTACCATTGTCCTTTTCCTAGGGCTGAGAAAGAATGACTAGTCTAAAGTTAACTATATCTGTATGGCTGTTAAAACATTGCTTTTTATTGTGTATTATTATATAATTAAAAATATGATATCAATTTCTTTTATTTAGGAATTCTTATATTAAAATATTTCTATCTTTTATAGTAATAATTTTCCATCTTTGGCCATTCATTATCTACTGTGTTTCCCCGAAAATAAGAACTGTTCTTATTTTCTTTTGGGCTTGAAAACAAGCACTCGGGCTTATTTTTGGGGAGGTCTTATTTTTTTAAGTGCAGGAGATGGAAAGTGTGGGGGCTGACAGGAGTGAGAACATAGCTATCACTGGCCTCGCCCTCTCCGTCCCCTCTCTGCTTGCCCACAGCTGCAACTAGCCAATATCTCAGCATGCCCTAGCATCCACCCGCATTGTCTGATGGCCCAGTTGCTGCTGGGACACTTCTTGGCTGCAGTGCCTCACAGGGGCTCTTTGATCTCCTAGCAGGGCAGGTGGAGGCTGGAACAGGCTGAGGGCTTGACCCCGACTGAGGCCGCGGGCAAGCAGACAGTGGGACAAAGAGGGCGGTGGTAGCCTCCCAAACACTTTTCACTCAGATGGAGACTGCGATGACCTCGGACATGGCACAAAGGCAACACAGTCACATAAGTAAGAAAAGTCCCTTTAATACCTTCAACTTTGCCCCCAATGTCCAGTTACTTTTGGCTGGAGGAAATATTCTCCCAAAAACAGTCTTTAAATGAAGGAAATTCAGTCCGAAAACAAAGTACATATAAACTGTAAATAGAAATCCACACAAACCATGCTGCAGCAATTAACTGGACAGGGCAGAATAAGGAATTGCAGACTTCAAAGGCCAACAAAACATACACAATTGGGAGGACACCAGGAACCCAGATAAGCCTCAACAAAACATACACAATTTGTTTCCAACAAGTTGCTGTGCGCAAACTCCCTTTTTAAACACTGTATTCCCAGCTGCAGCTAATGAAGGAAATCAGGGCCCTTTCCTCCCCCATAAGCCACGCAACTCACATTGCTCCCTTCTCCATTCCTCTCTATGCCCCAGGATGAAGAGGGGGTGGGCCTGGATCTTCCTCTGAATTCCCTCTGCCTTGCTCTACCTCTCCCCTACCCTGCCCAGCTGGACTGTGCCCTTCCCCAGTTTCTTTCACAGCCAACTCTCCCTGTCAGCTGCTTGGCCTCCCCCTCGGAACCAGTTTCTGACAGGGGCATGACACTGACTGAATGGGTAGACTCCCCACAGGAGGCCTGGGAAAAGGCCTAAAACAGATATTAACAAAATCCACAAAGATGCAAAAAGAGTAGGCAAACAAAAAGCGATCCCCCACACACAAGGCCATTTCACACAGGGGAGAAAAGCTTTGTTTGCTTACTCTGTTTCAAACTGTCCCCTTTGCAAGCACACAAAGCTTTAAATCTCCGTCATTTTTCTGTGCAGGCAAAAAGTGCACAGCAGTTTGCAAGCAGACAAAGCTTTGTCTCCCTCTGGGTGAAAAGTGCATAGCAAAGCCAGGCGGAGGCAAAGGTGATCCCAATGCACCACCCATTCTGTCCTGTGGTTGTGCTGAGCAGGTACATGACCGCCTGCTTCCCCCATCCCCCATGCCTCTGATTCCACCTGCTGCCATGTGAGCCTCTCATGACCCTCCCGCAAGTCAGGCAGCTGTGCAGCTCATCTGGATCACCTGTCTTCTCTCCCTGCCTCTGCCTCTATGCTTGGACTTAACAACATTTGCACTGTGCCAAAGGGCTGACAGAGTACAGCTGCTGCAGGAAACTGTTGGCCCCCTCATGCTCACCGCCTCTCAAGCTGGCCATGCCCATCCCCCAGGCTTATTTTCAGGCTAGGGCTTATATTAGGCCCACCCCAAAAAAGTCAGGATAGGGCTTGTTTTCAGAGTTGGTTCTTATTTTCAGAGAAACACAGTACTTTCATCTAGTCAGTATCATGTTATTATCCTCTCTCCTCAAAAAGGATACATTTTAATTTAAACTGTACATGTTACCTGTGAATTCAATTGGCTTTTAAAATTGCAGTGTTCATAAAGTAGAACCCTCATTTGTCATCTATTATCCATTTACAAGAATGACGGGAAACATGGGATAGTGGTAAGAATGCTTACCCATACCAGAAACGAGGATCATTGGAAATGCAATGGTTGAGATTTCGCTGAGCCAAAGCCTTTTTTTTATTTAAAACAAACTCTTGCAATTTCATTTTTACTTCTGTACTTGCTACTGCGCCTAAAAAACCAAAAGAAAATAGATATAACTACATATAATTGATGAATTAGGGTCTTGAAGAGTTATCTGAAATTTTTAACCTTTCTAATATTATAAGCTGTCAATATTTTGATAATATGAAATATGTAAAGAATTAGAACCCGTACTTGAAAATAGATAATTATATTTAACTTCTTCCTATAAACAGAAGATCAGTTAAGTAAGATTTCAGGAATAAAATTATACAGAACAATACTTACAGAAATTTAGCTTTTGTTTAAGTAAGTATTCACAAAATTGAGGATTTCTACATATTATTTTTTGTCACATCGCTTATGTACAGAAAAAAAAATCTCTTAAAAATAGTTCATTTTTTTCATTTTATGTGAGCAATTCTATATAATCATTATATAAATAATTTGGTTTATTAAACAGAAAACATGGCATATAAAGCAGGAATGAATTTTAATTTGAGTTCTCTCTTTTGCTATATTTCTGATTTAGAAACACAATTTCCTGTATTGCTGTAGCATCCCTATGATCGGTTGGAAAGGTGAACAACTGTTGTGGAGCTGCAGCTGCCCCAAATTTGAAGAGGTTCATATGTAGCCTTTGGAGAGGGGGGATCTATTGTATCTTTGAATGGCCATTAAGTGACCAGTTGTACATAGAAGACTATATGTAAATATCTCTAAGAATGTTAGCAATCCTTTCCAATATATGCAAATTCTAGCCTTTCTTATTCACCAGAGTCCCAGAAATCTACCATGCACATGATTCTGTAATGCCTACATAAAAATTAAGTTAGTACCAGAATGTTTGTCAATTATGAACATTCAGTCTTGCAGAATGGAAAAGAGTTAGAAGATCTGTTCCTGTATTTCCTGCAAATATCCATAACATTGGAATGGCAGTTGATACTGAAAGTTTGACTGACTTGGTAACATAAAATAGTGGCTTTTAAACACGTGAATAAAATCGAAAGAACGGCTAATCATTTGCAACATATTTAAGGTGTGAGGTTCGTTCTGTCAATATGCACAGCACTCAGTCCAACTGCCCTTTATCAAACTAGAAAAGGCAAAAACAATATCCCCTCAGAGCTATTGCCTTACAGCAATAGGAAGGAGGGACTTATAAAGTATAGGAACAAAGCCAAACAAAAATGGTTATTAAAATACTGAAAATAATGAAGGAAATCAGATAGCAGTATCACAATCCTTGCAATGTTTTCACTGTGATTTATTATTTATTGTATGGCATATTCACATCGTATTTTAATAAAAAGGAACACAGAGTAAAATACAAAACACAGAATATAAAATCTGTAATCTTTAATAGGAAGATTACAAATATCTAACTTACAAATATTTTTTTTTATTTTATTTGTCACAACCAAGAAATCATTTTAAGTTCTGTTTTGACACACTGTCACTATGTGTTGGATAGTTTGTTTTTTAGCCCCACAGTGTTGTTAAATATGGACTGAAATGTCTGATGTTCTCAAGGTGGATTTATGCCAACAGGGCTTAATCCCACAAAAAAGTTGAAACTTGGAATATATTAAAACAGGGGTCCCCAACCACCGGGCCGCGGACCGGTACCGGTCCGTGGATCATTTGGTACCGGGCCGCAAAGAAAATAAAAATAAAATAAAAATGGCGGCTTTCTTCGCCTTTGGTGAATGCTGCTGGGATCAGGGATCAAGGACACAAATGAAAGAAGGGGAGGGAGGAAGCAACCAAAGCCTGTCCTGCTCTCTGGCTCAGCGGCTTTGGTTTCCTCCCACCTCGTTCCTCTCTCAGTCACTCTCTCGCTCCTCCACCAGCCCAGGAAGAAACTGCTTCAAAGAAGCCGGCAGGGTGGCTTTTCCTGTAGGCGCAGCTCCTCCGAAGCGCCCGTTCACCCCCACCCCGCCGCCCGCGGATCAGTCCAGTGCTCCCTACTGCCTGCCTTGCCTGACTTCGTTTCTGGTTGTTTCGGAGTAGCTTTGGCTGAGAATAATAACTATTCGCCTCTTTTACTCAGCCAAAGCTGCTCCGAAATAACCAGAAACGAAGGCAGGCAGGCAGGCAGAGAACGGAGCACTGGATTGAACTGCGGGCAGCGGGGTGGGGGAGAACGGGCACTTTGGAGGAGCTGCGCTGACAGAAAAGCCACCCTGCCGGCTTCTTTGAAGCAGTTTCTTCCTGGGCTGGTGGAGGAGCGAGAGAGCGACTGAGAGAGGAACGAGGCAGACACCTGAGGGATAAGGCTGAGGGAGGGAGACACCTGAGGGATGAGGCTGAGGGAGGCAGGGCTGAGAGGCGGAGCTTCTCAGCCATCCTGCAGGGACTTGTCCTGAGCCACGGAGACAGCCACGGGCCGCCGCCGCCCAGCGCTCAGTTTTGAAGGCGCTCCTCAGCCCGGCGCAGTTCCTGAATCTGCAGCTGAAACCCTCCGTTTTAAATGTCCCAATAGAAGAGAATATCTGTCGCTCAGGGTTGCAATGAGGAGGCATTGGTGCTCCTGACTGGTGTTGCTGGCAGGCGTTTTATTACCCGACTAGGTAACAACATCAGATGTAATCTAATCAGGTAATGAAACGTCTGCAAGCAAACCACCAAACTCGGACTCCTCCCCTACCCCCCCTTGAAAAAGTGTCTCCCCCCTCCCCCGGTCCTTGAAAAAGTGTTTCTGCGTGAAACTGGTCCCTGGTACCAAAAAGGTTGGGGACCACTGTATTAAAAGACACAGATTTGTAGGTGCAGCATGAAGACACCAGTGAATAGCCTTAGGCTACATTGGGATTGAAGTTCTAATGGGTATATACCTTTCAATCCTATCTATAAAATAGGGTCTCAGTTAGATTATTCAAGTTAAAGGGATAGGAGCAGACAAGGAAGAACCATTTATTTTTTGATATATTTGTTGCAGAGAAATATGTCTATTACATAACTATAATACCTAGCTTGCTTTTACTTACTTTCTTTTCCTTTCTCTTTGTTTTTAAGCTGCTGGAGTTTCTGTTCCCTGTGTTGTTTTTCCAATTCTTGCTCCTGCCGGTGCTGTTCTAATTTTCTCTGGTGTTCCAATAGCTCCTGCTGATGTTTCATTGCTAAAATCTCCTGTTGTTGCTGTTAGGCCAAGAAAATAAAGGAAAGTAAAAATGCACACAATCCTTAACCACTCAAGTCCTAAGAATGTTACCTTGCTACTTGTCAAAATAAAGCATTTTAAATCAATGAAAAAAGTACATTCTAAATAAGAAACCAAGGGAGAAAATGAAGAAAAGATGTGTTTGATGATATCACACCACAGATTCTTGCAAGCATACTGAACAGTATTTTTGCAACATAATTACACATCTTTTTTTTAAAGAAAAAATCACCATTCAGTAATTAAAAAATTCCACAACTTCTACAAAACAGAAGCAGAATTATAATTTTGCAATAGTGCCAAATATCTGTAGCTCAGGTGTAGGATGAAGGTGCAGGCTTGTTCTCCAAGCTTCTGGGTTGGTTTCCAAATGTTTGTTACAGGCTAGATAACATCTTCAGCAGAGTTTAGGGGATGTCAGTGTCAGTGTTCTTCTGTTTATAAAGGCTTCAGGTGTCGCTGTGTCAAGTGAAAGTCTTGTGATGGGTCAGCTGTGAGTCATCAGTGAGACTTGTGATGAGTATTGTGATAAGGAGATTACAACAGGTCAGGATCATTGGGAGATGAACTGCTGGGGGGGGTCAGTAAGGGTTGGTTGAAGGTCAGTGCTGTCTCTGGTTGGCTGTGCAGTTGATTTGGATTCTGAGGGGTTCAGACTTCCAGTTGACTTCGCGACAGATCCAAAAGCAGAGAACGGAGCTCTCAGTTCCTGTGCTGGCTTCTCCCTGTTTGTGGGCTCTGGAGGGAGCTGAAAACCACTCTGGAGGGGCAGTGAAGCCAAGGAGGAATGCTCCATGAGGGCTGGGGAGAGAACACCACTCTCCTGTGGAAATCCACAGCTTTTTCCCTCTATGCCACGATGGAGAGAAGAGGCTGGTCAAAATGGCAGCCACAAGGTTGCGACAATCGTGACCATCTAAGTGCTGAGCAGGAGCAGAGAAAGTGAACAGTGTTTGGAGCAAGATGAGAAGAATTTTTTCTAATTAAATAAAGCCCCAAAAGACTATTTAAAAAGAGAACTCATTGGCATTATTGGAGCGGCAGTATAAGCATTGGGAGAAAAATCCAATTTAAAAAACAACGGAAAAGGAAAAGGATTTTGAAGGGTTTGTACCAGTTTGACTGGAGCAACACAAACATCATTGGCCACACTAACACCTGCTGTGCTCATGAGTTCATCGAAGCCAGGCACTCCACAAGCAATTCCATCAACAGACACGTTGTCCTACAACCAGTCTATGAACATCTCAAAATCAAATCAACTGTCCACACAACCCTCCCCAACAGAAGTTGCCAAATTCACAATGTTTTTCGCATGTAACTGACTCTGGTTCTAAGTTTTCAGAAACCATCTTTCTGAACTAGAACAAAAAAGAATAAAAAGAGGAGAGGGGGAGGAAAGAAATACTCTCCCCTTTCCTCCCACACAACATTTCCCTTGGTAAAGTCCTGTTTATTCTCGTTGTTCACTTACTCACTGAGACATTATGGAAACTGAATTTCTTGCATATCAGCAACAGTAATATTCCACTCAGTCAGTCAATCAGGGAGGCAAGCACGCAGACACACACAAAAATTGAATTTTTAAAAATATAATATATAAGAACCATACGCTTGCACACATACCCCACATCCTTGCCCTTCAAACTGCATCACACACCTTTATGTGTTCATGTAGTTGAACTTCATGTTGACGAGAAAGTTGTTCATGCTGTCTCTGGAATTCTGCTATAAGGATCTGTCTCTGGATTTGTTGTTTTTGTTTGAGGGCTAACAATTCCTGTTGGAGCTGCTGTTCACGTAATGTAGGTTCAGCCACTGATATGGAGAATTGATGATCCACGTGAAAATCCATAGGTGAAACTTGCAAAGGTACTGTTGGAGACACATCAACTATAAAAGAGAAAAAGTCAATTCACCTGCAATTATTATTCGGTAAGATACAAAATATTTGCCCTATGATTTATATTAAATAGTGTTAAATCTGGAGTTTGAAAACCTAACAGTGTATGATAGTGTGTAAATTTCAGACTAAAGCCTCTTTTCTTTCTTTCTTTCCCTTTTATTGTTATAAATCTTGATATTTTATTTTAATTTTAATGGTCATTTCAATAAAATTGTATTTATGTAATGCAGTTATAAATTATTAACATTGTATTATTTATAAAGCTTAAGACCGTGATGGCAAACCTATGGCATGCGTGCCATAGGTGGCACGCAGAGCCATTTGTGTTGGAATGTAAGCCGCAGACAAAGTTACCTCACTGTGCATTCGCATGCCTCACAGCTGATTTTCGACCTGTTTGAGGCCTTTTTCGGCCTCCCAGAGGCTTGAAGAAAACCTTTGCAAGCTGAAAAATAGGCCCATTTCTTCACTTCCTCTATTTCCGAAAATACCGGAAGTGACAAAATGGGCCCATTTTTCAGCCTGCAAAGGCTGCAGGAGTTTTCCTCAAGCCTCTGGGAGGCCGAAAAAGGCCTCAAACGAGCTGAAAATCAGCTGGGAGGTGAAGTGGAGGGAAGGGGGTGGCACGTACATGTGCACAGGGGCCACACGCATTGACTTCTGGGTGCTGGCACACGAGCGCATACATGTGCACAATTTTTGGCATAGGAGCCAAAAAAGGTTAGCCACCACTGGCTTAAGGTGTTGAAAATAATTCTATGAATATTAATCACATTTTAGAATGTCAATATACCAAGCATAAAATTATTTAACTTTTTATCTAAAATTGAATGTAGCATGAAAAGAATTACTGTATTTACTGTATTTATTTACAGTAAATATGTTGACAGTATTTTTGATCTGAAGTCTTTTCCTAATGCTAAGGAAAGTTTTTGTCAAGAGTTATTTGCTTTCACCTAGTTACTTCTTCACTGTCAGCTTGACAACATTCGGGAAGGGAGTGGTTGGAATGTCTGGGGTGGGAATGGAATGTCAATAATCCTGCAGGTAGTGGGACCCTGCTGCCACCTCCAAGGTCATGCTGCACAAGTATTTTGAATGATGCAGGCTGTACTCATAACAAAAGGAGCAGATTCAATTGGGTAACGCAATGAACTTTAGGGGGATGGCCAAAGGGGGAAAACAAATTTAATTATATGGGTTTCACATGGGAAACTAAGAGCTGATTTCGCTTCTTCTGTGCCAATGTATTGCACTCAATAAAGTTTTACTTTTTGGGAAGAACAATGTCCCAGGAGTTTTCTTTTTGGATTTGCTATCTGGACAGCTGACATTTTTATCCAATACATTGCACTGCTATTAGAAATACCATATATCTGTCTCTCCATGTTGCAAAGCATAAAGATGATTAAAAATATCCTTTCAATAGTAGTATCCTTTTTAAGGCATACTGATATTTGAAAATAACATGGATAGGAATTGCAATTTGTTTTTGAATGTTTACTGCTGCATCTAAATAAATGTCAGTTGCAAAGAATCGGGACCATTTTGCATCATAGAAGATTTATTCAAACCTATACAAAATAATCTAGTCAATTGTCAATGGAATTCATGGTAGGATGGAGTCAGGTCCCCTTTTGGGATGCTGCCATTCCAATGAAGGAGGGGAAAGGAGGCTATCAGAGTACATTCCTTAATTCTTTTCCAGATGTTGACTGATATCAAAAACTTAGAGGCACTGAAAACCCCACATAAGCTCTCTCCGAAATAAGCATGTTGGGCGCAACACTTTCAGCAGTTTGATTTCACTTTGTGCTACATTCCGGGGAGGGGAGAGAATTTCCTAGCTGATGCGCTATCATGGATGTCACTATACAACTGCTCCAAACCAGAAATAATCAAGTCAGTGTTCAATCTTGTCAACTGGCATCCGAAGTAACCATCAGAGATGTGGCCTCTGCCCTAAAAAAGGAGCTAACAGATGATGAGGTGTCACAACCACAGTAGTCTGCTTCATCCAGGGTGGACTAGTTTGGGTAGGAGCAAAACTGTATGTGTCAGCTAGTCAAAGGTTCCTGATTATGAAGACATGCCATGATTTCAAAAGCAGAAGGACATTTCAGATTTGTAAAGACATGATATTTAATAAAAAGGCAATTCTGGTGGTCTTCCCTTAAAAAAGACATTGAAAGCTATATCCAGTTGCCTTGTGTGTGCATCTGCCAAATGGAGACAGGGTTAAACACCAGGGCTCCTTCAGATTATAGCAAGTCGTCAGCACCCTGGAGAGAGATCTCTATGGACTTTATTGCAGAACTCCCTGAAAGCACAGGGAATACAGTAATCTGGGTGGTGATGGACTTATTTTCAAACCAAGTGCCTTTTGTCCTATGCCAAAAGACACCCACGGAACGAGGACTCACTAAGCTGTTTTTGCATCACATCTACAAACTACATGGTGCACCCCAATGTTTCATATCAGATAGTGGGGTTCAGTTCACTTCTAAGTTCTGAAGGGCCTTTTGGGACTTATTAGGCACTGACCACTAGGTTCTAGTCACCATCTACAAACAAATGGGGAGGTGTAAACGAGCAAACCTGGTTCTGGAACAGTACCTTAGGTAGTTCATCAACTATCAACAAGGCAACTGGGCTATCTTTTACAATTTGCAAAAGTGGCTTACAACAATTCTGTACATACCAGTATTGGTTTCACCCCTTTCCAAGTTGCAACTGGTCAGGACTTCAAGCCTATGCCCGAATTGCCCACCAAGGATCCTGTGATCCCCTCACTGAAAGACTGGATCGGCCAGTTACAAAATACCTGGCCGGACATATGCAAGTTATTTACTAAAGCCAGAGAAGGAGACAAGAAAAGAATCGTCTTTTCACACAATACTTACAGTCACTGAAACCTTCTAAGAAGTTGGGACCTAGGTTTGTAGGGCCTTTCCCAATCAAACACATCATTAACCCTGTTATAATAGAGTTAGACCTGCCCAAGTCCCTTTGTAAATTCCACCCCATTTTTCATTGTAGTTTGTTGAAACCTGAGGTGTTCGCTCTCCTGAGGCCAATCCCTCCACCTGTTCCCAAATCATTCATGGTGGAAGGCAAACAACATTTTGAAGTTAAGGAAATATTAGACTCCCATAAATATTGAGGGACCCTTCAATACCTGGTAACATGGATTGTCGCACCGCCCAAAGGGAATGGGTTAATTAACGGTTAACGAATGAGCAAACCGAATGCAACGAGCGAACCGAATGCAACAAGTTTCAGGCAAAATCTGACGCAGAAGTGCACAAAGCAGCAAATTGAAACAAACTGTAGAGCCCAAACCCCTTCTAACTAGGCAACCAGAGGGTGTCAAAGCTAGAAGAAATGACCTTGAAGAGATAAGCAAAGCCCAGACCACTGCAATGAAAAATTCTCCACTGACTCTTCTGTCCTTTTCCATGGCAGCAAGCAGCAGGCTAACTGACATTCAACCCCCAGTAACAGCGGCGTTAACCATACAGATAAATTTTATACAATTAAAATCAACAACACATCTTAACAAAGAAAGATTCATTCAGGGTTTGTTGGAATATTTTCTATGAAAGATTTGGAGTTTAGGTGCCTGGACATCTTTAGCATCCACCCATTCGGACTGTGCAGGAGGAAAATGTTTCCAGGCAACAAGATACTGGACGTTCCCTCTACGTTTCCCGGAATCCGGAATTTCTTTAATTTCAAAGTGCTGCTCTCCTTCGATTAGAGTGGGCACAGAAGGGGTGTCAGGTGCAGAGAGAAGGGGTGACAGTTTTAGGTTTCAATAAGCTGCAGTGAAATACAGGATGAATATGTTTAAGATTCTTAGGCAACTCCAATTGTACTGGGTTAATTACTTTAACAATTGCGAATGGCCCACATATTTAGGACCAAATTTCTTTGATTGTTGGGTGGACTGTAAGTACTTCATGAAGAGGTAAATTCTTATCACCTACTTTAAAATATTTTGGCTTCACATGTTTTTTGTCAGCTTGTTTCTTATATGTCTGACATGCCTCCTGCAGTGCCTTACAGACAACTGGCCAAGTGTTCTGCAGTTGGGCTATCCACTCCACTATGACAATGGCATTAAATAATCTGATTTTGGTTGCTGTATTTATAATGAACATGATCCATACTGAGCACATCTGTTGGAAGCCAGTGGTTGTTACATTGGAGTAATATGTTTTTTCTATCATTGCAAAGAGTCTTTGACATTGTACAAAAAAGGAGGAAATCTCTTGATATTTGTACCCAGGAGACATATCAGGATTAAACAGGGAAAAAAACCTACCAATAAAGGGGAATATTTATAGCTGAAATGAAGAGTCCTTGGTACTCTCTGGGCTTGCTTGTTTTCTTGCAGACATTTCATTATCTGTAACATCATCTGTGCTGGTAAGGAGAGGGTTTAGATCTCAGTTTATATTCTAGTACCTTGCCCTGTCAGTATTGGGTGTGTGTGGTGTGTTTGTGTTAAAGATTCTTTGGTTGGGCTGTTTATTGTTGGCTTCTTTGGCACTTTCTTTATTGGGATATTGTTTATATGTTGGTCTGATGTTAATCTTGGAGTTAATCTATGCTGAACTGAGTGCTGATATTGGTGGAGAAGTGTTTCTGTCTTTTTCTTCCCTTTTTGGCTGTTCCCATTTTGTTCCCTTTGATTGTCTCTTTTGCATATAGATATTGTCAATGTGTCTATTGATGGCTAATTTGTCAGAGTGCCAGGCTTCCAGAAATTCCCTGGCATTTTTGGACTTGGCTTCACCTAGGATGATCATTTTTTTCCCAATAGAAACCAGTTTAGTTATGGACAAAGAAATGCAGAATTATAGATAGTGAATTGCCCCTAAGACCAAGAATACAAAGGATCCGATGAATCAGAGCAATATAATATCTCAGTTAAAGAAAAATGCATCAAACCATCCTTACCCTATAAATAGAGTTTTTTTAATCACAGAAACAAATTATATTTGAGAATATACAGAATATATTAGAAGAATATAAAAACATAGAAATGGAAGAATTAAAGAAGCTTCTTGAATGAGAAGCAAAATATTTTCAAGAAAGGTCCAGTTGCTTTTGAAAAGCACCTTCTGGACAACCATGATCTGGATGACTGAGAATCTCCATACACAGAAATATAGAAACTATATTTGGCTGTCTAGCTGCTTCTTGAAAACATTCTAGCACTAGTCTTACAGTGTTGATTCAGATTCAGCTTATTATTAATGATCACACACACACTTTTATCAAGTATACTGTTTCCAAAAGATGAATCTCCAATGTCTACGTTTTTCTTCCTACATATAGTACAATACATGTCCTGTTAAAGAACATCTTTTTTTCCTCAATCTAGTCTTCCAAACTGCTCCGATTAGGCTGTGAATTTGTTCTGGTGGCACAGTGGTTAGAATGCAGTACTGCAGGCTAACTCACTATTCACTGTCAGGAGGTTGATTCTGAACGGATCAAGATTGCCTCAGCTTTCCATCCTTCTAAGGTCAGTAAAATGAGCACCCAGATTGTTGGGGGCAATGCTATGCTGACTCTTAAACCACTTAGTCAGGGCTGTAAAGCATTATGAAGCACTATATAAGTCTAAGTCAGGGGTTTCAAACTCAAAGCCCGCAGCTGGGTGCTTAGATCTGGCCCATGGGGCCGCCCTGGAAACAGCAAAGGATCGGACTGTGGTGCCTCTGCCAGCCAAAACAGAGCGCAGTGTCAGGGTTCCAAGTTAAACCTCCAACAGAATTAAAACTCTGAAGCCGTTATCTTCTTCAAAGTATACATTTATTAGCGATGTCATTGGCACATCTGGGGGAAACCTGAATCTGAAAGCCTTGCATTTTCCCCACCCAAAATAAAACCAAAGTTCCTTCCCCTCCATTCACAACTGCATCACATGGTCCAATCAGGCCACTGTCCCAACTTCAGTTAACTCTCAGTCCTGCCTTTCCAGGTGCTGGTGAGATGGCCTTGACTCCCAAGGGAAGGAATGTTGTTATGATTACATATCCTACACTATCTCCACCTCCCCACTCCCGTTCCCACAGCTTGCTGTGGCAGCCCTGAAGACACTATCTAAAGATGGCTTCACTCAGGAAGACCGCAAGTGGCGCTCCCAGGCTCCATTTTCAGCTATGATGGCCTCCTGCAGTTCTCCTGCCAGCAAAAATGAACAGCTGCAGGAGGCCATTGCAGCTGAAAATAGGCCCCATGAGGGCTGTGTGTGGCCGTGCCAGGTTCAGTTTTCACTGGCAGAGGGCTAGCAAAACAAATGTTTGCCCTTTACATTTGAGCATGCAAGAAGGGACAGGAAAGGAGAAAGGGAAAGAGGAAAGACAAAGAAAAGGAAGGAAATGGGAAGAGAGCGAGGAATGAAAAATAAGCAAAGAGTAGAAGAAAGGAGAATGAAGAGGGAAGGGGAAGGAAGGTTATAATGAGAGTGACAGAGAGTCTGTGGGAAGTCCTGCCTTAGCACTTGGCCACCACAGATGCCCCCAACATAAGTGACATCGAGCTGGCCACACTCACCCTAGCTATGCCATGCCCCCCCTCAAAGGTCAAACACAACCCTGATGCGGCCTTCAATGAAATCAAGTTTAACACTCCTGTCTAAGTGCTATTGCTGTCGCTATTGTTCTGACTTCCTAGGTTTTGGGCAGACCTCCCAATTTTCTTATCATTCACAAATTTAATAAACAATCAGTCACATTATCCAGATCATTATTGTTGAATATTACTGATCCTATGACAAATTCCTGCAACAACCCACTAGTTCCTGCTTTCCATCTAATGTTGAGCTACTAATCTGAATTGTATTAAAGTTGGCTAGTCAACTGTGCACCCACCTTACTGTAGTGCTATCCAAACCATTTTAAGAGCTTGTCAAGAAAACTTTCTTCAAAATAATAGCAGTGCAATGCTATATCTCAAAATGAGCCTATTTACTTGGGGAAGAAATATTGAGTACTATGTGAGATGGTAGGCAGCACATCAATTTGCCTCACAGAAAATGGTATTTGCATCAGAATGATCATATTATGAACAGGCAAGCTCTCAAGAAAGGGTTTTTGAGCACATTCTTAAACTCAAAATTCAAAAAAGAACACTATTTTTTATATAAAGTATAATAAACAGTCTTCTTTCATATGTAGCACCTTCAATTGTTATGAGATACATTATAATGAAGTTCTATGTTAACTGTAAAAACTACTAGTAATAGTAATATATGTACTGTGATTATCATTTATTTAAATAAACCTTATAAAATATGACAAAAAATCAGCAAGAAATATAAATTAAAGCTACTGCAAAGCTAATCACTAAATAAATATTTTGAGGATTTTCTTGAAGAAACAAGTACCTCAATCACAGAATAGTCTACATTTTTAAAAATTAGTATCAGCTACTATTAAGCCGAACACAAGAACAACAAAGTATGTATAGGTAGGTGCACAAACTGGGATGTACCTGTTACCAAGTTAAAGACACCTATGTCATATCTACTTCTTCCAAGCAGTTACCATTCCATATATTATTTCTTTTGCAAAATAGAATCATACAAAATGATGGAAATAGTCAAAAGGAAAATATATTTGGACGAATAGATTAGAATCTATAATTTGCAGTGAGAATATTGTGAAAGAAAATATACTTTCTTACAATTTTGTTAACTCACTGCAAGCAAACAAACAAACAAACAAATAAGAAAATGCAATGCTTTTTCTCTTACCAGAACTTGTAGTATGATTTACTCTGGATGTGTTTAGCAATTCTACAGGCTGATCTCTGCTAGAAAGTTCACCTGAAAAAAGAAAAGAATCCAGCTAATGTTTGCAGTCAATTATGATAAAGTTACTTAGAGGTTTGATCAACTGACTGAACAATTAAAAAAGAGCAAAAAGAAAAAAACAACAATTGTATCTCTTACACTGTATTTTAATCTTCAATTACGTTTAAATTAATTTTTATATGGTATGTTTTATTTGCAATGTATAATTTGCATTTTATCTCTGAAAAACTATGATACCGACAAGAGAAAAATAGATAGAAATTTTTAAAATAAAGATATAGGTAGTCCTCAACATATGACAATTGAGCTGAGCTGAAAATTTCTGTTGCTAAGTGAAACATTTGGCAAGTGAATTTTACCCATTTTACCACCTTTCTTTCCACTCGTGTTAAATGAATCACTGCAGATATTGTTAGTAACATGATTGTTAAGTGAATCTGGCTTCCCATTGACTCTAACTGTCAGAAGGTTGCAAAAAGATAATCACATGACCCCAGCACACTGCAACGATCTTAAATATGAATCAGTTGCCAAGTATCCAAATTTTGATCACCTGACTATGGGGATGCTAGATCAATCTGTAAAAATGGTTATAAATCACTTTTTCAGTGCTGTTGTAAGTTTGAATAGTCACTAAATGAACTGTTGTAAGTTGAGGACTACCTGCAGTCATGTTGGAATTATTGATCTGTCACACAGTCAGCTAGATATTCAGATTGGATTTGGCATTTTTATCCACCTATCGAGTCTTTCTCAAGGTCCTGGGATAGGTAGATGTTGATATTTTATGATGTTAGAAGTAATGTCACATCTGTTCCATGTAAAGCTATCTTTTGCAACTGACTGATGGTGAATTGGCAATGTCGATGATGTTGAAGTGATGCTCCAGTCGTTTTGGGACTGCACCCAAGGCGCCTATTACTATTAGTACTACCTTTGCTTTCTTTTGCCGGTCATTTCTATTTGCAGGTCTTTGCATTTTATTATCTTGTCCAGTTCTTTCTCTTCTCTTGTCTCCAAATATTGCCATCTCCACTATCCAGGCACATTTGTCTTTCTTATTAACACTTACTAAGTCTGGTGTGTTATGCAGCTGCTGTGTGTCTGTTTGAATTCTAAAGTCGCAATGTCAGTTCTGCCATCTTCAGCATGGTCCCTTGCTGGCATCCTGACATCAAAAGCTGTGGGGAGGGAACAAGTGGGACAAATGGGCAAAAAACATGTAAGGGGATATGATGGGATTAGGGAGGAGGGGAATGATACTTTGACAAAGACCAGAGAGATCCAGAACCAGCTTGTGCCAATCTTCAAGGCCACGGACCCTGAGAGTGGAATGTGGATTGCTCCAAACATTTCAGAGGTTCTCAAAACACCTTTGCAGCTCTCCATTGGCTGAAGTGATGATCTCTCAAGGGGGGAGAGCTGGGATGAGAGCAAAAAATTGTATACTTTTCCACGGGAATCTTAGTTCTAGCTTGTAGCCAGCAATCTTTAGTAAAAGAACCTATTACTTCACCCAAATGGGGTTTGAGGGTCTTTCTTTCCTAAGGGATCTGACTAGGGCACGTCTAACACCCAGAACATTTTAGCTTCTTCATTTACTATTATTATTATTGTTGTTGTTATCTCTTTTATTCACTAAACATGATACTCAAGTCAACTGAATACTTAAAAATGTATTTTTAAATATCATTGACTGGTGCTGATGGTTGATATGGATTGCTGCCAGCATCCTAAGTATCAATCAAGTATCTTCTTAAAATGTACAATGTTCCAAGCAGCACAGGTTTTTTTTACAGTTCCCCAGGTGTTATTGGAGGAAGCTGCAACTTCTTGATGTATATTTTAAAATACTTGGACATGGTACCAAGTGTCCCAATGACAATGGGTATTACTGTTACATGTTCTATCCATAAACACGTAGTTTCGATGGTCAGGTCACGATATTGCATGATTTTTTCCAGTTCGCTTTGTTCAACTCTGGTGTCTCCTGCTATAGTAAATTGCACACTTCAGTTTTCGACCACTGTGAGATGTGGCGTTGTATTCCAAATGATGATCCGTCTGTATTTGAAGATCATCACCTTCTCATTTTCGACAACTTTTTCCACTTTACGTTCCCAAGATTTATTCCCCATGATTTTTCGGTTACAGGTAAGTCATATTTTGTACATAATGACCAGTGGATTAATTTAGCAACTCAGTCATGTCTAACTTTATAATCAGATTGCATGATTTTGCTGCACTCACATATTAAATGTGAAAGAGTTTCAATTTTGTCAGTGCAAAGTCGGCAGTTTGGATTGTCAGTGGATTTTTGTATCTTCGCTTTCATGGCATTAGTTTGTAGTGGTTATTCTTGAACAGCAAATATTAAACCTGTTTCTTTCTTGATGGTTCCCATCAACAACTGTCAAATTATCACATTTTCCTTCAATGTTTTTCAAGTGCTGTCCATGCAAAGATTGGTCTTCCATCCATTTAATCCAGGGGTCTTCAAACTTGACAGCTTTAAGACTTGTAGACTTCAACTCCCAAAATTTCTCCTCCAGTCATGTTAGCTCAGGAATTCTGGGAGTGGAAGTCCACAAGCCTTAAACTTGCCAAGTTTGAAAGCCCTTGATTTAATGTCATCCAGCTGTTTTTCCTTATATTCTGCCTTTGTTTCTGTTGTTTTGATAATGTTCTCCATTTTCATAGCCTACAACAATTTTTCTCTACTTTGATTCACATAGTCATCAAACTTAGTTTTTCTTCTTCTACAGTTTGATTGATTTCCCATAGCCCTTTGCCCACTATTCTTCTTGGCAGGTACAACCTATCAATGTCACTTCATGGATGTAAAGTGTGTTGTTGTTATACTTTTATTCATTAAACATGAAACTCAGTTAACATTTAAAAGTGTATCACAAATATCATTGATTGGCACCAATGGTTGATATGGGTTATTGCCAGCATCCTAGGTATCAACCAAGTATCTTCTTAAGATGTACGATGATATTCGATTATTATTATTTCAGCAATAATCTACCTTTCTGCCCTTGGAATACCCACAAATAACATAGCTGCTCAGTTGTCTAAACTGTGAGATGTGGCAAACAAACAAACAAAACATGTAATATCATACTCTATTAAAACTAACTCAAATAGAAAAGATACTGATTCCTGGGCAAAATGCAAGGTAAGCAGGGTTGAGTTCATCACCCAAAAGACTGCATTCCACTGCTTCCAACAAGCGAAAACATTCATTTATGTATCCAATTATCAAACCTGTGGACATCTTTAAAACCACTTCTTTTGCCTGAGCATAATAGACAAACAAGTATCTTCACATTGGCATTACCTCAGATAAGCAGGCACCAATCATATAGTGGTTTGAATATCAAAACTATCAACACATCTAGCAACCCACAGCATGCTATTTCTTGTGGGAATAAGCACCATTATGCAAAGTGCAAAAAAGGAGTAATAAAAATATATTGTCCTTACCATTAGGAACAAATGCTACAATTAAGGCTAATAACACCTGCATTGGCAGACCTTCTCTACATTGTAAAAATCCACCAGGCATGTGGGTAGAGGATTTTATCCTGTAAAACATTTGCAACCAATGTAGTTCTTTGTGCAATTTGAAAAAGCAAAAAAATATTCAGCACAGCCCTCCCCCGCTTTCAATGACTAGAATAATTCTCCAAACTGGCTCAATCCTCTTCACTTCTTTTCTCAAGCCTCTGAGGTACTTGCATTGGTTTGTCAATGAACTTCTTTATTTCCAATATTGTCAGTTTGCACATCAAAGGTGGCTCATATACACCTTCAGACCAGTCAATCAGCTCCAGCAGAATGGATGTTCTGGCATTGATTAAAGGCTTTTTTCTTGCACATACAGAAAAATCTCCTAGCACGTCATCATCTGCACCCCTGAAGTTAATGATCTTTTGCCCACCAGCTCTCCTTTCTTGAACATCATCTGAACACAAGAGTGTCTGTATTATCTTTTCACTGAAAGCATACTATGCTGAGCGCTGAATGGTTGGCAAAACAGCCTTCTTTTGCAGCGACTTGCTGCAGCTGGAACAACACATGATGCAGGCCTTCAATCCAGAAATGTTTTACTTTGATGTTGAACTAGCAAGGTTAATACACACCAATTATTTATTCCACTATGATTCTTAAGTATTGGAGAGTTTTGCCTTTAAAGCCATGTTTTGAAGCCCATATTTGACAAAGCCTTTTTGCAGTTGTTAACCAGGGGAATTGCTCCTCTGAATTGTTTTATTTTCAGCATAATTTTAGTTGCGTCTATACGGCCATCGAAGAAGATGCATTCTATTCGCTCTTCTTACAGAGCTCATCCCATTCTTGCTCTAGGGACTTCATAATTTTTTCCTGGGCTCTCTTGAATTTATTGTGGTCAACTACAAGTTTCTTATTCAGTGATCTTTGTCTTCTTCAGTGATCAAGCCAGCATCTACTAAGGCGGCTGTGGTAATAGCAGTAGTGGCATGTAGACCAATACTGCATCTTATGCTCTGCATAGCAACATTTGTTATTTCTAATCTGTTGTATTCTGTCTTTTCTTTCAAAGTAGAGGGCACATGTGTTTGTAAAGCATCTTCATAACTTCTCTCACATTCCTCTTAATCATCAGTGGTCTGTCCTTCATTTTCATCATAAGAGATACTTACTTCATTTGTTAGTATTGAAATGTCCAGAATACTTCTCTGCTTACCCTTAGCAAGACTTTGTCTCTCATTGTCTTGCCGCTTTCGTCTTTTGACAAGTCGTTTCTGCTCAGACACACCTAGCAAACCAATCTAGTGTGATCCAAAAGAACCAATCTTGTCTCTCTAACCTTTAACAAAAGCAAATTCCTTCAATTGTATCTTTGCCTCCTTAGGGAAGGTGCAGTTATGTGCACTTCTTTTTTGCAGCCAGCAAGGCAGCCAAATTCGGCACACAGAACAATTTGACACTTGCAATTGAGGATGTCAAACAGTTTGTCAAATTTTACTGTGAAAGTCTCTTTTGACATCTAGCTTTCCACTACCAAGAGATATGTTTCTGGCTTGATCCCAGCTCTCTTGGATCTTGTTCAAAATTGTCACTTGTGAATTTACAACAGGGGTCACAACAGAACTGTTCCTTCATTCCCACTTTTCAAGTACTTTTGGATATATGTCTCTTGCAAGACTGGCTGCTGGGTAGTTTCTAACACCATCACTACTTTGTTCTCTTAACAGTAGGCCATATCTGAGGATGTCTCACACTGATGGGAGTCCAGATGACAACAAATCTCTGCCAGTCCCAATTAGGTTGCTTATATGAGTGAATGTCCCCAGTCTTCTTTTTTTAGAAGCTATTACAGATCATTTATCACACTCACAGAAAATAAAGCCAACAGTATTAACCCTCTCAGACAAAATAACTTTTAACAAAAAGAAAAAGAGAGCTGAACCTGTGAAATGAAACAAAAGTGTTAAAAAGTGATATCTATGTAGTATTTACCAAGCACATCTAAATTATATTAAAGTAACCAAAATATATTTACAATACCCAAAGCAAGTCACAACTTTTGAGCACTTGTAATGTTTAGATGTGCTTCGAAATTGAAAGCTGAAAAATTTGACACACCCTAATGTGTCAATTTTGACACATTAGCTAAAGCTAGTGTTCATAGAGTAGCAAACTTTTTATTAGTGTTGTGGCCCACCAGTGTCTGATGGACCTGGCAGCAGAGTTGGACAGTAGTGAGGAGGTTGGGGAGGAACTTGGGGCATTCCCAGAGGCTGGGGAAGGCTCAGATGAGGGCTCTGAGATGTGGCCAGGACAGGCTGGCAGTCACCAACTGCCTTCAGGCTTGGACAGCAATGAGGCAGGGAAGCTTCTAGAACCAGTTCCCAGCCTGCACATGCGCAGAACTGCCAAAAGGAAGGCACAGTTAAGAACTCCAGGTCAATGTGGGAGTTAGGTCATGGGTGGATGATAAATGGCCCCTCCCATCAGGATTAAAAGAGAAGCAAAAGGCGAAGGGGCTTTTGCAGGAAACAATCACTTGTTCGTTCCTTTGTTTGTTCCAGACTCGTGGAGATTTGTCTGTATAACCCAGCCCTTCCCTGCCAGCACTGAGTTTGGAACTATTTACTGGACACAATTCCAGGATGGATAAAGGTCTGAGCTCATTAGTATACCTTCACAAGACTGTGTGCCAAGCCATTGGCTGACTGTGAATGAAATAAATTCACTTTAATGTAATAAAAGAGGTTTTTGCCAGGACTCAGAATTGACAGTGCTTTTGAGGGAGGCCTAGAAAAGAACCATTAGAAGCTTTCCTTTTTTCCCCATTGAGTAGATTTATCGACTTTCAAATCTATCACTTCAGTCATATCTCCTATAACAAGTATTTCTCCCTCTGTATCTCTGTAACAGATGATAAAAACTGATTTATAATCTATTCAGGAAGTGAAAAATATATTTAAAATTGTTCTTATCTCTTTTTTTGTAATAATTTTATTTTTATATTTTAAAAACATCTCTTTTGGTGAACAATGTGGTTCCAGGTTTTCACATTCCAATACAAATATGACCTTAATTACATATTAATCTTTTACATTCAATTTCATATCATCTCATTACTTTTCCCATTTTCCTATAAATATTCTCAAATATTGTTACATTCTTCACCCTTATTTTATCCATTTTCAATTCATATCTTAACTTATTTCATTTTTCTTTAAATATTCTCATGTCATATTTTATAATATCTAACATTCTTATTTCTTATTCTATATTCATTAAACTTTTTATACTTTTATCGGTCACATTTGTTATTTTATCATATACTTTAATTTATTATTCAGTAAGTTTCATCTTAATTCTAATAACTCCAAAAATTTAATTAGCAATTTGAGCGTGTCGCCCCTTTGTCTTATATATCACTCAGCTTACTCCCCTTTGATCCATAATAAAAATTTACCATAGTATAATCACTTTTTATCACTTTCTAATTATATAATCTCCTAATTACTACATATCATATCATATCATATCTATGTATGTATGTATGTATATGTATGTATGTATGTATGCGGTATTCAGCTTTGTTCGGGTATTTTTCCACGTCATTATAGTTGTGCTTTTAAAGTTGTAGCAACGTTTCGGCAGAATCTCATCTGCCATCATCAGGCTTCTGTACAATGATGTGGGAAAATACCCGAACAAAGCTGAATGCCATACATGGAAGTACCTGCGAAAACTTAAGAAAACGTATGATTTAATACATACACATACATACATACATATATATATACATATACATACATACATACATACATACATATATATATATATAAAATCATTTATTTCAAATATATTAATCTATTCAATTAATTGTAGGAACTGATATTAATCTTTTTATTACCATAATTCATTTTAACTGTATTCTTCATTTTATTAAGTATAATTCATATTCTTATCATAACTTTCCATTTTCACATTTATTCCAATTATTTATATACGATTTAACAGTAATCCTTGAGGGGAAAAAAAACAATTAAAAAGGAAATATCAGATCCAATCTTTTCACTTTTAAAATTTTCACTTTTATATATCACAATATATTACCTTGCAGAATCTCCTTTCCGTTTCTTCATTTACTCATTATCTCTAAGTCTCCTAACTGTATAATTTCTTTTCATTTTTATTTGCTTTCTATATCCCTTTATTTTTTGGTCCTTTCTCTTATTCCCTCTTTTCCTTTATTTTTTTCCCTCCATTTCTTTCTTACTCCATTTTTTATCCCCCCTCCCTCTCTTGAGCTTTCTTCTGTAATCCCCTTTTCTAGTGTTTCCTTTTTCTTTGTTTGACTTTTCAAACAATTCCCTCTTTAGTTATCCCCTCAAACCTCCAGATTTTATTTTTCATTCTCCCCCCCGTTTTTAATGTTTGCTGCTCCATTTGTTAGTTAAAGCTGGCTTCTTCTTTGGTCAACTCCTCCCCTTCTGCTTCTCTTTGTTCTTCTTTGTTCTCCAACATCACCATTTCTAATTTATTTAAAACAATACTGCACAATTCCATTCTTTCATGTAACATTTCCTTTATATTTCTTTTTCCAATTTTATTTCCAAACAAAGTTCTACCATTTTTGTGCTCTTCTTTTAATTTTTACTTATCCCTTTCTTTAATATTTAAGTCTAATCCAATTATCCAGTAATTAAATTCAACCAGCGTCTTTGGTGTTTATTTCCAAAAATCAATTTCTGTTAGTTCCTCTTTAAGTTTTTTCCAAGGTCACCAAATAATCCAATGTCCATAAGTTTCTATTTCTAAGTTCCTTCTATTAGATCCTTAATTTTTTCCAAAGTCACCAGGTAATTCCAGGGTAGTTTCTTTACACTTTTTTTTAATCTTTATTTTCACTTTTCAGGGTTTCTTTGTTATTGTAACAAAGTTCCTCTTATTTTGTATCAAGTTCCAGTTTTAAAAGAACCAAGACTTTTTCAAGTCATTGAAATTTTTTCTTTACCATCAGGTGGCGCACTCTGATGTCCAAGTTATACCCTTTCTTTAAACTTTCTTTTCCCTATTTAGGGCTTTTAAATTTCAATAATTCAGTAAATTTTTTAACACATTCAAGTTCAGCATTTAATTATGTCTGTTTGGTGTCAAAATCATATATTTATCCAATTTAAGCAAATATTTTCTTCTAGCTTCCTCCTTTTCAATTTAGCTCTTTTCAAAGTTCAAAGCTTCATTTGTTTCCACCTTTCTTTTCTCTCTCTCTGGTCACTGCTTTAGTCTTTCTTAAAAATTTCTTTATATCTTAATTCCGGGGTACCTTAATATCCATATATTGTGCCTGGTTTGCCTGGTCTCCACACTGTCCACTACTTCACCGCTACAGCACAATCTTGTGTCCTGGTTCGCTTTCCATCTTCAGGGTGACCATTTTAGACCACTGTTACAGCCCGTCTTCGGAGGGAGTATACCTAGCCAGGGAGGGGAGATGCGGCTCCGATCAACCCGACTGGCGGTCTCCCCCTTTTCCAGGGTGATTCTGGCTCCGTTCTGAGCCTCCAAAAGGGAGAGCACGGATAGAAGCCACGTACAATCATGGAATTCGATCCATCCACAGTGGAAATGCCACCAGAAGTCTGCCAAAATTGTTCTTATCTCTGTATGGGGCATATATGGATGCATGTGATTAAAATTTTGTTTTCTTATTTTTAAGATTCGAATCCTTTAATTCTTTAATTACTTCAAAACTTTCCAGGAAAGTGATTTGCAATATATAATTACTCTTTTTTTTTCTTTTTTTTTTTCAAGGTAGCATATATTCTTGACCTAACTTTTCTCTTTTAATATGTTGACATTTTCTTGTTTTATGAATGTCTCTTGTAAAAAAATCAATGTTGGTTTTGTGTGTTTCAAGCTTGTTGGGGAAAAAAATCTTGGGTTTGAATCTAGGCTGGGTAATTTTAAAGAACACACAGGACAAGTTGCATGGAGCAGAGTAGAGTTTATTTCAACAGTATATGGTGCAGTACAGCAATCAAAAAGAAGACTACACAGTCAGAATGCTATGAGTATTTATAGTAACAATACACCTTGATCGTGAGATGTTATTAGAAATATAAATTGAGGTGTACATGTCAGGGAGACATGTGAAGACACTCTGCAGGGTATGTTTATCCAAAATGTCTAATCTCTTCCTTGGTGAGTTTTATTGGGGGTGGGGATGGCATTGGAGAGCAACATTGTGATTTAGGAAATTTCCATATCTTTGAGGGGGATCTTGATTCCTGATTGATTTGGCAGCATTAGCTGGCTTCAGTTTTGGCACTTTGTCAGTTTCAGCCTCCATAAAATGAAGTGGCTTTAAGTGATTTTTATAAATTTGTATATGGGTAAGCCCCTCCATGTGGATAATTGTGGGGAAGGGACTTTTGTGTTCTGTTAAGATTGTGAGTTATTCTGGAAGTATACCACCAGAAAATATACCATAAGGGTCACATAATCAAGACAGGTTGTCAAGTGCCAGGGAAATCAGGAAATTCAGGCAGTTCAAATGGTATGAAGATTTATTGCAAGTTTAAGCTCTCTACAAGAATCTAAACCACTAACAGTCAAAGCTAATTTGTGGTAGATAAAAGTCAATGGAATTCAAGGTGGGCTGGACTTAGATTCTTGTGGGCACGAAGAGACTCATGACTCACAATACGCTTGACTCTTCCTCAGCCTGGTCATCTTCTACATAAGGTCTCAACTGAAATGCCAGACTAAGAGTATCCACAACCCATTAACATGATGAGCCAACAAAAAAAGAATCCCATACTGGATGTTGCCTGAGTTAGCAAGGACCATGGCAGTTGGCGTCCCTGGGCAGCTGTCAAAAAGTGAGTTACGGGATTGGGGAAAGATCAGGTGAACCACTCCACAAAAATCCCCAAGAAAATGTTATGAAATGAGTCTCAAACATGTCAGAGGAGTACCCAAAGACAGGACAACAGGAATTCTACTTGCAGAGGCAGCCAGTGGCAAAAGCAAATGTCTGTGTTGTACAGAAAAACATTGGATAGTCACATGGAATATCAGAGAAATGAATTAGGGTAAATTAGATATTGTTAAACAAGAGATGATCAGGTTGGAAATTGATCTCCTTGGTGTCAGTGAGCTACTGTGTTTAGATAATAGCTTTTTCCAGTCAGAGGATTTCACAGTCTATTATCCAGGGCATGGTATCAGGAAAACATATAGTCTTTATTATAAGCAGTAAACCTGCTGGAGTACTGGAAAGCTTCTCAACTATCAGTGACTGAGTTATGACCATTAGAATTCATGCCAAGGCGCTCAACATCACCGTTATCCAAGTCTATGCCCCAATGACTGCAGCGACAGAGGTTGAAATAGAGGGCTTTGTGTATTTTAGAAGTACTGGATAATTCTGCTCAATAACCAAAAGCCTCTTTTCTGATGTTCCTTAAGTTTGTATCTTATCACCGATGCTTTTAAATGTGTAAAAGTACGGAACAATTTTGATATTCAAACTCCCTATTCTATCGAAGTATTGAAAAGGAAGAATGTTTCACTTTTTATTTTAACAATTAATATTGCATATTTGTAATAAATACTTGCTTTAGCAGCATTAGTGCCTTTCTTTAGCTAAGAAACGTGCCTTGTCAATTGGCAAATGCCCAGCTTAGACTTGCAAGTAATCAGAATTCCCTACATCTGTTTTTCACTCTTGGTTCATACTATCCTGTAACACTGCTCTATACTCTTTATTCTAATAAACCATTCTGGCTGTTATAAGCTTTTATCCCTTATTTCATTCCAGATATTTAAAATCCAGAGAATAGATATCACCTAATTAGTTCTCAGGACATGTACTTTTTCCACAGTTTTTTTGTTTTAGAAAAAGATTGATATTTTAAAAATCTTACCTGAATGGTTTTGAGAACTCATTGCTAGCAGAATCTAATCTCTTTAATTAAGTATGACAAAGGCTGGCTTCCACATAGACAGTAATATTGAAGAGCTTCAGTATTCCAGAACATAGAAATTATATCCAGGAAGCAGATTCATGGTCATTAGATAAACTCTCAATCAGAAAAACATTTTATTCTGTAAAGCAATACAATCCAGAAGAATAGTAGATTGTTCCAGTTGTTTTCAAAATGTATACCTGTAAAAAAAAAGTCTTATAAATTTGAATGCTTGCACAAGTATAAAGATGATACCTATAATCAGATAGAAGGGGCGTTGGTACTTACCTGATACACCCGTTCTCTTTGAGCTGCAAAGAGCATCCAGTAGTGGGAGGTGCTTCAGCCTCTGCATTGTTATGCTGAGCTTGAATTGAGGAACGCTCCTCCTCCTCCACGTGATTCCTCCGTAGCGTTCCCCAGTTTTGCGAAGATGAGAGGAATAAGTGCTCTCATCCCTACTACCTAAAAAAGTTCATTTGCCGAAACAAGAGCCCACCAGACGGAAGAAAAGGGTGGGGCTGGATGCTCTTCGCAGCTCAAAGAGAACGGGGCATATCAGGTAAGTACCAACGCCCCTTCTATGAGCTGCTCAGAGCATCCAGTAGTGGGACATACCAAAGCTTGGCCTGTCCTACCGGAGGGACTCCGTCTGGTTCGGAATCTCCTCAGGGTTCCTAAGAACCTGTTGCAGAACCCGTCTGCCAAATGAGGCCTCCACAGAGGCAAACACATCAATTTTGCAGTGTCTAATGAAGGGTGATGGGGAGGCCCAAGTCACTGCCCGGCAGATTTCAGTTATTGGTGTCTGAGTGGCCCAAGCCGCCGAGGTCGCCGTACTCCTAGTTGAGTGAGCAGTTATGCCTCTAGGCACCTGCAGGGCTTGAGCCTGATATGATCTAGCTATTGCTGCTCTTATCCAATGGCCTATGATGGATGGAGACACCTTTTGACTGTGTCTTGGGCTGAAAGGAAATAAATAAGGCTTCCAATTTTCTGAAGGACTGAGTGCGCTTGATGTAGATTCGCAGAGCGCGCCTAACATCAAGCTTGTGCCATTGCCTTTCCCTCTCGTGAAGGCCTGGGACAGAAGTTTGGAAGGTTGAGCTCCTGTGTTCTATGGAAAGCCGAGTTGACCTTAGACATAAATGAGGGATCGGGACGGAGAATCACCCAATCGGCATGAAAAACGCAGGTATCTTGTCTGACAGACAAGGCTGTGATTTCCGATATGCGACGAGCGGAGGGGATGGCCACCAGGAAAACTACCTTATATGTCAAAAATTGGAGACTTGACTCCCTCAATGTCTCGAACAGTTCTTTGGTGAGAGACAGGAGGACCTTGTTAAGGTCCTAGGTGGGGTAGCGGTGTACTGCCGGGGGGCTCAGATTGGTGGCCCCGCTAAGGAAGGAGCGTATGCGAGGGTGAGAGAGGCAGCTGAAATCTTGGCAGGAAATAAGTGATGTTAGCGCTGCAACCTGCCTCTTCAGGGTATTAGGGGACAGCCCCCTATCAAGTCCCTCTTGCAGAAATTCTAAAATCTGAGCTACAGAAGGTGAAGTAGGGTCTATTTGAGATTTACTACACCATCTGCAGAAAACGGACCATGTGGCATTGTAAATACAGATGGTTGAGGGTCGCCTGGCAGCTAGAATGGTGCTAATGACTTTGTTGGAGAGCTTCTCACTCTTCAATCTGCTCCGCTCAATCTCCAGACGGTCAATTGAAACCATTGAGGGTCCGGGTGAAGGAGGGGCCCCTGAGATAGTGAGATCTTGTCTGGTGGAATCCTCCAAGGAGGGGCTACTGAGAGGCTGCGAAGGTCTGCAAACCACGGCCGTCTGGGCCAGTGAGGTGCCACTAGGAGTAATTCCGCTTTCTCTTGTAACAATTTCTGGATAACCCTGGGCACCAGTGCTAGTGGGAGGAATGCATACAAGAGCCCCCTTGGCCATGGGCAGCAGAGAGCGTTGTAATTCTCCGCCCCGTGGGATGGGTATCTTGAGAAAAATCTGGGGATCTGAGCATTGAGAGGGGAGGCAAATAGGTCCACCATGGGTTGTCCAAATATCCTTGCTGCTTCTTTGAACAGCGATGGGTGGAGTTGCCACTCTGACTGGTCTATGGTGGCCCTGCTTAGCCAATCTGCTTGTGTGTTTGACAGGCCGGAAATGTGCTCTGCCTTGATAGAAAGAAGATTGTTCTCCGCCCAGCGACACAGACGCTCGGCTTCTCTCATCAATTGTATGGATTGTGTGCCCCCTTGTTTGTTTATGTGAGCTTTGGCGGTCACATTGTCTGTTAGGATGAGGATGTGTTGACCTCATACCTGGGGAAGGAAGTTGCGGAGGGCAAGGAAAACAGCGTGGAGCTCCAGCCAGTTTATGCTGCACGACTGTTCTATTGCGGACCATCTGCCCTGGGATGTGAGTGACTGAAGGTGGGAGCCCCATCCGACTAAGCTGGCATCTGTGGTGATATTAATCCTTTGAAGCTCCTTGAAGAGGCAGCCCTTGTTGATGACCGGTTTGGCCCACCAAAGTAGGGACATGAGGACCTTGGGAGGTACCCTGACCATGCATTTGGAATTGCTTCTGCCGGATCTCTGGTACGGAAGCAGGAACCACTGGAGGGATCTAGAGTGTAGACAGGTCCAGGGAATAATAGAAATGCATGATATCATTTTTCCTAATAGTTTAGAGAGATCTAGTAAGGACACCCTTCTAGAGCGCCTAATCTCCCGAACGGATTTTTGGATGCTAAGCAGTCTATCTGAAGACAGATAGACTTTGTCTTCCAATGTGTCGATAACTGCCCCCAAATGAGTAATTCGAGTCAATGGGGATAATTGACTCTTTTTCCAATTTATGAGAAAACCATGCTCTTGGAGAGAAGCTAAAGTAGCCTGGGTGTCCCTCGCTGCTTGGGGATTAGAGGGGGACAAGATTAAGATGTCGTAGAGGTAACACTGAAAGGGCAGCGAGTGCTGCGAGGACCTTGGTAAAAGTTCTAGGCACAGAGGCTAATCCGAAGGGAAGGGCCACGTATTCAAAGTGGTTATTGTTGTAACAGAACCTTAGAAACTTAAAATGGGAAGGCCGAATAGCGATATTAGATACGCCTCCGTCAAGTCAATGGACGTGAGCACATCCCCATGACTGATGCCCAGCAATATCGATTGTAGGATATGCATTTTGAATTTACGATAAATTAGAAAGCGGTTAAGCCTTTTTAAATCCAAAATTGCTCTCCACCCCCCTGAGTGTTTTGGAACAACAAAAAGATGAGAGTAAAAACCCCGCCCTCTTTGTTCATACAGAACTGGTTGGATGGCTTTTATGTTTAGGAGGTGTTGGATCGCGGAATCCATTAGATTACGCTTGATCAGGTCTCTGGAGGGGGGCATGACAAAGAAATTTGGGGGGTGAAACTCAAGGGCAAGATCAAATCTAACAGTGTCTCTGACCCGAGCGTCAGAGGTAGAAGAGTCCCATTGACTCGCAAACAACTTAAGGCGACCACCAATGGGGAGAGTCTCCCTTGACCTATCTTGGTCATTGGAAGGGCCTGTTTCCTGTCCCTCGAAAAGGCCTCTTGTATTGACTGCCCCTTCTACTCCTGTCTCCCGAATCAGCTCTATCCTGGGGTTGAGCTGACCTGAAGGAAGGAGGCCTTTGATACCTGGGGAAGAAAGGGGCCTGATAGAAGGGCCGAAAGGAGCCTCTCCAAAAGGGCTGGGGGGTTCTGAAGTCTGATTTTCGTATAAGGGAAGGAAGAAACTTTTTCTTGTTGCGGGTCTCCATAAGTAACGGGTCCAGGGAGGAACCAAACAGCTTATCTCCCACAAGGGGGGAAGAGGCCAGGTTTGCTTTGTTTTTAAAATCTGGCTGCCAGTGTCTCAGCCAAAGTAAGCGGCAGGCAGTGACATGTGATGTGATTGCCCGAGAGGAAAACTTGACTGAGTGGTAAGTGGCATCAGCAGAAAACTCGGCAGTAGCCGTAATCTTCGTGATGTCCTGGTATACCCTGATGTTAGTCGTGGGTACGTGTTACTGCAGTTGGCGAAGCCAACGAATGGATGCTCATGAAAAAAGATGTGGCCATAGCCAATCTGATGGCCCAAGCGTCTGACTGGTGTGCCCTGCGCAGGGCTAACTCGGCCCGCTTTTCCTCAGGCTTTAGGGCCTCTAACGCCTCAGTGGGAGTTAAGGAGGATGCTAAGCCCACTATGGGCTCGTCTACCTCTGGGGTATTCATCAACTTTGAAAATCCTGAGTCTAAGAATTTTTTATCGTGACCAGACGGGGCCAGGTGTACTGCTGTAGAGGCCAGCTGCTTTTGCACTAAATCAGAGAAAATGGGTGGGACCAGTATAACCTCAGCCTCAACTACAGGCTGGTTAAAGATTAGGTCCACTGGACCTTCCGTTGAGGTTGCGGGGGTGTCGCCTGGTGATTGGGTACTTAGGCCTGAGATGTTCTTGGCCTTGAATAACAGAGATTTGAATAGGTGTGGTCTGAATAAACCCACAGAGGCGGGCTGGTCAGGGATAAGCCCCTCGCCCTCAGACATTTCCCCTTCCAAGGGGTCTGCCTCTGATAGGGGCTCGCTATCCTGCATGGACCCCATTTCGAGTTCATCTGCCTCCACGAACTGGCCCATTTCTCCCTCATCCTCCTCCCGGCCTTGGAAGGGGGTCTCCCTCTGCAAGTAAACCTGGTGGTGGTCTGACCTGGGCAGGGATCTTAATGACTAAAACTCGAGGTCAGGAGCCACCGGATAATGGCTAGACCTGGTTACTTGCTGGATTCCATCTGTGATCCCTTGGCAGATGGCCAACTCCATCCAGGTCCTTGGTCTCTCCGGAACCTCCTCAATGAGGGAACCCTCTTGACGAAGGCCAGGAGCTGTGGGGGTGAAGGTGGCTTCTGGCGCCCTTCTAGCTGGCGTTCCGGGAGTCCGAGCATGTTGACCTTGCGAGGGCAAGCTGCGCCTGGGTGAGAGGGGAAGATCTGGGGGGAGGGGGGTGAGCAGAGGTAGAAGGACTGGAGGATGGTAAAGCCTGAGGCACTGGGAGGGCTTACCTGGTGCGCTTATCAATTTCTTTTTGTAGGGCCTTGTGGCGCCTTAAGGCGTCCCTTTGAGAGGCTTTGGTCTCTTTAGCCTGCTTGTGCAAATGATGGGTTTTGGCTTTTGCCTTCAAAGAAGGGCCTTTAGAGGTGTTACCATCTGCCATTCTTATAAATTATATATTATAGTAATAGGGTAGAAAAAGACAATATGATGCTGTTGGCACGCCCAGGGTCCAATCTGAGTCAAGACAGTTGCCCTGATAATTCTTAACGTCCCCCCACCTTTTTTTTGATGGCTATATGTATATATCCAAATAGAAAAGGAGTCGTATCTCAGTGATAATAATGTAACGAATTACAATATTATACTGTACAGAATATATTATTATTATAATTATTGCTTATATTATTAAAATTATTAGTATTACTAATGTAAATTAATACTAACATTGAAATTATGCTTGAAAATGATACAATGAAGCTGGTATAATTGTTGCACTAGTGCTCCAGGAGCCACTTGCAACACAATTTTTGAGAGAGAATCAACCAATCAGCCAAATTTCGATACGCCTGAGGCCCGGGTAGAAATGAAAATGGGGCCTACAGCAGCTTACTTGCACAAGCGGACACGGCCTAGGTGCCTGCTGCTGTGCCGCTGAGGATAGCTGTGGGGATTATGCCAACAAGATTCAGTGATAAAAAGGTAACCTCAAGTACAAATTGCCAGAGAAAAGAGATTAAAAGACTCAGCAGATCCTATGGGAATCCTGCTATGTTGAGTCAAATTCCACCCAAAGCGCAGGGAAGTTGAAGAGCGAAGGCCTATGCCACATTTGGGGTTTTTTTGCTATCCAAAATGGCATCTGCCAGTAGCAGATAGCTCTGGTACTGCTCAGTGGCCTCTTCCCTTCGGGGAAATCGAAACCGAAACTCCAAGTATGGAGCAGGTGAGAGAAGGGAGAGATTAACCAAATTAACTTGAAATCGGCATTCGAGGTGGGGGGGGAAACAGCGATACGACTCTCAGCGATAAAATACCAGCCGCTAGAACAGCGAGACTGCCAGAAAGGTAGAACAGAACTCAGCGGCTTTTAAAGGGGCAGAGGCACTTTTTCGGCTATGGAGAGGTCGCGCGAAGCTGCTACGGAGCCTCCCACTGCCCTCCTTGGGGGCGCAACGGTGTCTTCCCCAAGTTAGATAAATTGAAAAAATAAACAATTGCGCAGAGGCTAAGGAGAGAATAAACGAATCAAACCTGAAGAGAGAATCAAATTAGAAGTCTTTGAATCGAAGTCGTGGTCAAGGAGCAAGCTAAAGCACTGCCTGCTTTGCATGAGGCTGAGCTAAAACTGGGGAACGCTACGGTGGAGTCACGTGGAGGAGGAGGAGCGTTCCTCAATTCAAGCTCAGCCTAACAATGTAGAGACTGAAGCACCTCCCACTACTGGATGCTCTGAGCAGCTCATAGGAGAAAGTACCTGCATCTCATCCTATAAATTCTACTTTGCTTTTGCTTTTGCTCTTTCAAAATATGCCATGCTTTAATTACTCTCCCTCAAAATAAGGAACAGCAGCATTGAAAGGGCCTCCCACTAGCTAATAATTTATTTCAATGCTGTATTTTTTTGTATTTTGTTACATTTCTTCCTGTTAAAAACAAAACAAGTTATAGTTAAATGCCTAGCCTTCCTTAACCTGTAACTTTCAGATTATTATTATCACTAGTCACCAAGATACCAAATTGAAGAAAATAGTTTTTCTAAGGTAATATTTTGAAGAAAACTATTTGTCCTGGGGAAAAAAAGTTATTTTAGGTTTTATTTAACATTAATTATTGGCATAATGATATGGCAGTACATACACATCAACTAGATAATGGCTTCACACATTAATTACACTGTGCCACTGTGTATTGCTCTTCCACAAAGTACATACTAGTTATCACACAAACATCCCTGTGATGCAGACATTTTAAAAAGTATTCTTCTAGTTAACTCTGTACCTTCAGATTTCATAGTCTCATAGAGATGAATTACAAAAAGAACAACTTAAAAGGAACATAAACTCAAATGGAATTAATAAAACATAAGCTGAATTTAATAAAGAAGAACTATCACAAAAATTAAAAGTGCTAAACAAAATTTCTTTGAAAATGCAAATAAATCAGGAAGGTGGTTGGCATACAAATTGAAAAAGGAGAACGAAATGAAATTGATAGACCAATTAATGGATGATGAAGGAATTCTTCACCATCAAAATGATGATAAAAAGAAAATGATTCAAAATTACTACAAAAAACTAGATGATCAGGAGACAATTTCAGAAGATAAAAGAAAACAATATTTAGAAAAAGTGGAATTACCTAAAGTACCTGAAACAGTGAAAGCAATGTTAGGTGAACAAATAACAATGATGGAACTAACAAAAGCGATTAAGAGACAAAAGAATGGCAAAACACCAAGGTCCAGATGGACTATGAGCAGAACTATACAAAGACTTACAAAATGTTTTAAGTATTCCAGTGTTGGAAGTGTTCAATGAACTATTGTTAGAAGCGTAAGTACCAAACTCATGGATGGAAGCATATATTACTCTCATGATGAAAGAAGACTCAGGTCTACAACAGATAAAAATCTACAAGCCGATATCTTTATTGAATGCTGATTATAAAATATTTGCTTCAATAATTGCAGAAAGACTGACTTCCGGTGGGGCCTTTCTTGCGGACAGACTAGAGACTGCAATCATGCACGGCTTTGATCCATGCTCTCTCGTCGGAGGGCCCCAAGCATCTGCTTTTGGGGCCAGAACCACCCTGTAGGGGTGGTGAAGAAGGGGGAGACTGCCAGCTGGGTCGAGGGGAGCCACATCTCCCCTCCCTGGCTAGGCATACTCCTCTCAGAAGACGGGCTGTAGTGGTGGTCAACCGGGACAAAGATTGTGCTGGAGCGATAAAGAAGAGGACAGCATGAAAACTGGGCTAACCAGGCACAATATCTGGACAAAAAGGTACCCCGGAATTAAGATTCTAAGAAACTTTCTAATTAACATTCTAAGAAAGATAGTAAAAGCAGTGACCAAAGGAAGGTGGGGGGGAGAGGAATTGACAGGTGAAAGTGGCTTTGAACTTTGAAAAGAGGAATTCAAATGTTCAAATTGGATGGTTTTGGCACTAAATAGGCATAAAGCTGAACTTGAGCATGTCAAAAAAAAACCAGTAATTTATTGAATCTTTGAAATTTAAAAGTCCTAAATAGAGAAGGGGGGTGGGGAAAGGGCGAAATTTGGATATAACAGAGAGTGCCAGCTAGTGGTAAAGTAAAATTTTTGTGACTCTTTATAAAAATGCCTGGCTCTTTTAAAAGTGGAATTTGATACAAAATAAGACAAATTTGTTACAATAAAATAGAAACTTTGGAAAGTGGAAATACAGAGCATCAAAATAGAAGAAAGAAGCATGAAAAAATTACTCTTGGACCGTTTGGTGATCTTGGCATAAACTTAAATTTATGGATCTTGAACTATTTGATGAATCTGGGAAAAACTTAAAGAGGAGTTAATAAAAGCTGATCATTGGAAATAAATATCAAAGATACTGGTCGAATTAAATTGACAATTGATTTGGACTTAAAAGAGTAAAGAAAAAGATGAAGAAAATATAATAGAAGTGTTTAAAAATGGCAGAACTTTTTTTGGAATTAAAAATGGAACTAAGAAACAAAAGAAATGCTACGTGAAAGAGGTGAGTTGTGCTGTCTTGCCTTACAATCATTAGAAATGGCAATTCTGGAATATGAAGAACAACAAGGAGTGCCAGAAGGGGAGGAGTTGATTAAAGAAGAGGCGAACTACAACAAACAATTGGAGCAACGAATATTAAAGTGAAGGGGGAAAAAGAATGGGAATTAAAACTTGGAGATTTAAGGAGGCAATTAAAAAGGGGAATGTTTTGAAAGCCAAATAAAGTAAAAGGAAAGAGCAGAAAAGAGAATTACAGAAGAAAGTTTTAAAGAGGGAGGAGGATAAAAGCTGGAGTAAGAAAAGGAGGGAAAAAATGAAGGAAAAAAGAAGTAACAAGGAAAAAAAACTAGGAAGTAAAGAGACATGGAAATCAAACAAAAATGAAAAGAAATTGTTTATTTAGAAGACATAGATATAATGGTTAGATAAGGATTAACAAAGGGGATTCTGCAAGGTAATGTGGTATATTATAAATGTATTTGAAGTAATAAATTACTTAAAAGGTAAGAAAACAGACTTTTAAAATGAAAAGATTGATATTTTCTTGTTATTAGAATATTTGTTAAATTATACATAGAGAAATGGAATAAATGTGAAAAAGAGAAACTAAAGTAAGTGTACTAATAACTATGTTTAATGAATTTAAGAATATACTTGAAACGAATTATGAGGATTGTTGTAAAAGATTAACATCAGTTTCTATGATTAATTGAATAATTAATTTAATTGAAATTATTAATGATTTGATGTAACTGAAGGGGAAAGTGCCATGCGGAATCCGCCTAAAATGCATACGTACGTAGTTGTTAGGAGATCATGTTTATTAATTCTTTTAGGTGATAATTAAAAAGGCAATTATTATTGGGAATAAAAGAGGAGTTAATTAAATGATATATAATGTAAAGGGGGTGGTACAATCAAATTGGTAATTGTGGGGGAAAATTTTTGAATTGTTTGAATTGGGATGGAATTTTTGAAATGATGAAATAAGAATATGCGATGAAATTGCAAATCTGACAGATAAAAGTATAAAGTATAATGAATATGAGGATATGAAAATTATTTAAAGTAAAAAGAAATAGGTTAAGAAATGAGTAGAAAATATATAAAATGGGCGTTGGTAGAAGTTACCATGAATGCCCTTTTTATCTATGCTGCGAGAGAGCCCAGGATGGGTTGACTCCTTCCTATGACATCATAGCTGAGTCTGTACTAAGATATAAAAGCCAGCCCCCGGGAGAGACCCCAGCTTTGGCTAAGATACTTAACAGACTGAAAGGTGTCTCTGAAAGCCCAAAATAAATACAGAAATATGTCTTACCCTATCCAAGGGTAAGGGAGGGGCTGGGCTCTCTTGCAGCATAGATAGAAAGGGCGTTCACGGTAACTTCTACCAACGACCATTCTCCTCCATGCTGCATTGAGAGCCCAGGATGGGACATACCAAAGCTTGCATGTCCACAGGCGGGTCCTTGTCTGGCTCATCACACCAACTGTGGAACCACTCGTTGAAGCACCCGTCTGCCAAAGGCTGCAGTCACCGAGGCAAAAGTATCCAGACAGTAGTGTCTGATGAAAGGAGATGGGGATGTCCACGTGGCCGCACGACAAATCTCCTCCAAGGATGCTTGGGTCGCCCAGGCAGCAGAAGTGGCCGCGCTTCTGGTAGAGTGCGCCGTCAGACCTCGGGGAACAGGAAGGGCCTCAGCTTTGTAGGCCTGCTCCATGCAAGACCTGACCCACCTGCTAATAGTAGGAGAAGAGGCCTTGTGCCCCAAGTGAGAAGGGAAAAAGGAAACAAACATGACTTCCAACTTCCTGAAGGAGGAAGTGCGCTTAATGTATATTCTAAGAGCCCTTCTCACATCTAGCATGTGCCACTGCCGCTCTAAGTCATGGTGCGGGAGAGGACAGAAGTCAGGCAAAATAATGTCCTGGGACCTGTGAAACCAGGTGTCAACCTTCGGAATAAATGAGGGGTCCAGACGAAGAACAACCCTATCATCGTGAAAGGAACAAAGGTCCTGTCTGATGGAAAGAGCAGCAAGCTCGGAAACTCTCCTGGCAGAAGTGATGGCAACAAGGAACACTACCTTCAGAGTCAGGAAACGGAGACACTATTCTAAAGGGTTCAAAGGGGGGCTTTGTAAAAGCATTAAGGACCAAATGAAGGCCCCAGGAAGGATACCTGTGAACCACCGGAGGGTGCAGGTTGGAAGCCCCTTTCAAAAACCTCCTGACTGAAGTGTGATGGGATAAGGAAGGAAGCGAACCCCATGAAAGGACTGAGGAGAGGGCCGCAACCTGCCTGCGTAAGGTGTTGGGGGCCAAGCCTTTCTCCAGCCCATGCTGAAGGAAGCTAAGAACTTCTGCCAACTAGGCTGAAGCAGGAAAAAGACCTTCCCTGAGGCACCATCGGGAAAAAGCCTTCCAGGTGGCATCATAGATGCGCCTTGTAGAAGGTTTGTGAAAAGCCAGGATTGTGAGGAAGACCCTTTCAGGAAGATCAGCCTCCTCTAGCCGCTGCCGCTCAAGTGCCACATGGTCAGCTTGAAGCACTGGGGCTCCGGGTTGAGCAGAATCCCCTGATGAAGGGAGATTAGATGGGCAGGGATCCTCCAAGAAGCCACCAATAGGTTGACCAGGTCCGCAAACCAGGGCCTCCTTGGCCAATAGGGTGCCAGGAGGAGCTCCTCCAACCTCTTCCGAATTTCTGCCGGAATGATGGGAAGCGGGAGAAAGGCGTAGAGGAGACCCTTGGGCCATCTGCACCAAAGAGCATTGGTCCCCTCCGCTCCCTGGCAAGGAAACCTGGTGAAGAATCTGGTGACTTGGGCGTTTTGAGGAGTGGAGAAAAGATCTACTTCCGGTATTCTGAATCTGAGGGAAAGATCCCTGAATAGAGACGGAGGAATGGACCATTCTGCCTGGTCGACTAGGCTCCTGCTGAGCCAGTCGGCCTGGGAGTTGGAATATGGCAAGATAGCAGGATTGAAAATAAATAAAGAGAAAACTAAGATTTTAGTGAAAAACCTTACAGATAAACAGAAAAAAAGAGTTAATGAAGAGAATAGATATCAGATCACTAAGAAAGTAAAATACTTAGGGATTCAGCTGACAGCAAGATGTGCAATGATTAAGGAAGATAACTATTATAAACTGATGCAACAAATTAAAATAGATCTGGAAAAATGGAAAAATCTGCAATTACCATTGATAGGAAGAATAGCTACAATCAAAATGAATATATTGCCGAGATGTATTTATTTCAAACAATTCAATTAGGGAAAAAATACTTTGAGGAACATTATAATAAACATTATAATAAAATAACATTAAAATATATCTGGCAAAGGAAAAAAGCAAGAATTAGCTTTAAAATGTTGCAGGACTCAAGAATAGAAAAGGTTTTGGATTACCAAATTGGGAATTGTATTATCAGGCAGTGGTATTAACATGGATGAAATAATGGATTGCATTGAGGCATACAAGAGTATTGATTTTGGAGAGACATGACTTGCAACTGGGTTGGCATGCCTTCTTGTGGTATGGGAAAAGTAAGATACATGGCTACTTTCATTACATAAGGAATGCACTGTATGGGAGAAAATTACAGAACAACACTCTTTGAAGATATCAGTTTGGCTTTCAACAATGGAAGCACTGGTTCACCCAAATGTTATTAACAGGGGAAATATTGTTAGATATAAAGATATCTTGAATGAAAAGAGAGCTCAAAACTAAACAAGAATTAAGCGATCAAGGAATCAATATGACATGGTATTCACAAATGCAAATGTATTCTAGACATGAGAAAGATGCTAAATTATATGGTTTCTATAAAGAATTAACAGAACTAAATAAGATATCAAAAGGGACAGAAAAAAGATAGATAAAAAAGTTGTACAGCTACTTATTGGGCATTAAACTGGAAGAGGAACAAATGAAGGAGACAATGATAACATGGGCAAAAACCTTTGGTTACACAATAGAATTAGATAAATGGCAGAAATTGTGGGACAGGAGTTATAAATTAACAATGTCAACTGCATATAAAGAACATCTGAATAAGATGTTTTTATACATGACAGTTTGCACAAAGTCCATTCTTTGCCAGGGAGGTTCTCTAGGTAACTTCACTCAGTCCAGCCTATCTTATCAAATTAATAAAATCTGTATCAACTCCACTAAGCAGGAAATGAAGACCATTCCAACTAATTTTACTGAGGTTGACTATAAAAACAGAACCTTGCAAGTGTCAAGATTGGAAAGCACTTAAGCTTTCTGTGAATGTTATTGCTTTTCAACTTGCCAAAGAACTGGGGGGAGGGAAGGGTAAGATGGAATGCAGAGGCTACAATCTTCAACCATGAGAGCCAAGGACACTTCTGCAGGTGTCTGCCAAAATGTGGACTGTTATCAAAACAAAAGGCTGATTCCTAATTGGACAGTGTGACCCGTTCAATGGAAGGAGGGGATGAAATCAATCTTTAACTATACAGGGTTGCACAGGAAAATTTAGAGTTGGTTTTGCTTTCTTCTGTGCCAAAATGATGTACTCAATAATTTTTGCTTTTGGGATTTTAAAGTTCCTAAAGATGCCTGCTTTTATTGAGTCTGTTAGTCAGACAGTTGACATTAAGTCTAACTGTGCTGCACCTTCTCTTCCTGCCTGTGGATTAGGGAAGTGTCTATCTGGGTCTCTTTTCAATATTATCAATCTGATATGCACTTAAGTCACCCCTCATTGCTTTTGTAATGGACCTTGTATATCTCATAAAAGTCATCTTACTTTCTCTAGTCTGAAAACTCAAAATGTATCTAGAAATGTATAGTTTAAGTTGTTTTACTTGGCTGCACCAAAGGTATGCTAAAACTTAAAATCTCTTCTGCTTGGTGAGGTAATGTAGATTTCCAAATGTAAAACAGCAAGTGTTGCCATGGCAACTGTGATACAGCACTGACCTGAAATGACTTGAAGCCTGTATATAAACAACCAAGCTTATGTAATGTTTTAAAACATTAGGCTCAGGAGCAGTAACTAATCTTTCTTCTTGGGATTCTCAATACAGGTTGCACTGTTCCCATGTTGCACTGAGAGTTTACTAAAACTTAGATATGTGTAATCTAATAGAATAAATAAAGGATGAAACATGACGTTCATTCATACACAACAAATTATAAAGACTGCAATTCTAGGCCTACTTTTCTGGAAGCTTCACTGAACCAAAGAGCTTGACCTTTATGTTAGTATTTTCATGACAATGTAATCAGCAAAGGGATATAATAGATCTAACAAATACAGATCTGATTAATTTGATGTACGAGACATACCAATAAACAACAGGTGTTCTCATTAGCCTTCAAGAACAGCACAGAATTCCATCTAGTATATATATTTAATAGATAACAAAATGGACCATGTAAGAGATACTTGCTCTTAAGTCGACTGTTCTGAAAATAAATATTAAAAAAATGCAACAGATATTGGTCAGAGTCTACTTTGGTTCTTCTAACACAGGGATGTCAAAGTCAAGGCCTCAGGCCACATCTGGCCCGCGGGATCCTTATATCTGGCCCACAGGGCTACCCTGGCAACAGCGAAGGACCAGCCTGTGGTGCCTTGGCCTGGCCCAGGCCAACCAGGTGCTTATCTACAACCTGGTGATGGCTGTTTTCACTGGCAGCATGCTGTAGGCCAGTGGTCCCCAACCTTTTTTGTGCCACGGCCCGTTACCGGCATCACAAAATGATCCGCGGCCCAGTACTGGCATCAGCACGCATGACAAGGCAAGGCGAGCCGAGTGACCGGCCAGCCAGCTGTCCCCCGCTTCTCCCCGCCACCTTCAACTCCTCCTTTGTACCTTTGTCGATGGGCTTCGCTTCGGGACGGCTTCGGGACAGTCGCTCGGCTCGCCTTGCCTTGGGTGCTGAAAGAATCCTCGCGCCTTAGTTTCATTCGAAGCCCCCCCCTTCGATGAAACTAAGGCGCGAGGATTCCTTCAGGACCCAAACGCCGCTTTCCAACCGGAAAAGCTCACCTGGAAGCACTTTCTTGTCAAACAAGATGGCGGCGGCCAGCAAACCGGCGGCCCGGTAGGAAATGTTCCCCGGACCAGTACCGGTCCGCGGCCCGGTGGTTGGGGACCCCTGCTGTAGGCCATTGCAGCCGAAAATGCCCTCCCGAGGTCTGGTTTTGCTGGCAGCATGCTGCAGGAGGCCGTCATAGCCAAAAATGGAGCTCAGGAGGGCCGCGCACACCCTCCTGAGCTCTGTTTTCTCTGGCAGAGTGCTAGCAAAACAACCACTAGCAAAAGCAGCATTTAATCATGAGTCAAGGAGGCATTGTGAAATGTTTCCCCTTTTTTATGTGAGCCTCGAAGTAGGGACAGGACAGGAAAGGAGAAAGGGAAAGACAAAGAAAAAGAATGAAAGATGGGAAGAGAGCTAGGAAGGAAAAAGAAGGAAAGAGAAGGAAAAAGAAAATGAAGAGAGGAGGAAAAAGAAGAGGAAGGAAGGAAAGGAGGTTATGAAAGGGAGGATCTGAGGAAAGTCCTGCCCTAGCACTTGGCCACCAGCAGCCCTGCTACCCTTTTACCATCCCCTTGTTTCCTCCTGCTGACCTCTCCTGGTGGTCTCTCATTCTATCGCTGAGGATGCTTTGGTTACAAAGCTGGTCTCACATGGAGAGAATGTGGACTCTGACCCACACACTTTGCACAGCCTCACACACCATGACCAACCTGCCCAAGGAGAGCACAGCAGCAGCAGCAGCAGCCACCTTGAGGAAGAGGTAAGCACAGCTAGGCATCCCCTCAGGGAAGCGGGGCTGGGGTGGGGTGTGGGGTCCCTGTGCCTTGGGAGCTCAAGGGCTGGGCTGGGCTGGGCTGGGCACTGTCCTCTGCTGCCTAGGGTTCTGGACAACCTGTGCTGTTGTCTGGGGGTCTTCCATGTGGCCTGAGAGGGACAGCAAAGTGTTTGGCCCTCTTCCTAATCTCGCCTTCCTCTGCTGGAGACAATGGATCCCCCCAGCCCCACCCAGGCTACCATAGGCACCTCTGACACAATTGTCAAGCTAGCCACGTCCACCCCAGACACAGACACAGACACCCGTCACCCTGAGATCAAACACAACCCTGATGCAGCCCTCAATGAAATCAACTTTGACACCCCTGTTGTCATCGTTCTGAGTAATGAACTCTGGAAAACCAGGACACTCTGTTCAGGTTCAAGAGACCCTTTATCAAGTACATCATATCGGCACTTAGAAAGAGGAAGCTAGATCTAAATTATTCCCGCACTTAGGGATAGTTAAAAGAATGAGATCTCTCCATCCCACTTTGTCTAGCAGGTCACATGGGCCAATCAGTTCAGGTATAGGTTCCTGCTCAACTTCAACAAGTGTCTATTGAAATGACCTTGGTTCACACTTCAGCTGGTAGATGTTATGGCTAGCTGCCTGAGGCACCACATTCCTGAGTTCCCCCCATGCTCTCCCCCCTCCCCACTGAATGGCAACCAAGCAATGAAGCAAAAGTAAGCATGGCTTTAACTGAATTCATTTTGCAGGTTGACACCTGTTCTAACAACATAACTCAGTGGGATTTCTCTCCACAAATGCCATTTCACAGCAGCTATTTTAGCAAATTTAATTTAGAAAGCAGAGATCATCCTATTGGATGAGCTGAAAACAGCACCATTGTTTTTTCCAAAAATGGAACCAGAGTTGAAGGGGAATCACTATACCATGGTCCCCATTCCTAACACCCAAGCCAATCCATAAGAGTACTGTTATCAACAGTATCAAAAGCTGCTAAGACATCATGGAGGTGAGGACAAATACATTACCCTGGGGAACAATTCTATCAAGACTCAAGTCATTGCTTGATGACAGTGACTAAACTGCACACCACAAATTGTTTACCCACAAGACTACCCAAATCACACGCCAGAAATTATCAGGGTCTGTAAGCCATCTGGGGCAGGCCTCCTGAATTGGTCTGATGATGTAAGTCATGGGCAGCACTTAACCTCATCCTGACCAGAGTGATCTGACTGTGGCAAATTACTGATGTAAATAATCCCCATATCCAGATCACCATCTGCTCTGAGACAAAATAGAATACCATAGCATAGCATAGCATAGCACAGCACAGCACAGCACAGCACTGGAAGGGACCTTGGAGATCTCCTAATCCAGCCACCTTCTTAAGCAGAAGGTATACTATGTCAGACAAGTGAATGTCCAGTCTCCTCTTAAAAACCTCCAGTGATGGAGTGCTCACAATTTCTGAAGGCAAGCTGTTCCACTGATTAATTTTCCCTCACTCTTAGGAAGTTTCTCCTTAATTCCAGGTTGCTTCTCTCCTTGATTTGCAACCATTGTTTCTTGTCCTGCCCTCTGGTGTTTTGTAGAATAATTTGACCCCCCACTTCTTTGTAGCACCCACTCAAATAGTTATCATGTCACCTCTAACTCTTTTCTTTAGACTAGCCAAAACACAAATCCTGCAGCCGATCTTTATATGTTTTAGTCTCCAGGCCGTTGATCATCTTAGCTGCTCTTCTCTGAACTTTTTCCAAAGTCTCAACATCTTTTTTGTGGTACGGTGACCAAAATTGGTTGCAGAATTCCAGGTGTGATCTTACTAGAGTTTTGTAAAGAGGCACCAATACTTCAAGTGATCTAGAACTGTGCCTCTGTTTATGGAACCCAGGATTGTATTAGCTGTTTTGGCAGCTGCTGCACATTGCTGGCTCATATTTAAGTGTTCATCCACTAGGACTCCAAGGTCCCTCTCACAGTTACTGTTTTTAAGCCAGGTCTAGCCTAATCTGTACTTATACCTTTGATTTTTCCTGCCTAAATGTAAAACTTTGCTTTTCTCCCCATTAAAATTCATTTTGTTGGAAAGGACCCATTGTTCAAGTTTGTCAAGATCTTTTTGGATCCCGAGCTTATCTTCAGGGGTGCTGTCTATTCCTGCCAGTTTAGTGTCATTTGCAAAATTGATGAGGTCCCCATATATTTCCTCATCTACAAATAAGGTTGAATTTTGCCCACCCACATACACTTAGCCACAGGTGACATGGGGCATGATCATAGTACCACAGCAGTTGTGAGCATTACTGTTCAAGTCAACTGCTTATATCCAAAGCATTCCAGACAATTTATGTTATGTTCATCATGACATATGGGCACAAATAACACAATTCATATCATTGCCTCATTACATCATTCTTCAAATTAACTCTTTTTTGGATTTGACAGTCATCGGAATATAATCATGTGGGAAAAGCTTAAGTATATGCCATGCAAAAGCTTTTCTTTTTTAAATATATGGAAATATCAATATTTTCATATTAGTATCTTCACCTTTATAAAGGTGTAGCAATGGGACAAAAAGAACTATGGAAAAATTGCTTTTGCAATTACTATTTCACAGAAAATTAACAGTTACATCTCAATTTACAACAGTTCATTTAATGACCATTCACATTTATGACAGTTGTAGTATCTCTAAGATCACATAATTTACATTCGGATGCTTGACAAATGATTCACATTCATGACAGCTGCAATGTCCCACAATCATTTATTCCTTTTTGAGAACTTCTGACAAGCAAAGCCAATGGGGAAACCAGATGCACTTAACCATATTACTAATTTAACAATTGCAGTGATTTATTTAACAAATGTGGCAAGAAAATACATAAAATGGGGTACTTAACGAATTTCTTACTTAATTACTTAATTACTTACTTACTTAACAAAAATTTTGCGCTCAACTGTGATCATAAATTGGGGACTACTTTGTATGCCATTTCCATCAATGGAAAAAGTAAAGAACCCTTGGCTCTAATACCTGGTATCGCCTCTGCTACAAGAAGGCATTTCTTGTAACTGTCCGTCTGGCTCCATCAGAGCCCGGTTCAGAAGAGCAGGAGGAAGAGTTGGAACTGGGACCATCTGACAGGGAAGGCATATCTCCCTTAGGATGTTTGGAGACGCCCAGGGGCTGAGGACAATGCTGTCCTGGCCCTCTCAGGCATTGGGGAGGTGGTTGACCAGAGAGCTGCCTGCCTCTCTGGTCAATCACAGGGGAGGATCAGCTGCTGACCAGCAGTGGTGCTGATAGGCAACCAATCTCCTCTGATGAGGAACACCACTTGATCCAAGGGCCAGGAAAGTGGAATCTAGGCAAGCCCAGAGAAGGGCTGCAAGGCTACTCGGATGGTCGCCCCACCCCGCTCACAAGGAACATCTGGACAGGTTAGGGTAACTTGAGGAGAATCCTTGGGGATTTAGTCTTTGCCATGAACAATTGTTTGCTTTAGCTTACACACCCACAGCTTTGATTTGTGCCTCGTGTTGTTCGCCTTTCCTCACTTGAAAGATTGCTCTTTGCACTTTGTTTTTGACCTAGCCCTTCTCTTTTGGTCTGCATTTCGCCTTTCCTTCACTGTGCCTTTCTAACTGCTTCTTGCCTTGGATCTGTTCCTTGTCTTGAGGAATGCCACTGTCTTGTGCTTGGACTCTGCCTAGTGAATTGGATTTGGAACCTTGCCCTATGACCGTACTTCTATTCTGGGTTATCTTTGTACTAACAGTACTGTGCTTGGGAGACTGGGAGTTGCTGCATTCAGAGTAGTGGCGGGGTAGAGCCTTACCAGTCGTTGGGGGTGTCACTGGCTGGAACATTTGTTGAGAGAAATGGAATTCTCGCAGGAGTGTCAAACACAATTTTATTGAGGGCCACATCAGAATTATGGCTGCCCTCAAATGGCCAGTTGCATGTAAGACTATGACAACTCACAGTAGCCAAGTGGGCATGGCTGGGTGGTTGCAGCTGGGTCTCCACGACTAAGTGGATGTGGCTGATTAAGTGTGGCCAGCTCGATGCCTCTCACTCAGCACGGCTGACTAGAGATGTCTGGGTCGGGATGGAACAAGTCCAGCTAACTCAACGTGGGGACAACTCGGTGCCCCACAAGCTTCTCGCCTCTCCAAACTACTAGTACCCAAGCACATGCACACACACATACACTGCATTCCAAGTGTGGGGACTTTTATCAACAGAAGAAGAGGGTCTTGTCCCCAAGCGCAGACAAGATTGGCAGATTGCTAGGTCAGGTGTGGATAAAAGTCTCCAAGCTTGGAATGGTGTGTATGTGTGAACATGCATATAATACACCAAAGAAGATGTTCTCCCAATCCCAGACATTGTTGGCATTTCCCTGTCCAGCAAAGCAGAAGGCGGAAGACAACACTGTGTGTGGAAGCACGGATGAGAAAGTTTGCAGGAAACAGTTTCCTCCAAGTCCAACTTCTGCTTTGACAGATCTCTGGAGAGGAAGAGAAGGCAGGGGAGCCTTGCCCTTCTCAAAAGGGAATCCCTGTTTCCAATCATGCATGGTAAGGATGCTGGCTTTTTGGAACAGCCTTCCCTCATGGAGCTCCCCTGCCACCCCCTCCTCATCTCCAGATATCTTTCAAGGAAGACGTTGGTCTCAGAGAACACTGCTTTTTGCAAACTTTCACCACATCAGCATTATGGTTGCTCTCAAGGGCCATATAAGAGTATGTATCATATTAGATCAGGAGTGTATTATGTCTAAGATGTTGGCCAAGCCAACATCTCATTTCAACATTTCAAATATGAAATGTTTTAACATTTCAAATATGAACAAATATTTCAAATAAATCTGCAAAAACAAATTTAAAACAAAGAAAAAACATAAGCTATTTAGTTCTCTGTGTATCTCTTTCATACCATTTTATCCAAGTCAGATGTTTGACATCTTTTCTTGCCTACAAGTTCATCCAGGCTTGGGGTTAGGTTCTGAACTGCAGAAACTCAGAAACAGGATAGAGTGGAGGTGTGCACCAGTGAGAAGACTTCTGTGTGCGCTTTTGTTCACCCTCATCACAGAGAAAAGTTACTCACAGGTATGTACTACCATACATGCAGAGCATTTAAGCAGCTTGAAGGCAGAGTTGGGGCATTGTTTCAGGGATGAACCTGGTAAACTATGCATGCCCTATAGAAGCATACGTTCCCTTAACTGTGTACACTGGAGTTCTATCAGCTCCATCTGGATGTTTACAGGTGCTTTCTCCACGTCAACTGCAAATGGCAGTCCAAATAAGCAGTCCAAAATTGAATTTCTGTTCTTCAAAGTCAACAAAGTGTAAACTCCCTGTGAAGTATGCTCAATTTATCAGCAAAATGAATATCTGAGAACACAGCAGTGCAGACTTGGTTTATGACTGTTTGGCAACATGGTAAGTGACTCAAGTTTCCTTGCTGTATCTGAGTCTCTCACAGTCAGTTTAACTTGAAAGGCTTTCACTACATCATTCATGTCCATGATCACACGGTCCCATCCCTGAAGCTGAAGATTTAACACAGTGAGATACTTAGTTATACTGCACAGAAAAGCTAATGCACAGCCATTCTTCATCCCTCGGTACTGTGGAGTCTTTTCCTTTACTTTCAATAAACTGACAGATTTCCTTACACAACTCAAAAAATCTATTGAGCACTTTTTCTCAACTTAGTCATTGCACCTCTCTGTAATAGGGCAGATCACCAAGTTGAGAATGTATTTTCTCCAGAAAAGATCTTAAATTGATGATTTAAATATTTGGCTATTATAAAGTTAACTACCTGAGTTACAAGGCTCATTACATGTTCCATCTTCAGGATGTTTCTGCGTAGTGTTTCTTGGTGTGTGATGCAGTGATATGCTGTCAGCTCACCTGTGCACTTCTCACTCATCTTCTCTTGCATTCTTCCCACTAATCCACTCTTTTCCCCGCACATCAAAAGTGCTCCATCTGTTGTCAGTCCCATAACTTTGTCCCAGGGCAATTTCATGTCATTTACACATTTAGATACTGCTTCAAATATGTCTTTTCCTCTGGGGTAGTGCATTGATTTCATATGCAAAAGTTCATATTCAAACTTGAGTCAACAGATGAAGACTGTCAGCTGTGCTATGTCAGTGATTTCAGTGCTCTCATCCACAGCAAAGGAATATACAATGAAATCTTTTCCCTTTTCAATCAACTGTATTTGAAGAGCGAGTAAAAAGCTCTATCAGCATTCTATTGTTGAATTTTCACTGTTTTCTGATAATATATTTGTATGTGCAAAGCAACATTCAAACACAGCTGGGATCTTCTGGAGGAAATACATTCTTTTCTGAGCCACTTTAAAACTGTGGAAAACCGGCACGTTTGCTGCTGTGAACTGATACTAAGTCAATGTGAGACATTTCCAAGCAGTCTCTTAAAGCTCTTAATGGCATAGGTCCAAACTACCTGATAAATTGTATTGTCCTGCTAAGACTAGCCTGTCCTATTCAGGCTGGCAAACAAGGGCAACTGTGGATCCCATCAATCAAAGAACTCTGTCAAGATCCAGAAGAAAAGCCTTCTCCATTTGCAGCACCCATTCTTTGAAACATTCTGCCCTCCAGGGTAAGATTTGCTCCCATCCTTCCATAAGAACTGAAAGACCTGACTCCAGAAATTAGCCTGGTGACCCACTGGAAGTTCAACTCTAGAGGTGACTGCTAGATTGACAGCTGACTCCATCTTTCCCCCTTCCCTGCTTCTCACGTCCATGTTTTCTATTGATCAAATCAATGTATTTTTTTTATTTTCTTTGTCCTTGTTTGTTTTATTATTTTACTTTTCCTTTCTTTTAAACTTCCTTTTTATTTTTTAAGATTGTGAGCTGCCTAAAGTAACCCATGGCAAATTAGGTGAAAATTTTTTTTTCTTCATCGTCATCATCTTATCCTCATCTCAGCCCCCAAACACAAATTTAAAATACCATTTAAAAAACATTTTAAATACTAAGTCTACCCCAAATTGTGATCTGCTCAAGTTTACATTGTGCTTTCTAATTTGTCAGCAATTCTTTTGGGATACTGTCTATGATTTAACAGCACTGTTTCTTTCTTCCAAAGCTGACATTTTTCTACATGTGAGGTATTTTAAAAGGAATTTTATGTCAAATTTCCTTTGTAATATATATGTTAGCTGGATCTCCAGCATGGGTTTCTGCAGTGTGCTTGCTATTGGCTGTCATAGAAATGGGGAGGGGGACATGGGCATTTGGAATGAGGAAGCAAGCTGGTGTGTAGTGTCCCATGAGAACTGGAAAGCAGGTTTGCACTCATGAATTATGGTGCTGCTGAGAGGAGTTGTTTATACTCCATCAAGGCCAACCATCCTGCGACTCCAGTTGCGAGTACCTGAAGAGGAGCTTTCCCATATCATCATACTGGATTGGACTCTCTGTGCTGGACCCTGAAGGGAAGGATTTGGGGTGACTTTCAATGTATAACATTCACGTGTTTTGAATCAGAACTTGCCTTGCTTTCGCTGCTATCATTTTGAACTTAGTAAAAATACCTCATCTCTAATTCAATGGAATTGGGGTTTTTCTTTCTTGAGATTTGCACAGGAAGACCTGAAGCACGTGCACGTGCACACGCATGTGTGTGTGTGTCAGGCCTGCCTGTGCAATATATAAAATAAATATAAATTACCCCTTGTTAGGTTGATCAAACTCACAAGAAACGGAGGTTGATTTCTCTAGTCACATACCTCAATGCTCCAAAGATAGGAAATAGCACTGTATAATTTATTTTATGTTTATTAGTTTCTTGTTTCTTTTTCTTTCCGGTAAGATATACAATGATTCTCTATTTCTCTCCCATCAAAATAGGGAGAATGTCAGATAAAGGTACCCCATAGGTAGGTAATGGCAGTTACAGTTACCAAACAACTATACTAAGTTAAAACAGCAGGACTAAGTGGTGAGCCTTGTGGGGAAAGTTTAACTCTTTCATCCTCTGGGCTCAGTCCTCCTGCTATGGCCAATATACTAATATTGTCACTCTAACAGTTCTAACTGAACATCTCCCTCAAATAAGCAAACAAGCAAAGCCTTCTGGACATATAGATTTTACATTAGATAGAACTGTGAAGAAAGTTGGAGAAAGGGAAAAAAGATTGGAAGAGAAATTGTTAACAGCAGCTGGTGAAGCAAAACTATGGAAAAGAACAGTTGACATATCCACATATATAACAGAAACAAGAAATTGTATATAAGATGCCATAGACTAATAAGGGGAGAAAAGCAATCAAAGAGTAGCCTTCTAGTCCAGTATCTCAAGATAGGATAGAGGAAGGATAGAGGAAGGAATTAATGAAAGTCCAGTAAGATTATTGGTTTATTCTCCTTAATTATACAATGCACAGTGATTGTGTTGTGTTTGTTGGGCTGATAGTACATAGGATTTAGATAAATCAGAAGATCCATGAAACCCACAAAGCCACCTCTATAGCATTCACTTTCCAGTCAAGCTTCCAAAGCTCCCCTATAATAAGCATTTACCTTCTTTGCATTTTGGTGGGAGCAGAGCTAGTTTAAAGTCACTGTGACCAACCTTTAAAAAGTAGGGCAATATATAAACCAAAGTTTTACTTACTCTTTAGAATCACCCTCAAGACAATGATTTCCCCATTTTATTTATTGATATAGTGGCTCAGTGTTTAAATTCTATTCAGCTTCCAACAAATATAAAATAGAATAAGAAAGATAACAAGAAAATACAATTCTTGATCAAATCAATGACGACTGCCAAAGTAATGTAGCACTCAGAATACGTATAATTGAAGAAATACGCATTTCTTCAATTACAAGAAAAACCAAACACAATTCACCTAAAATCTCTCTCACCTAAAGTCATGAAGGCTCTGTAGAAAAGCAGTGTTTTAACAACTTTCCTGGATATCTTCAAAAAAGAAGCAATCTTCATTTCGGGGACAAACAAGTTTTTCCGAAGGAGGAAAGCTATAAAACAGAGGTATCAAACTCGCAGCCCACAGGCCAGATGCATCAGGTGCTGGCCATCCCCATGCCCGGTTTAGCAAAGGGAGGTGGAGTTGTGATACATCACGTGACAACATGTCATCATGAGTTGGACACCCCTGCTATAAAAGAAAATGCTCATCTCTTAGCCTCCATGTGTCACTTCTCAACATGTAGAGAATTGCAGGATATTCTCTGTGCTAGAACTTACATGGCAGGCAGATTCTACATGGGTTTAACAGTCCTAAAGATACTCAGTCTTCAAGTCATGGGCATCTAACCTTTTGCTTGCCTCGGCCACATCAAATAAAGAGAAATTGTGTTGGGCCATATATAAAATAGATAATATAGTTATGTATATAAATCACATAATGTTAAAAGTTTATAACCTTGTGGGGTTGCATTTCTAGCTGTCCAGGGTTGCATGCAGCCCAAAGGCTGGATATGCCTGCTCCAAGGCATGTGAGACAGTTTGGTGGAATCAATAAGGGCTCTTAGGCTTGTTTCTCCCCTTTAAAATTCAGACCTATTCAATAGTGGTAAATATCTATAGCTTGGGTGTAGGATGAGGATGAAGCTTCATTCTCTGAGCTTATAGGTTGGTTTCCAAACGTTTCGTTACCAGGCTAGGTAACATCTTCAATGGAGTTTAGGGGATGTGTCAGTGTTCTTCTGTTTATAAGGGCTTCAGGTCCTGAAGGGTGGGTGTGTTAAGTGAGAGTCTTGTGATGGGTAAGGTGTGACTCATCAGTGCCAGAAGTCTCCAACTCCTAGTAATAGCAATAGCCCACAAACCTACAGCCACACTCCACCAGGAATTATCCAGAACCAAAGAAAAAATACAGAAGGATGAAAGAAACAGTGTAACCTACAAAATCAACTGCAACCATTGCAACCAATTCTATGTAGGACAAATATGACAATTAAAAATCAGGATCCACAAACACTGGCTGTCAAAGGCCATGATCCCAAATCCTTACTCTCTACCCACATCGACAGCAAACATCACCAGTTTGATTGGAGCAACACAAACATCACTGGCCACACTAACACCTGCCATGCTCATTGAGTTCAAGCCAGGCACTCCACAAGCAATTCTACCAACAGATACATTGACCAACAACCAGCTACAAAACCCCTCAGAACCCAAATCAACAATACACCAACCAAAGACAGCACTGACCCTCAATCAACCCTCACAACTCCCCACTACCAGTTCACCTTCCAATGACCCTGACCTGATGTAATCTCCCTATCTCAAGACCCATTACAAGACTCTCACTGATGATTCACATAAGACCCATCACAAGACTCTCACTTGACACACCCATACCTGAAGCTCTTATAAACAGAAAAACTGTCAGGTCCCATAGTTCTCTATTGGGACACTGCCATTCTGGTGGGAGGCTTGGAGGGTATTCTTTGCCTGGGGTTTCATCTGCTTTGCTTTGCTGTACCCTGTGGAAAATAGGGAGGGGGGGAAGGAATGTGTCATTCCTTGGGTCATGTTAGGGAGGGGGAGAAGTGGAAAGTGAACCATATACAGAAATATCACTAGCAAATGTTACAATTATCAAACATATTATCATCATTTTTATGTTCAATGCTAAACGTGCTTGCACCTCAGTGTTCCATAAAAAATCATACGCATAATACCTATGGACAGATATACCCATTTGTATCAGCAATAGGTTTAAATGAAGTATCATTTCTAATTCTTGCACCAATTCAAGAAACAACAGAAGGAATGCAGTTACTCCCACATGCAAACACATAGAGTAGCATTTGTCAAAGGAAAAAAAAGAGCATGGGAATATATGGAGATATACTAATACATACAAAATTGTCTTACATTACATTAGAATATTTTACCTTACCCGCTGCTATGTAACAAACAACAAAATCTATGGCCAAGAGATAGTTCCAGTAATTTTACTGAAGGTCCTCCACATTCAGAAATATCAGCCGGAACATGGGACTTTATGTACATGAAGGATTCAGTCTATCAAAGATATAGCTAGTGAGATATATAGGTATTCCTCTACTTACAACAAGTGAGCCCAGAATTTCTGTTGCTAAATGAGATATTTACTAAATTAATTTTGCCCCATGTCATGACTTTTCTTGCAAGTTGTTAAGTGAATCATTGCAGCTGTTAAGTTAGTGATACATTTAAGTGAATCTGGCTTCCCCATTGACTTTGCTTGTCAGAAGGTTGCAAAAGATGATCACATGACCTGAGGACACTCCAACCATCATACCTGAGTCTGAATTTTGATTACATGACCATGGGGATACTGCAATGGTCATGTGAAAAATAAGTCACTTTTTCAGTGCTCTTGTAACTTTGAACGGTCACTAAATGTGCTGTTGTAAGTCAAGGACTACCTATACTGGGCAAGAAACTTGAAAGATATCGCTATAACTAAAATCTATATGTGAGTCCTGTTAAGTTGCAAATAACCTCCTAGCAATAGCTGTCAAACACGGGGTCATTCCAGGTCAAGGGGTCTGGGGGAGGCCCTGCTCGACCATCACAAATTTCAATGAAATTGTGTGTAAACATGCACACATCCCCAATTAACATTGGTGAAGTGTTACGTTTGCTGATGCAATACTTGTGGAGATATAGTTATTTATTTGACCCCCATACCACAGTCTTCTACAGTATGACTCTGGAGTTTCAGCAACTTAATTTCAGACATAATATCTCTCACAATATTTTGTTTCCACTTGAACCGGCAACCCCATCGCCATAGGGTGCATGTCTGATGGCTGTGCAATACCAGCCATGGGTAGGTTTCTTGGTTCAGGATCCCAAGCCTGTAGTTTGGTTCTTACTCGAGGTTCCAAAGCCTTGTGTAGGTATCTGTCCGGTTCCCAAGCTGACATTTGGACAGCTTATCCTAGGTTCCCAAGCCTAAAGTGGGTATCTTATATGGTTCCCAAGCCTCAGGCACACATTCCATCTGCATCTACCCCATTCATCAAAATATTAAGTTTATGCTTTATCAACATAATAAGTGACAAACGGATGCACTGTGGCGTGTGAATTCTCCCAGTGAAAGCTTTGACCAGTATCTTGGACAACAAACAAGCAATTCTCCACAAAATCCATCAGTACAATCAGTTCGATTTCTTTTAGGCCGGCTTTTAACTACTTCACATATTCACTTTGATGTTTTGAAACGAAGTGGTGGCCAGTCAGTTTCCACATTTTGCTAGCAAGTTTTTCGATAAAGCCATCAACAGTGAGAACGTTTGTTTCCAGCATTTCACGGTCAGTATGAACCCATTGTTTGAATTCTACTGATTCTTCCGAATCCCAATTCTCGAATATTTCGTCCAAATACGCTATCAGTCCCTCTTTACCAGGGTAGTTTTGGCATTGCTGCAACATACAATCTTTGGTGCTCAGATCGCAAATTGCCTTTCCCAAGAGCAGCTTATAGTCCTCTTTAATGTTGGCACCTTGTAGCATAAGCTTAACATTTTTATGAATGGTGTAGACACAGACGGAATGTGTGCCTGAGGCTTGGGAACCATATGAGATACCACTTTAGGCTTGGGAACCTAGGATAAGCTGACCAATCATTGGCTTGGGAACAGGACTGCCAAATCATTGGCTTGGGAACCTCAAGGAAGAAACCAAACTACAGGCTTGGGATCCTGAACCAAGAAACCCATCCGTGGCTGGAATTGCACGGCTATCGGATGTGCACCCTATGGCGATGGGGTTGCTGGTTCAAGTGCCTGAACTGGTAACAATGTCACCATGGACCAACATAATGTAATAGTAGTAATGATGTCTATATAAAACAAACAAGGCAAAACAATAATAGAATGCATGTGACATTGCCATAGCAACGTCAACTTTGTCCCTATTTTTAGGGCTTTATATGTCAGTGATGAAAAAACAACCCTACTTTTTAAAGGGGTCTGAAGCATGCTCTTTCTAACAAGAATGATTTAAGAGTTTCCAGAAGTTATTATTTTGTAAAAGCAGGCTGAAAATACCTTATTTTCGGCGTTTTTACAAAATGTCATCTTTATACTCAATCGGTAAACTATTGGAAAGCAGTAGAATGAAATTTTATATTCAAAAACCTTGTGTTGTTGAGTTATTATGCGCAAAGTTTCACGTTTATCATACCTTTCTTTCCAGAGATATAAAAAGCCTAACCTTTTTTTGAGCTGCTATATTTTCAGGCCAACTTTGCTCTGCATTATCTAGATGGAGATTGCTCATGAGAATGTTTTAATTATTTTGTTTAACAGAGCTCAAAAAATTGTACAAGATGGCCAAGTTTTGTTTCTCTCAACAAAATATTGCTGGAGATATTATGCCTTAAAGTTGGTGAAACCTCAGTCATACTGTAGAAGGCTGCGGTTTGGGGTCAAACAAATGACTATATTTCCACAAGTATTGCATTGGCGAACATAACCAATGTTCATTAGGGACATGTGTGCATGTTCACACAAAATTTCATTGAAATCCATGATGCTCGAGCAGGGCACTTTTCTGAAATCAGACCACTTGACATGGAATGACCCGAAGCTTGTTATAGTATGCTTTCAAATAACAGATTACATTTTAGATAAGGGGTTGCCAACGGGGGGGTGATCATACCCCCTGGGGTGAGACAATATTCCAGGGGGTGCAAAAACTTGAGTTTTAGAAATTTCAAAATTATAGTGCATATGCATAATTATTTTTTAAGGAGTGCAAAGAATATATCAGAAGCGTTCTATGGGTGCAAGCTATAGAAAAGGTTGGGACCCCCTGTTTTAGATGAACAAGGTGTTTATCTGGTAGATGTCTGTCACATAGTATAGAAAAATAGTGCAAGTAGTGCAATAAGCAGATTATCAACTATAAAAACAGTACCTTCATAGGGGAGGTGTGTGTGTGTATATATGTATGTGTGTGTGTATGCATGTGTGTGTGTGTGTGTATACATGTGTGTGCATGTACACACACATATATAAAATCTCACTTTTTCTCCAAAAATGTAACTCCCCCATTCTTTCAATCAAGTAATTTTTTTGCAAAACACAAGGATTAGGCAAATGAGCCCCCATCTCCCATGCAGGGAGATTTCAACCTTTCCAGTCCACTATATAGCCTGCAAATGCTCTCAAGTATATCCAATTCTATCACTGTGCATCCCAGCAAAGCAAACACTACCTATTTCATGCGATCCTAAGTCTGTTACTGTGTAAAAAGGTCCACATTTTTCTTTGCAACTGCTGTCCTCACTGCGGTAGATTTATCGTGGTCCCTCTCCATTCCTTGGCAATACCACTTTTTAATCTTACTAGGTGTGGCAATACTGTATATTTCAATGAAAACGGCTAATCCCCAAAACCTCCGTTCTACGAGAAGATGCGAGGCAGAGATTTACGGCCTATGAGTGAGTTGGCGACTGAAAAACTGAAGACCTCTTCCCGGCCAGCCAGCCGGCCGGCCAAACAAACGTCCCTTCCTAGCGCCTCGGCCTTTACTTCCCCCCGCTTCGCCTTCGCCGCCGGGCTTGTTGGGAGGGACACCGCCCAGCCTCACCCCAAGGGGCGTTTCCATGCTTAGCTGCATCTTATTCCCACCTCGCACTCACCCGTCCAGCCGTTACTCATTCAGCCCCGGTTAAGCAGGAGGGAAATGGGTTTCTCAGAGCCGCTAGACGGATGCGGTTCTTGGATCCACCCGCTTTCATTCACAAAAAAACAAACAAAACAACAAATGTAAACAGACGGCGCTTAAACCACCAGCTTCCTTAAAGCCGAGGTGGCGGCACCCGCCACTCACGGCAAAGGGAGGGGAGGGGGACAAGATGGGATCAGTGTCGATCAAGGCTCTAAGTCCCGCCTTCCACGGGCTGCTAAAAAAGCCCAACCCCACCCTTGGCTTCAACGGCTCCCACGGAACCGAGGTCCAACGTGGGGACGACTCAGACGATGGCTCAAAACCACCCGCCAGGCTTCGAACGAGGCCCCGATTGGTGCTCTAAAGCGTCAATCACCCCCCCCACCCCCAATGGCCCTGAATATTTCTGTTCCCCTTCCCCGTCTCCAAATCCTCCCCAGATGCCTCCGACGGGATCCGTTCCCAGCTCTAGAAAGGCGCAGGAGGAGACCCCCTTCCTCCACGGGCAACCCTCTCCCCGTGGTTTAAAAGGAAACGGGGGTGCCCGTATAACGATTGGGCAATCCCTGGCATCATCACAACCGCGATCTTCCGACGAAGCCTCTGCGCCAGATACTGACCTGGGTTTTTTGAAACCAGAAGAAGAAAACAAGCCTAAAGGAATGAACGGCACCCCCAGCCCCGAGGAAGTTGCCGTCGACGAGGAAGAGGACCAGAAACAGCCCCCCGGGCGCTACCGCTACGGTGCGCGCGCCGCCAACGGAGTCAGCTCATGACGGAACGCGCCATCTTGGAATTTTCACATAGTAACCCACGTGGTACAGACCACTTTTTTTTTTTCCCCCTAGCTCCCTTTAAGCCAATCGGAGGGCGAAGCTATTAATAGCCGCACTCCGATTTTTCCTCTTCGCAGTCCCTCTCGCGTCTCGCTTCCCTCCCTCCCTCCCTCCCTCCACCTCGCTTCAGAAGGGAAAGGGAGACAAGTTTTGTAGCCTTGGGGAGGCGGGATGGTTGTACAGTATTCGGAAGATTTCGGAAGTAGGACATCCTTCTCCGAAACGACAGAAATTCTCCGCATTACTGGAGTCTTTTTTTCACACGAGTCGGGGGGAAGCAGCAGTCTGCCGCCCTACGCATAAGGCTAAGCATGTTAAAACATTACAAACGTGACGATCAATTCCTGTGATGTAACAGAGCTCTGGAACCTTGTATTCTCATTGGTTTAAAAAAAAATGATTAAAAAAAAAACTGCTGAAGTCACCAGAGCAATATTTAAACAGTGTTTCCAAATAAGCCAATTCCACCGGACCTAATGAAACTTATTCCTTCATAAGGGGAAGGTAAAAGAGGAATCGTTTTCAACCCAGTCATAAGTTGTTTTAATCTATAATTTTGACATTAGAAGACCCACTTGAAATTCCTATCAGATAATATGACATGCCTGTCTGCCGCACATTGTAACCTATTGATGAATTGTGGGAAGTGGTGGGATTCAAATAATTTAATAACCGCTTTTCCGCCCTAACGACCGGCTGGGTGGGCGTGGCCAGGCGGCGAGACGGCACTCAGCCGCGTACAGCACGGGGGGGGGGGGTGAGTTTAATTGCAAAATGCGGGCTTTGCTTTGTGATATCCAGATGTAGCGAGCAAGGAGTGTGAACTGCACAGAAATACACTTTTCCTTTGGTTATGAAGAAATATCCCCAAAGTCAGATGTCCACTAAATGTAGACTGACTTTTAGCTACACACATTCCCAGCAAACAGCAAATTTTGAAGCTCCAGGTAAAGAGGATTTGTTTTAGGATGAGTAACCACAGTTTGCATGTTGGAAGTCCCTAAAGGAATGCTGGGAAACTCCGTATTTCAAAAAACATTTGAGGAAGGGGTGCAGAATAGACCTTCTCTGCCTGAGGTTCGAGAGACTCGGCACCAATCAAAACACTTTTTGTGAAGCAGCTGATCAAAACTGACAGGGTAAGCCACTAGTACAGTGGTGGCGAACCTATGGCATGCGTGCCACAGTTGGCACGCAGAGTCCTCTCTGTGGGCATGCGTGCTGTCGTCCCAGCTCAGCTCCATTCCACATGCACGCCTCTTGCTGGCCAGTTGGCCTTGGGGTCTCTGTCATGCACTGTGGGCATGGGCGCATGCACAGGGCGCGGCCATGCACAAGGTGCATGGGCGCATGCATGGGAGGTGCAGGTGCATATCGGGCACGGCTTACATTTTGGGTATGCACACATGCTTTGGACACTGAGTGCCCAAAAGGTTCACTATCACTGCATTACTATATGAAAATAAGAGCAAACACCACTCCCTTCTAGTACTGATGATGTTATCTAGTTTGGTAATGAAACATCTGCAAGAAAACCATCAAGCTCAGAGAGCACCAAGGACCCCACAGTTCAACCCTGAGCTACAAATATTCTCTTTTATCGATAAACACTTTTTGGTTAGAGGGATTCGGAGCCTGCCTGATATGAGATGGCTCCCAGTGGACTTCATTCTAAAGTTTGATATGATTTCTGTAAATAAGGATGTAGAATTATAATGGCTGAGTCTTTGATCCTTCATACATCAAAAAAATACAAAGATGAGGGATAAACAAAAAACAGATTTGAAAAAAGAAAAGGCTCAGGAAAGAAAAATAATGAAATTGTAAGAAAGAAAGAGAAAAAGAAGGAAAACCAAAAAAGAATGACTTTCAACTTTGTTACAGATATAAGTAAAACAATGCATCAAATTCTTACTCTGAGATTAAAATTTATCTACATTATTTCCATACTCCTTTATTTAATCATCAAAGCCCAGATCAATTTTTAATTTCAGTTTCTCACAAAAAGTCCTGTATTGGTTCATATCACTTTAATCACTGTTTGTACACTGAGAGCATATGCACCAAGACAAATTCCAGTCACACTTGGCCAATAAAGAATTCTGTATAGTTCTATATAGTTGTTAACGAAATCCAACTGATTTATTTAATTGCAGCAAACTCTAAATAAAACAGGAATAGAAAATCCTAAGCTCTAGTGTAGACCATGCTTTTCAACTTTGGCAACTTTAAGGTGCATGGACTTCAACTCACTGAAGGCAGCATGAAGTTCACCCATCTTAAACTTGCCAAGACTGGAAAACGGTGATCTACAGGTAGAAATTTTTCCATTCCTCATTGATTGATTGAATGATTGATTGAATTTATATTGCTGCCTATTCACCCATGGTGACTCGAGGCGGCTTACAGAATGTAAAACCATATTTAAAATAATAAACAATAGAACAAAATCTGGGGGAAAAATATCATCTCACAATTCCCACCCGCCACCCCGACGACAGCAGATCACACGAGCCATTTGATGAGCTTCATCCCGTTCTGATTTCTACTTACTTATGAGCAATCTTAATGCAAAATCTCCATTCCCAACACACCCTTGAGCTCGATTTCATTAAGAGTCACATCAGGGTTGGGTTTGACTTCAGAGGAATGGGGGGGACATGGGGAGATGGCCATAGTTGACGTGGCCAAGGTGGGCATGACACGGGACTCCTGTCAGGACACCTGTGGTGACCACGTGCTAAGACAGGACTTTCCTCAGACTCCCCCTCACTCTCATTATACTCTCCTTCCTTCCTTCCTTCCTTCCTTCCTTCCTTCCTTCCTTCCTTCCTTCCTTCCATCCATCCATCCATCCATCCATCCTTTTCTTCTTTTCCCTTCCTTCTTCATTCTTTCTTCCCCTCTTTCCTTATTTTTTCTTTCTTGCTCCCTTCCCATTTTTCTTCTTTTTGTCTTTCCTCTTTCCCTTGCTCCTTTCCTGCCCGTTTTTGCATGCTCAAATATAAAAGGGGAAACATTTCTCCTGTTGTTTTCTGTTTTCTAGCCAAAATGGCATGCGGGGTGGTGGTGGGTGAACGATTTCTTGAACAAAAATCACAGCAGGAGGATGCAAAGCTGCCTAAAGTTGAGTCTGTGTAGCCATCAATGAAACAAAATTCGGTGACGACATTTCCCAACTCAGACATCTTTTGAACCTACCAGTGCAAAGAATTATATCATGCCCAATTTCACTGTCTTAAGAAATTGACTCTGGAAGTGGGTTTTCCTTGCAACTGGAGTTTGTTATCCAGTCCACAGTTCGTTTTTTTAACTGCTTTTCTCATTCCTATGCCATCTTTTCTTCTGTAACAGTGTGTCTCCCTGCACCTTATATTTGGACTGCACTTTCTTTGGCCAACTCCTTTTTTGAATAAACTTTTTTTCTTCAGATTGTGCCTATATTCCAACTATTATCTTCCCCAAATATTATTTTTTTCCCAATTATTTTCCTGCAGCACTCTGGCAGCCAAAATGGGGCACGAGGTGTCCTCACAATACCCCCCATATCCCATTTTGAGTCTGAAAGGCCTTCTGCACCACCCTGGAAGCCAAAATGGGGCATGTGGGAGGACTCCTGGGAGGGCTGGGGCGGGATGGGACAAAGCCAGCTAGAGGTGGGATTAGCCGGTTCTCCGAATTAGGCAAAATGTTAACAACTGGTGAGAACCCACCTCTGAATCCCACTTCTGGGGAAGCCCTCCTCCTAGAAGAATGAAATATTTTAAGAAATATTTAAAAAGGCAGAATATTATATTTTCCTAAATGAGAAATGGAGAAACATATTTTTTAGAGGCATGAAGCAGACTCATTCTTTCTTAATAGCCCCCCACCCCACCCCCCAGCAGATATTTTGTGTCCACTAAGAAACACTGAGCCAACCTATCTGAAAAACAAAAGACCTTCAGCTTCAGGGTGATGGGATTAAGAACAGGACATGACCTTTCAGGACATAATAGGATTAACCCACTACCATTTAGCAGAAGACACAGAGCTCACTACATTGCACAATCTCCTAAGGGTATTTCAGACATTGCATCACCCTCAGAGCAGTCAAGCTTCAAACTTAGCTCAGACAAACACCTAGGATTTGCATTTCCTCTTTTGCCTATAGAGCCAGCTATGATCCTTCCATAACCCCTACATGACCCCACAGGAATCTGGCAACAGCCAATAGAATATTAAAGGACATGTTCTTGCACAGGAACAGGAAGCTCAAATACAAAGCCCAAAAGAAGGTACAACCCCACCACTCTCAACTCCATGCTGTCAGCTGCCCAGAACCACAAATCCACGTAGTTCTGTTTCATCAATAGTTTATCTTTGCAATCAGCCTCCATGTTTCCAGTATCTTCATTTATTTTTTAACTGACCCATAGCAAATCATAGAACCCAGTCTTCCCAGTACAAAATTGTGTACCGTTGAAAGTCCAATTCATGCTGGATTTTGACAGCTGCAATACACTAGAGAAATGTCAAGGAATTGATACCTCTTGTGATCAGGCTACTAATCAGAGCAAGTTTGCACTGGTTAACAATTTCTTAAGGGACTGTTTAAGGGTTTGCTATTGACCTTAAAAGCTCTACAGTAGTTGGCTTAGGCAGTGGTGGGATGCTGCAGGTGTAAAATCCGGTTTGGTGATTGCGTGCTTTTCATGCGCACAGTTTCCTGAAAAAACTTACCTGCTATGTTACTATTGGGGAGTAACACAGCTGATGAGCGGCAATCCGCTCTGCCGTGCAAATCAGCTGAGAGGATACAGGTAGGTACAGCACAGGGGCAGGCAGGCCCACATGATTGTCAGAACAAACTAGTTCACTGCCAGCTGATCATCAGAGCTAGGGGTTCACCTGAACAGATCCGAACTGGGAGAATCCCACCCCTGAGTAGCTGAAAACCCTCCTAATATCTTGTCTGATTGTGTAGTTCAACAGAAGAGGGCCCTTTTGCAGATGATGCTCTTGCTGCCAGATGCTTGAACATCTGGTAAACAGATGACCTCCTCCAGTATAACTCCCATAGTAAGGTGATATATTTGGCACCATTGACACAGTATTTGGGAAATAACAAAACAGCATTTTCCCCTACATTTTAATAGATTACATATTTTTATTTGAATTCTTGTTGTGAGGCTTTGTATCGTATTTTTTATTAAGGTCAGTTATTTTTGAGTTTTAAGTAATTAGAAATACCAGATATATATTTAACTACAAGTTTAATTTTTAAAAATCCAGGCCATAATCCCTTCATTTGCTTGAGTTTTTATATATATAAATACTATGATAAAGGATAAAACAGAGTAAAAATAATAATAGTTCAAACAACAACATCTGCCTGTCATAGATCCTCGGGAAGGACTCAACATGTAGATAAAAATGCCAAATCCAGTCTAAACATCTGGCTTGACCGACCATAATAATAAAAAATTGTAGAAAATTAAATCTACTTTTCTCAACAGGTTATTCTAATTTGTGCAGTGAAAACCTCAAAGGATCTCCTTGACAAGTAATTTATTCCATTTTCTGTAAAATAATTTAAAATACTATAAATGAGCAAAAGGTCATCAAAATATAAATGAATTATATTCATTCTAATAACATTTATCTTATTGCAAATATTTAAAAAAAAATTTTATCTGTCTAGACACCTATGACAAATTTCTTGGATAAGATTAATGTCAGGATTCCAAGTAATATGCCCATAGCAAACAGACCTCCAAGGCAAGTAGGTCCTCAAAGAATAGTTTCATTGGACATATAATATTGGAATAAGCTGGTGAAAACCGACTCTGAATATTCCTGCAGGTTTCACCTAATTAAACATAAAAGTTTCTCCCCTTTCCCAAATAGTCACATGGTCCAATCAAGGTTCCGTCCTGTTGCCTGGTGACATCTCTCCTCATCTCTCTGACCACCTGTGGGGATGTCCTTGGTTCCTAGGAGAAAGTATTTTATTTTGGCTACATACCCCAACTATCTCTATTCCCACCTCCCTATCCCTTAGCTCCGGTGTGGCAAACTGAAGCGTCAAAATGGCCTCGGTCATATCAGCTTCCAGGTTGAAAGGCGTTTCCCCTTAATTGAAGAGGACTTCCTGCAAAAAAAATAAAAGAAATCACAGAGAGGTTACTCACAGTTCACCCTTACCTCCCTGTCCATCCCCCAGAGGCCTCTTAGGTTTCTGGGGGTACTTGTCATGGAACTGCTTAACCAACCTGTCTGCCTTTATATCCTAGCTCTTGACCCAGATAGTGGGTACCACTTCCATTGCACTAAGTACTGCAAACATCCCCTATGTAGTCTAGAATCTAGGATTTTCTTTACCTCACAATGCATTTCCCCTTACAGAACTATTAGTTTTGGAACTGCCCAATCTACTGGCCTGATCTGGGAACCTACTGCCAACTTTAACAAGCTGCTATGAAAAACCGGATGCACTTTCCCTAACAAATAAAAATAAAATAAAATAAAACAAGTGAGGGAGTTTAAGTTGTACCATAACAGGGTTGATTATTTTCCACTATGTGTTTTGGTCCTAGCTTTTTGAAAGGGATTTTTAATTTTAGGTATTTTGTAGAAAAGTAAACCTCACTCCCCACTTGGAACGGCAGTTGAGGGCTGTGGCATTTGTCAGCTTGCATTTTATGGGTTTTTGCCACCTTTCATAAAGCTTGCTTAGTATTCTCCCATGCTTCCTTCAGTGACTCCATCCATTCGCTTAGTGACATGGATGAGGGGGGCTCCCTGGGGAGTTCTAGCATGGGAAAGAATTCTATGCCACTCGTTACCTGAAAAGGGCTCAGTCCAGTGCTATGTGCGCTGTATTATTGTATGCCACCTCAGCGAACAGCAGTAGATCTGCCCAATTAGACTGCTGATAGTTGACATAGCATCTCAAGTACTGTTTCACCATGGAGTTTGCGCATTTTGTGGACCCATTGGTACTCAGATGAAAGGCTGAGCTAAATCTCTGCGATGACTCAATGGACCAAATAAATTCCCTCCAGAACGTAGTGGTGAATTGGACCCCTCTATCAGAAATTATTCTGTAGGGAATGCCATGCAACCTATAAATTTTCCTTATGAACAGCTTGACCAGCTTTTTTGCTGATAGGAGTCCTGGGCAAGCTATGAAATTGGCTTGTTTTGAGAATAGACATATTATGGTCCAAATGACTGTATTATGGTCCAAATGACCATATTCCCACCACTCTCAGGGAGTTCAACAATGAAGTCATGGCAATTTCTTCCCAGGGTCAGGATGGATTTGCCACTTGCTGAAGCAACCCTGGGGGTTTTCCTGACCTTTTCTTCATGGCTGCACAACTGGCACAGCTTTTGACATAGTCCTCAATGTCCTTTTTCATCTTTGAAAAAGAAAATTGCCTTCTGGCTACATGCAAGGTTTTTAGATAGCTGAAGTGGCCTGCCTACTTAAAATTGTAACTCTGTTGGAGTATCTGGAGTCACAGGCAGCTGGGCACATACGTACAATTTGGAGCCTTTCCAGGCTAGTTCATTTCTCAAGGTCAGTGCTTCTTTGTTATCTTCGTACGAGGGGTCGGCTGGCAGGTCATCCCTCAGTCTTTTGACATCCCTCCCCTGTCTGCAGCTCCCCACCATCTAGCTTGTCCTCAGGTTGTTGTTTGTGAAGCAAGTTGAGAGGGGGGATCATAGCATGGACCACCTCTTCCCGTTTACTGTTGTACTGTGGTTTGCATGATAAGATGTCTGCCAGGGATCGAGGGCAGGGCTGAAACCATGGTGAGATGACGCATCTCATGGGAGTTCTGTGAGACTGTCGAAACCCATGCTGCCGGGAGGTCTGAAACAGACCTAAATCGCTTTGGAGGAGTGATGAAAGCGGGGAGCAAGTTCTGGTGAGTGCGGGGAGTCCACAACCTCCCTGATTGGCCCAGGAAAGCCCCTGAACTTGTGCCACCTGCCAATTCAGTGAAGGTTCGAGCTTCCCGGGTGGGCTAGCTGCACTGTGGTGCCTCGTCATTATACCATTTCAGACAAATGGTTGTCCAATCTCTTCTTTAAAACACCCAGTGTTGTAATACCAACAACTTTTGGAGTCAGGTTCTTCCACTGATTAATTGCTTTAACTCAGGAAATTTTCACTTAGTCCTAGGTTCTTTCTCTCCTTGATTAATTTCCATCCATTGCTTCTTGTTCCGTCTTCAGGTGCTTTGGAGAATAGGCTGACCCCTCTTCTTTGTAGCAGCCTCTTAGAACACTGCTATCATGTTACCCCTAGTGCTGTTTATTTTTTTAATTTTAATTTTTTAATTTTTATTTTGGCAAGAAGTCAACCAGACTCCAGCCATATGCATAAAAACATGTATATCTCTTTGATCAACCATTCAAAACTTACAAGGCAGTTCAATAGAGGTTGTTTTAATGATGGCAGAAAATAATTCTTAAGTTAAACAAAATGTTTAGCAGTATTTCCTCCTATTTACTAAACATCTTTTAAATATGCACCTGTTAATAATATTTGGAACAGGAATAGAACTGACTCTTTATGACAAGATGTTATTTGAAACAAAATACACAGTATAAGAAGCAATTTTAAGAGGTTTGGAAACAACCTCTTTTATTCAATATTTTATGCACCCTGACAGCAGTGCCCATAGCAACGCTCACTGCACAAGTAAGACTTCAACACTAGCAGCTGTTCCTCTCTTAAGGAACTGGAGAAGCCAACTAAATCAACAGTGTATAGTTGTGTAAGCTGCACATCCTCTCCATAGAAGCCACATGCATATCTATGGCAAACATACAGTCCAACTGAAATCTGAGACTTTTTCTCCAACCCTATTTATAGATTGCAGATCTGTAAAATCTTTGTTGGAAGCATTCCTATGCAAATAAATTAGTGGGGGTGAGGGTTGAATAAATGGAAATAAATGCTTTTTTTCTTCTGCTAAAAAGAAATAACATTGTGGATTAGAAATAATATCCGTTATGGTTTACAAATATTATTCAAATTGTTTTAAAATATATGCACACACTCAAGCATAAAGAAAGCCATCAAAAAGTCCAAATGCAGTGGAACCTGAATAGTATGTGGCTGACATAGCCTGCTATGCCGCCAGTGGTGACTGCTGCAACAGAGAGCAAAGGAATAAATAGTAATTGGCACCAGGGATAACAACAAATGAAGCTAAATATAGATCAAGTAACTCAAGATGAAGGCAGGATATGTTCTCTGTTGACTCAAAGTGCAAGAAAGCAAATAAGAGGTTTGTATCACAAGAAGGCAGAGCTTGAATGAATGTTGGAGAAAAAAATTCATAATGGTGAAAAGCAGTTTTACCCAGATATGGTGTTTAAGCTAACACTGCCATTTGGATTCAATAGCTTAAAATTTCATTCCTACTTAAGAATAGCAACATTTTTAAAAAAGGATTGAATCAATCTCTCTTTAATAATGTTTCAAGTGACAGTTCTCATGGATTATGAGCAAACGAAAAATGGTGCATATTAGAATATTTATAAGCTTGCCTCTCTTCTAATTCCCATGCCAGATATTTAGGCCCTGCAGGCAGACTTCTGCAGGCAATGGAATGGAGTGAGGGATGTCTCCAGGCTAACATTGTTTTTCTATTTGTCTTTTTTACAAACTACCAGCAGGAAAATCTATAACAAAATAACCGAGTTGGAAGGACCCTTCTAGTCAAACTCTCTACTCAGGCAGGAGACTTTATATCACTATGGACAAATGGTTGTCCAATCTCTTCTTAAAAACCTTCAATAATGGAGCACCTGTAACTTCTGGTGGCAATCTGTTCCACTGTTCTCACTGTCAGAAATTTTCTCTTTAGTTCTAGGTTGGATTTCCCTTTGATTAGTTCAGTTTTTATCCATTACTGCTTTGGAGAATAATTGATCCCCTCTTCTTAGTGACAACCCTTTAAATGTTGGATGTCAGTCCTAATTCCAAGTGTGGTCTTACCAAATGTAGTATAAAGCAGTACTAGCATTTCATGTAGTCTTGATATTATTCCTCTGCTGATGCAATCTAAGAGTGCATTGGATTTTTTGACATCTGCAGCACATTGTTGGCTCATATTTAAGTGATTATCTACTAGGAGTCCTAGATCCCTGTCACCGTTATTGTGATTGAGAAAAATACCACTATTCTAAACCTATGTACTTGGTTTTACATGCTTATCTTATTTTTCTCACCACTGAATTGCATTTTGTTAAATGCCCAATGTTCAAGTCTGTCAAAATTGTTCTGGATTTTAAACCTATTCTTGGGGGAATAACCAATGCTTTTGAAGTGTTGGTTATTCCCCCAAGCTTGGTGTCATCTCGAAATTTGATGACTTCTCCTTCTATCCTCTCATTTAAATTATTTATGAAGATGCTGAAGACTACCAGGCCTAAGGTAGAACTTTGGAGAAACCCACTGTATGCTTCTCTCTATGTAGACATAGTTCCATTACATGTTGAAAGCGGTCAGCCAGTTATGAATCCAACTGGTGGGGATGCTGTCTAAATCCACATTTTTATATCTTGCCAAGTAGGTTGCAGTCTACTTTGTCAAATGTCTTACTGATGTCCAAATGTATTGTCCAAACGTTTTGCTGGTCTACTAATTTAGTCACTTTGTCAAAAAATGCAATGATATTTGTCTGCCACGATCTGTTTTTGATATATCTCAATGTAAATAAGCTAAGACAAAGAATTGAAATCCAAGAACTGTATCATGGGCCTGTACCAGTATTAGGAAAAAGCATCCACTTCACAACAAAGATTATTATTGAAATGGGCCAGAGCTTGATTGGAACCATTGTGAGAGAAAAGAGATAAAGACCCTATTCCCATTCTAAAAATAAATGAAATGAAGCCTTTATTCTATGAAGAGATCTGCATTGCATATTAGATACTTTACAGAAAGATAAAATATATATTTTGACTACACCAATAAAGTTTAGAAAGAAAATGCAATCTCTGTAGCCCTCCATATGACACATATTGCTGCACATTTACTTTCAATTAAAAATATTTTAAAATACTAATTGGAAATCTGCCTTCAAAAGCAGAAGGATAGAAAAAGCAGTATTCTTCATACTGGGAGGTGTGGATCTAATCTAGTTTTAACACACACACACACACACACACACATGCTGCATTGACAATTTGTCAGAAGAATCCTGGCATTAATGGGGATATTATGTGGTAAACATGATAGCTTTTGTCTGAAGCAAGATGTTAAAACAGAGACAATTAAAAAATGGAAAGATGGAGATCCTAGAGCACCTGGGAACTACAGAGGATTGGAAAGAGCTGATATGGTCCCCATCTTCAAAAAAAAAAATGGTGCAGGGGAAACACACCCAGGAAAATACAGACCAATCAGCCTAACATCAATACCCAGGAAGATACTAGAAAAGATAATAAAAAAACAGATCTGCCAACATCTAAAAACAGGTAAAGTAATAACTAGAAGTCAGGATGGGTTTGTTAAAAACAGATCACACCAAACCAATCTTATTTCATTTTTCAACATAGTGACTAAATTAGTAGACCAGCGAAATACTGTGGACATAATACAGACTTCAGTAAGGTATTCAACAAAGTAGACCACAACCTACGTCTTGGTAAGTTAAATAGCATCACCATCATATGGATTTGTAACTGGCTGATGAACCATACTCAGCAAGCGGTCCTTAATGGGTCTGTCTACATGGAGGGAAGTAAGCAGTGGGATACCACAAAGTCCCGTCTTAAGCCCAGTACTGTTCAACATCTTCATAAATGATTTAGATGAAGGAATAGAAGGGGAAACTTACCAAATTTGAGATGATATTAAGCTGGCACGAGTAGCTAACTCCCTAGATCAGTGGTAGTCAACCTGGTCCCTACCGCCCACTAGTGGGCATTTCAGCTTTCATGGTGGGCGGTAGGGGTTTTGTCCCCTACTTTATAAATTACCATTACTGTGGAACCGGTGGGTGGTTGGAGAAAATTTTTCTACTAACAGAGATACCAAAGTGGGTGGTAGATGTAAAAAGGTTGTCTACCCCTGCCCTAGATGATAGGCTCAAGATCCAGATTGATTTTGATAGACTTGAACACTAGACCCTATCTAACAAAATGAAATTTAATGTAGAGAAAAGTAAAGTCCTACACATATAAACTGGGTGAAACCAGACTTAATAGCAGTAACTGTGAGAGGGATCTTGTAGTCTTAGTGGACAATCTATTAAGTATGAGCCAATAGTATGCGGCAGCAGTCAAAAAAGCCAATGCAATCCTAAATTGCATTAACAGAATGAGAGCAATCAAGATCAAATGAGGTACTAATACCACTCTATAAAGCCTTAGTAAGACCACACCTAGAATTCTGCATCCAGTTTTGGTCATCACACTATAAAAAAGATATTGAGACTCTAGAAAGAGTGCAGAAAAGAGCAACCAAGATGATCAGGAGACTGGAGGCTAAAACATACGATGAACGGTTGCAGGAACTGGGCATGGCTAGTCTACTGAAAAGAAGGACCAGGGGAGACATGATAGCAGTCTTCCAATATTTGAGGGGCTGCCACAGGGAGGAAGGGGTCGAGCTATTTTTCAAAGCACCGGAAAGCCAGACAAGGAATAATGGATGGAAACTGAACAAGGAGAGATTTAACCTGGAAATAAGGATAAATTTTCTGACAGTGAGAACAATCAACCAATGGAACAGCTTCCCTTCAGAAGTTATGGGAGCTTCATTACTGAAAGCTTTCAAGAAGAGACTGGGCTGCCATCTGTCAGAAATCGTTTAGGGTTTCCTGCTTGGGCGGGGGGTTGAACTAGATGATCTACAAGGTCCCTTTCAGCTCTGTTAATGTTAAAGAATATGAAAGGACACATTGACATTAAAAAATTAATTAGAATTTGGAATACTTTATTATACATCAAATCTGCAAAATTATAAATTTATCATCATGCACCAGTGCGCCAGACTATGGATATTTACAGAACCTCATGATTTTTCCAACCAGCCCAAATTCACAGTCACCTCTGTATTAATATTTTAATTTAATAATTTGTTAGTTCAGTGAGGTTTTTGCTGGCGTTCCACATAGCTACAATATAAGGCATTCTCCATCTTTTTGACTATGCAGAACCAGGTACATAACCTTGAAAGCAGAAAAGTTGCTGAAAGGATATTTGGGAAAAATATGTAAATTTCATGCAATACCATTTTTGCAATGGTTCCTCTTTACAGAAAGATTTGCACTATTTCTGTATTCAGTGATGTTGAGGGATTCTACCCAAGAGCTGCCTGTCTCCTATTGCCATGTTTCTGTTAGTATCTCCCCTCAAAAGATCAGATACCAGTAAATCATTTTTCTTGATATTTTGAAAAGAATACATTATTGTAATGGGAAGAGGGGATAACTTTGAGGAACAGGAAGAACCACAACCAAGAAAATGGTCAGATAAAAGAAATCTGACTCCAGGGCAAAATATAATTGGAAAAAGCATCTTAGACAAGACCCTCCCTGGTTCTCATGAAGATAAAGGAAGGGAGGGGGAAAGTGCATTCAGTTTTGCTAATTTCTGTTAGTGTAACCTTATAATAAAAGTATTAGCTTGTGTAACTTCGGCTTCCAAGTTTTGGTCTACCTTAGAAGACTGATACTTACATTACTCATATAAATCTACCTATAAAGAATACGTACTCTTCTAAGAACATTAACTTTTCTGTATTCCACTTGCCCTCTTTTCTTGCAATTGTTAGAAATTGTGCTTTCAGTATTTTCTTCTTTAGGAATATTTCCCCATACTTACCAATCTTTTGAATTTGTAGAAACTGCTTTCTTGGAAGTCTAAGGTACAAATTCTCAATTTATGACCACAATTCCACCCAACATTTCTGTGGCTAAGCAAAAGTTGCTAAGTCAGTGTTGCCCCATTTTACAACCTGTCTTCCCATAATTGTTAAGTAAATCAGTGCAGTTAAGTTAGTAACGTGATTGTTAAGTGAATCTAGTTTCCTAATTGACTTTGCTTGTCAGAAGATCACAAAAGGTGATCACATGATTCTGGGACACTACAAACTTCTTGGGGTGAAACTTTCCTTAATCAGGTTCTTTAGGTCTTCCAAAAGTGCAGCAATCGCCATTTAACTGGATCTATCCACTTTGTTGCTAGCCATCTTCTTCTTTCCCTCCATCTTTTCCAACATTAGAGACTTCTCCACAGATCACATAATGTGTCCAAAGTGCTATAATTATATTTTCCTTTCTTTTTATAGGCTGGATGTTCCATAACAATGCTCCATTTGTTATTATGCTGTGTGTTGCCCTAATAGCCAATATGGGAGATTGGATGCACAAATGCAGCAAACATATGCGTTTGCTGGCTGCTTGTGCAAATGGAGCTGTGTGCATGTACGCTGGCTGCTCACACAGAACAATTTCCCTCCCGCCCCCCTGCTGGTCCACACAGTGGAAATGTTGGGAAACATTGGAGTAGTGGCTACAGCAACAGACTAGAAATCAGGAGACAGTGAGTTTTAGTGCCACCTTAGGGACAAAGCCATCTTTGGCCAGTCACTCTTTCTCAGCAGGCAAGGGCTAACCACTTCTAAAAAACCTTGCCAAGAAAACTGCAGAGACTTCACAGGCCTTCACCAGTAGTTGATACAAGACATAACAACATCACTAAACTGCATAATTCTATTTAGAATTCTAAACAATTCAACATGATTTGATGGGGGAAAGTAGGTAGTTCATTCTTTTAATTAACTTGGAGTTTGCTTAGTAACTGTTGATTGAATAAACCACAGCTAGTTGAGTTCACACATGAACTCATGAATTCAGGCAATGAGACAGTCAGTATTTGTTTCTTCCTTCCTCTCCTCATCAGCCTGACTTCTTTTTCTCATCTGAATATACATTTTTTCTAAGACCGGATTCCTGAAAACAAACAATTTCTGCTGATTATAACTTATACACTGCATTTCCTATGAAAGTGCAATGCTTAGGGAGGAGGATTTGAAATAGCAAAACATGAAAAATAAATCATATCGAAACAAAGTCCACAACAATCCAAACATTACATGTTTTCATTGGGTTTAATAGTTCAAACATTATTTATTTGTAGCTTATAGTATATTTTCAGTCTCTAGCTCATAGTCTCTCACATGCACACATGGAACAGACAACAGCTGTGAACCAATATGTAGATGTTCTTGTCCTAAGAGTAGAAAATTTTACTGACAGTAACCAGAAATTAGCTTTTGCCACCAATGTTGTATAGCAAATCCAAGCATTTCTTTATTAATAAATTTACTACTTTACTATTAAATTTCTTAGTGTCATAGCTTTTATTAGAAATCTAGATTTTTTTCTTTTAATATTTATACTATTTATTTTATTTATTATAATTTTTCTCAGAAAGCATTTCTTCAGAATGATATATTGCTAACTTGAATATTTTGTCAATAATCTGAGGAAGATTTGTCCTGTATATAAATGTCTGCACTAATTAATGTCCATATAAAAATATTTATAGTGAACATTTGCTCATTCAAAATGTATGATAAAACAGTAACATGCCCAAGAAACAATAATATTTGAATGAATTAGGATTTACTAAAAATATTGTTCCTAAGTTAATTTTTCAGCCAAGAAACTTAATGCAATGAACAATATATATTGGTTTTCAATTATTTTAACCAACCAAATAAATTGAAATGGTTTCTTATCTCATCATTGACATCATTCCTATGGTACACAGGTGTTGATGCATCACAAACATTTTTTTCAAAATTACTTTATCTAAAAAAATAATGCATAAGTCAAAGAGAAGTGTGTAATTACCAAGGATAATAAAAATGTATTGAAGGAACCAGGAAAGAGAAGCTTAAATTTGAAGATTGAAGCAGCAATACTGCAAACATGTCTGTAATATTATTAATATCAGTTCAGACAGCGAGAACAATTTCTCAATGCATTCTCTTGACTTAAGCAAAATATTTGTTAACTCAAGAAAATGCATACAGTTTTTTTTTCTCTAGATAGCAGAAAGTTTTCTATTATACACAGTCTCTAAAAATACTCCAGAACTCTACCAAAGCAACAGCAAAACAGACTTCAGTGCAGCTTGGGGTTGGAAACCTTGGGGTTCATCTTCACCAATGTTGTCTTGGACCTTTGGTATAGAAGTAGTTTAAATAATGCCTTCACTGTATTTGCTTTGCCATACTACCAATGCTATAATGAGTAGGGTGATAAAAATTGGCACAAGAACAAATGGACATAAAATGATGTTAGGAGGGTCTCCTAGGGCCCTTCCTGAAACAGGGCAGGTTTTGAAGTAGTGCCTATGAATTGTTATGAAGAACTGATCCACCAGTTGGTTTGGCCAGTAGCAATTCAGTTTCTCAGCTATCAAGATGGTGCAATTGGTAAGCTCCCTGTAACAGCTGCAAAAGAGACAAGGAGACTTGTTAAAAAAATGTCACACAATGATTAAGGGGCATTACACATATTACAGAGAAGCAAAGCCTAAATTACCAGCAGTTATTGTTTTAGGGTCAAAATATCATAGGTATTTCTCTAAAGTGAAGAATAGGGAACAATTCTCACAAAGTGCCTTACAAGCAGTACAAACAATACATTTCCCACCAGAAAACCAGTGGACAGTGACTCTGGGGCAGAGGAGATGGCAGCTCAATAGAGTAAGCTTTTCGTCCTTGCCTTCTCTCTCCCTCTTTTTCTCTTTGGGGATCATTTCTACTGGGGAGATGAATTAAAATATAGTACTGAGTATTTCCATTAAGTCCTAAATGTTAACTAAATAATTCTACTTTATCCTTAGGATCTCTCAAAAACCACAATTGCAAAATATAGCTGTAAAGGTGCTTACTGAACTAAGTAGAATGTTTTAGAATTAAGGCTAAATGTTTTAGAATGGGATCTAGGACTAAGAATTGGGATCCTAAATGTAAATTTTAAGGGTTATTTCTGAAAATGGAAATGGATTAAATCATGACCATAGCAGAAACATTTCTCTCTCCTGCTCCTTCTGCCAACTGTTAACCACAATATCTGAACAACAAATAAACACTTAATCCTTAGCTATAGTATCTGTAAATCAGAAAAATCATAATTTACATACACTTATGCACATATAAGAAATTGAATCAAATTTAGTAAAGCATGTAAAAAATTCTTCAGGAAAGAAAAGGATTGGAGGGCATTCCTTTCCAGCTTTTGATTTAAGGGTTATTATTATTATTATTTTTGGTGGAGGAAAGGATTTCTGGTAACATCTGAATCCAAAATATAATTTGATTGAAGGACAATATATTCTAGAGCAGGAATGTCAAACTTGAGGCCCGCAAACAGCATCCAACCCCAATGTGGTCAGATCCAGCCTGTGCAGCTATCTTGGAAATTGTAAGGGGACGGCCCGTGTTGCTTCGGCCCAGCTCATGCCACCCTGGCATGCTCACATGTGTACAGGAGGCAACAGGCCAGCATTGCCTTGTCCATCACTCGTCCCTCAGCCGTTTCCTCCACTGCCACCTCCTCCTCCTTGCCCTCATGGCTGCCGCCTCCTCATCACCCCCACCATGCCAGCCCTCTGCCTGGGTGGCTGGCCCTCTTCTCCAGCCGCTGCCCCATGATCCTCACACTCCGCCATGATCAGCAAGAGTGGCAGCCCCCTGTTCAGGGAGAGGGCGAGGTGGGCGGGGAGCCCTGAGGCTGCAACAGGAGTGGCTGCGCTCGGGCTGGCCGGAGAAAGAGCAGGTGGGCTTGGGGGGGGGGGGCTGCACACTTTCCCCCTCCTCCACTCTCCATTTTCCAACAGAAGCCCTGGGCTTTGCATCCCTTATTCTCCAGAGCTACATAGATCCTATCGTCCGGTGCTTTATTTATCTGGGTTTTATTTTCAGGGAAACACGGTAGCAGTAAACAGCAAACCAGACTTCAAGAAATGAATGCTCTAGGATATAAACCATGGGGCATTTTCTCACACCTTTCTGATTTGGAGGATAGTTGGGAGTTCTCTTCAAGCTATTCGGCCATGTCTTTTTTCCTTCCTTTGCTCAGTGCTGAAAAGGGCATGAAAAATGAATCTGAATTGGAGTAGTGTAGAATATCTACAACAACAATTGATTTTGGTTGTTGTCTCTTTCTGCTACATAATCTACTTTCACATTTTTCCTCATCAGCCAAATTGTGGCCCAGTCTTTTTACATTTTCTTCATTCTGCAGTCAGAAAAAGGATTTGTGATTCTTCTTAACCTCATATATGTTGCCATCTTAGAGAAAGGCAGGATATAGATATGGTCCTAAATGAAATTATTTTTAAATGTATTTAGTAACAGAATCAGGAAATCATCTGATCTTGCTTCTCTTTTTATATTTTTTATACAAAAATATTTTATAGAAAAGTTTTGATTTTTATTAAGTAAACTTTTAGATTCTCGTACATAAATATCCTTCCTGGAATACAGATTAAGCACATGAGTATCCTTTACCCTTAACTTTCTTCCAAGAACCTCATTCCCGATTATAATAGTATCTAAACAATCAGGAATTACCAGTGCATGTGTCCATATCAAATGTATTGTTTCTCTTCAGCCCAACTCACCTCAAAAGGTTGATGTTGTAGGGAAAATAGGTGGATGAAGGTGTCTGGTATATTTGAGTTATTTGTAAAAATAATAAAGGCAATATATGTATGTGTGTGTGTGTGCGTGCTTGTTTCCCCAAAAATACGACCTGTTTTCTGACAGTTAGAGCAATCAACCACTGGAACAGCTTGCCTTCAGAAGTTGTGGGAGCTTCATTACTGGAAGCTTTCAACAAGAGACTGGACTGCCATCTGTCAAAAATGATGTATGATCTGCTTGGGCCATGATGACCTACAAGGTCCCTTCCAACTTTGTTAATCTGTATCTGTATTTGATAGGTGTCGTCTTCTTCTGGTTGTGACACAGAAAAGGGAGTAGGCATATTTCTTATTGCCAAGAAGAAGGCAGGTCAAAAACCAGTGGATAAAAATTACAAGAAAGCATATTTAGGCTAGATATCTGGAGGAAATTCCTGACTGCCTAAGCCAGCCCCACTAACCCACACATCAGGGTTGGTGTAGAGAGCTTTATGCAGTCTGTTCTATTTCAGCTTTTCAATTAACCCCCAGCCGCCAGCTTAGCACAGTCATTGACATGCGACCAAGTAGATAAACAAAAGCAAAACAAACTTACAGCCAAACCTAAAACAGTCTTGGAAATAAAGGTTTTGCTTGGGTAGGTTCCAAAAGTAAACACTCCAAATCCCCTCCGAAGTCCAGGGCCTCCACTGAGGTTTGTCAACAAGACCGGTGGTCCGGTTTCAGGACTTGCAAGGAGAAGTTACAGGAATTGTCTAAGCCAAGAGTTCATGGGGGCGCTTTCAGCGAAGCCAGCCACGAACCAGCCCCAGACTAACCTTCCAGGCAACAGCCAATTAGTCCACCCGACAGATAACTGGCTGCTCCAAACGCAAACACAAACACTCTCCGCAACTGAATTAAATCCAGGAGCTGCAGAGTTCCAGAAACACTAACAACCATCTGGCCATGACCCACATACATTGCTTCCAGCAACGCCTCCCTCTGCCTGCTGTGCTAAATAGCCCCTCCCACTGCAGCCCATTAAGAGGAGCAGGGCCTTTCCTCCTTCGCCTCTCTGCCTGTGTACTCTAGCATCCACCAAGGCTGGTAGCTCCTCCCCCTCTTCCTCATTGGTCTACGAACTCTCCCCAGTCGAGGCATGTTCTGCCAGCAGTTCAAAGTCAGCAATACCAGACATGCCAGGAATGCTCTCATTCTCCCTTGAAGCCTCTGAGGAAGATGTGGATGAGCCATCATCCATAGGAGACATCACACTGCCACATTAAGAAGTGAGTTCCCCTTCACTAAGATTTGTATAGTCATCTCTCAGATGTAATCTAGTGGATTCTGATACTGAGCAAGGGGTTGGATTAAATGATCTCGAAAGTCCCTTTTAACTTGGTCATTCTGTTATGATCCAATTTTTATTTTATACCCAAGATAAAAGAAAAAGTAAAATATAAAAGAAATAAGTATAAAAATACTTTTGATTATTTGATACTTACTCCAAAGTCTTATCCCAATCACACCACAGTGTCTTCCTGAGAGTTTCCATGTCAAATTTAAATTTGCTGAGACAAAAGTCCTCAATTAATTCTCCATAAGATTCATGGCATGCAGAGGCCACAATAAAATGATGGGCTAAAATAGAAACAGGAAAGTGAAAAAGATTTTTAAAACAAGGTAGGAATAAAATTGCTTTTTTCATGTCAGTATAAAAATTACTAGTGGAAGAATAATCCCAAATAGATCTCTTTCTGTCATCTAAACATTGTTGTTTATTCTTGAGTAAATAATCACTTCAGAGAAATGAAACATTACAGGTAAACTTCTAGTGCCATCAAACAGTTTTACTAAATGTAAGTTATAATGTAGCAACTTCATTGCTTCAGGCCTTTGGTGCATTCACAGAGAGCAGAGGCCTAAAGTACTGTGAGATCATGCAAGACCAGTAGCATGAGATCTCATGCTAATGATCTCACCAGTGGTGAGCTTCAGCCAGTTTGTGCCAGTTCAGCCAAACCGGATGGTAATTTTTTTAGCTCTGGTTCGGCGAACTGGTAGTTCCGACAACTGGCTTCCCCCCCGCCCCTCCCAGGAGTCCCCACATGGCCTGTTTTGGATCACAGGTAAGTGCAGGGTCTGTGTGAAGGCTTAGGGAGGGCAAAAACAGACCTCCTGGAGGCTCGAGGAAAGCCTCCGGAGTCTCAGAAGTGCAAAAAACGGGCCTCCCGGAGGCTCCAAAAGGCAGGAATCGGACCTCAAGAGAACCTCTGGAGTCCAGGGAGGTGAAAATGGACATCCCAGAGGCTCAAGGAAAGCCTCTGTAGCCCGGGGAGGGTGAAAAATGGGCCTCCCAGAGGTTCAAGGAAAGCCTCCAGAGCCTGGGAAGGGTGAAAACTGGCCCTCTGGGGCCCATTTTTGTTCCCAGGGTGGTGGTGCAGGGAGGCCTACTAGGTCAAAAATGGGGCACAGGGGGGATGTAGTGAGCCCCCCCGAGGCCTGTTTTTGCTCCCAGGGTGGTGCAGGAGGCCAACTAGGCCATGTCCAAAATGGCCACACCCATCCAGCAATTGGACAGAGAACCGGTTGTTAAATTATTTGAAGCCCACCCCTGGATCTTGCCCTATTTTAGGCCTCTGTTCTTTGCGAATTGAGGCCTAGGACGAGAACTATGACAAAGGCTTTGCAAATGAAGGGAAAGCTTATATGCTTCAGGCCTTACCTCCACTTGCCGTTTCCTTGCCAAAGCCTACAGGGAGTTTGCATCCTTATAGGCTCTGGTCATCTTTGCAAAAAACCTTTTCTGGCAAGAACAGAACCTGGGAGGGGCTGGTACATTTCTCCTGGGCTCCGTTTCTTACTGGCAAAGGCTTTTTGCTAAGACTTGCTGAAGTCTTAACTCAGATAGTCAATTTTATTCTGGTGGAATTTGCATTTGGATAGTTTGGCATATAACTGAGTTTTTTTAGCACAATTCTGACCAATTTCACAGGTCATGATTAAAATATCACCCAAACAGACCAAAACTTCCTTGTAAAGGTTTTCATGCAGCATTTCATTTATCAGCTACATAAATACAGCTGGAAGACTCTGTGGTCTGAAGGGGAGGGCTCAGAATTGGAAAAACCCTAAGTCGTCTTCCACTCATCACCTTTCTTGATCCTAACCTGGTAATATGCCTCCCACAAATCCAATTTGGTAAAAAGGCTCCCCTTGGCTAAATGCGTTAGCATATTCTTCATCAAGGGAAGGGGTAAAATTCGCCAAGTAGATAGCATTAAGCCCCCAATATTTCATGCATAGACGAAGGGACCCATTCTTCTTTTCCTTAAACAGTACAGGGGCAGCCACCAACAGTGCAGGGGCACTCACACTACTCACTAAACATTATCCTATTAAGAGTGGGACAATGTTCAAGCCTCTCAGCATCATTTTGAATCATGATTGATGTTATCCAATTCTCCTAGCTTGATGACATCTGCAAATGTAATAAATCATTACTTTCCAGCCTTTTGATTATTATTTTTTTTAATTTTACAATTATTTATACCACCATGGCATTTGCAAGGGCAGTGATGGAGATAGGATTCTACTTACTAATTTCTCCCAGGTTCCCATTCATTTCAGAAGCACTCTTTTAAGGCACTTCTGGGTTGAAAAGATTAGTCATTGACATAAAAAAAATCAAAAAGCACCCTTTAGATGCATTTGTCTAATCAGTTGTATATAGCCACAACACAGTACTAACTCACTAGCTCTCTAGCCCACATTCATCCAACTTGTTTCCAAAATATCATGAAATATTTTGTTATATACAGTAATAGAATAAGAAAATGTTGTATAGTATCCCTTATTTCAATAAAGTATTGTATATAACAAAATAGTTCATTATATTTTATAAACAAGTTGGATGAATATGGACTAGAGGGCTAGTTAATAGAATATTAACTGTTCTTTAATAGAACAAGGAAATGTTGTGCACTGTCCCCTACTTCAATAAACTGCCATAAAAATATATGAGTTATATTGAAATGACTTGTTCCTGACAACACAGGGTGGATCTTAATAACAACAGCATTTTTTTAAATTATTGCTCGGATACAATATGTTGTAAAGTATAAAATGTAAATATACTTAATGAAATAAACTCAAATACAGATACCAATAGGAGTACAGCTGCCTAGTTCCTTCCTTTTCCCTTTTTGAATACTATATTGGAAATGGGTTTGCTCTTCTCCAGTCTTCCAGCTTTTAATAAAAAATAAACTTTCTTCCATATTCAGTAGAATAAAAAAGTAGAGGGGGGGGGGTCTTTGGAGGGGGGTCTTTAACAAAATAATAGCAGTATCTAACTAAAGAAGTGAATTCCTACCAAATTCAGGTTTAATACAGGTTTAATACAGGTTTAATACTCAACTTATAATAGTTCATTTAGTGACCATTCAAAGTTACAACAGCACTGAAAAAAGTGCTGACCATTTTTCACACTTATGACCGTTGTAGCATCTTCATAGTTATGTAATCAAAATTCAGATACTTGGCAATGGCTTCATACTTAGGACAATCAGTGTCCCAGGTTCATTTTATCTGTTTTTGGCCTTTTGACAAGCAAAGTCAATGGAGAAGCCAGATTCACTTAACAATCAGGTTACTAACTTTAATAAGTACAATAATTCACTTAACAGCTGCAGCAAGAACAGTCCTAAAATGGGGCAAAACTCACTTAACAAATGTCTCCCTTAGCAACATAAATTTTGGGCTCAATTGTGGTAGGTTGAGCACTAGCTGCATATAGTTTAGTACACATAAAAGAAAGGAATAAATATGTACAAAGCAGGAAACTTATTGTTCATATGTTTTAGCAACAAAATCAAAATAATTCCTCATCAGTAAAAATACTGTATCAAGGTAAATTTTTCTTCTGCTTAAAATATTTCTAGATAGGAATAGCAACAATGGTAACTCAGAGCATTCTCTCAGAAGCAGAGCAATCAAATGCAATCAAATCTGTATGGTAAAATTCCAGATGGCCACGAGATTGTAGGAAAAAACTAAGAGATATCTGTCAGCCTGACCCCCACCATAATACTCTATGCAAAAATCTACGTAGATGGGGCCAGCCCTGCAGGTGACAACCAATGTTCATTTTTTAAAAGACTGTGCTTGAATCTTGGCTGTAGTTATGTATCACTAAACGGACATCATTCTGTGATTTATTCTCCAGATGTCTGATACCAAGAGCTGGATCTGACTTGGTGTGAATTGCCTGTCAACTGAATCTCTAATGTTTACTCATTTATGTCCTTAGAAACAGTGTGTTTTCAATAGTAGATAATATCTCATTGAATCCTGCTTTGACGGAGCAAAATTTCAACTCAATTGCTGATGCCACCTTTGCTTTTTCCATTTTTTAAAAATTTTTCTCTTTTGGTCTATTCTTTATGTTCCAACCAGCCTCTCTAAATATCAGACTGCCTACATATAGTGCTTGACTTACGATCATGATACCCATTACAGTCCTAAGTCATGACTCATAAAATGGGTCATCCTCAGGATAGAACCGATTTTATTACCTTTTTTTGAGATGGTAGTTAAGCAAATGCCACATTAAGTGAATGTTTAAGTGTTCGTAGGGGCTGGTTTTGCTGAAAACTGGAAGTAAATGCTGCTTTTCAGCAAAATCATCATAAAATGCGGTAATGTAACTGTGGAATTTTGCAAACAGCTATAAAGGCAGGCTAGCTACTAAGTGCCCAAAATGCAGTCATATGACTATTGGGGGTGGGGGGTGGCCATCAGAACCAAGTCTTAAGTACCTCTGTAAAGGTCTAACATAACTTCACAGTTGCTATGCAAACTATTATAAATCAAGGACTACCAGCATTGCCTCTATATGGCAGTTATTCTTTAGGAAAGAAAGAAGTACCATATATTTTACCTGTTATTGGTGCCTCTTAGCCTGGAAAACTTAGATCATGTACCCCGGTCATACTTACTCCATTTCTATATTGCAGATGGGTAACAAGGAAGTTTTCATGTTGTATACATGCAAAATATGAATTTTTGAAGATACTTTGTTCAGAGCATTCAAGCTACAGTATTAACAACTATCTGGACCCACAAAACAAGATAAGGTAAAAATATATCAAAATATCATTAGTTTTGATAACAGTGGGACTGCCTCTGAAAGCCATCTGCTGGAAAACTGGTGGGCTTCTTTGTAGAGATGGTTAGCTGTGAGAATAGACTGCTGGATTAGATAGGACTGATCCAGAAAACCACATTTAGGTTCTTATGAACATGATATCTAATCTCTATCAGAGTTGGCAAGAAATGACCCCACATTGAATGATTTATCTTAAAATCTTTCATTCCTTTAGGACTTTTGAACTAGTCAGCCAATGAACATGAGTAGGTGGATAACTTAGAAAAATTAAAGATGCGGGTGATACTGGAATGGGAGGCGCTGTGCACTTGGAAGAAGTTACTGAGTTTCCTGGGCTTTCTTTTATAGACAATTCATTCCTGCATTCACACAAATTGCTCTGCCATTAACTAGCTTACTAAAAGCCAAAGGGGAGGGTAAGCCTAAGCTCAGAACCCCCTCAAATAGTCCATGGAATGCCAGGCAGCTTTTGAGAAACTCAAAAGACTATTTGCCGCTGAACCAATATTTAAACACCCAGGCCCCAAGAAGCCTTTCATTATACGAGCAGATGCAAGCAACATAGCAATTGGGGTGGTCCTTTTCCAGAAGGATCCATGAGGGCACTTGCAACCATATACTTACACTTCCGAAACACTGTCCAAAGTGGAGCGCACATGGATAGTTTGGGATAAAGAGGCTTATGAGGCAAGATGGATGCTAATCATATGGTGGCACTTCTTAGAAGGAGGCAAGAAACCTTTTGAGGTTTAGGCTGATCATAAAAACCTAGAAGCACTGGGAAAAAAAAAACCCCAAAGCTATCCCCTAAACTAGTGAGGTGGGCTCAATACTTTAATTGGTTTAAGTATTTGCCTGGAGGAAAAAAATTCTTATCAGATGCCTTGTCCAGAATGTTCCAGTATCATAGGAAGTAGAAGACACCATCATTCCCTCCAATCAAATGGCGGCACCAGTTACCACCAGAGACTAGCATCAAGCACAATCCAGCTGAGGACATGACCCCAGGAATAAAAACAGCACTGCTCCAAGATAAATGGTTTTTAAAACACAAGTGAGATATGTGTCTGAGTGATGGGCTTGCATGGGTTGGCAGTAAACTCTACGTGCCAGCCAGCCACAGGCTCTTAGTTTGTAGAGAAATCAGAATTCTAAAACTGTAGGGCATTTTGGTTTCGGTAAAGCCCTACACCTGACTAGACATCAACTTTGGTAGCCGAGAATAAAAAAAGATGTGGAAGGATACGTAGGCAGTTGCCCTATTGTGCACCCATAAAGGGGATTGTGGACAAATCACAGGGACAATTGCAGCAAGTTGCTAAACCCTCAGCACTCTGGAAATAAATTTCTATGGATTTTATTTTTGAATTGCCTGAGAGCTCTGGTAACACTAGTTTGGGTTACCACTGATCTCTCTTCAACACAAGGGCATTCTGTGGCATGCCCAAAGATTCCCCCTTACACGAACCCTGGCAAAACTGTTTGTACAACACTTTTATCATCTACCTGGGATTCCTGAGAGGATTATTTCTGATTGAGGGGTACAATTTACCTTCCAATTCTGGAAAGTCTTTGAAATTACTAGAGACCATCCAAGGACTTAGCCTTCACATCATCCTCAGACTAATGATGCCTGTGAACGTACCAATGGAGTATTGCAGGAGTGTCAAGCTCAAGGCCCCTGCGGTGTGCTTAGATCTGGCCCATGGGGCCGCCTTGGAAACAAAAAAGGACCGGCCCATGGTGCTTCTCCCAATTTGGCGGGTGGTTGGCCAAGGCTCAGAACCCTAGAGGGTTGCTCTTTTCTTTCCAGAGCAAAATTTAAGAGAGTTGATTGTCAAGATTCCAACTAATGACCCCAAGCAAATCAGAACTCCAAGACTCAGATATCTCTCAAAGAACTTCTTTATTGGGTGCATCATATCGGCATGATTAAATGTAAAACCAACTCTGAATATTTTCTGCAGTTTCAGTATAGTTAAAATAGTAAATGACCCCCCCCCCCCCAAGTGTCACAGGTCACATTGTCCAATTAGGTTCATTGGTGGACTCCCTAAGCACTCCACTGTGTACTCATCTGACACCTGTGGAGATGTCCTTGATTCCCACGAGATAGAGTGGTGTTGTGTCTGGCAGTGCATTCCAGCCTCCTTCTCCACTCCCATACTGTGTGGCAACTAAGAACCATAAAAATGGTCTCTGCCAGGTTTGGTTTGACATTGACACCATGTATGAAAAGCTAAGTACACCCTTAGTACTTCCATAGGTATGAAGAAGCTAAGCAGCAGCCAGATCATCCTAATCAGTTGCCTTTGATGAATTGATCCTCAGCAAATGTGGTTACTTTTATAAAAGCCAACATTTTAGGAATTTAATTGTCCCTAGCACTGAGGTGTGTTTTAACACAATATCAAAGAGGAAAGACATCAGCAAGGATCTTTGAAAATCAATTGTTAATACCCATCATCTGGGTAGGCTTATAAGGCCATTTCTGACACCATTTCTGACAAATGGCAGTCCAATCTCTTCTTGAAAGCCTCAACTGATGGTGCTCCCACAACTTCCAAGGGCAAGCTGTTCCATTGGTTGATTGTTCTCACTGTCAGAAAGTTTCTCCTTTTTTCCAGGTTAAATTTCTCCTTGTTCAGTTTCCATCCATTATTCCTTGTCTGGCCTACAGGAGCTTTAGAAAATAGTTTGACCCCTTCCTCCCTATGGCAGTCTCTCAAATATTGGAAGACTGCTATCATGTCTCCCCTGGTCCTTCTCTTTACTAGACTAGCCAAGCCCAGTTCCTGCAACCGTTTGTTGTACGTTTTAGCCTCCGGTGCCCTAATCATCCTGGTTGCTCTTCTCTGTACTTTTTCTAGAGTCTCAACATCTTTTTTATAATGTGGTAACCAAAACTGGATGCAGTACTCTAGGTGTGGTCTTTCTAAGGCTTTATAGAGTGGTATTAGTACTTCCCTTGATCTTGACTGTATCCCTCTGTTAATGCAACTTAGGATTGCATTAGTTTTTTTGGAGGCTGCTGCACACTCTGCTGGCTCATATTTAGCTGGTTGTCCACTAAGACTTCAAGATCCCTCTCACAGTTACTGCTATTGAGCCTGGTTTCACCCAGTCTATATGTGTACTTTTGGTTTTTCTTGCCTAAGTGTAGGACTTTACTTTTCTCTATATTGAATTTCATTTTATTAGATATGGCCCAGTGTTCTAGTCTGTCAAGATGCATCTGGATCTCAAGCCTATCTTCTTGGGTGTTAGCTATTCCTGCCAGCTTAGTATCAGCTGCAAATTTGGTAACTTCCCCTTCTATTCCCTCATCTAAGTCATTAATGAAGATATTGAAGAGTACTGGACCTAAGACGGAACCTTGTGGCACCCAAATGATGATTTGTGATTATTTGGGCTTGTTTTGCAGTCACAGGACCTGGGCACCTTGCAGTCACTGAGTCAACCATCTATATACCAACCATCTATATACCAACCATCTATATACCAACTCCTCTATATACCAAAGTATTCTAGAGACACACGTGAGGCCACCTGAATGAGAGCTAAAACTTAGACAATATTGGATCATGCATTGCAACAGGACAATGATTCCATGCACACTAGCAAATCTAAAACAGAATGGATAAAAAAGAAAAGAATCAAGGAGTTGCAAAATCAAAGTCCAGACCTCATCCGACTGAATGCTGTGCTGTGACGGGACTTCAAGAGAACTGCATAAATGCCCACAAATCTCAATGAACTGAAGCAATGTTGTAAAGAAGAGTGGGCCAGTGTTCTCCACAAAATTCCAGAATTCTGATGAAGTCATACAGAAAATGATTACTTCATGTTGCTGCTGCTAAACTGATTCTACAAGCAATTTAATCACAAAGTATACTTTAATTTCTCACATATGGCTTTATTTTAGTTTTTCATATATGGCTTTATCTTTTTTACACGAGATTTTATTTCTTGATTTGGGTAATTTTGATTTTCTTGATTACAAGATTATGATTTTATGAATGTTTGCTTACTTTTCCTGCCAACATAGGATCCATTTTAGGCTCCAAAATATTCTGAAATCTAAGCTCCAGAAAGGCATTTATACTATGAAATATTTCCACTTGAAAATAGTATCTGTCCTAGATACACAAAACTATAAAGAAAAATGGGAGACTGTAATAACTTTGGCATCTATTGAGACATAACTCCACTGAGCACTGTCCTTCCAGGAATTTTTTTGAGGAAAACTTTCTCCTTCTGAGGGCAAAGGAAGGCTTCATAAGGAGCAGCTATTAACCTGGCAGTTTGTTTTTCAGTTGAATTGTACAACTGATATGTTATATTAAAGATTTAAAAAATTCTGAAGTGATTTATCTTGGTTTGATTTTTTAACATCTCAAAAATCTGACATTTTAACAGAGATGTGTATTTTTTTTATCCGCTAACTTTTTTCAAGTCTATTATAACTCTGAATGATTGTTAAATGGTTGTCATACAGTAAGTTGAAGATTACTGTAGTTGGTTAAGGCGTGGGTCCTCAACCTCTGGGCAACCTCACTAGTGGGCTGTGAGGTGTTTATAAACAAGCCACAGAAATAGGTGAGCACACACATACGCATCCACACTTGTGCAAGCAGGGGTCAAACGCATGCAGGCGCACTCCATTTGCATGAGTGGCAGGTGCACATGCCAATGCACACTTGCTGGCTACTTGTGCAGAACCTTCCCCTCCCCTCCTTGCCGGTCCACAAAGGCAGAAAGTTTGGGGAACTCTGGCTTAAGGCATCAGGGTAGCAATCAGGAGATTGTGAATTCAAGTCCTGTCTTAGGCACAAAAGCCAGCTGGTGACTAGGGCCAGTCATTCTAATTCTCTCTAAACCCTAAGAAGCAGGAAAAGGCAAATCACTTCCAAAATCTTCCCAGGAAAACTGCAGGCAGTCCAGGCAGTCACCAGGAGTCAAGCACTGATTTGAAGGCAGAAAAACCCCTCAAACCCCATGGAGACAGCAAACTTGTTCTTATCCTCAAAAAAAAAAAAGGGGGGGGGGAGTGAAGGATTTAAGAAATTACAACTTCAGTTTAACATTACCACTTGGGAAGAGTTGTGCCACTGTAGTGGGATATTCCCTGCAAAGAGGAACAGCCTTCCTTATGGCTCAAGTCAGTTATCCATTTGCTCATTTTGCTTATGTAGCCCTAAACTTAGCTAATCAGAAGAGATAGGAAGTTGACAAAGGGTGGGGGGGGGGGAGAGAGGAAAGAGAGAGAGTGCACAAAACAAGCAAAGGACACAATCAGCTGCTTCTGTCAGCAGAGAGACCATGGGGAGAGAGAGAGCATTATTTATTAAACTTGCATACCTCCCATCTTAATAATAATAGAACAACAGTTGGAAGGGATCTTGTAGTTCATCTTGTCCACCACCCACTCCCTATACCATTTCTGAGAGATAGCAATATAGTCTCTTCTTCAAAACTTCCAGTGGTGAAGCTCCCACAACTTCTGAAAGCAAGCTGTTCCACTGGTTGATTGTTCTGTCAGAAAAATTACCCTTATTTCCAGGTTGAATGTCTCCTTGTTCAGTTTCCATCCAATATTCCTTGTCTGGCTTTCTGGTGCCTTGGAAAATAGCTTGACCCCTTCCTCTCTGTGGCAGCCCCTCAGATATTGGAAGACTGCTATCATGTATCCCCTGGTCCTTCTCTTCACTAGACTAGCCAAGCCCGGTTCCTGTACTTGTTCTTCATATGTTTAAGTCTCCAGTCCCCTAATTAGGTTTGTTGCCCTTCTCTGCACTCTTTCTAGAGCACAGGTGTCAAACTCACTGTAACATGTTGCCGCCACATGATGTATCGCAATGGTTTTCCTCTTCGCGGAGTTGGGATGGGCATGCACATGACGCATCCAGCCTGTGGGCTGCCAGTTTGACACCCCTGTTCTGGTGCCTCAACATCTTTTTTATAATGTGGTGACCAAAACTGGATGCAATATTCTAGGTGTGGCTTTATAGAGTGGTGTTAGTACCTCACGTGATCTTGCCATTTCTTTCTTTGAAATTCAATCTTATAGCTGGATCATATCTATTTCCATCCTACCCTGATTTAGAATATGACAGATCTTAATTCTATCAACTTGGAGGCTAAGATAGTGAATGTCCTGCATGGTGTTTTCCAAATGGTTAACAAAGATGACAAGATGTGAAATGCAACACATCTGTAGAATAAGGGTAGAATTAAATTCTCATTGACCTCAAAGCATCTCATAAACTGACTGGCAAAACATACGTTGATGAAACAGAAGCAGCATACAAACGCAAAAGTAATTTGTATTTGTAAATGCAGAAGGCACTGTACAATTCCATTGCAACTGACAGTTCTTATTGTTAGAAAATTAAGTTTCTCTGATGATTCAAACCAAAAGTTATTTGTGGGAATCCTGGTAAATTGTTTTGTATTGCCATTAATCATCATCACCGGTTACCATCCTAACTATCATCATCAAAAGGCAGATTGACAACAATACAGCAATACATGGACAGCAAAATAATCATGCACCCAGAGAATATATGTGTGCGTTTGTGCCTTACACACAACACACACACATCTACTAAATTTCCCCATTCAGATTTTAGCCTATATTATCTCAACGTGTGGATGACCTCGGTCGTGTCTGGCCTGCCCACCTCTGTTCTCGCCTCTAAATAGCCATATTCTGAACTGGCACAAAGCAGCACTCACCGAGGCCAAGCCACAAGCAACGTTTCAGTAGTGGGACGGTTCCCAAAGCCATGGCTCCAGTAGAGGAATGAACCTGTCGACGCCAAGGGACTTTATTTTAAGCAACAGGAATCTTTGACGAACAAATCATTCCAAAAAAGATGCCGCTGCAGACGTCAAGGGGAGGATCAAATGCAACCAATTCCACCCCGTGAAGAGCCTCCGCTAAGGGAGGTTGGCAAATAGGAGCTGTAGCAAAGGAGCCCACGGGAAGTACCCTCGCCCTTCTTCGAAGAAAGGAACGTTAGCTGCCACCAAGGGCACGTGGAAAGGGAGGGAGTTCTGATTGGATCGTTTCGGGGAGGGCAGAGGAAGAGCGAAGGAATGATTTTCGTTTTCCTTCTTCCTCCAAGGACTTGCTGGACGGCGGAGGGCCGTCCTGTTGCTACGAGGGGGAGCTTGGTCCAGGCTCCGTCGCAAGGCGTAAGCAGCATGCGTAGCAGAAGTATTTAAAATAAACTCAGTTGGGCTGGCGGAACCGTAGGGGTTTTTTTTGTCCTGTGGGTTCTACCTCTGAGGCTCCCTGAAGATGTAACCAAGGCTCACAACTTCCGTGTTTTATTATTCATCCAAAAGACCAAAGTTGAAAGAGGACAGCGCGGAGAGTCGCCAACAGTGGAAAGCAGAAGACAATAAACTGGTTATTCAGCCGCCAGTGTTGTATGACCTCCTTCGGGAATAGTATGACGGGCCATTTCCCCACGAGGAGCGGGAAAACCACCTTGAGGGTAGTTTTGTGTCTTTATCTCTGGTATAGCACTCCGCCCACCCCCACCCCCCGGGCGATGGAGAAAAGAGCAGTTCCCCCCTCAAGGCAAATATGGTTTTAAAACTATTCTTGATAATGCCCTTTCATAAAATACGCAACATTGTGCAGTGAAAAAAAAATCCTACCCATTCAGACAAAATTGTATAGCTTTGAACGTACTCTGTCCAACAAGATTTCTAAGTGTCTTGGTTAATGCTAGAAGGTGTCAACTTGAGCATCTGATAGATGGCTTTCAGCCTCTGTCTCAAGCACTACTGCAAAAAAATCATGAAATTCTCTTCCACTGACTGACAACTCAGTCAAGAGCTAGTGACAAACCTTCCAGTATTGGAAGACTGTTATACCATGTCCTAACAGCTATAATTTCTGTAATGCAAAATATAAACAGATTTTTTAAATATATTTTTAATTAAAGTTTTATTTGGGTTTTCACACAAACAAAATACAAGTAAAACATTTTTTTTGAAAATAGCTTGGTCCCAGGTTGAACTTCTTTATACAGACACAAACTCAATTTCATGCTCATTTTTGTGTTCTATTCCATATCTTATTACTATTCTGCATTTTCTATATAGTTTTTCCCCTTTTAATTTTCTCAACTTTATTTTAATTATCTCATCTCAATTCAAATAATTATACTTATACTTTTGTCTGTTCTGTTTCAATTTCATATTATCTTTTCTCATTAAACAAATTTTCTCCTGTAGTTACTAATTGGAGTATGACACCTTTATATCTTTTAATTTTATCCATTCAATTCTTATTTAAGCTTCAATGTATACCTTTAAGATTATAACATTCAATATAATACATAATACATAACTTCCAATCAAATTCTGCTTGGTACATTCTTATAATACACACTATATTCTTTAAGAAAAGGATTATAAATATATGTAATTAAAACCCTCATTCCATTCCAATTCAGTTCTATCATTAATATTCATTAAAGTCTTAACATCTTTAACATTTCTTTTCAATTAAATATCATTTCCCTAAAGACACGTATAATCTCCATACTTAATTTTTCCCTTATTTCTCTTCACATGTTTTATAAATCATTAAATATTCATTTTGTTACATTTATTTATTGACAAGCATTCCACTGTTATGACAACTACCTTATCAAACGTTTTAATCTTACATTGTTTCATATTTTCTGAAATTATTTCTATTTCTAATATAACAATACTATCCTATGTACCTTTGCAGAATCCCCCCTTCCATTAGATTTTCACCCATTATCTCTAAATAGGCCCTGTTTCTCTATATTTTGTTACTGTCCTTTATAACTTCTTTTCCTTTCTTTCTTCCCTCTCTTCTTCTCCCTCCCCGTTTTACCCCCTTGTCTCTCTACTTCTAATTCCCTCTTCTGCATTTCCCTCTTTCGTTGCTTTCTGATTTTATACTTATTTTTCACTCTATTCTTTTTTTTGGTTGTTTTTCCCAATCTTAAACTTTCAATTCTCTTTCCCCCCTTTCCTTTTTTTCCCCCACCTAAGATTACTTGTTCATTAAAGATGGCTTCTTCTTTGTCTCAATCTTCTTCCTCTGCAGATATTTCTTGTTGTTTCTCAGTTCCAACTCTCCGTTTCCAAGAACTGAAATACGAAGCCAAAAGAACCTCTCCCTTCTTGTGCATCTTCCTTGTACTTTTTAAGTTCCATTTTCAGTTCTTCTAAAAGTGGAGCCATTTTAAACACTTTTAAATAACCACCCGATTGATTTTAGTCGTTGAAATGCAGTAACCAAGAATCCAGAGATCACCAAATAATCCAAATAGTCCCAAGCTGTTTCTTCTTATTTCTTTTTTCACTTTCTCTTTCTGGGGTTTTACTATTTTGTTGCGATGTTTCAGTTAAGATGTATCTTTTGGAAGTCTTGTTGATATTTTACTGAAAGTTCTTTTTAATTCCAGGCAGTCTCCTCCCTTCCAGATCCTGCCCTTTTATTCTTTTTCTCTTGTTTCCTGTTTTAAAAAGCTTTAAATTATCCAGAAATCTTTATTATCCCTTTGACTTTTTATTTTCAGCATTAAATGCCTATTAATGTCAAAGTGGACTTTTTTTTCCAATTCCTTGCTTAAGTCTCTTAGCTGTCAGTATAGGAAGAGGAGAAAAAAAAAATCCTTTCCCTTTTCTCTCTCCTTCACTGCTTAGAAATCTTCTTTGGGATCCGTGTTATTTTTTTTTTAATAGTTTAAATTCCAGGGTACCTTATTTGTTGCTTTTGCTGTTTGACCCGGTCAACCAAAACTTTCCCTTCTTATCTTCCTCCTGCATATTCTTTTCTGGTTGAGTTCTTCTTTGTGGTGGCCATTTCTGACCACTGCTGCAACCGCCTTCGGGAAAGGGAGTAATGGCCAGCTGGGGAGGAGAGATGCGGCTCTCCTCAAACCCTGCAGGCAGTCTCCCCCTTCTTCACCACCTCTACGGGGTGGCTTAGCCCCAAAACCAGCTGGCTCGGGGCGCTCCAGCAGCGAGCACGGATTGAAACTGCACACTCGCGGTTTTGGTCTGTCGCCGAAGAAACTCAAACTGGAAGTCCAGATCTTTTAATATTTTTATAGGCCTTGGTTTCTGGAGCCTTCATCCATCTTGATAGCCCCAATATTTGCTGCAGTTTTTTCACTATCATGTTTGAGTAATGGTGCCCAAAACTAAATCTGAGCACCATGCCCTTGTTCTTCTGCAGAATAGTGTTTTATCTTTTTCGAAGTTGCATCATACTGTTGGCTCATGTTTACTTGGGTTTGGCTAGAGCAGGGGTGTCAAACTCAAGGCCTTGGGCCAGATCCAACCCACGGGTGTTTAGATCTGGCCCATGGGGCTACCCTGGAAACAGTGAAGGACTGGCCTGTGGTGCCTCTGCCAGCAAAAATGGAGCTCAGGAGGGCCACAGTCCTCCCAGGCTCCATTTTCAGGCATGACGGCCTTCTGCAGCCCTGTGCCAGTAAAAATGGAGCTTGGGGAGGCTGGCAGAGGGCTGCAGGAGGCCATCACAGCTGAAAACTGAGGCTGGGTGGGCCATGCGTGGCCTCCCCAAGCTCCGTTTTTACTGGCAGAAGGCTGCAGGAGGTTACTGCAGTTGAAAACAGAGCCTCAATGAGTGATGTCAAGCTGGCCATGCCCACCCCGGCCCCATGAGGTCAAAAACAACCCTAATGGGCCCTCAATGAAATTGAATTTGACACCCCTGGGCTAGAGTATCTAGATTATTTTTATGTTTACTGCCAAGCCAAGTACCCATCCTAGCCAGATGCAGAACTTTAAACTTCTCCTTGAACAAATTCCATTTATTTCAGCCTACTGCTCCGCTGTCTATATATTTTTAAATCTTCTCTTATTTATTTACTTATAATAACACCACCTGTTTTGTGCCCTCTGCAAGCTTTTGAGTACTCACCACCCCTCTCGCAAATCATTGATAAAAAGAACATTAAAACAACACCACTCGGAACTAAGCGTCCTTGCACTCCACTCCACTTCCCTCCAAGCTGAAGTAAATCCCATCAATTAGCACTAATTTCACCCACTAACTAGAAGTATATTATTAAACAGATAACCTTTTACTAATATTAGTAAAAGGAAAAATAATCTCTCAAATTAGTAAAAGAAAAAATAATCTCAAAAGTTTTTATTTTACTAGGCTTCTGGTTTGAGTCTCTTTGGCGACAGACTGCGATCGTGCGCGGTTTCGATCTGTGCTCGCCGCCGGAGCGCCCGGAGCCGGCTGATTTCGGGGCTAAGCCACCCTGTAGAGGTGGTGAAGAGGGGGGAGACTGCCAGCAGGGTCGAGGAGAGCCGCATCTCTCTTCCCCAGCTGGCGATTACTCCCTTTCCCGAAGGCGGTTGCAGCAGTGGTCAGAAATGGCCGCCACAAAGAAGAACTGAATCAGAAAAGAATGTGCAGGAGGAAGATAAGAAGAGAAAGTTTTGGTCAACCAGGTTAAGCTGAAAAAGCAATAACTTAAGGTACCCTGCAATTTAAACTAAATACCATTGTTCCCAAAGAAGACTTTGAAGCAGCGAAGGAGAGAAAAAAGTGAAAGGATTAGGGTTTTTTTTTTCTTCCCTTTCATATACTGACAGCTAAGAGACTTAAGCAAGAAATTGAAAAAAAAATCTACTTTGACATTAATAGGCATTTAAGCTGAAAATAAAAATCAAAGGGATAATAAAGATTTCTGGATATTTAAAAGTTTTTAAAAGCAGGAAAGGAGAAAAAAAAAGAAAAGGGTAGGATCTGGAAAAATGGAGGAGACTGCCTGGAACTAAGCAATGGAACTGTAACTAAAAGGAACTTACAGTGAAACTTTAACAAGATTCTCCAAAGATACATCCTAACTGAAACTTGGCAACAAAATAATAGGACCCCAGGAAGAAAACGTGGAAAAAAGAAGCAAGAAGAAACAGCCTTGGATTATTTGGATGTCTTGGTGATTTTTGGTTTTTGCATCTAAATGACTAAAACTAATCAGGTGGTTGTTTAAAAGTGTTTAAAATGGCATCACTCTTAGAAGAACTGAAAATGGAACTGAAAAAATGGAAAGAAGATGCACAAGAAGGGAGAGGTTCTTTTGGCTTCGTATTTCAATTCTTAGATATGGAGATCTGGAACTATGAGAAACAACAAGAAATGCTTGCAGAACAAGAAGATCGGGACAAAGAAGAAGCCATCTTTAATGATCAAATAATTTTAAGCGGGGGAAGAAAAGGAAAGGGGGAAAGAGAGTGAATGGTTTAAGACTAGAAAAAACAACCAAAAAGAAGAAGAGTTTGAAAGATAAGTATAATATTAGAAAAAAGCAACAGGGGATTACAGATGAGAGAATTAGAAGTAGAGAGACGAGGGGGTAAAAAGGGGAGGGAGAAGAAGAGAGGGAAGAAGGAAAGGAAAAGAAGTTGTAAAAGACAGAAACAAGATATAGAGAAATAGGAAAAAGGTACAAGGATTGAAACCATAAGCCTGTTTAGAGATAATGGGTGAAAATTTAATTGTAAAAGGGATTCTGCAAAGGTACATAAGATAGCATTGTTATATTACAAATACAAATAATTTTAGAAAATATGACTAAAATGATGGATAAAATATTCACTGTAATGTAGTGGAATGTCTGTTAATAAATAAATGAATTAAAGTGAATGAGATAATTAAATTAGGAAAGGATGGGAACATTTTCATTATTATTAATGATTTATAAAAATATAAGTGAGAAATGTGGGAAAAAAAGAATTATGGAAAGTTTATAAGTGTTCCCAAGGAAGTATGATATTTAATTGAAAAGAAATGTTAAACGTGTTAAGATTTTAATGAATATTAATGATAGAATTGAATTGGAATGGAATGTGTGATTTATTTATATATATATAATCTTTTCTTTTTAAGAATAGTGTATTTTAAAAATGTACCAAGCAGAATTCGATTGGAAGTTATATATTATATTGAATGCTGTAATCTTAAAGGTATACATTGAAGCTTAAATACGAGTTTGAATGGATAAAATTAAAAGATATAAAGGTGTCATACTCCAATTAGTAAATACAGAGGAAAATTTGTTTAATGAGAAAAGATAATATGAAATTGCAACAGGACAGACAAAAGTATAAATATAATGATTTGAATTGAGATGAGATAATTAAAATAAAGTTGAGAAAATTAAAAGAGGGGAAAATCTATGTAGAAAATATAAAACAGTAATAAGATATGGAATAGAACATAAAAATGAGCATGAAATTGAGTTTGTCTCTGTATGAAGTGATAACCTGGGACCATGCTATTTCCAAAAAAAGATGTTTTATTTGTATTTTGTTTTTGTGAAAACCCAAATAAAATTTTCAAAAAAAGTTTTTATTTTACTAGAATCCCCGCATATCTCATATTCCTGATTTACTTAATAACAAGATCAAGGAAAAAATAAGGCTAGTCTGGAATTATTTCTGATGAATCCATTCTGACTCCTATTAGCATGCCCGCAAGTGCTCACAAAAGTACTACTTGAAAATCTGTTTGAAAACCTTGTCCATCATAGCCAAAAGGTCGTCTTCTTGTCTTGCCTTCTGATGCTTTGGAAAATAGGTTGACATCCTCTTCTTTGTGGCTAATATGAAAGAACACTGCTATCATGTGTTTTAACCTTCCACATCCTAATCATCTTTGTTGCTCTTTTCAGCACTCTTTCTCTTGCACTAATGTTTATACACACCTATAGCTGGGCTACCTTACAATCAAAGAATAGCATGTTTTTCCCCAAACCTTCCTCCAAAATTACCTTTCCCTTTGAAAGTATTGCATTTTGGTGCTTCTTTTGGTACTTTTTTATTGTGGTGACCAAAACTGGATACAGTATTCCAAGTGTGGCCTTACCAAGCCATTATAAAGTGGTATTAACACTTCACATGATCTTGATTCTATCCCTCTCTTAATGCAGCCTAGGATCACATTGATTTTTTTGACTGCTGCAGCACACTTCTGGCTCATATTTTAAGTGATTATCTACTAGGACTCCAAGATCCTTCTCACAGTTACTACTATTGAGCCAAGTTTCACCTAATGTGTAGCTGTACATTTAGTTTTTCTTACTCAAGTGTAAAGCCTTACTTTTTTCACCACTGAATTTCATTTTGTTAGAGAGGGTCCAGTGTTCAAGTCTGTCAAGATCCTTCTGGATCTTGAACTTGGTGTACTGGCTATTCCTGCCAGCTTGGTGTTGCCTGCAAATTTGATGAGTTCTCCTTCTATTCCTTAATCGTTCTAAATCGTTTATGAAGAAATTGAAGAGTCCTAGGGCTAAAACAGAACCTTGGGGTATTTCATTGCTTACTTCCCTCCATGTCAGGGGTGTCAAACTCAATTTCATTGAGAGCCATATCAGCATTATGGTTGCCCTCAGGAGAGAAGGGAGTGTGTGTGGTGGGGCATGGCTGGGTGGTCGCAGTCCAATGGATAGGCATGGCCAGCTCAATGTAGTTTCTGTTGGGGTGCCTGTGGGGGATCAGACAGGGCAGGGGGGATAGTGAGGTCACTGGCAGAAGGGGATAGGACCAGGGTGGGTGCCGGGGCCTGATCCACTGAGGAACAAAGATGGGTTGTGGTGAGGCAGCCCAGCAAGTTGCCGTCATTGCCATGCTTTGGCCTCATGACAATGACACTGGCAGCAGGCAAAGAAAGAAGTGCAGGGGAGAGGCACATGATATAGACCACCAGATGTGCTAAGCAGCTGCCTGGCCACCTGCCCTATCCCAACATGGTGGCAGTGGGTAACCAAAGACAGACAGTGGGATGGAGCATGTGAGTGGTAGGCAGCTGCCCTGAGTTCCAACTGACTAGATCATGTGCGTCTTCCCCTGTGCCTCTGCCTGCTACTTCGAGGGCCAGCCTGGCAGTCATAGCGCCCCAAACCCACCTGTGCTGCATGTGCTGCAGAGCCCCTTGGTGGGTTGCTGCTGGACACTGTCAGCCCACATACGCTCACTGCCTCCTGTGCGTGCACCGGGGTGGTGGTGGTTCCAGCTGGGGTGGGCCATGGCGTCAGCAGCCAGTCCCTCACTGTCTCTAGGGTAGCTCTGCAGGCCAAATCTGGGCCTTGTATTTGACATGTCTGGTTGAAGGCTTCTTTCCTGCCCTCAAACAATAAGGCTGGCACATGCAAGTGATCAGCAAACCCAGGCCATGGACAGAATTGGTTCCTAGATCTGGCCCTAGACTGACCCACGGGGCCTCCTTGCTACCTCAGCCTCACCCCAGGCTGGACTCTGGATGATCCGTGATAGACCATAAGCTCTCCTCAGCTCCATTCCTAAAGTAAATAGTTTGAGATCCCCCCAGACTCTACTATCAACCCAAAAATGAATTTAAGGAGCTTAGGGAAGGAGGTTACTGTGCAGCAGGGAAGCTGGAGCAATATCAACAATCCAAACTGCTTTCTAAAGCCCAACTTAATGAACAAGGTCATATATCCAGTGACCACACCTGAAATCCATAAGGGATTCCTTGATGGCAATTGCTACACCATCATCCCTCCCTAGGATCTCTAGTAATGCATACCTAGGAACCAGCTGGTCTTATCTCTGAAATGATCATGCACACCCACCTTTGGGACCCACCCAGATCTCTATAATACATGCTACCTTGGCTCTCGCATTGACAGAGTTTCCAGTTGAACAAAGACCTATTACAGATCTACCTTAAAAACAGCAGCTGGAAATGATCTTGTCAAAATGAACTTTTAAACTTGTGATCTGAAAATCTAAAATACATTGAATACTAGTTTTATGAAACACGTTTAAATATGCTATATTTTGTCTGATTTTGATGAGTTAGGAAAAAAATCATATAGTTGAAAAGAATAACCATGTTTATTTCATATGAATACATTTTTAACAAAATGGGATTCATCACTTCAGTAAGAAATGCTTTAATTCAGTTAATAAACCATATATAATAGAACTATTTAAATTGCAATTAAAAATTTTAACCACACAAGATTCATTTATTTATGAATATTTATAATAATTAACAACATATAATAAAAAAAAATGAGAATATTTTGAGTTTGAAGCAAGGATTAAACATTAGGTCATTTCTTACAGTTCCTAGTTCTTATAAACTACAATATAAACAGTGAAAACTGAAGTATTTTTATCAACCCATGGTCTTCCTAAATTAATGTTTTATTCTTGTTTAAATTCAAATACTGTAGAAAGCTCATGGTTTTTCAATACTCTTCAAGTGATTGTTTCAATTCTGCAAATGTGGCTTCTTAGAGATAAAGTAACATGACTGTAAACTGAAGATGTATCAGGAAACCCACAAATGTCTGCAGGAAATTGAATAATTGTTTACTGGGAAATACTATTTTAAATATCATAGTTTGCTTCTAAAACACTAATACAATTTTATATCCATTTTCTTAAATGTAAATATTTTAGCGAATGTAGAACCACAAATACAGAAAGATTGCACCTTGCCCAGAACAAATTAGGAGTTAACCTAAAGCCTAGTTGGTCATTGAACTTACAACATTCTGTCATGTGAATACCAATAAAAAAAAAATAGACCGGTAAATCCAATCTCACTCCATGTTTACAATGCAAGAGAATTCTCTGCTTCATGTGAATACAGCCAAGTGTCAAGAATAACTGTAAGGGCTTGCCTCTTCTGCTCAAGAAAGCAGAACTCTTGAAACAGGCATTATTTCAAAAGGAAACTTTTATTGAGGGAAAGTGATAGTAAGGAAAGCAAGGCAGGATCTGAAGTTCCAGCTGAAAAACCTGTTAGATTAAACATTGCAGGAAACCTGTCCCATATGTCCAGTCCAAGCTGAGCCAGCCCACAGGGGTGAAGTTGTTATGAGAACTTGAGATAAGAAAGATGATAAGAAGTTGTTCTCAGGTGTCACTTTGCAGTTCCTTTGGAGCTGAGACAAAACAGATGGCCCCAAGTAATTCCCTCCCTCCTCCCTTCCCCAAGCAGGTCCACAAAGTGACAGGAAAGCCAGAAGCAGGAAAGGGGTTGTAAAAGAGTATCCGGGGGCCCCTCCCCACCAGAATGGCAGTGTCCCAATAGGGTTCTATAGGACCTGACAGTAACACTAATTTACTTTCCTAAATCACTTAAGTGACTGTCTTCATTATCAGTAATAGCAAATAAATTGCTGATACCTTTCATCATCTTTCAAAGGAGAAAATTTTCAGCACTACAAATGAAACATCTCTTAGGAAAACCATGCTTGATTGAGTACCTCTCTGGAATGTTGTGACTAATTAAAGTTTCCCATTAATCCTAGTAGACACTAATAACAATATTTTATTAGTTGTCTCCATTTATTTCAACTAAAAATACATATTCCAGAACTAGGTGTAATTGTCTAGGTGACATCTCTTGATCCTGATGCAGACTAGGTTTGATTTTTCCCCCCCACAGCTATACCATCCAATTGGGTCATGTTCAGTTTTTGATCCACCAAGACACCCACATCTTTTCATATCTACTATTGTCTGAAATATTTCCTTGCTTGATTTTTCCTATCTTCCCATTTTCCCTCAGTATGGTGGCTACTTAGTATGAATTTCACACCTTTGAATTTCAAGGTCTTTGGCTTTTAATTAAAACTAGTTTTATGTCCTGATACTAAGCTAATTATTTACAGTAGTAAAACACTTGAATTACATAGGCATTTACTTCCAAAATGTTTAGTATTAAAATACAAATGTAAAATGCAGCAGGGGTAGAAATTCATTACAACTCAGACTTGTAAAATGTACATTTCAATACATTGTCAAGGTACTCACTTGTTTATTTCTCAGATTCCTTTTTTTCTGATTGTGATGCCCATTTTTTATTCAGGAGAGATGATGTCATTTGAATAATTGTGCTTAAGGGCAAACCACTAAGTTGACTCTTGTTTTCTTTTATCTCTACCAAAGCAGCCAAAATGTTGTCTCTAAAATAAAATAATGAGAACCTTCAAGATCAGCTTGATAAATATATTCCTACAAATATCACCTCTGAATTACACACTTACCTAGTAATCTGTGGATATAACTCTTCCAGTTTCTTTACTACTTTGCGGAAACTTCTTAAGTTTAATGTATTTGGAGTTATAAAAGTAGAAGATGGATTTGGAGTAAACTGTATTGAGCCAAATGGCAAGAGGCTGTCTGCAATATCCTAAATACCAAATAAACAAAAACTGTAGTTGTATTCAAGATTAAAGTATTAATGCTCTTGTTATGGAAACTGTCATTTAAATAATGCTGTAACATTAGAAAGAACATAATTGAAGTTTTCGGAAATAAGACCTTCTTTTATATATTCAATACAACCGAACTGATTAACGTTTTTCACATGCTTTATAGACATGGCAGTTTTAAAAGGTTAATTGGATTATCTAAAATGTTCCCTTTCAATTAAATTCCATTCAATCTAGAAATTTCTTCAATAGTATACAGTAAGTATAGCAATTGTTACAATAGAATCAGCCAATCAGAATAGAGCTGGAAAGGACCTTGGAAGTCTTCTAGTCCAACCCCCTCCTCATTGCAGGAGACCTTATACCATTTCAGACAAGTAACTGTCCAGTCTCTTTCTTAAAAACCTCCAGTGATGAAGCAGCTACAAGCCAGATCATTGTCCTCAATGTTAAGAAGTTTCTCATTAGTTCCAGGTTGCTTCTCTGCTTGACTAGTTTCCATCCATTGTTTCTAGACCTGCCTACAGGTGCTTTGGTAAATAAGTTGACCCCCTCCATTTTCAGGCAAACTCTCAAATACTGGAATACTATCATGTCACCCCTGGTCCTTTTTTCTACACTAGCAAACTCAAATCCTGCAACCGTTCATGTTTTAGTTTCCAAGTCTTTAATATCAGTTGTTCTTTGCACTTTTTCCCAAAGTCTCAACATTTTTTGTAATGTGGTGACCAAAACTAGATTCCAGGTATAGCCTTACTAAGACTTTATAAAGCAGTACTAATACTTCACATGATTTTGATTCTATGCCTGTTTATACAATCAAGGATTTCATTACCCTTTTTGCCTGCTGAAGCACACTGCTGATTCATATTTAAGTGATTGTCCACTAGGACTCCAAGGTCTCTCTCACAGTTACTGTTTTTGAGCCGGGGTTCACCTAATCTCTACTTGTACCTTTTGTTTTCCCTGCCTAAGTATAAAACCTTGCTTTTCTCCACATTAAATTTCATGTTGTATAGGGCCCATTCTTCAAGGTTGTTAAGATCTTTTTGGATCCAGAATTTGTCTTCTAGCGTGTTGACTATTCCTGGCAGCTCTGAGTCATCTGCAAATTTGATGAGTTCCCCTTCTATTCCCCTCATCCAAGTCATTTATGAAGATATTGAAGAATACTGGACCTAAGATGGAATTCTGTGACACCCCACTGCTTACTTCCCTCCATGTAGATGTAGTACCATTAAGGACTATTTGTTGAGTACGGTTTGTCAGCAAGTTACAAATCCATCGGGTGGTGATGCTGTCTGTCCCAGGGGTCGCCAACCTTTTGGACCTCAGGGACCACCAAACTCATAATTTTAAATCCCAGGGGCCAATAACCGGTTCTGTGGGTGTGGCCTCATTTGTGGGTATGGTTTGGTGGTCATGTGACTGGCTGGGCATGGCTTGTATGTAAATATTATAAATATTTATATAAATATTGAATTTTTTATAAAAAAAGAGCAAAATCAGGCAAAGCAGGCAGGCAGATTGAGTTGCTCACAGAACCATTTAGTGATCTATCTATCTGCCATTGGCTAGCTCAGTCTGTCACATAAAATTTGCTTGCCCTGAGTCTGCACTAAATAATAGAACCTTCAGTCCTATGGGAGGTTCAGCTGTGCTTAAAAGCAGAGCCAAAGATCTAAAGACTAGCTAGAAAGCAAGAAATACAACCATTTCCTGCTTCCTAGCTAATCTAAATCTCCCAGCACAGCAAAACAGCTGATGATCGGGGGAAAAATAAGGAAAAATACCAATTTAGCAGGCAAGTTTGCCAGGTAAGGAGTGAGTAGGAGATGAGGTTCCTGCAGGCCATATGGGTGGCACAGCCTTGCGTTTGTGCGCAGCCTGGATTAATTGCTTTGGGGGGGGTGCTCTGGGGGTGAGATTTCTCTGTGGCCCACAAGTGGGCCGTGGTCCACCGGTTGCCGACCACTGGTCTATCCCACATTTTTCTAGCTTAACAAGAAATAGGTTGTGATCTACTTTGTCGAATGCCTTGCTGAAGACTAGATATACTATGTCCACAACATTTCATACTTTGTCAAAGAATGAAATAAGGTTGGTTTGGCATGATCTATTTTTAACAAACCCATGGTGGCTTTTAGTTATAATTTTGTTTCTAGATGTTGGCAGATCTGCTTTTTGATTATTTTTTCCAGTATCTTCCCAGGTATTGATGTTAGGCTGATTGGTCTGTAGTTTCCTGGGTCTATTTTCTCCCACTTTTATGAAGAAGGGAATTATATCAGCTCTTTTCCGATCTCAGGTAATTCCCTGGTGTTCCAGGATTTTTGAAAGATATGGTACAATGGTTCTGAGATACCATCTGCCAACTCCTTCAGAACTCTGGGATGTAAACCATCAGATCTCAGTGATTTATATTCATCAACGTCAGACAGCTATTCTCTTACCATTTTCTTCCTTATTTTAATTTTATTTCTAGTCTGTCTTTTACATTTAGGTTTTTGGTAGGTTGGGCTAGTTTCTTTTTGCGTGAAGACTAGAGATGGAAAGGCCTGGAAAAAAACCTGAAAAATTGAGAAAAAACAGGTTTTTTTCCCTGTTTTTTTTTTTTCAAAGCTGCTTTTTCCAGAAAAAATGAGATTTTGTTTTTGGCAAAATCTTAAATTATTGCAAGTTTTCTCGGCTGAAGACAAGCAAATGCTGGAATACAATTCAAGTAATATTGTAATTCTCAATACAGTTCTCAAACAAGTAAAATATGCATTTATGCCACTAGGGGCGCACTACAGGGAACAGGCTCCAGTTTAGTTTGCTTGTGTACCTCGGACCTCCTACAGTTGAGTAATTGTTGGTATACAGTAGATGATAGTTTCTGTCCTCCTCTCAGGCCTTAACCGACAAGTAAGAGGGTAAATTTATCTGACAAATTAGTTTCTCTTTTATAACCCTTAAATGATTCCTATTAATGATCTCCACCATCACAGTACAGTAAAATGGTGAGACCAACATCTAGAGTTTGGAAACATTTTCACAGTGCAATTTTTGCTGAAAGCAAAGCTGCAATTTGCAAATATTGTGAGAATTCTTTTCTAAGTGCTACAAGGATGACAAAACACATCGTTGCATGCCAGAAGTGCCCTGAAGATATTAAAAAATACTTTATGGAATTAAATGATGAGGAGCAGAATGAAAGTGCAAATATTTGTTCTCATTCCAAAACACTTTTTTGCTGGTTCTGGATTATCACAAAGTGTTTCTTAACCAGCAGCACCTTAAGTAAGGAAGTGTTGCAAACCACTGCCTCACAAAAATACACAATACTCTCATTTATAGATAAAATGACACCTGAAAATCAGGAGAAAATTGACCACGCTCTTGCAAGAGCAATATCTGCTTCTGGATCAGCATTGTCAATAACTGAAAATGCATATTGGCAGGAAACTTAAATTATTACTATCATCATGCCATTTGCCAAGCAGACATTCCTTACCAAGTCTCTTTTGGAGTCAGAATATGAGCGTGTGATGGAATCTGTACAAGGAAAAATCAGTGAAGTACTATGTCTTGCAGTTCTTACAGATGGACAAATGTTCAGGGAGAAGGAATCATCAACTTTGTGATAACACCTCAACCAATCTTTTACAGAAGTATTGAAACTGGAGAGAACAGACATACTGCAAGTATATCAGCAGTGGAAATGTTCAGTTTTAGAGAAAATTGAGAGTGGTTTAAGTATTTGCTTTGCTGACTGACAATGCAAGTACTATGAAAGCTGCATGGGAAATCATAATGGACAAGTATCCACATATTACTGCAATAGGATGTGCATCTCATGAATTAAACTTAATGACTTTATGAAACTGGACACCTTTCGAAGACAACTACAATAAATTACTAATACAAATAAAAAAGGATCTGGAGAACTTGGGAAAATTGCAATTATCATTAATTGGGAGAATAGTGATGGTTTAAATGAATACATTACCAAAAATTATATTCCTGTTTCTAACCATACTGATAAAATTAGAGAAAAACTTCTTTAAGGAACTGAATAAAATGATAGTGAAGTTTGTTTGGCTAGGGAAAAAACCGAGAATAAAATTAAAAGTGCATTAGGATAATAGACTTAGAGGAGGATTTAGACTCCCAGACTGGGAGCTTTATTACCAAGCAGCAGTTCTGACCTGGATAAGAGACTGGATAGAATTAAAAAAGAAAGAGTATTAACGATTGAGGGACATGATTTACAACTGGGATGGCACACCTTTATTTGGGAAGATAAAAATAAATCACAGATGTATTTCCAAAGACATCTAATTAGAAATGCGCTTCTGTATATCTGGAGGAAAATTAAGAGACTTCATTATATGAAAATACCAAATTGGCTATCTACAAGGGAGATTAGGATATATCCCAACTTAAAAGACCTAAATAAAATGGTAACCTATAAAGATTTATTAGATGAACAAGGGAAACTAAAGACAAAACAGGAATTAAAATCCCAAGAAATAGAGATAGATTGGTGGCCATATCTCCAAATTCAGGTGATACAAAAAAGATTTGGAACAATATAGGTTTTATACAGAACAACAAGAATTTGATAAAATATTACAGGGACCACGAGAGAAAATGATAAATAAATTATACAATTATTTTTTGAGAATTAAGTTGGAAGAAGAAATCATCAAAGAAAATGTGATAATTTGGGCAAATTTTTTTGGCTACAACATTGAATTAGAACATTGGGAAAAATTATGGGGAAAAAATTATAAACTAACAATGGCGGCATCATATAAGGAGAACCTATATAAAATGTTCTACTGATGGTATTTACCCCCAGCAAGATGAGCGAAAATGTACCCTAATAGATCAGCGGCATGCTGGAGGTACAAACATAAACAAGGAACATTTTTTCACATGTGGTGGACATGTCAAGAAGCAAAGAAGTATTGGATAAGGATAAAGAAATGGCTCAAGATCATTAAGCAAAAAATTGAGTGTAAACTGGAATTGTTTTTGCACAACACTGGAAACAGACCAATACCCCTACAGAAGATATGGTGATAAAAAAAAGTGCTTGAATGTGCAGAGATGGATAAATTAACAATGGAGTTAAAAGACAAGAAGGAAACAGATTATTATAAGATTTGGGACATACAGTATGAGTGGCTAGAGGAGAAAGATAAAGAATATGTATAAAAATTACTTAAGAGTAGCAGGAAATGTATATATAAGTTATTATAAAAAGGTAAATATAAATATAAGAATATTAGAGAAATATATCAGGAATTGAAAATAAAAATATAACTACGTAAATAGGAAAGAAGCCGACTCTGAAGCACTGTCAAACATAGAAATGTGGTGTAAATGTTTGAAAAATGTGTAATAAAGATTAAAAAATAAAAAGACATTTATCACCTCTTTAAAAAAAAGAAAAGAAACTGGACACCTTTCAAAGAATTTAAAGAAGAGCTTAAAAAATTTATCAAATATGTAAATGCTACGCCGTGTTGTCACCACAGTCTTCAAGAAGAAGCAAGAAAAAAAAGCACAGAATAAAATAGTGACATTGAAGTTCTGTAGTAAAACACATTAGGGTGGAGTGGTGATCTCCTTTGAAAGTCTACTAAAAAACAAAAAGCTCTTCAAGCAACAGTAATAATTGAGGATCTTAAAATTACCAGAAATATAAGGAACACTGTAGTAGATGAGTACATGTTTTGGGTTCAGATTTTAACACCATTTTTTTTCATGAATGCGTGAATCTGAATCAGCAGCCCTGCACTTCTAGAAAACTGAGCAAAGATGATCAATATGGGAGAAGGAAGCTTACATGGTGTGCTGAGCACTTCTAACCTGCAGGCATTTCCTTGAAGGCAGCAAAGTGCCGTTTGAAGTGTGGACTGACCACAAGAACCTAGAGACATTAAAAACCCAATGGAGGCTATCTCCTAAGCAGGTGCAATGGGTACAATATTTTAACTGGTTTATCTTCATGTTGTGCTACCTCCCAGGGGGATAAGAAATTCTTGGTCTTGATGCTTTATCCTGAATGGCTCAATACAATTGTCCTAAGGCAGAAGTAGTCAAACTTCTGCTCCCATCCAGTTAATTGGCTGCCCAAGTCATTAGCTGAGCTCAAGTGAAAGAGAAATGACACATTGACAAGGTGACAGCTATACTTAAAAGACACTCTAAAATCCAACAAATGGTTTCAAAATCATGAGAACATTTGCTCACTCCAGGATGGATTAGCCTGGGTAGGGGATAAAAGATGTGTCAGAGAGCCAGAGACTGATGGTCTTGGGAAAGAATCCAAGTCTGCTGGACATTTTGGTTTTGCATTTAATCAAGAGATGGTTTTGCCATCTCTGAAAAAAGACATTGAAAGCTATGTGGCAAATTGCCCTGTCTGCACCTCTACCAAGTGACAGCACGGAAAGCCTCAGGACTCCTCCAACCAGAAAGAAAGCTATAGTCCTACCTATCAAAAACGTAACTGTAAAAGACAGACTAGAAATAAAAGTTAAAATAAGAAAAATAAATAAATAAATTGTAAGAGAACACCTGTCTGATCTTGATGAACATAAATCACCAGGACCTGATGGATTACATCCCAGAGTTCTAAAGGAGCTAGCAGATGTCATCTCAGAATCACTGTACCACATCTTGGAAATCCTGGAACATCGTGGAACTACCAGAGGGAAAAAAAAGACCCATGAAACTACAGACCAATCAGCCTAACATCAATACCCAGGAACATACTGGAAATATAATAAAAAAACAGATCTGCCAACATCTAGAAATGAGTAAAATAATAACTAGAAGTCAGCATGGGTTTGTTAAAAACAGATTATGTCAAACCAATCTTAGTCTTCAGAACAGTGATTAAATTACTAGACCAGTGAAATAGTGTCAATGCAATATACTTAAGACTTCAGCAAGGACTTCCGGTTTGATGGCATGGTGTGATCAACATAGGGGAGTGGGATTCTGCATCCCCGTGCAAAATCCTCTTTGTTGGAGGGCCCTCCAGGGGCTAAGTAACCCTGTAGGGGTGACAGATAAAGAGGGGCACCCTGCTGGTTGCGGAGAGCCTTGGCTCTCCTGCTGAACCCAAGGTTTTTCCCTCAGTCCCAATCAAGTTTAGACTTCCTGCCAGCTTCCCCACTGACTTATGGAAAGCTGCCAGGGAGTGTTGAAAATGATGATCATGTGAGCAAGACCGAACATTGCACCACTGAAGTAGCCACAACTTTACAAAATTTCAATCCCATGGGATTAATGGATTTTGACACAAATTAACCCTTTGGTTAAAAAACTGTTGCCTTATGATGCACCATTTTGTCCAATTGAAAGTTACCACAGACAGAAACAAGAGTTTAGTCATATATAGATGCTGATTAACTTAAGTATTAATAAAAATTAGTATTGAAGGCACTTAATCATTGCTTAACGCATTAAGATAAATTATGACCTCAGAAGACCTGCACTTATCAGTTAACAAAGCTTATCTATACTAAACCTTGCAATAGATACAGGTAAGTCTTTATGTTCTGATATGCAATCTCATAAAAGTTACCTTTTGATCTACTTCAAAGGATGCTTTTTTTGGTGAAGAAAATACAGTGTCAGAATTGGGCACTTTGGAAGAGCCTGAAGCACAAAGGAGCACTTCTGGAGAACCTGAGGCAGGTCTGAAAACATTTGTTAATGGCAAAGCAGACAATGACGACTTCAAATCATCTTTGGAGACATCAGACATTTTTAAAGTGAAAGGATCATCTGGAGGCAGTATCAGTGTAGCATCAGAGTTTTTCTGATAGTTGGTTCTCTTTTTAGATAGGGGCTCATGATTTTCAAACTTTTGTTTCATACAGTTTTGATTCTCTTGGATTCCTTTTTCTCCAATTGTCCTTTCAAGCTGAACTTTTATTGCTTTTCCTTTTATTTTTCTCCCATTCATTTCTTTCACAGCCAGCTTTGCATCGCAGGCTGTTTTAAAAGTAAGAGATGCATACCTAAAATGTAAAATATATGCAAAATTAAAAAAAAATACTTTCATTTCATTAAGTAAATATAGGAAACTAGCTCAATACCCATGCTTCGCTACAAAACTGTGTGGTCAGGCTAGTTTTTGGGGAGAAAAATAAGGGGGGAAAATTCTACCTCTGCCTACCAGCATCCATTCACCTGGCTAGCATCCTGTCAGTGTGTGAGAGTTGAGGACTGTTTGGAAACTGAAACAGTATTTGCTGAGTGAGCAAGGAGACAGCAAGGAGCCTGGGCATGGCTTAGCTCAACTATTCTGTACTAAAGCTGCTTGGTGCTGTGAAACTGAAACTTAGACTCCTCTCCTCTGCTTGTGTTTTGCATTTGGAACAGATTTCTTTTCAGGTGGGAAGAGGGAGTAGAACTCCTTAGCATCAGAATGTGTTAATAATAATATATGAAATACTAATGATCTGATGGTCATTTTGAAAAATCCTTTCTTAGTAAGCACCTAGAAGCCAAGAGGAGCATACGTGCCGAATTTCAAGTTTGTAGGCTTTATGGTTCTGGAGATTTTGTGATGATATGTGAGTGGTATTTCACTTTTTAAAATATATATATAGATGATGACTAATACATCGCGTTAAATTCATTACATTTATTTTGCCTTTCAGAAAGTTTCTTTTAACAAGTGAGGATGGATACTGCCAGGTAAAGATTAATTCTTTCTTCCGTGGAAGGTGAACAAAAACTTAAAAAAAACAAACCTAGAATCATAGAGGGACTTTGGAGATATTCTGCCCAAGGCAGGAGATCCATGCCATCCTGGAACAAATGGATGCCCAATCTTTTTTTGAAAACCTCCAGTAATGAAGAAGCCACAATTCCAGGAGGCAAGCTGTTCTATTCTATCAGGAAGCTTCTCCTTAGTTCCAGGTTGGATGTCTCTTTAATGAGATTCCACCCACTGCTTCTTGTCCTGCTCTCAGATGCTTTGGAGAATAAACAACCCCCTCTTTTCTGTGATGCCCCTCAAGAAAACAGCTATTGTGTCACCCCTAATTCTTCTCTTTGTTAGCTAGATCAGGGGTCGCCAAACTTTTGGACCTCAGGGACCACCAAACTCATAATTTTAAATCCCGCGGACCATTAATATGAATTTGACTGACGGTGACTTGCTGACGTTGGTGGGAAAGAGAGAGATCTGATCTAACCTCGGAGGGCTGGCAGTTATGCGCTCTCTCTCTCTCTCTCTCTCACACACACACACACACACACACCACCCCTTCCAAGGTGGCCATATTCCTAACTTGCTTTTCAGCTCCATTCTCGGGGAGGGAGGGAGGGAGGGGGAGAGAGGGAGAGAGAGAGAGAGAGAGAGAGAGAGAGAGAGAGAGATGGTATTCTGCAGTACCAAATGGATCAGTAGGAAAACGGAGTGGGGGATTTTCCTGCAGACTTTTTTTCTGCAGAGACCCTAGGAAAATCACAAAAAACGTCTGCAGGAAAATCCTCCACACCATTTTCCTACTGATTGATCATTCTTTATTGTCTCCAGCTCCTTTCTCAGGAGGAGGGAAAAAGAGATAAACTTTTGGCTTCATGCAAGGAAAGCAGCAGAAGTCTTTCTTTCTCTCCTCCAAACTCCACCAGAAATGAGTCTTTGGTGCAGCCTCTTGAAGCAGGATGCCTTGCAGGGTCCCAAGGACTCATTTATGGCAGAGATTGGGGGAGAGAAAGAAAGACTTTTTTTGCTTTCCTTGCGTGCAGCGAAAAGCAGAAGAAAGGAGTGGAAAGAAGCAGCCTGGTGGCCAGGCCTCCTCCAATCCAATTCCATCTCTCTGTCTACAGTCGACTTCAATCCTCAGCGGCAACAAGTGTTTATTAGAAATAGAGAAAATATATATATTATTTTGTATTTCATTTTAATTAACTCTATTTCTGAATTCTATTTGTTGGTCAATAATAAAATAAAGTTTTGTTGATGATGATGCTATAAGGCAGTGATGACAAACCTTTTTGTTGTGTGCTGAAAGTGTGTGCACGACGCCCACAGTGCAATGCACCCTCCTGAGCATGCAACACCCCTGCCCTGCCCCAACCCTTACCTGCACTGTGCATGTGCGTGCCTCCCAGCTGAATTTTGGCCCATTTGAGGCTGTTTTCGCCCTCCCAGAGGCTCAAGGGAAGCCTCTGTAGCCTTGGGAAGCTGAAAACAGGCCTGTTTTGGCACTTCCGGTATTTCTGAAAGGCCTGTTTTTCGGCCTCCTGAGGCTGCAGAGTCTTCCCTCGAGCCTCCGGGAAGGCGAAAACGGCCTCAAACAGGCCAAAAATCAGCTGGGAGGCACATGCAGGCACAGTGCAGGTAAGTTTGGCTGGGGCTCACGTGCCTGCACAAATGGCTGTGTGCCACCTGTGGCACGCGTGCCATGGGTTCGCCATCATGGCTATAAGGTAACAGAACCTTGCAAGTCTGAATGCACCTCCATCGTTCCTCCTTTTACTTTCCAGAGAACTAAGGAGGGTCAAGTTTGACTGCTTTCTGAAATCATATTTTTGCTTCAGAGTAAAACTTCTTTTATCTAACTATTGTTTTGTTGTCTTTCCCCTTTGGTTCAAGCTTATTCTTACATCCCATTGCAGGGTATGAAGAGGGTGTATGAGGAGAACAGCTTGTCATTAGCAGTGCAGAAAGCAGACAACTATTTAAATTCTAAGGAAGAGAGGCTTCAGGTCTTCCTGACTGTTTATTATATTAAATACTATTTCTCTACTCATGTCTACTGAGCAATAATCAAGACTGGAAAAATTATATACATCTTATATTTAGATAAGGCTAGCATTCTTTTTGCTGAAGTCATGTGCACATACACGTGGTTGAAGTATAGCTGTATATTCAGTGTTAATCAGTTTAAGTTCACATTTGACTCTACTGACATGAAAACATACACCATATACACAATTATTAGGCAAGTGAGTATTTTGATCACGTCATCATTTTTATGCTTATTTCTACCTCCAAACTGTATAAACTTGAGTGCTTAGTAGATATAAACACATCAGATGATGTGTATTTGTGTAATGAGGGAGGGTGTGGCCTAAAATCAACACTCTATATCAAAGTGCGTATAAACATTAGGTAGCTTCTGTCCCTCAGGCAAAATGGGCCAAAAAAAAGATTTAACTGACTGTGAAAAGTCAAAAATTGTAAAAATTCTTTCAGAGGATGCAGCACTTTTAAAATTGCTAAGATATTGGGACCTGATAACAGAAGCATGAAAACTTTTGTTTAAAATTTTTTAAAAAAACAGAATTGTTGCAGAAAGATATCTCTGATAAACTGAAAGACAAAAAGGATAAGTACAAAAAATGGAAAGAGGAACACATAACTAATATCAACAGATAGCCCAAATCTGCAAAGATGAACTCAGGAAAGCAAAGGCTCAGAATGAACAAAGACATACAACAAAAGTCAAAGATAATAATGTTTCTTTCAACATATAAACAACAAGAAAAAAGTCAAGGAAACAGTCGGTCCACTAAAGAGAGAAGATGGTAAGGAAGTAAGAGGCAGCAGAGAGAAAGCAGAACTGTTTAACTCATTCTTTGCATCAGTCTTCACACAAAGAGAAACTATAACTCAACCTACTAAAATATAACTGTAAAAGACAGACTAGAAATAGAAATTAAAATAAGCAAGACAACGATAAGGGAACACCTGTCTGACCTTGATGAATATACATCACCGGGACCTGATGAATTACATCCAGAATTATGAAGGAGCTGCCAATGTTATCTCAGAACCATTGTGTCGTATTTTTAAAAAATCTTGGAGCACTAGGAAACTATCAGAGGATTAGAAAAATGCTAATGTGGTTCACATCTTCAAAAAAGGGAGAAAACAGACCGAGGAAACTACAGACCAATCAGCCTAACATCAATATCTGGGAATATACTGGAAAAAATATTCAAAAAAGAGATTTGTGAATATTTAGAAAGAAATGTTATAAATTGTAGCCAGCGTGGTTTGTTAAAAAGAGATCATACCAAACCAACCTTATTTCATTCTTTGACAAAGTAACTAAATTAGTAGACCAGTGAAATGCTGTGGACGTAGTATGCTTAGACTTCAGCAAAGCATTTGACAAAATAGACTACAACCTACTTCTTGGTAAGCTAGAGAAATGTGGGATACACAGCACCACCACCAGCTGGATTTGTAACTGCTCAACAAGTAGTTCTTAATGGTACTACATCTTCATGGAGGGGAAATTAGCAGTGGGGTACCATAAGGTTCCATCTTGGGTTCAGCACTCTTCAGTATCTTCATAAATGACTTAAGGGGATAGAAAGAGAACTCATCAAATTTGCTGTTGTCACCAAGCTGGCCAACACTCCAGAAAACAAGCTTGGATCCAAAAACATATTGGCAGACTTGAACAATGGGCCCGATCCAACAAAGAGAAATTTAATGTGAAGAAAAGCAAGGTTTTACACCTGGGCAGGAAAAGTCAAAAGTACAAGTACAGATTAGGCAAACCCTGGCTCAAAAACAGCAACTGTGAGAGGGAACTTGGAGTCCTAGTATACGATCACTTAAACATCAGTCAGCAGTGTGCAGCAGCAGCCAAAACAGCTAATACAATATAAACAGAGGCATAGAATCAAAATCACGTGAAGTATTAGTACCACTTTATAAAGCCTTTTTCAACTTCAAAAGGTGCCCATGCTGTCGCAGCCATGTTTTCATTTCTCAGCTTGCCACAGACTAGCCCCAGATGACCAAACGAAATCGTCCTGTTGGAACCAAGGTCATCTCAACAGATGTTTGGCAATGGTTTGAAGCAGTTGCCATAGAGACACCAGAGAATCTAACTGGACAATGTGACCTGGCTGAAGGAAGGGAGGAAATAATTCATTCTGTAATTAGACGAATATTGTGGGAACTAGCTAGTATTGCTTTTGCATGCAGAAATAATGTGCTCAATAAAGTTATGCTTAAAGAGATCTGGTTGTCTTAACTTGCTAGTTTCGTTGGGTTCATCAGCCTTAATAAGACCCGGAATACTGCATCCAGCTGGAATACTGCAGTTTTAGTCACATTAAAAAAAAGATGTTGAAACTTTGGAAAAAGTACAAAGAAGAGCAACTAAGATGATTAAAGGCTTGGAGACAAATATATGAAGAATGGTTGTAGGATTTGGGTTTGGCTAATCTAGTAAAAAGAAGGATGGGGTGGGGGGAATGATACACCAGTGGAACCCTACCTGTTCCACTACTGGTTCAGTAATCGTGTGCTTGCATGTGTGCACCTAATGCGCGTGCACAGCTTTCCACACACCAGCTGAGGCTTGCAGCACCAATCAGCTGAGAGGATAAAGAAAAGTGAAGGGCGAGTGGGAGGGCCAATCCTGCACATTTCTTTTCTTTCTCTTCTCAGCTGATTGTGGGAGGCTTTTTTTTACTACTCCAGTATTTGAGAAGCTGCCACAAAGAGGGGTCAACTTATTTACCAAAGCACCTGTAGGCAGGACAAGACAGGGCTGGGGGAACGGTAATTTACAACTCTCAGATTGCTGTTAATTAAAAAAAAACTTGTTACTAATTAGCTTAAGCCTCCCCAAGCAGATACCCAGAGAAAGATGGGGGAGGGATTTACAGAACAGCTTGCAACAGTAACAGAGATGGAAGGGACCTTGAGGTCATCTAGTCTAACCCACTGCTCTCATAAAAGAGTATTTCTGATAAATGTCTAACCAGTCTCTTCTTAAAAGCTTCCAGTGATGGGGCACCCACAACTTCTGGAGGGAATTTAAATTTAAAACCTACAAACTACAGCAATATACACTAATTTCCAAAATAAAAGCAAAGAAACACAATAATATAGAATGCTTTGTATAGATGCTGGCTAGCTTTTCTACAAGCAGCTTCAAGGCAAATGCAAACAAACTTTATCTTTGCAAAGTACTGTATTTACAAATACAATAGTTCGCAAACTATAGTAGTTAAAAAGCAGAACAGTTCCCAAAGTGCATACAAACGAACAGTACAGTACTATAGAATAACAAAAAAGAATTTTTTAAAATACTTTCAGAAACAATTCTAGAACTCAATTCTAGCACCAAGTAGCCTCTTTTTGGTCACAGTTTTGTATTTCTAACATAAGTATCCTCTGTAAATAAATTCATTCTTGTGAAAAATGCACTAAATTGAACTTTTGAACCTGGAGGATTACCTATACGCCACTTTGAACAGTGTCTGGGAGACTGTGGTTGTTGCTGCACAAAAAGTTGATCATCAAAAGATCAAGAAACTAACAGACCCCATGAATGGAAGCTTATTGAAAAGTAGGGTGGCTATATTGGTTACATTTTGAAATGTCAGAAATATTTGAGTTGTTTAATTATTCTCACTTTAACAGATGCAAATAAATGAGATGGGCAATTTTTCATTTTTCATATAGTTGCCTAATAATTCTGTATACTAATAAGTTTTCCAATAATTGTGCACAGATAGATATTCTCCTAAGAAAGCCAAAACCTCATTTTTACTTTCTTAAATATTCAAGTTTGAGGTTTATTAACATTTTGGATTGACCAAGCACACTGTAGTTGTTAAATAATAAAATTAATTGTCCAAAATACAACTTGCCTAATAATTGTACAGTGTATACATTTCTAACGAATTGATTAAAGGATATACTTCCTGCCATAAACTACCAACAAATATAGTACTATTGGTAGGAGTAAAGACAATGTCAGAATTTACTATTTTAATAAGTTACTAACTCATTTCTAAAACATGGAAATTCGTAATGTATATAATGTATATCCCTAAATGTTTGGTTCAGACATCCCAACAGTAAGCAGCCACAGACGTGAGAGTACAACATACATACCTGTAATTTTCAGAATAATCACAAACCAAAACCTCAGAAACATTATACTTCTGGAAATGAATCCAAAGATCAACCTGAAATAATCAAGAAGATAGATGTACTTTCACTGTAGCATCAAGTGAAACAAACATATTCTAATCTTAACTTACTTCTGATACTGAAGAATTCAGACCATCAACATAGACAAAATAATTGTTTTTCAACTCTTTTTTCCTCCTTTCTATTGCCTGTGTTTCTAAAAATATACAAAGCATATAATTCAGGTATTTACTCTTAAATTAAAATAAATGTTACAAAGATAAAGAGTAGTTATCAATGCAGGGAAAAGTATTCAGTATTTATATGGATTTTTTTTCTTGATATTTCTTACTGATTCAAGGGGTACATTCCTGGATTGCATAGAGCAGGGGTGTCAAACTCAAGGTCAGGGGGTCAGGGCTGGCCTGCGGGGTGCTTAGATCTGGCCTGTGGAGCCACCCTGGAAACAAAGCACCAGCCCATGGTGCCTCCTCCAGCAAAAGCACATTTTCAGTTATGACAGCCTCCTGCAAGCTTCTGCCAGTAAAAACAGAGCTTAGGAGAGCTGCACATGGCCATCCCAAGCTGTTTTCACTGGCAGAGTGCTCAGGCCACCACAGGCACCCCCAACATGAGTGATGTTGAGGTGGCCATGCCCACCCTGGCCACTACCACCCCAGCCTGAGGTCGAACACAATCCTGAAGCGGCCCTCAATAAAATTGAGTTTGACACCCCTGAAGTGTTTTTTTATTTGACCTTGTTTTTCCACTTCTAACTTTCTATAGTCTTTTTTTTTTTGGAGGGGGGGGAGAGCACCTCTATCACAAGCTGCAGATTTTATAGTCTGGAAAAATCCATTTTGGTCTTCATGTATATGCTCATTTAACATTCTTTTTAGTCTACTTGCTATAATAGAAGTAAATATTTTGTAATCAGTATTTAACAATGAAATCAGCCTATAATTTTGTATATATCGGGGATCTGAATCCTCTTTTGGGATCAGCGAAATCAATGGCCCCCTCCATGAATCCAGCATCCTGGCTGCCAATAAGACATCATTAAAAACTTTAAATATTATAAATAAATATATGTATTATCTAACCGTATTTTAAATATTCTTAAACACAAACAGTATTACATTCATCCCCAAGTGGATTAATTGTGATTGCACAATGAATTATAATATTAATATATAAAATCCTATAGTTATTAACTAAATAACACTTAATGTTCTTACTATTTTCCCTATATATCTAATCGAAGTATAACTATCACTATCATTAATAAATGAATTAAATCAGTTAATTCAATTACTTAACAATCAATTACAACAATCAATTTTCCTTTCCCCAGTTTATTTATATTTATATTTATAATCATTATAAAGAGAGATTGAAGAAGGAGAGATCGTTCATCATAGCGCCGGATGGTGGGGGAATAAAGAAAAAATGAGCAAATGTATACAGGAAAAAGGGAGTAAAGAAGGGGAAAAAGGAATTTTAAAGTAAATTTTTAGCTTTCCATCTCTAAGTTTAAGAACTTACACTCCAAACGCACTGGAAGTGGGGAGGTAAGAAATGCTGAGTAGTGACTGCAATTACACAGTATCTCCACACATTCAGAAGCTTCCACTTTTACTTTTCGTCTTAGTGTTCCTAAGTTCAATTTTCCTTATTTTCTTCAGATGGAACCACCTCCCCAGTTAGATCAGTATACTCCCTGAAGGGCAGTTAAATGGTTTACATCGGTTATATTGTAACGATAACTTCAGGATTTCTAAGTATCGCCTGTGGCTCCGCACTGTGTCTATTCCGTCAGCTCCGATCTGTTTCCCGTCTCCGATTTAATAGTCTTTCAGCATAAAAATCGAATGAAATAGTCCAAATCCTCCACAACTTCGTCACCTTCCAGCCGCTAGATTCCCTTCTGTTAATATTGGTGTGGTATATCTCCTGACCTCGTAAACTTCCCTTTTTACTCATTATTGTCCTCTATCTTTCCTCTGTCTGCCAAGCCCCTTCACTTTCATCCGCTTTTTGGCCGCTTCCTTTTAGGGCTCCGGACAGACAATTGTAACAGCCTTATAAAAGTCTATAGCATTCCAATCATCCTCTCCACCGCTAATTTTCTCTGCCACCCTCTTCACCATTGATCCCACAAACTGTCACTCACTCGCTTCTTTACATCGGTGGCAGTCCGGACTTTGGAGCCACCATTGATAGGCAGCTGTTTCTTGCTTGTTGGGCTCTGGAGGACTCCTCTTCGCTGCACGGGGGTTACTTTCCCCACACTGCAGCCCGAGTCTCCCCCCACACCGGCACGAATCTCTCCAGGACTCATACACCCTCAAAGGATTGCACCAACCGCAAAAAGAGATTAACTGAAACCACGGACGGGCTTCTGCACCTCTGTTCATCCTTGCCTTACCACCGGAAGTCCATAATGAATCATATATTACAGGGGAGAAAGTTACCCCCAACTTGAAAAGAAGCTAATATCTTGATATTACCAAGCAAAAGTCAAGATGTTAGGATAATAAAAAATTATAGGCAAATCTCATTATTAAATAAGGATTACAAACTTTTTGCTGCAGAAAGAAGTAAATGTTGATTTCAACAACCACTTTGTTAGATGTGCCATTCTAAGAGTTTGGAATAAATATAAAACAATGTTTTTCATGAAGATACCTCTGGCTTTTCCCACAGGAAGCTTACTTAGGAAAGAAATGGTGATGAAGCCGGACTGGTAAAATAATATCTTTTTATTTGGTGATCCTAACCTCAAGTCTAAGGAGGAGCTAAGAAAAGGACATCTTTGCCACATATCCACAATTGAAAGAAAGATTCAAATTAGACAAAAAGAGTTATGGGTTAGACTTTCTGGAAAATAAATTAGAAATCTTATTGTGTGGTAGTGATGAATATATTGTCACTAAGGTCTATAAAACATGATTGATCTTAAATTTGGAAAATGAACATGTAAAGCATTGTATGAGTCAATGGGCAAGGAACTTTGGATGTACAGTGAAACCTCGGGGTCGTGAACGCTCCTGTTCGCGACCAAATCGGGTTCCAACCAAAATACTCACCTGATTTTTGAATTGGGTCATGATTCAAAAATCAGGTGATGAACAAACCCGGCTGTGGCGATTTCTCCTTCCATGCATGTGCAGTCCATCCATGCATGCACAGTCAGTCATGCTTCCAGTCACGACCAAATCAGGTTGCGAGTGTAGTCCTGGAACAGATTACGATCACAACCTGAGGTTCCACTGTAATGTAATGCTGGAACAATGAGAGAACGTGGAAGAAAGGTTTAACATTTACTTTAAACTACACTTTAAAAGAAAATTTCTATACAATGATGTGTCATTGGTATTTAACTCCAGACAAGTTATCAAAAATATAGTATATAATATATGTTCTGTCTCGCCTTTCCTCTTTCCCAAAAGATGAAAGAGTACAAACTCACACAAACACAGGCAGGCAAGCTGGCTCAGACTTCACAGAATTAATTCTTTGGAACTGAGAATATTCTTGGCATTCCAACACATCCTGCCTGCCAAGTCCGAACTGACAGTAAATAAAATTTTACTCACAGAAAATCACAAGGCAGTCCATAAAGAAAATCTGAAGTAAGGTTAAACTTTGTCCTGTACAAAGTTTCAGGAGAAAACACACCCACTTTTATCCCCTGTGGGGTGTGGCTCAATGACTCAACTCACTCTCTGATCCTCCCACGCCTCCTACGTTGCTGCTCACGTTTCTCCCTACGACGCTGCTTAGGATCGAGCCAACACTCTTTCTCTTTACTCCGTCAGGGGCTGCTCCGATATGCCTTCCTCCTGATTAATCTCAGGCTGTTCCTCTCAGTTGTCTGATGGAACCTGAGGAGGCATTATCAGGGAGAAAGGTCCTGGGGAGGGAGGCATTGTCAGAGAGGAAGGTCCTGGGGAGGAAGGCATTCCCAGTTCCTCCTCCTCATCTTCCAGGTCCTCTTCCTCTGACAGCATAGGCTCGGGAATCAGGGCCACAACACAGAAAGGTATTTCAAATGAATGTTGAAAATGTAAATGTAAAGAGAAGTTGGCAAAGCCTAGGAAGATCTACAGCTGCTTCCTGATGCAGGTCATTTCCCATTCAAGTACAGCCCACTTTTTTGAGGTCCATTTCTACTCCTTTGTGGGAGTAGATTCATTGATTGAATGAACACTGCAGGTGCCCCTTGCAGACCAAACAGACCCAGAATTGAAAATGATCTTCCACTCATCCCCTTTTATTATCCATATCCAGTAAGAAGCTTCCCTCAAGTCCAGCTTTCTAAAAATTTTTTATTTTAGCCAGATGGCTTATGCATATCTTTCATTAAGGGCAGGAGATATACATTCTCCATGTAGATAGCACGGTCTTCAGTAATTTATTCATAATCTTAGGTAGCCATCTATCTTTTCACAAAATAAAATGGGATACACAATTTTGCTGGCTGGCCAGGTTTTTATTAATAAAGCCTCAGTTCTTCTAGTTGTCTCGGTATTATCAAGTACAGTTTGGGTTTTGACAGCTTGGTCCCAGGTAGAACTTCAATGGCATTGTCTGTGGGGCGATGTGGGTGTGAAGCCATCTGATTCCCTCTCATTAGATACTTCTTCCAGCTCCCAGAATTTCTTTGAAATGAGGCCAACTGCATTGCCTTGCTTGTGGGCTGGCAGCACCAGAATTTATTTCATTTTTTTAATGAGGGTGCGAGTTTGCATTGTCATTGCGGCTTTAACATTGGAATTTCTCCAAGATTTTAAAGACTTTTTTTCTTCCAATGCACTGAGAGATTACACTTCTCTACCCAAGCAAGATCCAGTATGATAGAATGGTTCATGCCAGGGGTTCACAATAAAGCTAACTGTTTCCATGCGGGGTCCAATTCTCATTTCCAGAGATTGTTACGAAGACTGCAGGGCCTCCCCCAGCTAATGAGGTATCTAATTTTGTGAATGCTATTGAGGTTTTGAACTCCCAGAGATGCATTCCAAGACTCTCAACTACATTGGGGCTAACTAGACACCTGATGCACCCAGAACCTAATAATGGGGTTAGCATGCCCTTCTTCCCCGAGGAAGTCACCAGAAGATATACTGTCACTGCCATCAGGCTTATGATTCTACTTACCATCTGATCATTCTCCCATCACAGGGGTTTTCAGGCCGGCTTTGGATCCTTAATCAGAGTACCCTCACTATCGTTAGAGGATATGATAAACTCTATCATCTTGACTCCCCTTCATATTCTTTGCTTTCCCCTTCCTTAGGGGTCATGTTGTATGGCCAGTGGTGATAGTGGGGGTGTGCTGTTAATAGCTCAGTGGCCTTCCTTGCCATTTCAGTAGCATCCTGTCAAGTGTAGTCTGGGGCTGAGGCCCCTCTTCTCCAATGTTGGGGCTTCTCTTCTCTCCAAGGTCCCGAATTATCATGGCTTCCTTCCTGGGAACTTATGGAACGAGGCCAGATCAATCTCCACTTCTCCAATCAGGATCGATCAATCAGAACAGAACTGAACAGAAATTGGAGATCTTCTAGTCCCCTCCTCAAGCAAAAGACACTATACAATTTGAGACAAGTGGCTGGCCAATCTCTTCTTTAAAAACTCCAAAAATGAAGCACCCAAAACTTCTGAAGGCAAGCTGTTCCACTGGTTAAATGTTCTCACTGTTGGGAAGTTTTCCCTTAATTCCAGGTTTCTTCTCTCATAGATTATTTTTCATTCATTGTTTCTTGTCGTGCCTCTGGTATTTTGGAAAATAAGGTGACCCTCTTGTTTATGGCAGCTCCTCATCTAACTGGAACACTGCTACCATGTTACCTCTAGTACTTCTTTTCTCTAGAAAAAAGAAGTACTTCTTTTCTCTTTGACACTCCAGGCATGTCAAACTCAATTTCATTGAGGAAAACATCAGGGTTGTGTTTGACCTTGGGGAGCCAGGATGAGGTGACATCACTTGTGCCAGGAGTGCCTGTGGTGGTCTGAGTGCTCTTCCAGAGGAAACAGACTCCCAAGCTCTGTTTTCGACTGTGATGGCCTCCTACAACCCTCTGCCAGCAAAAATGGAGCTCGGGAGTACCACTCCTGAGCTCCATTTTTGCTGGCAAAGGCATAGTGGGCTGGTGCTTTGCTTTTTCCAGGATGGCCCGTGGGAAAGAACTAAGCGCCCACTGGGCCGTATTCGGCCCCTGGGCCTTGAATTTGACACTCCTCCTCCAGACTAACCATACCCAGTGCCTGCAACCATTCTTCATGTTTTAGTCTCCAGATCTTTAATCATCCTAGTAGCTCTTCTCTGAACTTTTTCCAATCTCAACATCTTTTTTCTAGTATGGTGACCAAAACTGATTGCAGTATTTTAGGTGTGGTCTTAAAAAGGCATTATAAAGCAGTACTAATATTTCATGTGATCTTGATTCTATGCCTGTTTATAAAACCTAGAATTGTGTTAGCTTTTTTGGCGGCTGCTGCTGCTGCTGCACATTGCTGGCTCATATTCAAGTGATCATCAACTAGGAGACAAAGGTCCCTCTCAGTTACTGTTTTTGAGCCAGGTTTTGCCTAATCTATACTTGTACCTTTGGTTTTTCCTGCGTAGGTGGAAAACTTTACTTTTTTCCACAATAAATTTCATTTTGTTGGATAAGGCCTATTGTTCAAGTATGCCAAGATCTTTTTGGATTCTAAGCTTGTCTTCTAGAATGTTGGGAATTCCTGCTAGCTTAGTATCATCTGCAATTTTTTTCCATTTTTTTTTTTACAAACATATCATTATGTGAACAGTGTGGCACCAGAATATCTTACTTTTTAAAACAAATATGACAATACTTTTCATATTTAATACTGTTGACAATCTTAATATTAATACATATATTTTGTTAAATTGTAATCTTTCATTCTTTTGATTATACGTTTAAATATCTTATTTCTGTGTCCAAACTCTAAATATCCCCCTTTTAACGGCAATTTAAATATTATTAATCACATTATACCAGACTTATATAATTCTAAAAATAATTCACCAATTTATATTGAGATAGTTTTCCATTATTTATCCCCTTTCTGATTTTTAACTATGCCACTATTTTATTTGAAAAATATCCCCTTTCTAATTACATTTTACAACTTATTTATTACAAATAAAATAGTATTCATATTTATGTTTGACAAGTTATATAAGTCTAATAATAGTTTTATTGTTATAACCTTTCATTATTATTTTATTTCAATGTTATTTTTGTTATTTTTATGTCAATCATTTTCTGCATCATTCTTTTTCCTACAAATAAAATGTTAATATTCATATTACAATAAGTTTAATTAATCATATACATATTTATGTTCAATTGTTTAATCATTCCATATAACATATTCAAAATTACTCTCATTAAAATTCTAAACTCCCTTGTTATTAATTCACCTTAGAATGTAAAAATTTTATTCCCTTAATCCCCCCTTTTCTAACTTCTAGCCCTTTTTTGTTATCCATCATCTCTCACTCACATTAAAATTTGGATTATTCGTTTCTTAGCTTGTCTTCCATATTCCTCTCTTGGATCTTTACCTCTATATGCTACCACTTCTTGGCCCATCCCTTTAAACATTTCTTCCTTCTCTACCCAGTTCCGTTGCCTCATTTTCAAGTTATGTAGTTTTACCCCAGTCTCTCTCCCAAAGAAAGCTTCCTGCAGTTCCAATTCCTGTTTAACTTCCCTTAAAATACTCTCCCCTTGGTTTATATCATCAATCATTGTCATTTTTGTTTTTAGCTCCATCTTATCTTTCTTTTTTATTTGTTGTTTTGTTTGTTGTATTTTTCCTACTGCTCTTTCGGTTAATTCCTCCTCTTCCTGGACATTCTGTTTTCTCTTTGTAATTTGTGTCTTAATTTCCAGGTCTGCATCCATGCTTTGTATTTTATTCAAGATCTCCTCACACCTTCTTGTCAAAATATCCTTCATATCCTGAATTTCCAACACAATTTCTTCCCAAATTCCACTTATCTTTTTTTTTGTTTCTTTTATCCAATAATCCAACAATCTTATTCAAGCTAAAGTCACTTCTCAAACAGAGTTCAATGTCCAGGAGTCTTTGTATCTGCAAATTAGTCAATCTGTTCTTCTAGATAATCCAAAAATGAAATCAGTCTATATTGAAACTTTCAGGGGTCTTTTTAGTGGTCAAGCTTTCCTTATTCTCCCCTTTAAATCTTCCAGGCCTTTACAGAATTTTGGGAATATATTGTGCCTTCCTTTGACAGCAAGTGGCGCTCTTACATCAGTTTTAACTTTGTCTTATCTTTGTTTCTAGTTCAATTTTACTCATATTCTCCCAAATGTAAAAATATTCACTTTTTATATAGGTACTTCCAGCATTTTACAATGCCTATCCACAGCCAATGTTTGTCCAATTAAAAGGTCCACTTTTCTGTATTTTTAGCAAACTTTCTTTTTTACTCCTTTTCCTTCTGTTTTAAAATCTTGAAATTTTATTCACTGTGTTAAGATGCCGCCACTTTAAAGATAGTTCTGAGTCACTCTTTTTCTGAGTCTTTTTTCTCAGGGTTGCACATTAGATATAAAAGATTTTTCTCACCCAGTTCCAGACACTATTTACTGGCTCCGCTCTCTTGCCCTCTTCTTAGTTGTGAAACTCTCTCCGGCTGTGTGGCAGCCATCTTGGCTGCCTCTTCTTCTTGCTCTTCACAGAGGGGCAAAGAAAGCCCTGGGGCTCTACAGGGGAGTTGCGTTCTCCTCTGGAACCTCACAGGATGCCCCTTTTGGCTTCACCACCCCTCTAAGATGGTTTTGGCTCCTTTTGGAACCCATGGACAAGGACAAGCCGGCTCAGGGACAGAGAGCTCCGTTCCCTTGCGACTAGTTTTGCTGTGACATCACTTCCAGTTCCTCGTATCATCTGCAAATTTGATGAGTTCCCCTTCTATTCCCTTATCTAAGTCATTTATAAAGGTATTAAAGAATACTAGACTTAGGATGGAACCTTGTGGTACCCCACTACTTACTTCCTTCCATGCAGATTTATTACCAATTACAAATCCATCTGGGGGTGATGCTGTCTATCCCACATTTTTCTAGTAGGTTTTGGTCTACTTTGTCAAATGCCTTGCTAAGTACAGCAGTGGCCAAAATTGTGGAAACCTTTTGGGAAAAATGTACTTTTTAGGTTTGATGGCTAATAACACTTTTTTGTAGTAGTAGTACCATAATCCTTGCACTCAACTTCACATGGCATCGCGCCATTTTATCTTGCATACATCCAGATGACTTTCTTGTCATGTAGGCACAGTCTCTTTATTCTTCTATCATCACTTGCTGTTGTGCACCTTTTTTCTGCCTTTACCAGCGTGGTTTTGTAGTGACTGAGTCTCCTTATACCTCTTCAAAAACGTAGAAATGTCATCTTTGGTTAAGTTTCCACCAATTTTTCTTCTAATTTCTTTATTTCTGTAGCCTTGTAGCCTATTACTGTAGCTTTCTGGGTGACCAGTAAACTCTTGCACCATTACTTTAATTTTATTACATTTTACAGCTCACTAAAGAACACAAAAAATGCAACCAACTTGATAGCAATCACATAACACACTTTTTCCAAAAGGTTTCCACAATTTCGGCTACTACCGTATACTACCACAGCATTATGCTAATCTACTCATTCAGTCATTTTGTCAAAAATGAAATAAGATTGGTTTATCTGTTCTTAAGAACCTCCTGCTGGCTTTTAGTTATTTTATTTGTTTCTAGATGTACACAGATCTGTTTATTATCTTTTCCAATAACTTCCCAGGTCTTGATGTTAGGCTGATTGGTCTGTAGTTTCCTGGGTCTGTTTTTTTCCCCGTTTTTTTTGACGATGGCAACTACATTAGCTCTTTTCCAATCCTCAGGTAGTTTCCCGTTGCTCCAGGATTTTTGAAAGATATGGTAAAATGGTCCTGAGATAACATCTGCCAACTCCTTCAGAACTCTGGGATGTAATCTGTCAGGTCCCAGGGATTTTTATTCATCAAGATCAGACAGGTGTTCTTTTACAATTTTCTTGCTTACTTTAATTTTTATTTCTAATCTGTCTTTACGGTTATCTTTTTGGTAGGTGGGGCTATAGTTTCTTTTTGTAAAGAATGAATTAAATTGCTCTGCTTTCTCTCTACTGCCTGTTATATCTTTTGGCATCTTCTCTCTTTAGTGGCCACTTTATTATCTTTGACTTTTCTAACAAATCTTTGTTCAGAGTCTTTGCTTTCTTGACTTCATCTTCGCAGATTTGGGCTATCTGCTGATATTCTGCCTTAGTTATGTGTCCCTTTCCATTTTTTGTACTTGTCCTTTTTTGTCTTTCAGTTTATCAGAGAAATCTTTGTGCAACCATGCTGGTTTTTTCTTGGTTTTCATATTTTCTTTTTTCAAGGGTATTGGGCTGGACTGGGTTTTTATAATTGTATTTTTCAGTTTCCTATACTCTTTTTCCCCTCTAGGATTTTCACCCATGGAATCTTTCGAAGCTCCTGAGTTCGTTACAATGATTTCTTTTAAAGTATAAGACACTGGCTGTATTATGTTCTATTGCTTGTGTTTCCATTATATTGAATTCCAGTATAAGTCATCCTTGCCCAAAGTTTCAGCAACTTTAACTCCCTCTATCATTATTAACAATTAGGTCCAGTATGGCTTTACCTCTTCTATCTTTTGGATGACAAAGTTGTCAGCTAGGTTGGTCAAGAACCTGTTCAATCTCCCTCTTGATGCAGTTTGTCTCCCAGTTGTTGTTATGGTAGTTAAAATCTCCCATTACTACTGTAGTGCTTCCTATATACATTTGTTAACTGGTTAGTGGAAAGTTCAGCTATTTCTTCTGCTCCGTTGGGTAGCCTGTTGCATGGCAATGTCATTCTGTTTTCCTTTTACATTGATCCATATGCATTCTAGGTGGTTTCATTCTTGTTTTTGTGCATTTCTGTAGAGATATAGTGATCTCTTACATATAATGTAACTCTAACTCCTCTTTTATTAGGTCTGTTTTTTCTTTTTTTGCATAGTTTTTTATTTTATAATATATAAAAATTCCATTATTGATTAAACAGTGTCTGGGTACAAATAGTGTTAGGAAATAATCATCAAAGTGTTTACAATATTCATTACATTGATATTCATTCTATCATCGTGATCATAATAATAATACTGATATTTGCTTATTCTTTTTAATGAGCTTTCCTTTTTTCATTGTTCCTTTTCTTATAGTTCCATGGTTCTAACTTCTGCTTTTGTCAGCTAACCATTGATAAAATAAGTCCCAAGTCAAAAAGTATTTTCATTTTCCTTAATTGTGTTAATCTTTCCATTTCCACACATTCTAATATTTTTCTGTTTCTTTTGAATCGCTTGTATTCTTCCACCAGTACATTCTAATCATGAGTTTCATCCCATCAAGTTTTAGTAATGGCAACTATATCATACTTGCCCTCATGTACTAGTACGTTGACATCACCTTATTTCCCAAACTTTGAGTGTTTGAGTGTCTGAGTCCTTTATGGCTGACCATAGGTAGGGTTCCTATATCTTTTATGTTATATCTGAGTTTTTCTTCCTTCCCTGGTTGTCTTGAGGTATACGCTTGAGATTAGGTACTAAAGATCCTAAGGATTGGCCACTCTCCCCCACACGTGCCATCAATTTTAGCTTAAAGCCCTTCTGACAAGCTGAGCAAGTCCTTTTCTGAATACATTCTTCCCAATTCTTGTGAGATGCAGCCCATCCCTTGCCAAGAGTCCATCATGTGGCTAATGCTCACCATGGTTCATTTCTAAAATCCTTTACTCCTTCACTGAATGTTGGCCTTTTATTGAAAGTACAGTTGAAAGCACTTATTGTGCTCCTATTTCTTTCTTTCTTTCTTTTTTAACAAATTTTATTCAGTTTTTCACATTAAAAACAAAAATATCTTTTTAGTGGACAGCATATTTCCAGGTCATCACCTTTACATACAAATTCTTTTTTTTTTGTTTCTTCCCCAAACCCCAAAAACTTTAACCTTAGACTGTCTACTATTGACCTCACCCCTTTCCTAAGAGGTCTTTAGGGGCCCTGCATAAGCACACCAACGTGCCTACCGTCCCTGTCCTATTGTTTCTTTTATTTTTATTTTATTTTTCTTATATGTACCCATTTCATGTATTCAAAACTATGTATACACTTATACTTATTATCTTGTAAACAATTGACAAATCAAATAAATAAATAAAATAAATAAAATAAATATAACAGCAATTATACATTCATATATGCATACTTAATTCTATTATTACCTTTTTCATTCCAAATTTTCAGTACGGAGAGAAACAAACACATTAATTTTAGCCTCTTTCATTAATCTCAATCGGAACATCTTTTTGTTTCATTTCAATTATTTCAAATAAAATCCTTTAATATTTATTTGAAAAATAAAGATAAACAATATGTGTTTGCCTAATAATAATAAAAACGTTACCAATGTCTCTTCTTGCTTTTAATAGTTTATATTAACTTTTTAATTTAGTTGGTTCTTTAGTCTGTCATATTCCCTTTCCATTGCACATTCTTTTTATAAATTCTAGATTAATACAAATTTTAACACTAAAAAAAAAAAGCAAGTACAGGTTTCCCCTCTTTTACTGTTTTGAGTGTGACACCTCAATGATTAAAATATACCTTTATTCCATCATCTTGATTCCCAATAAACCATTATTTTTAAGAAGTAATAATAATTACATTTTTTCATTTGGATTCCGCAGCATATTTTCCCCCTTGATTTTTAATAAGTTATCAGTATCTATATTACCCTATTTTCTAAATATTTTTAATTGCAGAAATATTCTGATTACCCCTTGTCACCCTGCAGAACCCCCTTTTTAATTCATCAACCATTATCTCTGAAAAACCAATTTCTTTTCAACATTTTACTATTTCCGTATTTCTTTATTTCATACACCTGTTTCTTACTGCTTCTCCTCCCCCTTTTCCCCATATCTTTTCTCATTCCAGTTTATATCCCTCTCTTTCTTAATATATTCCTTTCCCCTTTTCTGCTGGCTCTTTCTGCCTTTCGACTTCACAGGTATCCCCCCTTTTGATTACCTTCTTAAATCTCAACATTTTAATCTTTCTTCTTTCCCCACTTCTTTGTAGTGTTCTTTGTATTAATTGTCTATTTAAAATGTCTTCTCCTTGAATTGACTCCTCCTCCTCCTCTGAAATTCTTTCTTCTTCTTCTTCAATTGCCATTGCCATTTTTTCTAACACAGAGCAAAGTGATTTGCCTCTTTCCAGTAGTAATTCTCTCATATTTTTAAGATATCATCATTATACACTCGTATATTTTATGATTGTTAAAGTCCACACAAAAAAACCACCCACTTTTACTTTCCTTCTTTCTTCTTTCAATTTTCTAAAGTTCTCAGTTATTCCAGCCCAGGATCTATATCAAAAACATGAATCAATCCCACAGTCAGTCTTTCCTTGTTTTTTTCTTCATTCTGGTTCTGCTTTCACTTTCTAAGATTCTTACTTTGTTTCAATATTTCTTTAATGTTATATCCACACAAATTCATTCAGAAAGAGGTTGCTTTCCCTTTTGTTTGAGCTCAAGTTTTTGTCAAAAGGTGGCACTCTCCATTATACAAAGTCTTCACCTTTTCCCCCTATTTTTTTATTTAGGGTTTTTTGAACCTCAATATTCCAGCACAGTCCAGTCTCCAATTTGTAAGCTTTATTATTATTATTTTTTGACAATCTTAAGTCCAGCTTTATTTTATGGCTGTTTATTGCCAAAATATTTTAGTCCAATTTAGTTAAATCTTTAGTTCCGGCTTCTTTCTCTCCTGGTTCGAAGCCCTGCTTAGCTGCCAAAAATATTTTCTTTTCTTTTTTTCCTGTCCCTTTGTAATTTCGCCGCTCACTTTTCTTTTCTTAAAAATTCCATGTTACCTTAAGCCTGGGGTACTTTTGTTTAGTTGTATTGCCCAGTTGTCCCGGTTCAGATGTTATCCACCTCTTTCTTCCCTCCTGTACAAATCTTAATCCAGCTGAGTCCTCCTCTTTGGGGTGGCCATTTTAAACCACTGCTGCAGTCGTCTTTGGGGGGGGGAAAAAGACCAAGCCCGGGGGGGGGGGAGATGCGGCTCCCCTCAACCTGGCTTGCGGCTTCCCCTTACTCCGCCACCCCTCCAAGGTAGCTTCTAGCCCCTAATAATTTTCGGGGCTCTCTAATGAAAGAGCACAGACCATAGCTGCAGAGAATCGTGATCTACAGTCTGTCAGCAAGAAGGCTCCGCCTTCTTCCCTGTGCTCTTATTTAACTTTCTTCCCTAGCTTTTCATAATCTCATTATTGTTTTCCAATTCATTGTTCTGTCATTGGTCTCTACTTGTAGAAGAGAGTAGTAATCCATGGATTTGATTATTTTAGTAAGATTCTCAGTTACATCTTTGATTTTTGCTCTAGAGAGCAAAATACCTGTCTTTAGTTTGATTATCTGGTCTGCAGACTAGTTTCTGTTCCCCTAAGAATTGAATCTCCTATCACCAATACACATCTTTTTTCCCCTACGGAAGTCTGGAATACTTTTCTTCCTATCACAGGAATGCTGGGTTTTGCCTCTTTTTTAAAAAGTATTGATGACTGCTTTTACAGATGTCTACTTATTTTCTTCCACGGGAATACTCTGAAAGCAATTGTTCAGTTTCAGAAGGGCTTCATTGGAGTGGGCTAGGATAGATAGAAGGGATTTACTCTTGTTTGTTTTCTTCTAAAAATGACATGTTTCCATCAGTCTTCCTTTTTAGGTTCATAGATAGGGTCATTTTTATGGTAGATGCTCGTTTTCTATTTGTCCAATTTGGGTGTATTTGTTTTCTTCTTTAGGCTCGCTTTTCTTAGATGTTTGTATAGCAAAGCCAGAATTAAAGATTCACATGCCAAATTTTCCCAGTTAACTTTCCCTGTCCAGTTCCTCCCCAGTTCGTGCCCGATAGTCCCTTATTGTCCAATTATATTTGAATAGATTGTTTTGGTAACTGTTTCTTCAACAATGGGCTGGCTGATTAGCCATTACATTTCATTTCCATAGCTTTGACCTTGAGATGGTATTTTTGGAAGACACTCGCCCCACCCTCACATCTAGTTTCTCTTCCCATATCCATGGCTGACAGGCAGCTAGCAAATGCAAAACTTAGCGTATGATGGCAGTTCTGACATCTAAAGAAATATAAATTGAGAATGGTGCAGTTAGCTAACAAATAAAAAAACAAAAATGGATAGATTATTTTGTACTTACTTTTACTTTCCTTTATAGTTCATCTCGTAGGAGAAAACAAAATTTCTCAATATATAAATTAATATATACTTTTTCCCTTGAGGTAAGAGATAAGCATTAATTCTCAAATAAAATCTCTAAAAACACTTTCTACAGGGACAAGTCTATGCATAGGATCGCCCAAAAGACAACAAAAAAGAGCTTTCCTATACTTCCAGGGAAAAAAACCAATCAAAATTTACAGCACTATCTGCATTATTCCAAACCAATGCAAAATCAGTACTGACCTTTTGAAACTGATGACTCCAGTGTTGTTAGGTTCTCTGTAGCATCTAACCATTCTTCACTGATTTCTTGTGTATTTAAAGAACCTTACAATAATAATTAAAAGTAAACAAATGAGTATGCTCTCAGAGGTTGCAAAGCATACCAGCATAAGTTGCAAAGAAGTCTCTGTCATAATTCTTATTGCTCCCATGCATCCTCTTTTTGGGTGTTGATCCTAACTAAATAGGTGAGGAATTGGTAAGAGAACACCTAGCTTATCTGAATGAGTTAAAGTATCCTGGATTGGATGGTTTATACCCCAAGGTACTGAAAGAACGGCAGATCTTGGAACTACTGAATGAAATCTTTCAGAGCTCCTGTAGCATAGGGAAACTGCCAGAAAACTGGAAAAGAGTTGATGTGCTTCAAATCTTAAAAAATGGGGGGTGGGGGGGGGGTGGAAGGGAGGATGGATCCAGGAAACTACAGACCAGTCAGCTTGACATTGATACATGTGAAAATTCTGTAAAATGTAATCAAGCAGATTTGTGAGCATTTACAAATGATGGTGATTAACAGAAGCAACCGTGGGTTTGTTGAAGAACAAGCCATGCAAAACAAAAGTTATTGCCTTCGATAAAATGACTAGGACCATGGAAATGCTGTGGATATAGATTTTGGTAAGGCTTTTGATAAAGTAGACCACAGTGTACTTCTTAGTAAGATAAAGCAATGTGAGATAATATCATTGCCAATAGCTCTGCAATTAGGTGGAAAACCACACTCAGCGTGTGGCTCTCAACGGAACTACAACTATGTGGAGGGAAGCGTGCAGGTGGGTACTTTAAGGTTCTCCTTAGGTCCAGTGCTCTTCAACATCTTCATAAACAACCTAGATGAAGAGTTTGAAAGAATGCTCATCAAATTGCAGATGATGCAAAGTTGGGGAGGCAATATTAACACTGGAGGTTTTTTAAAAAAACTGATTGAACAGCTGTTTGTCTAAAATAATATAGTACTTGAGCAAAGGTTTGAGGATCTCCAAGGTCCCTTCATTGTCCTGTTATTGCTTCCTTTGATAGAGTGACTAAATTAGTCTATCAGGGATGTATTATGGATATATTATAAGGTTTATCTGACATGGTCCGTTTTTAACAAACTGTGCTGCTTTCTGTTAATCTCTTAGTTCGTTTCTAGATGCTTACAAACCTGTTTATCTTTTCCAGGTTTTCTGTAATTATTAATGTCAAGCTAATTGGTCTGTGGACTCCCAGATCCCCCTTTTTATACACTAGAACGACATCAGCTCTTTTTCAGTCATCTAGCAGTTCCCCTGTGCTCCAAGAGCAGTGAAAGATTTTTCTCAGTACTTCTGAGATCACATCTGCCAGGTCCTTCAGAACCCTGGGATGTAAACCATCTGGTCTTGGTGATTTGAACTTGTATAGAGTGGATAGGTGTTTTTTTTTTTTTTTTTTTACCATTTTCCTGTCTATTTTGACCTACATTCCTATTCGGTTTCCCACAGTGCTGCTTTTGGTAGGTCAGACTATTTTTTCTCTTTGCATGTACATAGAGGCAAAGAAGGAATTAAGTAGTTCACCTTTCTCACTGGCTATTGCACTGAATGAAGGACTGAACACGTGAATCTGTGACAATATATTTATTTGCTTTATTTATTTACTAAATTCATATGCCTCTCATTTCACTATTGAAGCAATTCTAGGCAGTTATCCCAACATTGGGATATGTTGATGACACACAGCTATATATTGCTATCCTTGGTTGTGAAGGGAATGCTGTTGATATGTTGATGGTAAGGTATAAATGGCTCAAATTGCACCCAAGCAACACAGGTTGGTACAATGAGTGTCTCCTTCAGCACCACTATAATTCTGGACAGATCTATCTATTCAAGATCAGGTTTATCATTTGAGGATTTGGACTCATGACTCCTGCTTTAGCAACAGAAGTAAGCAGTGGCCAGAGTGGCCTTTGTTCATCCTGGCTGTTTCCTAATCTGCACAGAAGACCAGGTGACAATAGCATGTGATCTACAACCATCTACATAGATTACTGTAATATAGATTACTGTAATATTATAAAATACTTTGCACAGGAATACATGAAAAAAGTATTCTGAAATTACAATTACTCCAGAAGGCAGAAACCTATGTTTTAACTGATTCTTGATGTTTGAACACATATTACATCTACATTATAGGACATGGATTGAGTATTGGTTTAGCTCCAAGTACAATTTAAAGAAAGAAGTTGAACTTACTTTTCTCTTCAAGGCTGTTTTCTTTCTCCTCTATCTTGGAAAGGCACTGATGAGAATCACTGTTTTCATTCTTTTGAGATGTAATCTATTAAAAAGCCTATACTGAATTTTGCTTTCAGTGATACTTTCAGTGATACTTCGGCTTACATAATATTTTCCTGAGAATTTTCCTCAGAATTATCACAATAGAAACTTGAATTACTTTTGCTAATTAAATTTCATTCATTCATTGAATATTACTTTAAAAATTGAGCAGTTTGAAACAAAAAATGAATTAGTATATATTAGTCAAGTTTATTATTTCCATGTTCAAAATATAACAATATATATTACATAATATATATATGCTTTGAGGTATGGATACTAAAATGTTTTCTATTTTTGAATTTGCATTCAAATACTTAATTTTAAAAGACCACAAACTCAAAGTAATGAAGTAACTATGCAAAAAAGCCAAGTCCCAACTCACTAAGTGCAGTAAAGATACTTCATTATCTTGTGACAATAACATTTCTGACACCGATTTTCTGGTTCCAAGTGGTGAACTAAAAATTAAGACAAAATATTAAATAAATGCAGTATTTCCATAGGTAGACAAAATATTTTCCAACCAGTTTTCTTACTAATCTTGCCTTAAATTACATTTTTATTGAAACCTTTCCTTTCAGGCATAAATTGCATCCATTCTTTCAAATATATAAAACATTTTTAAATTTATGTGAAATGTATTTAAGTATGTAAATACATTTAGTTGTTCTTACAAAATAATATATACCTGAAATATCAAGGAAGATCAGTACCTTTTTAGAGAAAGAGTGTTTAGCCTCATTATTCCGTATTTCCTGATTGAATTCTAATTTCCAGAACTAGATGAATAGTGTTCATTTATTTTATTATTTATTAATTTAATTTCCAAGACTATTCGGAATACCTAGCTTGACTATACCATTTGTGAAAAATATCTTGGAATAGTAACTGATTAAACATGAATGTGAGGCAATATAAAGTGAAGTTTGGTCTAGTGCAACTCAAACTCTATTACACTGAGGGCCGCATCAGGGTTGTGTTTGACCCAGGCCCCGTTTTCGGCCACAATGGCCTCCTACAGCCTTCTTCCAGTAAAAACAGAGCTCGGGGGATCCTGTTTTCGGCCATGACAGCATCCTGCAGCCCTTTGCCAGTGAAAATGGAGCTCAAGTGTGGTCCCCTGAGCTCTGTTTCCGCTGGTAGACACCACGGGTCCTTTGCTGTTTCCAGGGTGGCCCTGCGGACCAGATCTAAGCACCCCATGGGCCTTGAGTTTGATAACCCTGATCTAGTGGTTAAGGTACCAGGCAAAAAATTCAGAGATCATGAAATCAGGTCCTCCTTAGCCATAAAAGTCAGCTAGGTGATTTTGGGTTAGTCACTCTCTGTCAGCCCAATCCGCCTTACAGGGTTGTTGTGGAGAAAATAGGAGGAGAAATATATGTTGCATATGTTCAGCCTGAGTTATTTGTAAAAACAATAAAGGCAGGATACAAATAGATAAAAGAAATAATTATTTTTTTTCAAATAACAGAAAGTTAGTCCACTTTACAACGCTTCGGTCAGTCTACCTAAAGAAATGCATCTAGTTTTGAGCAGAGACTTTTAAGTGCTTCAATCTCCAGACCCTTGTCATGTTCATTGCTCTTCTCTGCACTCTTTCTAAAGTCACAGTATCTTTTTGTATTGTAGTGACCACAACTAGATACAGTATTCCAAATGTAGCCTCACTATAGTATACAACAGAACTATCACTTCTTGTGATCTTGATGCTATCTCTCTGATGATGCAGCCAGGACTACATTGGCTGAATTTGGCATACTGAATACTCAAAGAACTGGAAAGTAGGTTCTATGCTGAGAAATAACTATAGTTAATCTTGGAACCAAAGAGTGTAAAGGATTCTGAAAGTATCCTTCAGGAATCATACAATCCTTTAGATAACTGTCTTAGCCTCCAGGAAAGCACATTTGAATGGAATGCTAGGAAAAAAAGAGGGATGACTGAAATAACTTCATATAAAACTCTGGTTTCTGACCATGACCATTTTCATTTTCTTAAATTATTTATAGAACCCAGACATAAATTTAAAGGAATAATACCAACAATTGGAGATGGCAGGTTAAAGATATAAAACTTGCAGAGAAGGAAACAAAAATGGGAAAAAGCTGTATAGCTGATGTGGGGGGAAAACAAAAGTGAAAGTCAGGAAGAGGTTAATTTTGTGGCAATGGGACATTTAAATATCAAGCATACACACAACCTGAGAAAATTATATAACTAATGGTGTAATCCTTTAGTGCACCTCCTTTCTGGAATAATATAATGGGTATTATTTTTATACCTGAAGTTATGTCTTCTATATATAACCTATTTATTTTAAACATAATTTCTTACAAACCTGCTTATATTTTCCTTTTCTTTCATAAAAAGTCTACAAGTCTGCCAGCAGTGCTGATAAAACATCTGATAACGAAGGTTTAAAAGCTCAATTTCAGCTTTGATGGCTGTCTGTAGTGTTTCTTTACAACAGTTTGGCAAACAACTTATTTCTTTTGATAGTTGCATCATCCTTTCAAATAGAAATGTTAGTTAATATTAATACCAAGAAATATGGACTAATTAGAAATGTATTTTCTTTTTCTTTGTTTCTGTCAGCTATTCCTTCAATGAAAGGAACCAGTTTGGTACAGTGATTTCAGGCACCAGGCTAGAAAACTTGAAAGATAGTGAATTCTAGTCAGTGGTAAGATTCAAAAACTTTTACTACCGGTTCTGTGGGCATGGCTTGGTGGACTGGCCATGTGACTGGGTGGGCATGGCTTTTTTTGCAGCCCCCACCCATTTTTGGGAGCTTCTTAGCCAGAGGAGCTTCTGGGAGGGGCGTTTTTGCTTCCCTAAGGCTCCTCTGGGGCTCAGGAAAAAGAACAGAGCATGGGAGGGGCATGCAGCACCCCTCCAAGCTCCATTTTGGGAGCTTCCTAGCCACAGAAGAGCTTCTGAGGGGGGCATTTTTGCTCCCCTAAGGCTCCTCTGGGGCTCAGGAAGAAAAGGAACAAAGCATGGGAGGGGCATGCAGCACCCCTCCAAGCTCAATTTTGGGAACTTCCTAGCCTCAAAAGAGCCTCTGGGAGGGAGCCTCTGGGCATTTTTGCTCCCCTAAGGCTCCTTTGGGGCTCTGGAAGGCAAAAAATGGAGGGGGGGCTTAGCTCCTCCCTCCATTTTTTGCCTTCCTGGGCCCCAGCAAGGGGAATTTCAGCACAGCTGATCTTATGTACAGCTGATTATCGGGAGGGAAAAAAAAGAAATACCTTAGGTGAATGTCAGGCAGGCAGGGTGAGCGAGCATCGGGCGGGAGTGCGACCAAGTGGGGGGCATGGCCAGCCAGAACTTACTACAGGTTCTGCGACCCACACCAAATTCTTGCTACCGGTTCACCCGATCCGGTGTGAATCGGCCGAATACCACTACTGGTTCTAGTCCTGGACTTAGATACAAATCCAGCTGGGTGATCCTGGGCCAGTCATTCTCCCTCAGCTCTAGAAACAGGTAAGGCCAAACTACTTCCCAAAAACCTTACCAAGAAAACTGCAGGTTTAGTCCAGGTGATCACCAAGAGTCAACACTAATTTGAAGGGACAAAGAAAAAAAATCCCTTAATGAGTGTAGTAATATTTTATTGCATTGAGAATAGCTTTAAGAAATTACTTTGGTGTACTCAGTTTGGTTTCTAATATAACTATTCGCTAATTCAGATCTAACTGTAATTTTGTTAATTTTGAAGAGATTAGGTTCACAGGACTTCTATGAATGGAATAGGTGATGTTGAAGGTTGCAAGCTGCTGCCAAAAGACCTCCCTCTAGTTTTTGGGGACTGGCTGAAAAAGGTCCATCCCAAAATCCAAGAAAGATTTGCAGCCAGTCCCCAGAAACAAGAAGGAATTTTTTCTCTGGGGATCGGCTGCAAATACCCCATGCTGTAAACGCTCCATGCCAAAAGCCTATTTGGATTTGGGGATGGCTTTTTTATCCCTCTTTGAGAGAAAAAGGGCTGCCTTTCAGAGGAATTCAGTCCCATGACTGGAATCTTGGTGGCAGCAGGGATTTGCGTCTCCTCGCGATCCCTGCTGGGCTCACCGTCTTGGTGCCTCCGATCCTGATGGATTTGGAGGATAAGGCTGTTTTGTAGATTCAGCCGAAGACAGGGAAGATCTGGGGAAGGGAGGGGGGATGTCGCAGATCCACCCCCGCATCCAGTTTTAAACTTCCTTTTCTCAGGACGATGCAGCGGTGGTCTTATGGCCGCCATCAAGAGGCTGGCATCCGGGAAAAGATTGTGCAGGAGTGGTGTTGAATAAAGAAAAAACAGAGAAAGCTTTTGGCTGAGCCGGGACAACAATTAACATCTGAATACCCTGGAACTTTGGCTTTTTAAGTGATTTATTGTCTTCCAAAGAATCGGCAAGCTGCGGTGGATGAGTAAGGGAAAACCTTTTCTTTTTCCTCATTTTCCTTCCCACGGAGGCAGCAGATGGAAACCTGAAACACTCGTATGGGCAATAGAAGGTATTTACTTTCAAAATTGAAGCCAAGGGGAAATTATATCTTCATATATTGACTCTTTAAAACTCAAATCTTTTTGCTTTAAGGGGGAAGGAAGAGAGATAAATGATTTATACTAATGTGTGTTGAAGAAGATGGCTTGGAGTTTTATAAGATTAGAGACTAAATGTAATTAAACTTCCAAACTTCCAAAAAATGTCTTGGAATTATCTAATTGAATTCTCCCCCAGGAAGAGCAATTGACTTTGGGACTTTAACTATCTTTGGAAAGACTAAGAAAACATTTGGATTGCTTAAAAAAAAAATCCTTTTCTGCTCATAATGGTGTCCTTTGAAGATTTGAAAATGCAGTTTGAAAAACTTCAGGAGGAAGATGGCTCTTTTGGATCTATTTTTGGCTTTTTAGAAATGGCGATTTGTGCTTACCAGGAAATGCAACAAGAGACTGGGACGATGAAGAAGAACCCATCTTGAATGGACATATGATTTCAAAAAAGGGGGTGGCTTTTTTATCCCTCTGAGAGAAAAAGGGTTGCCTTTCAGAGGAATTCAGTCCCATGACTGGAATCTTTCTGGCAAGCAGCTTTTATTCCATCTGCGTGACAATTTGCAAGTTCACTTAACAACAACCACAACTGGAAATGCCAGCATTACAGTTCTTTAGCAAAGCAGAAATGTGATTTCTTGCTTAACAACTGCTGGGACCAAACAATGTAGTCTCAATTATGATCATAGGTTGAGGACTATTTGATCATAGGTTGAGGACTATTTGTTATTTTAAAGAAAAACATTTTTTTAGATCATACCTGTATGAAATTTCATTCAAATATTTGCTATTACTCCATTCCAAAGGATCCTGGAAAGATCAATGTATAAAAAATTATGTATCTGCAAGTAACTACTAACATTAAAGTATTCTCATCAGTTATTAATTTTCAATCAAGCCTATATTAAGTATTTGACCATTATGTTCTAAGATAGTCCTACAATAGTTGCCATGAAAATTTTCACTGGACTTCTTCAAAAAGTTCTGAGGAAGATACTTAAATCTACAAAAGGAAACCAGGATATGTTTTTAATACTGTTTGCCAAAATTCAAATTACTAGAGAAACAGATTCCTTACCACACTTCTATTTCGGAGGCATACATGAATGGGAGAAAGTGTTGAAATGTATTTTAATGTATAATTAATATTTATACAATAGGTAATAATTTATACTACCTATAGTACTTTACAGATATTTAAAACAAATATATTGGCATCTATAAAATGAATATGACTAAGGTCTTCCTCTTAAAAATCAATCAGACCCCTAACACTTCTCCATCACAATGGGGGAGGGAGAGAAAGGGTTTTTGTGGATTACAGCATTATTCCAAAGCTATTCTGAGAAAGTTTCTTTACACAAGCATACCAGCTTATATATTTTACCCAGAATTATTAGAAATACAAGGAAATAATTTGGTAATTAAATAAAACGCCCCAGCATTTTTCAATTACCTCAGAATTCAATTTCCATCCATGTTTTGTAGCATCACTAGTAATGAGATCTTCCAACGTATCAGATTTTGCTATTTGTGAGTCAATCATATCCACATTGCCAGAGATATTATACGACCAGTCTGTATTGCAGGCAACACTTCTACAGTCAACTATTTCAGGCAGTATTTCTGAATCTTGTGCCAACCATTCCCTGGGTCTACATTTACTCATCATTGTTATCACAGTGTTTTGTGCCTTAGATGCCACTGGACTTTTAACATTAATGGCACGACTTGTTGTAAAACTAGCTCTAAAGTCAGCAGTTGCATCAATAGCTTGGTTAATTGTACTTTGGTTTTTATCACATTCATGGTGTGTATTTACGATGCATTTCAATTCTGAACTAGAAAAATTCTCAATGCAATTTCTATAATGTTCACAGGAATTGTAGATATCCTTATTAACTATAACTGATGGTTTGTAAGCACATGTATTTGAATCTTCTGTATTATGAGAAATCTGAGGAAAAGGTAGTAACCTTCTCTCCTGGCATAATATATTTGGATTTCCAGTTTTATTTAGATAATCGCTTGTTTGAAGTATTTCTTCAGTAATAGATTTCAGTGTGGTATCATTAAGAAATTTTACTTTAATCTTTTCTTCCATCTCAGCTTTGCTAGTTAAAAACAATTTTGAATTCTTTTTTTTATTAACCTTAATATGAGATGAATCTTTAATAATACTATAAAACATGCTAAGACTTTCATTTCTTTTTTCACTTAAAGTTATATGCTGGTTCTGTGTACAACTGACATCTTTAAACATCTGAGAGAATGTTGATATTTCATTGCCATTGTAATGATCCTTAACAACACAATTTGATGTAGAAAATGTATCTTCAGGTTTGTCCAATGGCTGCTGATCTGTAACATCATTTTCATTTACCATTTCCTTTTCTTGAAAACTTTCTGAATTTTCTGTTTTCTGCCTATATGAACAGACACAATCAACATAATCTTGTTCTTCAGCACTGTGATATTCTAACTGAGAGTCATCATCAAAATAATTGCATTTGTTTGCACTCTCATTCTTAAAGTATGAGAACTCTGTATTAGTATTTATTTCATTTGTATTGTGTTGCTGTTTATGGACATAAGTAAATTCTTCTTTGGCTGATGAAATTAGGTTTTCTTTTGATAAGTTTAAAAATGAGGCATCTAAATAACATGACTGGCTTGAAATGGAATACTCAGGTCCCATTTGAAGATCACAACAGGTATTATCAACCTCATATTTTTGGAGACATTTTGCTTCTTGTGATACATTCAGGGTGGATGATATATCTGCATCTTTTTCCACTCTGCATTTTCTACATTCCATGATCCCAATCTCAGGGTAGTTATTTGAAACAATTACCCAAATGGCAACTTTATTAAATATATTTTTCTTAAGAATGCTTCAGAGATGATGGGATTTAACTATTGCTTTTTCACCTGTTTAAAGGCAAGATACATAAATTATAAAGATTAGTATTTTGTTAATTACTGCTTTTGTTAATTAAACTCAAACACAGAAACAATCAGACTAGCCAGGAGATCATATATAGGGCAAGACTAATTAGAGGTTTTTCTTTTTAAGCTTCTAAGCATAATTACTTTACATTTAGGATTTTAATATATAGTTCCTTAAGCCTACAACAAACTAAATATAACTAAGGTTAATTTTATAACATTCCAACTAAATTTATACCTGAAAAATTGTAACAAAAGATCATAAATCCTCTGAAGATAAAGATTTAATTCAACTGAACGAATAAAAAAAAAAAGCTTGTCTTGTACTTTGCAATCTGTTATCATACACTTCAGAATCAGCATCACCATAGTAACTGCTTTCCAGAAAGAAGGTAAGGAGGAAGAGATTATCGCAAGTGGATTTGATGTATCTCCAGTCATGGTACTATAGATTTCAGATAAGCCGTCTTTGTTGAGAATACAAAATTAGTTTAGAATAAGTAAATCTTTCATAAAATTGAAAAATTTTATTGTGACCATTGACCAATAGTAGAGTAACCCTTCATTTCAAAAGTTATAAAATGAAATAAAAGGATTAAGATGGACAGAAAAAGCAGATCCAATGCAAAATGAGGTAAAGAATAGCAACAGTAATAGCATAGACTTACCATGTTTTCCCCAAAATAAGACAGCCTGATTTTTAAGTGTGGGCCTAGTATAAGCCCTACCCCAAAATGAAGGGGTGGGTGTGCTCCTGCCTGGTGCACCTCCAAGGCCATTTGTCCCGCTGCAGGGCCAACAGATTTCCTACCCATTAAAGCTGTACAGGGCAGGGGAGAGGTACAGTCTGAAGGCGATGGCAGGCAAGGTGGTGCGGCTCCACCAGTAACCACTAGTGAATGAGCCCCGGCAGGGTAGTAGGAGCAGCACAGCCAAGAGCAGCACAAGGCTAGCAGCAAGTACAGGACAGAGGTTGGTCAGTGGAGGCTGTGAAGCCTCCAGCCTTCCAATCAGCACAAGGAAGTCAGGGGTTTGCTCAAGAGCTGCGGCACCGGGAGGCTTCTGCCTTGGGGGTCCCATGTGCACCCCAAGTCTGGGATTGTCCTGGAGCCAAGAAGGTTGGGGTGGGTTGCTTTGCATGGCTTGCATTGCAAAGCATACTGGTAGCATTGAGTTGCACGTCTTGCTCGCCTTTCTAACACAGGGTGCAGGCCAGGGGCTCGGTGGCCAGGGAAGACAGGGTTTGGGGTACAAAGGATGGGTGATCTCTCTCTCCCTTCTCCATCCCGTTGCATAGAGTTCCTGCCCACCACAGCTGCAGGGCAGCCTAGAGCAGCACAGCCAGGAGGACGAAGAGCCACCACAAGACTAGCAGCAGCAGGTGCAGCATGCCCAGCAGTAGGTCAGAGGTACAGGGGAAGGACAGGCGACCTTGACACGCTGCACAGCTGTCTATCTCATCACCTGTCTACTTCATCAGCAGCCTGAGACAGCCCAACCTTCCAGTGTTCCAACAGCAGCAGGGTCAGCAGGCAGGGTGGGTGAACGCTGGGGTACGCTGAAAGTTTGGCCTGTTGTGGCTGTTGGCAAGCAGATGATGGGACACAGAGGGCAGGGATGGTGGTAGCAACGGTCCAAGTCCTGTGGGACTTTACAGAGTCAGCAATTGTCCCCAGCAATCTGGGTCCTCATTTTATCGATATTGGAAGGATGGAAGGCTGAGTCAACCTTGAACCAATCAGGATCAAACACCTGGCAGTGAGTAGAGTCAGCCTGCAATACTGCATTCTAACCATTGCACCATCATGGCTCATTTCAGTGTGGTCAATAGGAAACTAAGCAAAATAAAGTATCTCATAAAGTGAAAAATCTCCCAGAAATGGGACAAATGGACATGCATTAAAAAAGCATAAAAAGTGTCAAACTCAATTTCATTGGGGGTTGCATCAGGGTTGTGTTTGACCTGTGGGGGGGGGGAGTCAGGGTGGGCATGGCCAACTCAACGTCATTTGTGTCGGGGGTGCCTTTGGTGACCTGAGCCAGCTAAAACAGGCTGCTGAGCTCCTTTTCTTCTGCAACGGCCTCCTGCAACCCTCTGCCAGAGAAAACAGAGCCCAGAGGGCCACACACAATCCTCCCGACCTCCATTTTCAGCTGCAATGGTCTCCTGCAACCCTCTGCCAGAGAAAATGGATCTCAGAAGAGTCGCACGCAGCCCTCCCTAGCTCCATTTTCATGGGCAGAGGCAACACAGGCCAGTCCTTCACTGTTTCTAGGCCGGCCCTGCGGGCCAGATCTAAATACCCCATAGACTGTGTTCTGTATGGACATTAGCATTCTTGAAACCCTGCAGTCCTGATTGGACAAGCGCACAGCAACCGGGTTGGTCGAGCGCGCGGCACTGATTGGCCGTTTGGAATCGACCGCGATTGGCCGAGCCGATTCGGGCGATTCGAACGGCTGTCATTGGCCGCGGCGCCAGTTCCATATAAGCCGCCGCATACCCAGCCGGCGGCAGATTTTAAAACCTTAATAAAAAGAGCTAAAACCAGTCACTGCCTCGCGTCTTTTGTGAGCGTATCGGCCGATACGACAGACTGGATCCAATATTCTTACATACACACTTTAAAAGGAACATGGTCCACTATATCATATTTATATGTAGCCCAGAGTTGTGTTTCAAAATAACCAAGGCAGCAAACATACCTACTACTACTTTTTCCTATTTCTACAACAACCTTGTGAGCTGGCTCACAATTACACAGCTGGCTTTCATGTCTAAAGAGGAAATTAACGGCCTATTGCACGGGGACTCAAACTCACAGCGTCACATTGCTGCCATGTGACATTTCACAATGATTTTTCCCTTTGCAGAGCTGGAGTGGGTGTAGCCTGCATGTGACACATCCAGCCCATATGCTTCCAGTTTCACACCCCTGGTCTACTGGTTTCTAGATTGATTCCTTAATTGCTAGACCAAACTGTGAGTACTTTAAAGATTTCATATTCAATATCATACCATACTCCGCATGGGAGTTTAGCTTTATTATATATTATATATCATTTCCAGTATAACATGTGTAATCCAATGGTGTTATGAGTTGAGATTACATTTTCTTAGAATTAAGGAGAAATTTCCTGACAGTGAGAACAATTAATCAGTGGACCAGCTTGCCTCACTGGAGGCTTTCAAGAAGATTGGATGGCTATTTGTCCAGAATGATATAGAGGTTCTTGCTGGGGGGGGTGTTGGAGTAGACCACCACCCATTCAACTCTTGTATTCCAGCAATTTTCAGCATTTTTCCTGTTAGTGTAAAATAGTCTGAACAGATCAGGATCGTGGTTTTAAAATATGTTTTACTTACTTTAAATTATTTCTTGGTCATAAATATTGTGATACTTATCAGTAAAGGTGTTTGGGATGACTCCAATATATTCAAGTAGTAAAAAGAGTTATACCCAACAATTTAAACTTTTACCCCACTGAAACACAAGGCAGACTGTAACTTAATTTTCCAAGTTTTAGAAAAGTACCTAATAGCAGGCAAATTTTATTAGTATCAATTTGTCTTTGCGCTACAATCAAGGCCTAGGTAGCAACTTAAGGTCCTCTCAAAAGCTTCCAAAAGATAAAAAATTCTCCTAAGCCTGAGAAAAACCTTTTCTAAATCAAGCAAATGGTTGAAAATATTGGTAAAGCCTTTGGAATAACTTAAGGCTTGAACATAAAAGGCAGTATGTATTAAGAGATACAGGCTTGGCAAAAAGCCCATCAATACTAAACGACAATCTGGGCCACAGACAGCAGGTTATTTTTTTTCAGACATGGCGAAACACGAAATATCAAAGCGAAGTAATTTAACCAAGTTACCTTCTGGAAAATGCTTACTAAAATTGGTGATGTGGTGTTTTTTGTTTGTTTTTCTATTTCCGATAACTTTCTGTAAGTGTCACCTCATGCAGCAGCACACTTCAACAGCAAAAGGGAAGGCTTAGAAATCTGGGGCAGACCCAGCAGAAATAATCTTACTAATTCCGAACAAAAACAGCCCAACGGCTCAAGCCCCCCACGTGCCTTAGCTGCTAGTTTTATAACGGACGTTCGTCTTCAGTCAAAATGTTATTGGCTGATTCCTTCTCCCCCGTGGTTTGGTGCAGAAAAAGCTGGTGCTCTATTGGAATTAAAATATTCACCAAGCGTGACGGGTTTGAAATCCGGCTTGTGGGCGGGTCCCCGCTTGTTCTTTTACTGTATTTCCCGCTAGTCTGGGCAATGTTGGTATTAGTAATCCAGCCGGTTGCTAACTGGATTCCCCTTTTTAAATGTATTAATCGCGGGCTTTTTGAAAATAAAATGTCGACTTTTACTGTTGGTCAATATTCTTTTTGTTTCGTTTTTAAATTTATACAAAGGGACAGCATTGTTTTAAATAAATGCAAAAAAAGGATCGTTAAGCTTCTTAAGCATGTTCACTTCTGAAAGAAAATATGAAAAATCCAGAATATTGCATTCAGTTTTGGTTGCCACGATATAAAAAAGTTGTAAAGAAAGACTGCAGAGAAGAGCAACAAAGATGACTAGGGAACTGGAAACTAAAACACGAAGAACGGTTGTATGTCTAGTTTAATGAAAAGAAGGACTAGGGGTGACATAATAGCACTGTTCCATTATCTAAGGGGCTGCCACAAAGAAGAGGGGACCAGCCTATTCTCCAAAGTATCTGAAGGCAGAATTAGAAGCAATGGATGGAAACTAATTAAGGAGAGAACCAACCTAGAAATGAGAAATTTCCTGACAGAACTATGAAATTGTGTAAGGGCTTGCCCTCAGAACCTGATGAGTGCTCCATCAGTGGAAGGTGTTAAGAACAATTTGGACAACCATTTGTCTGAAATAGTATAGGTTCTCTACTTGAGCAAGGGATTGGACTAAAATACTTTCAAAATCTCTTCCAATTCTGTTATTCTACTCAGAGAAAAATGATAAATCTTTCCTGATGGTGCAATAAAGAATTATAATTATGAAAATGAATAGGGACCCCTTTCATTGCACTTATATCCTCAGGAAAGTGGCAGTTGCCACAAATATTACTCAGTTGTCTGAAGCAGAGACACCTTAGACAATTACCAGCTAAGACTTATGGACAAACAGTGTATAACGTTTTAATTGAAAAAAATATCCTTTGCTTCAAACAATTATCACATTCATGGAGACCAGTAAAATGAATATGACTATAGAGAGAGGAAACGTTTGGCTTTTAAAATCTTTAGTTTTGTGTTTTCAGGCAATTGACACAATCTTCTACTGTCTTCAAAACGCTTTATTCTTCTAAGCAGAATTTACTTTCAACTTTTTATGTTCCTGTTGTTAAAGATATGTCTTGTTACTTTAAAAAAATGGGAAAGGAATGGTAAAACAAACAGAAACACTAATGGATAAGTAAAAAAAAGAAAACAGAAATGTGAAAAGCAAGAGAAAACAAACTGAAGAAAAAAAAGAATGCTTTATAGATATTATAGAAATTATAGAATTTATTATAGAAAATAATTTATTAAATGTACCATCAATCAATTCATCTGAAATCACAGAATATATCCACTGAAAAGTAAACGATACATTCATATTTCTGATTAATTTTGGAATTGTTGTGAAACAAAAATACGGATCTGAATACAGGTCCTTGCAGAATCTCAATTTTACATAACTAAAACCCTCCAAAACATCTAAATAAACCCCCAAACTCAGCAAATCTAGAAGAAAAAAAGCAGTCCTTACAATATATAGGCAAAAGCCACCATGTAGGACAAATGACAAAAGACTAGCAGATCACTTTCATGAACGCCAATTACCAGTAGCAGTCAGTTTTATGGGAAAGTTGTTTGGATTCACAACTTGCATAGAGAGAAACTATTTGTCGTACATCCTCTCCCTTTTAAATTGTACCCTCCCCCTTTTAAAATATCACTGGAGCTTATTCTTGTGAAATAACAGAATAATTCAAAGATAGTTTGATTTTTATCAATAGATAAGTTATTTTACAAATATGCTTTATACATGGAGGAAAATGAGTAATATGATTAAATTATATATATATAAGTTACAGACCATTTTATCTATACTCTAATGCCTATACATTCTATAATTATTTAAATATAAAAATGCAAAAGAAATAACTTTATGCCCTCTAGGGAAAATTCAATAAATAAACACAAGTGGTACATCTAAGATTTGTTGGAAAGGTTGTGACCACCCTAGAATATACTAGAACTTCTGGGTAGAATTACCTAAATGTCCCAACAATTGGGAAATTGGTTTTTAAGCAAATAAATAAGTGTTAAACTATCAGTTTTAGCGAGAAAAGAATTATGTCTTTCATAAAGAGAAAATACAAATACAAAAAGCAAAAGCAAGATTAGTACTTCAAATTTTGACATTTGATACACAATCTATTAGAAATATTTTAATGGAAAGCTTATAAATACCTTTTAATTCAACTTGTAAGATTTTATTTTGCTTTTTATAATTATTTTGCTAAATACATTAATGAAACTACCATATGAAGAAGGATTACATTTAAGTATCTTATAAAACAATTGTAAAAGTTGGGAATTATTCATAGATGAGGATTTCCATTTAGTCAATCAATCATTTTGTTTGAATCACTAATAAGCAAATCAAAACAAATCACATTAAACATCAATGCATCCTACACAGCACAGAAATTTACTAGAGTAAAATATGCTATAAAAACATAATTGTACAAGTAAATTTAGGCCTTTGGCATAAAAATAAATATAGTATATCATTTATATAGGGCAATTAAATTATTATTTAAAATAATAGAATAGTAAATTATCAATCTAAAGTATAGAACATTATCATACTAAAATCCATGGAGAAGTTGTAATTAATATTAATATTATATCTAGAGAAAATCTAATGATGCAATGTGCAAGGAAGAATAGTGCATAATAATTGATTATTGTTTCAAAACTAAAAGAGTCCAATTATAGTGACTGTTGTTAAAATTGCTAATAATAAAATTGGTAGCTAATAATAAAATTAAGACAGAAATAAGAATCAATTTACAGTGAGACATAATACCATGTTTTCTTGAAAATAAGTCCCAGTCTTATTTTCTTTTGGACCTAAAATAAGCACTAGGCCTTATTTTGGGGGGGATGTCTTTTTTTTTTTCTACACAGGTGGTTGCATAGCACATCTGGCAGGCCGGTACCAGATGATGTGTCTGCAAGACCCAAAACAACAACGTAGAATATTTGATGAGGAAATTAATGGAGTTTAGGTCTTTAGCAGATTTCAAAACATCAATGCTGATTAAGAATATGACTGCACAGGATAGGGATGTATTGATTAAAAAGTCTGGTTTAGGGTTGAGAAAAAGTGAAATATAGGGGGGGTTATGTTAACAAATATGAAACTTCCAAAACAATTATGTATCTCTCTGGAATGACATTAAAAAAGACCTATTAAGGTGGGATAAATTGCAGTTATTGCTATTGGACAGAATCTCTGTAATTATGATGAATGTCTTACCAAAGATCCTTTTTTTTGTTTCAGACACTACCAATACTTGCAACTGATATTCTACTTAAACAATGGCAGAGGGATATCTCAAAGTTTATATGGCAATCAGTGGTGGGATTCCAAATTGTGTACTACTGGTTCTGCACGCTTCTAAGGAAGCTAAGGAAAGCGGAGTTCTGGGTCTACCAGATATAAAATTTTATTTTGAGGTCTTCTGTTTGGTCTGGTTAAAATAATAGGTGAATTTTTAGAATAAGAGGCTACTGGACTTAGAAAGCCATGAATTAAGATTTAGTTATGGCATGACAAAGTTAAAGTAAATGTTGACTTCAACAATCTTTTTGTCAGACATGCTATTTTGAGAGTTTGGAATAAATATAAAACATGGTTTTCCATGTAGATGCCTCTTTGGGTTTCTTCACAGGAAGCTTTTTTTAAGAAAAGAAAAGCTGACAAGGCCAAACTGGTGGACTTATGATAAAATAATATATTTTAACTTAGGGGACCCTACCCTCAAATCTGAGGAGCTAAAATCAGAATGTCATGTTTGTCATTGGTTTACATATTTACAACTGAAAGAAATATTTAAATTAGATAAAAATAATCATGACTTTAATTTCATGATCAACATATTATTGCTAAAGTCTATAAAGTGTTATCTAATTTAAATCTGGAAAACGAACATTGTATGATTCAGTGGACAAGCCATTGGATACGATGTAATGCTTAAACAGTGGGAGAATATGTGGAATAAACAGTGGTGCCATTCAACCGGTATAATAACTGGTGCGGCAAGCGTGCGCTTCGTATGTCATAAATTAATAAAAAATATATTATAAAAAAATTAAAAAGATAAGAATAAAATAAAGTTTAATTACAAAGAAAGTTAAGGAACTTTTTATTGTTCTTACAGTTAACAATGTGGTCCAGAAAAGTCTAGAAAGAAAAGATTGTGGTGCTTTGTGAGTAGCAGCTAGGGAGATTTTGCCCGATAGCTAAGGAATTTTTGTTAACAAGCACTCCAGATAGATTGTAAGGTTGTTAGTATCCAGCCAGTGGGAAACCAGAACAGTGTTAAGCGTGGGGAAAAGGGATATAAAAACCTGTTGTATGATTTGATCTGAGTCCACCTCATGTGCACTTGTATTTGCAAATATGTAATAAACTTTTACTAATTTTTCACCTGATTGCCGTTGTTGCTTTATTGCTTACCTGTGTCTGACAAGCCGAACTACACTCCAAAGAAAAGCAGAGCTCAGATCTTGGCTGAAAAGATTTTTGGCACAGCAGGTTTGGAGCAGCAAAAGAATTGTAGAAGTGACACTATTTTCTGAAAGACTAGCGATTGGGTCATAAAGTGTGATCGCATAGCTTAGCAATGACAATCCTTGGAGTATCAGAGAGTCCTATCATAACCCAGAGACTATGTGGATTGCTAAGAGATGTGATCAGAGTCCTAGGCAAATGCACTAAAAGATGAGAGCGAATCATTGCAGTTATTTTAATAATATGATTGTTAAATGATTCTGGCTTCCCCATTAACTCTGGTTGTAAGCCTGGGACCAGAGGTTCACAATGTTTGTAAGTGCAGAAAACAGTCATAAGTCACTTTTTTCAGTGCCATTGTAACTTTGAACAGTCACTAAATGAACTGTTGTAAGTGGAGGACTATCTGTATTTTATTTCCTGTATCATTTCTTAGGCTGAAAAACTGTATTTATTCTATTTTGGGGGTATTCTAACACCATTCACATTGCATAAAGAAACAGGTCTGCAACATTTCAGTCCATTTTGGAGATGTGACTTGAACACTACTTATATATAAAACATAGATGAAATAGAAGCATCTGCTGCCTGGTGTCATTTGATACCTATTTTCTGTATTTTGTTTTTAAAATACAGCTCTGTCTCTGGTCTTTGCATAGTAATATCTGGATTATTTGACCATTTGTTTTTTCCCAAGTCAAAACCAAAGCATAACCTTTCCTAATAATAGAATGTAGAATTGATTTACTACCTCAAATTGTATAAAAAGGTTTCCTAAGGTTCTACATTAGCCAAATATTCTTCAACATCTTCATAAGCAATTTAATTGAGGGGATAGAAGTGGAACTCATCGCATTTGCAAGCAACACTAAGCTGGGAGAATAGCCAACATCTTAGAAGATAAGCTCAAGATTCAGAAGGATCTCGAGAGACTTAGACACTGGTCCCTATCCAACAAAATGCAATTCAGTAGTGAGAAAAGTAAGGTCTTAGGCAAGAAAAACAAATGCACAAATATAGAATAGATGGTACTTGGTTAAATAGCAGTAACTGTGAGTGGAATCTAGGTGTCCTAGTGAACAACCAATTAAGTATGATCTAGTACCATGATGGCGAACCTATGGCACGCATGCCGGAAGTGGCATGTAGAGCCATCTCTCTGGGCAAGCCAGCCATTGCCTGTTGTTCTGGGTACCGGCGCATGCATGTGCGCTGGCCAGATGGTCTTTGCACACATGGGAGTGCTGCTTTTCTGGTTTCCAGCGCTCCTGTGCAAGTGTGCCAGGGAGATGCTCTTCTGGTTTCCGGCACTCCTGCATGCATGTGGTGAGGAGCTACTCTTCCAGTTTCTGGCACTCCCATTTCAGCACTCTGTGTCAAAAAGGTTTGCCAACACTGATCTAGTAATATGCTGCAGCTGCAAAAACAAAAAAAAAGGCAACGCAGTGCACCAATTCAAATATGAATTCAAATCTTCAGGACTAGATGGATTACACCCCGTTACTAAAGGAATTGGCAGACATGATCTCTGTACCACTGAACCATATCTTTCAAAGATTCTGTTATTCTGTTAACAGAAAGATAGTATCAAGTTTGCATGAAGTGATAATACCACTTTATACTGCATTGATAAGACCCTTGGAATACCACATCTAATTTTGGTCACCAAGACATTGAGGCTCTTTTAGAAAGTAGAGAGAAGAACAACAAAGGTGTTTAGGGGACTGGGGGCTAAAGCATACGATGAACAGTTGCAGGAACTGGGTATGTCTAGTCTAATGATGTCATGTCTCCAGGGCATGACAACATGCCATGACAACACGCGTTGTGCCATGTCAGACTATGCTATCGAGGGGGGGAGTGCTGTTAAACACGCAATCTGGGGCTTCGACTGTTCCACGGAGATAACGAGCCTTGCTGACATCACATGCTGAGCTGTTACAGCCTGTGGGCGGTTGTAGACAAAGTGATTAGGATGCTGCCTGTTGAACTAACGATCTCAAGAGGGGTGGAGGGTCACTTCATAGGCATAAATACAATGATGGAATATGATATTTGTAGAAGTATAGTAAATAGGGGTAAATAATGGATAAAAGCACGGTGTATAGGGTGTTACATGGTGACCGGATGTGATGCAGTAGCACTCACTGGATGGTGAATAAACTCTTTTAAGTTGTTAACTGGTGTATAAATACAGCTCTGGCTGCGAGGTGCGCCAGAGCTGACCTTAATTCCTTTTGGTTACTTGTTGTTACCTGAATCCAGAACATTGTATGGAAGAATAAAGACTCATTTGATCACTACCTTGAGACCTTTGTTTCCCTTCCTGTCTGGAATTCGGAGAAACAGCTGAGAAACGATCAAAAGGACTAGGGGGTGACATGATAGCAATTTTCCAATATTTGGAGTGGGTCACAGAGAAGTGGTCGATCCACTCTCCTAGTATCTGAGAGCAGAAGTAATGGATGGAAGCTTATTAAAGAGAGAACCAACCTAGAATTAAAAAGAAATTTCCTGTCAGTGAAAACAATCTGTGGAACAGCTTGACTCCAGAAGTTGTCGTGCTCTATCACTGGAGGTTTATAAGAGCTAATCGAACAGCTATTTGTCCGGAATGGTACAGGTACTTGTTGACTTACAACAGTTTAGGGTCCATTCAAAGTTACAACGGCACTAGAAAAAAGTGACTTATGATCAATTTTCACACTCATGACTATTGCAGCATCCACATAGTCCACCTGATCAAAATTCAGATACTTGGCAACTGATTCATATTTATGACAATTGTAGTGTCCTGGAGTGACCACATTTTGCGACCTTCTGATAGCAAAGTCAATGGGGAAGCCAAATTAACAATTGTGTTACTAATTTAACAACTGCACTAATTCACTTAACAACTGTGGGAAGGAAGGTCATAAAATTGGGCAAAACTCACTTAGAAATGTCTCACTTAGCAATGGAAAGTTTGGGCTCAATTGTGGTCGAAAGTCAAGGACTAATTGTATAGCGTCTCCTGCTTGAGCAGGGGGTTTGAATACTGCATAAAAGACCTCCATGGTCCCTTGCAACTTTGTTATTCTTAATTCTATAACATATGAAAAGTTATCACTTTTCTAGAGGTGTGTTTGATGATTATGTCCAACAAAAAAATAGCTAGCACTGATGATGTTACTAATTTGGGTAATGAAACATCTGCAAAAAAACAAAAACAACCCAAGCTCAGAAAGCACTAAATATCTCCTACAAAAATAGCTTTCTCCTGATCCTACTTATATATGTGACTGTTAGCAGAGGTGAAGATGATTCTTGACTTTTGACGAATGTATCTTTTCTTTAAAGTAAACTGAAAGCACACGCACCACGACAAATTCCTTGTGTGTCTAATAACACTTGGCCAATAAAGAATTCTATTCTATTCTATTTTAGGGTTTATGGGTAGATACCGTATTTCCCCATGTATAAGCCACCCCTTTTTTCCAAAATTTTCAAGCCCAAAAAGTAGGGGGGTGGCATATACAAAGCAGGTACACTTTTTATATGTGAAAAATGCATAAAATAATAAAGTAGGAATAAACTGGTTTTCCAGCAGTATGCTATACTTTTTTGTAAAAATTGTACGTGATGATACGATTACGAGTGCGAGTACGCGATAGAAATGCATACGCTAGGCATCGGCCTGAATGCTTCGTTCCTACTCTTGTTCCGATGCGAGATTGCTAGCGTCGCCCGCACCGCTTCGCGCTCATGACCGAAGTTGTAGATCTAGACGTCGAATTTTGTTTCTTTGTAAATTTTCTTTCTTCATAACTTGTTTCTCTAATAAAATATTTTTTTCAAAACTTCACAGTCCAAAAATTGGGGGTGGCTTATACAAAGGGGTGCTTATACATGGGAAATACGGTAGTTGAAACTAATATACAATAGTGGTACCTCAGTACTCAATGTTAATTGGTTCCGGGAGGTGCAGTGAGTACCAAAATTGATAAGAACCAAATTTTTCCCATAAGGAAAAATACAGTGAATTACGAGGCAACTGACATTGACAAGGTCTAGCTTGTGCATTGAATATCAAATAAATGATGAGTACCAGGACAAAATTTTCATGTCAAAATGCTTCGAGTACTAAACTTGATGAGTTTCAATGCAATTGAGTATCAAGGTACCAACTGCAATTTGCAAAAGGCAGGAAATGTTTTAGTTAGGTTCTGAACAGCTGTGGTGCTGCAGTGGTTAGAATGCAAGTATTTCAGGCAAATTCTGCTGACTGCCAGAAATGTGATTCTCACTTACTCAGCCTTCCATCCTTCCAAGGTCGGTTAAATGAAGATCCAGTTTGTTGTAGGTAATATGCTGATTCTGTAAACTGCTTAGAGAGGGCTGTGAAGCACTATGAAGCAGTATATAAATCTTTATTGCTATTGCTAAGTAAATTGCTCAAAAATGGGAAGGAAATTTTCTAAAGTTTCATAAGGCCAAATGAACAGGGATTCTTATAACACCAATCCTGTATAGATTCTGCCCATTTGGTTGAAGAATGCAGAGAATTACAGCTGAAGGTCCCTCCATATTTCAAAGAGGTGCAATGGTGGGGGGATATTCTTTATCAGAGCTCCATTACTTGAGATAGCTTGCCCTGGAGACAAGGGTAGCTCTCATTCTCCATTGGAGCTGTGAGTATTTGTAGAGTTCCTGGTGCCCAAATTATTATTATTTGACTCTGGCTGGCTCAGAAATAAAAACATTTGACTTGGCGAAATGGGAAAATCTACAGCTGTCATTAATAGGGAGAATTTCAACAATCAAGATGAATATATTACCCAGAATTCTATATTTGTTTCCAACAATTCCAATTAGGCTTGGAAAAGACTATTTTGAAGATTTAAATAAAATTGTGTTGAAATATATATGGCAAGCTAAGAAAGCGAGAATAAAGTTAAAACTTTTGCAAGACACTAGAATTAGAGGAGGATTTGGATTGCCTAATGGGGAGTTGTATTACCAAGCTACAAATTTGATGTGGGTCAAGGAATGGATAACATTAAGAAATACTAGATTGTTGACATTAGAAGGACATGATTTGTTGGGGTGGCACGCTTTTTTATGGTATAAGGGAACTAAAATACAGGGATATTTTAGAAGACACCATATACGGGAGTCTTTGTGGTTAAATTGGGAGAAGACTAAAAGACAATGTTATTTGAAAATTCCAGTCTGGTTATTGACTATAGAAGCATTTTCTTATCCTATAATATACAAAAAGGAACAAACAGTTAGATATGGTTAAATATTGAATGAAAAGGGTGAATTTAAATCGATGCAAAATCTAGAGGAACAAGGTATAAAGATGAATTGGTTTTCATATGCGCAAATACATTCAAGGTATAAAGATCTCAAAACAGAAGGATTCTATGACAAATTGACTGACTTAGATAAGATTTTGACAGGTACTGATGAAAAGGTGATTAAAAAACTGTACAGTTATTTATTAGAAATTAAACTAGAAGATGAACAAGTTAAAGAAACTATGATTGCTTGGGGGAAGAATTTTGGATATGGGATTGATTTAGAGAAATTGCAAAAATTGTGGACTCAAAATTATAAAATGACAATGTCAACAGCATATAAAGAAAATTTGTATAAGATGTTTTACAGGTAGCATTTCCCCCCACAAGAATAGCAAGAATGTTCAAGAATAAATCCGAAAAATGTTGGAAATGTCATCAGACACCTGGCTCATATTACCATATGTGGAAGACTTGTGCAGATGCTAAAAAATATTGGACTAAAATCCACACGTGGTTGGAAAAAATGACAAAAAAGCATATAGATTTGAAACCAGAGATATTTTTATTGGGAATTTTACTTGAAATATATAGTAAAGACTTGAAATACCTGATTGTAAATGTATTAACAGCGGCTAGGATTGTATTTGCTAAAAACTGGAAAAATGAGAAAACACCATCACAGGAGGAAATCATTAAGAAAATATTGGAATGTGCTGAAATGAGTAGATTGACATTTGAAATTAGAGAACAAGAGGATAAACAATTTTATAAAATTTGGGACCTTTTCTATCAATGGTTAGACAATAAAATATAGTAATGAAATATGTAGATTCTTAGAAAATAATAAATATATAAAGATGTACTTTTTTTTCTCTTTTTTACTATATCTATAAAAAAACTTTTACGATAGATTCGGGAAGATTATATGAATTGTTACAAAATGATACTAAGTAAATTATAGTTATGTTGCAAAATATGAATGAATAAAATTGTCAAGTGATTAATAATGATACTAGGGTACTTAATTTTTGATTGAGAATATGAGTTATTATACAATGTAACTGTAATTGATGACTATGAAATGGATGCACAAAAAATTTGTAAACCAACCGGCACACTGCTTGTATACTCATGGAAGAAAGGTTAATGTTTTTATGTTTTGTTTGTTTATGTTTGTCTTTAAAAATCAATAAAAAATTTACAAAAAAAAAGAAAAGAAATAAAAACATTTTCAAAAACTACAACAGACAAAATAAAAAATAATAAAATATGGCAAAGATTGTAAGAACTAGACAGGATTTTTTTGTGTTATTGCATTTATTATTGTATTAGCAATAACTGTTGCTTTTTATATTGCTTAATGTGGACTTGGCTGAAAAACTTATAAATTAAAAATAAATCATTAGTGCCCTTTAAACAAAATACTCAGTCAACCGAGTAGGTGATTTAAAATAATAGTGGCACAGGAGCTAAGATACCAAATTTGGCTCTGGGAACAAAGTACAACACAAATACTGTATGGAAATATACTGGTACTTTGTTTCAGTGGTGGGATTCAACTTTTTTTACCACAGGTTCTGTGAGTGTGGCTTGGTGGGCATGGCAGGGGAAGGTTACTGTAAAATCTCCAGTCAGAGGTGGAATTTGCTGGTTCTCCGAACTACTCAAAATTTTTGCTACCAGTTCTCCAGAACTGGTCAGAACCTGCTGAATACTACCTCTGCTTTGTTTGCCCCGCATATTATGTATATATATATGCTTTGAACATATTATTTATTAACATATATTTATTAACAATGCTTTGAATTCGGTTCCCAAGAAGTACTTCAAAACATGAAAGAGTATGAACATAGGTTCAGTCTTCATTTTCTTAACATGACTATGTCTTTATTGAGGAACACATAAGGCCTTGCCTGGCCTGAGAAAAGAAGTGTGCTTTAAGCAGTCACATAGGCTTACATTCAGACATACTGTAAAGAATTTTTCTGGAACAGAATCTGAATTGCTCCACAGATTTATTATACATGCCATATACATAAAAAAGCTTCCATTATTTTATCTATACAAGGACAATAAAATTTTATTTTCCTAAATAAAATGTCACATTAGCCAGGTAACGTATGTCAAAGAAAAACAATCTGAAAATGAAACTATATAATTATTTATATAATACTAACCATGGTGAAGATATGTATGGAAAAATGTCAAAGAATCTAAAAGACATTTTTAATATTATTAATAGATTCATATTCAGCTTTACTTAAGTTTCTAAAAGTGGCTGCTATTTATTTATTTGTGTATTTATTTATTTTCCACTTTATGTATTTATTTACACCATTTTTATTTTTATAAATAATTCAAGGCCTACCTAATACTCCTCCCTCCAATTTTCCCCACAATAGCAACCCTGTAAGATGGGTTAGGTTGAGAGAGTGAACGCATCTTTGATGGCCTGAGGTTTTCATGGGATAGGGTGGACATGGCCTAGCCTGAGCTAATACTTTCTACACTACATGGTAATACTTTAAAAGGTATTATCATCCAGTTCTATGATATTTTGCAAGTCTTTCCCTCTATTTTTTCTCTCTGAATCCTCTCTAGCTGAAATTGCATTTCCCAATAAAGAATTGCATGTTTTCACAAATGTACAGCAAGTAATATAAAACCAGTTAATATGTGTGTGTGTGTGGTATTCAGCTTTGTTCGGGTATTTTCCCACGTCATTATAGTTGTGCTTTTAAAGTTGTAGCAATGTTTCAGCAGAATCCCATCTGCCATCATCAGGCTTCTGTATAGTGTTAGTCTGTGACTCAGATTTTCACAGCTGTTTCTGTTTTAAATTTAGGGCTAGCCTACAGCTGTGCCAGAATGGTTTTTTCTTCATCCTGATTGGTTGGGAGTCTTGGTCTATGTTTATTGGTCTTGGAGTTTGCTGTGTTCTGCTTGATTGGTGTTTCTAATATGTCCTGTCTGTTTTGTAGTTTATCTGTGCTGGGTGGTAGTGAGATTGGGCATTGAGGTAGCGCCACCACCACCCAGCACAGATAAACTCCGTGGCCAATACACTAATTGCTAGAACCAAACACCTGGCAGACAAGACACACATAAAGACTGAACTATGCACCCTGACTATAGTACTGACAGCTAACGGCTTCCACAAAAGCAAAATCACCAGCTTGATCCACAAAAATACACTGAGACATAATGGAGACCTAGAAGATGAACAGACCTATGGAACAGCTGTCCTGCCCTACATAAGAGGTACTACAGACAAAATTAGTAAGATACTACACAGGCATCACATCAAGACTGCCTTCAAAACAGACAGAAAAATAGCAGCCATCCTTAGAAACCCCAAAGATAAAATTGACTTGGAAAACCAAGGCATATATGAAGTCCCCTGTGCATCATGCCCGGCCGCATACCTTGGACAGACCAATAGAAGAATAAGTACCCACCTGGATGAACACAAAAATGCAGTAAAAAAACTGGAACACAGTTTCTCACTAGTCCAACACATGAAAGCCACAGGTCATAGCATCAACTTCAATGGCACCAAAACCCTAGGCACTATAGAAAACCCCAGCCACAGAATTATCAGAGAAGCCATAGAGATTGAAAAAAGACCAGAAAGCACGAATAGAAGAGATGATTCCACCAGACTGTCAATCATTTGGAAGCCTGCACTCACAAACAAAAAAATCTCCACACCACTAGCCAGACAAGCACCTGGGCACAAACAGATCCCCCTTGATACCTCCAGCTCAAACACACCCCAACCAGGCACCCAGATGAAACCTAGCTTCCTAACAAATGATAGCCATCCATTTACTCAGAGCCAAGCTGCACTAAAAGCCTCCAATACAGGAACACAATGTTGCCAGCCAATCAAGACACAAAAAAAGCCACAAAACAGACAGAAGATATTAGAAACATCAATCAAGCAGAACACAGCAAACTCCAAGACCAATAAACACAGACCAAGACTCCCAACCAATCAGGATGAAGAAAAAACCATTCTGGCACAGCAGTAGGCTAGCCCCAAATTTAAAACTGAAACAACTGTAAAAGTCTGACTCACAGACGAACACAATACAGAAGCCTGATGATGGCAGATGAGATTCTGCTGAAACGTTGCTACAACTTTAAAAGCACAACTATAATGACGTGGGAAAATACCCGAACAAAGCTGAATACCATACATGTAAGTACCCGTGAAAACTTAAGATATATATATATTCTTAAACTTAAACTTAAACTTAAACTTAAATTTTTTTATATATATATATATATATATATTTATTTATTTCTTGAGTGAACACATACTGCCTTATTCATTTTGCATTTCAATAAGCTTTTGGATAAAAGACCAAAGAAGGGCTATTTGTATAAATTTAAAGCCCAAGTCTTTAACTCTATTTCAGGACAAAACCATGGAAATATATAAGGTATGCAGGCTGCAAAAAGTTGGCTAGATGACGTGCAAGAAAGATATCACTTCTGTGCCTTGATCAAATTCCTCTTGGTACAATTAATTAGAGTCCCAAAGGTGCTTTTCAAAAGGCAACTAGAATTTCTTTGTCCAGAGTGAATACTGATGTGAAGGTGGGGTGAGAGAGACCATATATGTTAAAATTGAACAGGCCCCTTTCAATAGAAGGCGAAGGATATGACACTATCTTTTTATTGGGTACAACAGTCCTTTCAGTAGTTCTAAAAGGTTCCATACCTATTTGCACTATGATTCAGGTTACCCTGAAGATACAAATAAACCACCAAGTTTATTTAGGCCTCAACCTCTGAGAGAGCTAACCACCGACCTTCAGTGCTAAAGACCACATAACTGCAAAGAATGTAAACCATTCCCCACCATTCAGTCAGAATTGAAAATGCTTCATGGAAAAAAACAAGACTGGTTGCTTTTTGGAAAGCATCTTTGGGACAACCATGACCTCATCCAGGGAGACTCTTCAGAGATACCTAACTGGACTCTAAATTATGGGTGCGAAATTCTTAGGATGCACGTTGGTCTTAATTTGGAAAGGGTTAAAAAAAAAAAAACCCTAAAAGGATGACGCTGCTAACCTAGGATTCTTTCACATCAGTACTCTACTTCTCTTCCTGCCTGGAAGGCAAACCTTTCGCTTTGGTTTGCACCGCCTTTTGCGGAGGTTCGTCGGCTGTGCCACGCCCCCTGCCGCTTATACCATTTGCGCGCGTGCGCGGCGGCGTGTCTGATCCCTTACGCCCGAGGACTAAATCAGCTGCGATGGAGAACGCGGGGACAATGCCGCAAGGAATTGCGGGGCGTAAGAGGATCCCCAACCGGGAAAGGCCCACGGCCGAGGATGAAGCCCTCAACCTGATAGCTCGCGAGGTATGGCAGCACCAGGGCTGGGCGGTTTCGTCCTTTCCCTTCCTCTTTTGGTCATGGGAGCTTCCCCGCTTTGGCCGCCTCTCCTTGGTTCGCTGGAGGGCCTTCCCTCCGCCTAGGGCGCCTGGGGCAGGCGAGACTAGACGGTGTCTTCCCTCTCTAGAGGGTTCGGTCGCCGCTTCCCCCGTCACGCCCCTTATTTTCGTAGATTTCTGCGTCGTCTCTTGATGGGGTGGACGGGGCAGGCGGCCAACTCGCCTCCTGTTAGTTTTACCAGCAGAGGCTTGTGCGCGTGTTTAGCTCTTTCCTTGAAATTAACAGGAAGTAGTGTTAACACGACCAAATTGGGGCGAGTGAGAGAATATGTGTGTTTTTCTACCCATATGTCCGAGTTGCCTTTGGTTTCCTCCATTGTGAGTTGTCCTTGTATATACTTCTTGCAGCTCAAGATTTTTTCTCCTTTTGTAATATATTTTTATATTTTGTATAGGGTACATGGCTGGTATGTTTATTTGGTTTTTAAAATCCTGCCTTTATAAGAAACTCAAGGTGTCAAACATATATAATAATTCCTTCCTATTCCCATTTTCCCCACAATAAAGAAACCCATGTGAGTTGCGCTGGGTAGAGAGAAAGTATGTCTGGTCCAAGATCACTCAGACTTTCATACATGTATGGCAGGACTAGAACCCACCATATCCTGGTCTGTAGGCCAGCACATTCACCATTACCAGCAAAGTGGCTGATAAACTTCTTGTCTTTAAATTTCACAACTTTTATATGCGTACTAATTTTCTATGTTATCCAGTAGCATATGAAATTAAGAAATTAGGGTGAAATTGTGGATTTGAACTAATTCATTTAGCGTGAAAAGATAACTGGAATAATACTATCAAAATAATTGGTAATATATAATTTATATATTCTGAATTAAGTAGCATAAATGTATAGAGTCTATATTTGTTATACAGGTAGTCCTTGACTTATAACAGTTTGGTGACAGTTCAGAGTTACAACGGTGCTGAAAAAAGGAACTCATGACTATTTTTCATATTTAAGACTGTTGCATCATTCCCATGGTTACATAATTTACATTGGATGCTTGACAGCTGATTCACATTTATAATGATTGCAGTGCCCCGGGTTCATGTGATCATCTGACAAGCAAAGTCAGTGGGGAAACCAGATTCACTTAACAACTGGGTTATTAATTTAACAGCTGCAGTGATTCATTTAACTTTGGCAAGAAAGGTAAAATGGGGTTAACCTCACTTAACAAATATCTCACTTAGCAACAGAAATTTTGGACTCAATTATGGTTGTAAGTTGCGGACTACCTGAATAATTTGTCTGAAAAGGAGATGGGAAAACATTTATTCATATGTTGTGATCAATACACAGTTTTATCACTGATTCTAACAGCTTAAAAAAACGGACTTGGAAGTGGTCACATACTATCAGCAAATCCAACTTTCTGCTTAGTGCAGGAATTAAAGTAAATGCATCTTGGATATCTTGCACTTTACCCATTTTTCCAAATTTCTCAAAGACATATATTCATTAAGCTGTATAGACTCAATAGGGATATAAAGATTTGGTATACCATTAGCATGTTCCTTTAATTCCTAGAGCAGGGGTGTCAAACTCAAGGCCCGTGGCTCAATGTGGCCTGCAATGTGGTTAGATTTGGCCTGCAGAGCCACCCTCAAAACAATGAAGGACCGGCCTGCAGTGCCTTGGCCCTGCCCAGGCCAAATGGGTGCTGATCTACAACCTGGTGGCAACCATCTGGGCCAGAATGTAGTCAGCCTTAGATTTACGAGGCCGGCTTGGAGCCAGTGAGAGGCCACCCTTGCTCTGCCCCGGCCTTCCCCCTAGGCATGTGCATAGGAGGCGGTGCAGGGCCTGGCATCCCTGGGGATCATTAAAGATGGAAACCATTCTGAAGTGTTCTTGGTCTAATTTTTTGTACATCTCAGAAATGCATTTTCATAGGGGTGTGTAGACTTTCTATATCAGCTTTATTTTGACTTTTCTGTCCTCATGTCTGGGAAAACATTGTTGCTTAGGGTTTGAGCCAAAGTTGGATTTAACAGCTCTATTTGTTCTTTATTACTGGTTTTATTTATATTCTACGCTGATTTTTATCATATGTACTCATTTTTACCTTTGCAATTATAATTTGTAACATTACTAACATTCCTAATAAATGGTCATTTTAAACAACATCATTGTAGAATATCACAGATATCAGAAATTTAAATTCCAAGAACCACTGGAATGACTTTATATAGAGAAAGTTGTTGACTTTGGCAGATACAATAGTGTTGATCCAAATCTAATATGGAAGAAGAAATGCTGAATGCTTAACAATTTCAAGTAAGCATTTTTTACATCATAGAGTAAAATTTAACCTTGTATTTCATTATCTTATTTAAGTATTAAACATTCATAGATTTGTCAAGTGTTTTGTGACAGGAAATTTCAGATTTAGTTGTTTTTGGTTCTTGACATCTACAGGATATATTTTTTTTAAAGGGAAATGGCTATGAACCAATAAAAGGAAACTGTACAAACAAGTCAAATTGCATAAAGTCTCCTGCATCAAGTTCCAATGTGTGTTGCTCACATTTTTATTTGGGCAGAGTGGAATGTGAAGTGATTTATCATTGCCATTCTTTCTGTAACTTTGTAAACTGTTAAGTAAATATAATTGAATTCATGCATGGATGGACTTTTATAGAGAATTAGATATAATTGTAACAATTCTCTCATAATATTTCTAATACTTGCAATTATGATTTTAAAAAATCAAATATTTGTGTTTGTATTTTTGCATCATTGCAATTTTAACATCTTTTAGTTTCTTAATTAAACAGTGCTTCTGTTTATTATGAGAACTAGTGGGTAAGACACTGAACTAGGAGATGAGGGACCTGGATTTTAGTCTTTAGGCACAAAGCTAGCTGAATGTTTGTGGGCCAGTCACTTTTTTTTAGTCTTAGGACAATGGTATATTACTTTGCCTAGAAAATTTGCCTAGAAAATTATATTGATTTGGCCATGTGGTTGCTGAAGACTAACTTAAAGGCACACAAATTCATGTACACAAAAAGTCCTAATTATATAACTGAAATAAATCACAGTGTTTAACTTTCTGATTTATTTTATTTATTTTTAAAATGTGTCTCCCATCTGACAGACTAAAAGTGTCTTACAGAACTTTTTATTATGTAAAAATTAATTAAAATAGATTCAGTTCAATTCTTATAGTTCAATAACTTATACTGTTAACATTGTAGAAAATGGTGGTGTTTGGTACAGTTAATTCTCAAGGCCCTCCAGAAGAACTGCTTTAAAAAGGTCATGAAGGTGTGAAAAAAGTTGTATGGGTTAGTAGGCAATTTCAGAAGAGAGTGGTAATATAATGAAATGCTTCCTTTGGTACAGTGTTACTGAATATTTAATGCTAAAAGTAATTTCAGCTTAATTTGACCATAAATTCCTCTATGTCCTTCAATAGCAGTACAATAAATTTTTAAGATTCCTAATTGTTACAACTGCATGTCTGTGAATATGTTTTTATTCTATAGTTCTTCAAATGGATACATCATACAGTATATATGTATGTATTTGTATTAATAATTTCACTGTTCACATTAGGATTATGCCTTAGTCACTTCCCGTCTTGATTATTGTAGTACTCTACATGGGGCTGCCTTTGAAGAGCATCTGGAGGCTCCAGTTGGTGCAAAATGCAGATGCCCGCATGGTTTTGTGCAGACCCCAATGTGTACATGTATTACCTTTCTTGTGGGAGCTACATTGGCTGCCAATTTGCTTCCGGGTGCAATTCAAGGTGCTGATTGTAACCTTTAAAGCCCTTCATGGCCCAAGCTATTTGAGGGACTGTCTCTTGCCAGTCACATCTATCTGACCCATCAGAACGGGGAGGCAGGGAATATTGCGGGTCCCTTCCTTGAGGAAGATGCACCTCGTGGGACCTAGAAGAAGTGCCTTCTCTGTGGTGGCTCCCTCCCTCTGGAACATCATTCCCCCAGGGATTAGACTGGTCCCCACTCTGATTCTCTTCCGGAAGGCGTTGAAGACCTGGTTCTGCCAGCGGGCCTGACATGCCCAGAGCAGGATGGAGCCCATTAAATGGCTCATGTAATCTGCTGTTGCGGGGGGGGGGGAGGTGGGGGTAATTTTACTATATTAATTTATTTGATTTTATGAGTTTTATTGTTTTTAAATTGTGGTTTTATATGTTGTAAGCCGCCTTGAGTTGCCATGGCGAATAGGCGACAATACAAATCTAATAAATAAATAAATCATATTGAGTTCCATTAAAGAAATGACTAGCATGTATGTACAAGGGGAACCTTTACCTTTACCCAGGGGTGGGATTCAAATTTTTTAACAACCAGTTCTGTGGGCGTGGCTTAGTTGGTGGGCGTGGTTTGGTGGCCATGTGACTGGGTGGACGTGGCTTGGTCATGTTATTGGTTGGGTGTGGCCAACTCAATATCACTCACATCGAGGCATGCATCTCCTTGCTTCGCCTCTCATGACTGTGGGGATGATGCAACAGTCATAAGTGTGAAAAATGGTCATAAGTCACTTTTTTCAGTGCCATTATAACTTTGGTCACTCCACACAAGCAAAGTACCAACAAAGGAGGGGGAAAAAACTCCAGAGATGTTCCTGAGACAGGAAGTCTAGTCCTGCCAAGAATGTAATAAGGGTTAATGGAGAGGCAGTTTCTGTAAGCAACACCAGAATGTTTCCTTCCTGCCTTCCTTACAGGATATGGGCAGTAATTTCTTATAACAACCGGTTCTCTGAACTGCTTAGAATGTTAACAACCGGTTCTAGCGAATAGGTGCGAACTGGTAGAATCCCACCCCTGCCTTTACCTTAGCCACTGTGTGCTTAATTATTACGCAAGTTGTATTGTGGTGGTTTAATGTAGTTATTGAACAACTACAGTGTTCTGTCATTACAAAATGTTAATAAATCTCAAATCTGAATATTGTAAGAAAATAAAAGTTAGGTTTTGGCTTTCTTAGGAGAATATCTATGTGTGCACAATTATTGAGCAACTATTAGTGTGCAGAATGACTATGCAACTAAATGGAAAAAAAATCCCATCTCATTTATTTGCATCTGAGTAATAATTCAAAATGTACAAATAAACATTTCTGACATTTCAAAAAAAAAATCACTGATCAATATAGCCACCCTTCTTTTCAATAACAGTCATAAGCGATTCATGGAGTCTGTCAGTTTCTTGATCTGTTGATGATCAACTTTTTGTGCAGCAGCAACCACGGCCTCCCAGACATTGTTCAGAGAGGTGTACTGTTTTCCTTCATGGTAAGTCTCCCATTTAAGAACAACACGGTCTTCTTGAAAGAGGCAGACTTTTTCCTGTACCGCTGCTTGAAGAAAGTGTCTTCTAAAAACGGGCAGTAGGTTTGGGAGTTGATTCAACCCGAAAAGGTCCAGCTAGCTCATCTTTAAGAATAACAGCCCATACCAGTACCCCACCTTGCTGGCAACTGAGTCGAAGTGGAGCTCTGTGCCTGTTACTGATCCAGTCACTGGCCCATCATCTGGTCCATCAAGAGTCACTTTCATTAGTCCATAAAAGCTTTAAAAAATCAGTCTTCAGATATTTCTTGTCCCAGTCTTGTGCTAAATCAGCTGCTCAGGCTGTGCTGAAGCTGACCAGGCTGTTCGCTGCAAGGACGCAAATTGCTGGGAGGTAGATTTTTTTCTTGTTTTCCTTCCCAAAAGCTAGGTGCATCTTAAATTCCAGATCATCTTATAGTGCAAAAAATATGATATGTGCCTTGTTCAATGGTGGTTGGGTTTCAGCCTTCCTTACCTTGCCCATGTCTCTGAGCACTGAACCCTTGTACTTCTCGACAGGGAGTTTGTAGTTCTGGAATTGGAGGATAATAGGTTCCTGGTAGCTTCATGTTTGATTCTTCTCAAATCTTTGCCAGTTAATGTGTGTCTTCTTTTCTTGCAACCCTGTTGATTATTTACAACAAAACATTTGATCTGTGATCAGCTACAATATCTTAGCAATTTCAAGAGTGCTGCATTCCTCTGAAAGACTTTTTACAATTCTGACTTTTCAGAGTCAGTTAAATCTCTTTTGGCCCATTTTGACTGAGGAAAGGAAGCTGCCAAATGATCATGTACATCTTAATATAGGGTGTGGATCTCCTTAAGCCACACCCTCCCTCATTGCACAAATACACATCATCTGATATGCTTATATCCACTAAGGGTTCAAGTTTATACAGCTTGTGAGTGGGAAGTATAAAAATGAATGATATGCTCAAACTACTCACTTGTCCAATAATTGGGCACACAATGTAGATCAGGCGGTCACCAACCTTTTGGACCTCAGGGACCACTCAATTCATAATTTTAAATCCCACTGACCACTAATATGATCTGCCTAATGACTGGCTGGCTGGGCGTGGCTAGGTGGTCATGTGACTGGGTGGACATGGCCAACTCGATGTCACGTCGAAGGGTGCCCCACCAGCTCTACTCACCCCCTTCCCTCCTAGTCACTCTTCACCTGCCCGCCCAGGCTCCTTAGGACAGGGAGCAGTTGTTGGAGCTAAGCAGCCACTACAAGAAAAAGTTGGCAAAACAGCTGGCTCAGTTCAAATTGGATCTGACTGAGAAGGAGACTCAGTAGAAGCACCTCACTGAGGACTACGAGCATAGGCTTTCCAAGCAGAGGAAAGACCTGAGGGAGTGCAAGGTGAGGTACTGGCGCTTGGAGCTCAGCAGGTTGAGATGGTCAGCCAGTTCTAGGCCATTATCTAGTTCCACTGAAACAAGGCCCTCTGGCTCTTCGCCACCAGCAGCACTTCCCTCCAGCCTTCACCCAAAGCCCCATACCAGGAGGCTGAAGCAGAACCCAAGTCGGAATTTCTGCCCCCCTCTGACCCACATAAAAAGACCCCGAAGGGAGAGACTCTCTGCAGCAACACAAACGTTCATTACACATATCTGGCCCAGGAGCCGTAGTTTGAGGACCCCTGATTTAGTGCAGTATAAAAAAATGCAAATAATTTTTCTGCAGCCCACCAAAAACTTTTCATGGACCACTGGTGGTCGACAGATAATTTCAAACCAGCTGTCAGTAGGAGTAGCTCTCCTCATTTTCTTTCAGTCGGGCAGCAAATTTAAATGTTGACTTTGATCCTAATCTCTACATGAAAGAGAGATTTCATTTAGAGAACAATGTTGCTCATTCCCCTTTTCCATACAGCTCTGAAAATATTCCACTGATGGAATATTGAGTAGCTTTTAATGTGGTAGACAATAGATTGAGAGATGTTAGCTGCAGTGATGGCCACCGATGTATGGGACTGCAGTTTCTTATTCATGATAATCAAAACTCGTACAATTAGCTAACTATAGTTCATGCATTGGAAACCTTTACTTTTTTCAACTTTCTTCAAAATATGTGGGTGTTCATGGGAAGGGACCTCAGTATAAATTAGAATAATTGTGCACTTTTTACATAATAACCGTTGGTCCTAGAATAGACTGTAAACCAGGGGTCTTCAAACTTGACAGCTAGACTTGTGGACTTCAACTCCCAGAATTCTTCCTCCAGTCATGTTCAGAAATTCTGGGAGTTGAAGTCCACAAGTCTTAAACTTGCCAAGTTTGAAGACCCTTGCTGTAAACCGTACATTTGGTAGGGATATGTAATACTTTGGATTCAGTTTTGAGAAGATGCTTCAAACCATGGGAAAGAAGGCAGTGCAGAATTCCAGAAAAAAATTCATCCTTAAAGAGTTGCAGAGAAATGTTATGTTCATGTCCTTACGTAAAATCTTTTTGAAATCAAATCTGACTTCTTCATAACTCTGCTCCATTTTGCCAGTGTACCTCACTTATGCACCAACCCTTGAAGCACTTCTGTTTGCCTGAAGTAATGCAACAGGCTGTCTGACATATATAATCTGTGCTAAATTGGATGTGAAAACAGAACTTAAAATAGCTCAGCTGAAATAACATCTGCTATCAAATTTCTCAAAGTATTTTTGAGAGAACAGTGGTTAGTTGCAACAGGATATTAAAGAGAATGTATTTGAACAGCACTAAACTTTTGGTTTCTTTTCCTCACATTACCAGATTTCTACAACATTCTATAATATTTAGGATGATATAAATGATGAAAAGTATTAACTGTGGTGTTAAGACTTTGTGGTGAAGTGTTTATATTTCAAGCATTTAATATGATAGTGACTAAGTTAAAGACTACATTCATTATTGTAATAAGTTGAATTATTCAGTAAAATGGAAAAACTGGTTGAATACAGGTAGTCCTTGACTTAGGGCAATTTGTTTAACAACCATTCAAATTTGAAAGGACACTGAAAATTACTTGTGACCATCACAACGAACCCACAGTCAGGTGATTAAAATATGGGTCCTTGGTGATCAGCAGGTATTTGACGGTCCCAGGGTCATGTGATCACAATTTGCAACCTTTCTAGGGCGCTTCTGACAAGCAAGGTCAATGGGGGAAGCTGGATTCACTTAATGACCATGTTATTCATTTAACAGCTGCAGAAAGGAAAGTTGTAAAATTGGACACTGCTAACTTAGTGACTATCACTTAGCAAAGGAAGTTCTGGTCCCAATGATGGTTGCAAGATTACATGTATTTTGTTTCCTAGAATTTTTTTTTTTAAATTAGTGCATTTAGTTGGAATTACCTTTATATTAGCCAGATCAAGCATACGTCCTTAAATTGTTTTTGCAAAGGTTATTTTTTTTGAGTAGTACTGTTCTAAAAACACTTATCATAATGTTGCTCTAATTTGTTGCAAACATATTAAACATTCAATTTAGTTTGCCTTTGAATGAGAAGACATTTCAAATGGGATTCTTTACATGAAGTCCAGTGATTAGAAAGAGATGGCATCAATCTGCCTGTGTTTCCGCCCAAAATAAGACCCAGTCCTATTTTCTTTTGGGCCCCCAAATAAGCACCAGGTGGTGGGGTGGACGTCTTACCTGCTTACCTTATGACCATCGCAGCCAGGCCTCCCATGGCCCGATATCTGTTCACTGCTGCCTGATTATTTCTGCAGCGACTTGTGGCCGCTCACGGCCAGATACCATATCACACTTCATGCTGTTGCCACCACTCACAGCAGGACACTGTGTGGCTTGTCATGGTGGCGCTACCACTTGCAACAGGAGGCTGTGTGGTATGTTGTGCTATTGCACGCGCAAGCGTCAGCACCGACATAATTTGCCACAGGGTCCGTTGTGAGCAGCAGCGCAACTCCTGCGCAAGTGGCAGCACCAGTATGATGAGCCACATGGCATCCAGCCACAAGGGTCTGCAAGCAGCCACAGAAGAAGTCGGCCAGTGGCATGACAGGTGACGGGGCGTGTGAGGCCTGGCTACAGTGATCCTAAGGTAAGCAGGTGCATGGGGTGGCTCCACCACCCATGCCATAGCTGGACTTTTAAGCATGCGCCTTGCCCCACCTCGCCCAACCAGACAGTGGGACAGAGTGGGCGGAGTCTTAACTAGGGCTTATTGGGGGGGTAGGGCTTATAATTATAGATTATATGTTTCTCCCCAGGAAGGTAGCACAGGGAGAAATTAAACTGGTTAAAGTGTTGTTAAAATTTGCTTGGGTGACAGTTTCTGGGGCATTTTTAGGGTTTCCAGGTTTTTATGCCTTTCCCTTTAGGAGGTTGGTAATTGGTAACACAATTTTAGCAAAGGCGGTGGGATGAATTGTCTAAAAGTTCGCAAAACCCAGAAAGCTTTGCAACTGCTTTTGAGTGTGGGGGGAGCGCCCACTCCATGGTCCATTTCTATCCCCTCGTGATATGCAGTAAACCAAATAGTCAATTTTATCCTGGTGAAATTTGCACTTTGACAATTTGGTGTACAGCACAGCAGCCCTGAGCTTTTTCAAGACCGTGCGCACTAACTTTACATGTTCCTCCATAGTTTCTGTGTAGATAAGAATGTCATGTAGATAAACCAGGATCCCCTTGTACAAATGCTCATGCAGCACCTCATTGAGCAATTAAATAAACACAGCGGGTGCCCCTTGTAATCCAAGCAAGAGCACCTTGAACTAGAAGTAAGGACCATTGAAAGTGATTTTCCGCTTGTCACCCTCCTTAATGTGGACTTTGTAATAAGCTTCTCTCAAGTCCAGCTTAATAAAGATTTTTCCTTTGGCCAGATGAGCCAACATGTCCTTCATTTGGGACAGAGGATAAACATTCTCCACAGACACTGCGTTCAGGCCTTTATAATCAACACATAATTGAAGAGACCCATCCTTTTTCTCACGAAACAACACTTGGACGGCCACCCATGGCCTCACTGGTTGGATGAAGCGCCGCTTTAGATTTTTGTCAAAAGCTTGCAGCTCCTCCAGCTCTTGCAGGGTCATCGAGTAGATCTTTGGTTTAAGGGAAATCCGAGGAGGATTTCTATGCTGTATTCTGTGGGGCGATAGGGTGGGAGCACATCCGAGCTCCTCTCACTGAATGCCTCCCTGAAATCTCAATATTCTTTGGGGATTTTCTCCTCACCCACCAGGTCAGATGTCAAACTCAAGGCCCAGGGTCGAGATCCAGCCCATGGGGTGCTTAGATCTGGCCCGCAGGGCTGCCTTGGAAACAGCAAAGGACCATCTCTCAGTGTTTCTGCCAATGAAAATGGCACAGGATTTTCATTGGCAGAAGGTTGCAGGAGGTCTTTGCAGCCAAAAGCGGAGCAGGCAAAAGCCGCCTGCGGCCATTCTGAGGTCCGTTTTTGCTTGCAGAAATTTGCAGGAGGCCGTCGCAGCCGAAAACAGCTCAGGAACCTATTTTCACTGGCAGAACACTTGGGCCTCCACAGGCGCTCCCAATGCAAGTGATGTTGAGCTTGCCATGCCTATTCTGGTCACACTCACCCTGGCCCCCTAAGGTCAAACTTTCAATGCGCCCTCAATGAAATCAAGTTTGACATCCCTGCTCTAGGCGCTCGTTCGTCGCAGCTCCTAGCTCCCTCGCAGCCTTTATTCTGGGTCGGGTTTTGCCTCCCCTTTTTCCTGGCTGTGTGGAATGGATTTGTAAAAGCCCCTTCTTTCAATTCACATGAGGGTTCCATTTTCTGAGTTAGAGTAATCCAAGCAAGAGGGGTTGCTCCATTCCTGGGGTACAATGAGCCTCAGTGTCTCTCGGTGATTCCCCCATCCACATCTCTACTGGTTCAGTTACAAAGTGAACTGGGCCTCCCCCAGCTACCGACCCATCCAGTTGACAAAATGCTATGGGCACCCTCAGTGTTCTCAGTCTCAGTCCCAGTTTTTCTACCACCTCGGGGCTAATCATGTACCTTGTGCACCCTGAGTCCAAAAGGGCTAGCATCTTCCTTTGGGCACCAGACGAAGGCACCCACACCTCCACTGGGATGGTCATGGGGGCTACATGCTAACTTACCAGGGGGTCGTCGGTCTAATTCCCCTCTGGGGTGGCTGGAATTCTCAGCTCCTCCTGGCCAGGAGAGGCAAACTCAACGACCTCCACCCCTTTCAGAGCTATTTCACAGTGCTTTGCTGGCTGCTTCTCGGGCTTCCTGCCCCCAGCAGTTGTTGGCTTGGAGCCTGAATTGGTGAGGCAGTCAGCTGTTCGATGCCCCTCCTTCCCACACCTGAAACATGCCATGGATCTCAGTTTGGCTGTTGGCCCGCCATTGGTAGCTCTCGGGACCTCTTTTGGGGCAGAGGGGAAAGGTTTACTCCAGCTGAGAGTTCCATGGTGCCAGATTGATTTCTACCTTGGCTGCCAACACATACCAGCGCTGAAGGCCTTGAGCCCCCCCCAAGAGACGCAACTCTGATAGATGTCATCATTAAGCCCATCTTTGTTGCACTCCATCAGGGCCTCTGAGGACTTGCCATGCATGTGGCAGGCGAACTTGTGAAACTCCTGGGTGTCTTCTGCTACTGACCACCGCTCCTGGTTTATATTCTTCATCCTAGTCCTGACAGGGCATGCTTCTGTGCGAGAGCCCCCCATGCTCTCTGACTCTCGAGTGCTTCATGCAGAAATTGCAGGGCATGGGTCAGCAGGAGGTCCTCTTTGTCTGCTTCCTGCAGGGCATCTCCCCACCAGCGTCTGGTGACAGTCACCCACGGGGGGTGCTTCTCCGGGTCTTCCATGCATCCTATGCATAGAGACCATCTGGCTCAGACTGGTTTCTCCTCAAACTGCAACTCCTCCAGCCACTCTGTCTCCTCCCTGTAACGGTATGGCTGAGGGGGGGGTCGACCCCAGGGCTCCCCAGTGTTTCTGGTCACTCCCATGGTTGACATTGTGTGCTCAGCCCCCTCGGTAGACTAGATCTCCGGGTTGGCTGATAAAGCAGATCTAGACCTGTCTCCATTCAAAACCCAAGAAAGTAAACTCCCAACTCCATTGAAGTAGAGAAGAGGTACTTTTATTGAGTTTGAAATGATAGAAGCGAAAGAAAAGCAAGATCTGATTCAAAAGGTGCGAAAATTATATATTTAAAGTTTCCCCAAATCCCACCCTCAGGCTGAATGTCCAGTCCACATTCTAGATAGTGTCATGTGGAGCACATCTTCAGGTGTTTTCATCCATCTGGAGTTCTGGGATGGTTGGCCTTGACTGGGTGTAAACAACTCCATTCAGCAGCACAATAATACTTGAGAACAAACCTCCCTTTTAGTTCACATAGGCCTTCATCACACCAGCTCACTTTCCAAACCCAAATACCATCCCCCCCTGCCTGTTACTATGGCAAGCATCAAAAGGAAAACCCATGCTGGAGATCCGGCTAACATTCACACATAAAAATATTTTTGGGATAGCTTGTATTTTCAGGAAAACGCGGTAATTATCACCATGTTTTAGTAGCTTTTTGCAATTTACTATCTAGAGATCCTACAACGGTAGAAGTTTGTTTTAAATAAAATAATAAAATGTTTTCTAGAATAGAGAACAGTCTTTTTGATAAGTCTGTCATTAATAACATTTAATTTCCATAGTTAAACAAATCCTATTTAAATATGTAAGTCCTTTGAAATTCTTATCCTGTTTGGAAGCTATAATCCTTGTTGACACAAGCTCTCATTTTTTGTTTGGCAATCTGATTGGCTGAGTTACTCTTTTTTTTTTTTTATAGAGAATGTTGGAAGTCTCAAGGGTCCAAACTCTGGACCTGGGCAAAACAGAAACTCAATTGCTCTGGGACTGTTAAACAGAAACATGATTTATTTAGGCCAGAGCCTTGACACTCAATGAGTCCTCTGTGTTGAAGTTTGTTGCAAAGTCAGCACTGGGAGCCTCTGCCTCCCAATGTCTTTTTAAGTGGGGCCCACACCCTCTTTCTGCCTGGACACGCCTCTGTCTCAGCCACCATCCGGTACTCAAGCCGTCGGTTTCAATCAGCAGTCCCTGCAGAAGAGAGAAATGCTACAAAGATTGCTGGTTGGTCCTGTCTCATTTAGACAAAGTTATCTCATGTAGCAATGCCAGCATTACTCTTACTCTGGTGTGCATTGTCAGATGTGTGATATTTGATGCACATTGGTTAAAAAAATATTTTTTTACTACCATTTTTGCCACATTTGCACATTTGCTAACTGAGGTAATTGCTAACATCTGTCAGATGTGAGGGTGCCCTCACACTTCTGGAAGATCATTAAAACTGGGTTCTGCCAGCTAATCTGGGGCCTTGCAGTCCTACATATGTATTGTGTTATGCTGTCTTATGAAAATTAACTCAGAGCTTTGATATCTATACTCTAAATGTTTATGATCTAAATGTACTGTATTTCCTTTAAATCTCTTAGAATATACTTCAGTGTCATCAGAGCTGCAGACAAATTATACGTTTGTATCCCTGCATGCTCTGAAGCACCAACTATATTTGGAAATGAATCCGAAGCATAGTATAGCCTTAATGAAAAGAATAAAGCAAAAATATTGATGCAGTTAGGGCAAATAATGCATTAAGTACATAGCCTATGCTTGGATAAAAAAATGACAGCCTAATTTTCATGTATCCAATTAATAATGAGTAGAGCTTGGACAAATATTGTAGACACATCTCATAAATGGAATTGGAGCACAGTAACACCTGCCAGTGTGGGGAGTCTTAAACTAACAGATCTTTGATTTTAAAACTTAAAACAATAGAGGAATATGTCTTTAAAATTTAATGTGTGGGAAATTGATACTTCTTGTGTACAAATGAGCAAAGTTCTGTAATGGTGCTGATAATTGCTATCTTATGGTGTTTCTGAAAAACTTACTGACTCCCAAGGGGTGCAGTGGCTCAGCTGTTAAAGACTCTGAGCTTGTCAGCCAGAAAGCTGAACGCCTGAGTTCAAGACTTAAGCACTGCGCAAAGAGGAAGCTTTCATTCCTTGTTCCAGCTCCTGCCCACCTAGCAGTTTGAAAGCATGCAAGATAAATAGGCACCACTTGGGTGGAAAGGTAGCAGTGTGTACCTTTGGCATATACCCTTGCTAGCCACCTGAACATGGAAAATGTCTTTAGACAATGCTGACTCCCTTGGCAAAGAAATGGAGATAAACACTGCACCCTAGCTAGAGTCAGACACAACTGGACAGAGAAATGTTTACCTTCACCTTTTCCTGATTCCCTTACGAAGTTTGTCTGGGGTGTCAACGGAGCATTTCTTTCCTCTTCCTGTTGGGCTGGTAGAAATTCTGACATGTTGCAATAATGTTTTTAATTTGTATCTCTGAAAGGAAGAAAATCAGGTTGTGCTTGTTTCTGCATTGCTCTTTAGCCTAATGATTGTTTGCTGCATCAGGATTTGCAGTTCCTAGGTGGGGTGGAGTAGTGTTCTAAATAATTCCTTCCCTCTCTTCCCAGTATTCATTCTGGGAAATGGAAGCATATATTTCCAGTATACATTCTGGGGAGCCTAGTATACTTCATACTGAAGAATTTGAAGGTAAGAGTGGGAGACTGAAGGAAATATTTTTCATAAACATGAGAACTGAACATTTTGGATAATTCTCCATCTTCAGAAGATATGGAGAAGAAAAAGAGAGAGAAACCTCTAGAAGCAGCACAATTTCTTCTTATTACTTTGGCTGCTCCCACAATAGAAGTAGAATTATTTTTAGGTAGGGAAACTTTAAAACTCAAATAAACAGATGAAAAAAATAAAAATTAAATGATCGTTTTAAAAATCTTTATATAGAATTATAAAGCTTCTATTTCCTGGTGTTGTTTTGTTTAGAAGATTAAAACTTTTTACAATTCATTTTTGAATTCTTGAGACTAGATCTCAAATACTGGTAAGATGCTGTTTATCTTGTCTTATTTGAACAATGTAATAGGAAAACTAATATTAAAACTGAACAAAGTTTTTTGATCCCCCAGTTTCCTGATTAATTACTTGTCTAAGAAATCCATTCAAGTTATGATTAGCTGCTGCTTTTCATATAACGACAAAGGATAAATAATGTATTTTGTACAAATGATGTAGTATAATGTCATTTCATTAAACTATTTAGAAGGGAAAGTTATAAGTAACCCGTCAATACTAACTCTAGGAAGGTGAAGTAGTACAATTTTCCAAACAAATGTTACTAAAATGTCCATTCCAAGCAGCTGACAAATACTCAGTCTACAAGGGCTTGAGTACAAACATGGAACATGTTTGTAATGTTTTTAATACTTTAATTCTTAAATATTAATGAAGTAGAATAAGTACCTTTATAGATGTGGCACTGATGGAAAATTGTTCTTTATATTGGTATTTTATTGTTATGTACACATTTTATAAATTAGTTTTAGTTAACAAATATATTACTTTTGTTCTGAAGAAACAACTTCGTCTATTATCTCCTATATGAAATTCCAGTGCCATTAAAGTCAGTTAAAAGAAATCCAGTAGAATAAAAACAGTGAGCAAGCATTTTCTGTTCTCTAGAATTGTTTTCATAAAGTTGAAAGGAGATAAAAAAAAAATTTACAACATGAAAAAGCCCTTATTACACAGTTCTTAGGGGAGGATGATACTAAAATTTGACCTAGCTTTTTCTAGGTGAAAAATCTGTCAAACTACTTCAACATAGAATAAATAGTTGTTTTGAATACTTAAATGCTAGCAAACTGGGTAGTTTAAATAACCAGAGAATGTGTACTAATAAGTACTATTTTATAAAAGTTTTCAAAACTGCTTACTGAGGATTAGCCTCTTTAAGAACCACTCACTATCAAGTTTGTGCACATACAACAAACAATTATCTATTAGTAAAAGAGTTTCCTATTATACTGTAAATAGGGAGAACTGCTTTCTCATACCAAGATAGCTGCTGGTGGTTTATCTAAAAAAAAAACAAAAAACCACCATACTATCTCAATGAGATACTTCTTGAATACCTGAGTAAACATCTGGCCTGGAAAGGGACTAGGGTTCCAGGAAACTAGAGGCAAGTGACTTGAGCCAGGATCTCAAGGGTTTTTCCATTTTCCGATTTGTTCCCCTGCCCTTGAATTAATGGGGATAAATGCTCTTCTCCTATTGTATTAACATTTTCAGATGAAAGCACCATCACAGCAATATTCAGGAATTGCAAATTTATGTCTAAAATAGATTGCGTATGTTTGTGTGCCGTCAAGTCAGCGTTGGCTCCAGTTTGATTGGCAAGATTTTCAGAAATGTTTTACCCTTGTTGCTTCCTAGAGCTGAGAAAGAGTGACTGGTCCAAGATCATATAGATGGCTTCCTGTCTAAGGTGGGACTAGAACTCAAAGTCTTCAGGATTCTAGCTTGATATCTTAGTCATTACACCACACTGGCTATCATATAAACATAGTATAGTAAAGGTAAAGGTTCCCCTCGCACATATATGCTAGTTGTTTCAGGCTGTAGGGGGCGGTGCTCATCTCCGTTTCAAAGCCCAAGAGCCAGTGCTGTCTGAAGACGTCTCCATGGTCATGTGGTGGGCATGACTAAATGCTGAAGGCTCACGGAACGCTGTTACCTTCCCATCAAAGTGGTCCCTATTTTTCTTCTTGCAGTTTTACATGCTTTTGAACTGCTAGGTTGGCAGAAGCTGGGACAAGTAATGGGAGCTCACTCCGTTCCACAGTGCTAGGGATTCGAACCACCGACCTTTCTGATCAATAAGCTCAGCATCTTAGCCACTGAGCCACCGCATTCCTTAGACATACTATACATAACATACTGTACAATTTATATACTATATATTACCCCCCCACACACATATACTATATATATTATATTATCATATATATTATATTATTATATTGTTATTATATATTATACTTAACATACTATACAGGCTTACAATATGATAATATGAGCCTGGACCTTCAAATCAGTTTAGGTATTGCTGCAATCTTGTGACCCTTTTTTCCTTTGGTAGGGTGAAGCAAGACTTGCGGCAAAGCGTGCAGCACGAGCTGAAGCACGGGAAATTAGGATGAAAGAACTTGAGAAGCAACAAAAGGAGGTATGTGACAGCTTCTTATTGTCTCCATTATCTTGACTTCTGAAGTACAAGAGGTTTTTGATATTTGGGATAAAACAGACAAATAATTTTTGAAAGAGTAATACTTGTTGCCTCTTACAAGAATGTTATGAAATTATCACTTCATTGTTGTCTATGTAAACATATGCTCACACTCGTTTGTAAATACATGTGATTGCTTTTTTTTGGAAAAAAAATAACAGCCTGCATATTTAGAAGTAAAATGCATCTAGTTCTTCCTACTTGAGGACTTTACATAACAGTCTATTAAGGAATGCAACTTAGATGAAAAATTGTTGGTTACGTGCACAAAATTGGTGCAGGGATCTAGGTCAATAAAGATAATGTCTACTTTATAAGGTAAGATACACTAGAAATGAAATTCTGATGCTCTCTCAAAAGAAAATATATATCCATACACAGATATGTACACACATAAACATAAATGTTCTCTTTGACTCCGCCCCCCATATTTGGTTCATTCATATGTTAATATTTGAATCTGTGAGCAGTATTTCCTTCCTTCTCTGTTGCAATTTTCTGCCAAAACCAAAAGTCTTCCAATTGCTTGTCTGTTTGCCCCTTCAACTCCTGCTTTGATGTCATGGCTGTCAGGGTTCCAAGTAGTATCCCCAACACTCAAGTATCCCCAAAACTCCGAGGCAGGTTTCTTCCTCAAGGCATACATTTATTGTAAATGTCATATTGGCACATCTGGGGAAAACCCGAATCTAACATTCCACGTTTTTCCCACCCAAAGTAAACCCCAAATTTCCTTCCCCTGCATCCACATCTGCATCACATGGTCCAATCAAATCAGCGCCACAACTTCAGCCAACTTCTATCACTCCTTCCCAGGTGCAGGCTGGAGGTCCTTGACTCCCAAGGGAAAGAATGTTATGATTATACATCCCACACTGTCTTCACCTCCTTCCTTATGTTCCCACAGCTTGCTCAATCCCCGTTGTGGCAGCCCTGTAGACTCTAGCATAAGATGTCTCTAGGGCTGACAATGGCATCCTCAGCATATTTGGTCCTAGGCTTTTGTCACCTTCACTGCAAGAAAAGTTATAGTTCAGTGTGCTGCTGCTACTGCTGCTGAGATTAGTAAGGTGTGTGCCAAATGCATCCTTATTAGTCTTTGTGCAAGGTAAACAGTCTCTTGTCAAGTCACATTCATATGAGTACAGTTCATGGAACTCAAATTCTTCTTGGTAGCATTATCTGTTTAGGTACTTACTTGCTTATTGGATCCTGTTTTTCTATGTTGTATCCTGTGCAAGTCCTTATCAAACAAGGCAGGTAATTAAAGGGTTGAAAGGCTTTTTTTGGCTTTGTAAATTTCCTGATAGAAAGCCAGTTTGATGTAGTAGTTAAAGCATCAGACTAGAAACTAAGAGACCAAGCGACTGTGAGTTCAAGTTCAGCCTTGATCACAAAGCTTTGGGCCAGTGACTTTCCATCAGCCGTAGGAGGGAGGCAATGGCAAACCGTTTGTGAAAAATCTTGCCCAAAACCTACAGGGATTTATCCAGGCAGTCTCCCAAGAATCGGACATAATTGAACAGAAGGAAATAGCTGAAAATCAGCAGAAGAATTAGCCAGCAAGAATGTAGAATCCTTGGTGCTCTTTGAGCTTGGTTGTTTTCTTGCAGACATTTTATTACTCAAAGCAGGTAATATTATCAGTGAAAATGTGTCTTGCAAGTTGTCCAAACAGAATGAGCAAATTCCAAGCTTCAGAAGCTATTGTAACAATCCATGGTTCAAGCAGTAGAGAATTTCATGAACCAGCCCAAATATCAATCTAAGAGTTCAAATGCCAAGCATAGAGGGTTCTTTCCATTGAAAGGGCAAAGGTTTGGGGTTTATATAGTCCCAAATGCTGGTAGGATTTGTTTAGATGTGTTGCTACTTTCTCCATGTGCAGAATCAAGCTTATTTTCCCCTATCCTCAGCATTTTGTAACTGCCAGCATGCTTTTGACTTGAGCCCTCTAGTGAAATCTACTTCCTTATTATCTGAATTGGATTTCATGTGCTCAGACTCCCCTGTCTCCCAGAGTGACTGCAGGTGTGTTTGAGACTATTCAGGCTGCTGGTTTGTCAAACTACCTCTTCAACTTTTGACTGTGAAGATTCAGATAAGTCTGTAACTGGAAGGACTTACGAAAATATTATTTGCACCCTACTTACATTGGACTTAGGGCCTTAGGTCTCAGGAAATCCATTCAGTGTCTCTTCTGGCAGAATCATTCATCACTATGTGAAGCATTGGATATACCAAACATCAACTGATGCTTCATTTTAACCCACAAATTATAAAACAATTTTGCTTGGATTGATCCCAAGCTTGTTGTTTCCCATCCTGACTCTAACAACTTTAAACATTGGGAAAGAATAACAATTACTTTACATAACAGTATAGAACTACATTACATTAATTTTACCATGTTTCCCCCAAAATCGATCTACTCAAAGTAAGTCCTAGCTTGGTTTTTACATAAGCGCCCAATTTAACCCCTACCTCCAAAATAAGCCCTAATTAAGATCCCGCCCACTCCAGGGTGCACAGGTAAAAATTAAGCTAGGGTGGGGATGGGGTGGTGGGGGAGTTGCCCTATTACTTACCTTTGGATAATTATCTGCAAATGCCTGTAATTTATATTGTTCCTTTTTTATTTCCATACCTTTAATTTCTATGTCTTGTCTAATATTTCTATTCAGCACTTCCAATGTCAACATAAATAGTAAAGGAGATAGTAGACATCCTTGTCTTGTGCTTTTTTAATATTAAAAATGTCATATTCGATTAAGTTAGATCAATGGCAGAAATTATGGGATAAAAATTACAGATTAACAATGTCTATTGCATACAAAGAAAATCTTTATAAAATTTGTTATAGATGGCATTTTCCTCCCTCAAGGTTAGCAAAGATGTTTAAGGATAAATCTGCAAAATGTTGGAAATGACACCAGATACCTGGTTCATACTGTCATATGTGGTGGATACACACATGGCTTGAAAAACTGATAAAGCAACATATAGATTTGAGACATTTTTTTAATTTTTATTGGTTTTTAAAACAAATATAAACAAACAAAACATAAAAACATCAAGCCATCTTCCATATATATACATACAGTGTGCCGGTTGGTTTACAAATTGTTTTGTGCTTCCATTTCGTAGTCTTCAATTACAATTACATTGTATATACTCTCGTATTTTCAATCAAATATTACATACATTAATATCATTATTAATCATTTGACTATACTTTTATTCATTCATGTTTTACGAAATAATCATATTTTACTTAATTTGTTTTATGACGGTTCATATCATCATCTCAAATCTATCCTAAAATCATTTTGTAGATATAATAAAAAAGAATACATCTTTATATATTTATTATTTTCTAAGAATCTACATATTTCATTACTGTATTTTATTGTCTAACCATTGATAGAATAGATCCCAAATTTTATAAAATTGTTTATCCTCTTGTTCTCTAATTTCAAATGTCAATCTACTCACTTCAGCACATTCCAATATTTTCTTAATGATTTCCTCCTGTGATGGTGTTTTCTCATTTTTCCAGTTTTTAGCAAATACAATCCTAGCCGCTGTTAATACATTTACAATCAGGTATTTCAAGTCTTTACTATATATTTCAAGTAAAATTCCCAATAAAAATATCTCTGGTTTCAAATCTATATGCTTTTTTGTCATTTTTTCCAACCACGTATGGATTTTAGTCCAATATTTTTTAGCATCCGCACAAGTCCGCCACATATGGTAATATGAGCCAGGTGTCTGATGACATTTCCAACATTTTTCGGATTTATTCTTGAATATTCTTACTATTCTTGTCGGGGAAAATGCCACCTGTAAAACATCTTATACAAATTTTCTTTATATGCTGTTGACATTGTCATTTTATAATTTTGAGACCACAGTTTTTGCCATTTCTCTAGATCAATCCCATATCCAAAATTCTTCCCCCAAGCAATCATAGTTTCTTTAACTTGTTCTTCTAGTTTAATTTCTAATAAATATCCATATAATTTTTAAATCACCTCTTCATCAGTACCTGTCAAAATCATATTTAAGTCAGTCAGTTTATCATAGAAACCTTCTGTTTTAGAATCTTTATCATACCTTGAATGTATTTGCACATATGAAAACTAATTCATCTTTATACCTTGTTCCTCTAGTTTTTGCATAGATTTAAGTTCACCCTTTTCATTCAATATTTCACCATATCTAACTGTTTGTTCCTTTTTGTATATTATAGGATAAGAAAATGCTTCAATAGTCTTTAGCCAGACTGGAATTTTCAAATAACATTGTCTTTTAATCTTCTCCCAGTTTAACCACAGAGACTCCCGTATATAATGTCTTCTAAAATCCCCCTGTGTTTTAGTTCCTTTGTACCATAAAAAAGCATGCCACCCCAACAACAGATCATCTCCTTCTAATGTCAACAATCTAGTATTTCTTAATGTTATCCATTCCTTAATCCACATCAAATTTGTAGCTTGGTAATACAACTCCCAATTAGGCAAACTAAATCCTCCTCTTATTCTAGCATCTTGCAAAAGTTTTAACTTTATTCTCGCTTTCTTACCTTGCCATATATATTTCAACACAATTTTATTTAAATCTTCAAAGTAATCTTTTCCAAGCCTAATTGGAATTGTTTGGAACAAATATAAAATTCTGGGTAATATATTCATCTTGATTGTTGATATTCTTCCTATTAATGACAGTTGGAAATTTTCCCATTTCGCCAAATCTAGCGCTGTCTGCTGCTTAAGTTTGATATAATTATTCTCTTTTAGTGTACTGCATCTTGCTGTCAAATATATCCCCAAGTACTTGATCTTATTCGTGACCTGGATTTTCAATAGATCTGCCAGTTCTTCCTTTTGTCTTGATAACATATTCTTTGTTAGGATCTTTGTCTTATTTTTATTTATTTTCAAACCAGCCACCTTTCCATATGTCTCTATTTTTTCTGTCAATTTTGGTGCTGTTTCTAGAGGGTCTTCTAAAATGAAAACCAGATCATCTGCAAATGCTTGCAATTTAAATTCTTCCTTTTTAATTTTCATCCCTTTTATATTCTTTTCATCTCTTATATTTCTATTTAGCACTTCCAAGGTTAACACAAACAACAGAGGTGATAGTGGGCACCCTTGTCTTGTTCCTTTTCTTATATCGATAGAGTCTGTCAGTTCTCCCTCTATCATTACCTTTGCTGTTTGCTTATGATATATAGCTTCTATTGCTTGAATAATTTTTTTTAGCAAAGCCCATCTGTTCCAGCAGTAATAACATGAATCGCCAATTCACATTATCAAATGCCTTCTGTGCATCTAAAAATATCAAAGCCCTTTGTTTTTCAGAGTGTGCCTCGTAGTATTCCAAAGTGTCCAAGATTACTCTCATATTATCTTTAATTTGTCTCTGGCAGAAATCCATTTTGATCAGGTTGGATAAAATTGTTTAAATATTTTTTAAGTTTTTCTGCCATAACTTCATTCATAACTTCATTCATAACATAACTTCATTCATAATTTTTAGCAATGGAAGGTTCAACGATTCTTGTAATGTTTTGTAAAATTCTGCCGGAAGTCCATCTGGGCCTGGTGCCTTTCCATTATTTTGCTTCTTGAGTGCTTCAGTTAACTCCATCATCGTTATATTGCTTTCTAACATTATTTCAATCTCTTTAGGTATCTGGGATAGATTAGCATTCTGTAAATACTGTTTAACTCTTTCCTCATCAATATTCTCTTGTGTTTATAATTTCCCATAATAGTCTCGTATGATTTCCTTCTTCTCTTTACTACCATAGCAAACTGGGCCTTGGTCATCTATTAATTGCAATATTTTCCTTGATTCTTTCTCCTTTCTCAATTTATATGCTAACCATCTACCTGGTTTATTTGCATCTTCAAAATAGTTCTGTTTAGCACCTCTAATTTTCTGTGCTAGTTCTTCTTTTTCTATTAGACCCATTTTATGTTTGGTTATATCCATTTTTAACTTAATGTCCTTTTTCTGTGGCATTTTCTGTAACTCTTTTTCAAGTCCTTTTACTCATCCTCTAATGCCTTAGAGGCTTATCTTTTCATGGTATTTCTTTTCCTTGTATAGTCTATTATCAAGCCTCTGGCATATGCCTTCATTGTATCCCATACGTTCTGGATTGATGTATCTTCTTTTTTGTTTTCTCTGAAGAAAAAAGCCATTTTTTTCTCCATCCACTGTGTGAAGTCTTTTTCCTTTAAAATAGTATTATCAAACGTCCATTTGAGACATTTTTATTGATCATTTTACCAGAAAGGTATAACAAAGGGAATGTATATCTGATTTTACATGTATTGATTGCAGCGAGAATAGTATTTGCACAACAGTGGAAAAGCAAAAAGACCCCAACAGATGAAGATATGATTACAAAAATATTAGAATGTGTAGAAATGGATAAGCTAATACAATTAAGGGAAAGGAAGAAACTAAATATTATTTGACTTGGGACTTATTTTATAAATGGTTAGCTGACAAAAACAGGAGCTAGAAACAGGGAAATATATGAAAGGATTAGTGACACAAGGAAGATATGTTAACTTGGTTAAACAAATAGTATGATTATTATTGATATTAATATTAATATAATTGATATTAATGCAGTGAATACTTGTAAATACTGTATTATTTCCTAAAATGATTTGTACCCAGACAGCACATTGTTCAATTGAAATTGGAATTTTTGTATGCTATAAAATAAAAACGTATTACAAAAACCCCCTCAATCTCAAATATCTAGGAAAAAGAGAGAATTCCTGCTGATATATTAGGAAGCTCTTTAAAGCAGCATTTCTAATGAATTGTTCCTCCATAGGTTTTCTTTCAGGTGTTCAGGTGTTCAGACGTCTGTTTTGGGTTATATCAGCTTTGTAAAGCTTTAGAGTACAAATTTCATGATTTTATTTACTATTGAATTTTACGTTAGAATTTAGTAAGAATGTGATGTGAGTTTCCTGAACTGTGTTACTTGAAACATGAGTATATGGATACTGGGTGGGAATTGGTAATTTTGTGTTATTTATGAAGGGTACAGACCTAAGTAATACTTATTGTTATGCTGTAGATGCCCTCTCCAGAGAGAAGAGTATTCATTTTAGCCTCTGACCGCATCATATCATATCCAAAAACCATTTTAAGTGCATTGCAAATCTCTTATTTCACTTTTGCATTTTAGAAATGTATTTCATCCCTGTTTCCACATTTACTAGCATCTAGGAAAATGCATTATATAATACCTGTCCTGAAAAATCTTGCCTTGATGTTTCTTCTTTTCCTCCTCTACCAATTATAGATCTATCAAGTTCAAAAGGTAGGGCTGTCATAGTTTACTATAATATTGCATGCTTTTGTTTTCTCACACCAAGGCTTTGATAGTTGATTCTTTAGAAGCAGCTAAATACATCATGTATTTAGCATATTTTATTTGAAAATGTATACTTAAAATATTTTCACTTATTTCTAAGCCACATGAAATTCATTTTTAACACAAGCTGAGAAGACTTGTTGCAATATATTTATTGCATATTCAAATAGCAGAAGCTATTGCTATATGATTAAAGAAGAAACACACATAAGGAACACCCAAAGAATAAACAGAACACCAGAATTTGTTCAAATTCTCTGGGCAGGTAGTAATACCAATTCTATTCATTTCTGATACGTTAGCTGAATTTGAAAGTATCAAAACTGAAAAAGTCTCTCTGTGAATGAACCTCTAAGAACTGTTTTATCTGTAGCTATTCTGTGTCAAATATTTAGTTGACAGACTGGGAGATAGTTTAATATACAGTAGTGGAGATGATGCTGGCCTAGAAATAAGGAGAGTATGAGTTCTAGGTTTCACTTAAGCAAGAAAGTCACTTGTTTGACTTTGGATCAGTCACTGTCTCTCAGCCCAGCTCGCTTTATAGGATTTTTATTGTTGTGGAGATAATAGGAGATAGGAATATTTGATACAGTGCATTCAGAAAATGTTCAGACCCCCCCTCACTTTTGTCAATTTTGTTATGTTGCAGCCTGATTCTTCAGTTGTTGAAATTCATTTTTCCCATTAATCTACAGGCAGTACCCAATAATAATAAAGTCAAAACAAAATTTTAGAAATATCTGTAAATTTATTAAAAAGGAAAAACTGAAATATCACATTGGCAGAAGTACAAGTAGTCCTCAACTTACGACCACAATTGAGCCCAAAATTTATGTTGTTAAGTGAGAAATTTGTTAGTGAATTTTGCCATATTATCTTACCATATTTGTTAAGTGAATCACTGTAGTTGTTAAATTAGTAACACAGTTGTTAAGTGAATCTGGTTTCCCCAATGACTTCACTTGTCAGAAGGTGGCAAAAGGGAATCACATGACTCTGGGACACTGCAACCAACATACATGTGAATTGGTTGTCAAGCATCTGAATGTAAATCACATGACCATGGGATGCTGCAACAGTCATAAGTGTAAAAATGGTCTTAAGTCCCCTTTTTTTAGTGCTGTTGTAACTTCAAATGGTCACCAAACGAACTGTTGTAGGTTGAGGATTACCTGTATTCAGACCCTTTGCAACAATACTTGAAATTTAGCTCAGGTACCTCCCTTTCTCTTAATCATTGCTGACATGTTTCTACACCTTGATTGGAGTTGATCTGTGGTAAATTAGATTGACTGGACATCATTTGCAAAGGCACACACCTCTATAGAAGGCCTAACAGCTGACAATGCCTATTGTAGCAGAGCAAAAGCCATGAGGTCAAATGAACTGCCTGTGGGGCTCAGAGACAGGGTTATTGTAATGCACAGATCTGGAGAAGGCTACAATAAAATTTCAGCTGCACTGAAGGTTCCTCAGAGCATAGTGGTCTGCACAATTCTCAAATGGAAGAAATTTGGCATAACCAGGACTCTTCCAAGAGCTAGTCGCCTAGTCAAACTGAGTAATCAGAAGAGAAGTACCTTAGTAAGAGAAGTGACCAAGAACCTGATGGTCACTCTGACTGAACTCCAGAGACCCCATCCAGAGATGGGACAGAGTTCCTGAAGGACAGCCATTACTGCAGCCCTCCACTGATCTGGGTTTTATGGGGGAGTAGCTAGATAGAAGCTTTTCCTCAGTGTAAAACACATGAAAAATGCACCTGAAGGACTCTCAGACTGTAAGGAACAAGATACTCTGACCTGATGAAACTAAGATTGAACAGTTGGGCCTCAATTCTAAACATTATGTCTGGAGGAAGCCAGGCACCGCTCCTCATCTGCCCAATGTCATTGCAACAGGGAAGCATGGTGGAGGCAGCACCATGCTGTGGGATTATTTTTCAGCAGTTGTTCTGAACCAACCGGGTTCCCAAAGAGCAAACACATACAAAGGCAACAGCCCCCACCTTTTAAGGTTTAATAATGTATTCTGTTCTGAAGGCTGCTTTCCACTAATTAGCTCCGACAAGAAAGAGCCTAGCCAAGTTGTTTGTCAAGGGTGCCAAAAACCCAGAGATAAGAATTAATTTACAAAATTCTCCAAACACGAACTAAGATGTCCACCAGTTGAGTTTAAGAGCTTCTTTGCTGTCTGCAAAGAACACTTTTCCAAACCTGGCTTTTATCCTCTTGAGGGAGGGGCCATTACCTTGCAGCCTTACTCCCGAGTTGCCTGTGCTGCTGTAATTATTCCTTCCTCTGAATAATCCTTCATGTACATGCACTTGGCACAGGCTCCTTAGGAACCTCCTCATCACTGCTGCCAGCCCCCACAATCTTTGAAGGCAGCAGTCCACTCCCTAATGGTCCTGGCCCCTCATCAGAGTCATCACTCTCCTCAGCCATCTGCACCTGCTGCCAGCTAACCACAACAGCAGTAGGGATTGGGAGACTGGTCAGGGTTGAGGAAAAGTAGAAGGGAACAAAGCACAGGCATATCCTCAATGAAAACCTGTTCCACAGCTGCCAAAGGTGTTTCAAAGAAGTACTGAGTGAACGGTTTGAATACTTATGCCAATATGATATTTCAGTTTTTTTCTTTTTAATACATTTACAGACATTTCTAAAATTCTGTTTCCACTTTGTCATTATGGGGTACTGAGTGTAGATCAGAGGTATCAATGGATTTTTTCGAGGGCCGGATCAACATTGTACTTCTCCTCTGTGGGCTAGTGAGGAGCGGCGAGGAAGTGGGACGGACGCCTCCTGCCGCACTGTGCTGTCCAAAACAAGGATGTGCATGGCCCCTTCTGCCCCATTTTAGTACTGAATGGTTTCCTGCAGCACTTTGCCAGCACTTTGCCTGGACCCTGGGAACCGCAGGAGGCTCTCCTGCACCTTGTTTCCAATCTCCATGGCCTCCAGCAGCACTCTGCCAGCAAAAAACATTTTTGGCTTCCATGGCCTCCTGCAGCACTCTGAAGGCTTCATGAGGACCCACAAGGCCCATTTTTGGCCTCCCTGACCTCCAGCAGCTCTCTGCCAGCCCAAAAAGGGCCAAGCCTAGCTCAGCCCTAGCTGGTGGAGCACAACCGGTTGTCCAAGCTGGGGAGGGAGTCCTTCCGGCAGTGGCCAGGCCGAAGGTCTGGATGGAGAAGACTGAAAGGCAAGTGGTGTGGGAAGAAGTCATAACCACCCCCTCCCCCGAGCTCTGTTTTTGCTGGCAGAGGACTGCAGGAGGCTGTCACGGCCAATAACAGAACCTGGGAGGACCACATGTGGCCCTCCCGAGTGCCATTTTGGCCGGCAGAGGCACTATGGGCTGGTCCTTTGATATTTCCAGGCCAGCTGCGTAGGCCAGATTTAAGCATCCTGCAGTCTGGATCTGGGCCATGGGCCTTGAATTTGACACCCCTGGTATAGATTAATGAGAAAAAAATGAATTTCAACAGCTGTAGAATCAGGCTGCAACAAAATTGACCAAAATGAAGGGTGTGTGTGAATCCTTCTTGAACGTATTGTGTAGTCATTGCCTTGAGTTAACCACATAGGTATATAGATAATAGATACATTGGAATAAAAATCTAATAATGATAAGTGCCAGTGTAATGCTATTTGATATTAGGTTCATACCATAGCATTGTTTCATAACTGATCTACAGAAGTTTTCAGAAAAAAAAGAATGAGAAAAGGTTTTTAGGGGCAAGGTAGCAGATATACAGTATTTAATTTTTAAAAACTAACTAGGTTTTTTTAAGGGTTTCCAAAGTTACATTTTTGTTGCATGGAATAAGTGAAAATTTTGATCTTTCTAATATTTGAAAACTGCATATAAAAAGTCTGTAACTGGGCATCCTTTGTCTTACTGATATATGAAGATCTCTATGAAATATATTCATTAGTAATTCATTAGTTATTTGTCTCATCTCAAAAATAAAAAAAATCATGACAGACTAATTTTTGAATGGGTTCTTCTGCATGTTTTCACTGAGTGATTTAGTACTAATGCTTCTTTAAAATAACAATTTGGTATGCAAATTAAGCTATTTCTGAAATACTTGTCTTCCTTTTCTTGTTTGACTGCTTCAGTCTTGTGCTATGTTTAAGAGATCCCTTTTTGAATTTTGAAAATATTCAAACTGCCTTTACCTGCAGTGTATATTGACATTCTTCTGTCTCTAATTAGATCAGTTTTATAGTTTTTTGTAGGTTTTAATTAGAACCTGGGGGCTGGAGGGGAAACCATAAAATGTATTGCTAGCTGCTAGGCTACTGCTAGGTGAGTATTGCTACAAAATACGTTCAAAATTATCACAGAGTATGTTTAATAGAATTTAAGCCATTTCTAGTGATCACATTTTCTCATCTTCCTTGATTCTGTTTTTTTTTTATTGCAATCATAAATAATTTCCTTTAAAAACACTTAAATGGTTTAAAAGAGTACTGACATGGAAGAAAATTTCAAATATTTCTTTCTAATTATTTCAAAACAATATGCTTCTTAGAACAATAAGCTTGCTTTCTACCTCATTCATGAGCAATTTATGGTTATTTATCTTCTAGCCCAGTTAATTTTGCTCAGGAAACTGTTCCTGATAAATTAATGGAAAAAAACATATTTTGCAGTTATTTTTCTCACCCTTTTGTTCATTATACACTTGAACACATTTTAAAGATATTCAGTAATTTTATTATGAGATAATGATTAAAACATTAAACTAGGATGGAGAGACTCAGAGCCAAAACTATCCTCAACCATGGAAACTCATTTGATTGCTTGGGACCAGTTACTCTCAAGCTGCCCCACAAGTTGCCTCAGGTATAAAATGTAACTCACCTAATGCCTTATTGCAATGTCTTAACATTTCATTACTATTTTACCTTCTTTAAGCAGATTGCATCTTTGCTAAGAGAAATTTGGGGGGGGGGGAATGAAATATACTCAGATGGGATTTTAAAAAAACAGCATGTATTATGACTTAGCATATGCAACAACTACATTAGTATTACAAAAGTTGGCAACATACTTAAGTTTTAGAAATGCTTTGTGGGCAGTAGGTGGAATAGACTCCCCTGTCCCCCCGCTGCTGCCCAATCCTGTTCATGTAGATGGGCAGAACAAGAAAGGAACATGGTTTTTCCTTCATGTTTATTCTTTTTAAAAACATTGCTAAGTTTCTCTTACTTCCTGTAAACACATAGACGTACACATAACACATTATTCAGAATATGTTTTCCATTCTAATCTTTCAAGTATCTGCATTCTCTCATTGTTATTTTGTTCAAATTTACATATTTAGATAGTTGATTAAACTAAATTCCATTTTAAATTTTACTTTTTGTAGGGCACGGTTAATAACATTTCTCTCTCTATTTGTACCTCTCTCTATATCCTTAAACCTATTCAAAATAACTACATATCCTTTGAACTTGAAGGATCACCTGTGATTAATTTTCTATTATTCTTTCTTTTATTCTTATTTCTTATTTTTCAGATTGTGACCATATTGGTATAGCCTTCCTTTGTTAGTTTGTAGACTCTTTAATCTTGCAGTACCATGTTTCCCTGAAAATAAGACCCGGTCTTATTTTCTTTTGACCTCCGAAATAAGCGGCAGGGTTGTCTTATTTTTTTTGCCCTACATTTCAGGGAAGCTCAACATTCCAGAGTAGCTGAAAATGGCGCTTCAGTTCCACGTCTGCTGCTGCAAAAGTCATTGCTAGCACTCTCTGAGCATGCTTGGGGCCAGCGAGCAGGCATGATTGGAACCATAGCTGCAGCTTCTTCCTGCTTTAGCTTTGCCCTCAGTCAGGAGTGGGCTGGTTCATGGTGAAATGGTGAGTGAATTTGTTTGCGAGGCATCCCTTAAAGCCTCAGCAGGAGGGAGGGATTGCTTGGGTTGTAGGATGAGAAAGTGGGGTTAATACATGAGGCGTGGGTACAGGTCGAGCTTGACATTTTACCTTCCTGCCTTGTGCGAACTTTTGGCTGCACACAAGGAAAGCAGAAGCAACAGAGATCCTGGCTTGTTTCTCTCCCCTAAACTCTGCCAGAAATGAGTTTTTGCAAGGCTCATCAGGCCGGCGCAGCCTCTTGCAGCAGGACACTGCAAGGCTTGTTGTGCTGTTGCACTTGCAAGCAAGAGCACTGCCATGAGGTTCATCACAGGATGCTGCAAGGCTTGCTGTGGTTTTGCACGTGCAAGCAGCAGCATTGCTGCGAGGTTCATCAACCAGCGCAGCTGCTTGCGGCAAGGTGCTGCAAGGTTTGTTGAGTTGCATGTGAGTGGCGGTGCTGCCGTGAACGGCTCTGCCGGTGTGACAAACCTCATGGCAGTACTGCTGCAGGTTTGTGCAATGTCACAAACCTTGTGGCATCCTGCCATGAGAGGCTGCACCAGTGTGATGAACCTCATGACAGTGCTACCACTTGCACATGTAATAGCACAACAAGCTTTGAAGCGTCCTGCCACAAGAGGCTGCACCGGTGCGACAAGCCTTGCGAAGACCCATTTCTGGCAGAGTTTGAGGGAGAGAAGCAAGCCAGGGTCTCTGCTGCTTCTGCTTTCCTTGTGTCTAGCCAAAAGTTCACAAAAAGCAGGAAAGTGAAATGTCAAGCTCAACTCATACCCATACCCACACCTTGCGTATTAACCCCACTTTCTCAGCCTAATACCAAGCGACCCTCGCCTCCTGGTTTTTAGGAATACTTCACAAGCGAATTCATCCACCATGAACCAGCCCATTCCCAGCTGAGGGAAAAGCTAAAGCAGGAAGAACCGGCCACTTGCATCCTGCCATGAGTGGCTTCAGAAGAAGTTGGGCAGCAGAGTGACAGTTGTTGGGGTTTGAGAAGCCTGGCTGCACCATTCCTTGGGTAAGTGGGTGCAGGGTGCATGAGGCGGCTACCCCCACCCCAGCTTGATTTTTAAGCCTGAACCTCACCCCATCTTGTACAACCAGTTGGGTGGGGCTTAACTAGGGCTTATTTTGGGGGGTAGGGCTTATTTTAGATGCAGGTGTGAAAATTAGAGTAGGGCTTATTTGGGGGGTAGGTCATACTTTCGGGGAAACATGGTAGTTTCAGGAGTTGATTTATTACATATTGTTCATGGCGTGATTTTTCTCCCTGTATATTTGAATTAATATCACACTGGGTACAAAAAGAATTTGATTTGAAAAGAAACAAGCTCTGATTTCAAGGTCTGCCATTTCCTTTTAAATTTTGGTACATTAACATTCTATTAAATTTGATTAAGCAAAACAAAATATTTTTTAATCAGTGCAAAATCTCTGGAGCTGATATGTCTATATCGTGTGTGTGTGTGTGTGTGTTTCTGTGTGTATTTTCAGTACTTCTCATCTTTCCTTCCTCTTCTGTTCATAGAAATACTACGGTCTGTGTACAAAGTTTTCTGACATCGAACAGTGGATGGTAGGCTTTGTTAAAAAATCCAGTATTTTCAAGTATTTATATTTCTGAACTTTAATTATTACTGAGGCTGATGGTTTGGAGGAATGCTGACATTTAGAAACAATTTAATAAAAAAACATCTTTAAGTTTTCTAGTAATATTGCTGAAAAATGTCTATCCTAACAGTTACTGAGATTATTACTGAGAGGATCTAACCACATAGTATTTATTTATAGCTTTGCTAAATTATTCCTCATTTGATTTCTTGTCCTGTTGATTAAGTAATGAGAAAAATTTGTGTAGATTCTTTCTAACTGAACAGGTCAAATGAGAGAAAAATAAATTTGGTGAGACTGAAATGATCATTTAAATATGGACAACTCAGGACACATTCAGCAACTAGTTTTTAAAAACCTTGGATGTATCTAATAATAACTTAATATGTTCAAAATTTTACTGAGGGATGGGATTATCCTCTGGGGCTCTAGATAGGGACTTTCAGGAGGAATTGTATAACTTTCTCACTGTCAGAGCAAACATATTACATAGTTGTCCCACAAAGTACAAAAATGGACTGTCTCATATTACTTGTAACTCTTTACAATTAACAACATTAAACAAAGCAATTAAAAGCAGAAGAAATAGCGGAAAAGTAAGATAATCCACCTTTATAACCAAATCCATTATACATGGCCCTGGAAGCATGCCTCCATGAGCAAGAGCTGTGATCTTGACTGGGAACATTTTCCTATATGAAATGCTAAATCATGCTTTTAACTATAAAAATCTTATGTCATAATAAAGTTGTATATGTTTTAGAGGTATTTGATATGAGGCATTTTGGTGATTATTTGAGCATCTGTCCAAACCTCTCACAGATAAGATCACAACTTTTTTTCCATGTGAGCTTGAAAAAGATCAAACTAATTCTGCTTTAATGAACAGCAGGAAGGTGCTATGCTCATTCGAACTCAAAGCACTTCTTCTCAATCATTTTTGAAGCATACACTATCCTACTTCCTGTCAAGGTTAAAAAAATTCACTTTATAAAAATGCACTTTATAAAAATCAAATCATGGACCCATTGCTTATTTCCGTTTTATGCTAGCTCTTTTCTTTGAAATAAATTAAGACATGATGGGAAAGAAATCCTTAGATCTAAGAAATGTACAATTAAATATGAGTAGGAGAAAATATTCTATTGGTTAAACGATATAATGAAAATTGAGTAAATGAGGATATGCTTAAAGACATATGAATACCTGCTCTATGTTTGATCATCTTCAGCAATAGCAGCAGTTTTTAATAGCAAATAACAAGTCTTGCCAAGGACTCCTTTCATATTAAGATGCATATATTCCATATAGGAAAACTTCATTTAGATAAAGCAAATTAACAATCTGAAGAAACTGTTCAATGTGAACACAAGATAAATTTGGCAGATCATTTCTTGTTAAAAATCTACTTTCCTATCCAGTCTTCTGTAGCTGACATTCTTCCTAATCTCTCTCAAACAAGAATGTAGAAAAAAGGTGGAAGTTGTCCCAAATGGCCATATTGAAAGATAGCCTCTTGAAGAAGTCACTGTCCCTTATACATCTTGAATGCAGCTTCTTATCTCTTTCCAAACAACTTGAAAAAGCCAAAGATGCAAAATCACATTTGTCAGAGCTCATTTCATAGACATCCCTACTCATCTAATAACAGATGACCCCAAGGTTTCACTCCCTGGATTCTGATCAGCTATAATATAATGAATATGAATAGTTCTGTTGGAAAAGAAGTCACAGTGATGCAAATGTGGTTAATGTGATTTTTCACTTCCCAACTGAGTGTTGCTGTGTCACTAGGTAATGTATCTCTTTGTTGTTTTAGGTGTTTCTACTCTAATTCTTTTTTTTTTTTACTATTTTAAAATTTTATTTCTCCTGCATTTTTTGGAGGTCCGGGGTACCAACATATATAATAATGACCAATAAGGGGGAGTCTATATTAAAGGATATCCTCAAAATACATTTCAACTGATAAAAATAAAAGCTAAATCAGATATATGGCCTGAGATGACCTGGGACAACCCAGGTTTTAATGACCATCAAATCCTGAGCCAAACAATCCTTATCCCCAGGGCATGGAGATTTTACATCACTTACACCTCAATTGAGACCAAAATTTGTGTCACTAAGTGAAACATTTGTTGAATGAATTTTGCCCCATTTTACAACTTCTCTTGCCACAATTGTTAAGTTAGTAACATGATTGTTAAGTGAATCTGGCTTCTCCATTGACTTTCCTTGTAAGAAGTTTGCAAAAGGTGACTTATTTATAGCTTTGTCAAGTTATTCCTCATTTGATTTCTTATAGTGTAGGTTTAAAAAAATGAGATTTTTTTAAGACATTTTCATTAACTGGACAGTTCAGATGTCCAGTTACTGAAAGCATCTGAATTTTGATCACATGACCATGAGGAATGCTGCAGTGTTCATAAGTATGAAAACAGTCGTTAAGTTCCATTTTTCAGTGTCATTAACTTTGAATGGTCACTAAATTAACTGTTGTAAATCACAGATTATCTCTACTGAGCTTTCATTTCAACAGCTTATTACTGCTTACATTCAAACCAAAGTAATTTCCAAACCTCCAAAACGGTTTTGATCATATAGTTGTTTGGAGGGATATCCTAGTAAACATAAATATGAAATATTTTCAGAAAGTAATTGTTAAATTTTCAGCTATTATGTTTTTACTTTTGTCCTCTGGGAAATTTCTGACTTTTGCATATGGAGTTGGCTGTTAAAGCTACCTAAGCTACAACAGTGTTTGTTAGTTGTGTGGGTAGGTAGCGGAGAGATTGATATATACTTCATATGTAGACTGCAGGACCAGGAGATTCAAAACAAATGTATCAGTGTCTGAAACTGGAGCAGTTTGAATGTATACTTATAGAATTTTTTACCAGCATATGTGCTTACTGAATCTAGGACAGGAGTAATTGTTGAATATGGATAAAAGGTTTTTAATCCCGAAGCTTCTTTGTTCTTCTTGTTTTCAAGTGCAGTGTTGTTGAACACAACTTAATTTTATGCTTTTTATTATTAATTTATAGTGTTAATATACAAGGAGAAAAAGTAGATACATTTTTGTTTCCTTTTTACTCTTTTAAAAATTTACTATAACAATGTTTCAGCCCAATATTTAAACCCTTTGTTATACATAGTTTGACATATAGAATTATTATCAGATTTTTTATTACATCAATCAAGTGACTTCATAGAGCAGAACTGTCAATGATTTCAGAATGTAAATCTGGGGAAGCGCTATCTTTCCAAAATCAGTGAAATTGTTATAGTTGTTCTCAGAAGTTCAGTAAATCCATAATTATTTATATTGTGATAAAATTTAATTTGGATAAATATTTCAAATGTACTTTTACATCTTTAATTCATATTCTGAAAATATCTTTTGTTAAATTAGTATCATCTTAAGATCAAAGATGAATATTCTTTTAATTTACTTGATCTATTAATATGGGATATCCCAACACTTCATTAGAGAGATATTGCAAATAATTTTGATTAAGATTATTTGAATAAATTGCAGTTTTAGGCAATTTAAATGCCACTTTCAAAGCTCAAAAGATTTAACAACATAATTGATCAGAAAGATGAGCTAGCATTAATATTCCCATTAATATCCCATAAGTTCCACAACCAAAAGAGATTTACCTGCAATTTTCAACCTGAGATTATCACAGAGGATAAATTTGCAATGTGAATAAAGATCAAAATTATACTCCTATTGCTAAAATTATACTTCTCCATTATCTTCCAAATGGAGTCAAGCTTTTGTCATAGTACCAAAGAGGTCACATAATAACATTCTAATTGTACCTACACTAGATTATACTTTATTATCTGTGTTTCATTAAAAACATTTTAATAACTTGTCTTTTCCGATAAACATTTAAATTTTTAATCTGTGATTAAATTTATCTGGGATAAAACATTTGGTATATTTAGAATAATAAGATTTTTTCTTTTCTCTTTCTAGATATATGAATTATTTTAAGGATCAACTGAAAACTCAGCTGTTACACATTTCATGTAGAAACAACAGAGCTTATATATATACTACCTTTAATTAAATAACCCATCACATAATAACATTTAATTTTTGGTATATAAAATAATTATCAATAATTCATAATATAGCATTGCCATATAAAAGCAGCCTGCATTCTACTTCAATCACTGTCATAGTTGAAGTAATCTCAATAAAGTTCAATAAAGCAAGCCCATTAATACCAAATTAAAAATAAAATGAGATAAAATGTATCCATGATGTATTCAATGATACACTTTTGAAGAGATAATTTTATTTGTAAAAGCTGCAGAAAAGAAAATAATAATAATAATAATAATAATAATAATAATAATAATAATAATAATAATAATAATAATAATAATAATAATATCAAAATGAAGGAAATCCATATTTAGGCTTACCTTGCTTCAAATATTTCCCCTGCAATTACAGTGGATATAGAAAGTATACACCTCCCTGTTAAAAGGTTTTGCAAAGGTTTTGCAAAGGTTTTGAGATAAAAAATCCCCAAGACTATACATCAAAGACCTTTACTGCATTCGCATACATAAGATAGTTCAAAATTCATACAATGTCTTTATAAAAACATTAAAATTTTGTTGAATCTGTTTTATAAAAATATTTTAATCTTGGAAAAATTGAGTTATCTCTTTTAGTCACTGGTAGTGTTCTTAGAGAATCAGTTTGATGTAGTTAAGGCATCAGACTAGGATCCTGAAGACTCTGGGTTCTGGACTTGCCTTAGCCACAAAACCAGTTGGTGACTTTGGGCTAGCCACTTTCTCTCAGGCCTAGGAAGCAGGAAAGGGCAAATGACTTCTGAAAAGTTTGCAAAGAAAACTGCAGGGACTTGTCCAGGCATTGCTGAGAGTCAACATTGACTCAAAGGCAACCTCCATGTTCCTAGAGCATGATCTGATACAGCTATATTACATTTATTTAAATAATTCAGTTACAAGTTGAACAACAGAAAGGAATTTGGGAAGGAGCAAATTTGATATGGAACTAAAACAAAAATTATATTCTTGCTATGAAGGATTTAAGTTTCCATAACCTCTAATATAAAAGATTGTAATGTTTTCTATATGTGAGAATTGGATTTAATTGGGGTAGAAATTCTATTTCATAAATGATTCTGTGCTGTCTTGTTATGCTGCTATAAAATTCTGCAGTAGAATCTCAAACAACTTCCATCTTTTCCTTTTTTTCGCATTTGGTAGGAAGACAGTGAGCATTATTCCCATAAATCCAGAAATGCCTCGGTTAGTATTGTTTGTTTTGTATAAGAAATACTTATTTTAAAATGAATAATATTGAACCATATTTGTCATCTTTGAAAAATAATTAAAGCAATTACTTCTTTTGAATTTAAGAAAATGAGGAGCAAGATGGGACCACCTAGGTTCTTACACAAATTTCCTCTAGTTTTCATGGTTAAATTTGCATTGTGAAACAGCTACAGCCTGCAAATGAATGATACTTTACCATTATGAAAAAAGTGCTGTGAATCCAAGCTTAAATTCTATGCAGTGAGCATAGTTGTTGAAAGCACTACATATAATGCTAATGATGGTGAAGGGATTGTGCAAAAGAAATTATATACAATTTGGATGTACACTGTCAGATATGGCTAAAATTGTTGCACATGTTTACTAATACTAATAATTAACAAGAGCTTTGGTAGGTAATATACATTTCCTTTAGCCTTAGTTTGAGTTTTTTTTAGTTTCTTGTAAAAAACATGGTGAATTAATGATTGCTTAAATAGTTTTCTAAAGTTTGTTTTACTTTAAATGGAGATAGGATGTTCAGGACTCAAATTATGTAATTATTTGAGGACTTTTTGCATCATACTAACTCAGTGCAGGTAATCCTTGACTTAAAATCATTAATTTAGCAATTGTACAAAGATATAGCAGTACTGAAAAAAGTGGCTAAACTGGGGTCCTTGCATTTATGACCTGAAGCACCATCTCTGACAAATGATCAAAATTTGAGTGCTTGCAACCAGCTTGTATTTACGTTCCATAGTCCTGGGATCATGTGATTGCCATTTTTGATTTGCCGTATTATATTATCATATAAAAACTAAAGTCAATGGGGGAGCATGGATTTCCTTAATGTCCTGTGACTCAACAACTACACTGATTCGCTTAACAACCATAACAAAAAAAAAACTTCATAAAATCAGGTGCAACTCATTTAACAGCCTATAAATTGTGATTGTAAGTTGACAAATAGCTGTATGTGAAAAATATCTCTTTTATTGGTGACTTTTTTACTTACTTTTTCTTAGGTTTCAGATGAAGATGATCATGTTTCCGTGCATAGCCGTGGAAGCTTAAGGGTTAGTAATTAGACTAAATGAAACATTTTTATCATTGTTAAAGATTTCTCCCTTTTGGAAATTGTTCGCAGTTTGAACATTGTCTTCAAACATGATGTTTAAGATAACCACTAATTTAATTTTTAAAACTGTGGTTTTGTAGATATGATTTATGCATATCTCAGTCAAATGAGCAAAGGGAGGAAGAAGCAGAGTATAAGGACTTGCCTCTGCTCTCTCTTCAAGAAAGCAGAACTCTTGAAACAGGCATTTTTTCAAAAGGAAACTTTTATTGAGAGAAAGTGATAGCAAGTAAAGCAAGGCAGGATCTGAAGTTCCCGCTTAGAGTGGTTAGGTTAAACGTTGCTGAAAACCCCTCCCCTATGTCCAGTCTGAGGTGAGCCAAACCACAGATGTGAAGTTGTTATGAGAACTCAAGCTGAGAAGGTGATAAGAAGCTGTTCTTAGGCACCGCTTTGCCCATTCTTTCGGAGCTGAGACAAAACAGATGTCCCAAGGTCAACCCCTCACTCTCCCTTTCCCAAACAGGTACATCAAAGTGACAGAAGGACCAGAAACCGGAAAGGGGTTGTAAAAGGCAGGGGTGGGTTTCTACTGGTTCTGTGCACCTCTGTAGAACCAGTAGCTCTGAAGAGCAGCAGACACAGAACTGGTTCTATATCTGCTGATGTTTTTGCCCACCTGCCCGCCCTGACCTTACCTGACCTTTATTTCCTGCTTTTTCAACTTCAGTTGCCGTGTGAGGCACAGCTGCAGTTTAAAAAGCAGGAAAAAAGTACTTTTTCAAAGGCTGCTTCTCAGCATGCAGCGCTGCTCAGCTGTCCAGGTACCAGGCTGATGATGATTTACAGGCGCACGCACAGCGTGCAGGGAAGCACATTGTAAATCACCGAACCTCGTAAATCACCGAACCAGTAGTTTACCCTGTCGGATCTCACCCCTGGTAAAGGGGTATACAAGCCTCCCTCCCTGCTAGAATGGTAATGTCCCGATGGGGATCCAAGTGACAAAGAGAATTGAATGTGGTTATTCAATTGTAAACAACTCTTGTAAAGGAGAATTGAAAACTGAAAGTAAATGCTGCTTTTAAACATTAAACATTACTGGTTCCAACATTGAATGTGTTACAATGTCAGTCTAAAGGCAATACAGGTAGTCCTCAACTTGCCATAGTTGTTAAGTGAATCAGTGCAGTTAAGGGAGTCACAGCAGTCATTAAGTGAATACTTTTCTCCCATTGATTTTGCTTGGTGGATGCCAGCTGGGAAGGTCTCAAATACTGGTCACATAATCCTGGGAAACTGCAGCTGTTGTAAATGCCTGCCCAAATTATGATCACATGTCCATGAAAATCCTGTAATGGTCATGAGAGCGAGGATAGGTCATAAGTCACTTTTTTTCCAGTGCCATTGTAACTTCCAATGGTCACAGAAACAAATTACAAGAAGATCCTCAAAACAAGTACGGCCTGGAAACAGTAAATGACCAGCCTACAGTGTTTCTGGTAGCCAAAATAGCGTGTGGGGGGGGCCCACGTAGCCTCCAAAAGTGGGTGCAGGAGGGCACACAAGGCTGCTGTGCAGCCCGTTTTCAGCCTGGATAGCCTTCTGCAGCACTGCTGGCCAAAATGGGGAGCAGGGGTGTGTGTGCAACCCCCCATGTGACACGTTTTTGGCCTGGACATCCTTCTGCAGCACTTTGTTAGCCAAAATGGGGCATGGGGACACACACATGGCTGCTATGCAACCTGTTTTTGGCCTGGATGGCCTCTTGCAGCACTTTGCATGCTAAAATGGGGTGTGGGGTGAGGTGCTACCTGCAGCCCCCGTGTGGCTTGTTTTTGGCCTGGACAGCCTTCTGCAATACTTTGCTGGCGAAAATGGCGTGGGGGGGCTGCATGCAGCTGTTGCGCAGCCCATTTTTGGCTTGGATGACCTGCAGTACTTTGCAGGCCAAAATCGGATGTGGGAGGGCAGCACAGCCCATTTTCAGCCTGGATGGCTTCCTTCAGCATTTTGCCGGTCAAAATGGGGTGCGGAGGGGCACGTGCAGCTGCTGCACAACCCATTTTTGACCTGGACGGCCTCCTGCAGAACTTTGCCACCCAAAATAAGGTGTGGAGGGGCCACGCACAGCTCCGGTGCACCATGTTTTGGCTAGCAAAGTAGTATAGGAGGTTGGAAACAGGGCACCGGGGGGGGGACGGGGACAACATGTTAATATTCAAGTCAATAGTCACTTATTGGATTGGTTGTGTAGATTTATTTTGTTAGTTATGTAGATTAATTTCAAGCTGACAGATAAATGTTGTTATATCTTGTTGACTTATGACCACAATTGGGACCAGAACTTCTTTTTCTAAGCTAGGCAGTTGTTAAGTGAGTTACCTTAATTTTTTGCCACAGTTGTCAAGTAAATCACTGCAGTTGTTAAGTAAGGCACATGATTATGAAGAAAATCCAGTTTCCCCATTGACTTTGTTAGTTAGAAGCTGGTGAGGAAGTTTGAAATGGCAATCACATGACACTGGGATGTTGCAACTGTCACAAATACATGCTCATCATTTGAATCACGTCATTTGAATGTCCAGTCCATTGGAATTTTAAATGTTTAGTAAGTTAACTGAATGGTTGTAAGTTGAGGACTACCTGTACTGAATATACTTTCAATTGAAGCTGTTCATGGACTTGCCACCTTATTATCAAATTAAATGTTCTTTTTTCTTATTCACTCTAGGTTGAAGAAAGGTCTGAAAAAGACTTTGAGAAGGTAAGTAATATGTGGTAAGATTGAGTGTATATTAACATGTACTAGTTTATATTACAAACTAGCTGGATACCTGTGATGAAACTTCGTGATCAGGCTATGCAGGAGCCTGGGCTTTCCTTCTTTCCCTTCCCATTCTCCTTTCCTTTCCTTTCCTTTCCTTTCCTTTCCTTTCCTTTCCTTTCCTTTCCTTTCCTTTCCTTTCCTTTCCTTTCCTTTCCTTTCCTTTCCTTTCCTTTCCTTCCCTTCCCTTCCCTTCCCTTCCCTTTCCTTTCCTTTCCTTTCCTTTCCTTTCCTTCATCCTTTCTTTTCCTTTCTCTGTTCCATTCCTTTCCATCTCTCCATCATCTATTTGTCTGTCTGTCTGTCTGTCTGTCTGTCTGTCTGTCTGTCTATCTATCTATCTATCTATCTATCTATCTATCTATCTATCTATCTATCTTTATCTATCTATCTATCTTTTCAGCAAAAGTGTTGTAAAATCCTCCAACTGTTGTTCCAAAGGTGGGTTTTTTTCAGGAGACAACTGGACTTTCTGGGTTTTCTTTGAAGATGTTTTGCTTCTCATCCAAGGAGCTTCTTCAGCTCTGACTGGATGGTGGGTAACATAATTACTACAACCTTTGATGCCAAAATAGCTTCCTGTTTGGAAGTGTAGTTTGCATCCTTTTAGAGAGTTGTTGAGGCAACTTGGAGGTTGTCCTCAGGTTACCTGAGTGGTGCAAATGGCTGTGAAGTTACTAAGGTAACGAAATGTGAGGCAACTGGCGGTGGGAACAAAGTTCTTTTCAGGTGGGAAGGGTGAGTAGAACTCCTTAGCACCAGAGTGTGCTAATAATAATAATATACGAAATACTAATGCTATGATGGTCATTTCGAAAAATCCCTTCTTAGTGAGCATCTAGAAGCCAAGATGAACATACGTGCCAAATTTCAAGTTTCAACCCCTGATGGGATTTTGGAGCACAGTATGAAGTGCACCTGTTTGGAAAAGAGGTCAATGACACCCAAATCACTGTATTTTCTGAGCTTTCTAGCAGCCCCACTATAAAGATTTCTTTACAAGGTGCTCTGGGGTTCGCCATTGGTTGTAAGAGACCAGGAATTTTCCCTGGTTGCCTTTCTCCAAGGAGCACTTGGGGCAGCTATGAAATAGTGTTCAATGCCTTTCTTTAGGGAAGGCCACCGGAATTGGTGCTTTACTAGATGGAGTGTTTTTACCATATTGAAATGCCCCATTTGTTTTGGAGTCGTGGCTCCTTTGTAGGATTAGGGTACATTTGCTTTCAAGCACATAGAGTGTATCCCCAACCCAGGCAAGACCATCAGGCATATTGTAGTTCTTTTGATGGTTTTTAACCATTCATATTCAGTCAAGGAGTCCTTTAGCACTATTAGCAAGTTGTCAACCATCTGTTGGGGGGAAGATTTTTTTTCTGTGCTCTGGTGGCTGGCGGGGGCCACCAGCTGGTTAGAAGGGATAACTGGGCTTATGACTTCCCCTTTTGAGCTATTATATTGGGGTAATCATGAGAGGGTATCCACCAGAAAGTTTTTCCCTCCAGGAAGTATCGTAGTGTGAAGTTGAAGTGAGTGAAGTATTGGGCCCACCACACTTGCTTTGGGGACAGCTTACAAACTGTAGATTTTTATAATCTGTCCACACTTTGAAAGGGATTTACTGCCTTCTGGAAAGTGTCTCCAAGTAAGAGTTGCCCACCTCACTGTGTACGCTTCTTTTTCCTAGACTGCACTCCCACACTCTCCCTTTAGTTAGAGGTATAGGCATATGGTTATAGAGTATCCTGGACATTTTTCTGGAGCAGGATAGTCCCAACCATCATAGCACTAGCATCAGCTTGAATAACAAATGGGGTGCTTGAGTCTGGGTGTTTGAGGACAGGTTCAACAACGAATAAATATTTAAGTTTTTTGAAAGCCATTTCCATGTTCTATTTAAGGGGGTGGCTTGGTTTGGGTTTTCCCTCTCCTTTTCATTTTTGGAGATTTGTAATGGGGAGCATTATTTGGGCAAAAGATGGGATGAATTGCCAAAAGAAATTAGCAAACCCAAGGAAACTATGGAGCTATTTTCAGGTGTGCGGGATCCCCCATTCTAGTACTGCTTGTATCTTTTCTGGGTCCATCTCCACTCCCTCGTGTGAAATATGATTCCCTAAAAAGTCAATTTTGTCTTTGTGGAATTCACACATGGAGAGTTTTGGTGCAGAGTTTCTTTAGCACTGCTCTGACCAGTCTTATATGTTCCTCTATAGTTTCAGTGTAAATTAGAATGTCATCTAGGTAAACTACATAGTGCTTATTCAGGACTTCATTAATGAATTACATAGAGACTGCAGGTGGTCCATGTAACCCAAAGGGCCGAACTTGGAATTGGAAGTACCCCAACAGGCAATTGAAGATTGTTTTTCACTTATCCCCCTCCTTAATATCTATGCAGTTTCCTCAGGTCTAGTTTGGTAAATATCTTTCCTTTGGCTAGGTGGACTACCTTGTCTTTCATCAGTAGCAAGGGGTAGACGTTCTCAATGCAGATTGCATTTAATACGTACCATCCCTGGAGAGTTTGCAGTGTGCCTCAGGATAAGCTGGTGTAGAAGACTTCATTGTTTAGATCACCTTGAAAACTCTCAATCAGCATGTTTTAGAGCCAGTCTTTTAGTTTTCAGGTCAGGCTCCAGAACTCTTGAATATAGGTGGCAAGGTCACCTCCCTTGCTTGATGCTTTTGATTTGGATTCTGGCCTTTTGTCTTGGCGAGTGAATCCTTGAACCGCTTCCTCAGGGCAGCCCTGAACCTGTCAAAGTTGCATAGCTACACCGCATCATCATCCTGGAAGATTAGCATCCACTCAGCTGCTTCTCCCTCCAGGGCCATGATATAATATTCTTGTGTGTAGTTCCACACTTGGGTGAGGAGGAATGCCAGCTGTTTCGGGTTGCTCTTAAATTTCACTGCCAGAGCTGGTGGTCTCTTCTCTGGAAAGGGTCAGCCAAGAAGGAGGGGGTTGCTGGATTGGTTGGGTCATCCCTGGCTGCTGTGCTGGAGCTGATGGAGCGATGGTGCAGGTGCTGCCGTAGTCAGTTGAGCTTTGGTAGCGCTAGCCACTCTTAGGCATCTTGGGCCTTGACAACCTATTTGAATATGACCTCATGTGGGTTTGACTCAACCTCCACTGCTCTGCACTCCTTTACAACACATGGTGTTTTATGGTGGCTTCTTCGACTCCCCTGGGTGAAAGTTAAGGGTGTCTCTTCCCACTCTTTCATCTTTCTGATCCCTACGGACCACCAGGGCTCTACTCCTTCCCCCAATTTGGAGTAGTTCCCATTGCTTCTAGGTCTTGAAGTGGCTTCTTTCCAGGTTTCTATCTCCTCCTCCTCATTCTCATGAGTTGACATTCTGTACATAGTCCCCATGGTAGATGAAGGCTTCTGGTGGCTCATTATTGCAGATCTGCAATAATGTCAAGCCTATCCCAGCTTGGGCATTGTATTTAAGAAACAAAGACCCTCAACTCCATTTGTAGTGAAATGCACACTTTTACTAAAACCAAGTGTTTACAATGTAAGCAAAGCCAGGTCTGAGATTTCCTGCGTAAACCTGGTGATTTTCCCTTCTCTCAGGCCCTCTTCCTTGATATTCTTGGTAGTGTCCAATAAAGTTCAAATTAGGTGTTTTGGTAACAGTTCTAAAGTTTAGTGCCTCTTTGGTGGGTGTTTGCATTCTGCCTCCAGGGCAGTGTCCTTAGATCTTTCAACCATTCTCTCTGGTGGGCATTCTGTTTCCTATCATCCCCTCTCCCTATATCCTCCTATTTCCCCCCACCCCCCCACCCCATTCTTTATGGCATGCTGCTATCAAAGCATGCAGGGCAGACAAAGGACGGGACGCAGAGCATGGGGTATCTTGGGGTGAGGGAGACCTTGGGAGGCCTGAGACAGATGGGCCTGTGCCTGCACTAGGCTTCCTAGGCTCTCCCCCACCCCTGAACTTTACTTAAGGACTTGTATATTTGTTTAACTAATACACTGGGGAGAGCAGGAATGGCTGGTAGTTACATGAGGCAAATTCATTTAAAATTGCTCCTACTTTCAATGAGAAGGCTTCATTATGGTCAAAACTCAAAGAGTATCTGTAAAAATGTATAATAATCTGTCTCGTAAATATCACTTGTGTGTGTGTGTGTGTGTGTGTGTGTGTGTGTGTGTGTGTGTGTGTGTGGTGTATATATATATATATATATATATATATATATATATATATATATATATATATATATATATATATATATATATATATTGTGTGTGCATGCGTGTAATTGCAGGGAATCCGAAGTGCATCAAGCTTGTCAGCAGCTACCGTAGCCGCCCTAGGTGGAACCTCTTCTCGCCGAGGCAGTGGGGATACTTCTATCTCAATTGATACAGAAGCATCTATTAGAGAAATTAAGGTAAGGTCTTTTTTAATGCTGAAAGTCTTTGTTTGGTTTCTAGTGCAGGATCTGATCACAATTTGGGGTCTGTTCCATATAAAAGTGAGGTCTAAACACAGTAAAGAAGAGTCATATCGTATTTTCCCTAGCTTAGAAACATAGAATCATAGGGCTGCAAGGGTCTTATAGTGCAACCCCAGCTCAGGGCAGGAGACCTTATACAATCCTGAATAAATGTTGTCCAGTCAATGCTTAAAAACCTCCAGTGATGGGGCACTCACAGCTTTGGGATGCAAGCTGTTCCATTGATTAATTGTTCTCACTCTTAGAAAATATCTCTTTAGTTCTCGGTTGGATCTCTCTTTAATGAGCTTCCACCCATTGCTTCTTATCCTGCCCTCTGGTGTTTTGGAGAATAAGTTGACCCCCCTTTTCTCTGTGATAGTCCCTCAAGTACAGGAAAACATCTATCAGGTCAACATTAATTGTTTGATAGCTAGGCCTATCTAGTTCCCTTAACTGTTCATCATAAGGTTTAGCCTCCAGACCCCTTATTGTATTTGTTGCTCTTCTCTGCACACTTTCTATGGATTCAACTTATTTGTTGTATTGTGGAGACCAGAACTGACTGCAGTGTTCAAAGTGTGGCCTCGTTAGTGCAGTATAAAATGGTACTATCATTTCTCATCATTTTGATACTATTCCCTGTTGACCCATTGGTTTTTTTTGATAGCTGCAGCACACTCTTGGTTTATACTTGAATAGTGGTCCAACAGATCCCTCTCTCAGTTGAGCCAGATGCTGCCAATTCTATATCTATATATTTAGTTTTTCTCCCTAAGTGCAGGACATTATTTTTCTCATTATTGAATTGCATCTTGTTGGATAGGGCCCAATGCTCAAGTCTGTCAAGATCCTTCTGAATCTTGAGTCTTATCTTCTAGCAATTCTTTCCAGCTTAATGTCATTTGCGAATTTGATGAGTTCCCCTTCTGTCTTCTCATCTAGATCACTTATGAAGATGCTGAAGAGCACTAACCTAGACAGAACCTTGTGGTACCTCACTTCATGCTTCCCTTCATGTAGATGTTCCACTGAAGACTACATGTTGGGTGCAGTGGGTCAACTTTGAATTCATCTAGTGATGTATTTTCTATCCCACATCATTCTATCTAATCTAGAGGTAGACAAAGTTGTCTACTTTGTCAAAGTTTTACCGAAGTCCATGTATGCTATGTCCGTAGCATTTCCCTAGTCCATTAATTTAGTCACTATCAAAAAAAGCAGTAAGGTTTGCCTTGCATGATCTGTTTTAACAAAACCCATGCTGGCTTCTAGTAATTGCTTCATTCATTTCTAGGTCCTCATGAATCTATCACTTGATTTTCTTTTTCAGTGTTTTCTCAGATATTGATATCTACTGATTGGCTTATAGTTTCTTGGAGATTGGAAACCACATCAGCTCTTTTTCAGTCTTCTCATAGTTCCCCAGTGCTTGGAAAGAATTACATTCATTAGTTCTGAAATCACATGTGCCAATTCCTTCAGAACCCTGGGATGGTACACCATTGGGTCCAAGTGATTTGTACTTGTACAGGGTGGATAGGTGTTGTCTTACCAATTCCTTGCCTATTTTGCATTCCTGTTCTATTTCCCTTGGTATTGCTTTTGATAGGTTGGGCTTGTGCTTCCTTTTGCATAAAGACAGATGCAGAGAAGGAATTAAGCAGTTCTGCTATTTCCCTGCTGCCTGTCATCTTCTTGCCACCTGCTCCCATTGGTGGACCTATTGTTTTCTTGACTTCCTTCTTGTTCTTATATATCAAAAGAATTTTTTTTGTTATTTTGGCATTAGTTAGCTCATTCTAGGCAGCTTTCCTCACTCCATATTTGTAGATTTGGTCTATTTGCTGATGGTATTTTTTGTCCCCCAATTTCTCTTTGTGTAACCACACTGGTTTTTATTTCTCTATGATATTATTTCTGTTCGGGCCATTATTATTTCATTTTTCAGAGCATCTTATTTTCCCTCTAAGAATCAATTTATTTATTTATTAAATTTGTTTGCCACCCTTCTTGTATCAGAAGAACTTTGAGTGGCTTATAACATTAAAACTCTAACATAAATATTTCTAAAATAATACAAATAGAAATCACATTCAAAACAAAATTATAGTTAAAAGATGTGGAGGGAGGGAAGAGGATGCCTGGGAGAAAAGGTGAGATTACCTTTTAACTCATCAACCACCTCCAGTATGATGCTTCCGCATTAGAGCCCCAAGCATCTCCTAGGGCTAGGTTTTGATGCTCTTGCAAAAGATAAGAAGGGTGGGAGCCAATCTCATTTCAGGCAGTAAGATGTTGCAAAGGACAGAAGCCAAATTAGACAAGTCCCTTCTCCTGAACTCCACCAGCTGGAATTTCTTGACTGATGGGCCCCACAGGATGTCTTTTTCTATCTGTGGCTCTGAGAGTCCAGATAGATTGGGTATGTTCAGTTCTTGCTCTGTTGGACTGAGTCTGCGTTAAACTGAAGCTCCGCCCTGCACTGGGGCCATGCCCCAGTTTTCAATTCAGTCCAGCCAGGACGGACGTGAGTTGCAGTGTGGATGGGTGGGGCACTCCTGGTGGGATGAGATGGTTCCTCAAGTCATCTGGACCCATGCTATGCAGGGTTTTAAATCAACACCATGAATTGCACCCGGAAGCAGACCAGTGGCCAGTGTAGCTTGTGGAGCAGAGGCATAAATTATTAGTAACATAATAAAGACATGGAATCCTCCTTTTTATTATACCGAGTTTTCCATTGTTTTATTTTTCATAACATTTTGCAATTTTCTTTAGAATATCAGTGAATTAAAGGATGAAATTGAGAATGTAGAAGCAAAATACATGCAGGGGTTGAAACAAATGAAGGTACAAGTTTATAAAAGAATAGGCATGCAGATCTAACTGAATTAGTTTCCAGATATGAACAAGAGATCTGGGCTGAATTTTATCTGCATGTCTTGTTTGAGAATTTTGCATACTTTGTAGTGCTTGATAAACTCAGATTGTTTGATTTTGGGCAATATACAGTGTATGCACAATTATTAGGCAAGTATTTTGACCATATAATTTTAATGCATATATTCCACCTCTAAGCTGCATAAACTTGAAAAGTATATTGGAGATAAGCATATCAGGTAATGTGTATTTGTGTAATGAGTGAGGGTGTGGCCTAAGGAGATTAACACCCTATATCAAGGTGTGCATAATTATTAGGCAACTACTTTTCTTCAGGCCAACAGAGATGATGTGTAACTGTTTCTGAAAAGTCAAAAATTGTAAAAATTATTTCAGAGGGATGCAGTACTCTTGAAATTGCTAAGATATTGGGACGTGGTCACAGAGCCATCAAAGGTTTTGTTGCAAATAGTCAACAGGATCGCTAGAAATGTGTTGAGAAAAAAGGATGCATATTAATTGCCAAAGATTTGAGAAGAATCAAACGTGAAGCTACCAGGGACCCATTATCCTCCAGTACTGTCATATTCCAGAACTGCAACCTACCTGGAGTGCCCAGAAGTTCAAGGTGTTCAGTGCTCAGAGACATGGCTAAGGTAAGGAAGGCTGAAACCCAGCCACCACTGAACAAGACAAATACGTTGAAATGGCAAGACTGGACCAAGAAATCTTGGAAGACAGCTTTTTTTCAAAGGTTTTATGGACTAATGAGATGAGAATGACTCTTGACGGACCAGATGGATGGCCCTGTGGCTGGATCAGTAACAGGCACAGAGCTCCACTTCAACTCAGGCACCAGCAATGTGGAGGTGGGGTACTAGTATGGGTTGATATTATTAAAAATGAGCTAGTCGGACCTTTTGGGGTTGAATCAACTCCCAAACTTACTGCCAGTTTTTAGAAGACACTTTCTTCAAGCAGCAGTACGGGAAAAAGTCTGCATCTTCCAAGACCACCGTGATTTTTATGCAGGACAATGCTCCATCGCATGCATCAAAGTACTCCTTCCTCACCTGACCTAAACCCTATTGAGAACTTGGGCCCTTCTCAAATGGGAGATTTACGGTGAAAGAAAACAGTACACCTCTCTGAACAGTGTCTGGGAGGCTGTGGTTGCTGCTGCCCAAAAAGTTGATCATCAACAGATCAAGAAACTGACAGACTCCATGAATGGCTTAAGACTGTTATTGAAAAGAAGGGTGACTATATTGGTCAGTGGTTTTTTTTTTTTTGAAATGTCAGAAATGCTTATTTGTAGATTTTGAGTTTATTATTCTTGCATTGCATTAACAGATGCAAATAAATAAGATGGGCAAATTTTTGTTTTTCATTTAGTTGCATAATAACTCTTCATACTAATAGTTGTCCAATAATTGTGCACAGATAGATATTCTCCTAAGAAAGCCAAAACCTCACTTTGACTTTCTTAAACATTCAGATTTTAGGTTTATTTACATTTTGGATTGATCAAAAGCACTGTAGTTGTTCAATAACAAAATTAATCTTCCAGAATATAACTTGCCTAATAATTGTGCACACAGTGTACATTTTGAAGTACCTAACAGTGTCAAAAATGTAACAATTATTAATTTTTTTGTTTTGCATCTTTGCTCCTTTGGAATATATATTTAATATGAATATATTTTGAAAATGAATGTTTAAGCAGTTTCCGTAAGATAGGTCATTTGATATAATATGCAGGCATATATATATATATATGTATGTATGTATGTATGTATGTCATTCAGCTTTGTTCGGGTATTTTCCCATGTCATTGTAGTTGTGCTTTTAAAGTTGTAGCAACGTTTCAGCAGAATCTCATCTCCCATCATCAGGCTTTTGTATAGTGTTCATCTGTGAGTCAGACTTTTACAATGGTTTCAGATTTAAATTTGGGGCAGCCTATTGCTGTGCCAGAATGGTTTTTTCTTCACCCTGATTGGTTGGGAGTCTTGGTCTGTGTTTATTGGTCTTGGAGTTTGCTGTGTTCTGCTTGATTGGTGTTTCTAATATTTCCTGTCTGTTTTTTGGCTCTTTTTGTCTCTTGATTGGCTGGCAACATTGTGTTGCTTTATTGGAGGCCTTTAGTGCAGCTTGGCTCCGGGTAAATGGACGGCTATCATTAGTTAGGAAGCTAGGTTTCATCTGGGTGCCTGGTTGGGGTGTGTTTGAGCTGGAGGTATCAGGGGGGATCACCAATCAAGCAGAACACAGCAAACTCCAAGACCAATAAACACAGACCAAGACTCCCAACCAATCAGGATGAAGAAAAAACCATTCTGGCACAGCAATAGGCTGCCCCAAATTTAAATCTGAAACCACTGTAAAAGTCTGACTCACAGATGAATACAATACAGAAGCCTGATGATGGCAGATGAGATTCTGCCGAAACGTTGCTAGAACTTTAAAAGCACAACTACAATGATGTGGGAAAATACCCGAACAAAGCCGAATGCCATACATGTAAGTACCCGCGAAAACTTAAGAATGAATATTTACAAAACTGATAAACTCTTGAAAAAATTAAAGAAATTAGAACAGGACAAGAAAACCCCCAACAACTCACAACAACACCTGAAGCAATTAGTATACGTTTCCAACAGAGAACTCACCAAAACAGAAACAGATGTCCTAACCAAAGGATTCAATTATGCTATAGCACCCAAAAAAATCCCCACAGAATCCATCATATGTGCAGTAGAATCCAGCCTAACCAAATTAAATACAGATGAAGCTGATAAAATAAGACACCAAGTTACCAACATCCTCTGCACGAGCAAACCACCCAAAAGCAACTTGCAGAAAGAAGAAATTAAAGCGCTACAAACCCTGAAAAGGGATAACAGCATAATCATACTCCCAGCAGACAAAGGGAATGCCACAGTAGTAATGGACAGAAAAGACTATGAAACAAAATTGACAGACCTACTCCAAGACTCCACATACAAACCCATAAACACAGACCCAACCACATACCTGGAAAAATTAACTAAGAAGAAAATTATAACCAGCCACATAGCAAAGAGATCCAACAGACAATCATCCCAAGAGAAAAATCTTCCAGATGCCCCAAACTATACGGCCTCCCAAAAATACACAAAGAAGGCATACCTCTCAGACCCATAGTCAGCTCCAGAGGAGCACCACTACAAAACCTAGCCAAATACTTAGCAAAACAGCTACAGCCCCCTGCTGAAACAGCAGCTTCACATGTACAAAACTCATACTACTTCTTGGAAATGATGAAAGATCTACATGTGGAGCAAGAAGATCTGCTTGTAAGTTTTGACGTGGTTTCACTATTCACTCAAGTCCCGATAAAAGAGACCCTTGAAATCATCAAAAATAAATACCAACCAGCTAAACTCCTCATGGAACTAACAGAACACTGCTTAACCAGCACATATTTCATATACAAAGGACAAAGATACAAACAAATTGAAGGAGCCCCTATGGAATCACCACTGTCACCTGTCATTGCAAACCTGTTCATGGAAGAATTCGAATCCAGAGCCCTGGCCAATGCCATCCACAAACCCAAACTATGGTTAAGATACATCGATGACACATTTGTGATTTGGCCCCATGGAAAAGAAAACCTAAACAATTTCCTAACACACCTAAACAGCACACACCCCAAAATCAAGTTCACCATGGAAACAGAAACAAACAAACAACTACCATTCCTAGATGTACTAATCTACAAAAAAACAGATGGCACACTAGGACACAACGTATACCAGAAGAAAACACACACTAACCGCTACCTCAACGCCAAATCCCACCACCACCCAGCACAGATAAACTCCGTGGCTAAAACACTAATTACTAGAACCAAATGCCTGGCAGACAAGACACACAATAAGACTGAACTATGCACCCTGACTAAGGTACTGACAGCCAATGGCTTCCACAAAAGCAAAATCACTGGCTTGATCCACAAAAACACACTGAGATATAATATAGACCCAGAAGATGAACAGACCTATGGAACAGCTGTCATGCCCTACATAAGAGGTACTACAGACAAAATTAGTATGATACTGCACAGACATCACATCAAGACTGCCTTCAAAACAGACAAAAAAAAGCAGCCATCCTTAGAAACCCCAAAGATAAAATCGACCTGGAAAACCAAGGCATATACGAAGTCCCCTGTGCATCATGCCCGGCCACATACATTGGACAGACCAATAGAAGAATAAGTACCCGCCTGGATGAACACAAAAATGCAGTCAAAAAGCTGGAACACACTTCCTCACTAGTCCAACACATGAAAGCCACAGGTCACAGCATCAACTTCAATGGCACCAAAACCCTAGCCACTATAGAAAACCCCAGCCACAGAATCAGTAGAGAAGCCATAGAGATTGAAAAAAGACCAGAAAGCATGAATAGAAGAGATGATTCCACCAGACTGTCAATCATTTGGAAGCCTGCACTCACAAACAAAAAAATCTCCACACCACAAGCCAGGCCAACACCTGGGCACAGACAGATCCCCCCGATACCTCCAGCTCAAACACACCCCAACCAGGCACCCAGATGAAACCTAGCTTCCTAACAAATGATAGCCATCAATTTACTCAGAGCCAAGCTGCACTAAAAGCCTCCAATACAGGAACACAATGTTGCCAGCCAATCAAGAGACAAAAAGAGCCAAAAAACTAGACAGGAGATATTAGAAACACCAATCAAGCTGAACACAGTGAACTCCAAGACCAATAAACACAGACCAAGACTCCCAACCAATCAGGGTGAAGAAAAAACCATTCTGGCACAGCAATAGGCTGCCCCAAATTTAAATCTGAAACCACTATAAAAGCCTGACTCACAGATGAACACAATACAGAAGCCTGATGATGGCAGATGAGATTCTGCTGAAACGTCGCTACAACTTTAAAAGCACAACTACTATGACGTGGGAAAATACCCGAACAAAGCCGAATGCCATACATACATACATACATACATACATACATACATACATACATACACACACACACACACACACACACACATATAAATAAAAATAAAAATAAAAATATTGGTGTTTGTATGCCAGTGTTGAAGTTCAGAGGATTTAGAGTTTTTTCTTCAAAAAAAAAAATAGTGCATTGGTAAACATGTAAGTGAATGTCAAGAATACTTCACTGTTCAATCATTCAATTCAATTATGTTGTATTTTAAATGTCTAATAACATAACTAACATATCCTTGAAATTCAGTTGGCTTGATTAGTTTGTGACAAATGCTGATCTTAATTTAGTTTTGTTAATTGTGAAATCATTCAGAAAAGTTTTAAGTACAGTTTTGTCTTAATGTCATGTTCCTTGTAACGTACCCTATTTTAATACTTCTGTGGCAAACTCAAACAAATAGCATACTTTGCAAGAAAGTTTGTCTGTCTTGCCTGTGATACATCACCTATAAGATTTAGGCCTGATAAATAAATTGAAAATATTCCTTTGAGTTTTTCTTTATCTTTAGGACTCTTCAGCTGAAGTTGAAGAAAAATATAAGAAAGCTATGGTTTCAAATGCTCAATTGGATAATGAGAAAACAAATTTTATGTACCAAGTAGAAACGCTACAGGATGCATTATTGGAACTAGAAGAGCAGCTTGCAGAATCTAAGAGGCAATTTGAAGAGAAAAGCAAAGTAAGTAGTAATAAGTCTTCATATTGCCTTTATCAGCTGTATGGATGAAGAAAACACTCCATGAAAGGTCTAGATTTTAGGCAGCAATTGTTAAAACACTCTTTCCACATGAATATTTTATTTGTGGTAATATTGACGGAACTATTGACTAAATATAACAGATAACAGATAATCAGAGTTGGAAGGGACCTTGTAGGTAATCTAGTTCAAACCCCGCCCAAGCGGGAGGTCCTACACCATTTCTGACAAATGGCAGTGAATATAAAGGTGATTCATTTCCATTCCTTTATCTGTTTGTTTATCCAGGTAAATCCTGTGAGTATGACCTCACTACATAAAAGATTATGTCTAGGCTATGATACAGACTAGAACGTATAGTGGCATAAATTCATGAGCGGCTTAGAATAGAAATCTAGTAAAATACATGACTTAGATTAAATAAAAGGAAAACATGTCTGATTAAAAGCATTTTGAGTACAGATGCAAAACAATATTATCTAATTATAAAATGCTCATTTTGTAGGATTTTGAGAGAGAGAAACATGCTCATTCTATATTGCAATTCCAATTCACGGAACTTAAAGAGGCTCTGAAACAAAAAGAAGAACTACTTGCTGTAAGTACACAACTGTGGGTAAATAAGACTTTTGTCATTATATAAGAAGATAAGGACGTTTTGTTCACAACCCATGAGTAACAAGTATATTGAGACTGCATGAGTAAAATTCACTGACAAAAGTGATTTTTCCTTGTGATATTCTTCAACTTTGTTAGTACTTTAAAAATCAAAATGGATGCTCTGAGTCTGTGTGAACACATCAGTTTTACTGGCAAAACACTTTTAACTGCACCAATAACTGTGCCACCACAGCTCTTATCACCACAAAGGCTTCAAAGGCTTTGCAAAGGCTTTAAGAAATGTTATGATTTAAATAGTAGGCTGATCTTGGCTTTTCCCACCTAATGAACTCATTGTCTCATTGCAGGCATTTTAAAAAGTGGCCCTAGGTGAAAAAGATTGTGTGTCCCTCCTGTAAACTGATCAGTAGAGACCATTACTAAAAAAAAGTGCCATAGAATCAGATGAGCAGTTTGGACTATCAAATCCAATAGATTGCTCAGAGCAGTAAGCCAAACTAAAGATTTCCTGGCAAATAGCTCTTTTGTGCTTATTTAAATCTGGAAAAGAAAGGAGAAGTCATTACAATTTTCAGTTTCAATTTCTTACGGTCATAGACTAATATAAATAGAGTGCTAGATGATACACAATATCAAAATAAAGTTTAAGACAAAGTTAAAATATAAAACTAACATCTATGAGTATAGTCTAGAATGCAGCCTACATTAAATTATAATCTAGACATTAAAATTATATTTATAATATTTAAAATTACAAAAAAGTGGTAATATTTATCATTTAAAGCATTACAGTTACATAAAATGTCCAAACTTTTCAGCAAGATCACCTCTTGCTGAATTGATTGTGTGGTTCATTTCATAAATGTAATTAATTCAATGATTGCTAATTTGACTGCATATTCCAATTTCTTTGCTGCTGTACAATATCTTGGAAATAGTTTTATCTTTGTTGTGTAGGTACATCACAGTGCTAAGATACTTTGTCCCTGGTGGATCCTCTTGTTTCTTCTTCAATTAGACTCTATTATATATTAATTTCTTAGCATATTGTGTTCTGTTAACAAACTAGTACATATTCAGAGGAGAACAAGCAAGATGTCAAGAGGTCTGGAAGACAAAAATTAAGCTTATGGGGAATACTTTGAGATGTTGGGTACATTTAGTCCAAAAAGAGAAAAGTAATGAGAGATATGTAGCTGTCTTCAAGTTATGTGAAGGGCTGTCATATAGGAGAGAGACAGAATCGTTCAGATATGTTCCATGACAAAACAGTGGGTTCCAAATTGAAAGAGCTCTTCAATAGATAATTTAATTATTTTTATCTTTTATATTTGCTTTATTACTAATGTATTGTTTCGGCCATCTGTTAGGAATATTCTAGATATTGGGAAATTGGAAAGTGTGGACTGTATATTATCTTGAAATATTTTGAGATTTCAGTGTAAATCCATGCATTGAATGTATAGGTAGACATTTCATGCATCCTTTTATTTAATTGTTCTTTGTGAATGTTGCAGCCTTGAATGTTCACCTTCTCATTAACTATCTTCTCTGCTTTCTATCTTCTTGTTTTTTCTTGCATCTCAGGAAATCCGACAACTGCAACAAAAACAAGAGGGTTTTGTCAGGGAAATAACTGATCTTCAAGAGACAGTAGAATGGAAAGAAAAAAAAATAGGGGTAGGATTTTTGTAGCATTTTTTTTTTCAAATTTTCAATGTTCTGTTTTAAGTGGAAAAAGTTATAAATTCTGAAATAAAATGGATCAGGATCAGAAGAATTTATTGAACTTCTACAGAACATCAAGTTTGTAGGATATTTAGGCTACAATCTGTATTTTTTACTCAAAGGTCCTCCCAAATTTTCAACTAGGTTTGATTCCAAAATCCATTTGGTAAATTGAGAATGAAACCATTCCTGCAGTTTTATAATAATAAGCAGATAGGTTACAGTGTAAATTTGGTGATGAGAATTCCCACCTAAAAACAGATTTCGGAAGAAAAGTAGTTACAATGTAACTAGGTTGGCCAATTTTATTTGAGAGCCAGTTGATGTAATTGGTTAAGGCACCAGACTAAAAACCAGAATATGGTGAATGTTAGCCCCTTCTTAGGCACAAAGTCAGCTGGATGATCTTAAGCCGATCACACTCTCTCTGCCCTAGAAAGCAGTTAAGGGCAAACCACTTCTAACCAAATTGCACTTGCCAGGAGTCAAAAAAATAAATGCTAAGTGAGTTCCCACTTTAGGGGGTGGGGCAAGGGCTTGGTTGCACCAGTTCTTTGGTTTGGCTTCCTTGTGGTGTCTTTTGGAAACAGCTGAACACTGAGCTCTTCCAGAGGAATTTTGGGGCACAATCTTGGCTGGGTTGTAGTTTGGCTTTGTTATTTAATTTTCTTCTATGTTTTAAAAATAATTTATAGATATTTCTGTTTGGATATTTTTATTGTTTATTAATTCTATTTTGTAAACTGGTAAGAATTTGGGAATTTCGTGGCCTAAAAATGTGGACTTTTGTGGCCTAAAAACATTAGGGAAAATGGTAGAATGATATGAGTTGTGCAGTTGTAGTTGCAAAATGCCTTTGAAAAGAAATGCAGTGATATTTACATCTTTATATAATACAGAAAAAGCCAATATAAAAACCAGTTTAGCAGTTAAAGGATCAGGCTAGAAACTGAGCTAGGTGTCAGGGTTTGCAGTATCATCGTGGCTGGTTTATGCCTCTCCAACACCTGGTAGGAAGTCCTTGGCTCTCACGGGAAAGAATGTTGTTTTGGCTACACATCCCCAATTATCTCCATCCTCTCTCCCTCCCCCCCCCAATTCTTACAGCTCCAACCGGCCTGGCTGTGGCAGCTCTGAAGATACTCCCAAAATGGCTTCAGCATAAAAATGGCTTCAGGGCTGACACTCGGTTCAGAGATAAGTCTAGAAACAGGCCAAAAACCAGAGAGACTGTAGGATCTAGTCCTGCCTTGGGCACAGATCTAGCTGGCTGATCTTGGGCTAGTTACTTTCCCTCAGCTTTAGGAGGAAGGCAGTAGCAAACCTTCTTGCCAAGAGAAACTGGTTCAGGCAGTGTCCAAGAATCAGACATGTATTTCTTGCAGATTGATATTAACTGTATTTTTTTAGTCTAACTAAAAGATACATATTGTCTGAGAATTTCAGAAACTGGCAAAATTAAAAAAAAATGTAGTGAAAATCATTCTATAATTTCTGAAGTTTTAAATAGATAGCCTACATATGTTGATTTGGGGGAAAAATAAGATGCTTCATAATACAATATTGTTTTGCAGAACAAAACAATACTATAAAAATTGAACAGAGCTTCCAATGAGACTATTTATTTCTTAAGTTGTCTTTCTTACTTTATTTTTTTAAAGACTTCTGGTAATATTGATGCTTAGTAACTCCTTTTTAAATATAGGTTTGGAGCTAAAAAGTTAGAAAATTTTGTTATGCCTTTATTAAAAAAAACCTTCTCCCTTGAAAAAGCAGACTGTTTTTAGTTTGGTGTGATTTCTGAAGATACTCTTACATTGATGTGGGTGCAGCGTACAGATGTTTCAGAGAGAAGAGTCAGACATTAAGGGAGTGGGACAGTATTGTGCCAAGTATGCAGGGCAAGAATAAAGAGAGACTGATTTGTGGCTAGACATGTAGGTGAGGGCAGGTTTGCACAGTTGTTTCTAGGAAGTGGCATTTCGATTACAGTTGTAAACAATTTATTGTGTTTAATTTTAATAAAGATGAAGGCAAGACTTAATTATGAATTATGCTGTTATTGGAATATATGTGATGAAGAAATAGATAGTTTGTGAGTGTCATGGTCAGTTTAAGGAAGTCCTAGGTAAGTTGAAAAATTATTGTAGTTGTCTCATGGTTCTGAATCCAGGGGATGGGGAAGTTTTGCTTTAATCTTTGCTATTCTTGACTGCAGAACAGAATCTTGTAGGGGAAACAGAAATGAGTAGCTCTTTCTAACATTTTTGCAGCTTGATGAGCTTGGTTTATAAGATATATCGCTTATTTGGAAATTGGTTGAAGTCTAGAATAGTTGGGGAGATGGGTAATGCCATCTGGATTCATTTCATCAAAGTTTCAGATTTCTGTGTCTGAGACAGAGATAGTATGAGTGGTATTGCTACCCTTGTTGGACACTCCATTTTCCTATCCGATTCTAAAATGTGAGAGGCCCAACATTAGGTTGAATAGATCAAACACCTTATTGGTATACTATGCACCACACTGCTGAGCAATTTCTCTGAGTTATCTTGGATCACTCTGAAACTTTTGTTTTTGAGGATTTCAGTATTCAGACTGAGCTCCAACTTTCAGGAGTAGTTTAGGAATATATAATCTCTATGCCTTTTATTAGTCTATCTCATATAGTATCTTTAGGAATATGGGGCAGATTTTGAGTATGAATATGGTAGAATTCTAGAATTCACTTATGCAAAATAAATTCAGTACAATTCAGCAAAAAATATTCCTCTTTTTGAATATGGTTTCCAAGCTACAGATTGGGATTATCTAGAAAGCATTTTTTGCTAGTACATTTCTCTCTTGCTTTTTAGGCCAAATAATAGTCCCCATGGATTAGTCCTTCTGTCATCACTACAGAGGTGAATGAATAATTCTCATGTTGATTGGAATGTGTCAACCATCCCAACTCAGTCATCTAGCAATGAAAGATTCCTGGCCCACATCCAAAAGTATACTTTACTAAATCCGAAGTGGTTACAGAAGTAGCAAAGCTGGAGGAGGCGGGGCCAGCTGCCAAGCTGATCGGGTGTGCAAAACTATTCTCCCATGAGCACAGCCATTTCCCAGCTGCTCGATAGGCTCTTTGGGGTCATGATTTCTTGGAGGGGAACTGGAAGAGAATGGTGATCTGTGGAGCGAGTTTCAAACAGCGGTCGAACCTCGAAGGCAGGAGAAATCCTGGTAGATCAAGTGGGGAAGAAGACAGCCTGTAAAGAAGAAAGTCATATGTGAAACTGGAAAGTTGAAGAAACTTAAAACACTACCTTAGAATATTTACTGCGTTTATGGATTTTTGTTGTTTGGAAGGATTTTGGAAGGAGTGACAAGACTTTGTTGTGGTTGTGGTTAAAGAGGAAGAAGAGGAAGGAATATATAGTGATAAAAGACATTTGTGAAATCAAGAAAGAAAAAACTCTTGGAGACCATCAATAAAATAGACCATATTAATTAGAGGATACTTGTACAATGTCTGAAGTGAGAGATAAAGGATATCTAAAGCACTTAATTATTGGGAATATGTATTAGTATTTTTGGTAATATAATTACTATCATTAAAAATAGAATTGTCTATGTTGTTTATGTTATATATGTTGTTGTGATTTAGATAACTTTTACAGATTAGTATTAATATTTTTCTCTGTGCCTACATTAAGATACCAACATTTAATATTATATAACATCCCTTTGATTGTTATTATATTTAACATGTTATCCCCACTGCTGTAATAATGTGTCAAGGTTAGATAAATTAATATAAAAGAACAAAGATAGCTAAACCAAGACAAACTTGATAAACTGGAGATAGAATGGATAACTTAATAGTAGTAGGATATAGTAGTGGGAAAAGAAGTGGGAGTGTTGGTTTAAAAGGTTGTTAAATATGACCAGCATATTTTTATATATTACTAATTTATCTAAGATTGGGACAGGGAGGAAACAGGTGGCACAGACTTCTTCGGCTTCCTCAAGCCCATCTATAGTCAAATATAGATTGAATAATTATTGCAATTATAAAGGTCCAATTCATTTAAAGATTTACAAGTGATGCTGCAACCAGTGCAGGAAGCCATGTTAAAAAAAAACGAAGAAATGAAGAAGGAGATAGGGGAGGTAAGAAGTGATACGAGCGAACTTAAAGAAAAGATACAAATGATGGATGGAAAATTGGAAACCTTCCAAGAACAGATCATGAAAAATGAGCAAAAGCTATAAGAGATGGAAGGAAGAATGGAGAAAGAAGGAAAAAGAGTGGAAGAAATAAATGAGAAATTAACCTGAGCAAATAAAGAATTTGAAATTACTGTTACAGTTTTAGAATCTGAGAAAGCAGCTCACTACACTTTTAGAACATAAAAGAAGAAAAAGATTTACCAGAGATGTTGGTAGAGTTACTAGCGATGGCTCTTGGAATAGGCAAGGAGGAGATGTTGATTGAAATGGACGAAATTTATAGAATCCATACAAATTACGCAAGAAAGAACAATTTACCAAAAGAAATCCATGTTAGATTCGTTAAAAAGTCAATCCAAGATGAGATTCTCCACAGGACGAGAAATGATCCACTAGAATATAGGGGGAAACAGATGATAGTGCTCAAGCAAGTACTGAGAAGAATCAGAGTTGAGAAGGCCCTACTAATTCTTGACATCCAAACTGACCAGACATAATATTAATTTTAGATGATTGATCCCAGAAGGGATAATGATTAGATAGCAAGAAAAGAGAATTAGAGTGGATACTCTAGATAAAGCGGAAGAGTTTTACAATCAAAACTTCGATAACAAAGAATTAGAAGAGAGGGAAGAAATAGAAGAAAGAGTCAAGGTTATTGGTCATAGAAGAGAAAGAACTACAACACAGAGAAAGAAGAAATGACAGAAGAGAAGAAACAGAAAAGAGAAGACCAAAAGAACTGAGAATAGAACCGAGAGGAGAACTGAGAGAAGCTAGAGTAACGAGTATAAAAACTAAATATAAGTAGAAGAATGCAAGAAGAAACCAAGATCCTATCTTTGAACATCTACTGCTTGAACTCTCCCCAAAAAAGATTTTTTTTTTTTTTAATAAACTGAACAGAATGAACCTGGATACAATAGCAATTCATGAGGTCCACATAAAGGAGCAGCATAAACATTTATTGAACTATCCCAAATTAGGGAATATGTTTGCATCATTATCACAGTATAAGAAAAGAGTATTAGTGCTATATACCAAAGAGTCAATTGTGGCTAAGCAAATCTATAAAGATAATGAAGGTAGAATTTTGATTGTGGAAGCAACATGAAATCAAAAATGGGTGGTGTTAGTAGGAATGTATGCTCCAAATGGGGGGCTAGAATAGTTTTATAGGAAATTACACAACATTATACGAGAGATAGAATGTGATAATATTTGCATCATGGGAGACTTTAACACAATAACAGACAAAAAATTAGACTATAAAAGTAATAAAAAAATCAGAAGAATATTGCCCTTTTTTTTTAGATGGTAGATGAATTGAATATTCAAGATATCTGGAGAGAAAGAAACCAAGGGAAAAATCAGTACACATATTACTCGAGCAGACACCAATCATGATCCAGAATCAATATGGTCTGTATATCGATGGAACTACACCAGTAAGTAGAAGAAGCGGAAATAGACACTAATCTTTAAGCTGATCACAATCCAGTGAGAGTTAATGGAAAGGGGGAAAATGGGTAGATGGACTTTAAAAAGAGCAATCTTAAAAACACAAAGAATTTAGATTGAAGATGGAAGAACAATTACATTTGTTCTTCCAGGAAAATAAGAAAGAGAATACAAACCTACAAAACCTATGGGTTACCATGAAGGCTTACATGAGAGTGTGGCTATAGCCTATATGGCAAAAGAAAATAAAAAGAAGAAATGACAGAGAAGTTTAGAAGAGGAATTAAAAAGGTTATAGGTGGAATTACAAAAGAAGCCCCAAAAAGGAAGTCTTAAACAACAAATGGATTTAATTAAACATGAGCTGAATATTTTTGGAAAGAAGATCTAGCACAACAAATAAACAGATCAGTCAAAAAAAAAAAACGCAAATAAACCAGGGAGATGGTTATCATATTAACTGAAAAAGCAGAAAGAAAAAAGATGGATCAACAAACTGCGGACCGATGAGGGAAATAATATACCACCACAGTGAAAAGAAAAAGAAAATAATCCAGGACTTTCATGAGAAATTATATAACGATAATGAGTATTATATTGAAGAAAAAATATTACAATGTTTCAAGAAAGCTGACTTGCCAAAAATCTCAGAATAAAATGTATGCTGAATGTGAATATAAAAATGTCAGAATTAACAGAGGCATTAAAAAAACAGATGAATAATAAACACCGGGCCCTGATGGACTACCTGTAGAAGTGTACAAAGAATTACAAGACTCGCTAAACAAAATACTACTGGAGATGTTAAAAGAAGCGAAATACCATCGCCATGGGTGGAAGCAAATATTGCATTGATTCCAAAGGAAAATACTGACCTAACAATAATTAAAAATTATAGGCCTATATCGCTACTGAATATGGATTATAAAATATTTATGGCAATAATTGCCAAAAGTTGTAGAAAGTAGTAATTAACTAATACATTCGGGATCCCCCTTTCCCCAGTTGAATGGCAATTCACGCTAGGGATCTGACAAGAGTTCTGGCACAGGGACAAGGTCCAAGCCAGTGGCTACTCAGAATGCTGTGAATCCAGTGTACTGGATTATTGTAGGCAACCTTGGTGAAGGGTAAGAGCTCAGCCCAATTGTCTTGCTGATAGTTCACATAACATGGAGGTATTGCACCAATATGCCATTTGTATGTTCACAGCCTCCATTCATCTGCGGGTGATGGGAGAAACTGAGGCCCTGGGAGGTGCCTAATAATTTCAACTCCTGCCAAAAGCTTGAAATAAATTGGACACAGCAATCTGAAATTATGTGTTCAAGTCCTCTGTGCAATTGATACATGTGTTGTACAAATACATGCTAGAATTTGCAGATGGAATCTTGGGACAAGTCACAAAGTGGTCCTGTTTGGAGAACAGGTCTGTGATAACCCAAATCACTGTTTCCTGTGCTTTTTCATGCACGGCCATCAGAACTGGCATTTCACAAAGTGGAGAGTTTTAACAAATCCAAAATGCCCCATGGTCTTGGTATAATGTCTGCATTGCAAATCCAGGGTTCGCTGCCTCGCAGGCATATACAATTTACTCTCCATCCACACCAAGTCAACCCTTAGTGAAAGTTCTTTCTTATGTAGTCAGAACCACTTGTCCTTTGCTAGAGTTTCTTTTAGCGCTTGAGCTATGTTGCCAGCTACCTGATCTTTTGAACTTTATATTGCTTTGTGAGGGCTAGTGGGCTACTTGTTTGCAAAGGATGATGGAATTGACAATCATCTTTTTGGTACTGTTGTATTGGGGCATCCTGGACAGGGCATTCATCAGGAAATTCTTCCCTCTAGGGAGGTAGCAAAGAGTGAAATTGAACCAGTTGAAGTATTGAGCCCATCTGACTTGTTTGGGAGATAGCTTTCTGGATTTTTTTAGCACTTCCAAGTTCTTGTGGTCAATCCAGACTTCAAAAGGGACCTTGCTGCTCCCTGGGAATTGTCTCCAGGCAAGAAGAGCCCAGCAAATTCCATAAACTTCCTTCTCCCGGCTGCCCAGTGCCTTTCTGCTTCAGAGAGTTTGCACAAGGTATAGGCACAGGGTTGTAGCCCTTCTTGTAAGTTCTTTTGGAGGAGCACTGTCCCCACTGCCACATTGTTGGCATCTGCCTGAATGACAAATGGTTTGTCCAAATTGGGGTGTTTCAACACTAGCTCAGCTGCAAAAAGGTGTTTCAGTTTCTCGAAAGCAGTCTGGCATTCCATTGTCCACTTAAATGGTTGGTTTAGTGATTCCTTTGATTTTTAAGAGATTCATGATTGACAGTTCTCTTTGGGCAAGGACTGAGATAAACTGTTGGTAAAAGTGAAGCCAAGGAAGCTCTGCAACTGCTTCCTTGTACGAGGGGCTTCACACTCTAGGATGGCACTCACCTTCTTCAGGTCTATTTCTACATCCTCCTGGGAAATCTGGTACCCCAAATAGTCTAGTCTTATGAAATTCACACTTGGAGAGTTTCACATACAATTAGCCTCCCCATTTTCTCAAGCCATGCCCTTAGTAGTTTCACGTACTCTTTCATCATCTCAGTGTAAATTAAAATATTATACACCAACACCCCTTTGTATCATTTTTTAATATTTGATCATATTTATATTTGATTATATTTATATTTGATCATGTAGCACCTCATAGATCAACTGCACAAACACTGGGGGCTTCCTGTAGTCCAAAGGGGAGCACTCAGTTTTGGAAGTAGCCCAAAGGTCAGTTAAATGCTGTTTTCTACTCATCCCCCTTCTTAATCTGCACCTGGTAATAAGCCTCCCTTAAGTCCAGTTTGGTCACCGCTACAACCGCCTTTGGGAAAGGGAGTAATGGCCAGCTGGGGAGGAGAGATGCTGCTCTCCTCAACCCTGCAGGCAGTCTCCCCCTTCTTCACCACCTCTAGGGGGTGGCTTAGCCCCGAAATCAGCAAGCTCAGGGCGCTCCAGTGGCGATCACGGATCGAAGCCTCACAAAGGCGAGGTTTCGGTCTGTCGCCAAAGAAGCTCAAACCGGAAAAATCTTTTTTCTCTTGGAAGAGCACGGGTGCAGCCATGCGTGAATTTGCTGGCTGAATGAAACCCCTGGCCAAATTCTTGTCAATGAAAGATTGGATTCTTCCATTCCCCCGGGCATCATCAAGTACAGTTTGGGTTTGGCAGCTTGGCCATAGGGACAATCTCGACAACAGAGTCCATGGGGTGATGGGGGGAAAGCACATCAGACTCTTTTTCTCTGAACACTTCAGCTAGGACCCAATATTCCTTGGGGATTGATAGATCCATCTCCTCCCTCCATCCAAGCTTTCCTTGTGCCTTCTGCTTTCACTTTTCTAATCAACAGCTTGTGACAGCTCCTTATCACTTTTATTACAGCTTCCTGGCCAGAAACTTTCCTCCACACCTTCAACTGGTTTCACTCCCAGTCTATGGAGGGATTTCACTCCTTGACCCATTTAAACCACAGGACCATGGCTTCAGTCATCCCCTGAGCCACAGTGAATTGGATAGTCTTGATGTGGGTTCCTATGTTTAGCTCCACCAGTTCAGTTAGAAATGTGGCTGGAGTGCCCACACCACCACTAATCCATCCCGCTGAAAGGAAACTATGGGGTTTTTTAGTTTCCTCAACCGCATTCCCAACTTTTCCACCACACCTAGGCTAAAGAGGAATCTGGTATACCAGAGTCTAGTAGGCCACCTTCCTTCATTACACAAACATACATAACCTGATATGCTTATATCCACTAAGTACTCAAATTTATACAGCTTGGAGATGGAAAATATGTATAAAAATGATGATATGGTCAAAATACTCACTTGCCTAATAACTGGGCACAAAGCGTATACCTGTGGTTTGTGAACTTGTGGATGTTCCCTTTTTGGGAGGTACCTCTCAAGGTTTAAAATACCATCTGGAATCAAGGTGACATCTGGATGTATGTTTCTCTGTGTGGTAGGTATGTTGTCTTGGCCTATAGGTCAAGAGATGATGTGGAACTTCCTCTATCTTCTCTTACTCAGTGTGAATGATAGCATATTATTAGCACTATGTGTCACTGTCTTAATTTCAAAGTTGGGTGAATCAGCTGAATCCACTGCTGTAATTTAGAAGATGACCATGCATCAGCTGGTGCAATGTGTATTATGAGAGTTTTTACTGCCCACAAATGCTGCTTTGAAGCTTCTCTGTTCTCAGAGGTGGTAGTGCATATTTCGTGTTTTCATAGTCCTTTAGATAGTTGGAGATGTATTAATTGACTTCCTTCTGTTTCTTTCATGCATTTATTATATCTCAGCAGTTAATTCTATTATATTTGAAATCAGTTTCTCTGACTGAAAGAAGGACCAGCTTTTGTTGCCTTTGCTTTCTTCATTGCACAGTAAACTGAATAATATCAAAGGAAGCCTTTCCATTCTGTGACTCTCCATTCCCTAACTGCAGGGGTGGGATTCAACCGGTGTTACTACCAGTTTGGTGACTATGTTTTACTGTGCGTGTGTGTAAAAAAAAAAAAAGCTGTGCTGCCCGGACAGCTGAAAAGCGCTTTGCGCAGGTGCGCGGCATTTGAAAAGCCTCTTTTTTCTTGGTATTTCAACCTCAGCTGTGCCACACAAAGCAACTGAGGTTGAAAAAGCAGGAAATAAAGGACAGGTAAGAGCCTGGGTGATGAGTGGGCCAAACAACAGCAAACACAGAACCGGTGTCTGCTGCTCTTCAGAGCTACCTGTTCTATAGAACCGGGCAGAACCAGTAGCATCCCACTCCTGCCTAACAGCATATTTAGAAATCTACCCTTTAGCCAAGAACATTAATCTTGCTTCTCAAGGCCATATGAAAACTAGAGTTCAGGAATTCCCTTAATGCATATTATCAATAAGCAAAGCATACTAAAATGAGTTGTAGCAAAGTATCTTTTAAAAGTGTCCAAAATTGGTTGGCTATTACATTCCTTAGCACTTTTTGTTAAAAAAGGGCTGTCAGGCAGGTTTTTAAAAAGATGACTTTAGTACTTAACTCCAACAATGTGAGTAAAATAACCCCTTCTATTAGAGATTTATTAACAAACAGATAGATGAGCAAGTTAGGACCATTAAGTTGCAGACTGGTCTTCAAATTTGTTTTTATCTTCCTTTAGAACATTTAATCTCAGCAACTAACACTTCAACATCATCTGTCACTGGATCATTTTCTGTTATTTAGCCTTCAGAAGAAAGATGGTTGAATGGTTTGTTTTTATTATAATATGGTTAATCCTTAAAAGTGAATTCTAGATTTAGGATATTTCTTAGTCCAAACAGCAGAACTGCAAATTTAAAAATTTTAAACCTTTGGTCATAAAGTCTTTAGAACAGAACTAAATATTATTTTTCATTAATATACAACACATTACATTTGCATTACACATATTTCTCTTACATTACAGTAATGAGTATGTCAACTGTAATAGTATTGAATTCATTGATTATCAGAATGGAAGGAGGAGTTCCTTGTTGCAATTCTGTGTGGTATATAAAGCCATAACCATAAAAAAATATCGTGAAGAAATTCAAATAGAATTAGGCTTGCCTTGATAAGTTAGTGACAGAGTGTTTCGGGAATCCATTTTCAATGGAAATTGAAACATGAAACCAGCCATTAACAAATAGCACTTAAAAGTTATATGCTGCTCTGCTTTGCAGCACTCTTTGAACATTTTACAAATGTTCGTCCCCCCACTCCCCCTAAAAAATCTGGGTCCTCATTTGATCGACCTTGGAAGGATGGATGGCTGAATCAACCTTGAGCTGTTTAGGATCGAACTCCAGGTTGTGGGCAGAGTTAGCCTGCAATACTGTATTCTAACCATTGCGCATCAGAGCTCCCTTAATGTTAGTTAAGAAAAAATTCTGTAAGTAAGCATTCTTTCTTCTTTTATGCAAATCTTTTATCTTGTGGATCTAAAATTACTGATTCTTATTGCTGATTTTCTTAATCTGTATGTCCTCTCTTTTCTGATTTTTCTGTCTTTATCTTCTGCTTCTTCGTTAAATACTTAGGCATTAGAAAGGCAGAAAGTTTTCTTTGATTCCCTAAGAAGTGAGCGAGATGATCTTAGAGAGGAGGTGATTTTGCTGAAGGAACAATTGAAGGTATGATGAAGCAAATGAACAAACACAAGCAAAAAAAATAAAGTATAAAAGGTAGTGGTATTAAATAATAGCATTTTATTTCAGTGTACCAGAAAGAAGCCTTCCTTGGGTGTTCCATTATTTGATAAGATTAAACTAGCTGTGGCTCATCATTGTTTTCTTATCTAATTGTATTCTCTTACTATGCTGCTGTTGAAGTGCATTTAGCTACATTTGGAAATTAGGAAGAATGAATATTAGATAACAGCATATACATAAAGATACTGGAATGGGACTGCTGATCATTCCACTTCTGTAGCCCAAAGCTATATCATGAATTGTTTTCACTTAGGATAATAGCATAATCTGTGAAAATCACCTCTTGCTGCAAAAGTTTTAGTACTGTTACTTAGTTATTTATTATATTCATACTAGTCTCATACTTTGCATTCATGTGATTTTATTATTCATGATTTCAGTTTTTGCAAACATACTTTACATGGAACTGGATGTTATAAATATATTTTTTTTTGCATTCACAGCAATATGGAATAATCACCAATTTAGAAGTAGCTACCAATGGAGAAATCTCTGAACGTGTTACTAAGGATGGACTATCAAATTCTTCCAATGTTGTTTCAGAGACAAGTCATGTCATTAAATCTGAGGATTGTACAGAAGGTAAGCATTTGCATTGTACTAAGATACTATATATGATCATTTTTGGTTGAAAATGTTTATAATCTAACAATAATATTCTGCATGGTGTACACATGTTAATTTTTCCTTAATACAACAATCACTTAAGGCCATTAATTTTTTTAAAAAGTGTAAGGTTTTTTGGTGAGAAGATTTTCAATTGGGTGTTGTTTAATTCCCAATTTTAGGAAAACCAAATAATTTAAAGCTAGCTTACCTATATACCTATTGTAAATTTCATTTCAATATATTAAGCATAATATATATTATGTGTATATATTATTCATAAACATTAACTTTGCTTTGGTTCCCAGCAGTGTATATGAAAAGCACTTAAAAATATTAAGTTTTAGGTACTAAATACAGATGGTGCTTAACTTATGACCACAATTTGGACCAGAAGTTTCCTCACTAAGCGATGTGGTCATTAAATGCATCATCCCATAACTATCCCTGATTTTACAACCTTTTTTTGCCATGGTTAAGTAAATTGGTTTACTTCATTGATTTTGCTTGTCATAAATGTCATAAGCCAGCTGGGAAGATTGCAAATGGTAATCACATGATCCTGGAATGCTACAACCATTGTAAATGCTGGTTGTTAATTACTTGAATTACAATCATGGCCCACAGGCACTCCGTGATGGTCATGTGAGAACCAGCCATGTCATTTTTTTTTAGCACCATCATAACTTTTTAACAGTTGCTAAACAAATGGTCATAAGTTGAGGCCTGCTTATAAAATTAATTACATTGCTATTCATAATAGTTGTTTATAATTGTAATTCATTAATCACAGTGAGATTTATCCTAGTCATGTATCCATTAACATAGTTTTGTGTATTTAAATTACTGGCTCTACTATATTTAAAAAATTAAAAACCAAGGAATTTTAATTTGTACAATCCACTTAAAGTAATACAAATTCAACAGAGTTGGCAGTGATGCACTTTTCTGTTCAGATATTTTAAGTTATGTTCTTCCTTTGCCTTCATATAATTTGCAAAAATGGATACTTTTTAACATATTACTAATTCTCTCTTGAGGTTTTAAGTGCAAAGGTAAGTGATAGCATACTTAAATGATGTATCTATATTGTGATCCCTTGAACTTTCTTATAATGATCTTTTAGGCAGAGCAAATGAAGTGGAGATGGAAAATGAGATTTTGGAGAATATGGGGAAAAGAGAAATGTTGCAGAATACTGAGCATGAGGAAAACACAGAGGACACTAAGGATCAGGAAATCAATCTCAAGTGTTTGGAAATAAAGACATTGCCTGCTGATGAAAACATAGAGACTAATAAAGTCACTGAAGCCAAAATTACATCAACATTGAAATTGAATAGTGGTCTTGAGGATCCTGTAAAAAGTTACTCAGAATGTATCCCAGAAATTGTTGATTCCCTTGAAAAAAGATATTCAGATGAATTAAAGGTTGAAGGGGCTTCACCAAGTCATATTTTAGAAGAGAAATTGTCTGATAGAGATATAAATGTAACTCATAATCAAAATAATATGACAGATCCAAGTATTGAAATTAATCAGGAAATACATGCCAATTTAGAAATAGTTCCACAACAGCAAAATAAAGAAAAACAAACAGATATTGTAGTTGACGAGTCAGAAGGGAATAGTGAAGTGTTTTGGGAAGCTTTAGATTTTATAAATAGTGGCCACATGGCAATTTCTACTTCACCAGAATTGGTAGATGTTGTCCTTATGAAAGCCTCCAGTATTGATCTTAACAGTGAACAATCAAAAAATGGGGTTGTTGAGAGAGATTTAAACAGAGAATGTTTTAAAAATGAACAAAATCCTAACATAAATGTTGTAACAAAAGGGCCAAAAATAGAAATGTGTGAAACAAATGAAGAGAATGAGGCACAAAGTACGATGTTGCAACAGGAGGACCAAGTAGTAGATTCTGAAGAAGAACAAAAAAGAACATGTATTATGAAAGTTACTTTGAATGAGTTTGGAGAGGAACAAGATCAACTTAAAGTTGAAGAAATCCAATCACCACCTTCAAAACATGATGCAGTTGCTGACAAACAAAATGAGCAAGAGTTAGGAGCAAATAAAGAAAATGTTGAGGACACGAAGGCATTAAATACTTATTTAGATTTTGAGGGAAAGAATAATGAATGTATTGCGGAAGATGTTCATGCAGAACAACCTGTTGTAGATTATATAAATCAAAGCAAATGCCAGACCCAAGAAGAAACAAATGCAGACATAGAGAATGATTCCAGCTGTAATGTAAAATCAGCTTGCATAGATGGAGCTCTGGCTGATATTGATATGATAAATAAAGAAGTTGCTGGTGGTCATAAAGAAGATTTATCTGTAGGAAAACAGAGTGTAGATAAAGAAGATAATGCTATTCAGTTTGCTGTAACTACAACTACAATGAAAGAAGGTACTGAGGAAACATGCACTAGGAGTAAAGAGGGTAAAAATTGCAAACAACTGCATGAAGAAATTCACAGTATTGTGCCAGATATTGAGGAGGTTGGTTGTCTTGAATCACAGAAGACTGAATTCATTGAACAAAATGAGCCTGAGAATGAAGAAATAATTGTAGAAGAATATCATGAAGCCTTAGATGTTGATGCAGCTTCTTTTGGAGAATTTAAAACTTCTGAAAAGAGAGATGATCTGAATAATAAAGATAATGAAAAGATCAAAGCCAGTTTATTAAATGAAATTGGATCTGAGGCTTTTGTGGAAGAAAGTGACAGTATTCAGCAACTGAAAGGACATAAATCTGAAGAAGTCAAATCTGTGCAGATGGATTTCTCTGTTTCTGAAACAACAAAGTCACCATGTGGACAGCTGGAAGAGGAAAGTAAATTATTGGATGAAATCAGTTCAGTACAAATAGCTGATTATACACCCAAACAGTTGGAAAACCTGGAGAGTGCTATGAATGAAAATCAAGAGGAAACAGAAAGGTATAATAAGAAGGGAAAAGGTAAATCTCGGGAAGACTGCATTATATCATAAACTCAGGAACTGGATCATTGTTCCACATCATTAACCTTGTATCTGCTAAAGAACAAAAATACATCTTTAATTTTTAAAAAGGCAACATTTGAAAGAAGTTCTACTATTGAATTAATGTCATTCTAAATAATGCAAAGTAGTCAATAATGTATGCATATGGAGGCTACCTTTTTTTGTCAAGTTTCTTGACAAGCTTAATTATACTCTAACCAAAGCTATTATCCTAATTCCCAATTAGCTGCTTTTTAATACTCCATCAAATACAGTATTCGTTCTCTAAGAATTTTAATGAATGCTAGGATTGGAAAATTCTTGGCAATGATTAGGATGCTTGCTAGCTTTTTGATAAAATGTCACTAGTCTGATACATTTATATTTGATTTCAAGTTATTATATGGAACTTTAGCTTCAATACTGTTACACTTTCTGAACAAAAAGACAAGGTCAAGCTGAATGAATAACAATAATGACATTATGACAATTGTTACAGAAGTAGTAAGTTTTTGCTGTGTATGTTTCACTCACTTCAAATTAATACAATTTCTGTTGCAAAGATATACACATAAAGCACTACTACTTATAGTAAGAAATCATTTACTAAGAAGCATATAGATTTCAGTAACATCCAATTCAGTCTTTTCTTACAAAATTAAGCTCTTATTGGTTTAAATCAGTGGATTAAACTTAATGTCTCTGCAATTGATACATAAATGACACGCTATTGATCCAATTTAGTATTTATAGTTTTGTCTCTCTTCCTCTGTCTCTTTCACTGTAATCTATGTAGGTTTATGTATGATAAAAACTTTCAGTTTGCTTTATATTTAGCCTTTGTATTAAGTAATATTAACTGCAAATTGTAATCTATTTACTTAAAAAAACCTATCATTTGTTCTCTGCATTGTCTTACAAAGAAATAAATATTGAATGTTGAATGCAAACCAATATTTTCTTATATTGGGAAGTCTACCCCTTTGCTGGAATAAGAGCAGTCTTGATTGTCTCTGTAATAATTATCTCTATTTAAATCACAAAATGAAAGATAATAGCTACTGCAGTTTTATGATAAAACTATTTAACACACTGTCTTCTTTTCCTAAAAGAGTTAATAATGGCTAAAATAAATCTGAAGTTTTTCATTTATGAGCATATAAAACTTTTTAAAACATAAAACACTTATGAACGTATAAACCTGGAACACTTTTATAAACATAAATTAATTTTAACTTCTGCTTTACCATATGAAAATTAAGACAATGCAACTTCTAAAATTTGTATAGCTATAATTTGTATTGTATAGTGTAACAATGTATTACATAAAAATAGGAAAACATTAAACATGCAACACAGTATCTAATGTATATAATGGAAATAAAGTTTTATATTTTAAAATGTCTCTTCTCATTTGTTTGTAAACTTGATTAAACAGTAGTTCTAATATTTTGTGCAACTTCATATACATATTTTAAAAGACATATTAATAGTTTTAAAGAAATTGTTCGATAATTATTGCTCATCCCCTATGCTCAGAAATGTATCAGTAAAATAAGCATTCTACCTTTTGGTAGTGAAAAGAGATGAGGGCTGATGAGACAAGACAGCAGAGAAGAAACTGTCATTGAAGAGGATTATTATTTTATCTGATATGGTTATACTGTTCAGTTGTTTCACTGAATATGTGTATACTGCACAAAGTTGTATTAATATGTGTTAGGCAGCAATTCTTGTAATTATAATGAAATTAGAGGAAGGACTGTTAGGTATATTCACTGCCTTGAATTCTTTATAAAAATAATAAAGATGAGATTGAATAATTCTAATCTCATCTAAATGTTTTATACCTGCAGCATCGTTTATAAGGAATTCTTATTTATTCCTTAGTTTCATGATGGATAATTTTCTTTTGTATCTTAATCTTAAAATTTTATTTTCAGCTTACTCTTAATGTAGTAGCTATTCATTAGAAAATAATTTTCTTTACATTAAAGAATTCTCACACAGTGCCCAATGTATCATTACAGTGCCCAATCATGTATTCTCATATGATTTCCACCAAATTCAAATATTCTTGCTTTCAGTAAATATATAAATTATGTACTAATTTTAAGTTATTAACTTAATAATGTGGAATTATTACAGAAGTGTCCATTTTTGGAAGCAACTTATATTTTTAAAATAATTTTATTGTGTTACTAGTTAGAGCCCTCTAAAATATTGAACAGTTTACTATTTGCAGCAAAAAGAATAAATTAGGGGAAAGCTGGTTAATGATCTCAAAATAAATTGAAAAGCACTTGGTCTTCCAAGCTTATAATATAAGCAGGTTGGATGTTCTGTATTCAACTCCATGAAGTGCATCATTTGGTTGCATAATCACTTTGTCAGAATAGAATTGTTCACTTATATCCCATTGTGTTTATCTGACAGTAAAACGAATTGCTCCAAACTGTTAGGGAGCCACCCAGTACAAATTATTTGAAAGGGAGAAAAGGTTAGGTGAAGAGAAGATATTTCCAACTGGTACCAATTAAAAAAGGAATATAATTCCAAATCTGACCTTTAGCCATCTATCATTCTTATCTCTTAATATTTGGCATATGTGGATCTAAAGGAATTGTTAAGCTGTGAATGTAAATAATAGTAGATACTGCTCCTTCATGGCTGCTAATTTCCCATTTATAAAAATAATCTAAAAGGAAAATTAAAAGTTAGGTAGCAGAGAGAGGCATGAATGCCGTATTGCCCCTACCTTAAAAAAGATTTTAAAGAAGCGATTTCTATATGTGTTTGTAAAGTGGCTTGTGAAAGACCGTTAATCTTTTTAACTTACGTGTTTGGAATACTTTGTAATTATTTTATATAAAATGGGTAACATTTCACATTTTGAAGTAAAGTGGATGTTTTGAAATCTAGACTTATTTATGTGCAATTGAAAACAGTAGCAATTTTTTGGGACGCTATATTTGACAAATCTTTTAACGTGAAAAAACCATCATATGCAAGTGTTAGATTCCAGTTTATGAAAAACATTGAGTTTTATATTGTGTCTGAATGTATCAGTATGTAGGGCTGAGCAATGCTTTGAATTCTAGTGCCGGGAAGCACCTCTAAGCATGCAGGAGAATGAATGAATACAGTTGTCTGCGGCATTTTAAGCAGATGCCTCTTCAATACTGAACAATTCCCCCAAAAAGCTATTGTAGATAGGTGCTAGATTCATTTTCCCACATAATCTGAGGTCCCTTTCATAACATTTGAACTATGCACAGTTTGATTATTAAGTTTTAACGTTTATGTTGTAAAATTACATATATTTGAACAATAAAAGATTTGTGAGATTTTTGTATTCCAGTGTTTGACCATAGAATACCTGCATGCTAACAGTAGAAGATAGCGCTTTGCATGCTGCTGGGTGCTTCTATTGAAGTGACAAGCATGCTTTGTGAGATTGGCATAACCTCCCTTGGTTGAAAATCCCTTCCCAGCCCTGTCTGTGACATCATTTACCATGGTACGTGCATAATTTCATTTATCGTTTGCCCCACTAACCTTCATCATTACCTTTCTTTAAAAATGTGTAAAATATCAAGTGTTTTGTATCTTTCTCTCTCTCTCTCTTATAGACATTAGATTAAAAAGACTTCTGGATGAGCGAGAACTTTTACTTCAACAGGTAAATAAAAGCTGAATACTTTGTATTTAGTTTGAGTATATTCATTGTTGGCTCAAAAACTACTGCTTTAGATACTATATTTTTCATGGAGTGAAAAGAGTTGCATGAAATGGCTCCACTTATTTTTTTAAGCTATGAGAGTATATTTCTGTATCCTGCTGAGCTGTAGTACAGATAGTCCTCAACTTACAACAGTTCATTTAGTGACGGTTCAAAATTACATTGATTCTGAAAAAAGTGATGTATGACCACTTTTTACGGTTATGACTTTTCCAGAATCCTCAAATTCAGATGCTTGCCAACTGATTTATATTTATGAACGTTGCTGTGTCCCAAGGCCATATGGTTACCTTTTGCAACCTTCTGACCAGCAAAGTCAATGGGGAAGCCAAATTCACTTAACAACCAGGTTACTTAAATATCAACTGCAGTGATTTACTTAACTGTGACAAGAAAAGTCATAAAATGGGGCAAAACTCGCATAACAAATCTCTCACTTAACAACAGAAATTATGGGCTCAATTGTGGTTGTAAGTCAAGGACTACCTGTATGTTAGCATGCATCAAGTTTATTTATTTTCTAAATTAAATATAATTAATTATAAATTAAATATATCAATTAAAATAAATTTATAAATTAAATATATTTTTATTTACATCTATTTATTATTAAATTTATATGCCACCCATCCCATTGATATAGCAACTCTGGGCGGCTTATAATATAATGAAAAGTGAAAAAGGTAATACAAGGCAATTAAAATGCTCTAATTTGGACTGAATATAATATGTAGGTTTAGCAAGTAGAATTTGAATGCTAAAAAAGGGTTCTTTAAAAAAATCAGATGCTTTTGTGTCTTTGCTCTAGCTTCCCCCATCTGCTTTTATCATTACTTTGTGCCACTCCCCACCAAATAACATTCAAATTGTCCTACTGGAAGCTCTCTTGTCTATCCATTTAAGAATTAAACAGGTATAGAAATGGCTTGTAACATCAGCCATGATTCTTATCTTTTCCATCATTTGCTTCATGGCTTTTAGATACTCTTCCCAAGGAACACTTTTAAGAAGTTAGGAGATTTTGGAATTACTGCAAACGTTGGTTGACATAATATAGGTATTAGTTCTACATTTAAAAAAAATTAATTTCCAAATATTGTTGATTCATCCGCAGGGAACAATCCGCAATTGATTCATCCGCAGGGAACAAATGGCAGAATATGAAACAATATTGGATCAAAACTCAACTTGTAGAGTTTTTGTAATCCAATCTTTATTTTTATAAGTAACTCAGGACAGCAAACATAACCAATAGCTCCCTCCTTTTCTTCCTCCACCACAACAATCCTACGAGTAGGGTTGGGCTGAGAGTGCATGACTTGCCCAAAGACAGCCCAGTTGGCATTCATGCTTAAAGGAGAAGAACTCACAACCTCCCAGTTTCTTGCCTGGTGCCTTAACCACTAGACTAAACTGGCTGTCACAGTTTTTCATTTAAAAAGATATGCAATATAGTACTGCTATCTTGATAACTGCATTTGGCATCTCCAAAATATTTTCTGTATTTTTTGAAGGGGCAGGATTGGTAGCCATTATTCTTCAGTGTTACGTTACAAATGTCTGCTGCATAAGCTTAAAAATTCTCTTGCCATTTTCCAAGTTTTCCTCCTTTATAACTACTTCATAAATCAAAACAGAAGCACCAAGTGATCTTCTGAAAGTTCTAGTGATTCTATTCTTGTGTAACCTGGATCATTTTTCCTTGGATTGATTTTTTTTTATGGCTTTCAGATTAAAAAATTAAACGGACAACTGGAAGAAAAACAAAATAGTAAAATTGAGAAGTTACATTTGGAAGATGGAGTCCTAGAAAATGGCCCAGACATGCATGTGATTGATCTTCAAAGTAAGGTTAATCCCCAATTTAAAGTTTTTAAATTTAGCACTTATTTTTTTCTACTTATAGAATGAATATATCAGATGAAATAGGCCTCAGTTATTCATGCAGAGATACAATAGCTTTTTTTCTGAGCTGTCATTCTAAGCTGCTGGAGTTAGCTGTATACTAAGTCAAACTTAGTGGGAACACATATTGTAACTTGGTGAAATGAGTGGCATTTCTCTCTTACATTGGTTAAAAAAAAGAAGAAAAAAAGCTTTTTCAGAAGGTTAATCAGCTGTATACCCAAAATTGGCCTTTGTAATAGGGAAGAGCAATTGTGTCATGCCCATTTGGGTGGGAAGAGTGGCATAAGGGTTTAGAGAAGTTGCAATGATGCCCAGTACCAAGTTCATCATATTTCAGAAAATAAATATGATGTATGGCTGCATCCTAACAATTCAGAAGCTGTAGGAGCAAGATTTGGCAGCAACATAAGGATTAAGGCTGATAAGGAGTTGGGCAGCTATAGTGAACGGTGGCAATCATTCTTATTACTTTTACTTGGGATAATTTAGTTCTTTCTGACTGTCCACACTGATAGTCGCAGTTATTTGATCAAGAATCAACTTAATACACAATCTCAGAATTCCAGCTATGTCCACCAGTGAGTCCCAAATATCAAGAAGTGTTCTTTCTATCCCAAAACAGCTTCTATCCAGCTGATATTTTTTTGGGGGTGGGTGGGTGGGTGGGAGACTGGAGAAAGAGGTGAACTTGGTTCATTTCACTTCAGTTCCTCATTTTCTCCCTCACATGAAAATCTGCTTGAAAGCTTTGGAGAATCCTCTCAAAATATGGAGAAGTATTACTGAAATTGAAGAGGGAGGGAGAACCATCTGTGGTGGGTAACACCCTTAGCTGTGTGATTAATGCTAATGGATGCTAAAGGAGTTATAGTATTTGAGAATTATTTTGATGTCAGACATGACTTTATATTGTTATTTATTCAGGAGATGCAAACAGACAAATCAGTGACCTGAAATTTAAGCTTGCAAAATCTGAGCAAGAAATCACAGCACTGGAACAGAATGTAAGTTTACAATAGTCTTGATAGTATTCTTGAATTACCTGGTTTGGTGCAGTTATGTTTATTTTTTATCTAAAAGTGTTAGAGGAGAAATTAGATTGTCTCAGCTCACTTGTTTCAAAACCATTTTCCATGAAATTAGTCAATATTGTTTAATTTTAATTGTTTAATTTTTAATTCTGAATATATTAACTAAATGCTAATATATGATGATTTGATTATGTAGTATTTGATTCATATTATGAAGTAATTTATGGTGAGTTGCCATATTCTGGCTTCTGGATCCAAATACTTGCTCATAGAATGAAAGGGTTGAAAGAAACCTATCTAGACCAAGCCCTGGCCCAGTGCAAAAATCTACTATATCATCCAGTGTTTCTGGTGGGTAACCTTAACAAAATTGACTGAGGACTGGAGTGTTTGGGAAAGGTGAACCCCACTATTAACTGTTTCTTGAAATAGTTTTGGGCAACTGTTGTGGAGTTCTGTAAGCCTTAGGAGATGGGATAAAACTCTAGCATGTTTATTTGATGTTGGCCTTCATTCATATTAAGTTCTTCCAAGAATCTTAACACATTTATGTGCAGATCCGAGCCGAATGGCTTTTTGCAATTAACAGATGGAAATTTTATTTTTTCAGTGCCATTGTAACTTCAAACTCAAAGAACCATTATAAGCTGTTAGGAACAATCTGGAAATCTTCAAACATACTGGATCATTTTGCTCAATGAATAAATATACAGTATAATTTGGTTGGATCATAGTCTCTTTTACCTCTATATCATTTCTATGGGGCAGGTATAATTTATCAATATCAATAGTGGGATGAAATACATAGTAAAAATATTTACTTTTTCATTCTCACAAGATCACATTTTTTAATCAATAGGAACCACAGCATTTCTCTCCTGTCAGTCCCACAAATAATTCAGTCATATGCCACGGAAAGGTTTATAAGTGATAACCAGCACCTTGAATTACATTCAGAAGCCTTGTGAGCAATGGTGGAATATGAATACCGAATGTCACCAATTAGAATGACATGATTCCTTCCTGAATTGGCACCCTGGTTACTTAGCGAGTTATATTAAAGTTTAGATATAGTAAGCGACCAAGAGAACTTTTCTAGATGTATATCTAATGATGCAGGGGGTGGGAGGGAGGAATACCTGATAACCCTCAATTATGCATTCTAAAAGCCAGGATTTGGGCCTTGCTCACAGGCTCACCTAGGCAGATCAGGGTTGCGTGGGATGCAGCTGCAAGAGAAGGCAGGCAAGCTGGCTGGGCCACATGGGAGGCAGCTAGGCCAGGATTTGGGCCTTGCTCGCAGGCTCACCCAGGCAGATCAGGGCTGCTCAGCTGGGCCGATCTGGGGGGCAGCCCTGGTGCCAGGTAGAGGCTGCCACCCCCCTGACTCGGCCTTGCCCCCTGGTCATGCACACAGGAGGTGGCGAGTGCCCAACGGGTGGGGCTGAGGCAACAGGGCAGTTCCTCACCAGCTCCAGGGCAGCCCTGCAGATCTAAGGCTGATTGCATTCCAGCTGGATGGCGGCCATCAAGTTATAGATTAGTGCCTGGCCGGGGTGGTAGTCCTTTGCTGTCTCAAGGGCAGCCCTACAGCCTGATCTAGCCATATCGTGGCCAGATCCGGTCCATGGACCTTGAGTTTGACACCCCTGTTCTACATGGATTGACCTTCAAGAAATGTGCTAATTATGTTCATTCTGTAGATTGTGCTTCTCTTGGTATAGCTTGAAACATAATCATGAAGCCTTCTATAGACAGAACTGTAGGGCCTAAATTATATTCTCAGGAACGTTTTAAAAATCTTTAGCAGAGATAGAAAATATGCAATCTCCATGATTATTTTTTTACTCATATGTTAATATATAAAAAGTTACAATTATGGATGAATGGCTTTTGTTTTAAGCCTTTTCAGATGATATCCTAATAAGATGCAGCTGCTCTTATAAAACTAAAATTTGAAAAATTTCAGATGTGGTGATAACCTCATTTAAAATTTTAATCTACTATATTTTATGATTGTTGAAAATATTCTGTTTGATACTTGGATAAGGAAAATCCTGAGATTAATTCAATGATATGTTAAATTTTAAAATAGTTATATAAGATTGTACAAGTTTAATGGAACTTACTCTTCAAGTTCAATTCCTTTCTCATTGACAGTTATACTCAGATTAGCCGTTATAGAAGTCAAATAAATAAACTGCCAGAATCTACTAAGTCATCCCTGACAAATTGCCACTGAGTTCTTATTTAATCATCTCCAATAAGAAGAAATAACTGTTCAAGACAGACCATTCAACTATTTAACAGTTCTTACCATCAGGAAATTCCTCCTAATATTCAATTTTAATCTCCTTTATTCAATTTCAGGCTTTCAGTCCTTACCCTAGTCTCACTTTCAATAGAGATCAGATCCACTATTTGCCTGAGGCAGACTCTTAGGTAGAAGGAGATATCATTTTCCTCTATGCCAGTTATACATGCCCAGTTCCTTTAACCATTTGCTGTAGGGCTTTATTTCCAAGCTCCTTATCATCCTAGTAACTGTCCTCTGTTCCCTTCATTTACCTGATTTATAACCGTTGCCTGGTGCCTCAAACCCCTGGAAAATTCTCACCTCTTGGAGGAATGCGAGGGGAAGAGGGGGCCATGTGGATTGCAATGCCGGAAGATAGTCTGAGAAACTTTTCTTATCTGCTTTCTCAGAGACACCGGTACAATAATATCTACGCACCTGCGGATTGATGGAATCCAAATCAGACTGTTGGAAGGGGTTTCTAATTGCCTATATCCTAGTTGTATGCCCTGAGGAACCTCAGAGCCTGCTTTGAATTTTGACTTACTTTCACCCCTTTTCAATAAAAGATTCCTTTTGAAATACAAAGTTTTCAAGAGTCTATACTTGTTTTGAAAGTGGGGGGCGGGGAGGTTGTTCCTCACATCCTGGACATAAATTGTTTCAACTTCTACCCTCAAGATGACGCTATAGGGCATTGCACACTAGAACAACTAGACACAAGGACAGTTTTTTCCCAAATGCCATCACTCTGCTAAACAACTAATTCCCACAACACTGTCAACTTATTTACTAAGATGTATTACTATTATTCCTCTACTACTAGATTATAATACTTCCCTAGTATCTATCTCTTCCCACTTATGACTATAACTGTGTTGCTTGTATCTTTACAATTTATATTGTTTTATCTGTTCCCTAGAATGATTTGATTGTTTATTAGTAACCTATGACTATCACTAAGTGTTGTATCTTATGATTCTTGATGAATGCATTTTTTCTTTATGTACACTGAGATCATATGCACCAAAGACAAATTCCTTGTGTGTCCAATCATACTTGGCCAATAAAGAATTCTATTCTATTTAAAAGTGTTCTATTCTATTCTATCATCTTTGAGCTACATGCAGCGCTTTTGCTAATGTCTTTGAAATGGTTGTTGCATTACTTCAGATGTTGAATAGCATTGGGCTAGATTGCAGTGGAATATAAATCTATTAAATAAATTATCCCATCCAGGAACCCTCTATTTGTAGAAGAAAATATATAGGCATGATTTGGGTTCAGTTATTTGGTATGGTGTTTTCTAATCTAGATTAGTATAGAGTGTGAGGCTGCGGAAATATTCCTTCTCTTATAAAAAGAAAGAGAGAAGGTCTGTTGATCACCAGTTCTGATTCCTTGCCAAGCACAGAGGTTGCACTAGTATATCTCTCCATCTTGTAGCCTAAGCTTCTCCTGTCTGTGCTCCTGCAGGCTTGAGCTACACATTTGCACCCCTGTTCAGTTATTGGGCCATTTCCGTTTCCTCTCTTTAAATCTCAGCTGATTAAGGGGCTTGTCATTTATCCATTCATTAACCCATTCTTTAAAATCTTTTCTCATTTTTTTCTTCTTGGGGGAAGTGAAGAAACCACTCCACTAAATAATCTATTCCATTGATTGACAGCTTTTACTGTCAAGTTCTTAATATCTAATCTTCCTGTGGTTTTCACTTTAAAAGTAAAAGTGTCCCCCCCCCCATTTCCCCAACAATCAGTCACATGGTTCAACCAAAGTGCTGTCCGGTTGCTTGGAAATTTCACACCTATCTTCAACCACCTGTGGGCTTGTCCTTGGTTTTCAAGAGAAACTACTTTGTTTTGGCTATGAAACCCCAGGTATCTCTATTCCCCCACCCCAACCCAACAGCACCATTGTGGCAACACTGAAGCCTTCAAGATGGCCTCGGTCAGGCCAGCTTCAAAGTTGACAGTGGCTGCTTTCCTCCTGGGTGTCTTTGCTTCCTCTCTGCTGGTCAGGAATAGGATCAGGCCTGACCACCTTGAATCCCCTCTGGAAAAAAACAAAACCGTAAGTAAAAAAGATTGCCCATTAACTGAATTTGTTACTCAGTGCCAGTTCAAACTTTTCATTTTTCATTCCAGAATGTTTAGTGAATTGGTGTGGAAAAGCAGCAACTCTTTTGTTCCTTACTCCTTTTTGTCTTTCCCATGCTGGTGGTGTAGGTTGTCCTGTTTCTCTATCTCAGTCAGGGTTAGGAAACTCCTCAATACACTCCATCAGAAACTTTCCCCATCAGAATTGCCATTTGGGTTTGATTTCAGTGGTGAGCATTGGGCCCTATCCAACAAAATGCAGATCAGTGGTGAGAAAATAAGGTCTTAGGCAAGAAAAAGCAAAAGATAAAGTATCAAATAGGTGGTACCGGGCTCAACAGTAGTAACTGCAAGAAGGATCAAGATGTCCTAGTTGACCACTACTTAAGTATGAGTCAGCAGTGTGCGGCAGCTGCCAAAAAAGTTAATGTAGTCCTAGCTGCATTAACAGAGAGACAGTATCAAGATCAGAAGAAGTGATTGTTTACTTTATTGTCATTGCACCTCATACAGTGAAATCAAACACCATCTTCAGTGCACATCATGACCATGACCATGAAAATAAATACAAACACACATCCTTCACCCTACACACATTGAACCGAAAACCCCCGACACCACAACAAAACTGCACGATACAGCAGAATTCAAAAGAGCTACTGCCCTGGGATAGAAGCTCTTTTTCAGCCTATTTGTCCTTGTTTTTGTTATTCTGTACCATCTGCCAGATGGTAATAGTTTAAAAAAAGGGTTCCCAGGATGAGATGGATCTTTGAGAATGTTTTGAACTTTCTTAAGGCAGCGGAGCTATAAAGCTCTTCCAAAGAGGGGAGAAGGCAACCAATGAGTGCTGTATTGCTCTCTATTGCACAGGTGAAATTCTGCATCCAGTTCTGGTCAACACCAGACCCTAGAAAGTGTGCAAGAAGAGCAACAATGATAGTAAAGGGTCTGGAGGCTAAATTGTATGATGAACAGTTGAGAGAGCTAGGCATTTTTGAGTAGGAGTTTGTCCTTTACTCTTATCCTAATTCCCTTCCCCTCCCAAAAGAGAAAATTGCCTTCTGATGTGTGTGTGGGGGGGATTATCTGCAAATCTTTACTATTCTTTTAATTGAAACCCTGAAAAAGTGGGCTGAAATATTTTGAGCCTGCCTCTTCTAGCTACATCCCCACATCATTGGGAGACTTCTTGTTCACTCTCCAATTATCAGCCATACTCCCTACCCTATAATACAATTTATAATAAAGTTTAAACTATATTCTACTAAAGAAACAATGGGCAATGTACTTTAACAATATGTTTTCCCGTGTATAGTTTTCTAAAAATGATATTTTTTGCACAAAATAAGTAATCTGTGAGGATTATCTAGTGTAACTATGATGCAACATCTTCATGTGTCTGAAATGTTTTTGGCATCTTTTCTGTTTAACATCAATTTGTAACCCTAAAAAAATGCTTGTGTAACATGATTTAACTGTCTACCTGTCAACTCAGGAGGTTTCTTGTGCCAGCTTTAAGAAAATATTTCAGATGTTTTTAAACGCTCCCATGTTTGAACAGAAATCTTCTCAGCCAATTTTTGGCAGAAAACCAGTTCTTAAGGTACCACACCTGTAATTCTGACAACCTTCCTAAGGTCTTACTTTTTTGCTGTCTTAAACCCAACTGTTTAGATTTTCAGTTGCATTAATTTTGCCAGATTTCCAATAATCTATTTTTAATATTAGCTGATCAACATCTGGATTACCTCTTACCATATTTAGTTGTATCAAATTTCAACTTCTGTGTTAAGACTGGGCCTCTTCTGAGGGAAGAAGATAAAAATCAGCTTCATAGATGGATGATATAGCTATCCTTTGGAGGCTGGGTGGCAGAATAAATCATCATGTTACTAGACCATTAAAACGCTCCCTTTTCAGAGTGTCATCCCTGCATGCAAAAGCATGCCTGTCAGCTGTTGCTCCGTTCAAAATCCAAGAAAGAAATACTTAGACTCTTGTAATTAGAGAAAAGATGTCTTTTACTGGAAGTCAAGTGGTAGCAACAAGAGAATTCTGAATCTGAGGAAATGGGCACGTACATCACATATATCAAGGGATGGAAATGTTCCCACCCCCAACAGTTCAACCGGTTCTTCCAATTAAAAATTGTGAACCTCATCATGTGGAAATCTTCAGGTGGTGATGATTAGTTGACCTGGGCTTACTCAGATAAAGGTTTGCAGTTGCGCAGAGAAGAGAAAGCTAAGCAAGAAATAAAAACCCTCCTCAGTTTATACAGTATTAGATAGCAACACCTCCAGCTCACTTCCCATACTTTTTCCCCCTTCCAGCCCCCCCCACGCCCCCCCATTACTCATGACAGCCAGAAAGAAGCAAAGCAAAGGAAGAAGATCTTGAAGGCTGACAATGCCTATTTAAATCTTATTTCTTTTCTCCAGAGTGAGTGAACCCTAGCTTCTTTCCTAAGGGTCCAGAAATATTCTCAGAGGCATTGCATCATCCCTGGAGAAGCTGTAGAGATTTTTAATAAAAGTATCCTAGCCCCTTAGTATTGTTGAATTTTAAATATTGTGAGTGTTACATGTTGAGTTCATTACAATCCCATTTGGGACAATGGAAGAACAGAAAGAAAATACCTCTAGTTGTTATCTCAACTCTTGAGTATTTCAGAGTGCCACAGTCAGTCAGGGATGCATAATGACAGAGTGAAAAGTGGTCACCCAATGGCTTCTCTAAACATCTCACCCAAATTTGAGCTAGGAGCAGGATGTTTGGTATAGTTGGCTGCTCATAGTCAGATTCCAGACTATTCTCATATGCTTATGTGCACATCTTTCTATGCCTATGATGATTCTCACCTGGATCAGACCTGATGTTGTTAATGATGTTTTATTTATTCAAGCAAGAATCAAAGTTACACAACAGACAATGCTTGACTTAAAAATATTTTTAAACATTCCTTGAAAATAAAACTGTTATGAATCCAATAGGAATGGGAATATTTTCAGTAAATTTGATTTATGATGTTGGATAGGCTGTGGTTTCAGCTTGCTGGATTTTATTAGCAACTGCTAAATCCAGGTTGAAAGTTGTCCTAACTCTTTAGTTGTATTGTTAGCTCATCACCTAACAGGATTTTTTTTAAAAAATAAACCTTTGCATTGACATTTGTTCCTATAGTTCAGGAATCTGATTAGATTCTGTTAATTAGAACCTGTGCATTATCCCAGATGCAATTGTGAAAAGGCATTTCAGAACACTCAGACACTCAACTAATTTTAGGAAAAATCATAGTTGCTTTAAGGCGTTTGATGCCATGTCTGTAGATCCACATTCTAAAGCAACTTTTGTGGACCAAATCCAAAGCATTGCACAATTCATCTGCTAAATTATATTATTTCTGCCACCAACAAAGTACGTACTGGGCAAGTTTTTGTTTTGTTTTTTAAATTATCTGCATCTCCCTGTTTGCACTATTTTTCAAATTAGCTGAAATTTTGGCAGCAGGCCGACATGGGTTGCAATCTTATATCCTTGGTTTTGGAGATATAAAGGGAGCAAAGAATTTGTTTCAAGTTCTTATGTTTATACTCTCGATTTTATTTTTTTCAAAGCTTTGAAGTAAAATATGTTTTACAACCTGTATCATTCCACGTTTGCATCAACATTGTCATTTTTGGGAAGCCAGTTACTTCACAGGCACCTTAAAAAGTAGTATATTTAAAATTTTAGAATTATGTGTTAATCTTTGTTTATTTTGAAGGTATAATTATATTTAGAATTTTATTAAATTTCACTTTGTTTATTTTGGATAGATAATCCTTTGAAATGAAGATGGAGTATATATTTTTATTAAAATAAATAATATTCTCCTATCATATCATGCTAGGTGTTACGATTAGAAGGTCAAGTTGTTCGCTATAAAACAGCTGCAGAAAATGCTGAAAGAATAGAGGATGAATTGAAAGCAGAGAAACGTAAGCTCCAAAGAGAGGTAATCTGCATTACTATGTACTTTTGAATTCAGAAAAAGGGTTGAATTTTTAAAAAAGTAAAAATTTAACATGAGTAATAGGACTCTAGACTAATTGTTTCTGTATTAAATGAAAACTTTTATAGCTTCTAGTCATGAATCATGTCCCTAAAATTACCTTCTGCAGATTGGAGTTTTTTATATTTCCTTCCTGCTTGTGTCAAAGCACTAAAAGAAAGCCTTTTTCAGAAACTAACGAAATAAAGGAGATAAAGCAAGTTGCTATAGCTTGCTTACTAAAAAAGGGAATGAAATCCATTAGTTCTCACTTGTGGTTCTGGAAAATGAAATAGAAGAAAGAAACAGAGAATGAAAAATCAGATATTGCCCAAAGTTTTATAATATGCACCCAATTAATGAATAAAATACTGTAATTACAGCTGAATTCAATGCTATACAATTTACTAATAATCTCAGACAATTAGTTCCTTTTCTATGTATGGTGATTATTCAGGAAAAGCTATTAGCTTTTAACAACGTGATTTTCAAGATGATAAATTAAAATAACAGGCAAAACATTTTAACATCTGCATTCATTAATCATTAACACCAGCATTCATTAATCAGGGCAGTGCAGTGGCTCAATGGTTGAGATTCTAGGCCTGTAAGATGGGAAGCCGGCAGCCCAGGTTTGAGACTCAATCACCACACAAAAGGGTGAGAGTGTCCTCGATCCAGCTCCTGCCAATCTAGCAATTTGAAAGTATGCAAATGTGAGTAGATAAATAGGTACCACTTTGATGGGAAGGTAACAGCGCTCCTTAATGGTCACATGAGGGAAATGTCTATGGACAGTGCTGGCTTAATGACCTTGAAATTGAGATGAGCACTGCCCCTTATAGTTGGCAATGACTAGCAGAGTAAAATCCACAGGGACTCATCTACTTTGTTTTATTCATTAATGAAACAGTTTTGTAATTTGTCTAATATGTATAATTTCAGCTCATTTAAGAACTGAAGAAATACGATTCAAAAAGAAAACCAGTTCTAGATTCAAACACAAACTGAAAAAAATCATAAAGTTTAGGCATCAATGTATCTGTGTGCACCTTAAACAATTTTTCTAAGCTTAGCATTTTGCCTTTCCATTTTCTATAAGTAATATTTCTAATTTCTCCATCTTAATTTGTTCAGAAAGTAATTTTTGTGATTATACCAGCACATAGGTTTTAACAAAGGAAAATTTTAAAAAAGAAAAATATTTTTTTGTAATATTACCGAAACTTTAAATTTATCATACACACATACATCTCTCTCTCACACACACATATTGTAATAAAGTTTTTTGTAATATTACTGAAACTTTAAATTTATCACTTAGTGTGTTGTGTTCATGCTGAACTAAAAAATTGTTTTGTTTAATCAATATGTTCAAACTTTGCCTGGTTCTCCAGATATCTGAAACTGCTGTTATATGCTAGTAAGTACTTCTTAGTGGGAAGTAATTTATTAAGAAATTATGAAAATACATGTTTCCAGTTTCTTCTTTTAACATTTCTTCTTTTAAGACTATTTTTTTTATTTATTTATTAAAGGAAATAATTGGTTCCTTAAGTATATTTTGCATATTTTACATCTAGTGGTCCAGCAGATACACATTTGTACTGAAAGTTCAGACATTCATAAAGTAATCGGGTATAAAATATCATGCATATGAAATTATTTATGTTTATAAATTTTCAAAAATAAAGTGAAAATTAGAGTTTCTTGCTGTCTATAATTTGAAAAGAGAGTCAGTTTGGTGTAGTATTTAAGACATCAAGATAGAAACTGGGAGACTGTGGGTACAGGTAATCCTCGACTTACAACAATTCATTTAGTGACTATTCAAAGTTATAACAGCACTGAAACAGTGACTTATGACCATTTTTCACACTTATGACCATTGCAGCATCCCCATGGTTAATGATCAAAATTCGGATGCTTGGCAACTGGTTCACATTTACGGTGGTTGTAGTGTCTATGGGCCGTATGCTCACCTTTTGCTACCTTCTGACAAAATCAATGGGGAAGGCAGATTCACTTAACAGCTTTGTAACTAATTTAACAACTGCAGTGATTCATTTAACAACTGTGGCGAGAAAGGTCATAAAATGGGAAAAAAGTCACTTAACAAATGTCTCACTTAAAAACAAATTTTTAGATTCAATTGTGGACATAAGTCAAGGATTAACTACTAGACCTGCCTTAGGCACGAAGCCAGATGGGTGACCTTGAGCCAGTCACTCACTTTCAGCCCTAGGAAGTAAGCAAGGACAAAATACTTCAGGAAACCCTTGCCAAAAAACTGCAGGGCTTCTCCAGGTAGTTGTAGGAATCAACACTGACTCAAAGACATAAATAAAATTATTGGACATGCAGTCAGTCAGATATTTATATTGGATTTGGCATTTTTGTCCATTGTTGAGCCCATCCCTAGACATGGAATAGAAGACGTTGGAGGGTGTTAAAAATATTGTCACAGATTTAGGCTACTCCAAGTAAAGTTGCCTTTTGCAATTGACTGGTGGTAATTCTGCCATTGTTGGTTCAAGTAGCGTTCCAAATGTTTTAAATGTTTTGAAATTGCACTGAAGGCACCTATCACTATTAGTACTACCTTGCTTCTTATGCTACAGCCATTTTACTTTTATTTGCAGTTCTTTTTGTGATTTTCTCAATTTTTTTTCTATTCTGGTGTCTCCATGTACTATCATGTGCACTATCCAAAGTTGTTTGACTTTCTTATCAGAGGTTGTAGGGTGTCATGTTACAGGTGTTTGTCTGCTTTAATACTAAAGTCCCAGAGCAATTTAGCTTCTTCATTTTCATTTATTGCCTATTTTGTGGTCCCACCAGTTCTTGTTTGAAGGCAGGTACCTTGTTTCCCAAAAAATAAGGCCGACCCTGATTTTTAAGCATGTGCCTAATATAAGCCCTACCCAAAATAAGGGCTAGGGAAGTGGGGTGGGCATCGCCAGCACAGGAGGCAGTGAGCGTGCACGGAGCAACAGTGTCTGGCAGCAGCTGTAACCCGTGCAGTGCAGGTGAGTTGATTCCCTGTACAAGCAACAGATGGAGGCCAAGGCGCCAGGAAGGGAGGTAGGTATTCTGGACAGACTGTGCGAGCCACAGGAAAGCAGAGTCAGTAGGCTGAAGTGAGTGGGTGGCTGTGGGAAGTCATCTTTGTATCTCTCAGCTTGTCTGCAGCCTGCGTTGCCTTCTGCCCCACGCCTCTGCCTCCATCTGCTGCCGGTCTCGCCACGCAAATATGAGTCTCCTGCAGCCGCCTGCCCACTCCAGCCCATTGACACTCAGCTGTCCTGCAGCCTGCGCAGCACATCCAGATCACCTTCCTCCCCATCACGCCTCTGCCCCGTCTGCTGCTTGGACAGGACATCAACTCACCTGCGCTGTATGGGCTCCGTAGCCCCAGAGTGAGCCAACCAAAGGAATGGTGGGCTGCAACAGCTGCCGGATACTTGCATTGTGAAAAAACAGCAGGCCTCTCTACTCCTCAGGATCCCACAATGAATTGTGGCTGTTCCAAAAAACTGTGCCCACTTCTGAGAAGGGGCCATGTGGCCTGCAGGGACAGTGGCTTGCCCTCCTTTCCAAACACAAAGTCCAGAAATCTACAAAATGTGAGCAATTGGAAGATGAGTAGGAGGGTGTGGTAATAGGCCATGTGTCTTCTGTAGATGTCTGGCACCCATATTGGGGAAGGGGAGCAGGCCACTCCATTCCTTGACCCCTTAGATTGCATGGCTTTATCTGGGAATGGGGTGCCATTTTCAGCCCAGCCATACTTGTGCCCGCTTTCACATAAGTGAGCAGTCACGGGTGGGGAGGAGGGTGTGGGTGTAGGCCATTTACCATTTGGAGATCTATAGACGGTAAATGAGCAATGGGTGATAGGAGTTGCCAGTGTGGGATCTGGTGGAGTAGGAAGCAGGCCCAAGGCCTGTGGGGACTCTGATCCTGGGAACACAGCATGGGGCGTCTCAGGTTGGAGGAGGCCTTGGGAGGAAGGGCAGGCAAACCAATGTCTACACTAGGCCCCGCAGGACCTCCCCTGAGGCCCCCCTCTGCTCTATAAATGATCACATGAGGGAAAACAGATAGGAATTGTTAAGTGGTCACATGATCACCTCGCTTAAGGACCATCATGAGTTGCTCCATTCTGGTTGTAAATCGAAGATTACCTGTACATTAAAATTCATGCTGATTATATATTTTCAGAAACAGGTCTCTCACACTGATACCCTTTGATACACCAAAAAAAAGTATTGTAAAATAAACCTAATTTTTATTTACCCCTAATTTTTTAGAATTTGTCAAATGTACTATGTGGCTGCATATTAGTTATAATACTGAAAAAAATATGCTGTAACCTTCAAATCATCAAAGCTTGATTGCTGATGCAGACTTTCCCTGTGATAATCAAAGAAAATCTTGACTATTCTGACATCAATCCCAACTGAACTCTTTGTTCAGAGCTTGTCAGAACAGATCTTTGGTTGGAAATTTAAAATAATAATAATAATAATAATAATAATAATATTTGTGTCCCTATTCCTACAGAAGAAATGAGCTGGCATCTTGGTGTCCTTTTAACCTAAACTGAAGGACTAAGTCTGTAGACCTGTACAATATATAAGTAAAAAGACATCTTAAACATTTAGAACTGAAAAAGAACGTGTGAAAGTTTTCCAGGTGTTGTTCTGTGTGGGCATAGATCCTATTTGAATGATACCCCAGAAGGTAACCTGAAGTACCTGTTAAGCTGAAAAAGATTTCAAGCAAGCTTTCTTTTCCATCTGGCATATTACAGTCATTGCTGAAGGCATGCTGTTTTCTATACCTTAATTTGAATACAATGTCTCTTTTAAATGTTTTTTTCAGCTTCGTTCAGCATTAGACAAAACAGAAGAACTTGAAGTAAGTAATGGCCATCTAGTTAAACGGCTAGAGAAGATGAAAGCCAATAGAAATGCTTTACTCTCACAGCAATAGATGGCAGCTGTTGCTGGGGCTATTGGACTGATTGACAACCATGCCACCCAGGCTTACAGCTGTACCTGTTTGAGATGCTTTCATACTTCTGAAGACAACACAGTTCGCACGCATGAATTCATTTGACCATATGCCAATATCTTGAAGTTTTGCTTATGCAGATTCTGAACTGATAACTGTGATTATGAACAGCTGCTCCAAATGTCTGTCTGTCTCTCTCAGATTCAATACTGTAGCCGTAAGCAATTCAATAAGCACATTATATGTCCCTTTAAGTCCTCAATTTTAGGTGGCATTTTGAAAACAATACTGAAAGCAAAAAAAAATGTTTTATAAAATATTAAACTGGAAATTGGAATTTTCTTTCTTTCTGGAAATTAGTTTTTTTAAGACTAATTTTCAGATTTCCTGTAATGGCTGTATTTGAAAGAGCCAGCAACCATACTGTATCCTTATCAAGTTCTTATGTTAAAAAAAAAACAACCTCTGGAACCACAAGCCATTGCAGAGCAAATGTTCAGTTTTGAAATCATGGATGAAAATGGTCTTGGAAGCAAAAGTGACCTTATAAATGGACTTCATCAAATAAAACTTTATAAGCAATTTTTCTCCTATTCATTTATGACTACTTCATTTCAGGGTCAATAGGCAATAGCTTCACTTTTGAAAAAGGAAATTTTTTTTATTATTTAATCTCTGTATTTGGAATTCAGTTAAATGACTTCTTATAAAGAATGTGATGTTGTAAATAAAAGCAAGCCAATGTTTTAAAAGTTGTATACTATTCCATATTTTAATGATTATACACGTTTCTCATTACTAAATGCAGTCTGATTATCACGCAGAATTCTTTAGACCAGCAGTCTCCAACCTTTCTGGCTCCATGGACTGAAAGCAGCAGCAGTGGCAGTGGTGGGGAGGAAAGGGTTTTGTGTGTGCAAGCTAACTCCCGCACATGTGCAGTGATGCTTCACATGTTTTCCTGCTGCTTGCACAGCCCAGTAGGTCTGTGGCCTGGGGGTTGGGGACCCCTGATTTAGACAGTTCCTTTATCGTTGGGGAAAGATGAAATACCTTTAAAAAAAAATGCCTACGGTAGTGATTCTACTAACAGAATAAGGTCCATAATGAAGAATTGGCTATACAGTATTTTCCAGTATATCTCTTAATATTTTAACTATTAGGGTGTGTCATTTAATGGGGTGACAATTAATTTTTGAATTTTTTTTCAGTGAGGGATTCTAAAAATGTGTTTTTGCACCAAGAATTCAAATCTCCTGTTATTTTTGCAATTGTATAATATTTAGCTTGGTACGGTAAATCCGCGTCTGATCCTATACCCCACAAATACTATTAACTTTATCTTCTCAAAATTATACCTTGTGCTACAAAATTAACATTTTTTTCTGCATGAATATTATTTAGCTAAGCAAAAAATAATCCATGCAATCATAAACTAACATCAGAAAGCAATTATCTGAGTTACAAAAATGTTTAAGTGAGTTTCATCAAGTCTTATTTTGATTTGTTGTTCGACATCAGCTGCTGACTTCCTTCTTGGCCTCTGATATAATCCTCACATTTCTCATGTGTATATCCTCTGCTTGCTGCCTCTGTGACCTGTTTTACACATCTCCCTATTGATTGGGCATGACAGGGCCACTGTGGTACTTACATTGGTTTGTCAGTGAACTTCTTTATTTCCTCTGTAGTCAGTTTGCATGTCAAAGAGTCAATCAGCTCCACCAGGGTGGATAGCAATAGCACTTAAGACTTATATACCGCTTTATAGTGCTTTACAGCCCTCTCTAAATGGTTTACAGAGTCAGTTTATTGCCCCCAACAATTTAGGTCCTCATTTTACCCACCTCAGAAGGAAGAAAGGCTGAGTCAACCTTGAGCCTGGGGAGATTGGACCTGCCAAATTGCAGGCAGCCAGCAGCCAGCAGTTAGCAGAAGTAGCCTGCAGTACTGCACTCTAACCACTGTGCCACCGAGGCTCTGGCTTGACTTCTACCTTGTACATGGCATCTTCTTCACAGTCAGTATTAACATTTGTAGAATCTCCTCCAATGGCCTTCAAGCTTTTGTCAGTGCTGCTGCTTCATGAAATACACCAAATTATCTGCAATCACTTGAACAGGTTTTCCTGTTTCTGAGCCTTTCTCTGGAGTGAAACGATAAAGATATCTTCCACCCATCTCACTGCACACAGAAAAATGTTCTTTGATGGTACTGGGGAATTGCTGGTCTGAAATGTTATGAAACATGAAACATCTAAATTATATTAAAGTAACCAAAATATCTTTACAATCCCTAAAGCATGTCACAATTTTTGAGCACCCCTAATGTTTGGAAATTAAAGTTGAAAAATTTGACACCCTATTAACTATAGAACATGTCCCTACATTTTTAGTAGCATTTGTTGATATCATTTTGGAAAAGCTAATTAGCTGTTAATGACAAATGAATAAAGCCAATTTTTAGTGCCAAAGCATCTTTCAGGAATGTAAACTGGGTAGTTTGCTGATTTCTCTCAATCCTGCAGCTCTGTAGGTACATGTACCACCAAGCAGTTCTGAAGAGAAGGATTAAAGAGGAAGATTGTATCAAGAGATCTACAGAAACATCATGAACTGATTGAAGAATGATCCAGAAACACTACTTGGGTCTGAATTTCATAAAAAAATATGAAATATTGAAATGTTGTGATACAAGCTCCATCCTTATGTACATTTGTGCAATATGGTGCATATACAATAGTAGCAAAGCTTATATCATGATGCTCATGTCATTTGTGGACTTTGAGAAATCCAAGGAAGCCTGAGATGCCATTGACTAAGGGAGCAATTTTTAAAGGAGTGGGGAAACCCACAGAAAATTATAAAGCAGTCCTCCCATACGCAACTTAAAAACAATGTGGTGGTTATAAGTCAGTACAGAATTGTCTAGAATTAGTTTTGCCAAGTCATATCTAATCGTTTGTGTAACTTTAAAAGAACAATGTAGGAAAACTGGAAATGTGCCACACTGTTCTTAATAGACATATGGTGGTATTATTTTGGGAGATGAGATGAAGAGCATGTGTATGAAATGTGCACAAATAGCTACATACCACTAGATAACAGCAAACTTAAAAAGCAATTGTGCTAGTTTGGAAAAATGAGGTGATTATAAGGGAATGCAACTCAACAGAAATATATGCAACATGTTTTTACGTGGAAAAATATGAAATGCACAAGTATAGATGAAGACTTGTGAAAAGATTCTTGAAACTGAGCTGAGTAGAAACTGAGTGCAGGTAGCCTTCAACTTACAACAGTTCACTTAATGACCGTCCAAAGTTACAACATCACTGAAACAAGTGACTTGTGACTATTTTCCACACTTAAGACCATTGCAGAATCCTCATGGTCAAGATTCAGATGCTTGGCAACTGACTTCTATTTATGACTGTTGCAGTGTTCTGAGATCATATGTTCCTCATTTGAGATCTTCTAATTAGCAAAGTCAATGGGAATGCCAGATTCACTTAATAACCATGTTACTAAATTAACAACTGCAGTGATTCCCTTAACAACTGTGGTGTGAAAGTTCATAAAATGAGACAAAATTCACTTAACAAATATCTCACTTAGCAATATAAATTGGGGGCTCTGTGAGGTCCAATAGGTCTATATCGGGATCTTGCCATTCTGGTGGGAGGAGGGATGATTTGGATTATGCTAGCATGGGATTTATCTTTGTTCCTTTTCTCTGCTTTGATGCACCTTGGGAAAGAATATGCCTTGGGCCATCTGTTTTGTTTCACCACTGGAGGAGCAAGATTGTGGTACCTGGGAACTGCCTGTTATCACCTCCTCAGCCCAAAGTTCAGCTCAGACCTTACATTAGGCAGAATCTGCAAAGTGGTCAACCTGAAGGGGCTCCAGCCCTACCGTGGGGACCATGCAAAGAATGTCCAACCAGGGCAGGGATCACGAGGAAGCCAAATACAGGATGGAAGCCCCATTGAGGCTCAATCTGATAAAAGCCTCAGCGTGTGGATGAAGGACGGAATCGTCCTGGGCAATTCCACAAAACCAAGGTGGTCCATTCGAATAGGGAAGGAAGACTGGGATAGGAGGTCCCAAGGAGTCACTTTTATCCAGGGCAACTGACAGCGGGGATGGAAACACAAGCTGGAAGTCCTGCATAACAGCTACGAGATGGAGGAAGCATCGGACCAATCTGACCAACTCATAAAGCAAGCAATGCACCTCAGTTGAATGGAAGGCATCGTCCCCACCATAAAATTCAATGGAGACCCCCCCCAACAACTGGGGTTCTTCCTGGCACATGTGCAAGAGTATGGGAGGTATCTCACAACCAAGCCCCACACACCCAAAGACAGCTACAAAGCTTCCTAGTGTTCACAAATTTCTATAGGCAATTCATTCTGTCATTCACCCAAATCACCCTATCACTAACTTGCTCCATGAAAGACAGACTACCATGGGTGGGAGGAAAACTCTTATGCAGAGGTGGGCTGCTGCTAATTCTCACTGGTTCTGGCAAACCAATAGTTAAGATTAGATGCAGTTCAGTGAACTATCAAATCCCACCACTGGCTGGCCCTGCCCCAGCCCATTTTTTGGCCTGTTTTTGGGCCATTTTTCAGGCTGTTTCAGGCAGCTTTTTGGGCCAAAAATGGCCTGAAAAACTGCCTGAAAACAGCCCCAAAACAGGCTGAAAAATGGGTGGGGGCGGGGCCAGCCAGTGGTGGGATTAGCCCCAACCGGCTGAATCCTACCTCTTCCTTTGAGGCAAATGGCTGGGAGGCAAGGCTGGGTGTGATGAGTGACACCACTCCTTTTCTTAGGGGGGGGCAGCATGTCAGGTCCTATAGATCTCTATCGGGACTTTGCCATTCTGGTGGGAGCGGGGAGGAGTTGTGTTACGTTTTCATGGGGTTTTTCTTTGTTCCTTTTCTCAACTTTGATGTACCTTTGGGATATTGGGAGGAGGGAAAGAATCTTGGGCCATCTTGGGGGAGAGATTTATTAATATGATTAAGGCAATTTATCATAAACAAACAGCTAAGGTGATGGTAAATGGGGACATGACTGAGATTTTTAATATAAAAGGCACAAGGATGTCCATTATCCCCTTTACTATTTGTACTGACTTTGGAAGTGCTACCTAGAAATATTAGACAGATCAAAGAAATAAAAGTTACTAAAAAAGAGAGAAATACAAGTTACAGGCATTTGCAGACAATTTGGTTTTTATCTTAGAAGATCCACAAGAAACTGGACCTAAGTTAATTTAAAAAATAAAATAAAATAAAATGGTGAAGTTGCAGGACTGAAAATAAACAAAAAGACTAAAATACTAGTTAAAAATCTTACAGATACACAGAAAAGAGAGCTATTGAAAAGAACTGACATACAGATAGTCAAGAAAATAAAGTACATAGGGATACAACTAACAGCAAAATGTGCAATGATTAAAGAGGACAATTATACTGAGCTGATGCATCAAATCAAATCAGATTTGGAGAAATGGAAAAACTTGCAATTGTTGACAGGAAGAATAGCTACTATAAAATGAATATTTTGCTAAGACTATTATTATACTTATTTCAAACAATTCCAATAAAAATGAGAAAATATTTTGAAGAACTAAACAAAATAATACTAAGATATATTTGGCTAGGGAAAAAAACAAGAATAAGCCTGAAAATGTTGCAAGATTCCAAAAAAAGAGGGGGCTTTGGGTTGCCAGATTGGGAATTGTATTATCAGGCCTCAATACTTACATGGGTGAAAGAATTGATTAATTTGAGGCATAAAAGAACTATTCACCTTAGAGGGACATGATTACAGCATGGGAAAAATAAGATACATAACTATGTTCAAAGACATATTAGAAATGCACTACTATCAGTATGGGTAAAAATTAAAGAACAGCACTATTTGAAAATATCAGTCTGGCTTTCCACAATGGAAGCACTGATACATCCTAATGTTATCAATTTGGAAAAAAAATATAAGATATAAAGATATTTTGAATGAAAAGGGGAAATTAAAAACTAAGCAAGAGAGTAGTCAAGGGATGGATATAGCACAGTGACCACAAGTGCAGATACAATCTCAATATGAGAAAGATGATAAAGTGTATGGTTTTAATAAAGAAGTAGCAGAATTAGACCAGATATTAATTGGGATGGATGAAAAATTAATAAAGAAAATACATAGCTATTTATTAAGCATCAAATTGGAAAGTGAGCAAGTAAAGGAGACAATGATAATTTGGGCTTAAAACTTTGGGTATACAATAGAACTGGATAAATGGCAGAAATTGTGGAATAGGAATGTTAAACTATGTCAACTGCATATAAAGAAAACTTGTATAAAATATTTTATAGATGGCATTTTTCACCAAGATTGGCAAAGATGTTTAAAGACATATCCGCTAAACGTTGAAAGTGTAACCAGACACTTGGTTTGTATTATCATATGTGGTGGACATGCCCAAAGGCAAAAAAAATTGGACAGAAATACATACTTGGTTGGAAAAAATGATAAAGCAACATATTGATTTGAAACCAGGAATATTTTTGTTGGGCATCCTACTGGAAAAATATGATAAAGGGAATATATATTTGATTTTACATGTACTAACTGCAGCCAGAATTGTATTTGCACAACAATGGAAAAGCGAAGAGATCCCGACAGATGAGAGTGTAATTAAAAAAATATTAGAATGTGCAGAAATGTATAGATTAACGCTTACAACTAAGGAAAAGGAAGGAACTGAATAGTTCTTGACATGGGACTTATTTTACCAATGGTTTGATAATAAAAACAGAAGTTAGAAACATGGGGATACAAAAGTGATTAACGTTATAAAGGAGATTTGTTGAAGTAGATAAGTCAAATATTATTATTAAATTAGCATCAATGTGATGATTATTAAAAACATTTTGATTATGATTTCCTAAAAATAATTGCACCCAGACAACACAGAGTTTAATTGAAATTGAGTATATAAATAAAACAAAAAAATAGAAAAAATAGAAAAGCATAACTCTGAGGCAGGTAGATTCCTCAAAGAACATGTTTATTGGAGACGTCATATCGGCACAGCCAGTGAAAACCAACTCTAAAGGCTCCCGTGGTTTTCACCTAATTAAAGGAGTAAAAGTACCCCCCTCCTAGGTGTCGCCAGTGTCCTGGCAGCTTCTTCTCCTTCACCAGCCACCTGTTACAATGTCCTTGGTTCCCACAGGAAAACTTTGTTTTGACTGCTGACTGGGCTACCTACTTCCCCCCTCCCTTCCCTTTCTCAGGCTTCGTGGCAACACAAGATGCTTCAGCCAGGTTCACTTCAGAGTTGACACAGAACCACAATCCAAATAATTCTTTCAGAGAACTTTGAGTCAATTGGAAGGGCCCTTTTAATATCTTTCAATGTCCATCAGTTTCTCTGAGCTGCATTGGCCACCAGTTTTCCAAAGGCCAACTGTGCTCCAGTCAATCCTCCCAGCTTCATGCATATGTTGCATGAAACCAACATCTCCCAGGTGTTCCAATCTCCCAAGGATCTCTACTACCTTTAGTATTGTGAGCATAAAACAACGGCTCCTAATTCTCTTTTGTGTTAGCTATGCCAATTGTTTTCTGTATCCTGTTATTATCCGGCTATTCTCTCTAGACACAGTTTTCTATACAGCAGTTTATTGCTCGATAATTTTTTGGAAAATGAAAATATGGCTATATGTATTAAGAATTTTGCATTGTTCATGGAGAAAAACTGTGTTTAATTTTAATTGTGTGTCAACTTACAATACTCATTTTGTAATTTTGGTTATATTTCTTCAAAATGCAAACAATATTTTTGTGAAAACTGTCCTACTAGAAACAAGCTCTATCTGTCCACTATATTATTGTCTCAGAACTTTTGTAAACAATTTCCCAAAGACAGACAAGAGATAATTTTCTCAGAACCTCCGAGCAACTCAAATTTCAAAGAAATACTTTTTATTTTGAAACTTCTATTTGAACAAATTAAGCATTTTCTAAGAACCATTAATTGCAATGAACATTTAATCCATGTATTTAATTCTCATTCCAACTGAACCTTGCAGTGCCTTGTTTTGAATATCATTACACCGATGATAGATCCAATCTAGATCAGTCACTGGGACCAAAGGTTTTGTCCTCTGAGTTTTCGGACTCATGTTGGTGCCCATTATCAGGGAACTTCTCTTTAGCAGAATGTGTGTTGTGTATGTGATATTTATATGGTGCCTGTTGCATGTGGCTTTTTAGATGTTGATTGGAGTGCGTTGATGGCTGGCTTAATGGTTGATAGCCAGCCATCAACAGCCCCCAATCAGCATCTAAAAGCCACATACAACAGGCACCATATAAATACCATACACAGAACACCACACACTCTGTTAGAAGAAGTTCCCTGAAGATGGGCTCCAGCACAAGTCCAAAAACTCAGAAGACAAAACCTCTGGTCCCAGTGACTGACTCGGATTGGATCCTACAACATTATCCTGGACATGTATATTCTCCTTCATTCGAGATTGATAATATTTACTGATGCATAATTATAATAAATTGATTATCAAAAGTTTAAAGAAGTATGATATAGTAAACATTTGATTTAATACACTTTCAGATTTCAGATGCAATGATTAAAATCTGGACATGCATAAAATCCCATTCACCATTCCAAACATGCATAAAATCTCATTCCAATTTTACGTTTTTTTTTTAAAAAATGCATAAAATATGCATAGGTAAAATTCTATTCAGAATCAGCAGACATCCTGCTTTTATACACACCTCTTTCTCCCAATGACACCATTAAATTGAAGGTTTGGGAAATTACAGAAAGACCTTATAAGATTCTTCTACTATATGAAAAAAGTTGAGGCAGAAATATTATGCACACAATGTGTATGAAACTAAACAAACATTTATTTGTGTCTACTTTGGCAATAATTTAGTTTTAAATTATTTGAGGGATATGATTCTCACTGTTTTGAATGACCATTGTGTCAAAAAAGAGTTAAGATAAAATATGAAGTACATATTGTATGTAGCATCTGCTTTTAAATATACCTGCACAGTATACACTCAACCCAAATGGTTTTGCAATTCAAACATACTTTACATGAGATAGAGCTACCAGAGTTATATTCAAAGTTTTTTATGCCATGTTTATCCTGAAAAATTTGACTTCTTACAGTGTTGCAATTAAGTTACAGTCAGCATTAATTTGATCTCAAGGATTAGCTTTTTACTAAAGCTTTGGTACCAGAAAATTAAAATTATAATAATCTGAACTATCAATTCTCCACACCAGAAACTAAAGGTATTTTAAAAGTATTATACCTTTCATTACATTTGCATGTTAAATAGTTATTTTTCAAAAGAAATACACTGTATTTATATGTGTTCAGACTCAGCCTTGGTTTCAATAAGTGCTTTGCACAGTAAATGCAAATTTAACACAGTAGATAAAAAATGAACCAGTATCAGCAATTTCAAATTTAACAGCAACAGTAGGCAGAGCTAACATATGCACTCAATATAATGCATGACATGTTATTTCAATTTTGGCCCACATTTATTTATTGCCATACTTAAATATTCCGTACTAGCTATTAAGAAAAATTTGAAATGAAGAAATGATCTTAACAGGGCTTTCTCTTTACTATCAAGATCTCACTTCTGAATATATGGTACAATTTCAAAAGGAGACTGTTGAAAATTAAACAATTTTTTGTAGCCAACATAGATCATTTTCTTGCTGTATGGACAATCTTTTCATTTAACAAAGAGGATTGTTTTCTTTATCAAAATAACATGAACACAAGACAAAAAACCCTCTTTTTTGGTGGTGGTGGTTTTAGGAAAACATCAAGGTGCGGTTCATGGCCTTGCTACCCATCTCCCATCATCATCTTGCATAGCGCTTAATGTAATCTTCAACTTTAGTTCGGAAGTCCTCCTGTATGCAGTTGAAAAATAAATATGTTTATAGAAACAATAATAGCCCTATACTTATGTGTCGCCATTAAAATTCCAATACATAGTTTTCATTCCAGACAGAGTAAGTCTTACTGCATGACGATTTTCTCCCTGAATCTCGAGAGAGACCTTATTTTTCCTGAGGAGAAAAGCTGTTGAAAGAAAAGGAATCTGTAGGGCAGGGGTGTCAAACCCAATCGCATCATGGGCTGCATCGTGACATCTGGATGTTTTTTGCCTTTGCGGAGCTGGGCTGGGCATGGCCTGCCCAGGCCATATACAGCTCTCAGTTTGACAGCTATGGATCTTGCTACCACAAAAAGGAGTGTCTCTGAAATTAGCTGCTGCTTGTACTAGATGTTTGCCAATAGAAAATAACCTTTTTTTCTCCTGGGCTAAGATCCATCTTCACATTCTACTTACCATCACAGGAAGGTATCTTAATGGTTTAATGATGGCACCTCTGTCTCTACCTCAGCCTCTATGGAGACAGTTGGAAGTTTTTTGCTATTAAATTGATCCTTTCTCTCTCTTCTCCTTACACAAGGAGTTTATGAGGCCTCAGTGATGATGCTGGAGAAGAATCTACCCAGTTAATACAAACTGCTTGAATCTGCTTTTGAACATTCTCCATATCAAAAGGACTAAACATGCTATAGGAAAGGCACACTTCCTAGTTCTCCTAAGGGTGGAATTGTTTAAAAAAAGCAGTACGAACACACCCACCCTATCTCATCTGGTAGGAAGGGTAGCTGTACTTTGGGAGAAATGGTCCCACGGATAACCTGCTCTTATAAATAAGGAAGCAAAAAAGGCCTAGTTGAGCACCTTTTTGTATTGCTGAAACCTAGAAACAGTTAACTCAGAAACAGTTTTCATGCTCTTGAACTTGGAATGCGCATTCAAAGGAAGAGAGGAGATGTAAAAAGATAGCCAAGATAGTTGTAACTCATTAATATAACAAAATCTAAACAAAAGTTTCCATCTCTAGACCAATCTTTGTGAAATGTGCAAACCAGAAACCAGTCAGTCTGATTCTGACACTAGAAGGATTGATAAAGAGATCATTTAGTTAAAACACTGAAAACTGTAAAATAATAAAATAGAATTTATCATGAATTGATTATGTGGAAATCTTTTCAGACTAACATTACCTCATTTTTGCTTGGATAGCTTCCTTAACAGTTTGTGGAAAGGACATAGTGGCTAATTTGCACTTCAGCAAATTCAATAAATATATGGTGAGGTGCTGGTAAATAACTTGGTAAGGTAATGTCTGGAGGATGTGAAAATTGAGTACATACAATGCATTCAGAAATTATTCAGATCCTCTTCAATTTTGTTATGCTGCAGCTTGATTTTTCTCCCCCCTCCCCAATTAACTTACACTTAGTACCACATAACAATAAACAGAATTTTAGAAATGTCTTTAAATTTATTAAAAAGAAAAATACCCCTGACATATATTGGCATAAATATTCAGACCTTTCATTCAGTAATTTGTTGGAAGCACCTTTGGCAGCAATTACAGCCTCGAGTCTTTTTGGGTATGACGCAACAAGCTTTGCACACCTGGATTGGGGGATTTTCTGCCACTCTTCCTTGCAAATCCTCTCAAGCTCAGTCAGGTTGGATGGCGATCGTGGTTGGACAGCCATTTTCAAGTCCCTCCAATGATGTTCAATAGGTTTCAAGTCAGGGCTCTGTCTGGGCCACTCTAGGACATTCACAGTTGTACCTAAGCTTGCGCTATCTTGGCTGTGTACTTAGGATCGCTGTCATGTTGGAAAGTGAACTTTCGGCCCAGTCTGAGGTCCTGAGTGCTGTGGAGCAGGTTTTCATTGAGGATATCCTTGTACTTTGTTTAACTTTTCTTCAACCCTGACCAATCTCCAAGTCCCTGCTGCTGAAAAACACACCCACAGCATAATGCAAAAACCAAGCAGGCTTTCATGTGTTTTGCACTGAGGAGAGACTGCTGCCTAGCCACTCTGCCATAAAGCCCAGATCAGTGGAGGGCTGCACTGATGGCTGTCCTTCTGAAACTCTATCCCACTTCCAAACACAATCTCTGGAGCTCGGTCAGAGTGACCATTGGGCCCTTGGACACCTCTCTTACTAAGGCCCTTTTCTCCAATTGCTCAGTTTGACTGGGCAACCAGCTCTTGGAAGAGTCCTAGTTGTGCCAAACTTCTTCCATTTGAGAATTATTAGAGGCCACTCTGCTCTTGGGAACCTTCAGTACAAATTTTATTGTAGCCTTCCACAGTTCTTGCCTTGCAATAATCCTGTCTCTGAGCTCTGCAGGCAGCTCCTTCAATATCGTGGCATTTGCTCTCCTACAGTATGCATTGTGTTGTTGCACAGGGTCTAAAAGGGACCCCGACTGCCCATGGCCTACGACAGCAACAATGAGGGCAAAGATGACCCAATGGTAAGTGAAGCCATCCAGCTCTTCACCATCCCATCAAAATTGATAGTGTCCAAGACAGAGGCAAAAGGGGAAATGGAAGCCATTGTAGACACGGGCTGCACCGACTGCTTGATCAGCCTGCCCATGGTCCTAAAGCTACAGATCATGACGAAAATGATGACCCGACTCATACAATTCGAGCAAGTGGATGGATCACTGATAGGGGGAGCCCCTGCCACACTCCTTACCAAACCCGTCAGACTAGAGATGGGCTGGCACTGAGAACTCATCTGCTTCATAGTGGCACAAAAAATGGTGGAAGCGGTGATTCTGAGACTGGCATGGCTAGGCAAATGGGGCCTCACCATCTGATGGGAAGGGGGCGACTGAAAACTAAGACTGGAAGTAGGCCCCCTCCCTCTTCCTGGCACCGCTATGGAAGAAACTGCCCAACAGCTAAATGTCATTAAGTGAAATGACAAAACAAAGACCACATCTGAGCAGCCCCTAGGGATGCCCCAAATTCCCAGAGTACTGGGACCTAGCAGGCATCTTCAGTGAAGAAGAATGCAACACTCTAACCCCCACTCTCACCGCCTGTATCATCAAATTTGTCCCTGGGGCGAAACTACCAAAGCCAAAAATATATTCCATGACCCCAAAAGAAATGAGAGAGCTAAGGGAGTACATCGACATGAACCTAGCGGGGGGGTTCATACAACCAGCAAAATCAAGGGTCGCCATCCTGGTTCTATTCAAAGACAAAAAGGATGTGTCAATGAGGCTATGAGTAGATTTTAGGGGAATTAATGCCATCTGCATGGAAAACATATATCCACTCCCCCTAATGAAGGTCCTGATAGCCCACCTTGCAAAAGGAAAGGTGTTCATTAAGTTAGACCTATGAGAGGCATAATACCAAGTGAAGATTAGGGAATGAGATGAATGGGAAATGGCATTCAATTGTCCCCTAGAGAGCTTCCAATTTAAAGCAATGCCATTTGGCTCCAAGGAATCAATATGATGCACCCATATGATGTATCCAATACATTGTTCTTTGGGGAATTTGCCTGCCTCAGAGTTCTGCTTTCTATGGGTGCATTACTTGGAATGTTGACAGCTGCAGCATAACAAAATTGACAAAAGTAAAGGGGGTCCGAAACTTTCTGAATGCACTGTATGTAAGCATTCTTTTTGTAAACTTTAGCTTGGCATTCAACACATTATGGAGTAACAAGTGTAGATTAATGAGAAAAAAATGAATTTCAACAACTGTAAAAATAGGCTGCAGCAGAACAAAATTGACAAAAGTGAAAGGAGTCTGAATACTTTCTGAATGCACTCTATATAGTGTAGCTGTTTCTCAATCATACTCAGAGTGCCCACTTATAGCTTCCCAACAAACTGGAGACAGATACCAAGTAGGATGTCACAAATATCAGTCCTGTGTAGTCCAATATTTTTAATAAGGACTTGGGGAAGGTGGTTGAAAGGCTGGTTATATGGCAGCTCCATAGGTTTCTGGATGAAACGGATTATCTAGACCCCTACCAGTCAGGATTCAGGCCTGGATATAGGACAAAAACAGCAATGGTCGCATTTTTTATGATCTTTTGTGGGAGCAGGACGGGGGAAATGCTTCCATCCTTGCTCTACTTGACCTCTTGGTGGCTTTGATACCCTCAACCATAGTATCCTTCTGCAGGGGCTTTGGGAGTGGGGGGGGCTGTGGTACCCTGTTCCACTTCCTTCATCTGTGGCCTCTCAGTCAGTTAGTAGATGAGAAATCCAGCCCTTACCCACTGCTTTAAGGGATCCCGCAGGGTTCGTGTCATGGCCCTGTCGGAACCTGGGTCTGAGGAGGAGGAGATGGGAGATGGAGCCAATGGAGGGGGTGGGCATAGCCCCTATGGGCTATGAGGTACGACCTGGGGTCAAGAATGAGGCAATCCTGGGTCCCTCAGGCTTTGAAAGAATAGGCAGGAAGGAAGAGGTAGGCAGACTGAGGAAGGGGGGAGGAGATGGAAAGGGCAGGTAGTGGAGCAGAGGAGCAGCGGAGCTCTGGAGACAAGCAAATGCTTCCTCTGCCCAATCCCTACATACAGAGAATGGAGAGAAAGCAGAATCAGCGCAGGGTGACCCAACTACTCAGGGGGAGAGTGCTCCGCTCCTCACAAGGATCAACTGGGGAGTAGCATTTAAGGATAAGCTGTGGGAAGGGGTTCTCGTTGGGAACAATTATATTTCGCTGTAACACTCTCCGCAGCTTTTAGAAAAACATTGCTCTAGAATCCTTTCTGCTGTTGACTGAGGTTTGATTCTTTGCCTTGACATTGGTGGACTTCCACTGCCAGGAGGCTGCACAAAGGAACATGGGGTTTGAGCCTTGCTCTTGGACTGCAGGTGTGCCCTGTGGGCAGAGACTTTGGGGAACGGACTGGGAATTGCTGGATTGTGGGGATTTTGGTGGATGGTGGTTGAATAAATGCTGACAAGCTTTTTCATAGCATGTGTTGCTTGTGCACCAACTCTACATCGTAACAGCTCGGTACTCTCTCAACTTGTATTCAACATTTATATGAAGCCGTTGGGGGAGATCATTCATCACCATGGACTGAGATATCACCAATATGCTGATGATACTCAGCTGTATGTCTCAGTCTGCAGTGAGTTAAGCAATGCTGTGACCTCCCTCTCAGAGTGCCTGGAGGCTGTTAGGTGCTGGATGGGGAGCAACGAGTTGAAACTGAACCCTGGAAAGACCAAGAGATTCTGGTTTTGGGGTTCTTTAGCCATGGAGAATTGCAACCTTTGGTCTTGGATGGGGTGGCACTGCCCCAAACAGACCCTGTGCATAATCTGGGGGTTCTCCTGAACTTGCAATTCCTGCTCGGAGTCAAGGTCAGGAGGGTCTTTGTGCAACTGCGAGTTGTGCACCATTCATGGACCAGCAATCCCTCCTCATGCCCATGTCATTTCCCATCTTGATTATTGCAACTTGCTCTACATGGGGCTGCCCCTGAAGCGCATCCGGAAGCCCCCGTTGTGCAAAATGCAGTGGCCCACATGGTTTTGTGAAGACCTCAGTGTCTACATGTATCACTGCTCCTGTGAAAACTGCATTGGTTGCCAATTTGCTCCTGGGTGCAATTCAAAGTGCTGGTTGTCACCTTTATAGCCCTTCATGGCTTGGGATCAGTTTATCTGAGGGACCGTCTCTTGCCAATCACATCTACCCAACCCACTAGGGTAGGGAGGCAAGGAATGTTGTGGGTCCCGCCCCTAGGGGGATACATCTAGCAGGACCCAGAAGAAGGGCCTTCTCTGTGAGGGCTCCCTCTCTCTGGAACATCATCCCCCCCAGAGATTAGACTGGCCCCCATTCTAACACTCTTTTGGAAGGTGCTGAACACATGGTTCTGCCAGGGGGCCTGGGAAATCCAGAGCGGCATGGGGCCTATTAAATAGCTTGTATGAATGTGTATTGTCGCCGGGGATGGGTGTGTGTGTGTTATAATTTTATTATTATTTTATTCTTTTTATTTCTTTTATACAGTGTTTTTATATCCATGTAAGCCGCCTTGAGTCGTCATGTGTGAATAGGCACCAATATAAATTTAAATAAATAATCTTGTTCCAATTGGCAACTTTGAGTTTGAATTTGGGGCTCCCAATCCAAAAATGGCCCTCCTAATTTCAGATAATCAGTTTGCTCTAGTTCTCAAAAAATATTGGTGTTTTTGTTGCACATTGCTACTTCTTAATCGTCTTTTTGACAATTCTGCAGAAAATTAGTCTAAAAGTACAAAATCTTATAGCCATAACTCCTTCAACATAGCTACTCAAGCCAACTCAAGAAATAGAAATTCCCTTTGGGCCATTTTTAAAATTCCTTTAAGCAATAATTTTCTTCATAAGCATAAGCATGTAATATGATGGCTATCTGTTGGCTTGATATTCTTGGTATACAATAATCTGTCAGACTGCTGTATCTCCTTTATATCTAATCTTAAATCCATTTTAGATCCAGTGATACCTTGAAAATATTAATTTATGTATTTTCCTTTTGAAAACTACCAAATTAATATTTAAGAAATGAGCAGCAGAATTGTAATTTTCAATATACTGCTACTCACCTTGTCACGTAAATGATGTTCCGCAGCTTCAATATTTAAAGGATCATCAAAATTCAAGAGATCCTAAAAAACACAAAATAAGTGATGTTTTAAAAAGGCTTGTTATAAATTATGATTGTTTTGGTCTCTATTTCTTGAATAGCAGCCCAATTTCAAACTGTCATGGTATCAAATATCCTTGGAAAATACATTTTGTTGGGTTGTCAAAATTAGCTCATTGATGAGTTTAAATGTTCTATGTATGAATAAAATATACTGAATGACACTAAATACATATTTAATCCCTAAATATATTTAAGGGCTATAGAAGGTCACATAGTAATTTGGGGCTGCTCCATAAATTGCCAGTGTGGAAAAGTGGGAAGACGGAGTGCAATGTATGCTGCCTTTCAGCTCCTGGGGGAAAGATGGCATGAATGGATAAATAAAGGCTTGGTTTAACAGTACCACATTCTACAATCAAATTATCATAGTTTTTATTTCTCCATGACTCCTCGTGTGCTGTTTGAGCTGAATCTAGGTAGTCCTTACCTCACAATCGACCCCAACTTTTCCACTGCTAAACAAGACAGTTATTATGTGAGTCATGTCCCATTTTGCAACCTTTTTGCCACAGTTGTTAAGTGAATCATGAGGTCATTAAGGGATTCTGGCTTCTCCCATTGACTTTGTTTGTCAGAAGCTCTTTAGGAAAGTTGCAAATGATAATCCCAGGACTCTGGGATCCTTCAACCATTGTTATTTACCAGTTGCCGAGCATCAGAAGTTTGATTACATGACTGTAGGGATGCGGCAATGGTTGTAAATGTGACAACTGGTTCTGAGTAACTTTTTCAGGGCCACTGTAAATATAAATGGTGATTAAATGAATGGCTACTAAGTCAAGGACAAACTGCAATAATTATTCACCTTCATTTGCCTAGTAAAATGTTAGTATAAAGAAAAAGGACAAAACATGTACCTCTAGAGTTCTTTGTTAGCTAATAAAGCTGAGTGAATGGAAGCAGGGCAACTGAATCAATTTCACTCTCACAAGCTCTACAGTAAGTGGATAAGCAGAAAAATAATGGAAAAATGTGACAAATACAACTCAAATGACTGAGATCTAAAAGAGATTTTAGTTTGGGAGTTTGCAATGTGGTACCTGTGGAATATAATATGCTTGCTAATCTCCTGACATATCTTCCCTTGTAACCTGGCAGGCCCTGACTTTCCCATCACAGGGAATCTCATGGCTATTCTATCCCTTCCAGTAATGGAAGTACAGTTAATCCTTGAGTTACAACAGTTCATTTAGCAACATCCCCCCCCCCAAGTACTTACGACACAGTCCTGAGGTTATGAATGTTGCATCATCACAACGGTCGTTCACCCTTATGATCACAGAAGCACTGCAACATTCACACTGCCTATTCCCCCCACCCCCACCCCAATATGGGTGTCCACAGGCACTGGGCCTGTAGAGACTCACTTACCTTGCAAAGATCTAGCAAACTGTCTCCTCTCTGCCGCAGTTTCTTTGCCTGCTTCGTTACTTCAGGCCTTTGGTGCATTCACAGAGAACACAGGTCTAAAGTACCACAAGATCAGTAGGGCGAGATCCCACACTTTAGGCCTCTGCTCTCTACTAATTGAGGCCTGGACAAGATCTGCGGCAAAAGGCTTTGCAAACAGAGGGAAGGCTTTGGTGCTTCAGGCCCTCCCTCTGTTTGCTGTTTCCTTGCTGAAGCCTGCAGGAGTGAGAGATTGGGTCCCTGTAGGCTCCAGTTGTCATATCAGGTTATGACAGAAATTGGGACTGGAATTGCTGTCGCTAACTGAAGTCACAGTTAGGGATCACATAGATCATTTATTGAAGATTTGGTGTGATTGTGACTTACGCCTTCCCCATCGACTTCATTGTGAGAAGCCAGCAGGGAATGTCAGAAAGTCATTTGACTGTGGCTCACTGCAATCATGTGACCACAGGGACACCGATGTCCATAACTCCAAGGACCAGTCCATAACTATAGCTATTTGTTCAGAACCACTTTAAGTTTGAATGATTGTTAAACAAGTGGCTGAGAACTTGCCTATAGAAGGAATAAAAGTCTATAGCTTATCCTTGCAAAAAATCAGGGATCAAAAAGCAAAGAAATAAACTTTGGTTGCAATGAGTAAGAATGCAAACTGAGGAAAGAAAGGAATCTTTTAAAGCCAAATGACTCAATGCTTGAAATATATGTGTAATATCTATAATACATATAGATCCAGCATTTCTACTAACTAAAACAAAGCACTTATATTCTAAAGCATCCAAAATATGTATGCACAGGTTTCTTTCAGATAATAACAATCTCCATTTGGCTATTATGAAAATATCAATTAGAGAACAATCATCCAATGGAACAGCTTGCCTTCCGAAGTTGTGGGAGCTTTCAAGAAGAGATTGGACTGCCATTTGTCAGAAATGGTGTAGGGTCTCCTGCTGGGGGAGGGGGGAGGTTGGACCAGATGACCTACAAGGTCCCTTCCAACTCTGTTAATCTGTTAAAGCTTGATTTCTCACTGATTAAGTCTGCAGTCTAATTGTTGTTTGGTATGGACTTTCAGAGCCCTAAAAATACTTCTACAAGGATTTAGTTGAGTTTCAATAAGCAACATCAGTAGAAACAAATTCTATGCATGTCATTAGTTTACCTATACAGTCCATGGACAATAATTTCACCAGTATACAGTATATGGAAAAGAAAGGATTAAAGCTGGTGAGTCAAATAATATTTGTCTAATAATAACAAATGTTGCATGGTTGGGAAGTTTAAAAAGGGTACTAAGATAGGGAATTCTATTTATAGCTAAGTTAAGTTTGGATGTAACACAGGAGTAATTCAAAACGAACACAGAAGCAAAAGTAATCATAAAGCTGAAAGTGAGGAATAGCAAAGCATCCATGGGACCCGGTTAAAATTCAATTTCTGCTTCTCCTGGATAATGTTTTCTTATTTCTAATTTTCCCCTTTCTGCCATGTGTGGAAATTGTTTTGTGCAGCTCCAGTCCAAAGATATTTACACCATAATAAATGTGTTAGTTTTTGAAAGTTACAAGAAGCGTGTAGATTTTAGATCAATAAACTAATACAAGTTGTGGAAATTGTGAGGACTAATCTGTTCTATTAAGGCTGATTTATTATATTAGCAGGTTAATCAAAATATGCACTCATTCAGTGAGGTTGTTACTTACAGTAAATAAAGAGTTTAATCCCCAAACAACATCCTGAAAAGGGAAAAAAAAGGATTCAACCAAAATTAAATATCTCAAATGCATTATATATAAAAACAGATAGATAAATAAATAGATATGCAGACAATCAGAAAGATCATGAAACTACTGAAACATCCTTATGAATTTCATAATTTTTAAAGAACCTGATTTGCAAATTATTAAAAACAAATGCAAATCTTTGAAATTATGCAACCATTTAAATTTAAATGCCCTAGTTCCTGATTATTATCTCCCTGTTATCAGGTATGTTCATCTTAAAGCTATACAGCAGGCATGTCCAGCAGAGTGCATACAGCCCTTGATCATAAATGTTTAACATTATTGTGTGCTATATATATTAACTATATTATACAGTTTATATGCAGCCAAAGACAATTCCTCTTCAATCAGTGTAGCGCAGGCAACCCAAAAAGGCTGGACATGCCTGCTCTATTACATTCTGACATATTCTCGGACTTTCCAAGCTTAATGATACTCAGCTTATGAAAATAAAATATGCTGTTTAGCTGGCTGCCTGACTAATTATATCACTTTAGTGATTAACAATGGTTTAAAGAAATTATTTTTGGCAATTTCCTCTTGTCAATTCTACTCCCTTTCTTACTATTTCTCAATTTAGTGAGTTGAAGGGACTCTTTGAAACAGTGTAGTATTGTTTATAAGCACTGCAGGGGAGAACTGCTAACAACTTCTACCCTACTCCACTGATATAATCTTTCAAGGATCAAAGAGTATTCTGTTAATGGAATTATACTAACTGGATTTAACCCAGTGTCAATTAGCCAAAAAATACAATTTATTTTCTGCTACTTGTAGCTTCTTGGTTTTGTTTCCACAAAGTTTCCACAATGGAAATAAACAGCAAATATAAGCATACTGTATCATTCATTATCTAAAATCTTATTTGACTTTATTTGCTTTAATAATTATATCACTATACACAAAAATCCGTTTTAAATGTAAGTCTTCCTCTGAAAATGAAAAAAGTATCAGTGGATAATATGGCACCTGAAATAAACTATTCTTTGCTCTTAACAGTATACCTGTAGTACTTTAACAGACACTGAATTGATCGGGATATATGGGAGTCAGAATTCCAAGTTTAAGTTTTTTTTTATTATTTATTTGGACATGACATTCCTGGTCTCAGAGTTAAAAATAGAAATGTAATATAGATTGTAAAAAGGACCATGAAATTGATTGATAATGATTCTCTGGCACTTCTATACATAAAACTGTAGATTAAAAAATAAAATTCATTATCACTTAATAAGATTAAATTTTTCTAAAGAAAAAGAGAAAGCCTACCACTAGGAATAAAAGAATAACAGAGTTGGAAGGGGCTTTGGTGGTCTTCTAGTCCAGTCCCCATAAGTGTAGGTACATTAAAAAACGCATACAAATAAGTTTTTAAAAATCATTTTAAAATCTAGTCTAGTGATTGAAAATGGCTGTTTCTCGGTTTCCATTATATAGTATTACTGAGGCCTTATGATGAGATAAAATTCAGTTGAGAAGTAGGAAAAATAACATTAACATTTGTTGCATATACTTCCTCAAGTCTCACAGATTCACAATGATCTCAGATTATTTCACAAGATTTAGCTCCAGTCATCTGCACTGTCGCTGTCCACATACTAACAAGCTTTGCTCAAGTTTAAGCAGTTTTACCTAGTTAATTTATTTAAATTTATATGCTGCCCACTCCCTGTTGCAGTGACTCTGGACAGCTTTTAAAATGACTGCAAATATTCTTTATTCAGATGTTCATGGAGATTATTCCCTAAAAAGAAATATTGCCTAAAATTAGAATGGTTCCCTAAAAGTCACCTTTAAAGGTTCTAGTAAGCAGCACTGAGCAGATTCAATAAGAACACAAAATATTTAGTTTTTTGCTACTTGTATTGCCAATGTGTAGGCTCAAACCAGCCACTCTTATTAATGCCCAGTCAAACTTGAAATGGCTTTTCCTCCAGTGATATTCCAGGCTTCTCTTCTCCCTTCATTTAATTTCAAGCAATCATTTTGACAGGGTGAATTAAACAGAGTTGAATATTGTTACCAGAGTCATTATTACTTAATATTTAGAGTTAGTATTTGACTTCCGAGTGGTTGCTTAGCACCATTCAAAGTTATGATGGACTCCAAAAAGATACTTATGACCCAGCATCAAAGTGCCAATGACCAGAAGGAGGAGGGCTGCAGATTTATGGCTGTTTGCAGCATTTCATGATCATGTGACCACAATTTACAAAGTTTCTTTTGCCAGTACAGGTAGTCCTCTACTTACAACAGTTCGTTTAGTGACCATTCAAAATTAAACAGCACTGAAAGTGACTTATGACCAGGGGTGGGATACAACAGGGTTAACTACCGGTTCAGGATTTAATGTATCTCCTGTGATTCACTTAACTATGGTAACAGAGGTCATAAAATGAGGCAAATGCACTAAGCAAATGTCTCATTTAAAAACCTAAATTTTGAGCTCATTTGTGATCATAAGTTGAGGACTACCTTTACTGGCTTTTACTTCCAATTTCTGGCAAAAAAAACACCTATTATGGACAATCAGTTCACTTCACAATTGTGGCATTTGCTTTACAATTGCAAAAAAATCATAAAATCAGGTCAGTCACATGGGTGCCTCAATTTATAACTGTCATGATATACAACAGAAATTCCAAGCTCCATTAGGGTTATAAGTCAAGGACTACCTGGATATAAATTATTTGGTTGTCTATCAAAACAATTCCTGACTTCTTATCCTGCAAATTACCTCATAGGTTGTTGCTTCCATAAGCCAATAATATACCATGTTTTCCCAAAAGTAAGACCGGGTCTTATATTATTTTTTGCCCCCGCCATCCAACCTCGTCCTCCAACTCTCCCGCACATGTGGGACAAGCCTCCCGCCCACCATAGCACCTGCGATGCCCCGGCAAACAGGAAGTGTGGGGCACCCTCGTCCCCAAGAGGCAGTCGGGACTCCTCTATCTTCCTTGTTCCTCTGCTCCCCCCACAGGCACCCCCTGACACGAGCTACATTGAACTGGCCACACCCATCTTAACTGGGGTTTATTTTGGTGGTAGCACTTACACTATGAGCATCCTGAAAAATTATGCTAGGGTTTATTTTCTGGGTGGGTCTTATTTTCGGGGAAACACGGTAATCATCCTGCTTAGATCTTCAGGGAATTAAAATGTGCCTTAATATCACTTGCCACGGTTAATCACTGTAATGAGTAATCAAGTATGCAAAGACAAATTCATTTTTCCTAAACTTCTTAAAATCCACAGGTAGCAACTAAATGGTTAGGAAATCAAAGAAAATACTTTAGGATCTTTTTCAAACCTCTGGCAGAGAAGTGCTCATGTGGACTATGTACTTAGAATGCTTAAAATTCAGCTTTGGAACAATTAGATATTTGTTAACTAATGGGTAATCTCTTTTAATTCTTATGGCCCTAAATATGTTCTCTGGCAAGGTAACTCCCAATTCGTGTATGGTGTGCAGCAGTTACTCAGAATTTGGAAAGTGTGGCAGTCTAAATTCCTGTAAAACGTTTTTCAAGCTCCATACTGTTTTTCCAGTGTAGTTCTCTACTGTGAGGCTGGTGAAATTAAGACTGAAAACAAGACTGGGCAAACTTTTATCTACTGGTTAATAGACTTAACCATTCTGTGACTAACATTTTTTAATGAAAAATACAAAAAGTTAACAACATAAAGATTAAACAGCCTATAGAGAAAGATGCATTTTTACAGATTTTCTAAATCTGCAGAGACGCAACCCAAATGGTAATTTTACATTGTTTTAAAGTATGTATATTAAAGATTCAGGTTGTATTAATTTGCTGAGTAATGTGCATTTCCTACTAATTTAAATAAATCTGCATTAATTTCATTAACAGTTACACCTTAAATATTAAAGAGTTGCTATGATGATTCAATTAATCTTCTAAAAATACTTCATTCTCTCCAGAATGAGGAAACTAAGGAATGATAGATGTCAAATATAGATAACAAGGGAGGGCAGAGAGAAAAAAAACAGAAGGATCAGATATATATCCTGAACAGAATTGAATCTTTTCTGTGTTCACCATCACAATATTCAACTGAGGTACTAAAGTTAATAGATACGGACCTGATCACCAGAAATACAATGAACAAGCAGAATATTTAATAAAGGAGATAACCTACCAACCCCTCCTTTATCTCATAGTACTTTCAATAAAGTTTCTTTCAACAAATAAATAACAAGAAAAAGGTGAAGGAAACAGTTGATCCCCTAAAGAGAGAAGATGGCAAGGAAGTAACAGGCAGTAGAGAGAAAGCAGAGCTGCTTAAAACTCATTTTTTGCATCAGTCTTCATGCAAAAAGAAACTATAGCCCAACCTACCAAAAACGTAACTGTAAAAGACAGACTAGAAATAAAAAATTAAAATTAAAATAAGAAAGAAAGTGGTAAGAGTATCAACTTCAAACCGAAACTGGCAGAAGCCATTTTGTTGATTCTCAATTGCCACACAGTATGGGGGTGAGGTGGGGAGAAGGAGGCTGGAATGAACTGCCAGACACAATGTCCCTTTCTCGTGTTGGATGAGAACGGAGAAGAGTGCCAAGGGAGCCACCAGTGAACCTAACTGGACAATGTGATCTGTGACATTTGGAGAGAGAATTATTAACTATTTTAACTATACTGAAACTGCAGGAAATATTCGGAGTTGGTTTTACATTTAATCATGCCAATATGATGTGCCCAATCAAGAAGTTCTTTGAGAAAGATCTGAGTCGCAGAGTTCTGATTTGCTTGGGCTCGAAGATCGGAAACCTTCACAACCTGTCTTATCTTGATGAATATAAATCATTGCGACCTCACAGATTACATCCCAGAGTTCTGAAGGAACTGACAGATGTAATCTCAGAACCATTGTACCACATCTTTCAAAAATCCTGGAGCACTGGGGAACTACTAGAGGATTGGAAAAGAGCTGATGTAATTCCCATCTTCAAAAGGGGAGGGAAAAAAAACAGATCTAGGAAACGACATAGCAGTCAGCCAAACTTCAATATCTGGGAAGATACTGGAAAAGATAATCAAAAACCAGATCTCTGAACATGTGGAAATAAATAAAGTTATAACTAGGAGCCAGCATGGGTTTCTTAAAAATAGATCATGCCAAACCAATTTTATTTCATTCTTTGACAAAGTGACTAAGTTAGCAAACCAGCAAAATGCTGTGGGTATAGTATACTTAGACTTTAGCAAGGTATTCAACAAAGTAGACCACAGCCTACTTCTTGGTAAACTAGAAAAATGAGGGATAAACAGCATCACCACCAGATGGATTTATAACTGGCTGACAAACTAAGTACACAACAAGCAGTCCTTAATAGTAGTACATCTACACGGAGGGGAAGTAAGTAAGCAGTAGGATACCATAAGGTTCCGTCTTAGGCCCAGTACTCCTCAATATCTTCATAAATGACTTAGATGAGGGAATAGAAGGAGAACTCATCAAATTTGCAGATGACACTAAGCTGGCAGGAATAGCCAACACACCAGAAGACAAGCTCAGGATCCAAAAAGATGTTGACAGACTTGAACAATGGTCCCTATCCAACATAAAATTTAATGTACAGAAAAGTTATGTTTTACACCTAAGCAGGAAAAACTAAAGATACATGTAGATATTAGGTGAAACCTGGCTCAAAAACAGTAACTGTGAGCGGGAATCCAAGTGGACGATCATTTGAACACGAACTAGTATAGTGTATGGCAGCAGCCAAGTAAGCTAATACAATCCTCCATTGTATAAACAAAGGCATAGAATCAAAATTACATGAAGTATTAGTACTGCTTTATAAACCTATAGTAAGACCACACTTGGAATATTGCATCCAGTTTTGGTCACCACATTAAAAAAAAGATGATACTTTGAAAAAAGTGCAAGGAAGAGCAACTAAGATGACTAAGGGTCTGGAGACAAAAACAGATGAAGAATTGCAGGCCAATCTAGAGAAAAGAAGGACTAGGGATGACATGATAGCAACATTCCAGTATTTGAGGGGCTTTCACAAAGGAGATCAATTTATTTTCCAAAGCATCAGAAGGCAAGACAAGAAGCAATAGATGGAAACTAATAAAGGAGAGAAGCAATCTGGAATTAAAGAGAAATTTCCTAAAAGTGAGGACAATTAACCAGTAGTACAGCTTGCTTTCAGTTAAGTGCTTCATCACTGGAGGTTTTTAAAGAAAAGACTGCACAACCACCTGTCTGAAATGGTGTAGGGTCTCCTGCTTGAGCAGAGGGTTGGACTAGAAGATCTCCACGATCCCTTCCAGCTCTATTCTGATTGAAGTAGAACTGGAAGTCAGATTTCCCATCATTCTTTGGGTACTCTGAAAATCTTTCATATTTATGGTTAACTGCCTAGTTATCTTTTACAAAACAGGCAGCCATGTAAATTTCTAAATAAAAAAAATTAAGTCTCAGCTATTTTAGAGGACAAGAGCTTAAACTCCCACTGAAATCAATATTACATGGGTTGGTTGTACCTTAAGCATTTGTTTTCTGAAATGTTTCTCATATACAAGGTAAAACCAAAGAAATATTTATATATAACTCACCTTTAAGGTTCTAGTGGGAGCCCAGCCAGTACCATCAATAGAATGTTCTCTTAATAAACTGAAAGAGGTAAGAAAATATTATCTTACAATTCACATTTTTAAATACACTAGGTTTTAGAAATGTAATCAATGTAACAGAACATGCACATTCACTTAATGAATACTGTAGAGTAATATTTTACAAGTATTGCCAAAGTATATTTACATTATAAAAAGTTCTGAAAGTATCATATTTATATCAAATATAGGTATTCCTCGACTTACAACCATTTGTTTAGTGACCGTTCAAAGTTACAAAAGCATGAAAAAAGGAAATTATGACTGTTTCTCACACTTGTGACAGTTGTAGCAACCCCAGTCACATGACTCACTTAATAACTGTCTTGCTTAGCAACATAAAATTTGGGCTGAATTGTGGTCGAAAGTCAAGAATAACTTGACTTACAACAATTATGTATGTAAACATATACCTTTAGTTTTAAAAAGATATGGAATTATACCTATTTCTGAAGAAGTTATTTCTTCAGATAATGAGAACTATTAAAATTATTAATATTGCTAGGTTTTTTTTCTTCATATCCCTCATCTACCTTCTTGACTATTATTCTGTTAAACATGACTGTTAGTCTATTATCATTGGCTTGATAAAGATTCTCTTTTTTTATGTCAGCTTCAGTTATTTGAACACTAGCTACCACTAGCCTTCTTAAAACTGAACGTAACTATTTTCCTTAATCTATTTTAATAAGATTTAATCTATCATCTCCTGATGGCAGCCTCAATAAAATGGTCTCTAGTAGTTCTGATGTTTTTATTATTTTCTGTGGCTCTGCGAATTTCATACTCAAGAGATAAGATTTTGAATATCAGACAGTGGACTTTAAATAACATGCAGCTTTCTGGGACTATTTGTCCCTTTTCAATGCTGAGGAAATTCTGACTGAGGGAATGACGGTTATCTCTTTCAGCATGGCAGTTAGAAAGAAGCAGAAGAGAAACAAGGCAAGAAGGGGCAAGCAAGAAGGCATTTTACAAAGACTCATGAAGCATGGGGCAAGAAATTCGCCCCCCTTGCTGTATTTAACTAATCTTTGCTTAGTTGAAAATAAGACTGATGAAATACTCCTTTTAAATAGGAACAACTCAGACTTTTCCAATTCAGCAGCCCTCTTCTTCATTCAAATATGGCTAAATGATTAAATTAATGATAGTTGCTTGCAAATGGTCAGAATTTCAGATTCAAAGAGCAAATAGAATTGCAGAAACATCTGGTAAAAAGAAGGGAGGTGGTATCTGCTTTTATATTAACAACTGATGATATAAAAATGTCACTATATTAAAGAAATGTTGTGATGTGGACTTAGAGACATTATTCATTATTTGTATACCCTATTATGTTCCCCAAGAATTTTCTTCATTCATCCTAGTTGAGATCTACATACCACTCCAAGTTTGCATAAACAAGGCATTGCAAACCTTAACTGACCAAATCCTGTGGAGATATCCAGACTCCCTACTTATCATTATGATGCAGTGGTGCGTTTCAAAAAAGTTTACCACCGGTTTGGTGGGCGTGGCTTGGTGGGCGTGCTTTGTGTGTGTGCAAATGCACACTTTGTGCAGGGGCAGAGGCTTTCCAACTCACCTCCTGCAATCCTGTACTCTGTCGCTTCAGCAGCTGATGTGTGGCAATCTGCTGTGCCGCTCAAAGCAGCTGCACTTCACAAGCAGGGAATAAAGGTCAATAGGGAAGCCCAGGTGGGCAGGTGGGCCCAACACCAACTCCAACAGCTCCTCAGAGAACCGGTTTGGTCTCTGCTGCTCTTTGGCGCTACCGGTACACCAGTACCGGGCCAAACTGGTAGAATACCACCATTGGTATGATGGTATTTTAACAGAGCTAACCTAAGGCAAGAGCTGCCAAGATACATTCAACATGTCAACTGTCTCACAAGAGAAATTCACCAGTGCTACTCTACATTAAAAGATGCCTACAATCTGGAACTGGCCAATGACCTGAATGTGTTCTCCTGTAGATTTGAGAGGAGACTTCTGTCAATGATTGTTGCCTTTTCCATCTCAGATACACCACCAACAACAGCCAAGTCAACTCCATCCCTCTGGGCCCACCACCTCTTGTGATCACAGAAAAAGATGTGTGAGATCTGTTTCACAGACAACTGTAGAATCAGGCTGGAAAAGCACCAGGCCCACACAGGGTAATTCCTTTTGCTTGAAAGTCTGTGCTGATCAACTGGCCCCAATCTTCACCTGCATCTTTATTAAATCACTGGAGATGTGTTATGTCCCTTCTTGTTTCAAATGCCCTACTATCATTCTGGTGCTCAAGAAACCTTCCATCAAGGAGTTGAATGATTACAGACCAGTTGCTCTGACATCCATAGTTATGAAAACCTTCGAAAGGTTAGTGCTGGCCCACCCAAAAGCTATCAAAGATTCACTGCTAGAACCCTTGCAATTTACCTACTGTGCAAATAGGTTGGCAGATGATGCTGTCAACATGGTACTGCACTACATCTTAACATTTTGAATCCCTAAAGACCTACAGTGCATTCAGAAAGTATTCAGACCCCTTTCACTTTTGCCAATTTTGTTATGCTGGAGCCTGATTCTAAAGTTGTTGAAGTTTATTTTTTTCATTAATCTACACTCAGTACCCCATAATGATAAAGTGAAAAAAAATTAGAAATGCCTTTAAATTTATTAAAAAGAAGAAAACTGGCCTATCATATTGGCATAAGCATTCAGACCTTTCACTCAATAATTTGTTGAAGCACCTTTGGCAGCAATTACAACCTCGAGTCTTTTTGGGTATGACGCGACAAGCTTTGCACACCTGGATTGGGGGATTTTCTGCCATACTTCCTTGCAATTCTCTCAAGCTCAGTCAGGTTGGATGGCGATCATGGTTGGACAGCCATTTTCAGGTCCCTCCAATGATGTTCAATAGGTTTCAAGTCTGTCTGGGCCACTCTAGGACATTCACTGTTGCCCCTAAGCTTGCGCTACCTTGGCTGTGTACTTAGGATCACTGTCATGTTGGAAAGTGAACTTTTGGCCCAGTCTGATGTCCCGAGTGCTGTGGAACAGGTTTTCATTGAGGATATCCTTGTACTTTGTTTAACTTTTCTTCAACCCTGACCAGTCACCAAGTTCCTGCTGATGAAAAACAGCATAATGCAAACACCAAGCAGGCTTTCATATGTTTTGCACTGAGGAGAGGCTTTTGTCTAGCCATTCTGACATAAAGCCCAGATCGGTGGAGGGCTGCATTGATGGTTGTCCTTCTGGAACTCTGTCCCATTTCCACACACAATGGCTGAGCTCAGTCAGAGTGACCATTGGGCCTTTGGACACCTCTCTTACTAAGGCCGTTCTTTCCAATTGCTCAGTTTGACTGGGCGACCAGTTCTTGGAAGAGTCCTAGTTATGCCAAACTTCCTCCATTTGAGAATTATTGGAGGCCACTAGCTCTTGGGAACCTTCAGTACATCAGAAATTTTATTGTAGCCTTCCCCAGATCTGTGCCTTGCAATAATCCTGACTCTGAGCTCTGCAGGCAGGTCCTTCATGGCATTGTCAGCTGTGACGCCTTCTGTAGAGAGGTATGTGCCTTTCCAAATCATTTCCAATCAATTTAATTTACCACAGGTGTCCAATCAAAGTGTAGAAACATGTCAGCAATGATCAACAGAAATGAGAAGCACCAAGAGTTAAATTTTGCATGTTGCTGCAAAGAGTCTGAATACTTATGCCAACGTGATATTTCAGTTCTTCCTTTTTAATAAATTTACAAACATTTCTAAAAATTCTGTTTTTGCTTTGTGTTGCATGCCAAACTAGACACAAGGACAGTCCCCCGTACATACGTCCCCCCATGCCACCTCTCTGCTGAACACCTAATTCCCATAGCACTGTTTCAGGCCTAAGGATATTTACCCATACAGTAGGTTGTATTGCTATTAACATTCTCATTTCTCATTCTTTCTCATCTTCTCTTCTTTCCTACTAACTTCTCCTATTGGTATCATTCTTTATCACTTGTTTATATGTTATGATTAATGATTTGTGATCTATGATTAGTGATCTATGATTATATGATTTGTGATCTATGAACTATCACTTTGTTGTTTGATTGAAAACTTATACACCAGAGACGAATTCTTTGTGTGTTCACTTGGCCAATAAAGAATTCTATTCTATTAGTCACGCTTGGCCAATGAAGAATTCTATTTCTATTTCTGTTCATTCCTATTCAAATTTCTAATTAATTTTCTTCGTTAGCAACCTCATTTCAATATTGCAGAAATAATATTTATAATATTATAATATTTCAGAAAAGTTTGGCCAGTGCATAAATTATGGAAATATTATGTGATGTCCAGATTTAACTGGGGGAGCAACATCTCTTAATATTTCATTTGCTTGATCTATTTGTCATGGAATAAACCTATAGTCTGTGCAGTAATATTTACCCCCTTGCAGATGTTATGAATTTTTCCTTATTTCTCTCTCTAAATCTTAATTAAGTTTCATGTGGGGCATCTGAATGAACAAATAAAATCAACATTTGACGCCAGTTTCATTTTTTAATTATAATTTTATTAATAATATCAAAGTATAAATACAAGTTATGAAAATAGTGGGAAAACGGAGGAGTGAAAGGGGAAAGGAAAAACTGTAGGGTAACGGGGAAAAGAAAACGAAAAGCATTGACTTCAAACTCTTTTTAGTGCAGTAGAATACATTATAGCTTAAACTTTTTACTTTTGCATATGTAATACGTACTAGCTATTTCTATAACAACAAACTTATCTAAAATCAGCGAAACCCAAAGTAAAATTTCATTTTTCCCCATCGGAAGCACAAAATCCACAAGCAGTTTCCAAGCAGAAGCAAAATTGAATGTATTCTTTTCTTTGATCAGAGAAGTTAATTTAGCCATATCTGCTAGTTCCATCAGTTTTTCCAGTTATTCATCCATTATTTCAGAAATAAAGTGGTCCAGTGTGAAAAGTAATAATGCTCCTCATTAACTAAGGACCAATTATTTCAATTATCAATTTGATAAACAAACTTCCTCAAAACATCTGCCCCTCCATAGTTTCCTGGAACTACTGTCACCTGGTCAAGTACAATTTTGGCCTGTATGGAAATCACTATATAGACTATGTGCCATGATAAGAAGATCAAAGTACAATCTAAGAAAATGGGACTTCCCTATAGAAGATACTCTGTGTGAATGTGGAGAAAAATTCATCTCCCATATGCTATGGTGCATATTATGTTCTTCAACATGTACGGAGGAAGACTCATGCTGCCAATACAGCCTGATACTGGGTGAATATCATTTAGTTTTAATCCTACTTATTTTGTATACTATTTACATGTGTTACACTTTTATGACCTATTTTACTTGCTCAATATTGAAGGTTTATTATCTATAATTTGAAGGTACTTCTGACACAAATCAAGATCAATAATCAGTGTGCCCCATTTCAGACTCTTGAATAAGAATATGTTGTGCTCAAAGGATATTTCTAAAGTTCTTTAGGAAGAATTCATTTGTGCTTATCTGTCTGAAAAAAGTTATAACATCATTTTTAAAACTATTGAGTTCCACTAATGCATTTCTTTTGTCTTCTCCACTTAGGACTAATATCTAGAGACCTAGTCCTTAACTGGAGAAGACATAAATGCATTTTCCTAAATGCTGGGAAAGAGAAGGCCAAATTTACCTCCTTAGAGAATGCATTCTGTAGACTAGGAATTATAGAGATGAAGGTACCTCATATGAACTTCTGCAAGGTAGGGCTATTTTTTCAAAGTTCTTTCCTGCTGATCCAAATAAGTGCACAAGTTTATAGCATGTGAAGCAGTCCCACAATAATCAGACCTAAAGCCATTTATGGCTTTAAAGTTCAACCTCAAAAACAGATAGTCCCTGGCTTACACCCACAATTGGGATCAGAATTTCCGTTACTTAGCAAGACAAGTTAGTCACACCCAATTTTTGGACTATTTTGCTACAGTTGTTAAGTGACTAACAGAGTAATTAAATGCATCCGATTCCCCCACACCACACATTGACTCTGCTTATTGGAAGCCATCTAGGAAGGTTGCAAATGGCCAATGTCCATCATGCCAGTTGTCAAGTGCTCGAATTTTGATCATATGACTGTGGGGATGCTACAACAGTCACATGTGCAAGCACTAGTTGTAAGTCATGTTAATTAATCAGTGGAGTGACTTGCATCCAGAGGTTGTGGGTGCTTCATGCCTAAAAGTTTTCAAGAAGAGACTGGATAACCATTTGTCTGGAAAGGTATAGGGTCTTTTGCTCCAATAGGGGGTTGGACTAAAGAACTTCAAGGTCTCTTCCAAATCTGTTAGTCTATGATTCTATGAATTTAAGTGCCATTGTAACTTTGAGTGATAGGTAAGTGAATGATTGCAAGTTGAGGATTACCTGTATTCAGATTGAGTCATTTATCAAGGGTAGCTCCAAGTAAAGCATTTTGCAGGTGCCAAGATTAGTTGTAATTAATGTGTGGATAACTTTTCCTAGAGCTCCCTGAATCAAGAAGGGTTGCAACTAGTAGAAAAGCTATAGTTGTCCAAACTTAATCCTTGTAACAGTTGCAATCTGCAGTTCGAGCACCCGCAAAGAGTGAACTTTCTTGGGGAAGGCAATTTGATCCATCAGTCCCCAGGTAAGCTGGAATTGGTAAGCTTCTCCTTAACAATTCCGCCTTGCCTTAATTTATATTTCTTTCTGTTAATGGACTGGTTTAATCTTACAAAATTCTATGAAAATTAGAGAGAGATTGAAGAGAGGAGGTGAGTGACAGAAAGAAAATAAAAATAAAAGGAAGAAAATGAGTTATTATACAGGGACTTAGATTACCAAGCTCACTAAAGCAAGTTAAAACAGAATTTTTTTAAAAAAATCAAATTTTCAGGGGACAAAGGAATTTTAGATGTGCTTGTCAACAGACAAGAAGATGGAAGCCTAGAAAACACAGTTTATCACCAGGCTACCAATATTCCATGCATTCTGAATTTCAACAGCAACCATCTACTGCCACACAAAAAGAGATGCATCAGAACACTATATGGCAGGGTGAGAACCCACTATAGTACCCAGCAAGCCGAACAGCTGGAGAGCAGGTACATACATGACAATTCAGGAAGAATGGGTACCTACAAACATCTGCTACAAGATGTCTGTGGTGGGGAAAGAAAGGAAGAAACAAGGTACAAGACCAACCACATGGCACATCTTGCCATACAACATTTTGGAAGCTGTAGAACACAACAAGATTTGCAAGTGGGCACTGCATACTACCCAGAGGCTACCATATGAGGACAAATTATGCATTGTAAAGATTACTTGGAGGTGGGAGATACTTCCAATGTAATCTACTGGATCCCCTGCATGGATTGCCCATGACTATGTAGGACAGATGGGGAAGAAGTTAACGACCAGACTGCAAGAACACAAGTGAGCAATCAGACGAGGAGACCTCACACTGCAATGAACGACAACATACATTTAATTTTGCAGCTACTAAGATTGTTCGATGAGCAGGAACAAAAACAACCAGAGAAATGATTGAAGCCAGGGAAATGGACACCTGGTCAGTGAACAAGAGTGCTTTTTTATCACCATCTTATCAAGTACTTAGAGGCGAGGGCTTGGCAACACAAGGAAACAACAGCAAATGACTTAATAGCCAGCCACCAATAGCCCAATCAACATCTAAAAAGCCACATACAACAGAGGTACCACATAAATACCACCCACATAATAGCCCAAAACATACACTCTGCTCGAGAGAAGTCCCCTGAAGATGGACTCCAGAAACGAGTCTGAAAGCTTGGAAGACTAAACCTCTAGCCCTGGTGGTCAACCCAGATTAGTTCCTGCAACATTATCCTGGGACATGTATATTCGCCTTCATTCATGGAAAATATTGGTTGTCTATTTTATAAGCTATCACTTTTATTTCACTTTGTTAAAGCAAAAGATGATTATAACATTCCTCTCCTAGTCATAGAGGAAGACAGTATACCATGTTACACTTTCTTTCCTTTCGTTTGTTAAATTTATATCTGAGCTTTCTTTTTTAAAAGCTATGTAGTGACTCCATTCCTTCCCTTTATTTTAACTTCCTTTCTGTCATTCAGCTCTCTTCAACCGCTTTAATTTTCATAAAATTCTGTCCTATTTTCTTTATAAGAATGTACACAGTTGATGTTGTTCTTTCTTTAAAATGATGAAAGTAATTTACCATTTCAGAGGGGCATATTTAATAATTAATAGATTTAAGATCAGATAATGCCAATGTTTTAGTTTATAAAAATTACAATTACTAGAGTATAGAAGCAGGTAGATGGTTATCTTTATATTTAATATATCTTTTGCATAATTTTTGTCCACTGAATTAGCTGCTAATTAACTGCTCAACTCTTGATCAAACAGACTGAAGCAACAAGAAAATCCTCTATTTAGAAGTATTAGGCATTCCATTTTCTTTTTAAACTTATATGCTCTTTACCCACCCACCCCTTTTATGTACATATTTGATAAAATAGTAATAAAAGAAAACTGAACTATTTAAATAATGAATTACCTCAAACAGATTTCCCCTGTCTCAGTTATATTTGGATGCCAGATTCTTGTCAAACATTTTACCTTTGGAGGCTGTCAAAGAATAAAACAGAGATTACAATTTGTTATATATGAAAGGCAAATTGCTCCTTTTCTATCTCTCTACCTTCTATGCAGTGTGTATCTCAGCTCCATGAAGACACAGAAAAGACAGAAAATTCCTATCCCTGCCCTTTCTAACATATTTTTTCTTAGCTTTCTTCTTAGCTATAAAAATCAAGTATTGGGTAAACCATGCATTATTAACAAAACCATGACAAAGGTTTACATATATCAAATTAGAAATATTTTAATGTCTTTCATTTAAGCCAGGGGTATCAAACTCAAGGCTCGTGGCTGGATCCAGCCCATGAGATGCTTAGATCTGGCCTGTGGGGCCGCCCTGTAAACAGCAAAGGACCAGCCCATGGTGCTTCTGTCAGCGAAAACTGAGCTCGGGAGGGCTGTGCACGCCTCCTGCAGCCCTCTGCCAGTGAAAACAGGTTGGGGGTGGGCGCACCTGCTCCCCCGAGCTCTGCTTTTGCTGGCAGAGGGCTAGTAAAACAAACTAAAAACAAAACAAAAGGATAATGTTTCCCCTTTTGCATTTGAGCATGCAAGGAAGGAAAGGAGACAGGGAAAGACAAAGAAAAAGAAAGATGGGAAAAGAGCAAGGAAGGAAAAATAAGGAAAGAGGGGAAGGAAGAAGAATGAATGAAGAGGGAAGGAAAAAGAAGATAAGGAAGTTAGGAAGATTATAATGAGAGCTGTGAGGGAGGGTCTTAGCACTTGGCCACCACAGGTGCTCCCGACACGAGTAACTTCGCCCACCCTGAGGTTAAACACAACCCTCATGCGGCCCTCAATGAAATCAACTTTGACACTCCTAACTTAAGCCAACTCATAATATTAGAAAACTTTAGGTTATTTGATGGATACAAATCAAGTTAGCATAGGGCTCATTTCTGGTTGGGGTGATGTGATTTCTGACTTCTTTAAACATAGTATCTATTTCCTAATAAGCTTAGTTAAAACTTATTTTAGAAATTTGGAAAAAATTGACATATTCTTTGGCTGTTTACTTTTCTTCTGTACCTTCATTCCTCAATCATCCTTTTTTAAAGTGAAGGATAGATCTGTTTAATATAAGGAATGGGAAGATACAGAAGTTACATATTGTGTTTTAATCCGAGGCACTATTGAGGGATTTTCATAAGATTCATCAGTATTTTGTGCTGCAACACAATAAGAAACCCAAATTATTTTCCAAAGGGGCTTAAGGTTACAAAACAGAAGCCTTGATTGCAATTGCAAATAAATAAAATAGATGAATATAATTTTTCATAAGTTTTAATGGGCTTAAGGAACCAAATATAGATTGTTGAAGGAATGAAAGTACTTGACTCTCTTGATATTAAGATGTAATTTCTGACCAGCTCATTTGCACAAATCCTACTATTGGCTTAATGTCTATATTTCTTAACATGCATAAATTGATACAACAGAAGAAACTAATTCAATTGATTTAAAGGAATTAATTCAATTCCTGCTGTTTTGTTTGAAAAATTAACATAAGATTTTGGAAAACCTTACAATGAAAGATAAATTTATTGAATTATGATCACAATTAATTCATGATACTTTTTTCATAATAAAGTTTGTACAAATGTCATTCTATGCTAAAATGTGTTTTAAATGTTTGTATTTCTCTTTAAAAATCCCAAAAGTATTAATACTGTATTAAAATATAATACAAATAATTTTATGATTTTTCTTCCCAACTCTTTTTATAATGTTTTCCCATAGAAGAAAAACCAAAAGAAAAAAGGAAAGTGTGGAAAAAAAATTAAATGAGGGGAAAAATGAAATATTTTAAATGGTTTCCAAGCTTCTTTTCAACAGATAATTATAATTTTATTTTCCCTATTCCCCTAGAGATGCAATACACGTATCTTCAGCTTCTCATTTAATCCACATTTTTCTCAATCTTCAGATCCATAAATCATAGAATCTAGAATAGGGTTGGAAGGAACCTTGAAGATCTTACTTTTTGGTGAAACTCATATTTTTGAAGATCATTTTATTATTTTTTTAGCAAGGTTTCCAGACATTCAGGAAAAAAACTGTTGATTTTTCTCTGACTAAATCACTTTTGCCATTTCTATAAATTCTGACCTCTTCACTATCCATTCCTCCACCGCTGGAATTATTTTTCTCCTTTTCTCACTTACTTTTCCTTTTCCTTTGGCTTTGGTTTTATTGCTTTTTAGTTTTACCCTGAAATTCTGTTTTTTTAACAAAAAGTTTAAAGGTAACCCAACAAAGCAATATGATCTGTGGGTTTTTTTACAAAGATAAACAAGTTTGAATAGGAAAGGTTTATGAAAATGTTTATAGAACAACAATACTTTAAACTCTCAGCTCTAGGATACCACAGCAATCAACATTTATTTCATTTTTATTCAACATCTACATGAAGTCACCAGGTGAAGTCATCCATCAGGGTCAGGTATCACCTGTCCACCCCTGACAACCAACTTTCTACTCTGACCTTGAGTGAATGAAGTGATGGTGTCCAAGTGCTGTCAAGATACCTTAAGGCTGATATACCAGAGGTACATGTTGAGGCTTAATACTTATAAGGCACAGAGGTTCAGAGTTCATAAGCCATCCAACTTAGAACAGATCTTATCTTCAGTTCTAAACAAAAAAATATTCCCCCATGTAAAATTGTTGTGTAACTTGGGGGGTCCTCCTGAGGTACAGTATGTGCTTGATGAACAAATGGCAACTCTGGCTAAGGGGTATCTTGTACAAAAATTATAATGGGAGGCACTGAACCGTCAGTCATGACTTAGCTACCTCTTGTTTTACTCTACATAGAAGTGTCTCTGATTAGCATGTGGAAGCTATTACTGATCCAGAATGCAGCAACCCAATTAGTTATAGGAATGCTTCAGTACACCCATGTAACACTTTAATTTGAAAACTGTACTGGCTCCTTTTTGAGTGAAATTCAAGGTGCTGGTTTAAAGCCCTTCATGGTTTAGAAAATGAATATCTTTTCAGATGGTCCCAGCCACCTGAACGGAACTTTGTCCTTGGCTTTTAGAAAGAGATTTAAAATGTGACTACTTTTTTTAGTCATAGGGAGAAATATTATAACTTCTCTCTTGTGAGGAATGTTGTTTTAAATTTTAAGTCAGACTGTGATATTCCCAATTTTTTTTATTTTGAACCCCCCTTATCCCTAAGGATTTGCTTTGTTATTAAATGTTTATACTGCTATGCTATTTATTTTGAATCTGAATTATATTTAATTATATTGAAAAAATCAAACTAATCTCTCCTATATCTTCCCAGTCACTTTCTTTCTCACTAATATAAAATAACAGGGTTGAAAGGATCTTTGGAGATCTTCTAGTCCAACCCTCAGCTCAAGCAAGAAACCCCTTACAATTGTAGATAAATTGTTGTTCAACCTCTTCTGGAGATTTTCAAATGATGGCGCATCCACCATTTCTGGAGGCAAACCGTTCCACTGATAAATTGTTGTCACTGTCAGGAAATTTCTCCTTAATCCTAGATTGGATATCTTTAGTAAACTTCTCTTACTCTTTCTCCTGTCCTCGGGTCCTTTGAAGAATAGGTAAATCGCCTCCTCTCTGTGACATACCCTCAATTGGAAGACTGCTATCATATCATCTCTAGACTTTCTCTTTGTTAGACTGGACGTATCTAGTTCCCACAAATCATTCATCGTATAGTTTAGCCTCCAGACCTCTTATCATATTTGTTGCTCTTCTCTACACTCTAGAGCAGGGTATCAAACTCAAAGCCCATGGGCTGCATCTGGCCTGCAGGGTGCTTAGATCTGGGCCACAGGGCCATCCTGGTAACAGTGACAGACCAGTCTGTGGTGCTTCATGCCACCAAAAACAGAGCTTGGGAGGGCGGCCCTCCTGAGGCCCATTTTCACTGGCAGAGCGCTTGGGCAATTACAGGCACCCCTGACATGAGTGATGTTGAGCTGGCTACGCCCACTCTGGCCTCACCCACCCAGCTCCGCAAGGTCAAGCACAACCCTGATGCGGCCCTCAATGAAATCAAGTTTGACACTCCTGCTCTAGAGCTTCAAAGTCTTTTTGATGTTGTGGGGACCAGAACTTGACAGTATTTCAAGTGTGGTCTCACTTGAGTATGAAGAGATACTATCACTTCATGTGATCTTGAAACTATCTCTCAATTGATGCAGTTTAGGACTAAATTGGCCTTTTTGGCCGCAGTGGCACATTGCAGACTCATACAGTGGTTGTCCATTAGGACACCTAGTTCTTTCTCACAGTTCCTACTATTGAGTCAGATACCTGTGAATTTGAATAATAAATCATTCATTCCGGGATGTGTCAAATGGCATGTGAAAAGGCTCAGATTTCATTGCTTAAGTGATTTGATCCTGCTGTATCTATAGCTTTTTAAAATTCAAATGGCATGTGAAAAGGCTCAGATGTCATTGCTTAAGTGATTTGATCCTGCTGTATCTATAGCTTTTTATTGGTTTCAAAATATGAATGCCCTTTAAATTCAGAAGGAATTTTCCTATTGGGCACCAGGGGAAGGTTCTGTGGAGGGTGCTTTTTCCATGGCTTGGGGTGTGTGGTTTCACTTGCTGCCTGGATCTTGCGCGTGTGCAGATGGGGCTTCACTCACTTGCACTTGTTCATGACTTGCCACGGATTGGTGCCAGCCCATGGCCCAGGGGTCGGGGACCCCTGCTTCAAGTCTTCCGAGTGGACATATGGCAAACCTATCATATCTCTGCAAAACAGGGAGGAAAGGAAAGGCCAACATTACGGCAATATAAATAAACTAACAGAGCTTCTCTGAACAAGTTCACATGAGCTCCAGGGAAGTGAGGAAGCCTGCAGAATCTAAAGTAGAGCACTACAAGGCCCAGAAGAAGACACTATGTTCAAAACCCTGAATGAAGCCTGTTGAAAGGACATGGATCTATGTGATCCAATTTGTAAAGCAACTTAAATGGAGTAAATTTAAAGTATAAAATGACTTTCAGAGAAGTAGAGCACTTAGGACCATATGAATGGCTGTATCTTTGATCCAGGAAAGAACAAAGTCGAAATGAATGAACCAAGTATGTAAAAGAATTTCAGCAAGACTACAATATGTTGAAAAGTGGAGAAATTCAATAATACCTACAACGGGAGTATGGTAAAAATGATGGAATTGCAAAATGGCTAAATTAACTTCTTTACTGAAAGACAAAGCAACTGGAAATTCCTTATAGACTTTTTTCATGGAAAAATGTGCTTATGATTTGTGGTTTTAATGATTAGAAAAAATCTGCATAATATAAAATAATAAGCTTTTTTCTAATTAGAGTAAGAGATAATTTTTGTCAACAATTTTATAATTGTACTTTCAGTATATTTATTGCAAAGAAAATTGGAAGTCTCTTTTCTTCTTTTCTGAACTTTTTTCTTTCTTGTTCTCTTTTCTGCATTTTTTCATTAGCTTAATGTTTCAAATTTCATTAATGTTTATGTTCTGTGTAAAACTTTTAATGACATTTATGAAAAGATAAAGAATTAAAAGCAAAATGCTTACCATGCTTACCATGAATAAGAAAGTTAAAAAGATGGACTAAAGGGACAGTTAAATTTGGAATACTGTCTTATTTAAAGTATTTTTTTAAATTAAATAGATAATGTATCTCTGCATGGGAAAGAAGAATATTTAAATCTGTCATGGAAGCTGACTGGCTGACTGTGGTAAACAAATAAATAAGAAATAAAAAGAAGGGAAACAAGAACTTCTGGGAACTTCATGTGGTTATGGAAATATGGAGTATTGGAGTAATTGAAAGGGACTAAAACATTATGGACATTTTAAAAAACCTTTTGTTTTGTTACTCCTTTTATTATTACAAATTTGAAATAAAGAAAAAGTTATTGCTATAAAAGGAGTGAAAGTTATAGGAGGAAGGAGAGGATTTTTGGGCCATTCCAGAATAATATATTTGGTTATGACAAATGAATGTGCAAAACTGGGTATTATTTCATTAGCCAGCAAGATTATTTTATGTGTATAAGATGAAGAAATATACAGTACCCACACAGACAATGAAATAACAAGTATGTTTGTGGAATACTGAACCTTTAATGATTTAAGAGCTGTGGTAGCACAGTGTGCAGCACTGCAGGCTACTTCTGTTGACTGTTGATTGCCAGCACTTGAGCAGTTCAAGTCCCACTAGCTCAAGGTTGACTCAACCTTCCATCCTTCCAATCTGTGACCCAGATTGTTAGGGGCAACAACTAACAATCTGTATCTTTGAATCTTTGACTCTGTACACCACTTAGAAAGGGCTGTAAAAGTACTGTGAAGCGGTATATATGTCTAAGTGGTATTGCTAGTGCTAATAATGAAAATGGAAAGAGCTAAAATAATAATTTTAGACTGCATGATTGAAAAAGTGTTGAAGACAATGACAAAGGGTTCCTGGTTATGTTTACAAGAAAAAATAACTTTGATTGTAATTGCTGTAATGAAAGTTAGAAGTCATAGTCTTTTTTTCCTTTTTTCCTTTTTCCTTAATTGTTTCCTTTTTCCTTTTACTTTCTTTTCTTCTTTTCTGTCTTTTATATATTTCTTATTTTTCTTTGAAGTAAACATTTTCATTAAAAATATTAAAAAGAGAGAAAATATGCTTTAAAAAGATTTTTAGACAACTCTCTTCTCTTTTAGACTTCACCTGAAAGAAGACAAGAACTCTTGTAGAATCTCAAGATCAACAAGGGTCTTGCTAGACTTGGACATTGGGTCCTATCCAGTGGTGTGATTCAGCCAATTTGTACCGATTTGGCAGAACTGATACCTAATTTTTTTATTGACTTTGGTGAACCGATTAAGAATAAATCTGTGTTTTCCAGAATACGTCTGGTTTTAATTCAACTTCCAAGTGGAAAAGAAACCCTCACCCCAAATGTTCGCACTCCCAATCCCCTTAAGGCTCTCGTTGGGAAAAACTCTGTGGCCTTTAAACTAAAGCCAACCAAGCCGGGCGCAAGAATAGATCTAAAATGCTCTCCACCCTTTGCCTAGCAGCTTAGGTGCGAGGACTCTCCAAACTTTCTGGAATCAGTAACAGAGGAATCATCTTAAGTAGGGGGCTGTCTTTCTTTCTTTCTTTCTTTCTTTCTTTCTTTCTTTCTTTCTTTCTTTCTTTCTTTCTTTCTTTCTTTCTTTCTTCCTTCCTTCCTTCCTTCCTTTCCTTCCTTCCTTCCTTCCTTTTCTCTCTCTCTCTCTCTCACACACACACACACGTTTGCAGGTTGATACTTCTTTTTCCTCTTCTCAACTGACTTTATTGCACACCATTTATAGTTCTCCAAACCTGCGCCATGAAAGCTTCTCCTTTCCAGGGTGACATTATCAGGGAAATTAACAGGCCGTCTAGTTAGATAAAGCGCTAATGAGGGCACTGAGCCCCTAAAAGGACTCTGATGACTTTGTCCAAGGTATGGGTTTTTTAAAATTAGTTTTTCCATAGAAGACTAACTTCAAAGCAGAAATACACCTGTCACTGCATCTTTATATTCTGTCACCTAGAAATCCATATCTATTTTGTGTATTTAATTGTCTAAGTACCTTCTCTATTTACCTTGCAGATTAATTTTTAGGATGAGGTTACAAGACTTGAAGTAGATTCAGTAACTTGTTGTTTTCTAAGACATAAAACATATGGAGTTAATATATAATCCAACTTGGATTAAAATCAATGACAAAACTTTCATCAGCTGTAATTGGTCAGGATAGCTGTCTTAGTCCAACCCTCCATTTATAAAACTGCAAGAAACTTTGATCCAATCCGTAGTTCTATTTCCTTTGCATGTTGTTAGTCAACAAGCCCCTCTCCAATGTTACCACTGCCCTGAATACTTTATCATATTGGCTAATCGTGGTAAATACAAATCATTTGTTTGAAAAATAAAGGTACAGATTACAGTATTGATGATGAATGTAAATGAAAAGGCAATTTCCAAAGCCTTCCTTTCCAACTGAGTGAAATCGGAGTCACCTCCTAGAGTGGGACGTCTTGGGACTCCCAGCTTTTTTCCCCGTTCTTCTATTTTAAGTTTCTTTCTGGAAATCTTACAGGCTTTATCTTAATCTTCTCTTTTTTGAAGATTATATTTCTGAAAATAGATAAGATAAATCTCTGAGGAACACGTAAAAGAAACATGACTCGAAGAATTCCTGCTTGAAATAAGTCTCCTTCATTGGAAATTCTAATTTGGAAATGTAGAAGCTATTTTTGGCTTGGCAACTTGTTCTTTTGCTATCTGGGGATATCTCCTCTGTGTTCCTGTCTATTACCTCTGTTTGCATTCTGAGGCATATAGTTCCCAGCCCTACGTAAGGAGGGATTAAAACACGGCCTTTGGGCTCACATTTGTCTTCTGACCTGGTTAAGCTTTTGTACAGACAGTCAGGAACAGCATTTCTCTGTTTACTGATACAGCATCAATCAGATTATCTGTGGATTGAAGCCAGGATATAAAGAGCAGCCAACAGGCTCCCCATGTGATCTTTGGGACCCTTCAGTAACTGTTGCTAAACTGATCAGTTGGAGATCAAAAGAAAGTCTTTCTATATTTGAAGTCTATAGTTGCAATCTGCTCCAAGACATAACAGCCTATTATGTTAGGGGGCATTTATGAAAAATTGTGAAAGAACAAAGCCAACAAAAACAAAGCAGTTAGAGGTACAGAAAAGAATATTGTTATTATTTTAAAAAGACATATTTGTAGATATTGTACTCTCAAATTGCAAATGGAGACAGGGGTACTCTATCTTTCTTATCTTCATTATTAAGTGCTTTGGTTTTATTGTATTGCGAACAGTTGCTGGGGTGCATCCACGGTTTTGTTGTACTTGTACAATGACAATAAAGTTATTCTAATTCTAATTCTAATTGGTCAAAGTTTAGGTGTTCAAGAGCTCCACTGAGACCAACCACTCTGTTCATTAAGTTAATCTGGGAACAATATGGTAAAATAATTCAAAATTGGGCTGTGTCTACATGTTTTAGGATAAGTTCGTATTCCAAGGTGGAAAATGTATTTCAAGAGTTATGGATAAAAGGACTGGATTTTTTAAGTGCTTAGAACATATATGGCTTCAAAGAGTCACACTTGCAGTTTTTCAGTGTCTTGTCATTGTTGGCTTGAGCTATGAATAATCCTAATTAATATTTCATTACATGAATATTCTTGTTTTTTAGCCATCTTCTTCTATAGTATCAATTATTACAGCCTCTGGTTTTCAATCTAGTCTACATGGCAGAAGACCCATGCCTAAATTTGGTTACAACTCACTTATTGTGATATTTCAATAGAGGTTTGCAATTTCAAGCACATTTACCCAATTAGTCCCTGCATGTTTCACACAAACTCCTTTAAAGAATTTGCATTAAACAAATGACAACACATAAAAGCTAAATTAAAATATGCAGCAAACTCACTGAAACAGCACTATCTCCCCACCCCCTTTTGAAATTACAACTTAATGTAAGGATCCAAGTCTCTCAAAATCCATCTTAGCTGTTTTAATCACATTCCATTTTAAGGTATTTTTACATATTAATTTTCTGTCTCTGAATTTGTAATTAAGAACTGATGAAAAAAATTGAAATGCTGTTTTTCTATTTAAATAGCAATGCTAGATAAATATTAAAAGTGCCAGATCATAAGGTAGTGGGAATTCTACTTCCATACAATACAGTATTATAAGATGTATAAAATGTACATATATTATGAACATTAACAAAATTTTCTTTAAAGAATACATGCAGATTTAACACCAAATAGTGTTAATTAGAAAATTATATTTAAATCTTACAAGATTTGATTTACAATAGCACTCTATGCACTGAAGTTTGTCTAAGAACATGACTTTTCTTTTATAAATTTTATTTTTTACGGCAGAAAGCAACTAAACAGAGGACATTTAAAAGGATTGGAACATACATCAGAAAAACGTGTATTATGCTAGTATTAAGTACCTTTGTCATTCCTATGAACTCTCTGAGACACACAGAAACAGAATTATAGGGCTAGAAGGGACCTTTGAGGTCTCCTAGTTCAACTCCTTGCCCAAGGCAGGAGAGCTATACCATCCAAGGCTGTCCAATCTTTTCTTGAAAACCTCCAGTGATGGAGCATGTATTTGAGAAAAACTAATGAAGTACTACCTTTTTAAAATTAATAACCTTGCACAAATTAAACAATCTTAATTACTTACAACCATATTATAGGCATCAGGAACCTCTATTTCAAACTGAAATGTTCCATTTCGATAATAGCCTTCATCTGTTAAGAAAAACAAACAATATGAGATTCTATAGAAATATTAGTTTACATTTTATAAACAGAAATAATTCTAATTTTGATAACTAGCATGGGTTACGTTTAGTCAACAAAAACTGAAAACACCTGCTTTGTTTTATCAAAGTAGAATATTAAAATGGACCATGAAGGTTATTGAATTTTACAGAATAAAAATTATATAAATATTATTATTGTTATGCCTATGGAAGTAATACTGGAAACAATAAATAACATTAAAATTGGAAGTGCCTAGCTAAAATAACTGCAGTTATTGTATACAATATAACTTCAATTTGATAATGCAACTAGGATAGGTTGTCTTGAGTTTAGAAAATGTATATTAAATATATTAAAAAGCAATTATTTTGGGGTACAATGAAAGGTACAAAATAGTCAGTGAATAGAAGATTTGCTATAGTACATTTTAGTTGAGAGGAATTGCAGGGAATATAAAAGGGAAATAAAGAGGTTGTAAATACTTTGAATAGTTGAACTTTGAGGGACAACATATTTAATAAAGATATTCAGTTAATAATAATGTTAAAACATTATTTCTGCATTAAAAACTTTATCTATTACCAGCATATTTGGATAATTTGTAAGCTTAAAATTTGACGAAGACACAAAACATAATAGTTTTGTAAACTTACATTAAGTATCACTACAAGATCATGGCCTTATAGTGCTGGACACTACAAATCCACAGAAGATAACAGAAAATCTAGATGTGGGTCAGGCCTGTCCCAGCTTGGGCATTTAGGAAAGAAAAACCCTTGACTCCATTTATAGAAAAAAGATATGCTTTTACTAAAGCCAAACGGTTACAATGTATAAAGCAAGATCTGAATATTCCTGTATAAGCCCTGTGTTTTTTTCCTCTGTCCCAGATCCTCCCGGGCCTTCCCCTCTTGGTCATCTGGTCAGCGTCCAATAGCATTCAAATTAGATGTTTTGGTAACAATCTCAACAATTATGTCCTTGGATCTCTTGTTGTCATTCCCTTCTCAGTGTTTCCTCCCCATTTCCCCCCTCTCCCTTTTTATGGCAGGATGACATCAATGCAAAGCAAAGCTGAAGAGAATGGCAGATCTGACAATATTGGGTTCATATTGGAATATTGGATTCCATGTTTGTATCTTGCAGAAATATATTGGTATATGCTTAAAAAACTATATAAGAAATATCCTTAAGTACAAAGGGTTAAGTGTTTATTACTAACTTTAAACATATTCATACCTTTTATAATCTTTTTAACATCATGGCCAAACAATTCAGCCTTAATAGATACTTTGATTGTCACACATTTAAATCCCTTTTTTTCCCCAAGACATTTTGAACAGTCCTCCTTGGAGATCCCTAGTGTCTTGTTGCTAAAACTAGCAAGAAAATAGTGGGGAATTGATTCAAGGCTGAAAACAGGACCCTGCTCATGGTCTGGATAAACTCTTATAAAACCAAATGAGGGAAGGACCCGAGATACTAAGGCAAGCATAAATAATGACAATGCAGTGATGACCAGTCATTTTCAAATCAAGTCCCTATTTTGGGAACTGTACAATCAAAAGCAGACAATTCAGTAAGAAAAGAAACTGAGATCATCAAGAACTTGGAGCCCTACTACCACAATGCTTTATTATGCAACACCAGTACTAAAATACAATTACAATGAACTGAGTTCATTGTTTATGAATTACTGTTTCAATAACTAATCACTATACCTTGTTTCATATTTAGTATAGAATAGAATGAACTGGAAGGGACTTTCGAGGTCTTCTAATCCAGCTCCCTGCTCAAGCAGGAGACCCTATACCTTTTTAGATAAGTGACTATCTTCTTAAAAACACCCAGTATTGGAGCACCCATGATTTCTGGAGGCAAGCTCTTCCACTGGTTAATTGTCCTCACTGTTAGGAAGTTTCTCCTTAATTCCAGATTGCTTCTCTCTTACTAATCAGTTTCCAACTATTGTTTCTTGTCCTGCCCTCTGGTGCTTTGGAGAATAATTTGACCCTCTCTTCTTTGTGGCAGCCCCTCAAATACTGGAATACTGCTATCTTGTCTTCCCTAATTCTTCTTTTCTTTAGACTAGCCAAACCCAAATCCTGCAACCATTCTTCGTTTTAGTCTCCAGGCCTTTGAACATCTTAGTTGCTCTTCTCTGAACTTTTTCCAAAGCCTCAAAAGTCTTTTTATAGTATGGTGACCAAAATTGGTTGCAGTATTCCAGGTGTGGTCTTACTACGGTTTTATAAAGTGGTACTAGTACTTCACATGACCTTGATTCTATGCCACTGTTTATACAACCCAGGATTGTATTACCTTTTTTGACTTCTGCTGCACACTGCTGGCTCATATTCAAATGATCATCCACTAGGACTCCAAGGTCCCTCTCACAGTTACTGTTTTTTTTTAAAATATAATTTTATTTATATTTTTTTCTTTAACATCCATAAGTGCTTTGTGAACAGTTTATTATCTGGGTCAAAATATTTTGCATATATTTCTGATAGTGATATTACCATTTAGATATACATAATCATACTTTTTCAACTTCTAACATTTGTGTATACAGTAATCATATTATTTTCTCAATTTCTACTTTCTACTTCTTTTTTCTAACCATATTAAAGAGTATTCTATGTCTATCCATCATCTCTTGCCTTTTTTAGAATTTCAACTCTTATTAACTTTTTGGTGAATCTGTCCTGCTTCTGTTCTGTTATCTTGTAACTCCTTGTCATTTTTGCTTAATCTAAATATTTCCGCTGCCACAGCATCTGTCTCTTGCTATTTTTTCCTCAACATTTCCTGGTTTCTCCTCTATTTTCTGAATTTTTTGTTTGTTTTTTATTGTTATTTGCTGGGACTTTCCTAATTTCATTGTATCTTGCATCAATTCCATCATCTCCTTATGATTTCTTGTTACAGCTTCCTTAATACATTGAAGCAACAACATTATTTCTTTATAGACTGCATTTGTTTTCTCCTGCTGAGACGTTTTGTGCTGATATACTACAATATCCCAATTGTCCAGAAACACCAAACACACTAATATTAATAAAATTTACATGGTCCTGGAGCTGTTCCTCAAACTTCCCTAAATGTATAGTCTTTAAATTTTTCTAATTTGTACCCTCCGAATTTTCCAAATTTTAAGCCTTATTTTTCTTCTTTCTTCTTAGTATTCCAAAATGGCCCACCAAATTTCCCCAAATGCCTTTAATGACAAAGTCAGATATGCAGTTTCAAAGATGTTTCTTGTTAATTGTAATCCACCTTGCTTTAAAGATCTTCAACAGCTCCCTAATACTTCCAGCAACCAAAACTCCAGTTGATTTGGAACCAAAATAAAAAGGCTTTCCAGGTATGGTTTGTCTTTCATTACTCCTCTTTATTATTCTTGTATTATATAAAGAAAAATTTTAGTCTAAGGTTATTCCCACAAAACACTAATATAATATTTGTTGAACCAGTAGATGATGTCCCCGCTGTAAATCCAGCTTTAAATACCACAAAACTTGTGTGGGGGGGTGGGGGGATAGGAAAAATGAAAAGTGAAATTCCTCTTTCTTTGGACGAATTATTCCAATGATGAAACAATATTATCCACAAATTAAATCCTTTTCAACTGCTAACTGTTCCAGCCCAGTTCTTTATTTTAAAGCTTCACAATCTTCCCTTGATAGTTACTGTTTTGAGTGAGGCCTCGCCTAATCTATACTTATATCTTTGATTTTTTTCCTGACTAAATATAAAACTTTGCTTTTCTCCATATCGAAATTCATTTTGTTGGATAGGGCCCATTGTTCACGTTTGTCAAGATCTTTTTGGATCATGAGCTTGTCTTCTGGGGTGTTGACTATCCCTGCCAGTTAATTATTCATCTATTTGAAGTATATAGTTATTTAAATGCAGACAGTTACTTGGATGTATTTATTATAAGCACTATCATTAATGTTGTTATAACTAGACTCTGGACATTATTAAGTCTAAGATAACAGAAGCAGCTGCTTATTTTGTTAGCTTCTACAGCTACTGATCTGCAATTAGAGTATTTCTTTCAATTTGGAAGGTAGGAATAAGATGGAAGTACAATAACAAAGCACTATATAAGGAAAGCTCTAAGCAGTCTATTTTTTAAAATATACACTATATTTCTGATGCTTCAAGCGTTGTGTTTTCAAATAAAGTCACAGTTTGAAGTCTTATTACTTTATGATAGAGCAATTAGTTTAATAGACCAAGTTCATTTATCCCATTAAAGCATTTGGCAACGTCATAAGATGCTTATGGACAAGTTGGATAATGTGGGCTAGAAAATATTGTGATCTAACTGATTTGCAAGTGATTGCACTAAAAGAGTTGATATAAATGGTTCTGCATTATTTGTGTGTGTGTGTGGGGGGGGAGAATCACATTGGATGCCTAGGTTATGTGATGGCTAGAGGGTCATAGCCGTGTCTTGCATACTTATCACTTCAGCGATCATCTACTTATTGAGCTTTCCTAACTTTCACTTAAATTCTAAGAGAAGATACATTAAGGAAAATTCTTTGTTAAGCCATGTTGATGGAAGGTGAGGTTGCAAAGTAATAGGAGATGTATAATTAAAAAATGGAAAATGAAGAAGTTACTACTGTCAACTCTGGACACTGCTTATAGCCATTGAAATTCTTTTTATTCTGCTCTGAATTTCCATCTGATGCTTATGGGTATCCTTTTGGACAAAATGGGGTTCAGCGAGAACCATATAAGCAACGTCTCTTTTTATGTAGTCTCCTTCTTTTGAAGAGCTCCAAAAGAAAAATCATTAGCCCAAAACAATTATAAATGACCTAATGAAAGATAGGAGATCTTTACCAAATTTGCACATGATCTTAACAGGGATTGTACAATTCAATATTATCTCAATAGACTTGAATTCTGAGTAAAATGCAGTAAGAAGATATTCAATAAGTGGGGTAATCAAGATTCAAATGCAGTATGGTACCCCAAGGTTTTATTTCAAACCTAATATTCTTCAACATCTTCACAACGATTTAGATAAAAGGATGGAAGGTAAACTCATCAAATTTGCAGATGATAACAAGTAGGGGGCAATACTAATGCTTTAGAACAGGGGTGTCAAACTCAGGGCCCATGGGTCGCATCTGGCCCACGATGTGGCCAGATCTGGCCCACTGGGCCCTGGTCTACCCAATGTGAACATTAAAGATCAAGCCAGCATAGGTTCAGCCTGGTCTACCCAATGCAAAGAGCAGTCCAGTGTAGCATTGGCCCAGGCTACCCAGTATGAAGAGGAAAGATCAGGCCAACATAGCTTCGGCCTGGTCTACCCAATTCGAAGAGGAAACATGCCAGCAGTTTGGAGAGTGGCATCAATTTGGTCATGCCACCTGGTTGGCCATGCCCACCCAACCCCCCAAGATTAACCACAGCCCTGATGCGGCCCTCAATGAAATTGAGTTTGACACCTCTGCTTTAGAAGATAGCCAATAAAGCCAATGCAGTCCTAAGCTGCATCAACAGTGAGAACAATATCAAGATCACAAGAAATGTTAGTGCCATTTTATACTACTCTGGTAAGACCACACTTGGAATACTGCATCCAGTTTTGATCACCATGACATTAAAATAATGTTGAGACTTTAGAAATAGTGTAGAGAATAGCAACAAAGATGATTAGGTGACTGGAGGCTAAACTGTATGATGAACAGTTGCGGGAACCAAGTATGCCTAGTCTGACAAAGGACAAGGGGTGACATGTTAACAGCCTTCCAATATTTGAGGGGTTGTCACAGAGAAAAGGGGATTGATCTATTCTCCAAAGCACCCAAGGGCAGGACAATAAGCAACAGATGGGAGCTTATCAAAGCCAATCTGGAATTAAGGAGAAATTTCCTGACAGTGAGAACAATTAATCAAGGAAATGGCTTGCCTCTAGAAGTTGTGGTGCTCCATCACTAGACGTTTTTAAGAGGTTGGATGGCCATTTTTCCAGAATGGTGTAGGGTTTCCTGCTTTAGCAGGGGGTTAGACTAGAAGACCTCCAAGGCCCCTTCCAATTCTGTTATTCTGTTATGTGTAAAGTCTTAAACCCTGGCAGAAAAAAATTGAATGGTTATTTGAACATGGGAAGGTCTGACTTGTTCACAGCGCATGTAAAACTATTATAAGTGGACCACTGAATAAAAAAAAAATACAATATTACAGGCAAAAGCTCCATTGCAATCATGAGCCACATTGAATAGAAACACTCCATTTAGATGTTACACTGCCAATATAATTAGTTACTGCATTAGCTACTGCAGTCTGAAACCTGGACTCATTTCAAAGGATAGCTACCAGGATAAGGAGTCTAGAAACGAAGTTCTAGGAGGAACATTAAAAAAGCTGGACAGGTTTGGCTTGTCTGAGGGAGTGATGAATAAGAATGAAGCAACATGGGTTCTAGCAATGCACAAGTTATTCTGGATCTGACTGCAATTTTTAGTCATCTTATACAGGATTGGACATCTGAGGGACCTGTGATAGGACTATGACGATGCTAGTGTTTGCTGTTGAAGTTGAGTACAGTGGTACTTTGATACTCATTATTAATTGGTTCCAGGAGTACTGAATGTTGCAAGAGTATTGGGACATTTTCACATCAAAATGCATTGAATACCAAATTTGAAGAGTTTTGAAGTGCTCAAGTATTGAGGTAACACTGTATATCTGATTGTTCCCTGCAAGGGTACCTGCACACCCGATTCCACCGTAATACAAGTAGTTCTCGATTTATGACCAGAATTGAATCCAAAATTTCTGTTGCTAACCAAGACAGTTAAGCAAGCTTTCCCCCATTTTACAATCTTTCTTGCCACAGTTGTTAAGTGAACCACAGCAGTTACATTTGTAACACAGTTATTAAGTGAATAATCTGGCTTCAGTGGCACAGTGGTCAGAGTGCTGTACTGCAGGCCACTTCTCCTGACTATTGGCTGCTTACAGTTTAGCAGTTCAAATCCCACCAGGCTCAAGGTTGACTCAGCCTTTCATCCTTCTGAGGTGGGTAAAATGAGGACCCAGATTATTGGGGGCAATACGCTAACTCTGTAAAAACTGCTTAGAGAGGGTTGTAAAGCACTGTAAAGCGGTATATAAGTCTATTGCTATTCCCCACTGACTTTCCTTGACAGAAGGTTGCAAAAGGTGATCACATGACTCTGGGATACTGCAACTGTCATAAATCTGAGCTAGTTGACAAGCATTTGAATTTTGATCATGTGACCATGGGGATGCTAAAATGGCTGTTTGAAAAATGGTCATAAGAGCTGTGGTGGCGCAGTGGTTTGAATACAATATTGCAGGCTAATTCTGTTGACTGACAGCATTTTGATTCTCACTGGCTCAAGGTTGATTCAGCCTTCCATCCTTTCAAGGTCAGTAAAATGAGGACCCAGACTGTTGGGGGGCAATATGCTGTAAACTACTTAGAGGGCTGTAAAGCACTATGAAATGCTGTAAAAGTCTAAATGCAAGTGCTACTGGTGTAAATCACTTTTTCAGTGCAGTTGCAACTTCACACAATTGCTAAATGAAATGATTTAAGTCGAGGATTACCTGTAAAATGTGCTCTTTTACAATTTCCATTTTAAAGTACGAAAATATTTTCACTTTTCAATTCACTCACTTTTAAGATAAATTGGTATTCTACCATCCTAAGGTCTTTTTGGTAACCAATAACTTTTGGATTTTTTTCTTTAACCAAGACAAGGTAGATTATAATAGTCATAATATTCTAAGGGGATGCATCTTGCGAAATTTCATAGATCACAGTTCAGATATTTTCAAATTAGTCATTTCATTAGTAACTATTTGGTCTGCCCATTTCTACAACATCCAGAAAGCTCCATTGCCTCCACTGATATTCCCAAATATAGTAACAGAGGTGCACACTCAGGACCAGAACAAAACTAGAATCATAGAATTCTAGTGCTGGAAGGGAACTTGGAGGTCTTCTAGTCCAATCCCTTGCTCACGGCAGGTGTCCTTATACCATTCTAGTCAAAAGGTTTTCCAATATTTTCTCAAAAATCTCCAGCAATGGAGCACCCACAACTCAGGGAAACGAGTTGTTCGATCGATTTAGTGTTCTTATTATTAGGAAATTCCTTATTTCTCATGAGCTTCCATCCATTGCTTGTCTTGCCTTCATGTGCTATAGAGAATAAATCAATGCGTTCTTCCCTATGATAGTCTTTCAAGTATTAGAGGACTTCTGCTATGTCTCCCCTGAACCTTCTCTTCATTAGGCTAAACATACCAAGTTCCCTTATCCATTCATGATATTGTTTTGTTGTATCGTTCATCCCAACATGAAAGAGAAAGGAATAATAATTAGTGGGCTTAATCATTTGGGTAAGCTTCTCTTCTTTGATCTTTGCACCTGGGAGATAACACCCACCCTTGGTAGATTGGCTGGTCTGCAAACTGGAGATTTTATTCCTCCGAGCAGTGAGTCATCACCAAATGCCTTTTTCTTTTTTGGACAGCAAACTCTTCCTCTTTGTGACAATCTGAGTTACGTTTCTTCCTGTCACACTCCTACTCCTGTCTGTGTGTTTCTTTCCAGCAGGAGGATATGAAATCAATTGTTCAACTCCTGTGGCAGGGACAATCTTGAGGGTTGTTTTTTTTTCCTCTGAGTGACATGTTGCAATCAGTCTTCCTCTAGGGCTTCATTTTTCCTTGTAGTTTCTTCCTTGCTGCATTTAGTTTGAATATGGATGTTGCCTTTCTGAGGTATTCATTTTCATGAATGAGGCTCAAGAGTGGGTAGATAAGCTTCTAAACTTTCTCCTCTAGGAACCTGATCAGTTTGCACTTGTACAATTTATGTCCTCCATTGGCAGTATTATAAAGATAACATACAACTTTCAGGTCACAATGGTGCTACCCTATTTCTCCACGGCTTTTCAGGATTTGTGTAGATGCAAATTGATATTCTCTTGTAGGCTTCCTGCTTTAGGTTTTTAGTTGGAACAGAGTCCCAATTCTATGCAGCTCAGTGCATCTTTTTGCTCTCCCAGAATCCTCTGATTTATACTAGTGACTCAGTCCCAAGGTTTGATCTTCTGCATGAAGTCTCACCCTACTTATGCTGGCAGAGGCAGCCTGCTGAGGATCCCATCGGTCAAGGAACTCTGACTGATGGAATGCAGAAGAGCCTTCTCTGCTAGAACGTTCTCTGGGGTGAGGTTCGCCCCCCTTCCTATCCTTCTTCAAGGGCCTGAAGAACTGGCTGTGCCAGTTGGCCTGGAGACCCAATAGGGCAGTATATTACTGGAGGTGGCTACTAGATAAATTTGCTGACACCACATCCCCGCTGTGCTTCCTGCTCTCCTCCACCCATCTTTTTAATTTCATGTTACTGTACTTCCATTGTTTATTTCCATTGTTTTATTCCTTTGTTATTGTTATATTTACATATTTTATCATTTCCCCCATTTTATTGTTGCAAGCTGCCCAGAGTAGTCCTACAGTGAAATGGACAGCAAAATTAATTAATTAGGTATATCCTTCTTTCTGAAGACCTCAGAGAGGTCTTTTGATATAGGCACACACTTCCAATTTAAAGCAACATAAATGCCTGAGGTTTTAATAAGACAGTTTCTTTTCAGAAGCTCTGTAATGTTCTAATCTAGTATATACGATTGTAATTTTTGATATTTGAAGTAGTAATCAATATAAATATGTACTTGCTTTTTCCACATGAAAAAATTGCATTATGTTTATTTCAACTACATACGAGTGTAAAATGTAAGTCGTAAGATATTATATCTTCTGTTGAATGAGTAGAAGATCAAATTCCTTTTTGTTGAAATATTTTAAAACTATCAAATATTTCAATGGGGTGTACTGTGAATATATTCTACCTCATAAATGTATTTTACTATTTCAGTGTTATACCTTTACCTTAGAAGTTGCACCCAGTGTCACCACTGTTATCTTTATAAACACAGAATATCATCAGTGGAACAGATTCCTTTTCCCTGTTCCAGCCCACCCAGCTTACCCATCAAATCTGCTCAGAGGAAAAACTAACCTCTAAAGGAGATTTGATATATAGTGGGGAAGAGAGTATGAAGGAAGTTCCGCACAGTATAAAGTGGAGTTTGCTCATGCCACACAGAATAAAGTCCTAGAATTACCTAAACAACTTAGCAGGTGAATATTTGAATATATTCTGTGCTTAGGACCAATTAAAGTTATCAGAGTTTTTAATACACATACACACACACATACACACACACTTTAATTACCTGGGTTTATAATTAGAAGAAAGAAATGGAGTTTATTTGGGTCAGGATAGTTCACTTCACATGTACCTGAAAATAAACATAAAAATCTGAAATAATTGACAATTTGTAATGTTTATGATCAGGATGAGAAAAGAAAATATAGAAACAAAACAAAATGTGAAGATTGTAAGCGATAATGCGGACTAATGAGCATTAAACGTAATATTTTAAAGGCCTATACAAATAAAAACTACCTCTTACAATAATTCTCAAACTCAATCATACTTTTCTATAGCGAGCCCTGCTCAACCAGAAAAAGATCTTCACTTAGGTTTCTGTATCCTGCATCCATTTGAGTATATTAAGGAACTCAGAAAACAATCCTCAAAGTGCTTTATGCTTTTACAGTTACTACCAAAATTTTGGTCTAAAATATAGTAGACCTTGACTTACAAACATTCATTTAGCAACAGTGCAAAGTTACAACAGCATTGAAAAAAATGACTTATGACCATCACAGCATTCCCATGGCCACATGATCAAAATTTGGGCATTTGGCAACCAACATGACAGTTGCAGAATCCTTGGGTTATGATAGCCATTTGTGACCTTGCCAGCCAGCTTCATGCAGGCGAAGTCAATGGGGGTAAACTGGCTGTTTAACAACTGTAGCAATTCAATTAAAACCCATGACAAAAAGGTTGTAAAATCAGGCACAAGTCACTTAACAACTACCTTTGCTTAGTAACAGAAATTCTAGTCATAGCTGTGGTTATAACCTGTAATCATAGCATTAGTTTTCTGGTAAAATATAAACAATCCCCTTCGTCACCTTTAGGAACCTGAGTACTCTTTTATTTACAAATGCCATAAACTGCTTTCATATATTACTTATGAGTGAATATACACAGATATTTCAAAGAGTAAAATATGCAACACAAATTTCACATCCTGAAACATTAGGCATGATTAAAGCCAATAACTCATTTCAATAATATTTAATCATTTGTTTAAACCTTTAGTTAAAAAATTGAAATGTTTGATATCTGATGAATCAGAATGTCAAATGTTAAGCTTTTCCCAAGATACCCCAAGAAAGGAGGAAGATGCAAAAAAGGAAACAGAACAATTTCCCCCCAAAAGAGCTGAGGATAAAAGAATTGTAATATCTACCTGTAACCTCCCTTAATTACCATCCACAACAAATGACAATTCCAGAAGGGCTTATGTAAATATTCCTCAATTATCTTAAATGTGTGACATAAGAATGAAAAATTAGGATCTGAATAATCCTTAAAAATATGCTAAAACCATACTTACAAGGTAAATTTATTTCAAGTTCTGCAACTTCTATTAAAAACAAAATAAAAATATCAGTCAATGTCAATTTTATTTACCATTTTGATAAAGATATCTCAGCTACATTATAATGCATAGTAAACTATTAACAAAAAACAATCAAACTACTACACAATATAAAACAATTCATTAAAGATTTAATTTAAAAAGTAAGCAAGAACAAAATAATTTTAATCAAACAGCAAATCAGTATGGTAAGTCATAACAGTATTACACAAAATAAAACATTAAAATAATTAAAGTAGCATATCATACAAGGTAAAATATAATTGCCACTGTTTACTTTGAGAACAGAATATATTTTCTGTATAGAATTTATTTACTACATTATATGCACATGGCTTCTATTATCAGAGTCCAAAAAGAATTTCAGAAGAGTAAAAATCAAAACTATTTTCAAACCTCACAGCCTAAAAACAGTAATAGAAATCAATTCATTCACAAATTATTTAGATAAGGGGATCCAATGGGAACTCATCAAATTTGCAGACAACAACAAGCTGGGGAGAACAGCCAACATTTTAATAGACAGACTCAAGGTACAGAATGATCTTAACAAATTTGAATACTGTATGTGCCCCATTGAACAAAATGAATGCCACTGGTGAGAAAAGCAAGATTGTAGAGTTAGACAAGAAAAAACAAATGTGATACCTGGCTCAACAGCAGTGACTGAGAGAGATTGGAGGACAACTAATAAGTATGAGCCAGCAGTGTGCTGTGGCTGCCAAAAAAGTCAAAGCAGTCCTAAGCTGCATCAATAGAGGGAGGGATAGTATCAAGATTACAAGAAAATATGGTATTACTTTCTATCGTACTGGTAAGACCATACTGGAAATATGTCCAGTTTCTGGTCACCATGATACAAAAAATATTTTAACACCCTAGAAAGTGTACAAAAATAATGAAGGGTCTGGAGATTAAATCATTTAATGTCGTGATGGCGAACCTAAGGCATGCATGCCAGAAGTGGCACACAGCCACTTTGGGCACACCAGCCATCAACCTTTGCTCTTCTGGGTTACGGCGTGCACATGCTGCCAGGGGTAGAGACCCCCAATCACGCACCTCCTTCACTGGGGCTGCTCAGCAGGGAGAGAGGAGCCTCACCCTGCCCTGCAAGGCACCAGCTCCAAACCAGATATTCTCATATGGACCAGATCTCATTTTCCAACTCTTACAACTTTTGTTGTCATTTTTATCATGAAAGAGAGCACATATCCTTCGTTTTATTCTCTATTCAGTGTTAAACTATTCCACTTATTTCACACATTTTTCTTACATAATATATTGCTCTTATACTTGCTACAAATTATTTTCAGCATGTCAACTGTCTCAACTGGGGCAAGAATACTTTAGACCATTGCTACACAACATTAAAAGATGCTTATCGGTCTTTATCACAAGCAGCTGTGGGACACTGATCATTGCATGATTCACCTTGTACCTGTTTATAGACAAAGATTTAAAGCATAAAACCAACAATGAAATCTTGACTGCACTGATTGGAACATTTTCGAAGATACTTCTGCAGAGTTGGATGAACTCACAGATATTGTAACATCATATGTCAGTTTTTGTGAAGATCTATGTGTGCCAACCAAAACCTGTGAATATACAGTAACAACAAGCCTTGGTTCACAACTAAACTTAAGCAGCTGCGTCGTGCCAAAGAGGAAGCCTACAGAAAAGGCGATAGAATGCTGCACAATCAGGCCAGAAACGTATTAACAAGGGAGATCAGAGCAGCAAAAACAAGCTACTCTGAAAAGCTAGGGAATCAGTTCTCAACAAATGAACTAGTAAACATTTGAAAACTCTTAAAAGTATCACCAGTTACAGCAAATCTCCTTTCCATGCTGATGAAAATCGACAACTGGCAGATGACTTGAATGTGTTTTACTGTAGGTTTGAGAGAAAACTACTGCTACCTATCTCCACAAACCCTATCTCAGACACACCAACAGCAGCAAAGTCTCCTATTAACAGACTGCCTTGGGCCCCCCACCTCTGGTGATTACAGAAAATAATCTGCAAGGTCTATTTTATAGACAAAAGCCAGGAAAAGCACCAGGTCCAGACAAGATAACTCCTTGCTTAAAAGCTTGTGCTGACCAACTGGCCCCCATCTTCACCCACTTCTTTAATAAATCACTAGAGATGTGCTATGTTCCTTCTTGCTTCAAATGCTTTACTATAATCCCAGTGCTGAAGAAACCCTCCATCAAGGAATTTAATGACTTCAGACCAGTTGCTCTGACATCTGCAGTTATGAAAACTTTTGAAAGGTTAGTGCTGGCCCACCTGAAAACAGCTGGATACACTATTAGACTCCTTGCAATCTGCCTACAGAGCAAATAGAACCTGACCACACTTGTAAATAGATCATAAGCTTTCTAACAGACAGGAATCAGCAGGTGAAGCTAAGCAAAATCACATCAGATACCTGTACAATTAGCAGAGGGGGCCCTCAAGGGCTGTGTGCTCTCTCCACTTCTCTTCTCTCTATACCAATGACTGCATCTCAAAAGATCCCTCTGTTAAAGTACTGAATTTTGCAGATGATACAGTGATTGGTCTCATTCAAGACGATGAATCTGCATACAGACAGGAGGTTGAATAACTAGCCTTGCGGTGCAACCGGAACAATCTTGAACTGAACACATTCAAAATGATAGAAATGGTGGTAGATTTTAGGAGAAACCCTCCTATACAATCACCTCTTACAATACTAGACAATACAGTATCAAAGTAGAGACCTTCACGTTTCTAGGTTCTATCATATCTCAAGATTTAAAATGGACACCTAACATAAAAAAACATCATCAAAAAAACAATGAATGTTCTTTCTGCGCCAACTCAGAAAGCTCAGACTGCCCAAAGAGCTGCTGATATAGTTCTACAGAGGAATTATTGAGTCTGTCATCTGTACCTCAGTAACTATCTGGTTTGGCTCTGCAACAGCAAGACAGACACCGACTTCAATGGATAATTAGAAGTGCAGAAAGATCAATTGCTACCAACCTGCCTTCCACTGAGGACCTGTACAAGTCAAAAAGAGGGCTGTGAAAATATCTACAGACCCCTCCCATTCTGGACATAAATTGTGTCAACTTCTACCTTCAAAATGATGCTATAGGCCACTGCACACCAGAACAACTAGACACAAGGACAGTTCCGCCCCCCATGCCATCACTCTGCTAAACACCGAATTCCCACAGCACAGTCAAACTAATTAGTAAGGCTGTATTACTATTCTTCTCATCCTGCTTATTATCTATCTCCTTTTGATTTATGACTACCCGTGTTTTCCCCAAAATTAAGACTGGGACTTATTTTCTTTTGGGTCCCAAAATAAGCACTAGGGCTTATTTTCTGGGGGTAATCTTATTTTTCTTTTCATGTACAGGGTGCCCACTTTTGCTTGCTCACAATGGGGTAGAAGCCACACTGCATGCCAGTGCTGCCACCATGAGGCAGGAGGGGATGGAGCTGTCCCACATCAATTTACCTCAGGGCCTTGGCAGCCAGGTCACTGATGCCCCTGATACCTGCCTTGCTCCACGGCCATGGCACCAGCAGCCCCATCCAGGACCCATGACCACCGACCCACTTCTTCTGCTTGCTCATGGCCACAACGGGGCTACGCAGGCTCTTAAGTAAGCTTATTTTGGGGATAAGAGATTAGGCGCACACATTAAAATGTGCTAGGGCTTATTTTCAGGATAGGTCTTATTGTCAGGGAAAAGGGTATAACTTTGTTGCTTGTATCTTTATGATTTATAGTTTTATTTAGTATCCTATGACTATGATTAATTGTTATATCTTATGATATGATGAATGTATTTTTATGATGACTATGATCATGACTTATCACTTATATCACTTTAAGTACACTGAGAGCTTTTGCCCCAAAGACAAATTCCTTGTGTGCCCGATCACTCTTGGCCAGTAAAGAATTTTATTCTATTCTATTACAACATTTAGAAATCAACCAAACAACTGTCCAGAGTTATAGTGATTACAGTGGGGTACAAATGTAAAAATTAATAAAAACTTAAACTACACATTTGTAGGAAACATTCCATTACAATATTCAAACCTATTTACTTTTTAATACACTATCTCCAAATGAAGTAACAATATAAATCAAGAAATATGTTAAAAATTACAAACAATCAAGTAAATAATATCCCAATCAAGCAACTGCCAAAGATGCCAACAGAAAACAGCCCAAGCAAAGAATATCTAAGATTACCCCCACCAACACTGAGAGGCAAGCTACTAGAATATCAATTGATAGCACACTGCACTCCTTACTGATATTATTGAGTTTGGACAATAAAACATCTGCAAGAAAACAAGCAAGCTCAGAGAGCACCAGGGACCCCTCCGATAATTGTGTGACATTACACTGAATTTTTTAAAAAATGGACAAAATATATTTAAATAGGAAAGCGCATTACCTTTAACAAGCAATTTATCTCTAATTGACACTCTTCTAGTAGAATCAGAAGTGGAGTTGGAAGTACGGGAGCCCTTGACACCATCATCCCGTTTCAGTTTGCTTGCCAATGTTAGCATTAGTGCTAGCTTCAATCTAAAATATAAGTACTAAAATAAAAAAATAGTTATTTTACCCCAATTTTACTCTTCTTTCAAAGGCAATATTTTATTATATAAACATATTCACAAATAGCTCAGTCCATGGAAATTAATTTTTTCCTGTTTCAAAACATATACACTTTTATGTTAAGTCAAACCAATGGTCTGTTTAGACCAGGCTTCTCAAACCCACAAGATCGTAAACTTTTAACATTATGTGATTAAAATACCTTTAACTATATATTTTATATGCAGCCCAAGACAATTCCTCTTCGGTTAATGCAGCCCAGGCAAGCCAAAAGTTTGTACACCAATAATTTAGACTAACAATATATAATTCAGCTAGAATTATCAGATGGAAGTGTTTTATAGTCCTGAGGGGTTTTTTTTTCAGGCCGTTAACAACGAGCCACAATCATTTCTACAAACAGCATTAATCTGTGACCACAGCAATCAAATCAATATTAACATTAACAAGAAGTATAAAATATAGCTTTTGAAATTAAATGTAAGATTTTCCACTTCACCACTGTCCTGTATTTCAACGTTTACATGGATAATTTACAGAATTGATCAAGATAATTTACAGAATATACATTACTGATGGGTAACATTTTTTCTCTGTGAAATCCAAATTCAGAACATTCCAATTTTCATTCAGAATCATGCATTCTATAGCTATTTTGTTTTTTTGAAAAGGTGAATTGTCCAAAATAGTAAGTTTAGAATTTTTCAGAACTTGATAACTTCATAAATGCACAAAATAATCCTTATATAGCTCATTCTGGGGTCACCCCCCAAATACCTTACATGGAATATTGAATATATAGCCTCACATGTAGATTAGCTTCTGAGGAATTAATAACTTAAAATGAGAGAGGAGAAACCAGAATATAACAGTGTAATCCTATGTAAATCTACTTAGAAGTAAGTCCCACTGAAGGAAACAATTGGTTCAAAATGAAAACAATAGGAAGAGAAGTTGCAGTGTTTTTAAAATATCAATTTTTCCTCAGAAATCCAAATGAACAAACTTAATTTTTGCATTTTATTATTCCTCCCTGCATCTGGATGCTTATAAGAAACAAAATGGACTAAGGTGGGCTTGATCTGATCTAGCAGGATTGTTCTTATACTGAAACCTCTGTTAGCTAAAAACAAACCAGAGAACTAAAGAACCATAGTAGGATACTTTTATTTCAAAACATTTGATGGGAGGCATATTTTTTCCAACCAGCAGGGAGGACTCACTTGGAGAAGCAGAATTAGCAGGAATTGTTAATTTTACAATAGGATGGCATACTCTGCTACTCAGAGATTAACTGTTTTACTGCAAATATGAAACAATTACCATGTGCATATGGAAGCAGATATATACAATACAACGAAAAAAAGTCCTGCCATCGATTTTTAAAAATGCAAATTCATCAGCTACGTTTCTATAAAATATAAATGGATAAATGGCCGGGATCCTGGGGTCATTTTCATATTCTAGCTATATGGGCACTCTTGGAAGCAGGATGCCGCATTAAACTGCCTGAACAGATCCGATAAGGTTCTTGGAAGGAGAGAAGAAAGGCTAAACAAGTGAATTCTTACAGATAAGGTCAAAAACCCTCTTAACCCAGCACCCAATCCATTGGGCCTCCCAACAGCCTGGCTCCCATAGTAAGAGCTCGGACTCCGACGGTAAGAACCAGAACCCTTCAGACAAAGGCCGGTGGGCGACGACCAGCCCCTGCAGAGGGATAAGCTGGCGGCAGGGCCCTCAGGGAGGGACCGACCACTGCCAACACCGCTTACCTGGAAAGACCATCAAGTCGCCGCTCCCACGCCAAGGACAGCCGCTGTCGCCGTCAGGACCATCCCAGACGGGCCAACCCCCCCACACACCGACTGAACCGGAAGTGCAAGGAACAGGCGGGGCTCTTGGAAACAAAAACGAGAAGAAACAAAATAAACCACGAGAACGCAAACTTTATTGAGGCTCGAAAAGGGTCAAGGAGGAAAATGGATTTGCGCATGCGTTCCCTCAGAGGGACTTGTTGACAGAAGAGCTAGGAAGGATCTCGCGAGAGTAAGCTATCCCGCGAGAAAAACGAGTTTATCGTTGGTTTCCTATTTTTTTCGCCCACTTGCTCTCAGGGACCATATTTAAAAGGAAAGGACGTTCATTCTCGACTCATTGACTCACCGCAAAGCTCGTTGGAATATGGAGTTATTTAGAACCTCAAAAGTGGAGTTTTGGAATAGCTCGCTTTGGTCTTGCCACAGTTATTAAGTGAATCACAGCAGTTAAGTTAATAACACGTTTATTAAGTGAATCTGGCTTCCCCATTGACTTTGTTAGAAGGTGGCAAAAGGTGATCATATGGCCCAGGACACTGCAACTGTCATAAATACATGGATGTTGCCAAGCGACAGAAGTCTGAGCGTGTGAAAAGTGTGAAAAATGGCCACAACCAGTTTTCTCAGTGCCGTTGTAACTTCAAAAGATCACTAAACAAATGATTGTAAGTCAAGAACTACCCGTATAACTCATGAGCTCACATCAAGAGAAACATCAACTGATGTTAATACATTCCTTCGGTTATTAGTTCTGATGCTTGTCCCTTCAGAAACTGACTAAAATAATTCAAAGGGTGTTTTTTTTACAAAAAAGCCATAATTAAATCAAATATTATTTTTGTCCTCGTGCATCAAGATACACTGTACTAAAAAATCCTACAGTTTTGAGTGCCTTTTTTTGCAAAAAAAAAAAAGCATGGATTTTCCCATGATTCATCTGCAGATCCATAGTTTTTGAATCTACTAGATGCACTAGTTGTGGAAATGAAAGTTTAGGACTGGATTTTTCTGCATTTAGTACTGGTAGGGAATGCATCACATTCACGTGGTAATCAGAAAAGGCAGCAAAAATTGGTGAAATATAAGATGTTTATTTCCTAAAGCTGAAAACTGAAATCAACAGGCTGTTGCAAGTGAAAAAAAAACCCAATGAGTGAAGAAGGCTAGGACTTGTATTGGGAAATCCATAATAAATAATTTATTGCTCACAAGTATCTTTTCTCTTCTTGTTTATGTCAATCTTATAATTTAACATTGTGTGAGCTAGTTGATCTTTTAAGTTTACAAGAATTCAATGCAGCCGCTGCAGTGGCAGATTTACTGCAAAAACTAACAAGGAAATCCTAGTAAGAAAAATTGTATTGAATTGTGTATGATGATCAAAGAATTGTTTATTGAATGCTTATTGAATTTATATAGGGACTGTGGGATTCATTGTCTAGTTTTGAAATAAAACAATCACCAGATAAAACTTCCAAGAGAAAACAGTGGTAATTTTATTCTTCACTTTGCAAAGAGGGTGAACCACAAAGATGCAGGTACAGTGGACACCCACTAAATCATCAATATGTTTGTCTTATATTCTCTATTGCCTTTACAAATTTACCTCCCATCTTTTCTTCATTAGCATAGTTCTCATGCTGTCACAACCTATCCAAAGCATCTAAAGTGAATACATTATCTCTGCCCCTGATTACATAGAGTAGAATAGAATTCTTTATTGGCCAAGTGTGATTGGACACACAAGGAATTTTTCTTTGGTGCATACGCTCTCAGTGTACATAAAGAAAAAATAAAATACATTCATCAAGAATCATAAGATACAACAGACAGGAAATCCATAATCCAAAGGCAAAGTGAATAAGAAAGTCCAAGGTCCAGAAGTTTAGACACTAGTCTACGTGGAAAAATTGTGTTAAATGCAGAACTAAAATCTACAAAAAGCATCCTCACATAGCTCCTCCGCTGTTCTAGATGAGTCAGAGCAGTGTGAAGAGTGATGGCTATAGCATCCTCTGTAGATCTATTTCTTCTGTAGGCAAACTGGTGTTTATCAAATGTATGCGCAAGACAAGAAATGATGTGCCGGGAGACCAATTTCTCAAAGCACTTCATGATGATAGGAGTGAGTGCCACTGGTCTGTAATCTGAATTAGTTGTTCAGCAGAGTGATGGCATTCAGGGAAAAAACTTTCCTTGTGTCTGTTGTTCTGGTGTGCAGTGGCCTATAGCGTTGTTTTGAGGGTAGAAGTTGAAACAATTTATGTCCAGAATGTGAGGGGTCTGTAGATATTTTCACAGACCTCTTTCTGACTCGTGAGTATACAGGATCTCAATGGAAGGCAGGTTGGTAGCAATTGTTTTTTTCTGCAGTTCTAATTATCCATTGAAGCTGGTGTCTGTCTTGTTTGGTTGCAGAACCAAACCAGACAGTTATAGAGGTGAAGATGACAGACTCAATAATTCCTCTGTAGAACTGTATCAACAGCTCTTTGGGCAGTCTGAGCTTTCTGAGTTGGCACAGAAAGTACATTCTTTGTTGTGTTTTTTTGATGATGTTTTTTTATGTTAGGTGTCCATTTTAAGTCTTGAGATATGATAGAACCTAGAAATGTGAAGGTCTCTACTGTTGATACTGTGTTCTCTAGTATTGTAAGAGGTGATTGTATAGGAGGGTTTCTCCTAAAATCTACCACCATTTCTATGGTTTTGAGTGTGTTTAGTTTAAGATTGTTCCGGTTGCACCACAAGGCTAGTTGTTCAACCTCCCATCTGTATGCAGATTTATCGTTGTCTTGAATGATGTTGTATCATCTGCAGACTCCAATACTTTAACAGAAGGATCTTTTGAGATGCAGTCATTGGTATAGAGAGAGAAGAGGACAGAGCACACAGCCCACGTGTCTGATGTGATTTCACCTAGCCTAACCTGTTGCTTCCTGTCTGTTAGGAAGCTTATGATCCATTTACAAGTGTAGTCAGATACAGCTAGCTGATTTAGTTTAGTTAGAAGAATATTTGGAATGATAGTATTGAATGCTGCGCTGAAGTCTACATAGAGGGCCTTTGTGTAGGTCTTTGGAAATTCAAGATGTTGTACGATGTAGTGCAGAGTCATATTAATAGCATCATGTGTTGATCTATTTGCGCTGTAGGGAAATTGCAAGGAGTCTAACAGTGGATCCATGATGGTTTTCAGGACTAGCCTTTCAAAGGTATTCATAACTACAGATGTTAGAGCACCCAGTCTGAAATCATTCAGTTCTTTGATGAAAGGTTTCTTCGGCACTGGGATTATAGTAAAGTGTTTGAAGCAAGAAGGAACATAGCACATCTCTAGTGATTTATTAAACATTTGGATGAAGATGGGGGGCAGTTGGTCAGCACAAGCTTTTAAGCAAGAAGGAGTTACTTGTCTGGGCCTGGTGCTTTTCCTGGCTTTTGTTCTGGATAGCACAGTAGTGTGAACCAAAGAACTAGCAACAATTGGCAGTCAGACTACATTGAAGGATTGGCAGTTAATGACAGTTGGCAGTCAGACATCTTTGTAGAACTCCTGGCTCTCTAAATACATGGCAATGAATAAACAAAACGGGCCTTTTCAGGCCCATATGAGAAGACAGATTGGTTAGAATATGCCAAATTAATATTGAAGGGCTCAGCAAATCTAAGAGCCAATACATTTCCAAACTTTTATTTGAAAGGAATATAGATATGACCATCCTTCAAGAAACACCTGTAGAGAACGATGATCAGCAATATAATAGAGGTAAAATCCAAAGATCTGGTCTACTGGGGGCCACGTACCACTACAGTTACAGAACAGCTACGTATGTCAGAAGGAATATAGAGAATGCTTTTCTACTCTCAACCTCCACAAACAATAATATACATAAAGTTGTTTCAAAATTAGGTGATTTCACAATAGTCAACATTTACAAGCCACCTCAGATATCCTGGCCACAGCATGTTTTGGACATCAAACCTCACCCTGCAATTTACACAGGTGATTTTAACAGCCATCATGTAAATTAGAACTATCACTCTTCTGATGAAAATGGGGATCAGCTTTATGACTGGGCTGTTGCAAATAAAGTCTATTTGATTTTTGATGCCAAAGACAAGGGTACTTTCCAATCTGCTACCTGGAAATGTGTAACTAAACCAGATTTGTGTTTTTTCTCAGAAGGCTCAAACATGTAGCCACTTCCAATAACCAGGAAAGTTCTGGACAAATTTCCTCATAGTCAACATTGTCCTGTTTTGCTTGAAATCAGAATTCAGATTCTCCTAATTCACTGTACACCTAGACTCAGATGGAATTTTATTTATTTATTTTATTTTATTTATGTTGATTTGTCAATTGCTTACAAGATAATAGGTATATGTATATACATAGTTATGAATACATGAAATGGGTACATATAAGAAAAATAAAAGAAACAATAGGACAGGGATGGTAGGCACATTGTGCGCTTATGCATGCACCCTACAGCTTCAGCCAGCTGAAGTTCTGTAGATAGCACTCACTAGCAATCTTCAGTACCTTTTTTCCTCACTTCAGCAGCTCCCAGGATCTGGGCAGCTGCTCTTCCAGGAGAGCAGGCTCTCTCTCCTGCAGCGTTGGGAGCAGCATCGCCAGAGTGCTGTTCAGGCAAGTTGGGCAGTGTCTGTAGACCTCCCCTACGCCTGCGGTTTGAGTGGTCGTAAAAAGCGATTGGCAAACCGATACCAGCCAGCTGATCATGTGGCCAGCGACTGCCCTTTCCTTTGCTGACTTCACTCGGGGGTCTTTATAGCCTAAGGAGCGATTCTTCAATCTTGGAGCCTGTTTTCCTGTAGTCAGTGGCCATCTTGGATTCAAGCCTTCCACCACGAGGTGAGCGGCCATTTTGTAAGCCCGGGAGCCAATTTATACCCTAAGGCGCTTAATACAAAAAAATTACAAACAGTTTCTTTCCATTGTAAGAGCCTTTATTCTTCAAATGGAGCAAGATAAGGGTCAGGCAGAATTTCCCCCCTCAGTGGAACAGTCTCTTAAACCCAATAAGAGAAAAAGTCATAGGCAACACACCCAATCAGTCCAGAGGGAGGTGGCTGCTAAAATGAGAGCTAAGGCTCTAGCCCCTAAGAAGGCAACTCAGGCTGAGTTGAGGGCAGAAAAGCACAGACATGCAGCCCTAGAGAGGCAGTTCAACAGAACTATTCAACAGAAGGGAGTGCAACTACAGCAGGTTTCAGGTGATACCCATGGGCCCCAGCCAAGCCCTCCCAGGGGAGGAGAAGTTATCTATGAGCCTTTCCATCCTCCATCCGGGTCTCCTGAGGCCTTTGCAGTACAGTATGATCCTCAGGATCTAAGCAGATCTGGGCCTTATTTCCAGCAGGCTTCTGGGCCCTATGCTCCTCCCCCTCCCTCCAGGCCTCTAACCTCTTCTCAATCTAGGCCTGAAGCCACCTTCACTCCCACAGCAGCGGCCTTCTGCCTCTACCTTTGAGCATAGACCAGGGGATATCCAAGATGTTGTCTCTTTGGCCATTAGGCAGGGATTGGCTGAAGGCTTCAAGCAAATCCTTCAACCTCTGGAAAGAGTTCAGGCCCTTCTCCTTTCTCAATCTATAAGTTCCTTGCCTCATCACCCTGATTTACACAGGCCCCAGGACCTCAGGGTCCATTCTTCTCTACCAGAATGGGAGGAGGTTGATGAGGAGGGAAGGGCTTCACCATCTGAACACAGTTACTCCTCTCATTCAGAACATGAAGAGGGCGAGACCTTTGACCAAAATCTTTCAGAGGGAAAGGACTCTCGCCCAGAGCAGACATCCTCTGCATTGGTCTTCAATCCTTCTCTCTTCAGGCCAATACTCAGCAAGGCCTTGGTCACTGCCAAGCTGTCGCCAGAGGAAGTGGCTCCCGAGCCACAAGGAAATCCCTCTAGCCAAGGGGGTTCGCTCTTCTCCAAGCCTGTAGTACATGCAGGGGTTTTGCCTTCTCCCACTTTGTTCCTGGACATGGTCAAGGAACAGTGCGCTTCCCCTTCGGCAGGTCCTCGTCCATCTTCTCTAAGCATTTCTACAACGTCAGCGCAACCCTGGACAATACCCTGGCAGTGCCTTCTGTTAACATTCCGGTTCTGGCTTCGCTCTCATCTACTGGCACTCTTACGTGGGCATCCATACGGTGGCTGCACCAACGCCAGATTAGATTGCCTACATCTGACCTTCGGTCTCACCAAGACCTTAATAAGATTATTGCAGCAGCGGAATTCACTGCAGATGCCACTCTCAATTCTGCCAAATTTGCATATAGGGCCATGGCATCTTCAGTAGCAGCAAGAAGACTGTTATGGCTCAGAAATTGGCAGGTGGAGTCACACCATAAATGGAAGCTGGCTTCAGTTCCATTCGTGGGCGATAAGCTTTTTGGCGATGCTCTGGAACCATATCTCATCGAAACCAGAGATAAACATAAAATTCTCTCTTCCTCGGGGAAGAGAGCCGACTATCACCCAGCTCCTTATACTAGTAAACAACCTCCTTTCGGGAGGTTGGGGGTAGTTCCTTCCGTCACTTTAAGTAATCCCTCATTCTTCCCACCCATTGGAAGTCGCCTAACTTTCTTTGCCTCCAAATGGGAGGAATCACGGCAGATGCCTGCGTGCTCAGCACTATTAGGTCAGGGTTACAATTGGACTTCCTAACCCCACCCCACCCCAATTTTTTTGATCTGTCCTGTGTCTCGAGACATTTCCAGGCAAGCCCTCATGAATCAGGCCATTCAGCACCTTCTTGAAATCAGGGCTATTCAACCTGTTCCCTCCTCTCAACGGGGACGTGGGCTTTACTCTCGCCTTTTCATCATTCCCAAAGCCTCAGGGGGTGGCGAGCCATCCTTGATCTAAAATTTCTCAACCAATTTGTAAAATACAGGCGATTTAAAATGCAGACTCTGCATTCTATTTTAGAGAGCATTCGGGAGGGCGACCTCCTCTCTTCCATTGATCTCACTGAGGCTTACTTCTACATCCCAATTTGGCCTCATCATCGCCAGTTTCTCCATTTCTGTTATCAGAATACCCATTACCAGTATCGAGCACTTCCCTTTGGCCTCTCATCGGCTCCAAGGGTCTTCACAAAGGTTCTGGCAGCATTGATGGTATCTCTGCATTCTATTCCAGTGAGGATCCAATGCTACTTGGACAACATTTTGATTCTTTCCTCTTCCATCCTTGTGGCCCATCAGGATCTGCAAATTACCCTGTCATGTCTCCAGAGCCATGGATTTTCCATCAACACCAAAAAGAGCCATCTTTCTCCCACAGCCAAATTGCAACACTTGGGAGCAGTCATCAATACCATGTCGTGCCAGGTTTTCCTGTCCCCAGCTCATGAAAAGAGCCTTGCAGAGATCATCAGCCAGATCCAGCAACATCAAATTGTCCCCCTGTCACTGCTGTCCAAACTTCTGGGGAAGATGGTTTCCTGTATTGGCATCGTCCCAGGGGCCGGCTCCACTCCCGAGCCCTCCAATGGTTCCTGCTTCCCTACCAACGAGCAGGAACCAGCCACTCATTCATCAAGGTTCCACTCCCACCACAAATCCGGAGATCTCTCAATTGGTGGCATTCCCCATCTATCTGGAGGGGACTCCTGTTCAGGGACCCAGACAGGCTAGTGATAACCACCGATGCCAGCCTCCTGGGTTGGGGTTCCCATATGCAGGGCCATATAGCTCAGGGCGTTTGGTCCAGATCAGAACAGGCCCTTCCCATAAATTGGCTAGAGCTCAGAGCCATTTTTCTAGCTCTCAAGCATTTCAGGCACTCGGTGACCGGCTCTCATGTTCTAGTCCTTATGGACAATATGGCTGCCATGGCTCATGTCAACCGGCAAGGGGGGACGAGGTCCAGAGCCCTCATGGGAGAGGCTCTACGGTTATGGTTATGGGCAGAGAAACTCCTGTTGTTGATCTCGGCGGACCACTTCTCCGGGATCAACAACTCCCAGGCCGACTGGCTCAGCAGGAGCCTAGTCGACCAGGCAGAATGGTCCGTTCCTCTGTCTCTATTCAGGTCCTTTCCCTCAGATTTGGAACGCTGGAGGTGGATCTCTTCTCCACTCCTCAAATCACCCAGATCACCAGATTCTTCACCAGGTTTCCTTGCCAGGGAGTGGAGGAGACCAATGCTCTTCGGTGCAGATGGCCCAAAAGTCTCCTCTATGCCTTTCCCCCACTCCCCATCATTCCGGCAGTAATTCGGAAGATGTTGGAGGAATGAGTGGAGCTCCTCCTCCTGGCACCCTATTGGCCAAGGACGCCCTGGTTTGTGGGACCTGGTCAACCTATCGGTGGCTTCTCCTTGGAGGATCCCAGCCCATCTAATCTCCCTTCATCAGGGGATTCTGCTCAACCCGGAGCCCCAGTGGCTGAAGCTGACCATGTGGCACTTGAGCGGCAGCAGCTAGAGGTGGCTGATCTTCCTGAAAGGGTCATCATCACTATCCTGGCATCTGCAAACCTTCCACAAGGCGCATCTATGATGCCACCTGGAAGGCCCTTTCCTGATGGTGCCTTAGGGAGGGTCTCTCTCTCCTGCTTTAGCCCAGTTGGCAGAGGTTCTTAGATTCCTTCAGCATGATCTGGAGAAAGGTTTGGCCCCCAAAACCTTATGCAGGCAGGTTAAGGCCCTCTCCTCAGTTCTTTCATGGGGTTTGCTTCCTTCCTTATCCCATCACCCTTCAGTCAAGAGGTTTTTGAAAGGGGCTTCCAACCTGCACCCACCTGTGGTTCACAGGGATCCTTCCTGGGATCTTCATGTGGTCCTTAATGCCCTTACAAAGCCCCCCTTTGAACCCCTTAGAACATTGTCTCTCCGTTTCCTATCTCTGAAGTAGTGTTCCCCATTTCCATCACTTCAGCCAGGCAGGTATCCGAGTTCGCTGCTCTTTCCATCAGACAGGACCTTTGTTTCTTTCATGATGATAGGGTTGTCCTCAGTCTGGACCCCTCATTTATTCCAAGGGTTAACACCTGTTCCACAGGTCCCAGGACATTATGTTGCCTGGCTTCTGCCCCCTCCCACACCATGACTTAGAGCAGCGGTGGCACACGCTAGACGTAGTTAGGGCTCTTAGAATATCCATTAAGTGCACTTCCTCCTTCAGGAAGTCAGAAGCCATTTTGTTTCCTTTTCCCTTCTCACTTGGGGCACAAGGCCTCTTCTCCTACTATTAGCAGGTAGGTCAGATCTTGCATTGAGCAGGCATACAAAGCTACGGCCCTTCCAGTTCCTCGAGGTCTGACAGCACACTCTACCACAAACACGGCCACTTCAGCTGCCTGGGTGACCCAAGAACCCTTGGAGGAGATCTGTCATGCAGCCACGTGGACATCTCCATCTCCTTTCATCAGATAGTACCGTCTGGATGTCTTTGCCTCGGCAACTGCAACTTCGGCAGATGGGTGCTTCAATGAGTGGTTCAACAGTTGGTGTGATGAGCCGGACGAGGACCCGCCTGTGGTCATGCAAGCTTTGGTATGTCCCATCCTGGGGTCTCGATGCAGCATGGAGGAGAATGGGCGTTGGCAGAGGTTACCCTGAACGCCCTTTCTATCTATGCTGCGAGAGAGCCCAGCCCCTCCCTTGATTCGTCCAGAGAGGGTAAGACATATTTCTGTATTCATTTGTGCTTTCAGAGACACCTTTCAGTCTGCCAAGTATCTTCACCAAAGCTGGGGTCTCTTCCAGGGGCTGGCTTTTTTAACCATGATTTAGCGTGAAAGCCAGAGGTTTTCCTTTGCTTTTCAAAACCTGCCTGCCTTTTTCCTGGAAATCTTGGCATATTGAGGGGGAGCGCATATGTCTTGCCTTCCTCACACCCCACCACTGCCCCCCGAGAGAACCCCCTTTGCCCACCTGCAGAGGAGGCTTTGTCTCTGGCTGCTGCCAGAGGGCTCTGGGTGGCACCGGGGAAGAAGTCTGGCTTTCCATCTCTCTCATTCCATCAGGGATCTGGGCATCACTTATTTAGCTTTCTGGGTGAGCTGGAGGCAGCAGCAGGCCGGGAGAACCGCCCCACCGTGGGTATATCCCATCAGCCGTCAGGAGATTTCCTTGCAGCTGGCTTGACTCAGCCCAGGTGGGGACCTGTTGCGGCTCGGTGCAGGCAGCACTTCCGGGATGGGAAGGGTGAATCCCACCTGCAGCGCTGCGCTGATTCCCTGTGCCTGCAAAAAACCTCCAGCCGCCACATGTTTCTTTCGGTGTGGCTGGACTCCAGCTGCACCGAAAAAACACACAGCGTCTGGATGCTTTTTGGAGCAAAAATTACCAACCTTCAACTTTGCTTGTTCTGCTTCTCCAACATGCCGCTATGGCTGTCAGGGATTGTTGTGCATGCGCATGATGTCGCATATGTACAATAAGGAGTGACTGGCCAGGGAACGGAGGAGTGGGCAGAGAGGAGCAGGGCCAGGCAGGGGCTCGTTTTACCAGTTCTCCAATTACCGGAATGATAATGAATGGTAAAATCCCACCCCTGGATTGCACCCTGCGAAGGGGCCGCCTGCAGTGCCCCCCTGGTGCCTCTTAGCATCCCCTGCTGGCCCTCTTGCCTCTTAGTGCCCCCCCAAGGCATCCCACCACCCCCAGGGAGCGGTACCACCCACTTTGGGAACCACTGGTCTAGCAAATGTTTTGTATGCTCTAGTTAGTAGTGTGATATTACCAGAGAAAAGGCTATGTAAAAACAACTCTTAATGCCTTTTTGGCTATGTAGTTACAGTGGGCTCTAGCACTTAGATCATTAGAGATGAGTATTCCAAGGTCCTTTACAGAGCTTGGATCATCAACAAGGTCTTGACTATTCAGCTTGTATTTTATTTTCTGAATTTTTTTGCCAATATATAAGACAGAGCATTTATTTGTTGAGATTTGAAGTTGCCATTTGCTTGACCATTCTGATACATATTGTCTGTGGCGTTGAATAGCTTCACATAGTCAGCAAAGAGAACGCAGTTGCTCTTAATATGATCACAGAGGTCATTTATGTAGAGTATGAAAAGAGTTGGTCCTAGAACACTGCCTTGGGGAACACCACTGTTGACAGGTATAGAATTTGATAGGACGGTCCCAATTTTGACCATTTGTTGCCTGTTTGACAGGAATGCTTCTATCCAGTAATGCAGGTGTCCAGAGATACTGTAAGATTTTAGTTTTTGGAGTAATTTGTCATGTACCACTGAATTAAAGGCTTTACAGAAGTCTATGTAGATTGCGTCTATTGTTTTGCCCTGATCGAGTTGTGTAGTCCATATGTTTTTGCAGTGTAAGAGTTGCAGATTACAGGATAGTTTTTTTCTGAAACCAAATTGTTTATTAGAGAATAGGTTGTTAGTCTCTAAGTGGAGGATAATGGATTGGTTAATAATTGATTCCATGACTTTACAGGTGATGCAGCATAAAGAGATTGGCCTGTAATTTTCAACTAGGCTGGGGTCTCCCTTTTTGAAGATGGGGATGACCGTGGCTTGTGACCGTGGCTTGTGACCGTGGCTTGTGGCTTGTTAGGCAAGGAGCTGGTCCTGAAAGATTTTTCAAAGGTTACGCTCAGAGGTTCTGCTATGGCAGTGGATAGTTTTTTTAAGAAGTAGGCACATATTCCGTCCGGTCCAATAGATAGAGATGGTTTTAGATTGCGTGTGCTTTTTCAACAGTGTCTTCTGTAAAATCGATATGTATTAGATCATTGTAGTTTTCTGTGGTTCAGTTAGGAAATACTGGGCATGATCCATTGCTGTTTACAAATACTGAGCCAAAGAATGTGTTAAAGATGTTGGCTTTAATGGTGCCATCGTTGCAGTCTTTACCATTAGGTCCTATCAGGGGTGGGATGGACCTTGAGTCTGTTAGTTTGTTGTTTACAAAATTGTAAAAAGCACGGGTGGAATTGGTGCATAGAAGGTTTTCCTTTTGTTTAATGTGATAATTGGTGCATTCAGTCTATCTGGTGGCATAAATTTTTGTGTTGGCTTTTGAAGTTGGCAACATGACCAGATTTGTTTTTCCGCCAGAGTGATATCTTTTTGGATTGAAGTTTCCTTATTGTTATGGGTAATCTGTTTTTTTGTTTTGTTTTGGGAGTTGTTATTGGTACATTTAGTTTGATGACTCTTGACTTCAAGTAAAAATATGTTGTAATGGTCTTCAACAGTATTGCATCTAGTGAATAGAGATTGCCAATCAGAGGATGAGAGATCATTGTCTATAAGATCATAGTTGCCTTTTTTGAAGTTATAATTGGGGATTACATCATTGTGATTATTTTTGTGTGGGCTTAGGTTGAGACAAAAGTCAATCATATTGTGATCACTGTTGGAAAAGGGTTCTTTAGTTTGTATTCCATAAATTAAATTCAAACTATTGCAGAAGATGAGATCAAAGCAGTTGTTAAATCTAGCATTGTTGGTTACTAGTTGTTCCAGTCCCAGATTGGTAACAGCATTGTAGAAGGTTGCATGTACATTCATTTAGGGTTCAGTTAATATGAGGTAGATTGAAGTCACCAAGAAAGATAAAAGCGTGTGGGCAGGATGTTGCCCATGTTAGTAGTGAATTTAGCTTGTTTACATGTTTGATGTCATAATCAGGTGCTCTGTAACATAGTAAGAATCGAAATGTGATATTTAAGGATGATGGTCTCAGGAAGAGGAAGCTCCTGGGTAACTTGGATATTTTTTAGATGTAAGGACTTTTTACAGAAGATAGCAACACCACCTTCTCTACGAATTTCACGATCTGATCGGTAAACATGATAGTCTCTTACTGTGGTAATGGAGTCAGGAAGAGATGCGTTGAGCCATGTTTCACAGACAAATATGTCAAATTTAGCCATATTTAGTAAGAGGAGAAATTCAGGTATTTTATTCACAAGGCTTCTTGCACTGAGTAGCTTGCATTTAAGGCCAGCTGTAGTTGGAATTGAGGTAGTTAGGGGTGTGAGTGCCTTGTCTTGGGTGATGGTGGATTGGTTGAAGTAGGATTGTGGTTGAAGGTTAAAGCTGAGTTGCAGGTTGTGTGACTTACTTTTGATACAGTCAGCACGGTAGTCAATGTACAGGTCCTTCTCTCCATTGTCTAGATGTTTTTTGAGCTCTGTGTGGAGTACACGGGAGCAGGCACATTGCTGTATGGTTAGGTCAGGGCAAGAATGGAGGTTCTTATGGTTGGTGTTGCTTTTGGCAAGTGAATTTATAGTATAAACAAATTTACGTTTGCTTGATTCATTTTTGCAAATGACCCTGCAGAAGTGTGGGCCCACAGAGCCGTCTCTGTTTTTGAGCTCTCGTCCAATGCGGGAAATGTCAAGTATTTCATCAGGGGAGATGGTTGATGCTTGATAATCACTGATGATGTTTCGGACAGTTGTGATGTCATCATTGTCATTGATGTGCTCTAGACCAAATAAAATGGCATTTGGACATTTCCGTTCACACTCAACAGCTTCTCTGATGAGGATTGGGATATCATTATTTGTCTGATTTATGTTTTGTTGTGGATTGGATTGTGGATTGGGTTGTGGTTGATGGGTAGAGATGTGGTTTGTAGCTATTGGATGTTCAGGTTTTTGCGTTGTGTCTTTTTTTTCAAGGTTGGATAATCTTTCTTTTAAAGCATCCAGGGATGCAACTATGGTGTCAAGGGATGTTATTCGTGTTTCTATGGTATCAACTCTTTCAAACAGATCCAGTTTGGGTCTGCATGATTTGCAGAGATATGGAAACTCATTGGATGATTCTAGGTATTGAATCATTTGCTCGGGTAATCCCAAGCAGTCATGATGAGGGTATTTATTACATAGAGAACATTTGATGGAATTTTCATTATCCTTTAGAGTTTTATAGCATTTAAGGCATGTGCAGGAGTCTTGTGGTTCATTGGTGGGGATTACTTTCTCTTTAGGTTGTGGTTTGGCATTGGATTTTTTTTCTTGGCATGGTAGGTTTGTTAAGATGGTATGTTGATTAAATTACTTAATGAAACAATTTTGGATAATCAATATAGGCAATATCACACCAATCAATCAATTTCAATAATCTCTCTAGTCAAATAATTTTGCTAAGCAACAATCAGCCTAATCAATTAATTTCACTAATTGCTAATCAATTAATTACACTAATCATTAATCACACTGTTCAATTAAATTCACTAAATCACTAATTTTACTAATCAATTAAATTACATGAATCTTGATCTTTTAAACTAATCAGTAATCACACCATTTGCACTAAACAGTCTAATCACACTAATCAATTAAAACAATAAATCAATTAAACTATTAATAAATTATTTTGTAGAAATTGATTATCTAATCATTGATATAGGTAATGAGGTAGAAAGTTGTATTTCATAAAACCAAATGGCCAGAATTTGCCAAAAGCCTTGACAGTATCATACAATGGATCCCATCAAGTCAACATTACCATAGATTTGTGAGGACTGTCTTCAGCTAAAAGATGCATCCCTCTAGGATTCAGAAAAGATAGAAAGAAAAGTTGCCTAGGAAGCAATCAGACTAGAGAAGGAGGAGCTCCCAGTGGTTTAACATCAGAGAAAGAAATTCAGGAAAGACCCATCCTAATGGATCAAGCAATTCATAGCAGATGTGTATACCTCGCAATATTTTGTAAATAACTTTTCTCCTTTTGTAAACTGCCAAGGCAGTTTTATAAACTGGCACGGGCATTGCAATGCCATTATTTTCTCTGTTATACTCTGGCAAGGCATTACTATTATAAAGTGCTCACATTAGCAATATGCTTTACTAGGGGGAAGAATTAAATGGATAAGAAAGGAGGGGGAAGAGAACAAAGAGTCATTGTGATGTTACAACATGGTTACATTCACCAGGCAAATAGTCCCTGCTGATGAAATTAACCTTCAGACTAATTTGCAAGACCCACTTTGCAGCATTTGATCTCATCCATTTGCACTTTATGCTAATTCCTTTGGATCTTTTCAACAGAAAGATGCCAGTATTTATTCACTAAAAACAACATTTTATTATAAAATATGGAACTGCAATCAATCAATCAATAAAATGCTACTTTTATGTACTATTATCCAGATACTTTAAATTAAAAAACAGCTACCTATAAGGAGAGTTATGAACTAGTTTATAGTAGTCTTCTAGTAAAAAAATTAAATATATAAGTATTTATGCAAGTATGTAAAACAGGCAGGAAAAATATTTTGATCAGTAGGTGGTGACATTGTCTCATTCTCTAATACATATGTGGATATTTTGCTGATTTTATACATTCTTTCTTTTCCAAACTAGTTATATGTATGTATACTTATATGTATGTGGCATAATGCTTTTGAAGTTTTATAAGGTTTCTATATTTCTATTTTAAAATGATGAGTTATTACATAACTACACCCTGGAGCATTCTGGTAAAAAAACAAAACCCTAACACATTTACCTGAAAACAAGACCTGGTCTTATATTTTTTGCCTCCAAAAAAGGCATTAGGGCTTATTTTGTGAGGATGTCCTATTTTTTTCATGTAACGGTGGTGAACATGGGGGCCGATGGGAGTGGGAGTACTGCTGTCGCTGGCCCCACCCTCTCTGTCCCATCATCTGCTTGCTTGCAGCCACAATAGACCAAGCTCTCAGCATACCTTGGCTTCCTCCCACCCTGCCTGCTGGCCCTTTTCCTGCTGGGACACTTCTTGGCCACTGCCTGTGCTGCTGCTGGCCTTGTGGGAGTCCTTTGGCCTCCCGGCAGTGCTACTCTCAGCCACCCTGCTGGGCTGCTCCTGCCTGATCTATGATACTACCTCTGCAGAGCCTGCGTTGCTTCATCCAGCCAGAATGAGAGCTGCAGTGCCCACCTAGGACCAGGGTCCAAAGAGCACTGGGTTCAATCCATAGCCCTGTGCCTGAAGCACTGAGTGTGCATGCAGGCCATTGCTCAGTAGCCCAAAGGCAGCGATGGGTGAGGTGACGTGGCTCCAGCTGTGGCCACTGGCGAAGGGGCCCTGGTAGCCCAGCGGCAAGGAAAGCACTCCAGAGGTGGTAGATCTGGGCTGACTCACCCAGGGGTGGGGTTCAAAATTTTTAACAACCGTTTCTGTGGGCGTAGCTTAGGTGGTGGGCATGGTTTGGTGGTCATGTGACTGGGTGGACATGGCTTGGTGGTCATGTTATTGGCTGGGTGTGGCCAACTCAATATCACTCACATCAAGGCACGCATCTCCTCGCCTGGACTCTCATGACTGTGGGGATGCTGCAACAGTCGTAAGTGTGAAAAATGGTCCTAAGTCACTTTTTTCAGTGCCATTGTAACTTTGAATGGTCACTCCACACAAGCAAAGTACTAGCAAAGGAGGGGGAAAAAAAACTCCAGAGAAGTTCCTGAGACAGGAAGTCTAGTCCTGCCATGAATGTAATAAGGGTTAACAGAGAGGCAGTTTCTGTAAGCAACATCAGAATGTTTCCTTCCTGCCTTCCTTGAAGGATTAGACCAGTAATTTCTTCTAACAACCGGTTCTCCGAACTGCTTAGAATGTTAACAACCGGTTGTAGTGAATAGGTGCAAACTGGTAGAATCCCACCCTGGACTCGCCCCACACCAGGAAGGAGCAGCCCAGCAAGGCTGCTGAGAGCAGCACTTCCAGGAGGGTGAGAAGCCCCCGCAAGGCGAGCAGCAGCATAGGCAGTTGCTTGTGCCATTTGCTGCAAGTGAATGGCGAGCATGTCAAAAGTGAAAAGCAGGACTCACCCACTGCCCCTTGCACTGTGTAAGGCAATGATATATAGATAAGAGCCACCTTGCCTTTGGGAAAGAGCCAGGAGGCATCTCAATAGCAGGTCAAACTGGGTCTTATTCAAATGATGTCCCAGCATGCTTTGGAAGGGAGATAAAAATAAGTCCTACAGTCTCTTACCACCTCAGTGCAAGCCCCATGGGCAAGAGCTACATGGGCAAGAGCTACATGGGCAAGAGCTACTGCACCTTCTCTTTTACAAAACCCTCCACTCTTTCTCCTCTGTTTCAGCCCAGCCTAGCCCTCCATCCAGCAGCTAAGGATGATGGGCTCACCCGCCTCTCCACATGGCCTCTCAGGAGACACAACATGCAAATCAAAACAACGCACCATGAGTTCGGGGACTCTTTCCATTTGTTCCATCCTCCTCTCTCTCTCTTGCCCCCTCTCCCTTCCTGGGAACTATGTGGGGAGGGAGGGGAAGGACCATCAAGGGGATGCTGGCAAGACACTCCTGGGGAGAGAATGAAGAGGACCCATTGCCACAGCCCAGGTGCTGCTTCTGACTTGGAAGGAGCGGCTTTTACATTTGTACACCATGTCTCCTTTTTTCAGTATATGTTTTTTTTTAATTCATAAACATTTTGAACATAGTGTATTCTCAGGGCATATCATTTACAGAAAGACAAAGTAAAAACATACAGAGATATTAACATGTATACTGATAACAATACTAATAGTATAACAGAATAGTTTTGACTAGATTTGTCTTTGTATTAGCTTTTTTGTAGTTCTGCTCAGGGGTGGGATTTTACCGGTTTGCACCTATTTGCTAGAACCTGTTAACCTTTTAAGCAGTTCAGAGAACAGATTGTTAGAAAAAATCTCCTTTTTTTTCACTTTACAGGACTAATCCTGTAAGGAAGGCAGGAAGGAAACATTGTGGTGTTGTTTCTAGCCTAATCTTTATTGCCCTGCTTACAGAAACTGCCTCTTCATTAACACTTATTAAATTCTTGGTAGTACACCTAGACTTCCTGTCTCTGGAGCTTCTGGGGCTTGACTTTCTTAAAGGGGAAGGGTTGTTTTATGCTTTTTACACTGCTGTTGGGAGGAAATACTCCCCTGGAAAACCTTCTTGCTACAATGCAACAATCAGACTTTGAAGAAATAATTGAATAATGAAACAGAACTGGTGGAAAGAAGCTTTAAATAACAAGGAGCCAAGATGAGTGACACTCATCTAGAAAGATTGACATTCAAATGTGATTTTCTGAGTTTTGGTCTAAAATTGGTTTTTGGTGAAGTTTTATTCTGTGCTTAGTGAAGTTTAATCCTGTGTTTATTGATGGGATAATTTTCCCTATTCAGCTTTGTTTGGCAGGAAAAGAGTTAATCTCTGTTTCTGGAAAGAAACTGGGTTGAGAAATCTGGCTAGTTCCTGTGTCTATTTGTTCTGGTAATTGGTTTAACAAGCAACAGCTATTGTTGTGATTTAATTATTTGTATTGTGTTTGAATTTTTTCCTGTCTCATGGTTTCTTTTTCTATCTGGGAAGGGGGTCTTCCTTCACTACTTTAGTGGTTCCTGGTAATCTCCTTTTGGGGTGTACTTCCAAGAGGCAGGATGCAAGCTTGGCACTGATCTTTTTACTGCCTTTCTGGGGGACAGAGGTGGTATTCAGCGGGTCTGACCAGTTCTGGAGAACTGGTAGCGGAAATTTTGAGTAGTTCGGAGAACCGGCAAATACCACTTCTGACTGGAGATTTTTCAGTGTCCTTCTCCTGCCACGCCCACCAAACTATGCCCACAGAACCAGTAGTAAAGAAATGTGAATCTCACCACTGCGGGGGGGCATGTGATCTTTCCTTAAATCTGGATGATTTCCTTCGGATATCTTGTGAGGTGAGTGAGACCAGCTGGTATCTTTAAGTGGTGCAAATGGATCTAAGGATTGCTTCTCCTGAGTGTGCTCTTTCTGGAGAGCTTAAATGACCTCTCTGCTAAAGGGTTTCACTTTATGAGCAAGAGTTGGCTGTTGACAGTTATCAATGCATTTTAACTATTTTATTTCCTCAAGGTGCTCTGGCACCCTGCCTGATTTGTAATTCCGGCTTGCAGGTATTTTTAATTTAATGATTGGTATTTAGGGCAGCTATTTGCAAGCAAATAAACTTTTTATACTTTTGTACAGGTAATCCCAGTTCATTTAGTAACCATTCAAAGTTACAATGGCACTGAAAAAAGTGACTTTTGACAGTTTTTCACACTTACGACTATTGCAGCATCTCCACGGTTACAAGAGGCCAGGCGAGGAGAAGCACCCCTTGACGTGAGTGACATCAAGTTGGCCATGCCCACCCAGTCACATGCCCACCCAGCTATGCCTACCCAGCTGGTCATTAGGGCAGAGAACCGATTGTTAAATTATTTGAATCCCATCCCCAGTTCTGCTGATTGTATTAGCATTTCTATAATTATAAATCCTTTTTATATCTAATTCATACATAGCAGTAATCTTTCTTCACCTAATTTCCACCTCTTATCACTAACTACTCGTAAAATCTATTCCATGTTAAGTAATATTCTGTGTCCTCTTTGTCCTTTATTTTTAATGTCAATCTATCCATCTCTGCACAGTCTAATATTTTCTGAATTATGTCCTCCTCTAATGGGGTATTCTTATTTTTCCAATATTGTGCAAATAAAATCCTTGCTGCTGTCAATACATGCAAAACTAAATACTGTATATAGTCCCTTTGTCATAACCCTCTGGCAATATACCCAACAAAAATATTTCTGGTTTCAGATCTATATTGTTGGGTCCGTTCCGGCTTTTTGACCTGACAACGAGTTAATACTTGGTAGTGACAGTGCTCTGTTCCAGCAGTGCTCTATTCCAGCTGACGTCTGTTCCTTCCTGCTGCTTTAATGGAGGGTCTGCCTAAGTGGAGGGTCAGTGACGTTTGGGCTGCCTCATTTGAGTCATCCTGCTGAATGGAAGGGAGGCAGCGTTTTGGCGTTTGGGCTGCAATCCGCCCTGGTAGTCAGCTGTTGGAAGGAGCGGTGGTTCATGGTTGCATTGGCTATTCAATGCAAGGCTATTCAAGGAACTGTTGTGTGTTTTTACTTTAATTGCGGATATGATGCTGGAAGGGCAGAGGGAGGGGTTGGCTGGATCGTTTAGGCACGGGGCAGCGGTGTATGGGTGTAATTAATGGGTGCAGTGCTGTTATTATGTGTTAATTGGGAGGAGAGTATAAAGTCAGCATGGAGAGGCGGTTGCTCTCTATGCTGACTTTGAACAGAACTCTGTTACTGTTACTACTGCTTGTCATCTGGAAATCCTACATTAAATCTTGTCACTGTGGTTCACTGCTTGGTTTATGGGAAAAGGTGTCCAGTGCCTGACAGATTGCGACATATATGTTGCTTAATCAGCTTTTCCAACTATGTATGTATTTTTGTCCAATATTTCCTTGCTTTTGTACAAGTCCACTACATATGATAATAGGTACCTAGGGTCTGATTACACTTCCAATATTTGGTGGACATATTGCTAAACATTTTTGCCAATCTTGCAGGTGGCAAATGCCACCTATAAAACATTTTAGAGAGGTTTTCCTTATATGCAGTAGCCATTGTCAGTTTATAGTTCCTCTCCCAAAGTTTTTGCCATTTATCTAATTCTATAGTATAACCAAAGTTTTTTGCCCCTACAATCATTGCTTCTTTGACTTGTTCCGCTTCCATTTTATAACGTAATAAATAGTTCTATATATATAGTAGTGTTCCTCACATAATATCTTTGAAAATATCTATGTATCATACTCTTGCCATACCATAAAAATGCATGCCATCCTCATTGAAGATCATGTCCCTCCAATAGTAATAATCTTCTGTGTTTCAAGTTTATCCATTCTTTTATACCCATGTAAGTACAGATGCCTGATAGTATAGCTCCCAATCTGGTAATTCAAAACCCCCATTGCTTTTAGATTCCTGTAACATTTTCAATTTTATTCCTGCTTTTTTACCTTGCCAAATATACTTCAAGATTGTTCTATTTAGTTCTTCGGAATATTTTTTCTCTATTCTTATCTGTATCGTTTGGAATAAAAAAGTAGTTTTGGTAGTGTATTCATTTTTATAATGGCTATTCTCTCTATCAACGATAGTTGTGGATTCTTCCATTTCTCCAAGTCCAACTTAATTTGCTGCATTAGTTTTGTATAGTTATCTTTGATTGTTGCACATCTTGCTGATAGCTGGATACCTAAATATTTAATTTTCTTTACTATCTGAAGATATATTTTCTCTGTTAATTCTTTTTTCTGTTTATCTGTAAGGTTTTTAATTATTGTTTTAGTTTTTTCTTTATTTATTTTCAACCCTGCCACTTCTCCATATTCCTCAATTTTCCCTATAATTTAGGATGATTTTCTAATGGTTCTTCTAATATAAAGACTAGATCATCAGCAAATGCTTGTAGTTTATATTTTTCTTTTTTAATCTCCATTCCTTTTATTTCTGGATCTTGTCTTAATATTTCTATTCAAAACTTCTAGTGTTAATATGAATAATAATGAGGATAGTGGACAGCCTTATCTCGTGCCTTTTTTTATACAGAAATTTTCTGTCACATCTCCATTGACCATCACTTTAGCTCTCTGGTGTGTGTAAATTGCCTTTATCATATTTATAGACTTTTCACCAGAGTCCATGCATTTTAATTGTTGCAATATAAATTGCCAATTTACATTATCGAATGCTTTCTGGGCATCCAAAAAGATTAATGCTAATTGTTTTTCACTATGTACCTCATAGTACTCCATTGTATCTAAAATTATTCTAACATTGTTTCTAATTTGCCTCTTAAGTAAAAACCCATTTTGGTCAGAGTGTACGAACACATTTAGGAATCTTTTTAATCTTTCAGCAATTATTGAAGCGAATATTTTATAGTCTGCATTTAATAGGGATATTGGCCTATAATTCTTTATTTGTGTTAAGTCTGCACTTTCTTTTGGGATCAAGGCAGTGATGGTATTCTATTGGTTTGGCCCGGTTCTAGCGTATTGGTAGTGCCGAGGATCAGCTGGCAGAGAACCAGTTCTCTCCAAGCCTCTCCGACACTCTGCAGTTGGGTCCACCTGCCTGCCTCTGCTCCTAGGTCCTTTTTAACCTCTCAGCTGTTTGGCATGGCAGAGCGGATTGCTGTACTAAACAGCTGAGAGGCACAGTAGCTTAGTTTTTACTGTTTTAACCCATGCGCAAGGCACGTATTTGGCGTGCGCACATGCATGATCCTGCAATTGCGCAAGTCACGCGATTCCATCCCTGCAGCCATGCCCATCAAGCCACGCCCACATTACTGGTGGCAGCAACTTTTGAATCCCACCACTGGATCAAAGTAATGTTAGCTTCTGTCCATGTATCTGGTATCTTGACTTCTAATAAGACCTCATTGGACATTTCTAACATTGACAAGCTCAGTGTATCTTGTAAATTTTTATAAATTTCTGCTGATAGGCCATCTGGGCCTGGTGTTTTATTGTTTTTTTCTTTTGATCTACTAATTCTGCCATTGTTATTATTTCATTTGATATATCCTTCACCGTTTCCTAAACTTTTGGTAAATTAGCTTTTTCCAAGTATTGTATTATTTTTTCCTCTGGTACTTTTTCATAGTCATATAGCTTCTTATAAAACTCCTGTATTATATCTTTTTTCTTTTCCATTTGATAGTGTAGTGTACCTTCCCCATCTTGCAGTTTACTTATCCATTTCTTCTCTTTCTCCTTCTTCAGATTATAAACTAGCCATCTTCCAGGTTTATTAGCATTTTAAAAAATGTTTTGCTCTTTATTTATTGTGCCAGTTCAATCTTTTTCCATTATATTTAACTTATGCTTAATCATCTCCATTTGGTTTTTTAAGCATATCTTTTGTGGTTCTTTTTGTAGCTCTGTTTCAAGTCTTTTATAATCTTCTTCCAAAGTCTTTTGATATTGTTTCCTTTTCTTATTTTTCTTTGCTATATAAGTTATGGCTAATCCTCTGATATATGCTTTCGCTGTGTCCCACACATTTTGTAATGAAGTCTCTTCTTTCTTGTTCTCTTCTAAAAAAAAATCCCATTTCTCTTTTCATCATCTGTATAAATTTTTGTCTTTTATTATAGATTGGCTTAAAGTCCATCTTACTCTTTTCTTTTGTCCTTTCCAACTATTTTTGACTGGATTATGATAGGCCCATAGGTTTGCTTCTATTTCTATCTCTTGCACATTTACACTCAGTTGCGGAATCATCCAAATCTATTCTTGACCAAGATTGGTGCATATTAGAATAAATGTATACTGATTTTCCCCCGGATTCATATCTCTCCACATATCTTGTATCGATAGCTCTTCTGTCATTTTAACAAAAGTTCTGGATAAAGTCCTTCTTGTTTTTTTACTTATTTTGCTGCTTTTGTAGTCAAGTTTTGTATCAAATATTGCACTGAAATCTCCTATAAGACAAATATTTTTATCTCATCTTCATAAGGATTTTTTTTTGTAGAATTCTTCTTGTCCATTATTTGGTGCATATATGGCAACCAAAAGTATCTGGTTTTGATTTAAAATCACTTCCACCATCAGGATTCTCCCTTTTTCATCTTTGAAGATTTGTTTAGCATTTATTGTTTCTTTAACGTATAGTACCATCCCTGTTCTTTTTTGTTGTGATAGCGGGTAAAATAATTTTCCCAATTTAGCAGGTAAAATAATTTTCCCAATTTAGAATTATCCAATAGTTTATAATGGTGATTTTTTTATATGTACTTCTTGGAGTGATATTATGTCCAATTTTAGTCTTTGTAATTTTAAAAATATTTTTTCCTTTTCATAGGAGAGTTCAGTCCATTTATAGTGACTGATAACATCTTTGTTTCTTCTTGCATTGTTTTACTTATAGAGTATATAGGTCTTATACTTCTGGTACTCTTTTTTCTCTGGATTCTTTTGCAGTTGCTCCTTCTCGCTCTGCTTGTTCTATTTTTTCCTTTTCACTCTCATCTTGTTGTAGTTACTTCTCTTCCATCATAGGTACTTCTTGGCCTTTATGCACTGTTTCTCCTCATTTCCTTTTCCTCTTCCATGTTAAAATGGCAATCATAGAATTCCACTGCTTTCTCCAATGAGTCTAGTCTGTATCTTTTTTCCTGCCAGGAGACTAATATTCCTTCAGGTATCAACCATCTGAAGTTTACATTGTATTTGATCAACACTGTGGTCAAAAAATGGTATTGCTTTTGAAGGTCCCTTACTCTCCTAGGATTCTGTTTCAAGATTACCAATTGCTTCCCCTTGTATTGCAATGGTTTGTGTCTTGCCTTGTTGAGGATCTCGTCTCTTATCATTTTTTTCACAAATCGTACATACACCTCTCTTGGAAGCTTATATCTTTTCACATAATTTGTGTGTATTCTGAAGATTTCATCGATTTCCATTTCCTGCTTATCTATTCCTAATGCCTTTGCCAGCAATTCTTCCATTATCTCTGGCAGGTCCTCCCCCTTCTCCTCTTCTGTATTCTCAAATCTCAGATAATAAGTGCATTTTTCTCTTTCCAACATTATCACAGAGTTTTCTAGCTCTTTATTTGCTTGTATCAGTTTATAATTTATGTCATCCACTTTTTTGTCTACTTGTTCTGATATTTCCTCCATTTTCTGGACCCTTTGCTCATTTTTTGTTATCATTTGTTGGAAATTCTCAAGTTTCTCATCCATCTTTTGGATATTTTCTTTCATCTCTCCTGTATCATTTCTCATTTCCCCTGTGTCTTTCCTTACCTGACTATGATTTTTTGTCATGGACTCTTGTAGCTCCTGGAGCGTCACCAAAACCTCTTTTTGAGAACTATTGGCTTTTTCCAATTGTAACATACTCTCAATTGATCTCTGATTGGATGGACTTGAGGAAGCTGGTGATGGTGTGGAAGATGCCTTTCCCTATTCTAGTTATGTTTGAAGTTGACATCTCAATAGCTAATGTTGATTTCTTCTTTCTTTCTTTCCTCTATTTATAAGCTAACAATGGGTATTTCTAGTATTCCTACTAACAACCAAGAATAAACCTACCAAAAGGTAGCCCCCTATGATAACCCAATGCTTTAATGCCACACATGTCCAGTAGAAATAACCCACATATCAGAAGAAGGAAACCATATTACAACTTCAGCTCCCTCCAATTCAGGTTCAGTCAATCTTCAATGTCTCAGTGTCTCAATGTCTCAATATTTCAATGCCAAGATCAAAATCCATTAAGTTTGTAATCCATAGGGCCCACTGTAACCCCAGTCTTGGCTCTTTACTATTTCAATAGTTTATAGGGTCAGTCCACAAACAAAAAAACAACAAAAAAGGAGAAAAGCAAAAAGCAAGAGATAAAAAAGGAAGGAGGATAATTATTTGTCCTTGGAAATGTCTTTTATATTCTGTCAGTTAATTTGTATAATCCACAGGGCCCGCTGTATCCCCAGTCCTTGATACTCCAATGTTCAAGAGGAAAAAAAAGGGAAAAAGGAAAAAAAATAACAATGCCAGAATTAAAGTTAATTAAGTTTGTAATCCATAGGGCCTGCTGTAACCCCAGTCTTGGCTTTTTACTATTCCAATAGTTTCTAGGGTCAGTCCACATGAAAAAAAAAAATGAAAAGGGCAAAAAGGGAATAAAGCAACAAGAGAAAAAAGCAAAAAAAGAAAGAAAGAAAAACAAAAAGAAAAAATAGCAAGCTAAATCCAAAATATTTTTCTCACGTCTGCAAAATAAGTATTTGTCTTTTCACATTTTCCCTCCGTCAGCCAACTTAAAATGGACTTTTCATGACTTCCCACAAATTCTCCATTTTCAGTGTCACAAGAACTATTTTAAAACACTTGGTACATCCTTTACATTGTCTGTAAAACAGAAATAACTGTTTTAGGTCTCTTCTCTCTTTCTCAGATGTATGATTCGTGTCAGACACAACCTAGTGAGAGCCAGACGTAGATGTGTCCAAAGCAAAGAAAAGGAAGAATTATGCTGGAAAATCAAACACTGCTGCTAATAAAAAAATAAGACTGCAAGCCAGATGCTTAAATGTATAATCCAACTCTGTAATCCATACAAATAACAAGCATGGCTGTGGGCTGTAATGTTTTTAAGGAGCCATATCCAGGATCCAGGTCCACAACATTTGGCAACATTTCTCTTCTTATGATGTCACCCTTCTTGCTTCCAGAAGGAACTTTTTATTAATATAAGATCCCATCTACTCTCTTAGAAAGTTCTTTCAAAATATCGATCCAGTTCAGTAAAAACACCTTACTGTTTACTAGTTTCTGCAGATTTATCCTTAGAATATCCTGTTTTCAATCAAAAGCCAAAGCAAGTATAGTAGAAAGAAAATTATTCTTTATTATCAGTTTGAGACAGTGAGCAGAATACTATTATACTATATTCTTCTATTGAATATATTGCTCAGAGTTCTTTTAAAGTTGCAACATTTCAACAATGAAACAAAACAGAATATGACTTCTATCTGTGTTTCAATAGCAGCACTTTAGAAAGTGGATATGTTGCTTTTTATGAATGAATGAAGGATCATTATTGACCTGCTTTTTGTAGGCTAGAAGTAATACACTAGAACTGTCTGCAATTACGCAAACAATATTAACTGCCTCCCTTCAGTTGCTAAACCAATTACTCAGTATTTTCCTCCAATTTTGTCTCCAAACATCATTTCCAATAAATTTCTTTGCTGTTTTGCTCTGCAAAAGGCCTTGATGCTTTAGGCAAACTTGTCTATTTGTGTTCTTGAGCCAAAGCAAACAGGGAATTATTTAGAAGAATTCTGATAATACATTGGACATGGAGCAAATCCTTCAAAGCACACCTCAGACAAGTTTGTCCTGCTATAGAGAACACAATTCAGTGACCAGCTGATTAATATTAAACTTACTTGAATAAATAGATTGCAGTTATTGTATGAAAAATAACATCTTCCAATATTTCTCAATTCCGTTTTGAGCTTAACACCACTTTCCCACTTAAACTATTGAATTGTCTAGTAGCAGCAATTCCCCTGATATAAGATGTGCAGTATTTGTCATTATGTACAGTTTACAAAAGTTCCAACTCTGCAACTAGGAAAAGGCTATAAGATAAAAAGAATAGAATGAGATATTTCTGATGTTTCCTAAAGTAGGGAAGGTGACCTTGGTGCTAAAGACCATTAGGTATGTTTATCATCTTCTTCACTTATATTTTATAAAACATTGACTAATTAAAATGTTCCCATTCCTTCCTAATTCAATTTTCTCATTTATTTTATTTCATTTACTTTATTCACAAACATTTCACTAAATTACACTAACTATTTTATCCCTCATTTTAATCATATGTTGTTTCCAATTTTCTAAAGTTATTTCTATTACAAATATAACAGTACAATCTTATGTACCTTTACAGAATCCCTTTTTCAGTTAGATTTTCACCCATTATCTCTAAATAGGTCCTGTTTCTTTATATCTTGCTCCGGACCTTTGTAACTTCTTTTCCTTTCCTTCTTCCCTCTCTTCTTTTCTCTCCCCTTTTTTACCCATTTGCCTCTCTACCTTTATTTCCCTCTTCTGTATTCCCCTTTTCTGTTGCTTTCCAGTATTATACTTATTTTTTGAATTATTTTCTTTTCTTTGGTTGTTCTTTTAAGTCTTAAATTCTCCATCCTCTTTCCCCGCTTTCCTTTTTCTTCCCCACATAGAATTACTTGTTTATTAAAGATGGCTTCTCCTTTGTTCCAGTCTTCTTGTTTTGCAGTCTTTTCTTGTTGTTCTTTTCTTGTTCCAGATCTCCATTTCTAAGAATTGAAAAACGAAGCCAAAAGAACCCTTCCCTTCTTGTGCATCTTCTTTGTACTTTTTAAATTCTATTTTCAATTCTTCCAAAAGTGATGCCATTGTAGAAATTTTTAAACAACCACCTGATTGATTTTAGTCATTCAAATATAATAACCAAAAATCCAAAAGTCACCAAGTAATCCAAATACACACAAGCTGTTTCTTTTTTTCCCACTTTCTCTTCCTGGGGTTACTATTTAGTTGCAAAGTTTCAGTTAAAATGTATCTTTTAGAAGTCTTATTGAAATTTTACTTTAGATTCTTTTAAAGTCCAGGCAGTCTCCTCCCTCTTCCAGATCCTGTCCTTATTCTTTTTCTCTCCCTTCCTGCTTATAGAAGAAAAAGTTTTTAATGTCCAGAAATCTTTATTGTCCCTTTGGCATTTAGTTATATTTTCAGCTTAATTGCCTATTGATGCCAAAGCAGATTTTTCCAATTTCTTATTCTTAGTTGTCAATATAAGGAAGGAGAGAGAAGAAGAAAAAAAAGCCAAACCTTTCCCCTTTCACTTTCTTTCGCTGCTTCTGACTCTTCTTTGGGAGCAATGTTATTTCTTGTAAATTTTAAATTCCAGGGTACCTTAGTTGTTGCTTTTTCAACTTAGCCCGGTCAGCCAAAACTTTCACTTCTTATCTTCCTCCTGCATGTTCTTTTCCGGTTGAGTTCTTCTTTGAGGTGGCCATTTCTGACCACCACTCCTACCACCTTTGGGAAAGGAAGTAATGGCCAGCTGAGGAGGAGAGATGCAGCTCTCCTCGACCCTGCTGGTGGTCTCCCCCCTCTTCACCACTTCTACGGGGTTGCTTAGCCCCGAAACCGGCCAGCTCAGGGGCGCTCCAGCGGTGAGCCCAGGCAGAAACCGTGCATGATCGCGGATTCTTGTCTGTCACCAAAGCCCTTCAAACTGGAAGTCCTGGTATGTTTATCATCTTGAGTTAAATATACAAAATAAAGGCAGGATATAAATAAATAGATACATAACAAAAATTCCCTCATCCATGACTTAATTTTGTATGAAAATTCTGATTTATCATTATAGGAAGAATCATAAGACCCGCACTCCTTTTATTTCTCCAGAGAAGGCAAAGTAAAACCATCCACAGAAGCTGAAGCAATCCCTACCTCCCAGCCAAATGACCTCAAGTAACTCTGGTTAGAAGACTGAGACAGGCTGAATTGACAGGATTAAGTCAGAAAACACAAAGCTGCACAGAATTTACATTATTTACCTTTCCCCTAGGCTAGCCTTGACCCTGACCATCGCCCAGGAAAGCAAATAGAGACAATTAGAATGTAGAAAGCCACATTATTGATCTAATCAAATAACCCCACCAGGTATCTCAATCTCAAAGGTCCAAAAGGATATAAAAAACACTCTATACCCCATGCCAAGCTTTCAGCTGTCTCAGAACCGATTGCTATGTCACTTCACTTCTGATTCCGAAATAAATGGAAACCTCCTTTCCTGAAACTTACCTCCAAATTCATTGGCTCCTGTGTCTTTCTCCCAGCTTGGAACCGGACCAGATTTTTCTTCCATTTTTTGTAAAGTTGTACTAGTGGAGATTATTGCTCATTTACCTTCTTATCTGCAGTGTAGCAGCATTCCTGCCTGTGCTCCTGGATTCTGTATCTGGAGTGAATTTCTCAGGCTTATGGTTTTTTGGGGGGGCAACTTCAATCTGCCATTTGGGGGACCAGACATGAAGGTAAGGCAGGAGTTCATGCTGCCATGGTAGTCATGGACCTGGTCCAATTTATTCATGGCCCTACTCATATATGGGATCACATCGGATCTGGTATTTGCCCTCAGGCAATGGTGTCATGATTTAGATTTGGGAGATATTAATATATAGAGAGTATATAGGGCACCTGATTGACCCAGTGAGGTTAAAAGGGTGGTTGGGGTTTTTCACAAAACTGTTACACATAGAACATAGAATCTGAGGACTGGGAGGGATCTTGGAGGTCTTCTAGGCTAACTCCCTGCTCAAGGCAGAGAACTTACACTATCCCTGTCAAATAATTACTCATTCTAATTTTGAAAACCTGCAGCGATGGAGTACCCATGACTCCAGGAGGCAAGCTATTCCATTGGTTAATTGTGCTCACTGTCAGAAAGTTTCTCCTAGATTGGATCTAGGACCAACTTCCACCCATTACTTCTTCGGTTGGACTAGATGACCTAAAAGGTCCCCTCCAACTCTGATTATCTGTTATCTGTTATCTGATGCTTCGGAGCAGGGGTTGCCAAACATTTGGACCTCAGGGACCACCAAACTCATAATTTTAAATCCCACAGACCAGAGACCCTTGGAAAATCCCCCCAAAAAATCTGCAGGAAAATTCCCCACCTCATTTTCCTACTGATCAATCATTCTTTATTTAGGATCGCAGGACACCATCTCCAGCTCCATTCTCAGGAGTGAGGAAAGAGAGGGACTTTTGGCTTCATGCAAGGAAAGCAGCAGAAGCAGCAGAAGTCTTTCTTTCTCTCCCCCAAACTCTGCCAGAAATGAGTCTTTGCCGGCGCAGCCTCTTGAAGCAGGATGCCTTGGAGCAGGTTCCAAAGATTCATTTCTGGCTGAGTTTGGGGGAGAGAAAGAAAGACTTGCTGTTTTCCTTGTGTGCAGCCAAAAGCAGAAGAAGAAAGAAGCGGAAAAAAGCAGCCTGGTGCCCAGGCAAGGCATGTGGGGTGAGTGGGGCAAGTTCCCCCCTCCACCCTTCCCCCCCTCATTACCTTGTGTTGTTTGCAATGCAAGGAATGCAAGCCTTGTGTTCTTGTGGGCCATGTAGGTAGCACAGCCTTGTGTTCCCGCAAAGCCTGGATTAATTGCTTTGGGGGTGTTTTGAGGGTGACATTTCTCTGCGGACCACCAAAATTTTCTCACAGACCACCAGTGGTCCCCAGCCCACTAGTTGGCAACCACTCATTTAAACAGTGTGTCATCTGGGTACAAATGTCTTGTGCAATAACCATTACAATTAGTACATATTCATTACTATCATATTATTATTTTTACTTCATACTACTACATATGATATATCTAATTACAATAACAATTCTTAGCATATTTAATTTCTTATTCTCATGTTTACTAATTTTTGCTAGTCTTGTTAGATTTTCTAATTTCCATTTTTATTCTCCAGCCATTGATAAAATGATTCCCATACCATATAATATTCAGTTTGTTCCTTTTCTTTAACTGCAAGTCTTAAACTGTTCATTTCTACATATTCTAATATTTTCTGATTACATCCTCATCTCTCGGGATCTTTTCATTTTTCCAATTTTGTGCAAATACAATTCTAGCTGCAATCAATACATGAATGATTAAGTGTAGTTTTTCCTTACTATATATTTCAGGTATAATCCCCAACAGAAATATGTAGCTGTATCGGGACTTTTGGTTTGTTCCTCGTCGGTGTCGGTGCAGAATCTGTGATTGTGCGCAGTTTCTCCTGAGCGCTCTTGCTGGAGGCTCCCAATCAGGACCAGAACCACCCTGGTGGGGTGGTGAAGAAGGGAAAATCACCTGGAGGGTTGAGGGGAGCCGCAACTCCCATCCCTGACAGAAAAATCCCTCCCAAAGGCAGCTGTGGTTTTAAAATGGCCACCACAAAGATGAAGACCATTCCGGGAAACTAAGCATTGTGCTCAAGAGAGAAGTAGCAGACAGAGTGTGAACCAGGCAAAGGAGGTACCCTGGTATCAATTTATAGGGCTATTTTGGAAGAAAGTGTGTGGAAGCAGCGACCAGAGAAAGTGAGAAAGAAAATGGGTTTTTAAATTTGGATTTGATTATTTTACTGGACTAATCTGGAGGAGAAATTCAAAGGAAAATACATTAACACAATAAAGGTTTAAAAATTAAACTGGACGGATATTGAATTGTGGGCACTTAAAGGGCATAACTAAATGCTGGAATTGAGTGTGTTGAAAAGAATAGCTAATGATTGAAATTAGCGAACTTAATAAAAACATCATATTCAACAAAGAAAGTTAAAAAGAAAAAGACTCAAGAGCACAACCTGATGGTACAGGAAAACTTTAATATGTTTTAAAACAAGCGTCTCATCTTTTTGAGACTTTGGATCTTGGAACTTGAAAGAAAATAAAAGGAACTTTATTATTGTCATAGAACCACCCGGTAATTTGGGAAACAGTTGGGAGGCCAATTAGAAGATTTGGAATAAAAATTCAAGAGTATGAATTGTTGAAAATAAACTCGAAAGATATTGGCTGAAATAAGATACTGGACTCTGGATTGAATATATCTATCAAAGAAGAGGATTTCAACTATTAAGAAAGAGGAAAGAAAAAGAAAAAAGGAAAGATATAATGGAGGAGCTACTTGTTGATATAAGACTGGAGTTACAAGACATAAGATCGGATATGCAAGATACAAGGGACATGATAAAAATTGAACTTGAAATGTGTAATTATGTATTACAGAAATTAGAAATGGTGACTCAGCATACACAAGAACACAATAAACCAGACGGGGAGGTTCTATAAAGAAGAAGCCAACTTAGAAAAACAAAATGAACAACAATTATTCAAGCGGGGGGTGGGTGGGAAGGAATTAAAATTTAAAATTAGTGGTCTGATGGGATGATAAAAGGGAGAATAGTTTGGAAAATGGTTAAAGAGAGAAGGAAAAAGCAGAAAAAGGAAGTGCAAAGGAAAAATCAAAAGAGGGAGACAGAAAAGTTTAATAACTGGAATGAGAAAAGGAGGGGAATAAGAATGGGGAAAAAGGGAATTAAGTGAAAGAACCAGAAAATAAAAAGGAACCGGAAACAAACAAGGATGAAAAGAAGGCACATTGTTCAAAGAGTGAGAGATAATGGGTGAAAAAAAAGGGATAAAGAAGGGGATTCCGCAAGGTAATAGGTTGGGATGTCTAAGAATATATTGAAAATAGTATTTTAAAATGTATAGATGATACATAGAGAAAATATAATGCGGAATCTGAGAAAAATATATATATTTGTGTTTTATACAAGATAGGGAGATTGACATTAAGGAAGAATGAAGGTGGTTAGCTCGAATTATTAACTAGAGGGGACAACTATATTTACAGATAAGGATTGATAAAATGACAAATGTGACAGAAATAATAATAATAATATGAGAAATGATAATAGAAAGGAGATGAGAATTTTAGATAACATTGTAAAATAAGATATGAGAATATACTAAGAAAAATAGAAGGAGATATATTAGGATTTGGAATTGAATAAATGAACATAGAATTGTGATGAGAATTTTAGATAATATTGTAAAATAAGATATGAGAACATGAATTGGGATTGGATAAGCTTAATATTTAATAATGACAAGGATGATGCAATATGAAATTAAACAAATAAAATGAATAGGCAACTATGGTCATGTTTATATTGAGATGTGAAACCTGGAACCACACTGCTTGCCAAATGAAAATTTTTCATTTTAAAAAATAAAATGAAAACAGAGAGAAAATCGAATAATGGAATTATTAAGTATGTTTAACTGATATGGTGATAGGCATTTGGACAGAGTAAGGTTGAAAATAAATATTGAAGAAGTATGAATTAATATGAATATAATGCAATGAGAAATGTATGACATATTGATGCCACACTGTTAATGTATTGTTGTTATATGTAGATTGAAATAAAAAAAAATTGAAAAAAAAAAGAAATATGTAGCTGTATCATCTTTTCCAACCATGTGTGTATTTTTGTCCAATATCTTTTAGCTTCTATGCATGACCACCACATATGGTAATATGATCCAGGTGTCTGATGACATTTCCAGCATTTAGCTGAATTATCTTTAAACATCCTTGCCAGTCTTGCTGGCACAAGGTGTCATCTATAGAACATCTTATATATATTTTCTTTAAAAGCAGTTGACATTGTTAATTTGTAATTTCTCTCCCACAGTTTCTGCCATTTGCCTAATTCTATGGAATAACCAATTTTTTTTGCCTAAGTTATCATTGTCTCTTTCACTTGTTCTTCTTCCATTTTAATTCCCAATAAGTAATTATACAATTTTTTTATCAGTGTTTCTTCTGTTACTGTTAGTAACTTATTCAGTTCTATCAATTCTTTATAGAAACCATCTAATTTAGTATCTTTTTCATATCTAGACTGTATTTGCACATATGAATACCAAACCATATCAATCCCTTGCTCTTTTAATTCTTGTTTAGTTCTGGGCTCACCCTTTTCATTCAAAATATCTTTGTATCTAAGAATATTTCCCACATTAATAATATTTGGATGTATAAGTTACACGGGAATGCTCTTGAAGACCACCTAGAGCAGGGGTGTCAAACTCGATTTCATTGAGGGCTGCATCAGGGTTATGTTTAATCTTGGAGGGCCAGGGATGGGGTGTGGCAGGGGGTGGGCGTGGCCATGGTGGGCGTTTGACACAGGGTCAAGATTGCATTCAAAATAAAGGGGGATTTATTTTCTGGCTCAAATAGTCTCAATTCCATAATGTAAAGATTAAAGACATGTAGAGTCTCCAGGTGCTATGGAACCTGACTCTTTTGTGTAGGAGCAGAGCATAAATGAACTGGTAATGTAGAGATTAAAGACACATAGAGGCCCTCCGTGCCCTGTTTTGCTGGCAGAGTGCTGCAGGAGGCCATTCAGGCCAAAAACAGGGCATGGGGGGAGCGTGCAAGGCCCCCCATGTCTCATTTTGGATGTGCTGCAGGAAGCTGTACAGACTGAAAATGAGCCGTGCACCATTTTAGCTGGCAGAGGCACTGTGGCCAGTCCTTTGTTATTTCCAGGCCGGCCCTGTGGGCCAGTTCTAAGCACCTCATGGGCAGGATCCAGCCTGCGTACCTTGAGTTTGACACCCCTGACCTAGAGGCTACAATTAGTCCAGAATGTGGTCCCCCCCACAGTAATGTGTGCCCCTAGTTTACCCATGTAACATCCCTGTTGCACAATCTGCACTGGCTCCCAATTTTCTTCTGGGTGCAATTCTAGGTTGCTTACAAGCTCTATATGACCAGGACCAGATTATCTATGGGACTATCTCCACCTACTACCCATTCTATCAGCTCAGATAGGGCAGGCATGCTCCTACCCCCTTCCCTTAAACCAGGGTCACCAATCTTTTGGACCTCAGGGATCACCAAACTCATAATTTTAAATCCCATGGACAAGAGACCCTGGGAAAATCCCCAAAAACATCTGCCGGAAAATTCCCCATCCTGTTTTCCTACCTATCAATCATTCTTTATTTGGGATTGCAGGATAACATATCCAGCTCCGTTCTCAGGCGGGGAGAGAGAGAGAGAGTTTTGGTCTCATGCAAGGAAAGCAGCAGAAGCAGCAGAAGTCTTTCTTTCTCTCCCCCAAACTCTGCCAGAAATGAGTCTTTGCCGGCGCAGCCCCTTGGAGCAGGATGCCTTGCAGGGTCCCTAAGATTCATTTCTGGTGGAGTTTGGGGAAGAGAAAGAAAGACTTTTGCTGCTTTCCTTGCATGCAGCCAAAAGCAGAAGAAGTGGAAAGAAGCAACCCAGTGGCTAGGCCAGGCAAGTGGGGCAAGTTCCCCCATGCTGCCCCCCCTCACTACCTCATGTTGTTCGCAATGCCAGGGACGCAAGCCTTGTGTTTCTACCGGTCATGTGGGCAGTGCAGCCTTGTGTTCCTATGCAGCCTGGATTAATTGCTTGTGGGTGGTGGTGCTTTGGGGGTGACATTTCTCTGTGAGCCACCAAAATTTTCTTGCAGACCACCAGTGGTCCCTGGTCCACTGGTTGATGACCACTGCCTTAAACAATGCCCTCTTTTAGAATCTAGGAGGTGTGCCTTTTCCATAGTAACCTTGCCCTTTGGAATATCTTTCCCCTTGAGGTTTGCCAGGCCTCTATTTCCTAACCATCCAAAAAACATTGAAGGTCTGGCTTTTTCCTCAAATTATATGTCAGAAATGTAATATTGGTGCCAAATTTTAATATTTATGGTTTTAGTATTACATTACTTTATTATTAATATTGTTTTAATTGCTGACTGGGAGCCCCTAGAGTTTAAAATAAGATGGGCAGCTATATGAATGTTTTAAATAAATAAACAAAACACTGTTTAAAACAACAGAAAAAGCATCAGTTTATATATGAATGCAGAACAATAGAAATAAGTCCCTGATTTACCATAACCTCTGCACTGTTACCCTTCTTGGGTTAGGAAACACAACTAAGAAACACAACTAAGTAAATTAATTCGACTTTATTATAACATTACATTGACAGAATGTTGCAAGTCTGAAGGTACACATTTCCCACCTGTCTAATCAATTAGGACACATCCTTCTGAAATTTCTTCTTCTGACCTTTAAGCCCTTGGAAGGTCCCCCTTCTCTTGTTTGTTTCCTAAACAGTATATCTCATTGATCTGGACATAGCCTTATTTAATTTCTTATAGGAATGCTTCCCACCCAGAATATCACTGAGCCAGGTACACTCACATATATACTGTATATGTGACCATTGTGTGACTTTATGCTTTTCTCATATCTTTATTCGGTACACACATACTTTATTCCTATGCAACCTTACGGGCTATTTCTATACTATGTGATGCTGGCTATGATTTTTTACTCTTTTAGCCAGTCTAGTAAGTCTAGCAGAGGTTATATGTTGAAAGGGAAGAGAGATGTTCTTTGCAACTCCACTACTACACTAGTGACCTGTTACTTGGACTATTTCTCTTCTGGAAGAATGCTAAACCTGTGACAGATTGATGGAGCAGGGGACTGCCAGGACAAAGCAGGAGGACAGATTCGTAGCTCAAAATGGATCTTTCCCTTTCATCACTGCTTACAGCACTGCTTTTAAAAGCATTTTTTTTTCCTTTAAAGCTCTACATCTAATTCTAAGTATGCCTTTAATAAGATATAAACAACGGGGCTTCCAGTTTGCCAGGCTTCGGTGACAGCAGGGATTCGCTTTCTCTGTGATCCCTGCTGTGCTAGCCGTCTTGGTGCCTCTGATCCTGACGGATCTGGAGGATAAGGCTGCCCTGTTGGGGTAGCTGAAGATAGGGGGGATCTGGACAGGGGTTGAGGGGTATCGCAGACCCCCTCCCCAGCCAGCAATAACCCCCTTTTCTCAAGGCGGTGGAGCGGCAGTCTTAATGGCCACCACGAAGAAGCTGGCAACTGGATTAAGAATGTGCAGGAGAAAGAAGAAGGAAGTTTTAAAATGAAAGTTTTTCTTGGCTGAACCAGGACTTTAAGGACATATCTAATACCTGGAAAATTACTATTCTTTTTGGATGCTACAATGTTTCTAATGGAGGTTTTCAGCGGCGAAGGAAAGTGTTGAAAGATAAAGTTACTCTCCCTCCCTTATGGAACTAACAAATGGACATGGAAAATCTGCTCTCTAACAGAAGGTAAAAATTTAAAGCCCTTTGTTACAAGTGGGAAGGGAGAGGCTTGGAAAAAAAAAATTATTCCAAGACTTTGTTGGAGGAGATGCTTTGAAGATAAAGAGATTAGAAGCTAATTGCAAAAAAGTTTTAAAATACAGATTGGGTTTTTTTTTCCCTAACTGTCTTTACCCCAGGAAGAGAAACTGCAAAAGGAAGAAGTTTGTGCTTTGCCTGGACTGTTTGATGACTTTGGGACTTTGGGATTTTGGGGAATTGTTTTAAGTTTGGAAATATTTGATTGGCTTAATAACAAGAAGAGGATACAGAAAAAGAAGAAGAAAAAGTTTATAATGGCTCTACCTCTCGATGAATTAAAAAAACAATATCTAAAAATAAGGAAAGAAGGCAAGGACGCTATGGGAGAAGCCCTTTGTTTTCTAGATATGGCGCTTGCTATGTGTCAGCAAATTCAACAACAGCTGGAAGAAGCGGAGGAAGAAGAAGCCATTTTTAATGAATTAAATAGTGTGATTAAGAAAGAAAGGAGAAAGAGAGGGGGGGAAAGGAAGGGCTTAAGACATAAAAAATATCTATGAAAGAGAAAAATAAGATGCAAAAACAATATAATGCCAGAAAGCAAAAGGAAAGAAGAATGCAACAGAAAGGGGAAGCCAAGAAGTCAGAGGTTTGGAGAGGAGTGGGTAAAAAGTCTAGGTGGGCCAAGAAAGAAAGGGAAAAGGGAGGAAAAAGTTATAAAGGTATAAAACAAGGTGGGAAAAAGAAAATCTTTTTTAGGGACAAAGGGTAATGTATGATTCTTTAAAAAGGGGGGGGGTCTGCATAGTACACATGATAATATTGTAGCAGTTGTATTTGTATTAAAAATAGAAAATTAGAATTTTATAAGATTTAATAAAAGATTAAAATATTAAGGTACAATGTTAAAATGTTTAATAATGAATGATTTTAAGTTTTAATAAAATATTAAAGGAAATGTTTAAAATATTAGTTTAATTATAGAGTTTAATGGGCTAATGTGTTGATTATTATAGATTTATTATTGTAGTATTTGTTTTTGAAATAGTAGAATGTACTAAGCAGAATCAGATTGGGACTTAGGTGTTATTTCAAATTTCAATTTAGGGGTATGATAGAAAGGCATCATACTCTGATTAGTGATTTCAGGAGAAATTATTCTTTTTCTATATTGGGAATGAGGTAGATGTAAATGGAAAAATGGACAAAAGATATAAAAATATTGTCTTAAAGTATGATGAAATATATAAGTGGGGAGGAGTTATATAGAAGATATAGAATGGTAAACAAGATAGATAATGGTATATAAGAAGAGCATGAATTCAATTGAAGTCCATACAAAAAGAGGTAATCTGAGGCCAAGTTACTTTCTAAAAGGAAGTTTTATGTTTATGTGTGTGTGTTTAATTGAGAATTAATAAAATCTCGGAGGAAGGCCAGATGAGAACAACTGTAAACAAGCCAGAGGAAAATATAAATGTGATGATTGAATAGCAGATAAACTAGAAAAGAAATGTGATTGAATAAGAGTAAAGAGAAATAATGTGAAATTTGTTAAAGGGAATCTACGTGTCTATATGGAAATGGGATAAATTAGAAGAATGTGATATAAAATAATGTGTTACCTGCCTTGTAAAGATTTATAATGGAAAGAGGTTTTATGTTTTTAATGTTTAATGATGTTTGTTTTGTTTGTTTGTTGTTAAAATCAATAAAATTTGCTTAAAAAAATATAAACAACAGGAGCAACAATCCCTGGCTCAGGTTTCCAAATAAGTGTGATATGCTCTCTTCTCTCATTACATTCACCTGCAGTTGGTTAACCTTGGAACACTCCTGTGCATTTCTAACCTTTAAGTGCCGCTTCAGTTCTTACTTATCTAAATTTTAGGACTCAATCAGATAAGATGTATAATAGAGCGGAAGTGACCTCAGATGTCTTCTAGTTGAATCCCCTGCTCAGGGCAAGAGATATTATACCATAGAGGTCAAATGGTTGTCCAGTCTATTTTTTAAAATCTTCAGTGGTGAAATACCCACAACTACAGGAGACAAGCTATTCTATTGATCAATTGTTCTGTCACAAAATTGCTCTTTACTTCTAGGTTGGATCTCACTTTAACAAACTTCCACCTGTTACTTCTTGTGTGCCTTCTGAAGAAGAATAAATCAATCCGTTCTTCTCTGTGACAGCCCCTCAAGTGCTGGAAGACAGTTATCATGAGATAGGCTAGACATACCTAGCTCCCTCAACTGTTCATCATACTATTTAGTCTCCAGAACATTTAGTCTCCATCTTTGTTACTCTCCTCTGCATACTTTCTATCAGTATCAGAATTATATGCAGTATTCCAATGTGGCCTCACTACTCCAATACAAAGCAGCATTATCATTTCTCATATCTTGATAATGCTTCTCTATTGATGCAACCCTGGTACTATACTTTTATTTGTGTTTGAATCAACAGAGAGCTGTATTGATATGAAAGTGGCTGTCTCTTTTACCAATTGCTACCTTGCCTTTCCCCCCAATTCTAGAAATTCCCTGGCATTTTTGGATTTGGCCTGATCTAGGACTGTCATATTTTCCCAAATGAAACTATGCCAGGGAATATCTAGAAGCTTGGCATTCTGACAAATCAGTCATCAACAGGCACAACATCATGTTAACAACATGATAGACCATGCCAAGGGTCTTCAAACTTGCCACGTTTAAAACAGAGATGGGATTCAAAAAATTTCGCTACCGGTTCTGTGGACGTGGCTTGGTGGGTGGGCTTGGTGGGCGTGGCAGGGGAAGGATACTGTTAAATCTCCATATCCACCCCACTCCTGAGAGAAGAATACTGCAAAATTTCCATTCCCACCCGGCTCCTGGGGGAAGGTTACACTGGTTCTCTGAACTACTCAAAATTTCCGCTACCGGTTCTCCAGAACTGGTCAGAACCTGCTGACTACCACCTCTGGTTTAAGACTTGTGGACTTCAACTCCCAGAATTCCTGAGATAACATGACAGGAGGAGGAATTTTGGGAGTTGAAGTCCACAAGTCTTAAAGCTGTCAAGTTTGAAAACCCCTGGACTATGTAAAAGAGACAATCAAGCAGCCCAAAAGGGAACAAAAAGTTCAAAAGATCTCTCCATCAATAATCAGAACCCGGATTAGCATAGATTAATTCCAGGGTTAACTTCAGACCAAAATCAAGTAAACAATACCCCAATCAAGAAATTGTCAAAGAGCAATCAATAAACAGCTTAACCAAAGAATTTCTAAGACCACTCATACAGACAAGCAAGTCACCAGAATATAAACTGACAGCAAACAGCATTCCTTGCTAGCACTGATGATATTACTGAATTAGGATAATGAAATGTCTGCAAGAAAACAAGCAAGATCAGGGAGTACCAAGGACCTCTCATTGCAACTTTGAGCTACAAATATTCTTTTATTGGCACAAGTGCATATGTTTGTAATAAGAAGGGCACATTTTGGATAGAGCAGACCGTTAGCTTGAAAGATGGGTAAAAGGATCCATCTATGTTAGAACTGAACACCCATCCCTCAACAGAATGAGAGGAATAAGACACCACCTACCTCCAGTTTACAACACAGCCCTTGCAGCAGTTCCGAGAAAATTCCACAACCAATTGTACCCTGATTCAGGTCATCTTGAGGACACAGATAAATCCCAAGTGACCTCAACAGTTCTTAGAGAGTGCTAACAACCAAATGACTGCACAAAGATAAAATCCTTCCATTCCCCCGACCCCACACCCTGCCATCAGAACTGATGAAGCTACTTGGAGAAGAAGCGAAACATTTTCTGCTTCCTCAAGGAAAAACCACTCCAATTGCCTTTTGAAATAAAAAGCACCTTTGAGACTTCCATTGGTTTGCTAGTTTTTACTCTGTTCCTCCATAAGAAATATCAAATAATAGGTAACAAAAAACCAAGCATCTGTTTCTAATTGCTGTATATGATTTAGAGCATAAAGAATGCTATATTGAGTAGTATCTTGCTTATTTAACACATATAACTGGAAACAGATCTGATTTTTTTTTTGCTGATGGGCAAAAAGAAGAAAATAATTCTTCATAGCTAGCAGAGCTACACAAATAATCAACTATCTGAAGTATTCCTGCACCCAGAACAAAATTTCTATTGTAATTTTTCCACCTAATTTTGTATTGAAAAAGGATGAGGAAGCCAAGGGGAAAAAAAATTAACTAGGATTTCATGGCAGAAAATTTTCAAAACCACAGAATACTAAACAATGTTTATTTTTTATTTTATTTTAATATATAATCTCTAAAGCTCCTTCTTTCTCTTACTCTTTTTCAGTGGTATTGCTGGGCCTTCAATTGGAGAAGGAGATATTCAGATTACAGGTACTCAACTTACAACCAGTGGTGGGATTCAAATAATTTTACAACTGGTTCTCTGCCCTAATGACCAGCTGGTTAGGCGTGGCTGGGTGACCATGTGACTGGGTGGGTGTGACCAACTCAACATCACTCATGCTGAGGGGTGCATCTCATCGCCTCGCCATGCCCCTCCCCTCTCGGCCACTCGTCATGCCCAGCCTTGCTCACCTCCTAGCCGCTTTGCTCAAAGGCCTCATCTTATCTATAGTTTTGTAAAAATGTTGTTCACCATTTTTTGACTTTATTATCTGCATCTGCATACTATAGATGCACTTTCATGGACCACTGAAAGGAAGAAATGGCTCACATGCTTTGCTCAAGAGTGTGATAGGCAGGTCACAAAACAGGCTTTTGAGGGGCTGCCACAAAGAAGGGGGGGGGGGACAATGTATTTTCCAAAGCAGCAGAAGGCAAAACAAGAAGCAATGGATGGAAATTGAACAAAGAGAGAAGCAACCTAAAACTAAGGAGAAACTGCCTGACAGTGAGAACAATTAACCAGTCTCCAGAAATTCTGGGTGCTTGATCACTGGAGGTTTTAAAGAAAAGACTAGGCAGCCATTTGTCTGAAATGGTATAGGGTCCCCCTCAATGTCCCTTCTAAGTGTTATTGTTATTCTGACACCTTTCCCAGGCCCTCCACTCAGGTTTTGGTCTGAGCAGGAGTTTGGACCAGAAGACCTCCAAAATCCCTTTCAACAATTTTTTTTTAGTGTCTGTTTTGTTTTTTATTCACAAAGGTGCAAACCATTTTCAGATATAGATGAGATAGAATTGCAAATAAAAAATAGATTAGATCTGGGAATAGGATTGCATTCACATAAAACTGCAGTGAAAATAGCTGATTTCATTGCAAAAGACATTAGAAAACATTTATTTACTAAAATTATTGAAAAAACTTGCAAAATATATTTGATTATTGGTGAAGCCTCAACAATATCTTTCAAACCAGTTCTTATACCTTACTTAAAAGTTGAGGATTCAGTTTTCTCACCAACAATTTTCCTTGAGCTAGTCGAATTGGAAAAACAAGATGCAGAGACAATATTTTCTTCAGTTATGGAAAGTTTAAATAATGTTGGGTTTACTAAGAACTATCTAGAGAAAAAATTAGTAGGATTTTGCTCCAATGGTGCCAGTGTTATGCTTGGGAGAAAATCTAGGGTAAGCACTAGGATAGCAAAAGATTTTCCAAACATCATAATATGGCACTGCTTAAGCCATCATCTCCAAGCAAGTAAACCATTTTAAAGTATTTCTTGATAAGATATATTCTATTTTTTCAAGCCTGGTGATATAGGGTATTCTGTTGCGAGCAGAGGAGTGTAGTGCTCTTCTCGTGAAATACTTCTGGACTCGCTCGATTGTATTAATGTCCAATATGCAGTGCGGATTCCAGACTGATGAGCTGTATTCGAGTATTGGTATGGCAAAAGTTTTGTATGCTCTAGTTAGCAATTCGATATTTCCAGAGGAGAAGCTTCGTAAGATTAGATTTACAAGTTTTAATGCCTTTTGGCAATGCTGTTACAGTGAGCTCTAGTGCTTAGGTCATTTGATATGAGAACTCCAAAGTCCTTGACAGAGTGAGGATCATCAACAAGGTCATATCTGCCTAGTTTGTATTTGGTGTACTGATTTTTTTTACCAATGTGTAGGACAGAGCATTTGTTGGTTGAGATTTGGAGTTGCCAGATGTTTCACCATTCAGAGACATAATCAAGGTCACTTAGAAGGATAGTAGCATTGTTGGTGGTGTTGAATAGTTTTACATCATCCGCAAAGAGGACGCAGTTGCTTATAAGGTGATCACAAAGGTCATTTATATAGAGTATAAAGAGTGTGGGTCCTAGAATGCTGCATTGGGGACACCGCTGTTAACTGGAGCAGGGTTTGATATAGCACTCCCTATTTTTACTATTTGTTGCCTGTTTGACAGGAACACAATAATCCACTTATGAAGGGATCTAGAAATGCTGTAAGAGTTTAGTTTTAACAGTAGTTTGTCAAGTACCACTGAATCAAAGGCTTTGCAAAAGTCTGTATAAATTGTGTCTATAGCTTTACCCTAGTCAAGTAGTCCATATGTTTTTGCAGTTTGAAGTTGAAGATTGCAGATTGGAGTTGAAGATTGCAGGATAATTTTTTCCTGAAACCAAATTGGTTTTTGGAGAGTAGGTTGTTTGACTCTAAGTGGAGAGTGATGAATTGGTTAATGATTGATTCCATGACTTTGCACATGACACAATGTAATGAGATTGGTCTGTAGTTTTCAACCAAGTTGGGGGGCACCTTTTTTGAAGATAGGGATGACCATAGCTAAGGACCATAGATTTGGTAAGGAGCTGGTTCTGAATGATATCTCGTATATAATGCTTACAGGTTCTGCTATGGCAGAGGAGAACTTTTTTAAGAAGTATGCACATAATCCATCAGGACCAATAGATAGGGATGGTTTTAGGTTATGTAGTGCCTTTTCTATGTTATCTTCTGTAAAGTCAATATGTAGTAGGTCATTACAGTTAGTTGTGGTACGACTAGGAAATGTGGGGCATGAACTATTGCTGTTTACAAAGACTGAACTGAAGAATGTGTTGAAGAAATTGGCCTTGAGAGCTTCATTGTTGCAGTCCTTCCCATTTGGTCCTTTTAGGGGTGGTGTGAGTTTGAGGTTAACGAAATTGTAGAAGGTGCGGGTGGATTTTGTATGTAGGAGGTTTTCCTCTTGCTTGCAGTGGTAATTTGTGCATTCTGCCTTTATCTGTTGGCATAGGGTGTTGTATTGGTTTTTATTTTTATTTTTTTTAAATAAACTTTATTAGTTTTACTTTTTAAAAAACAACAACACAGCTACAAATTATATACAACAAAAAGACGAACAGGTCTTGGCATAGGCCAAGAGGGAAAGAGAGGAAAGCTTGAGAGAGGAAAGAGGGGAAGGGAGGGGAAGGGGGGGGAAGTGGGGAATATGCAGGAAGATCGTAACCGCCACAGGAACAAAGAAGAAAGATCTGTCCAAATTCAAGGGAAAGACAACTTACAACGAGAAAGAGAAGAAACAACTCCATATCAACCACAAGAAGAGAGCCGTAGAGTTACGAGACAAAAAGCGAGGCAGACTTAAGTAAATGGACGAAGGAAGGAAAATTCTTTCCATTAATATAAATGGCCTAAATTCAAGAGCTAAAAGGAAAAGGATTCTAACCAAACTAATAAAACAAAATGTTGATATAATTTGCATACAAGAAACACACATTAGGAAAAGTGAGGAGAAATTCCTAGATTGTCCGAAACTGGGAAAATTATTTACAGCACCAGCAGATAAACACAAAAAGAAAGGTATTGCAATCTATGTGAGAGATGACTTAAAAGCGGAGTTAATCTGGGCGGACCCTGTAGGAAGAACTCTGGTGGTACAAATCTCGATTAATGGCATTACACTCTTACTGGTAGTAATCTATGCCTCAAATGATGATCAAGGTAAATTTTTTAAACATCTCCATCAAAAAATAACAGAATTTGAAAATGGTAATATTATTCTGATTGGCGATTTTAACTCTATTGCTGACTACCGGAAGGATCATAGTAATAGAAGTAAGAACAAAAAAGGAAATAGAGAATTCTCTAAGCCATGTAAGGATATGTTGAATGAAATGAATCTGGTAGATATCTGGAGAAAATTAAATCCCAAAAAGAACAGTTTACTTATTATTCTAACCCACACAAAATTTGGACAAGAATAGATATGGCTTGGATAAACGGTGAATTAATTAATGAAATCAAAGATAGTGAAATCTTACCAAATGACTGGGCTGACCACAACCCAATTCAAATAACCTGGAGGGGTAGAAGAAAACCAAAGAAAAGATGGACTTTAACACTCATTTAATAAAAGAAGAAGAATATACTAATAAACTGAAAGAAGAACTGAACTTCTTCTTAAAGGGAAAATAATAATGATCTAACTTCTAAAACAAAATATATGGGACACATTAAAGGCATTTATAAGAGGAATAACAATCTCATACAATGCTATGAGAAATAAAAGAAAGTATGCCCAACAAAGTAACCTACAACAAGAAATTAAGGATTTAGAAACCCAATTACAAAAGAACCCCAAAACCAAAGAATACAGAACCAGTTAATAACAACTAAACACAAACTTAATTTACTGGAACAAGAAAAATTGGAGATTAGTCTGAAAATGACTAAACAAATCTACTTTGAGCATGCAAACAAGCCAGGAGATGGTTAGCCCACAAACTTAAGAAAGCGAAAAGAAAAAAGATTGATACACCAATTAATGGACGAGGGGCAATATGCATGAGGAGATAGAGAAGAAAAAGAGATCACTTTTAATTACTTTGGGAAATTATACAAAAAAGAAGTCTCTGAAGATAAAATAATGAAATACCTGGAGGAAGCGAATGATAAAGCAATTGGAGAGGAAGAGATAGAATTATTGAACCAAAATATAACATGGTCCTAACTGAAGTCAGCAATAGAGAAGCAAAGTAACAATAAAGCACCAGGACCGGACGGGATACCGTTAGAACTTTACAAAATTATCATAGAACAAATTGGACCACTGATGCTGGATGTATTTAATGAGGTACTCTTAGCAGCCAAGATGCCGGACTCGTGGAGGGGAGCCTTAATTTCGCTGATCCCAAGGAGGACCTAGACCACAGACTTATTAATAATTATAGACCAATTTCGCTCCTGAATGCAGATTACAAATTATTCTCTTCTATAATAGCCAATAGATTAAAACAGGTTTTAAACACTTATATCCATGAAGATCAAAACGGATTTCTCCCATTTCGACAAATTAAGAATAATTTAAGAACAGTGATAGACATTTCAGAATACTATGAAGCCCACCCGGAAAAACAATTTGCATTGATGTTCTTAATTTAAATTGGCATTTCTTAATTCAAAAAATATATAATATGAATCTTGGCACCAGATTTGAAAATGTCATCACTACAATTTACCACGCTCAACAGGCAAACATTCTAATAAATGGGGAACAAACTGGCCCGATAAAAATAGAAAAAGGGTAAGACAGGGTTGCCCTCTCTCCCCTCTGCTTTTCATATTCGCCTAGAATCTCTTCTGACGTACATTAGGCAAAATTTGAGAATTAGAGGTTTGAAGATCAAATCAGAAGAATATAAAGTACAGGCTTTCGCTGATGATTTGGTTTTTTTTCTGGAGGAGCCCATAGAAAAAGGACACAACTTATTAGAAGAACTAGAACGATTTGGAGAAGTCGCGGGATTTAAAATAAACAGGGGAAAAACAAAATTAATGACTAAAAATTTAACAGGAGACCAGAATAAAGAGCTAGAGACAACAATGGGAATACAAGTGACAAAAAAATTAAATACTTAGGAATTTGGCTAACTCCACAAAGCAAATCGTTAAAAGAAAACAATTATGACAAACTTCTCCAACAATCTAAGAAAGACTTAGATTTCTGGAGCAATTTACAACTTTCCTTATTGGGCAGGATTGCTTTGATTAAGATGAATATTCTCTGCCAAAATTTCTATATTTATTCCAGACAATTCCAATCAAATTAAATAAAATTTTTTTATGGAACTAAACAAGATAACATTGAATTTCATTTGGCAGGGGAAAAAGCTAGGATTAACGTAAAAGCCCTACAAGATCTGAAAAGCAGAGGAGGGTTAGCCTTGCCAAACTGGGAAATATATCATACGGCAGCCACCCTACTATGGATAAAGGATTGGGTAAACCTAACCAACAAAAGAACACTAGTATTAGAAGGCCACGATATGCAGAAAGGATGGCATGCCTTTCTGTGGGAATCTGTGAAACCCAGGCAATCATATTTCCATAGGCATCTTATCAGGGACTCTTTATTAACTAATTGGAAAAAAAGTACGTAAAAACTTTATCTAAAAATACCGATTTGGCTATCTCCAATGGAAGCGATAGTACACCCTAATAATCTGGATATAACCAAAATGATTAAGTACGAAAATTTATTAGATCCACAAGGAAAGTTGAAAACACGACAAGAACTACAAGAGCGAGGATTTATAATTGATCAGTGGGTGTACCTTCAAATTCATAGTAAATACAAACAAGACATTAAGGAATTTGGAATCTACAATAAATTACAGACTCTAGACAAAATTCTACTAGGACCAAGTAAAAAAAATATATCTAAATTTTACAAATATTTATTAGAAACAGAACTAGAACAAGAAATTGTCAAGGAAATATGATTGCGTGGAGCAGAAATGTGGGTAGGAGCATTACCCTAGCAGAATGGGAAAAGATCTGGAACAGGAACATTAAGATCACGAAATCAGCAGCTTATAAAGAAAACTTATATAAAATGTTTTATAGATGGCACCTGCCCCCTTCGAGATTGGCGAAGATGCACCCCACACGAGCCCCAAGTGTTGGAAGTGTCAATACACAGAAGGTACCTTCTTCCACATGTGGTGGTCATGCAAGGAAACCCAGAAGTACTGGCAAAAATTAGGCACTGGCTAGAGGAAATAACCATGGAACAAATTGAGTACAAACCAGAGTCCTTTCTTCTAGGAATTTTTGATAAACAAATATCCAAAAATCGAAGTATATTACAATCCATATCTTAACCGCGCCAGACTGGCATTTGCCCAGTGCTGGAAACTACCCTCTATCCCCACTGAACTTATGGTTATTCAGAAAATTTTACAATGCGCCGAAATGAACAAACTAACCCAAGCATTAAAAAATAAAGAATCTTCAACCTATTATAGCAATTGGAATCCTTTGTACATTTGGCTTAATCAAAGATAGATCACCTCTAAGAAAACTAAGGCCGAGGCCTCCGAGGCAGAGATAAAGAAAAGCACTGCCGACGATAGTTTGGAAGAAGAAAAGACCTTACAGACAGTCACAAAATATGGTTTTATTATAATTGTTTTCTCTACTGTATTGGTTTTTAAAGTTTGCTACGTAGCTAGTTTTGTTTTTATGCCATAGCGATCTTTTTTTTGATTGAAGTTTCCTTATTGGTATGGGTAATTTGTTATTTTTGTTTTTGGGGGTTACTAATGGTACATATAGTTTAATGACTCTTTCAAGTTCAAACAAGAATGCATTATAATGGTCTTCTGTAATATTATAGCTAGAGAACAGAATGTGTCAATCAAAAGATGATAGGTCAGCATCTATGAGATCATAGTTGGCTTTTTTGAAGTATTTTGGGAATCTATCATGATCCTCTTTGTGAGGGCATAAATTGAGACAAAAGTCAATCATACTGTGGTCACTGTTTGAAAAGTGTTCTTGTATTTGTAGGCGATATATTGAGTTTGAGCTGTTGCAGAAGATAAAGTCGAGGCAGTTATTGAATCTAGTGTTGTTAGTTACTAATTGATCCTGTCACCCGTCATTGCAAATCTGTTCATGGAAGAATTCGAATCCAGAGCCCTGGCTAATGCCATCCACAAACCCAAACTATGGTTAAGATACATCGATGACACATTTGTGATTTGGCCACATGGAAAAGAAAATCTAAATAATTTCCTAACACTTTCCTAAACAATTTCCTAATCAATTTCCTAAACAGCACACACCCCAAAATCAAGTTCACCATGGAAACGGAAACAAACAAACAACTACCATTCCTAGATGTCCTAATCTACAAAAAACAGATGGCACACTAGGACACACCATATACCAGAAGAAAACACACACCTACTGCTACCCACCACCACCCAGCACAGATAAACTCCATGGCCAAAACACTAATCGCCAGAACCAAACACCTGGCAGACAAGACACACATAAAGACTGAACTATGCACCCTGACTAAAGTACTGACAGCTAACAGCTTCCACAAAAGCAAAATCATCAGCTTGATCCACAAAAACACACTGAGACATAATGGAGACCTAGAAGATGAACAGACCTATGGAACAGCTGTCCTGCCCTACATAAGAGGTACTACAGACAAAATCAGTAAGATACTACACAGGCATCACATCAAGACTGCCTTCAAAACAGACAGAAAAACAGCAGCCATCCTTAGAAACCCCAAAGATAAAATTGACCTGGAAAACCAAGGCATATATGAAGTCCCCTATGCATCATGCCCGGCCACATACATTGGACAGACCAATAGAAGAATAAGTACCTGCCTGGATGATGCAGTAAAAAAGCTGGAACACACTTCCTCACTAGTCCAACACATGAAAGCCACAGGTCATAGCATCAACTTCAATGGCACCAAAACCCTAACCACTATAGAAAACCCCAGCCACAGAATTATCAGAGAAGCCATAGAGATTGAAAAAAGACCTGAAAGCATGAATAGAAGAGATGATTCCACCAGACTGTCAATTATTTGGAAGCCTGCACTCACAAACAAAAAAATCTCCATACCACAAGCCAGGCAAACACCTGGGCACAAACAGATTCCCCCTGATACCTCCAGCTCAAACACACCCCAACCAGGCACCCAGACAAAACCTAGCTTCCTAATAAAGGATAGCCATCCATTTACTTGGAACCAAGCTGCACTAAAAGCCTCCAATACAGGAACACAATGTTGCCAGCCAATAAAAACCAAAAAAAAAGCCACAAAACAGACAGAAGATATTAGAAACACCAATCAAGCAGAACACAGCAAACTCCAAGAGCAATAAAAACAGACCAAGACTCCTAACCAATCAGGATGAAGAAAAAACCATTCTGGCACAGCAGTAGGCTAGCCCCAAATTTAAAACTGAAACGGCTGTGAAAGTCTGACTCACAGACCAACACAATACAGAAGCCTGATGATGGCAGATGAGATTCTGCCGAAACGTTATATGCTCTGAATTCTGTGGTTCAAAACTTCTACCTACTTTTGTATTGCATATTTGTTTTGAACAAGGAGATTATTTATTTAACCATGAACTTAAAAGACCATAGTTAATGTGTCTGTCTAAAATCTTTAATCCTTTACCTTTAGCTTCCATTTTAACAGTCAACTGATTTCACTCACAGTATAATTTGTGATTTTAGCTTTTGCTTTTAGGAATTATTTTTTGCTTTTTAAAATTCTTTTTTCTTTTTGAATAACTAATTTACTTTCCCCTCCATTCTTTCTGAGTTGAGAAGGAAATAAAGCTAAGTTCATGTAAAGAATAAAATACATTTTTAAAAAAAGAAAAAAGTTAAAAAATATAAAGGCAATGCTGCATTTGCATGAAATTTCACCAAACTGGTATAATATATATGTCAGGTCCACTATCGTGTCATGCCATTCTGTTGGAAGGGGAGAGGATGATTTGCTGGCATTTTTTGCATGCTTTCACTTTTGCTGTTACTGCTTGGGAATTAGGGAAATGGGGGGATTGTCTTCAGAGATGGACCAGACTGCCTCCCACATGGTTCCAAGATCATCATGCCCTGAGAGTGAATTGTTATCTGCCTAGTACCTCAGCATTCTCAAAACAACCTTGCAGCATCACATTGGCTGCAGGTGGACTGGTCAAGGAAGGTAGGGTGGATAAGCAAAATAATTGCTTTATACTTTGCATGGGTTTTTCAGATTCTTCCTGACTTTACTGCAACTAGTTTTTCTCAGTAAAAGTTCTTTTGATTCAACATAATGGAGTCAAGAGTTTTGCTTTCTTGAGGGACCAGCTGGGGCAGGTCCTTACATTAGGCAGAATCTGCAAAGTCAGTCAACCCAGACGGGCACACTGCCCTACTGTGGGGACTGTGCACATGATGTCAGCCCAAGGCAGGGACCAGGAGAACGCTGGGTGCTGGACGGAAGCATCATCCAGATCTCCCCCTAGGCTGGGCCTCTCTGAATGGATAGAAGAAGTCAGAAGCCTGGGAGGCTTACTGAGATCCAGGTGATCCATTGGAATCAGAAAGAAGGAAGACTGGGAAGGAAGAACCAGAGGGGTAACCATCGTTCAAGGCAGCCAAGGTGGCAGATGGCAAGAAAGGCAACCAGAGCTGGAAGAGCTTGAGGACAAGGAGGAGGAAGGTAGAGAATCCAACTAGGCTGACCTACTGATGAACAGGTGCTGTGCCAAAGGGGGCTGCCTCCTTGGTGGAAGCTGGCCAAGAGAGAGCAAAGCACTGAAAGGCCCCACCCATTGATGTGAAGTTTCCAAGTTTTAGGGTTAAAAGCAACCTTATGGGTCCTGTTAGGCTGCATCAGGCGCCTGGTTAATCGAACCCTGGCTGAGAAATTGGGGATCTGCTTGAGGCAGCTAAAAGTACCTATTGCATTTCTTGCTTTGGAATCATAAGTTTATTAATTCTAACAATTTAGCCCAGAGAAAATATAAGAAATAAGTAAGAGTATATCAGTAATAGTGTACTTACATCAATGAACCATTGCAATGGGGTCCAAAAGACATAGCAGGTCCAAAAAGACAGCTATGGCCAAAGGGCCCCGCTCTAAAGTTTATCCATACCTTTTATACTTTTCTTCCAATGTCCACCTTCATTTCATAATTTCACTTCCCTGTTCTCTTGCTGACCATAAGGTTTCAACATGTGTCCAAATACTTCTGAAACCTTTCTGCACTTGCTATACCCAGTTCCTAAATTTTCTTTTGGTTCTTTTGGTTTCCCAACAAGTACTGCATTGCATGAGCACTTATTATTGCATAATCACGAGGTTAAATATAAAACATCCATTCTGTAAGAGGAAGGAGGATCACTACTTAAATCATAATTGTGTTCTAGCATAGTAATATTAGCAACAGAGCTAAAAAATAGGGTCTGTAGTAAAAAGTAAAAATGCCGATAACACTTAAGAGAGACATCCTCTATAAAGGGCATAGGATTCACAAGAGCCCAAAGGGGAAGATTAGCATATGGGCATTGGCACACTACAAGTTGGCCATAGAAGTTGACACTTCTCGAGTTTAGGAGGCTTGTGCTTCATGGTAGCATACACGGGGTCACTAGATACCTGTCATATAGAGACATAAGTGGGTTCTCTTATGCTGAAACTTCCATCTAGGCAAAGCAAGAAGGATGCTAAAGAAGGCTGTCTAGATACTGTCGGTGTCTGTGTAAGATACTCTGGAAGCAGGTGTACTTTCAGAGATATTGAGGCTAATGCTGTTGGGCATATTGTTAGTTTGGGCCAACATTAAAGGCACTGTAGGGGATGTCAAGGCACAACATTTTTTTATCAGTACAATAGCAACACACAACAATAAGAGGATGATCAGCCCAGAGCATAATACTAAGATTTTTCCATCTAGGCCAGATAAGAGATTCCAGAATCCAGTTCCACTGAAGGGCCCATAGGGTTTATTGGGACCGTTTCGGAACTGGCTACAGCCTGCTTATTTTTTGAGACGTCTTTGAACAGGCTCTGATTCCCGTCAGGTATGAATACACAGCATGAATCACCTATTAGTTTGCACATCCCACTCTCTTTGGCCAACACATAATCAAGGACAACTCTGTTTTGTAAAACCTTTTGGCTGAATGGTTGTCAATTCTTCGCCAATCACTTCCAGTCCATGGGCTGTAATATTTGCTAATGACTCATAGAGGGTGGAAAACTGTTTGCATTGGTCCCACAGCATATTGATACCCAACTGGGGAAGGAGCATACTGGAAAAAACTGTTCTTTTCCGCCCATGACTTTTAATTGGATTTTGCAAACTCACAGGTTTCTCCAGGGGCAGTAGCCTGGAAAAATCACTCCAGAGGTAGCAACATCCCTGCCACGGGACAACGTGTGATATGCTTTCTTACCGCATATAAAATAAACCCCATCAGGGGCTACAACACCATGAAGCCACCTGGCCAGGTCCTAGACAAACAGATCCAGAGCCATTGCTCTTGATTCTGCATTTATAGGCCTAAGATAAGGTAGGGGAAAAAGCATTCCCATTTTTACTATACTGGCACAGAGATGAAAAGTGCACTGTTTAGATTTCCTTGTTTGATAACAAACTGTTAGTTGGAGAATAATTGCTCCTTTAGGGGAAGGGGTGAATTCTTGAACTCAGGGCTTCTGGCCTTTGCGGCTGAACACTTGTGATCCAAATATGGATACTTGCTGCATGGATCAAAGGAGAAATCATCATCAGTGAGGGCCTCACAATATTCATCGTCGTTCCCTCGGTGTAAGAGCATGGTCTGAGGTGTGGGTTTCCATCATATTTTGTCTCTACTGCAGTAATTATCACTGTCTCATTACATTCACCATGCCCTACTAGTGCCTGTTTTGGCATTGTGGATAAATTGGCTATATAGGACTCAACACACACTCCTCCCACTTCAGTATCATGCAAGGGGAAATATTTATTTTATTTATTTATTTATTTTATTTATTTTTTATTTGTCAATTGCTTACAAGATAGTAGGTATAAGTAAAAACATAGTTATGAACACATGGATACATATAAGAAAAATAAAAAATAAATAAAAAATTAAAAAAATATATAAAAGAAACAATAGGACAGGGACGGTAGTCATTTGCTAGTTCCATGAATGGACCATGGTTGCTCATTCCAATTTTGGGACAAGGATCTAGCAAATAAAGTATCATCCCTGGATCTATCTTGGGACGGATTTTCAGAACTGCCACAGTTCACAGAAGTTGCATACAAGAATGCAGTGCACAGCAGCACCGTAATAACTGCCTTCCAAATCACTAGTGGAATGGACTTAGTGCCCTTGCCTGAGTTATCCAGAGCACTTCCATCCTCAATGTCCCTAGCTGAATGGATGGACTCATTAAAACAGGGGCGGGAAAATACCAAATGTGCCCTCACCCAAGCTGCAGAAAAATGCAAACATCAGGCAGACAAGCACTGATCTCCTCAAACCCCTTTTAAAGGGGGAGATTGGGTCTACCTGGCCACTAAATACATTAGACTAAAGTTGCCCACAAAGAAACTGGGTCCCAAATTCCTAGGACTGTCTCCCATAGCGAAAGTAATAAACCCAGTAACGGTGCAACTAAGTCTACCTTGCTTGTTAGGGAAAGTGTATCCAGTGTTCCATCACAGCCTATTGAAACTGGCTACTAGCTCACAGATAAAACCAAGAGATCAGCCTTCCCAAGCCAATAGTACAAGGGAAGACACATTTTGAAGTAAAGAAAATATTAGACTCTAGATTGCATAGGGGTCACTTACAATACCTAATCCATTGGAAGGGGTACCCTTTGTCTGAGGCTATTTGGGTGAAAAGCTGGGATGTAAAAGCAGATGGGTTGGTGAAGCAGTTTCACAATAAGTTCCCTGATAAGCCAAAGGAGCCACGGGGTGTGTGTGTGCAAAAGAGGTGGTTAGAGAGCATTAGCCACTGATCCTTAACCTCCTGTCACTTGTCTCATTTCAGGACTCGATCCTGAACAAGCACATATTCAAATGAACAACATTTGAGCATCTGAATAAAGTCCATCTGGATGTGAACAAAAGGGCCCCAAGGAGGGGGATGGTAGCCAGGTTGAGTAGGGGTAGAAGGACTAACATTGAGTTGTTGACAAATTATTCAGTTGGAACAAAAGTGTCTGGCTAAGGCATGTACCCCTGGGACAAACCACTCTTTGTTGATGGCAGCTGACACTCTTTCCTGGTCAGGATGGGCTGGTCCATGTTGGAGGCGAAGATATGGTAAGAGGGAGAGATGACAAACAGGGTGACCATCCAGGTGTTGCCACACCCTGATGGAGTTGGGAGTGCAAGCGGCGTTGCACCATACTTGGTGTTCAGCAATTGGGGTGGACATCTGTGTTGAGACGAGATGGCCAAGGGAGGTAGAGTCATGAGGAGAAGAGTCCAGAACACAATTAAGCATAGAGGGAGGCAGAGGGAAAAGAGCAGCCTGTTTGGCCATAGCATCAACTAAGGAATTTCCAAGGGAGATCTCATCAGAGGAGGACTGGTGGGCAAGGCACTTCATGATGACAAACTGAGAAAGCAACTGCAGAGCATCCATCAGGCCCTTAACATTCTCAGTATTCTTGATGGGAGATCCTTGGGCAGTAAGGAAGCCACGAAGATGCCAAAGCTGACCAAAGTCATCTACCACTCCAAAAGTGTAATGACTGTTGGTGTAAATGGTGGCAGACTGACCTTTTGCCAACTGTAATGTTTTAGTAAGAGCAACCAATTCCGCAACTTTTTTTATATATAATTTTTTTTTATTTTAAGACAAACATACACAGACAATACATAAAAAAACATAAAACCATCTTCCATTTTGTACATACAGTGTTCAGTTGGTTTAGAATCTTTTGTGCAATCCTTTCATAATCATTGTTCACAATTTATATCAATCTCACACTGTCAAACTAACATATGCTTATCTATTTATCAATTATTAATTATCCTGCTATTTATTCCATCAATATTATATTATGCTGTCATCCAATGGTTATATATGTCTACATTATATTTTGTATCAGTCTATTAAACTTCTATAACAAAATTGTCTATTCTGTTACCTTACCATGTCTTTTTATCCAACCATTGATAAAACAAATCCCATATCATATAAAATTGCTTGTCTTCTTGTTCTCTAATTTCAAATGTCAGTTTACTCATTTCAGCACAGTCCTTTTTTTTTTAATAACTTCCTCCTGCATGGGTATTTTGTCATTTTTCCAGTTCTTCGCAAATACAATACTAGCTGCTGTTAAAACATTTACAATCAAATATTTCAATTCTTTATTGTATATGTCTGATATGACTCCAATAAAAAGATCTCTGGTTTAAAGTCTATATGTTGTTTTATTATTTTTTCCAACCATGTGTGGATTTTAGTCCAATATTTCTTTGCATCCAAACATGTCCACCACATATGGTAATATGAACCAGGTATCTGATGACATTTCTAGCATTTATCCAATTTATCCTTAAACATTCTCACAAGTCTCGTCGGGGGTAGGTGCCACCTGTAAAACATCTTATACAAATTTTCTTTATATGCAGTTGACATTGTCATTTTATAATTTTGAGACCACAATTTTTGCCATTTTTCTAAATCAATCCCATATCCAAAATTCCCCCCCAAGCAATCATTGTTTCTTTGACTTGTTCCTCCTCCAATGTTAAATTCTAATAGATGTCCAAAAAGTTTTTTAATTACCTTTTCATCGGTACCCATCAAAATTTCATCTAAATCAGTCAACTTATCATACATGCCTTCTGCTTTAGAGTCTTTATCAAACCTAGATTGTATTTGCAAATATGAAAACCAATTCATTTTTACACCTTGTTCCAATGCTTGCATAGATTTAAGTTCACCCTTTTCATTCAATATCTCACCATATCTAACTGTTAGTTCCTTTTTATATATTATTGGATAAGAAAAAGCTTCAATAGTTGATATCCATGTTGGAATTTTTAAGTAATATTGTCTTTTTATTTTCTCCCAGTTCAAAAACAATGCCTCTAGAATATAATGTCTTCTAAAATACCCCTGTGTTTTAGTTCCCTTATACCAGAGAAAGGCATGCCATCCCAACAGCAAGTCATGGCCTTCTAAAGTCAATAATCTACCGTTCCTTAGTGTTATCCATTCCTTTACCCACATCAAACTTGATGCCTGGTAATATAACTCCCAATTGGGCAAGGCAAATGCTCCTCTTATTCTTGCATCTTGTAACAGTTTTAATTTTATTCTTGCTTTTTTACCCTGCCAAATATATTTCAACACAATTCTATTTAAATCTTCAAAAAACTCTTTCCCTAATTGAATAGGAGTTGTCTTCCAACTCTTTCTTTCGTCTTGCTAACATATTCTTTGTTAATATCTTTGTTTTGTCTTTATTTATTCTCAAACCTGCTACTTTTCTATATTCTTCTATTTTTTCTATTAATTTGGTGCTGTTTCCAGTGGGTCTTCTAATATAAATACCAGGTCATCTGCAAAAACTTGCAATTTATATTCCTCTTTTTTAATTTTCATTTCTTTTATTTCTTTTTCTTCTCTAATATTCCTGTTCAACACTTCCAATGTTAACACAAATAGCAGAAGCGACAATGGACAGCCTTGCCTTGTCACTTTGCTTATATCTATGGATTCTGTTAATTGTCCATTCACCATCACCTTTGCAGTTTGTTCATGGTATATTGTTTCAATGGTTTAGATAAATTTTTTACCAAAGCCCATTTGTATCAATTGCAGTAAAATAAATCACCAACTCACATTGTCAAAGGCTTTTTGTGCATCTAGAAACATCAAGGCCATTTGCTTCTCAGGGTGCGCTTCATAATATCCCAGAGTATCCAAAATAATTCTCACATTGTCTTTGATTTGTCTCTTCGGCAGAAATCCATTTTGATCAGTATGAATAAAATTATTTAATATCTTTTTAGTCTTTTTGCCAAAATTGAAGCAAATATTTTATAGTCTGAGTTCAATAAAGATATAGGTCTATAATTTTTAACTTGCTGCAGGTCTATACCTTCCTTTGGTATAAATGTAATGTATGCTTCTGACCATGTTTTTGGTATTCTTTTCTTCAACAAAACTTCATTTATAACTTCTAAAAGATGAAGATTCAATATTTCCTGAAAAGTCTTGTAAAATTCCGCTGGCAAACCAACTGGACCTGGTGCTTTCCCAACATTCTGTTTTTTAAAGGCTTCTGTTAATTCTATCATTGTTATATTTCCTTCTCACATTGTTTCAATATTTTTAGGTATCTGAGGTAGGTTCACTTTCTGTAGATATTGCTTAATTTTTTCTTCTTGAATATTCTCTTGAAAGTACAGTTTTCCGTAGTAGTCTTGTATAATTTTTTTCTTCTCATTTCCATAGCAAACCTGTCCTTCTTTATTTATTAATTGACTAATCCTTGTTGCTTCTCTTTCCTTTCTCAGTTTATAAGCTAGCCATCTGCCTGGTTTGTTTGTATCTTCAAAGTAATTCTGTTTGGCATTTTTAATTTTTTATGCTAATTCCTCTTTTTTCATTAGTCCCATTTTATATTTAATTATATCCATTTTATTTTTAATATCTTTTTTTGTGGGGACTTCTGTAAAACTTTTTCGAATCTTTTACAGTCATCCTGTAATGTCTTAAATGTCTTTTTCTGTTTTCTGTTTCTTCTCCTAGTATAATCTATTATCAAGCCTCTTGTGTAGGCCTTCATCATGTCCTAGAGATTCTGTATTTTCTTTGAAGAAGAAAACAAGTTCTTTCTCTATTTTCTGTTTAAAGTCTTTTTCTTTTAATATCATATTATTTAAAGTCCATCTAGATCTCCTCTTGTATCCTTTCCAAATAACTGACACTGGATTATGATCTGCCCAAATGTTTGTTTCTATTTCAATCTGTCGTACATTAGTCAATAATTCTGCTGACATCCATATCATGTCTACTCTAGACCAGGATGTATGCCTGTTTGAATAAAAAGGTATATTGCTTACTTTCCGCATTTCTCTCTCTCCATGCATCTTTTAAATTAAATTTTTCTATTATTCGAAGGAAGGATTTTGGTCATATCTTTCTAACTTTCTTTGTTGTTTTCTGTGTTTTATAATCCAACCGGTTATTAATTATTCCATTAAAATCTCCCTTCATACAAATATTAACATAGTCCAATTCAATTATTTTCATATGTAATTTTCTGTAGAATTCTTCTTGTTTATCATTTGGGGCATAAATTGCAATTAGAAGTGTTTTAACGCTGTTATCCGTTCCATCATCAGAATCCTTCCATCATCATCTGTGTAGATTAATTCTGCCAAAATTGTTTCTTTAATATATAATACCACACCTCTTTTTTTGGATTGTGCCAGAGACATAAATAATTTCCCTAGTTTTCCTTGTTTTAGTATATATTCATGTTGTTTTTTAATATGTACCTCTTGTAAGCAGATTATGTCAAATTTTAATTTTTCTAATTTGTGAAATACTTTACTTCTTTGAGTAGCCAAATTAAGTCCATTTATGTTAATTGAAATCAATTTTCTTTCATCCATGTTAAACTTTATAAGAGGGTTTTATTGCTCTAATAGATCTCAATTCTCGTTCTCTGGGTTCACTGCCTACTGCATCTTCTTCTATTTCTTTTTCAATTACTGCTATACACTCCTCTTGAAATTCAATTAGTGACTCTTCCTTTCTTTCTTCTTCCTCCTTTCCTCTAAAGTATTCTAAGTAGAATAGCTCAGCTGTGTCAGTTTTGTGTCTTTGTTCCTGCCAGGTGAACAAGAGGCCTTCTGGCATCAACCGTCTGTAGTTTACTCCTCTTTTAAGTAACTCTTTAGTCAAGAATAAATATTCTCTTCTCATCTCTCTTACTCTTCTTGGTATCTGTTTCAGTACCACAATTTCTTTGTCTTTATGTTTTAGTGTTTTCTCTCTCACCACCTGGAGTATCTGTGTCTTAATAATCTTCTTAGTAAATCTAATGTGAACTTCTCTTCGTAGTCTATTCCTTGTTGCATATCTTGTATAGACACGAAACACTTCATCCCATCCATCATCTTTTCTTTGGTTATTTCCAGTGCTTCTGCCAATATTTCTGCCATTATTTCAGCAAGGTTTTCACCTTTTCCTTCTTCTATATTTTGGAATCTTAGATAAAATTCTGATTAATCTATTTCCCATCCTAATGGTTCACATCTGTCCTTCTCAACATCGCTCAACCAAATATCAATGTCTCCAATTTTCTTATCTCTTTGTATATCTTCTTCCTCAATTTTTAAAAATCTGTCTTCATATTTCATCATCAACTGTTGCATATTTTCCACTTTTTCATCTGTCTTTTCAATTTTTTGCTCAATCTTCTGCATTCCTTGCATAATCATCTGTAATGTCACTTCCTTCTCTTTCTCTTTGTCCTGTTGTAATATTGTCAGTATAGATCATTGTCCTCCAGATGGTGAGGGCTTGGTATTGAAGAAGCTGGAGCTTGTCTTTCTACTCATCTTATAATGCTTATCTGTAAGGAAAGAGAGAGAGAGAGAAAGAAAAAAAGAGGAAAAAAGAAAAAAAGGGGGGGAAAGATGAAGGCAAACAGTTGCCACTCCCAAGGAAAAAAGGAAAAAGAAAGTCTTCAGACACTTGTATACCTTAATCCAATTAGTTACAATGGTAAATGTAAAAAGTAAAAAATCAACGATAAAAAAGGGAAAAAAGAGAAAGAGAAATATTCTATATGTTCCTCTTAATGAACAAAAAGAAAACAAAAATAAAAGATTTACATTCTGGTTCCTCGTTTAAAAAGTCAAAATCCAATTAAAGAGAAAAAAAAGCCCAACTAGTGGGTGGGGGGGGGGCAAAAAAGGGAGGCAAAAGGTAAAAGGCAATTCTAATATAAAACAAGCCTCTGCCGCCAAATATCCAAGGCTCTTTGATAAATCAGATTGGAGTTTTTCAAGGTCACTTCAATCTTCTTTCTTTCAACTTCAATTCCAGACTCCAGCTATCTGTTCACAAATGAGCACCTGAATAAACAAACTGCCATGCTTATCTCTATCTTTTCCAATACAAAGCTCAGAGGCCTTGATTGTAACACAAACTAGTGAAAGAAAAAAGAAACAATGTAACCAAGCCTCTGGGCGGCAGTGCTACTTACTTTCCTTCACTTTCACTTCCCCCTCCTCAATCTACAGCCAGGAACTAAAAGAAAAAAAGTAAAATCTCCCCCCCACTATTTTTAAAGGGAGAAAAATAAATCTTAAATCAAGCAGAAGAGTCTTAATCAACAAAGAATTTTCAAAAGGATTCTTAAAAATAGGAGAAAGAAATACAAATAGAAATAAAAAGATTAAAAAGTACCAGTCCAGCTTAAACAGCTTTGTCAAGTTCAAAATTCTAATAAAAAGGGGAAAAAAGAAAAAAAACACCTTTCACTTTGACAATTAATCATGCCGCTTAAATTTTTTTCTCTTCACTTTTAGTCCACTTTATTTTTTTTCAGGGTGTTCGCTCCAAGAAATAATAAGTAAAAGTTCATCTCACCAAACTGACACACTTTCTTCCAATCTCTTCCATTCTGGAGCTGTCCCAACTTCAGCAGCTTGGAAGCCTGCCTCTCCGCCGCCAGCAAAAAGGGCTTTCCCTGGATCAACCAGGGACTTTGCGATCAACAGGATCAACAGGATGTGCCCTTGTCAATCACCGTCTCTACAGGACTGTTTAGGTCCGTGGGGACCGACCAGCAGCTGAGATATCGATGGCAATCTTGGAGGATCAAGATCGCCCGTCCTACTGCCGCGATGCCAGCTCCGCCATCCTCCCCAATTCCGCAACTTGTGGGAATGAACCCCAGACAGGGGACCTGACAATAGGAGTGCAAAAGGGGAACACATAGCAGGAGCTGTCAGTAAACAGAAGCAAATCAGAGTTAAATAAGGGAATGTCAGTAAGGTCCTGGCAAGGTTTAGAAAGCAGAGAGCAAAGGAACTCACAATCATGAGGTTATCCATCGGATGGGAGTAGTGAGGCAGGATTGGATGAAGGATAGTGCCGCAACAAAATATGCAGGGATGAAAGAAGCAAAACCTCATATTTAGTGAAGTGGGAGGCAGATAGAAATTTGGTCCTGATACGGACAATAAGGCAGAAAACGAGTGGGGGACAGCAACCACCAAAGTATGGCCAAGGACCAGGTCAGCTGACCATTCTACAAGGAAAGCAGGGGCAGCAACAGCATGCAAACAAGGAGGGAGGTCAGAAGCAATGGGGTCTAAAGAAGTAGAGAAATAGGCAATAGGCCTTTGTGCAGAGCAATAAAGTTGAGTGAGAATGCCAAGGGCAAAGGATGCTCTCTCATGACAGTAAATAATAAATGGCTTCAAATAATCAGGGAGGCCTAGTGCTGGGGCACAGGTCAGGACATACTTAAACTGCTGGAAAGATGATTCAGCAGTGGAAGACCAAGGAAGGGGCTCAGGAACATCATGGAGGGTAAAGTCATAGAGAAGGCGAGCAAGGAGAGCATAGGCAGGAATCCATTGGAAATAGAAGCCAGCCATGCCAAGGAAAGAACACATGGCCCTCTGAGTAGTAGGCCTAGGGCATTGAAGAATGGCTGAACATGAGAAGGTAGTATAGAGCGGGAGCCATGGGAGAGGATCACCCCTAAATAAGTAACATGGGAAAGGTAGAGCTGTAATTTTGACTAAGGCTTTGAAGCAAGACTAAGGAATCAGTTAAGCTAGCATCCAGTGTATCAGAAGCGAGCAGAAGATCATCCATGTATTCTATGAGGACAGACTTCATGGGGAAGGCAATATCAGCCTTTCATGTTCCAGGATTTGAGAAAAATAGGGGGTTTCCCAGTAACCTTGAGGGAGACAACGCCAAGTTAGTTGCAGGCCCTCATACTGAAAAGCAAACAAAAATTGAAAGTCAGGTAATAGGGATAGAAAAGAAAGCAGAGGCCTGTTCTGACCTAGGCTTCCCCAACAGCACGAAGCTGAGTCCTCATCCCAATAAACCCCTTTTATTTAATTTACAATAAATTTCCTCTCCAACAAAGTCCCAGCCAACAGTCTTTCAAGACAGTTCCCAATTACAGACCTTTATCAGGCTTGGAGCATGGTCAGGCTGATATCTTTCAGATGCTGCAATACTTGGCAAACATGCCAGAATGAACTAATTGTCTCTTGCAAAGTCTCACTCCCCTTTCACTCTTCTTTTATACTCTAGGGGAGGGGCCATTCACCAGACACCTGTGGCTTTACTCCCAAGTTGGCCCTTGCTCCTCAGTTGTTCCCTTCTTCTGGCAACTCTGTGCATGTGCACATTGGAAACAGGCTCTAGCTGTTCTTCTTTCTCACTGAGGTTCGACTCTGAAGGTAGCAGATAACTGTCAGACAGCCCTGGCCTCATCTTTGCCTCCGATGCAGAGCACTCGTTAGAGCCTTCCCCAGACTCCAAGATCGGCCCATGTTCCCCCCCAACCTCCTCATTGTTTGAATCTGCTGCCAGCTCTTCTGGCTGCTGTCAGGCCACAACAAGGACAGGTCCACTATGATGAAGTAGCGGGCCATACTGGGGATGGAAAAAAGAATGGTAGTGGGATTGAGGACAGTAGGATAGAAGGGAATAACCACGTGTTTTACCTTGCACAAATCTTGCATGAATTTCAATATGCCAGAAGGCTTTTTCTGGATGAGTAAGATGGGGATATTGCAAGGATTTTGGGTAGAGATTAGAATGGCATGCGCACACAATTGTGCAAGTCGCGCGATCGCATCTCTGCAGCCATGCCCAACAAGCCACACCCATAGAACCAGTGGTGGGAACTTTTGAATCCCACCATGGAAGAGATGGTTTTAGAGAGAGAGATAAAGAGCTGAATAAGTATCATACAAGGAGAGCATAATTGCCAAGGATTCCTATTGTAAGCAAGACAACACCAATCAGAGGAAAGGAGAAGGCCATACACATTATAAATGATAAATGCTATACTGGACCACAGGCCAATGTAGAAGCCTTCCTTATTTACAGAAAGGTGGTCAGGCTCAAATGCTTGTGTTGGCATAAGTGCTTATGGTTACATCAACATCCCACAGCCACTCATCCATTTCAATCTTTCAAAGAATGAAAAAAGATTGAAATCAAAGATTGCAATCATGCTCATCCATGTTCTCTTTGTTCTTTTTTCTCAGACACTTTGCCCATTTCTGGCCATCTTTCTAATGGAAGAACAAAACTGCAGTGCTGGGCTACCACACTTGCATAGGACCCAGTGGCCTGTCATAGTTATTTGTCAATCATACACCATTCACATCCTATTGGCCCTTTGGTCAGGATGGTCCCTACCTGCCATGAAGTATTAAAATACAAAAACAGTATATGAAATTTAAAAAATCAGAAAGAAGCAAGGATGATAAAACATTGTTAGAATTAATTGGTGTACATTCATTTTACAGAATGTATTACTATATTAAGCTTGTTGTTTGTACCCCATTTTTTAAAAAAAATACTCTAAAATTAAAATTTAAAAACAGTGAACCTATTTAATAACAGTGAAACCATTGTGCAATTAATACAGGGCAAAAATAATTTCTCAAATAAAACACTGAAATTTTCATTTGTGCTTGAGAAGATTTGCATATCAACTTGTCATTATACATTTGTTAATCTCCCACACACATTTAAGTTGGATGTAGCTACTTTTTAAGCTAAAGCCTTTTGAAGTCGGTGTCCCCAAAAACAAGAAAAGTCAAGGCAAGTGCTGTAGTGTAAATGCAACTGAAAAATAATTTCATTTAAATTAATTGACATTAATTTAAGATTATTGCTCCTCAAGTATTTAATACTAAATCCACCAAATTTTGGAGGAGCTCTGGAGCCTACAAAACTTTGAGTACTCAAGCTGGGCACAGTGTGATTTTAGCAGCTGATTAATTTAGCAGCTGTCTAATCAGTATTAGACAGAATCTCTGACTTCAAACTTTCTTTACAGACATCTTAGAAAACATACACCTGTCTTATGGGCCTTGTTATCCGCAGATTTAAAAGGTCTCCCAATGTGGTGCTTTTCAGATGTGTTGCTCCAAGCCATGGAAACATAGGAGTTATGATTTCAGTCACTGGCTAATCTAGCCACTAGTCTGACATAACACAAGTATGCTTGGTACCAATTGTATCAGTGGTGGAATTCAAATTTTTTTACTACCGGTTCTGTGGGCGTGGCTTGGTGGACGTGGCAGGGGAAGGATACTGCAAAATCTCCATTCCCACTCCACTCCAGGGGAAATATACTGTAAAATTTCCATTCCCTCCCCACTCCTGGGGGAAGGATACTGCAAAATTCCATTCCCACTCCACCCCACTAACCCGCTTTCCAGCTCCGTTCTCCTGTGCCGGGTAACAAAAGAAGACCCAGCCAATCAGCTGGGACTCAGGAGGCTGAGAATAGATGAGGAAGGGACCAGTCAAAGGTGGTATTTGCCAGTTCTCCGAACTACTCAAAATTTCCACTATCGGTTCTCCAGAACTGGTCAGAACCTGTTGAATACCACCTCTGAATTGCATATATGACTTGCTACATTGGTGGACTGAATTTGAAGAAAATCTTGAAAGAGTTAAATGAGCTTAATTTTGATCTGTTTAGATTCCATGTAGAAAAACAAGGAAATGGAATTTTGTCTGTCTTTTGAAAAGCAGAAGAGGGCATTGGGTAACTTAAACAATGATCATGGGAAAAAGAGATAAAAGCAAATCTCTTTGGGATTTCAGTGAACTTTGGATAGCAAAGTAGCACTGTTGACCACTGTAGACTGCATGTTGATATTAGAATGAAATGTTTTAAAATAACAGCTGTGACTGTGGAAAAATAGCCAAACACAATATTTGATATAAAATCGTTCTTAAGTTGAAAAGTTTCTAAAAGTAGCTTATAACAGATCAATGAAATATACACTTGTAATTTGGATATAATATATATTTTCAGGCAAGGGGGAGGTTAACTCAATAATCGTAAGTATTAAAGAAGGAAGAATGCTACTCATCTGTGTTACTATATTCTGATTTTCTCCCCTGAGATCTCAAGGAGATACACATTCAGAATGTTAATCCTCATAACTGTAGCCTTGTGAAATAGGTGGGATGGTAAAAGATCGATGTCATCCAGTGGGCTTCATAGAGTTTCTTTGGCTCAAGGCAAGCCCAGCATTTCAGTCTTTATAACCTGGTTCATTGAAGAAACCTGCTTATTTTCTTTGGGCTTTTCTAATTTGCTCTACTCTGGCAGACCTTGGGAAAGCCTCCCAGATAGCACCTTAACTTTCCCCAGATTCTTCAGGCTGGTCTTTGATTGAACAAGTTGTTACATGGATATCATTGCATCAGTTGTGGGATTAAAAAAAAAAAATACTACTGGTTCTGCGGACATAGCTTGGTGGGCATGGTGTGGCTTGGTGGGCATGGCAGGGGAAGGATACTGCAAAATCTCCATTCCCTCCCCACCCCACTAACCTGCTTTCCAGCTCTGTTTTCCTGTGCAGAGCAATAAAAGAGGCTGGGACTTGGGAGGCAGAGAATAGGTGGGGGCAGGGCCAGTCAGAGGTAGTATTTGCCGGTTCTCCAAACTACTCAAAATTTCCTCTGCCAGTTCTCCAGAACTGGTCAGAACCTGCTGAATACCACCTCTGCATTGCATGCTCCAAAATATTTATTTGTCTTCAAATCTCAAAGGCTGTACCACCTTAATAGATATGTTGCCTATAAAGAAATACCTCAGGTAATTATACTGTAAAGTTAGAAGAATAAATCATACCAGGTCATATTCTTTTTCAATTGTATTGTGTATAGTAATATATTTCAGAATGTATTATTTTTAAGAGATATAAATTGTATTTGTTATCACCTTATTAATTTAGATTACATTGCCCTGAAACTGGTACTTTTGTTATTTTCTTTTACTTTGTTTTAAAGGCAAAATAAAGAAAAATAGAAAATAATTTTAAATTTCCATAGAACTAATAAACAATAACATTTTTATTATGTAGAAAAATTAATATTTTATTTAAAGTTTTAAAAACAAGGGTACAAATACAAACTAAAATAGAATAAGTAAGAAAAAAGAAAGTATCTCTCACATTCTGGTGAGAGAGAAAAGTTCCCTGAGGATGGGCTCCAGCGTGAGTCCAAAAGCTTGGAAGATCCCTATTAGGATGCTGCCATTCCTGCAGAGAGGGCCTAGATGCCAGTTTACAACCTTTCCTTGCTCTGGTCTTGCTTTTACTTTGATGTACCTTCCTGGGAATGGGAGCAGGGAGGGAATAACCTGGGGCAATCTGTTTTGTCTCAGCTCCGAGGGAACGAGTAAACGCTGCCTGAGAATAGCTTCTTATTTTATTCCCATAACAAACTTGCACCTGTGGATTGGCTCACCTTTGGACTGGACAGAGGGGAGAGGTTTCTACAACCTTTAACCTAATGATTTTGAGTGGGAATTTCAGATCCTGTCTTGCTTTTCTTGCTATCACTATCTCCAAATAAAAGTTCATTTTGAAATGATGCTGGTTTCAAAAATTCTGCTTTCTTGAGAAGGGAGGAGAGGCAAGTCCTTACACTAAACCTCTGGTGCCGGTGGGCGTTTTGTGAATGGAAAGAATGGCAGGAGTCAAAAATGAATACAGCTATAACACTATGCAATGGCTATGTTGAATGTTGTATTGTTTATTTTCATAATCATGTACTGGAACTTCTGAGAGAGCCATTTTTCACCTTCCCAAGGGTCCAGAGGCTTCCCTCGGGCCTCTGGGAGGGCAAAAATAGCCTTCCCTGGACTCTGGAGGCCCTCGGGAAGCCAGAAACAAGGTCCGTTTCCGGACTTCTGGTACTTCTGAAAGGCCCATTTCCTCCCCCCTCCCAGAACCTCCACATGGACACAGCACTTACGTGCATCGAAAATGGGCTGCCTGGAAACTCCTGGGAGGGGAGGGCCAGGATAGGCGGGGCCAGCCGGTCAATTCAAATACTGGTTTGGTGAACCAGATGCAAATTTAATATCCAGTTCACCCGAACCAGTCCAAACCAGTAGAATCCCACCCCTGAACAGTATCTATCTATAGGGCAGTTGCTAAATATATTAATACATTTTGGTAGAGGGTCTGAGTAACAGGAATAGAAGAATAATTGGTCTAAGTCAACCAAAAAGATAATGACATACTATGAGGCTGTACCATTGGTGGGAAAATGTTTGTTCCCCAAATTGAAGCAATTGTGGAGAAATTACTGTGGCAGAGGTTGGTGACCTGCTGTGTTCTACAGATATTCCTTTTGATCCATCTTTATGAAGAATGTAGAAACTGAGGTTCTGAAGTTATTTCAGAAAATAACTTTTTTTTTGTTTCATGAGGAATAAGAAAGAGGAAATATCAAAACTAAAACAGTTTTTATGAAAAAAATATTTTATGTATATTATTATGGGCTGTCTGCTAAAATAAAGCTAGGTTATGGCATACACTTGAAAGAAAACTGGGTGGCCTGTAATTGTGGAGTCTGTCTGTCAAGAACAAAGAATGCTTATTCATAGGGAATATGCATGTGTAAAACTTATAACAATTCTGGGTGGTTAGAAAGCTGATAAAAGTAACAAAGAGTTAGGCATCTTGCACACCACAGCTAGAAATTAGGAATAGGGATGGCCTGGAGAAAATAGAATGTGTATTAGATAATGCTAATGGTACATTCATTAGCCAAGGCTAGAAACTAATAGGACAATTGTTAGATCATTACCAAAAAGTTTATTAGATGATTTGCTTTATATATCCCATCTTATTCTGCCTTCTGCTTTAGTCAAATTGTATAAAGCTCTCTTAATCCTTTGCTCTGGGTTCTGGCATTTTGCTGGCTGGGACCCCTTTTACTGACGCACTTCGATAAAAGGAAACAAAACTTGAACCTCATGCCTGGTGTTCTTCATTGGTTTTGGCGCTAAGCTCAGACCTGAATTGGGGACAAAAGAAGCTCCATAACTTCTTTTGATGGATAAAAAGACAATAAATAACCCTGGGTACATCTTACCCCTGTTTTGTACTTATTTCTTTTTTTCCTATTTATATTTTCCTAAAATAAAGTTTAAAAAAAATCCCCTTCCTTATCGGCTGTAATTAAAAGAGCTGGGCTAATGGAAAATTATTGTAGAAAGTAAATGGATATTTTATTGAATTTTATTCAAAAATCTGCCCACAAATTCAGGGAAACTTTATTCTACTGTTCATAAAGACACTGAAGGTAGCCTTAAAAGTGCTTTTAAGGCTTATTACATCATCAATTTGGAAAAGAAAACTACTTTGATTTATGCATTACTTCAGAGATTTCTACTATGTTTCCTGCAGCAGTTAAAATGGTAAAGAATTAGAATTAACAATAAGTAATGAAAGAATTTAAATACTGTTTATGATGCATTAATTTTATTTTTCCTTTGTCTTTTCTAAAGTTATGAGCAATTCTGTCTCAGTTTCTTAAGCATAAAGCAACCCTGTATTTTAGATTAAGATTTGGACCAAGAATATTATTTATATATTTAAAAATCTGAAGATGAAATAATAAATAGCTAGTGAACTAATAATAAAACTGTGTCTGATTAAAAGGATTCTGGAGAGCATGAAGGACTGCATTACACCAAGGAAATCAAGTTCTCTACCTCAGCCATGAACCATGGACCTTAATGGCTCTGGTACGTATTATGGTTTAAGGATTGTGAGGTTTTCTCCACAGCTTCCTGAGGGTAATACTTTTAGAATGTCTTGGGGGGAGCACCTTTTCATTTTGCTCTGAAACCATGCACACATGATGAGCAAGATCAGAGGTAACTAAACCATCTCAGTGAAATCAGCCCCTCTTTTTCTATGACAAAGGCAGAAAAGCTGCAGTCTGTGGGCCATATTCAGCTTCCCCAACTCTAGCTGCAAGTTCCAGCACAATACTTAAGGTGTCTAAAATGCATGGACTATGTTTCTGTTTTTCTTTCTGGAGAGGTTGATGAATTTTAGGGGCAAAACAATTACTTAAAACTATGCAGCCTTTAAAACCTCGGCTATTTTTTTTTCTGAAAATAAATTCCTTCTCCAAATAAAGAAGTCTAAAAATTTCCGCTGTAGAAAGTCAGCACTCACCTACCCTCCTACAGAATGAAATATTTTAGGAGATATTAAAAAGGCAGGATAGAATATTTCCCCTAAAGGAGGAAAAAAAATATTTCCCCTAAAGGAGAAATGGGGGAAAATCTTAAGGGAAGCAGAGATCAGCCCCAGTCTCCCTGCCTCAAGCAGAAACTGAAGAGCCCAGCTTTTAGAAATGCAGATGTTCATCTCTTTATAGTGATCTAGCTTTTCTGGAAATTTAAATCTTTAATCATTTTCTGTAAAAGACAAAACTATTATAGGCACTTTAAAGGTATTCTTAAAGACATGTCACTTAAAGTCCTTTGTACCAATTTCTATAAAATCCGGCATTCTTCTTTCACACGTAATTTTAAAACTACCCTGTAAATTTCACCCTATTAATAATAATAATATACTTCTTTTTTTCCCATTCTACATATGATGATGGAAGCAATCTGAACCAAGGAATTGTGTATTTTAGTCCTGCCTTATGAACAAATCCAGCTAGGTGATCTTGGGCCAGTCATTCTCTTGCAGCTCAAGGAAGAAAGTAGAAAGCAAGCAAATCTATTCTGAGATCTTATTAAGAAAAATGTGGGTACTAGGCCAGGAATCAGATCCTGACTCAAAGGTACCTCCCCCCAAACTGGAAAACCTCATTAGTTTATATTATTTTATAATGTATATTTGTTATTACAAAATGTATGGCACGTATATACATGTTATAAGTTGGATATTATTTTAAGATCAAATAATTAGCAGAAAAATCCATTAATAAGGAAATGAGTATGTTTCTTAATTTGTTCTGAAATATAATTCCTATCAACTCAGTAACGAGAAATTAACTGGTTACTTATAGCAATAGCACTTAGACTTATATACCATTTAACGGTGCTTTTACAGCTCTCTCTAAGCGGTTTACAGGGTCAGCATGTTGTCCCCAACAATCTAGTCTTCATTTTACTGACCTTGGAAGCTGGAAGGCTGGTGAGATTTGAACTGCCAAATTGCAGGCAGCTGGCGGTCAGCAGAAGTAGTCTAAAGTACTGCATTCTAACCACTGTGCCACCATGGCTCTTATATTCTACTCAAGTCTTCATGATTGTTATTATTCCAGACAATAAAATAATCAGAATTTTATTTTTAATTAAGAATTGACAGTGGATAGGAAACTGCTGTTTAATTCATCTTGAGAATATATCTACAGGGAAGAATTTAGTGATAAAGCCTCAATATTTATTTTCTTTCTCACAACTGAATATGATTATATTATTTTGTCTCTTAAATTGCTTCCAGGTTGCACATACCAACAAAAATAACATTGCCAGCTTCCTAGCTTAGTCACTGGAATACTTTCAGATGTCATAAAAAGATAATAACAATGTTGGCCTAATTGCTACAAGACAACACAAGTAGCAATGAGAGTCAGCTACAGGAGAATGCACATATAATACTCTAGCAATACATACAGATCAGCATTCTATATTATTTGTCATGCAGGACAATTCATATATATTCAAATTTATAACTATTATGTTATAGCTTACTATGTTAACTGCAGTAGGCCTTCCTTTCTTCCTTCCTTTCTTCCTCCTTCCTTCCTTATTTTAATTACTGTTAGTTTCTCATTATTTCATTTTAATTTCTCTCCATTTCACATTATGCTTAAAACAATTTTACCCTAGTTCTATACCAATTTGTGATTTTAAAATATTTTATTTATTCATATCAATCTATATCTATAATACCACTCACGCATCATCACAAAATCTCCAGAACTGTAAAGCCTACAAACTTGAAATTTGACACGTACGTTTCTCTTGGCTTCTAGGTGCTCACTAAGAAAGGATTTTTTGAAATGACCATCAGAGCATTGGTATTTCCTATATTATTATTAACACGCTCTGATGCTAAGGAATTATACTCCCCCTCCCCACCTGAAAAAAAATCTGTTCCAAATGCAAAACACAAGCAGAGGAGAGGAGTTTCAATTTCAGTTTTAGTTTCACAGCACCAAGCAGCTTTAGTACAGAACAGTTGAACTAAGCCACGCCCAGACTCCTTGCTGTCTCTTCTTGCTCACAAGTAGCAAATACTGTTTTACTTTCAAAATAGCCCTCAATTCTCATACACTGACAGGATGCTAGGCAGAAGAATACTGATGGATGCTGGTAGGCAGAGGCAGATTTCTTTCCCCTTATTTTCCTCCCCCCAAACTAAGCCTGACCACATAGTTTTGTAGTGAAGCATTGTTATTGAGCTAGTTATTTATATTTTACCTTTCAATGACTTCCTGAAATGATTTACACTTAATAAGAGAATCATAAATAAAATACAATAAGTCTTAAGAAGCTATGATCCTGCTACAAAGCAGATGGTGATAACAGCCCTGGAAGCTGGAATAATTGATAAGGGGCTTCTATAGTGGTCGTCACTTGCTGTCCTCTCTCTCACACAGGTGTAAATTTTCATCTTTCACATCTATATGTAACTTTTTTGCCTTTCAATATTTTGCACTTTGCCTAATGTTTTTATTTTTGTAAAATATTTCAATAATATAAACCTTTGATCTAGTCTATAATTGCTTATTTTGCAGGCAAGTTAAAAAAAATATTGGAAAATCCAGAAAAGTTCAAATATTAAAAATATCCATGTTTTTGTTTAGTAAAGGAGAATATTTGTAACTCAGGGTTGACATAAGGGGTCCTTAGTGCTCTCTGAGCTCACCTATTTTCTTGCAGATGTTTTGTTACCCAAACTAGGCACAGAGCTCCACTGATGATGTTACCAACTATAGTTTGGGTATTGAAACATCTGCAAGTAAACAAGGAAGCTCAGAGAGCACCAAGGATCCTGTTGTAGAGCGATGGTAAGGAAGAGGCATGAGACCAGAGCGTATAACTAACAGGCTTTATTGCAATGAATAAAGGGTTGTCGCGTCTGCTAGCTAACTCGCAGACCAGCGGGCGACAACAGGCTGGCTCTGCCCGACAGCCGGCTTATATAGCCGGCTGTCAAACGGAGCCAACCAATGGGAGCTGCTGGTGCTCCCGCTCAAACAGCGGACCTGGTTGGGAACTCCAACCAGTTCCACAGACATAACACTCCTTTCCCCCAGCTGGGAACATGCATAGTCTTGTAGATATGTGGGTTGTCTTCGCTGGCGACCAGAGCGTCGCAATTCGGGTGAACTGCCGGCCGGTGTCAAGTCCTGACTCTCGGGACGTGCCCCAGCGGTTGTTGGTGCGTAGGCTTGCCCTGGTGTGGTGTCCGGCGGTGCTGGTGAAACCCCCTGCTCTGGATGGTCCGACTGAGTCTCGAAGTCCAGCTGGTCAGCTGGGTTGCTCGGTGGTTGGATCGGTGACTCCGGTTGTAGACTCGGGTTCTCCATCCAGCCCTCTCGCTCGTCAGGGAAAACCAGGTTCCGCAGGGGATCTGCATCCGGCGTGGGTGAGGCGTCGTTGGTGCTGGCAGGTTGGCACGGGTTGGCATCTGTCGCGCCCGTCCATCGCCTTCTGAGTTGATCCACGTGCCTCCGCCACAGACGACCATCCTCCAGGAGGACCCGGTAGGATCTGGGGCCGGTGACCGACATGATTTGTCCTGGCACCCACAACGGGTCTCCGCGTAGTTCCTGGCGTATACCAGGTCTTGTGGGGCGAAGTCTCTGACCAGACTATCGGACCCTAAAGGGGTGTCTGTGCAATAGTGGGGGTGTAGCCTGTCTAGGGTGGTTCTGAGGCGTCTCCCCATTAAAAGTTCGGCAGGAGATTTGTTGGTGGTAGTGCAGGGTGTTGTGTGCTGGCTGAGTAGGAAACGAGACAGTTTAGAGTGCCAATCCTCCTGGCCAAACCTGGTGAGTGCCTCCTTGGTTGACCTAACTGCTCTCTCTGCCATCCCGTTGCTAGCGGGATGGAATGGTGCTGTAAGGACGTGCCTGACGCCCAAGTTGGCAGTGTACATGCTGAATTCACATGATGTGAACTGTGGGCCATTGTCTGAAACCAGGGTGTCTGGAAGCCCGTGGGTGACAAATAAGCGAGTTAGGGCTTTCACTATTGCCTGAGTGGTGGTGGTGGGAAGTAAGGCTACATCAATCCACTTGGAGTATGAATCCACAACCACCAAGAAGGTCCTGCCATGCACAGGCCCAGCCAGGTCGACGTGCAGGCGGGACCAGGGGGCGTTAGCACTCTCCCATCTGGTGGGCGTGGCAGCTGGAGGGGTGGCCCTGCTTTGTTGGCAAGGTTGGCAAGAGCTTACCCAGTTGGCGATTTGAGCGTCCATACTGGGCCACCAGACGTAGCTGCGGGCCAGGGCCTTCATTCTTACGATGCCCGGATGTCCCTCGTGCAGCACTTTCAGGATGGGTACTTGCAGGGATGCAGGGATGACCACTCTTGTTCCCCACAGTAGACAACCTTGTAATTTTGACAGCTCCTGCTGGCGGGTTTTAAAGGGGACAAAATCAGTTGTACATTGAGTTTCCGGCCACCTCCTTCCCACCCAGTCCAGAACCTGGGCGATGATTTTGTCCTTTTTCGAGTGCGCCGCGATGTCCTCGGCTGTCACTGGAAGCTTGAGTTCGTTGACCTCGAAAATGGCATGGATGGGCGCTGGGTCTTCGACTGGGACTGGCAGGGGGCAGCGACTAAGGGCATCAGCGTGGCTCAGGGTCTTGCCAGGATGATGCACTAACTTGAATGAGTAAGCGGCCAGAAACAAAGTCCATCTGGTCATTCTGGGTGAAAGTACCTGTGGAGTTTGCTTATCTCCAGACAGAAGTCCTAAAAGAGGTTTGTGATCAGTCACTAACTCAAAGTGGTGGCCAAACAAGAACTCGTGGAACTTCTTAACTGCAGCCACTGCGGCCAGGGCCTCTTTATCGATCTGGCTATAGTTCCTCTCGGTAGGAGAAAGAGTCCTGGAAAAGAAGGCAATTGGTGCCTCGGAGCCGTTGGGGAGTCTGTGGCTCAGGACAGCCCCAATGCCAAAAGGGGATGCTTCAGCGGCCAGGACCAAGGGAAGACGTTGATCGAATTGAACTAGGACCGCTTCTGATGTGAGTAAGGATTTGACTGATTTGAAGGCATGGGTTTCCTTGGGTCCCCAGTGCCAGGGTGAGTCTTTATCTAGTAGCCTATGTAATGGTTCAGCTACAGATGCCTTGTGTGGGAGGAATGAGGCGTAAAAATTCAAGAGTCCCAGGAAGGCTTGTAGTTCAGTCTTGTTGGTAGGTGTGGGTGCCTCATGGATGGCCTTCACCTTGGATTCAATGGGGTGGATGCCAGAGGCGTCTATTTTATAACCCAGAAAGTCCACCTGCCTAGTGGCGATGGCACACTTCTCCCTCTTAAGTTTGAGGCCATGCTGCCTGAACCTCTCTAGCACTGTCCTGACTCTCTGAATGAGCTGGGGTCTGTTCGTGGCTGAGACTAAAATGTCATCGAAGTAGGGGACCACTCCTGGGAGACCCTGGAGAATCTTCTCCATGAGTGACTGGAAAATGCCTGGGGCTACGCTGACCCCGAATTGTAGGCGCTTACATTTGAATGCCCCCCTGTGCGTGACTATTGTTTGTAACTCCGCTGTCTGCTCATTGACAGGGAACTGTTGGTATGCTTGGGACATGTCTAACTTGGCGAAAATGGTGCCGGGTTCGAAAGTGTGTAACAGATGCTGAATAACGGGCACAGGGTAAGCGCTGACCTGCAGATAGCGGTTGAGCGTGGTTTTGTAATCCACGCAGATTCTCAAACTGCCATCTTTCTTGAGTGGGGTGACTATGGGGGTCTCCCATTTAGCGAAATCAGTGGGTTCTAGCACCCCTTGCTTAAGTAGTTTGTCTAGTTCTGCGTCCAATTTCGGACGGATGGCAAAAGGCACCCTCCGGGGTTTTAAACGAAGAGGGATTGCCTGGGGGTCTACTGAAAATGATATGGGGTGCCCGAATAGCAACCCAGCTCATTGCTAAATACATCGGAAAAATCTGAAAATAGTGTATCTACATCAGAAGTTGAGACAGCATGGATCCCGGTTACACTAAGGCCGAGAGAAGGAAACCAATCAAGTCCCAATAGACTAGGGAGGGTACCATTAACAACCACTGGGGCAGATGGCCTTTAAAGGTTCGGAATTGAACAAGGAACTTGCCTTTCCCGAGGACAGGAATGTTCTTGCCCTGGTAGTCTCGTAGCGTCAGGTGGCATCTTTGTAGCTGTTTCCTTGACAGCCTGGGCTGGATCCTCTTCAGAGATGATTGAGAGCCTTGGATCCTGTGTCCACCTCCATCCTGCAGGGTTTACCTTCTAGGAAAACAGAAATTTTAATTTTATCAGGGGTTTGGGAAGTATGGTTAGCGTGGTAGCAGGTATAGCAGTCTACCACTTGCCTTTGGGAGTTAGAAGGTGGTGGAGGTCTTTGAGGTAAGGATCGCCCTGCTTGGCAGACTCTAGCGATGTGACCCTTCTTTTGGCAGTTCAGGCAGATGGCGTTTCTGAACCTGCAGGATGCCCTAGGGTGGGAGCCTCCACAGGTTAGGCACATGGGAGGTTGTTTGGGGGTGAAGTTGCCTCTCTGCCCCACTCCTACCTGTGAAGGCTTCTGATGATTTAGGCGGTTAATGTCAGACGTGTCTGTGGGGTCATCTTTGCTGATTACCTCTTCGGAATGGACAGTGTGCGTGCTGGGTTTAGATTGATTTCCCTGAATCTCAGCTGCTGACTGGGCCGAGAGCTCAGAAGCCAGGGCTTCCTCCATGGCTAAGGCTAGAGTCAAGTCTTTTTTCCCCAGCAAACGCCTTTGGAGTCTCAGATCTCTTACTCCACAGACGATCTGATCCAGCAGCATGTCTTCCAAATATTCTTTGAATCCGCACTGCAAAGCGGCTGTTCTCAGGGCGGCCATGTATTCGTTGATCAACTCCCCCTCTGCTTGCTTCCTGACTCTGAAGGCATATCTCCTGGCTATTTGGGACGGTTTGGGCGAATAGTGATTTGAAAGTATTTCCTGTAGCTCGTCCCATGGGACGCTTCTGATGGCGTGGGGCGCGACTAATGCTGTGGCAGTGTCGAAGACGGTGGCTCCGCAGTAACTCAGGAAATAGGACTTCTTCCTATGCTCCGCAGCGTCGGCTAGACCGATTGCGTCAAGAAAATGGCTGAATCGATTTTTGTAGGAGTCCCATGTTTCCTCGTTTGGTTTGAATGGAGGGAATGCTGTATTCGCGCTCATCGTGGAAAGAAAACAGGTTCGTCTGCTTCAAATCGCTATTTGAATTTGCGCTCTTAAAAGAACGCGGCTGCGGTTGTCTCTCTGGGCTGCTTAGCTCTTTTTGAAAATCGCGCTCTTGGTGAGTGTGGGCAGCCTCGGCTGCTGTGCCTGTGGCTCATTTCAGCGGATCAGCTCAAACAGTATCAGTTTGAATTTCGTGCTCTTTGCGAGCGCAGGGCGGCTGCGGCTACAGCACCCTTGGTTTCTCTCTCTGTGACTACAGCTCTCTGAAATAACGCGTCTGGTTAGCCTTCGACCATCCCATCCTCGTCGCCAGTGTTGTAGAGCGATGGTAAGGAAGAGGCATGAGACCAGAGCGTACAACTAACAGGCTTTATGGCAATGAATAAAGGGTTGTCGCGTCTGCTAGCTAACTCGCAGACCAGCGGGCGACAACAGGCTGGCTCTGCCCGACAGCCGGCTTATATAGCCGGCTGTCAAACGGAGCCAACCAATGGGAGCTGCTGGTGCTCCCGCTCAAACAGCAGACCTGGTTGGGAACTCCAACCAGTTCCACAGACATAACAGATCCCTCATGGTTTTGTTTCCTCATCAGTTCAAGAAGTGTGTCTTGGATAGTTTCAGAATGAAAAACTCCTCATTTTACTACCAAAAAAATTTAATCCCTTCTGAAACTTTTCAGAATTGAAATTATATAATCATGATCTCCTGCTCCTGAGCTTATTATAAGAGTGACAGGGAAAAAGTGATATAAATATTGTGCTTCTATGCATCCAAGCACAGAGACACTGTTATTTAATGCCTAGAGCCTTAGGACATAGAGCTGAAATCTAGTGCATATGTGTTTCTACAACAATGCACTAAACACTATTCTCAAAAAACATAATGAAAACAACATTTCATCAAGAATAAGCACACACACACACACACACACACACACACACTCCTCTATGCTCTTTTGATTTTAGGCATAGGCTGACATTGTGTAAGAACGTGGTTTAAATCATAAAGTTCTTCTGAATCCCATTATTTTTGCGGGAGAGTAAATACCTCTGAAATCTGTTGCACTGAAATTAAACTGACTTCAACTTTCTTCACTTTGGCTAGAGTATGCCTCATAAGGATGAAAGGAACACAGATCTTTAACAAGGAAGAACCCTAAAGTTTGTTAAATCTAGCACAGGGGAATCCACTTCTGAAGATAGCCTTCATTCATCACAAATGTTCTTGTTTGCTTAAATAGGAAGAGGTAATGTTAGTTAAAAGTTAGAAGTTGCTTTTGGGCATGAAAGTATTGCATTTTGACTCAGGATGGTAAATTTGGATTCTGAACATTCAGGTTCCACTTAAAATAACTGTTGGTTACAATAAACCCTTAGAATGTAGCCAGAAATAGTCTAAGGATAGGTTCCATTGCTCAGTAATTCAAATATACCAAATGGATTTTTCAGTTCACATCTGTTTGCTGCACAGCCACAAGGGGTATCCATGGTTTTCTGCAAACGAAATATAAAACATGAGCTTGGGGAGTTGTTTATCTGAAACTTCACAGAAGAAGACATGAAGCAGAAGAAATTAGAGTAGTGATTGGGCTAGAGATGGTGTAATTTGAGATGACCAAAACCAGATATTAAGGGAACTTTTTTTCAAGAATAGATTCCAGCAACTGGTTCCCTCCATTTTGATCTGCAATTTACAAATCCTTCTTTTCCAGTTTGCTGTCTGAATCCCAGGGAATTCTGGATCTTTAGAAGACCAAAGGCAGAAACCATTATGTATCAACAAATCTCATCCTCTCAGTATATAGTGGACTCTCACTCACTTTTCTTTTTTAATATTTGCCTCCATGCTTCTCATTGCTCTTCGTATTCCTCTCTCCCAAGTCTCCAGAATCTCCTTGCTCCAGGCCTTTGCATTGGTTCAGTTATTTAAACCATTTTTAACCAGGGGTGGGATTCAACCGGTGTTACTACCGGTTCGGTGATTATGTTTTGCATGCGCATGCGCAATTCACCCACATGCACGCCAGACGTGTGCTGCATGCGTGTGTAAAAAAACCTTAAGCTGTGCCGCCCGGAGAGCTGAAAAGCACAGCGCACAGGTGCGCAGCATTTGAAAAGCCTCTTTTTTCCTGCTTTTTCAACCTCAGCTGTGCCGCGCAAAGCAGCTGAGGTTGAAAAAGCAGGAAATAAAGGACACGTAAGACACGTAAGGGGGGCGGGGGCAGGTGGGCCAAACAGCAGTAAACACAGAACCAGTTTGGTGTCTGCTGCTCTTCAGAGCTACTGGTTCTATAGAGCCAGGCAGAACCGGTAGCATCCCACCCCTATTTTTAACTGTATTTATTCCACACTATTTTTTCAAGGCAATTTTCAAGGCGCAACCCAGGCAGGCCACAGAAGAGGAACAAATGATGACATCATCCCACAAACACTGCCCTTTTTGTATTGTGTCTAGGATTGTGACACAAGTACGTTATTATGCCATTTTGATGACATGATTATGTGCTTGTTATTACAGGTTGTCCTCGATTTACATCCTCAACTGAGCCCGGAATTTCTATTGGTAAGGAAGACAGTTGTTAAGTGAGCCCATTTTGCAAACTTTCTTGTCACAATTTTAAAGTGAATGATTGCAGTTGTAAAGTTAGTAATAGTCATTAAGTGATTCTTGCTTCCACATTGACTTTGCTTCTCAAAGGTCATTAAAAGTGATCACGTGATCCAGAGACTGCAACCTTTATAAATATAGGCCAGTTACCAAGCATCTGGATTTTGATCATGTGACCATGGATGCTGCAAGGGTTGTAAGTGTGAAAAATAATCATAAGTCACTTTTTTCAGTGCTGTTATAACTTCAGATGCTTACTAAAGAATTGGCTGTAAGTCAACGGGTATCTATATTTTAAAGTAATTCTGGTTTGTCATGGACACCCCTCACAGCATTTTTCTCCATTTCCCTAGTACTGTTATATGCATATTCAATAGATTCCAGAAACCCAACATGTCTAGAAGTATGTCATGACTATTAAAGCTAAGAATAAAATAAACAGAACATAATTTTTAAAAAATGTACAGTGGACTAAAGCCAAACATTGAATTTAAATTTGATTTGCAACCTTAAATAATAGCTTTTGAATGGAAATCTTATTGACCTAATGTTACTTCTGAGAATTTGGTTTGCGATACTGTTGGGGAATATAAAAACATTTCTGTTTAAGAAAATGTGATGTAATGAGCCAAGCTTGTCCCCTGTGGCTTTATACATTTATAGTACTATTGGAAGAAATATCCATCTGGTTCAGTCCCAAACTGGGAGAAAGATATTGCGAACATGGAGGCTGATTGGAAAGAGAGGTTTATTGATGAAGCAGACCTACATGTGATTCTGGGCAGCTGACAAAATGAAGTTGAGAATCAGTGGGTTTTTATACCTTCCTTGGGCTTTGTATTTGAGCTTCCTGCTACTATACAAGAAAATGTCCTCTAATATTCTATTGGCTGTTGTCAGATTCCTATGGGGTCATACAGAGGTTATGTACGGGTCATAACTGGCTCTGTAGGCAAAAGTGGAAATGCAAATTCTAGGTGTTTCTCTGATTTAACCTGCCTTGAATGGATTATCAAATCTGCATTTCTAAAAACTGGCCTCCTCAGATTTTGCTTTGGGGAAGGGAAACTGGGGCTGATTTCTGCCTCCCTTAAGAGCATGTTTCTCCATTTCTCTTTTAGAGAAATATATCCTGTCTCTTTAATATTCCTCAAAATATTCAATTCTTCTAGGAGAGGGGGCTTCCCACAATATCCCCCTTTTTGCCATAAGTGTCGGTAACACAGACACTTTTACCTGCAAAAGATTAAAAATTGATTAAACTGTAGATGCACAGAGGAAGGCATTGATAGAGGCAGTGGAAATGTATCCCTTCAGTGACTCCCAAAAGGAGAGCTTTCAACCCATGAAGCAGCCAGGATCTTTTCTGCTACCTCTTCAGTGAGGAAATTCCCTGAGGGGCATGCCCCGTCCCCCATAGAAATGGCAGGGAGATATTGCTGTATGAGATAAAACCAGCCTAGGAGAAGCTTTGTGTGGAGGTGTGTGTGTGTGTGTGTGTGTGTGTGTGTGTAGCTACTTCTACATGACAGACAATACAAACATCCTGGACAAATTTCCCTCCCACCAGACAGAGGTTTGAGGACTTGCTGCGCCAACCATTCCCAAATGCCAAATGTGATTGTGTTGCAGGAAATTACAAGACTCAGACCTTGAAATCCAAAAATAAGTTGGTTTTATTTGCGCAAACAGGTTCAGAGCATTTTAGTGACAGTCACTTCTGAACAAATTTCTTATGGAACAGCACATTCCTATATACTTCTTCAGAAGGGGAAAAACACAGAAATATAACTTGTCAGTCATTCATTGGTTACTTGAAACGCAGCTTTCCCCCTCCCCTGTTGCTAGGCTAGGATGGCTGGATGTCACAAGCCCATCTTGCTAAGCTCCCTAGCTTGTGGTTTTGTTACAAGCGAGACAAAGTTTCTTGGCAAATCTGAGTTTGTGACCGATAGATGATCCTTGTGGTTAGGGTTAGGGATAGGGTTAGGGTTAGGGTTACCCCTAACAAGGGCTAACTCTTGTTCTTTCTCTTGCTAATACCACATATTTCACTATCTATAAAACTTGTATCATTATTTCTCTAAAATTAATATATTTTTATGTCCTGCCTTAATTGGACACACAAGGAATTTGTCTTGGTGCATATGTTCTCAATGTACATAAAAGAAAAGAGTCAAGAGTCAAGAATTATAAGGTACAATACTTAACGATAGTCGTAGGATAGAATAAGCAATCAAATCATACTAGGAAACAGTCAATATAAATTGTAAGGATACAAGCGACAAAGTTACAGTCATACAGTCACAAGTGGGAGGGGATGGGTGATAAGGAGTGATAAGAAGATTAATACTAATAGTAATGCAGATTTAGTAAATAGTTGGACAGTGTTGAGGGAATTATTTGTTTAGCTGAGTGATGGTGTTCAGGAAAAAGCTGTCCTTGTGTCTAGTTGTTCTGGTGTGCAGTTCTCTATAGAGTAATTTTGAGGGAAGAGGTTGAAACAGTTTATGTTCAGGATGTGAGGGGTCTGTAAAGGTTTTCACAGCCCTCTTTTTGACTTGTGCAGAATACAGGTCCTCGATTGAAGGCAGATTGGTAGTAATTGTTTTTTCTGCAGTCCCAATTACTCTCTGGAATCTGTGTGAGTCTTGTTGGGTTGCAGAACCAAACCAGGCAGTTATAGAAATCCAGATGACAGACTCAATAATTCCTCTGTAGAACTGTATCAGCAGTTACAATGTGAATGAGGCAAAGAAAGAAAACCTTACAGTGAGTTTCCACCCTTCCTCCATAGTCTTTCGAGCTGTCTCCTGTGGTTTGAAGAAAGTATTTAGTCTTCACTGGTCCATCCCAGGGTCCTCTCTTTCATGTATGCTGGGTGGCGTTAGACTTGGCATGGTGGTAAGGCCGGTCGTAAAGTCTGCTCCATTCTGGTTTCTGTGATGATCTTCTGGAGTCGGCATCTGGATTAATGCGATCTGCTTTGTGGAATCGTCTGTGCAGGGCTGAAAGATATGAGATCAGGGCCCCTCCACCCCTACCCGCCCTTAGTAGGTGACTAAGAAAAAGCATTGTTGGAGGATAAGAGATGGGGAGGTGGAGTGGGGGGCAGATAGATACCTTGCAGACAGAGTATGAGAAAAAAAAAATCAGTACAGCAGTTGTTAAACAGATAAACCAGTCACAAAAAAATGGGGACACCACAGTTGAGGAAAAAGAAACTGGATTCCCATGCTTCAGAAAAAGGATGGACAAATAAACCACTTAAACACATAAAGTAAATTCAAGAATGAAACTTTTCCTGTAAATGAACTTAAAACATTCCCTCATAACCTTGGACTGTTCTTAAAGGCACAGAGAGGGAAGGGAAAAAAGTGAACACAGTTCTCTTCACCCTGTTTTGCTGTCCAGGCAAACAAGGGTGAAGGTATTTTCTTTTTCATTGTTTAACGTAACATTATTTTCTAACAATTTATTATTATTATTATTATTATTATTATTATTATTATTATTATTGTTGTTGTTGTTGTTGTTGTTGTTGTTGCTATTATTGTTGCTATTGGTGCTATTATTGTTGTTGCTATTATTGCTAATATTGCTGTTATTGCTATTATTATTAAGGGATCAGAGACATTTAACAATTGCAATTACTTTCAGGGCACACAACGCTTTGACACACACATGCACAAAAGAAGGGAAAGAGAAAGAAAAGAACAGCAGAACTCTCCTTGGCCATTCCCACCATAAATCTCCGTTAACTCAAATTAGGGAAGGCACAAATCTTAACAAACATATTAAATGGTTGCATAGAAGACAGATTGGAAGAGTGCGGGGAGGAATCAGTGTTCCTATTTATATATTTCTCTTTTCTTTTTAAGTACCTTTTTTTAGCCAAGTTGGTTTTCCAGCTTCATTCCTGAGATGAGTACAAGGACCTCCTAACACAGGGCTTTGCTCAGTGACTTCCCAGTTGATTGCCCAAGTTCAACTGTATCATTCACTTTTCCATTCCATTTTCACACAGCCTCTCTCTTTTGCCTAACACAAGGTCCTGCACTCTGGCCTGGCCCCAGTGGTGGTATTCAGCCGGTTTGCTGGCCATCCCCCCAACCTGGTCGCTGCTGGCTCGCTTACCCCACCCACCTGACACTCACCCTGTTGTAGAGCGATGGTAAGGAAGAGGCATGAGACCAGAGCGTACAACTAACAAGGCTTTATTGCGGGGAATAAAGGGTTGTCGCGTCTGCTTGCTAACTTGCAGACTAGCGGGCGACAATGGGCTGGCTCTGCCCGACAGCTGGCTTATATAGCCGACTGTCAAACGGAGCCAACCAATGGGAATGGCTGGTGCTCCCGCTCAAACAGCGGACCTGGTTGGGAACCCCCACCAGTTCCACGGACATAACACTCCTTTCCCCCAGCTGGGAACATGCGTAGTCCTGCAGGTAGGCCGGCTGCCTGCGCTGGCGACCAGAGCGTCGCAGTTCGGGTGAACTGCTGGCTGGTGACAAGTCCAGGCCCTCGGGACGTGCCTCGACGGTCGTCGGGGCAGGGGCTTGCTCTGGCGCGGTGTTCTGCGACGTTGGCGAGTCCCTTTGCTCGGGCTGACCCGAGCGAGTCTCATGGTCCGGTTGGCAAACTGGAACGCTCGGCTGCTGAGTCGGTGACCCTGGCCGGAAACTCGGGTTCTCCAGTAGACCTTCCTGTTCGTCGGGGAAAACCGGGTTCCACAGGGAGCTTCCGTCTGGCACCGGCAGGGAGACGTTGGCGCTGGCAGGTCAGGTTGGGTTGGTATCAGCTGCACGTCGCCTTCTGAGTTGGTCCACGTGCCTTCGCCACAAGTGTCCATCTTCCAGGAGGATCCTGTAGGACCTTGGACCTGTGACTGACACGATTTGACCTGGTACCCACAAAGGATCCCCTGCGTAGTTCCTGGCGTACACCAGGTCTTGCAAGGCAAAGTCTCGGACCAGGCTGTCAGACCCTAAAGGGGTGTCTGGGCAGTAGTGGGGGTGTAGCCTGTCCAGGGTGGTTCTAAGTCGTCTCCCCATTAAAAGTTCGGCGGGAGATTTGTTAGTAGTGGTGCAAGGCGTCGTATGTTGGCAAAGCAGGAAACAAGACAGCTTAGAGTGCCAGTCTACCTGGCCAAACCTGGCGAGTGCCTCCTTGGCTGACCTTACCGCTCTCTCTGCCATCCCGTTGCTAGCGGGGTGAAAGGGAGCTGTAAGGACATGTCTGATGCCCAAATTAGCCACGTACATACTGAACCCACGTGATGTGAACTGCGGGCCACTGTCAGACACCAGCGTGTCTGGAAGTCCATGGGTGACAAACAAACGGGTCAGGGCTTTGACTACTGCTTGGGTGGTGGTCGTGGGAAGCAAGGCCACGTCAATCCACTTGGAGTAGTAATCCACGACCACCAAGAAAGTCTTGCCATGCACTGGTCCAGCCAGGTCGATGTGCAGGCGAGACCAAGGGGCACTAGCACTTTCCCACCTGGTGGGCGTGGCGGCGGGCGGGGCAGCCCTGGTTTCTTGGCAGGGTTGGCAAGAGCTTACCCAGTTGGCGATTTGAGCGTCCATGCCGGGCCACCAAACGTAGCTGCGGGCCAACGCCTTCATCCTTACGATGCCCGGATGGCCCTCGTGAAGCACCTTCAGGATGGGTACTCGAAGGGTGGCTGGGATGACTACTCTTGTGCCCCACAATAGACATCCCTGCAGCCTCGACAGTTCCTGCTGGCGGGTTTTAAAGGGAACAAAGTCAACTGTACATTGAGTTTCCGGCCACCCCCTTCCCACCCAGTCCAGAACCTGGGCGATTATTTTGTCTTTTTGGGAGTGCGCCGCGATGTCTTCGGCTGTCACTGGAAGTTTGAGTTCGTTGACCTCAAAGATGGCATGAATTGGTGCAGGGTCCTCGACTGGGACTGGCAGTGGGCAGCGACTGAGGGCATCGGCATGACTCAAGTTCTTGCCAGGATGATGCACCAACTTGAATGAGTAGGCAGCCAGAAACAAAGTCCATCTGGTCATTCTGGGTGAAAGTACCTGCGGGGTTTGCTTATCACCAGATAAAAGTCCTAGGAGAGGTTTGTGGTCAGTCACAAGTTCAAAATGGTGGCCAAATAAGAATTCGTGGAACTTTTTAACTGCAGCAACCGCAGCCAGGGCCTCTTTATCGATTTGGCTGTAGTTCCTTTCTGCCGTGGAGAAGGTCCTAGAAAAGAAGGCAATTGGTGCCTCGGAGCCGTTGGGAAGTCTGTGGCTTAGGACAGCCCCAATCCCAAAAGGGGATGCGTCAGCAGCCAGGACCAGAGGAAGGCGTTGATCGAACTGGACTAAAACCGCTTCCGATGTGAGTAATGATTTGACTGATTTGAAAGCGTGGGCTTCCTTGGGCCCCCAATGCCAGGATGAGTCTTTATCTAACAGTCTATGTAGGGATTCAGCGACTGATGCTTTGTGCGGGAGGAATGAGGCGTAAAAGTTTAGAAGCCCCAGAAAGGTTTGTAGTTCAGTCTTGTTGGTTGGTGTGGGTGCCTCGTGGATGGCCTTCACCTTGGACTCAATTGGGTGGATGCCGGAGGCGTCTATCCTATAACCCAGAAAGTCCACCTGCCTAGTGGCGATGGCGCACTTCTCCCTTTTAAGTTTGAGGCCATGCTGCCTAAACTTCTCTAGCACTGTCCTGACCCTCTGAATGAGTTGAGGTTGGCTCGTAGCTGAGACTAAGATGTCATCGAAATATGGAACAACTCCTGGGAGACCTTGGAGAATCCGTTCCATGAGTGATTGGAAAATACCTGGGGCCACACTGACCCCGAATTGGAGGCGCTTACATTTGAATGCCCCTCTATGTGTGACTATGGTTTGTAATTCAGCTGTCTGATCATCAACAGGGAACTGTTGGTATGCCTGGGACATATCTAACTTGGCGAAAATGGTGCCGGGTTCTAATGTGTGTAACAGGTGCTGAATAACAGGGACAGGGTATGCGCTGACCTGTAAATAACGGTTGAGCGTGGTTTTATAGTCTGCGCAGATTCTTAAACTGCCATCCTTCTTGAGTGGGGTGACTATGGGGGTCTCCCATTTGGCGAAATCAGTAGGTTCTAACACCCCTTGTTTAAGTAGTTTGTCTAATTCTGCATCCAATTTAGGACGGATGGCGAAAGGCACCCTGCGTGGCTTAAGGCGGAGAGGAATTGCCTGGGGATCTACGGAAAACGAGATGGGGGTGCCCGAATAGCAACCCAGCTCGCTGCTAAATACGTCAGAAAATTCAGAAAATAATGTATCTACGTCAGAAGTTGAGACAGCATGAATCCCAGTTACACTAAGGCCAAGGGAAGGAAACCAATCAAGTCCCAACAGGCTGGGGAGGGCACCGTTAACAACCACTAAAGGCAAATGGCCTTTAAAGGCTTGGAATTGAACGAGGAACTTGCCTTTCCCGAGGACAGGAATGTTCTTGCCCTGGTAGTCCCGCAGTGTCAGGTGGCATCTTTGGAGCTGTTTCCTTGACAGTCTGGGCTGGATCTTCTTCAGAGTGTCCCAGGAGATGATTGAGAGCGCAGATCCCGTGTCTACCTCCATCCTGCAGGGTTTACCTTCTAGGAAAACAGAAATTTTAATTTTATCGGGGGTTTGGGAAGTATGGTTAGCGTGGTAGCAGGTATAGCAGTCCTCCACTTGCCTTTGGGAAATAGAAGGTGGTGGAGGTCTTTGAGGCAAGGAGCGCCCTGCTTGGCATACTCTAGCGAGGTGACCCTTCTTTTGGCAGTTCAGGCAGATGGCGTTTCTAAACCTGCAGGATGCCCTAGAGTGGGAGCCTCCACAGGTTAGGCACAAGGGCGGTTGTTTGAAGTTGTTTGTCTGTCCCGCTCCTACCTGTGAAGGCTTCTGATGCTTAAGGTGGTTGATGTCTGACGAGTCTGTGGGGTCTTCTTCACTGAGCACTTCTTCAGAATGGACGGTTGGGCTGCTGGGCTTTAATGGAGTGCCCTGAATCTCAGCTGCTGACTGGGCAGAGAGCTCAGCAGCCAGGGCTTCCTCCATGGCTAGGGCCAGATTCAAGTCCTTTTTTGCCAGCAAACGTCTTTGGAGTCTCAGGTCTCTAACCCCACAGACGATCTGGTCCAGCAGCATGTCTTCCAGATATTCTTTGAAACCGCACTGTAAGGCAGCTGTCCTCAGGGCAGCCATGTATTCGTTGATCAACTCCCCCACTGCCTGCTTCCTGATTCTGAAGGCATACCTTCTAGCGATCTGGGATGGTTTTGGCGCGTAGTGATTGGAGAGTATTTCTTGTAATTCGTCCCATGGGACGCTTCTGATGGCGCGTGGTGCGACTAACGCTGTAGCGGTGTCAAAAACGGCGCCCCACAATAGCTGAGGAAATAAGACTTCTTTCTATGTTCCGCAGCGTCAGCTAACCCGATGGCATCGAGGAAATGGCTGAAGCGATTCTTGTAGGAGTCCCACGTTTCCTCGTTTGGCTTGAATGGCGGGAATGGTGGATTAGCATTCATCGTGGGAAGTGTCGGGTTCGTCTCTTCAATCGTCTTTGAAATCGCGCTCTTAAAAGAGCACAGGCTGTGACTGTCTCTCTGGGTTACGTAGCTCTTTTTGAATTTCACGCTCTTGGTGAGCGTTGGCGGCCGCGGCTACGGTGCCGGCGGCTCGTTTCAGTGACTGCGGCTCGAGTAATGGTGGTTTGAATTTCGCGCTCTTTGTGAGTGTTGCGCGGCTGCGGCTACAGCGCTCGTGACTTCACTCTCAGTGATTTACAGCTCTTTGCATAGACGCGTCTGGCTAGCCTTCGACCATCCCACCTTCGTCGCCAGTGTTGTAGAGCGATGGTAAGGAAGAGGCATGAGACCAGAGCGTACAACTAACAAGGCTTTATTGCGGGGAATAAAGGGTCGTTGCGTCTGCTTGCTAACTTGCAGACTAGCGGGCGACAACGGGCTGGCTCTGCCCGACAGCCGGCTTATATAGCCAACTGTCAAACGGAGCCAACCAATGGGAGCGGCTGGTGCTCCCGCTCAAACAGCGGACCTGGTTGGGAACCCCCACCAGTTCCACGGACATAACACACCCCTTAAGGTTTTTTTCCCCCTCCCAACAATCAGCTGTTCATACAATCGGCTGTGCTGGGATTCCCCTAGCTGTCTTACTGCTTTGCCCAGGAGGATTCCCTGAGGCCAGGAAGGCGCCTTCTGGGAGCAAAAACGCCCCCCAGGAGGCTCCCCTGAGGCCCAGAAGGCCCCAAAATGGAGCAAGGGGGGGTGCTTAGTGCTTCTCCTGGGGCCCCCTCCAGGCTCCATTTTTTGCCTTTCTCAGCCCCAAGGGAGCCTTCTGGGAGCAAAAATGCCCCCCAGGAGGCTTGCCTGAGGGCCAGGAGGCCCCAAAAATGGGTGGGGGGTGGCTGCAAAAAAAAGAAGAAGCCACATCCACCCAGTCACATGGCTATGTCCACCAAGCCACATCCACCAAGCCATGCCCACAGAACCAGTAGTAAAAAGTTTTGAATCCCACCACTGCCTGGCCCCCATACTTTCTAGGCTCCATTGGTAGAATAGATCTTTCTATAATTAGGAAAGACACAGAGGGAGCAGGGTCCAGCTGTAGCAGAGAAAGGATTTTTCCTCAAGTGCATTCACATACACAGACACATACACTGTTTCACCTCCTGGGCTTTTAAAGTTAAATTTTAGAGGTACTCACCTTCTTTCTAAGCATCCTTTGAGCTCAAAACTCAAAACTCCCTTTATTATCCTTGCTCCAAATGGGCAAAGGTCCAGGGAAATCCACCCACAGACACAACGGATCTGCTACCAGCAAGGTGTGGGCTTACCCGGGCCTGGTCCATTGGTCAGGTTAGCTTGGAGTCCCATCTTGGGTGCCAAATGGTTGGTAGGGATATCCATCTGTTTCAGTTCCAAGCTGGGAGAAAGAAGCTGGAAACAACATGGAGGCTGATTAGAAAGTTGGTTTATTGAACAGAACCACAAAGACAGTGTGCATTTCCAGGTCAGCTAAACAAATGGTTGAATAAGTGGATGGATCTTTGTAGGTTTCTCTGAGTTTGAAATTTTAACTGTTCTGGGGATTGTGCAATGAAGGGGGCTTGTGTTCTGAAAAGATGTTGGGGAACTCCTATTGTGGCTAATGGCTTTTGTCCTGTGTTGGATCTTGGGTGAGGGGCTGCTTTCTAATCCTATCATTCTGCCTTTGTTAGCTGTGCTGCAAGGAGTTTCAAAATATCCTGTCTTGAATGGATTTCTGCCTCTAGTATTTGCTTATGAATAGAGCTACTAGATACTTGTCTTCCTCTTTCAATAAGCTCTTTATCTCTTAAGCGTTGGCATCTGCTGTGGGCTATTAAGAAGGGCTGTGGGCGGAGAGGGCGGAGCTGGCGTCGCGATGATACGGCATGCGATCTTGGAGGTCTGAGATCACTGCTGATATCTTTGCTCCTGGACGGTCCAATCGGATCTAAACCATCCCGAAGAGATGGTGAAAGTAAAGAGCACATCCTGTCGATCCCAGGGATACTGCAAAGTCCCTGGTAGATCCAGGAGAAGCTCTTTTTGCCAGCGGCAAACAGGCAGCCATTAAAGCTGCTGAAGTTGGGATAGCTCCGAAACGAAAAGAGAACGGAAAGAGAGAGTGTGCCGGTTTGGTGAGAACTTTTTCTTTATTTTAAGATTTGAAAGGACATCCTAAGGAAAAGAAAGAATCTGTACAAGTTTTGACAGAAGTGATTAAGCGGCAATTTTAAACAGGAATGTCAAAGTAATATTTTTATTTTTTTTCTCATTGCTGGATTTTCTACACATGATCTTACAGTTTGAAACTGAACTGGTTTTTTCTCTTTTTTCATCTACTCTTTCTCTCCTTTTTGACTTTGTAATATTCTAAGCTAGAGACTCCCTTTTAGTTATTTTTTTTAAATATCTTTTCCTTTTTAAATTAATTCTTATTATATTTTGCTTGGAAAAGGAGGGGGAAAGTGAAAACAAAAGAAACTTTGTAACACTGCCAACTAGAGGCTTGGAAATATTCTATTTCTTTTTCTTGACCAGACAAAGCTGAGAAAGAACTGAGACTTCTTTTCAAGGATGTTGCTATTTGATAAGATAGGGGGAAGAGCATGGGACAATGTTAGAAGGCAATATAATGATGATGGAGTTAACTGAAGCACTCAAGAAGCAAAATAATGGAAAGGCACCAGGCCCAGATGGACTTCCGGCAGAATCTTATAAAACATTACAAGAATAATTGCAACTTAAATTCTTCCTTTTTAATTTTCATCCCTTTTATATTCTTTTCGTCTCTAATATTTCTGTTTAGCACTTCCAAGGTTAACACAAACAACAGAGGTGATAGTGGGCACCCTTGTCTTGTTCCTTTTCTTATATCAGTAGAGTCTGTCAGTTCTCCCTCTATCATTACCTTTGCTGTTTGCTTATGATATATAGCTTCTATTGCTTGAATAAATTTTTTTGCAAAGCCCATCTGTTCCAGCTGTAATAACATGAATCGCCAATTCACATTATCAAATGCCTTCTGTGCACCTAGAAATATCAAAGCCATTTGTTTTTCAGGATGTGCCTCATAGTATTCCAAAGTGTCCAAGATTACTCTCATATTGTCTTTAATTTGTTTCTTTGGCAGAAATCCATTTTGATCAGAATGGATAAAATTATTTAAGTATTTTTTAAGTCTTTCTGCCAATATTGAAGCAAAAATTTTATAATCTGCGTTTAGTAAGGAAATAGGTATATAGTTCTTGATTTGTAATGGATCGGCCTCCTCTTTTGGGACAAGTGTAATATAAGCTTCTGACTATGATATAGGTATCCTCTTCTTTAACATTACAAAAGAGAATAATTATATCAAACTTTAGCAGCAGATAGCGCTAGATTTGGCAAAATGGGAAAATTTCCAACTGTCATTAATAGGGAGAATATCAACAATCAAGATGAATATATTACCCAGAATTTTATTTGTTTCAAACAATTCCAATTAGGCTTGGAAAAGATTACTTTGAAGATTTAAATAAAATTGTGTTAAAATATATATGGCAAGGTAAGAAAGCGAGAATAAAGTTAAAACTTTTGCAAGATGCTAGAATAAGAGGAGGATTTGGTTTGCCTAATTGGGAGTTGTATTACCAAGCTACAAATTTGATGTGGGTTAAGGAATGGATAACATTAAGAAATACTAAATTGTTGACATTAGAAGGACATGATCTTCTTGTTGGGGTGGCATGCTTGTCTATGGTATAAAGGAACTAAAACACAGGGGTATTTTAGAAGACATTATATATGGGAGTCTCTGTGGTTAAACTGGGAGAAGATTAAAAGACAATGTTATTTGAAAATTCCAGTCTGGCTATTGACTATTGAAGCATTTTCTTATCCTATAATATACAAAAAGGAACGAACAGTTAGATATGGTGAAATATTGAATGAAAAGGGTGAACTTAAATCTATACAAAAATTAGAGGAACAAGGTATAAAGATGAATTGGTTTTCATATGCGCAAATACATTCAAAGTATGATAAAGACTCTAAAACAGAAGATTTTTATGATAAATTGACTGACTTAGATAAGATTTTGACAGGTACTGATGAAAAGGTGATTAAAAAATTGTATGGATATTTGTTAGAAATTAAACTAGAAGAAGAACAAGTTAAAGAAACTATGATTGCTTTGAGGAAGAATTTTGGATATGGGATTGATCTAGTGAAATGGCAAAAATTGTGGTCTCAAAATTATAAAATGACAATGTCAACAGCATATAAAGAAAATTTGTATAAGATGTTTTACAGGTGGCATTCTCCCCGACAAGAATAGCAAGAATAAATCCGAAAAATGTTGGAAATGCCATCAGACACCTGGCTCATATTACCATATGTGGTGGATATGTACGGATGCTAAAAAATATTGGTCTAAAATCCACATGTGGTTGGAAAAAATGACAAAAAAGCATATAGATTTGAAACCAGAGATATTTTTATTGGGAATTTTACCTGAAATACATAGTAAAGAACTGAAATACCTGATTGTAAATGTATTAACAGTGGCTAGGATTGTATTTGCTAAAAATTGGAAAAATGAGAAAATACCATCACAGGAGGAAATCATTAAGAAAATATTGGAATGTGCTGAAATGAGTAGATTGACATTTGAAATTAGAGAACAAGATGATAAACAATTTTATAAAATTTGGGATCTATTCTATCAATGGTTAGACAATAAAATATAGTAATGAATTACATAGATTCTTAGAAAATAATAAATATATAAAGATGTATTTTTTTCTTATTATATCTACAAAATGATTCTAGGATAGATTTGAGATGATAATATGAACTGTCATAAACCAAATTAAGTAAAATATGACTATTTTGTAAAGCATGAATGAATAAGAGCAGACAATGACCTTTATTAGGCTCATGATACATCAATCTTCGAAAAGCATGGGTAGGACAATTATATACAACCGGCACACTGTATGTGTGTGTATATACATGTGTGTGTATATATGTATATATATATATATATATATATATATATATATATATATATATATATATGGAAGATGGCTTGATGTTTTTTATGTTTTGTTTGTTTTAAAAACCAATAAAAAAAGAAGGGCCGTGGGCTATTGGGGGTTGCTTTCTGTCTTTAAGAACACGTTTCTCCATTTCTCCTTTAGGGAAATATGATATTCTGCCTTTTAATATTTCCCAAAATACTTCATTTTTCTAGGAGTGGGGGGCTTCTTCCAAAGCTTTTGTTGTTTTTCCACCAGTCCTCAAAAGACATGAGAACAGAAGGAAAAGAATTTGGTATGTGCTTTGCTGGCAAGAGTGGGAGGGAAAAAGAAGTAGTATTAACCACAGTCCAGACAGAACACCAAGCCATTACTGAGGCTAGAGTGGAGGAAGCGATTGATATCCAGAATAAAATTTATCAGACTGCCTTTAAGACTAAGAGACAACCATTTGAAGCCTGCATGCAGAAAAGCCTACAATTCAAGGGATTATGAGAACCGAGGGATTAGCAACTGAATGTTGCACATCTGCTAGTTAATTGTCCTACCCATGCTTTTCGAAGATTGATGTTTCATGAGCCTAATAAAGGTCATTGTCTGTTCTGAAAACATCTGCAATTAAAACTTGTTTGATCAAACTAGCGATAAAAATTGAAGTGATCTATGCAAATAATGAAACAATGGCAAAATTACATACAAAAAAAAAATAGGATAATGATGATGATGATACAGTAAAGCAAGTGACATAATACCAACCTTCACTCACAGAGAATAAAAAATGGAGAACTGCAAGACTACAGCCACAGCCAAACTGAAGTTTTGCAATAATAGTGGAATTCTTGTACAGATAAAATAGTTTAAAACCCAGGAAAAGGAAGACTTCTGGGATTGGCCTTCAATCTTCTGGGATTGGAATTGTGATACCAATGCCAATCTTCCACTAGCAAGAGAAATCATGGCTTGTTGAGCTGTCCCAGTTGCAACAGTGGCATTCTGTGCTCCATGGGCAGGCGGTGGGGGGGGGAGAGGAACCAATAATCTTTCACTTTTGAAATGGCAAATGACAGCTGATAAAATGCACTCTGTGCAAAAATACAAAAGAAAATTGAATTCCCAGCAATGGAGGAGCCTTTGTCTGGAGGGCTCTTCTCTAACTCACAAATGAAGGCAAATATATATGTTCCAGGATAATTTTTCAGAATCCAATCTGGGTCAGTCACTGGGAGTAAAGAAGGGGTGGGCTGCTACCGGTTCACACTGGTTCAAGCAAACCGGTTGTTAATTTTATCACCAGTTCAGCAAACCAGCAAATCCCACCCCTGTCTGGCCCCGCCCACCAAGCGCCTGCCCTCCCAGGAGTCCCCGTGTGGCCTGTTTTGGATCATGGGTAAGTGCAGGGCCCATGCAGAGGCTTGGGGAGAGTGAAAAACGGGCCTCCTGGAAGTTCCAGAAGGCTGGAAACAGGCCCATTTCTATCCTCCAGAGAGCCTCCAGAGCCTGGGGAGGCCATTTTGCCCCCCCACAGAGGCTCAAGGAAAAAATTAAATTAACTTGGTTAATTTGGTTAGAATTTTGGTTAGAATATTGGCTCCGGAGCAGGCTCAACATTGCCTGAAGGAGCCAAACAAGGAGTGGGAAATTAGAAAAGCCTTTGGTCCAGGGGTAGGTTTCAAAAAGTTTAGCAACTGCGTCTCTGCCCGGTTGCTGGGTGGGCTTGGCCATGGCAGGTGTGGCCTCGTCAGCCTCCTGCACCACCGTGGCCTGGGAGCGAAAATGGGCTGGGGGGGGGTGTTTTTGCCCTCCCCTGGTTCCAGAGGCTCTCTGGAGGCTGGAGACGAGCCAAAATTCTTTCATCAGGAAATAACTTCAACTGCTCCTTCAGTATCAGAATCAAAGAAAGCCAAAAAATATCTATCAAGAAATTCAGATAGATACATTTTCAACAGCAGAATAAAACTCACTTTTTAAATCCAGTATTTGTACATTATGCTGCTGAAAGTCATGCTGGACTGAAGCAGTATCTGAGCTGTGATAAATAAACAAACAAATGAACAATCATGCTGCAATTTCTGTTACAAATACCACTGTTATTTTGAAACATTGTTTCAAAATAATAGTGAGTAAGGGGGAAATCAAAGTATTGTGGGAAGTCCTCCCACCCCACCCCACCCCGAGAAGAATGAAATATTTTGAGGAACATTAAAGAGGCAGGATATTATATTTCCCTAAAGGAGAAATAGACTCCAAGCTAACCTGACCAACGGACCTGGCATGAGTAAGTCTCCACCTTGGCAGTAGCAGACCCATTGTATCTCTGGATGGGTTCCTCCAGACCTGTGTTAGGAAGTGCCTGTACTTCTCTTCTTAGGAAAAGCAGCAGGTCCTCCCAGACCCTCGAGGGTCTGAAGACTAATGGCTGTGTTAGGAGGTGCCCGTACTCATCTGCATAGGGGATAGTAGGTCTTTTTGATTCAAAAACTGTCAGCGGGGTTCAACTTTCCAGTCAGCCTCCATGTTGTTTCCAGCTTCTTTCTCCCATCTTGGGACTGAACCAGATGGATATTCTTTCCAACACAACTGAAAGGGAAAACATGGCAGAACCATTTTTACCTAATTAAAACCTCACACAAAAGATCTTCCTTTCATGACACAGTTCTGTGGTTCTTCCAGTTTTCTGGCCTACAAGGAGATATTTGCAAGATTTTTTTTTCTTTTCGAAAAGAACAAAGAATTGGCCTGCATTTCATTGCACCACTTTGTCACTATTAGACCAGGAAAAACAACAATGGCCTAGCTATTCAGTAGCTTTGTATAAAATGATATCATGGGTAGAATGTGGGGACACAGGGGAGAGATATTGTCTGAGCACACATTGGCCATTTGGAAAGGCAACATTTGTGAAAGAAAAAGCAGAAACTGACCTGCCCAGTGTGAGTCCACAGAGAAGGATATGCTAGTTGGAAGTGAAGCAAGGAAAAGTTTAGGTGTAGGTTACCTTCCCACAGACAAAGGTAGGCTGGGATTGACACCAGCAGTTTTTGATCTGCTAAAATGATAGGTGGTTCATTCTCATGTTGAGGCAAGCATGAAGTACAGCCCACTCTTACCGAATGGAGGACAAGAGAAGCATTGGTGGGAGGGTTGCTCAAGGAAGACCTACTGAATGTACCAGATCACCTAGATTTCCGGCGTGAGAAAGAAAATGAGACCCTGATGAGGGCTGAGATTTTGTGGTTTTGAGTGAACAGACAGTATTTTTATCACTGCTTCTTACACTTTTCACTTGTAATTCATGCAATGATAACGAGACTACATAAATAATATAGAATATAATGATCAACATAATCAAAATGAGGAGAGACGGATAACCCTTTCCAAGAATTCATGGCAGAGATAAATTAATCCATACTGTACTCAACTGTATGCATTTCTCTAATTATAAATCATAGTGAGTACAGTGAGCCTTATTTTTAAATAAATGTCTATAGAAAGATACTGTTAGTGCATGAGTCTCTTTACCAGGGTAGATGTTTGAAGCTAAATGGCTACACCCACCCATTCAGCCTTAAGAAGAGGAGAGCAATGAAGCCCCGGGGATGATGAAAGATAGTGGGAGAGGAATTATTAGCCAGAGTCATAACAGCACAAAACAGAGTCCAGAAGAGCAGTGTGCTATCAATGATGTGTCTTTCATGTTGCTGTACATACAGATTTGGACATTTTGTAGACGACTTCCAGTCTCACTGCCTCAAGTCTTCTAGTGAGTCATCTGTCTGCATTCCTTTTCAATGCTGTCTTCATGGTGACTACTGCAGACAATTTTGTTTGTTTATTAAAGGGCTGCCTTCTATTTTGGCTATAGTCATGCTGCCTTGCAAAGGATAAGGGGGCTGTTCAAAAGTAGGAGGATAAGCTTTCTTGATCAGCATTTTTGGAGGGTCATCAGTTGCCAGCAAAATAAAAGGGAGCATAAGTGGAATATCATGGCATAGTTACAATTTCTTGACACCATTATAAAGTATTAGTGTTAATTATCGTATGCTTATTATATGACATTAATGGCAGAGCATTTTGCATTCAGTTGAGGATGAGACCTTTCTTCACCATTTTCCTTATGCTAGCCTGCCATGTTTATCATAGTCAGCAGAATTTAAAGGGAGGCACTATAGTAGGCAAACTGCTAGTAGCCAAGAGGATATATTTTGGAGAAACAGCTCATAACTAGAGATGATTGGGCATTGTTCTTATGCAACTGATCAGGACTTTGTTTTGTTTTCGCTTATTTAAGCTTATGCTTATTCTACATTTTTTGTTCTGTTTTGCATAATGAAAATATGAGAATAAATCAAATAATACACATCTACAACATTCCCACAACACAAAAACATTTAGATGAGGTTAATTTGGCAAGTCCATTATGGTTTCTGTGAATTACCACATTATTTTCAACACATACAGTTTTATTTGTTCATGATCTGTTTTAGACTCTTCCCCAGAGATTGGGAACTGTGATTCAAGGATCAACCGTGGAATGATTCATTTGCAGTTCCTCAGATCCTCCTTTTTCCTGTTTTTGAAAACAGAGACAACATACATTCTCCTCCAGTCATTTGACACTTTGCCATTTCTTCAGGATTTCTCAAAAATAGCAGGCATCCCCTTACCATATTTCTATCATTAACCTTATTGTTAACCCTCATCCTTCACCCTATTCTTCATAATTTCCTGGTAGAAGACATAGTACTTGTAGAATAGAATATGTGTAGCTCAGGGTTGAACTGTGGAGTCCTTGATGCTTTTTGAGCTTGGTTGTTTGCTTGCAGAAGTTTCATTACCTAACGAGGTAATATCATCTGTGCTACAGAGTTTGGGATTTGCTTCCTGTTCCTGCTCATAGTTTACCCTGCCAGTGTTGGTGGAGATGTGGTATTTTTCCTTTGGTAGTTCCTTGATTAGGGTAACCATTTTTTGCTTGGTTATTTGCCTGGTTTTTAATCCTTACTTACATATGTGTTGGCTGCTGGAGAGGATGTGTTCTGGTCTTTTTGTTCCCTTTTTAGCTTTGTTGTTTTCTCTTGATGAAAAAAGTAAGGTCCTGCACTTAGGCAGGAAAAACCAAATGTGCAGATATAGGATAGGCAGTACCTGCCTCAACAGTAGTGCCTGACAATATCAAGATCACAAGATGTGATAGTACCGCTTTATACAATAGTAGTGAGGCCGCATTTGAAATACAATGGAGCCTCGGGTCATGACCATAATCCCTTCCTAGATTCCGGTCGTGACCAGATTTGGTTGTGTCCAGAAGCATGACCAACTGCGCATGCACACAGTCAAAAAAAATGGTGCTGAAGGGGAAATCAGCACAGAAAGGGAATCTTTCTGTACCAATTTTGTTCACGACTTCATCTAGTAGCGAACAGGAGTGTTCGTGACCCGAGATTCCACTGTATTGCAACCAATTTTAGTCAGCACAAGGCAAAAATATTCTGGGAGTCCAGAAAAAGTGTAGAGAAGAGCAACAAAGATGATAAAGGTCTGGAGGCTAAATAGTATGATGAATGGGAATTAGATATGTTTAGCCTATAGAAATAAAGGCTTGGGGAGGCATGAAAGCAGTCTCCCAATACTCGAAAGGCTGTCATATGGAAGATGGTATATATTTATTCTTCGCAGCATCTAAGGGAAGGACAAAAAACAATGGGGGGTGGGAAACTCATCAAAGAGAGATCCAACCTGCAAATATGGAGGAATTATTTGACAGTGAAAACAATTACTCAATGGAATCGCTTGTTTTCTGGAGTTGTGCTCTATCCTGGACATTTTCAAGAAAAGATTAGATAACTATTTATTTGGTATGGTATAATGACTCTTGCCTTGAACAGAGGGTTGGACTAGAAGATGTCCAAAATCCATTCCATTCTATTATTCTTTTAAATGGTGTGTAAATGTGGTTTATCTCTCTGTGTCTCTCTGTGTCTCCTGTTGGTTGAAACAGTTGGGTCTATCCATATATTGTTAGCTGAAGGAGTTTTCATCATATTGTCTGACTGTTGGTTGATGTTTATGGCTGTGCCTTGCTAGTCTTCTGACTCTCTGTCCTACATAGTGGCTATTACAATCCTTATGCTATACTGTAAGTTCTAGATTACTCCATTATTTTCTTCTTGGGCTACTGGGTCTTTTGATTTATTAAGATGTTGTGAAGGTTGACTCGCAAGGCACTTCTTTCCACTCACAACTTGACAAAGAAGCTACGGGAGGGGGATGGGTATGATTGGAATGTGTGGGGAGCTGGAGAAAGAAAAGGAATTTACATGAGCCATTTTCAGCCTGAGAAAATCTTGCAACCACAAGGTCAGATGTTGAAGACTTCTGAAAGGTGCATTTTATTCTCAAAATAAAATGCTTAACCTAGATTGGTGGACAGTGAACACTGTTTGGCCCAGGGAAGAAAAAAGGGGTTTTTATGGTAGTATGCTGTGCTTCATGCCACCTTAGAACTGGCTTTGCTTCTTTTGTATCTATATGGATGTGTCAATAAAGTTATACTCTTGGTAAAATAAAAAATGTCCCAGGAATTTCTTTTGCTGTACATGCCAATGGGACGGTTGACATTAAACCACTTTCTTAACCTACCTGGATCCCATTAGGAGCCCAACAGCAGCTCGAGAGTGTTGGTAATCAACAAAGAGCTGGAGGTGGGGAAGAAGCTGGGAGAGGCCCTGGTCTGAGAGCCTCCAGTGACACTGCAGACTGGAACCGGGGCACAGCAGGCCAGCATGCACCTCACACAGAAAGCTGAGAGGTTGGAGCAGCTGCCAGCTGGCGTGTGTGAGAGAGTAAGATATGCCCCTTACCAGGAGCCAAAGACCTGACAGGTGACAAACATGGGCAAGGCAGTGGAGGCTGAAGACCTCTTAGTGTCCTTGGGCATCAAAGTGGTCCGAAGGAGCAAGTGGAAGATGAGGTGACCAGTCAAGTGGGAGAAGCCCACTGAGTGGAAGTTTCCAGTTGCGGTCCACAGCCCATCGATGGAGCAGCTGAGGGAGAAATTTGGTGGTTTGCAAATTTGGATGGCCACATCACCAGGGACTGCAGTAGTGGCAATCAGGATGAGCAAAGTCACTTGCAGCATCTGTCACCCCATCTCCCCCTCTTCAGCAGCCAATCCCAACCCCAGGAAATGCGACTGGGATGCTGGCCCAAGGGTCAGTCATGGCAGGACCTGCCACCCTACTGCTGGCATGGCAGCAAATGATCCCAGTGGCTCTGGAAGCTGCAGGAGTCCCTGCACAGGCATCAGTGGCCATGGTTGGGCTGCTGCCGGGATATGTCCTAGTTTAGGAAGAGTGGCCACAGTATCCCTCCACAATGCTGAGGCTCCAGAGCTGGTCAACCTGGATGCCTTCATGCAGATCCTGTGGGAGTGGTTTGAAAACCCGATGGCCACTCGGCACACAGAGACCCACATCCAAAACCTAAAGCAAGCAGCTCATTGTTGGAATATATTCAAGACTTCTGCAGCCTGGCTAGCAACCTCAGGGATTGGCCTGAGTGCATGCTTAGTGCATGCTGGAGCTATATCACAGCTGCCTACCCCATAACCTGCAGGCATGGTACTGAGAGGCTACCGAGGTGGAGATCAATTTGATGGAGTACCACGAGCACACCACACTGGAGAGTTGATCTCGCCAGGCACCCAAGAAGTGACCAACCCACAGGGGAGGAAAAGGAGGTGTGCCCCGGCCACTGGTGGGAGGCCTCATCAAGTCACAGGGGCCTGCTTCCACTGCAGGAAAGAGGGGCACTGGGCAGCAGAGTGCCTTGTGCCAAGATCAGCGTCTTCTCCTCCACCCTCAAGCCAGCCCAAGAAGAAGACCCCCATTAAACCAAAAATAAAGACATGGGTGTTACAGCAGGTCATATAGTTCTCCCCTCAATCTAGTGAGGAGGAATGAACTCTGACTCCCACCAAAAAGGATCCCACCTTCTACAAGAGTGAGAGTGGAGGGGAGGACACCACAGTGATAAGTGATACCATTGCCTCTATGATAGCTAGGGTAGAGGTTCTAGTACCTTGCTCAGGAGTAAGGGGGATTCTCATAGCCCTATTGGACTCGAAGTGTGCAAGATGTCTGAGCAGCCCCTAAGTGGTGTGAATCTGAGGAAACTGAAGTAGTCCATGACCTTTTCCCAACTAGATGGCTCAATAACAGGCAAGGTGCCAGCAACTTGCTTCACTGAGCCAGGAAAGATCAAAGTTGGGGCCCGCCTAAAGACTGTCTGATTCACCGTGACCCTAGGGATGCAAACTCATGGTTCTAGGGTTGGTGTGATGGAAAAAGTGGAGCCTGATTGGGATGAAACCCAGTGGTGGGTACAAATGACTGTGGGAGCCCAACAGAGGTTAGTGGAAACACTGGCAACCAGCCACATGCCTGCAGTCAGAAAAGTGAATGAGGAAACTGCAAATACACTGAAGGGAACTGGTGAGTCAGAACTTCTGATTCCAGAAAATGACCTCGTGGAGACCCTTAGCAAAAAGGAATCAGACACGATCCCCTCTCACTGCCCTTGTGCAATTGAGTTCATGCTAGGAGCCAAATTGCCTAAGCCGAAAATATATTCGATGACACCCAAGGAGATGGAGGAACTCCGAGGGTAGGCAAGAACCTAGCTAGGAGTTTTATTTAGCTGGCAAAGTCAAGGATGATGTCTCCAGTATTGTTTAAGGAAAAGAAGATGGGTCCCTTAGACTGAGCATGGATTATTGAGGTCTGAACTATATCAGTGTAGAGAACATGTACCCCCTCCAGCTAATGAGGGATGTGTGCTAGGCTACCTAGCAAAGGGGAGGATCTTAAAAAAACTGGACCTTAGGGAGACATATTACAGAGTTAGGATCATGGAGGAAGACAAGTGGAAGACAGCGTTTAATTGTCCCTTGGGCTGCTACCATTCAGAGTGATGCTGTTTGGCCTGCAGCGACTGCTGGCTGTGTTAATGCAGTTAATCAATGAAACTCTACATGAATCGAATCGAATCAAATCAAATCAAATCAAATCTGGAAGGGACCTTGGAGATCTTCTAGTCCATCCCCCTGCTCAAGCAGGAAAACCTATACCATTTCAGAAAAGTGACTGTCTAGTCCAGGGATGTCAAACTCAAGGCCCATGGGCTAGATAGTGGAGCTGCCCTGGAAACAGCAAAGGACCAGCTTGCAGCACCTTGGCCTGGCCCAGGCCAACTGGGTGCCGATCTACAACCTAGCAACGGTCATCCGGGCCAGAATGTGTCAGTCTTAGATCCACAAGGCTGGCTTGTGCAGTGAGGAGCCACCTCTGGCCTGCCTTCCCCCACTCCCAACCTGCCCGCTGGGCACACACACCGGAGGTGGTGAGCATACAAAGGGCCTGGCATTCCTGCAGACCATCTTGTCTTGCCAGCTGACTACGTTCTGTGTTTTTCACTCAGGACACCAGAACTCACCACATCCTGTGCGCGCACCCAGGGTGTGGGGTCGAGGCAATGGGGCAGTGTCTCGCTGGCTCCAGGGCAGCTGTACGGATCTGAGGCTGATTGTATTCAGGCCTGGGTGGACACTACAACTTGTAGATCAGTGCCTGTCAGCCTGGGCTGAGCTGAGGTGATGCAGGCTGGTCCTACACTGTTTCCAGGATGGCCCCATGGGCAAGGGGGAGAGTTTGGCAGCTGCCAGTGGCTATGCCACCTCTGGCTGTGGCTTTTCCATGCGGGGACTGCAGCAGTCCCAGTGAAAGTGAAGCCTCGTGGGCTGTGAGGCCAGGCTCAGAAAGGAATGAGGGGAGGGGGAGAGATGGCAGTGCTTCCTTTTTACTGGGATAGCCCTCACTCCATTGGAAAACTCACGTCCAGTGCCTGCCCCTGGCACCCCCAGGCTCCCACGTCCTTTGAACCCACCAGGCAGGAGCTCCACTGGCAAAGTTGGTCCAGGTTTCCTGATCTGTGGGTGGAGGAAAGGCTGCTGGAACTTTGTCCCATACTCTGCTCTCCGAGGTGGTGCTCGTGAATGGGGCTTGGCCAGAGGCAAGGCTGCGAGCCATCACATCTGGAGGGCACCATGGGGGGAGGTATTTAGGCTGAGCTGCAGGGTTTGTGCCCTGGCCCGACACCTGGGTGGGTGGATCGGAGTAAGACTGCAGCCTGGGTGTCTGGTGAGGGAGCCTCTGGGCACATGCAGAGCATCCCTTTGCTTGCTTCACCTGGGTTGGGGTCTGCAGCCAAGAAGCCTGGTCATGGCTTTCCAATGGGGAGTGCTCCCAGTGACAGGGAAGCCTCACAGACCCCAAGGCCAGGCCAATGTGTGGGGCATGGAATGGGACTGGCCTCCCCAAGGCCTGGAGACTCTGGTGTGGACATGGTGCTGATCTATTCTGGTGGAGGCCATCCATGCTGGAATAGGGTCAGCCTTAGATCTGACTTGAGAGGCCAGCCCACCATGTCTGCCTCACCCCCTGGTATGTAAAAGTAGGAGATTTTATCTCAATATATATTTGAAAAAAAGATATTAAAAATACTTTGAAAATGTTTCATTTTTATTGCTCATTTAAGAATGTGGAAGATTGTGCAAGAGTTTTCCAGAAGAAAAATTGAAGTTAATAGTTTAAAAATGTAATAGTTCATTAAAAGTTTTCAGTTTAAAAAATTTTTAATTTGAAAATCCCTTTTTGGTTGGTGGATGTGCTTTGTTCTTAGCCTTGTTTGTACCTCTTCTGTTTTAGGCAATTATGCCTATTTTTTTTCTATCTGTTTTTCTGTCTATGTGCTTGTTTCTCTACCTTGTTATTTATGCAACTTACTTACTGTTATGTAAGTTTTATTTATCTTTTTCTTCCCTATATATTTTAAAGTTTTTGAGCTCCAGTTCCTCCCTACCTTATTCTTTAATATTTGCCTTATTTATTTGATTGATCTTTATTAATCCTATTCTTCTTTCATTTATAATGTTCCAGTCTTATTGTTATTATTTGCCTATTTATTTGTCTTTTATTTTCTGTCTTGTGTTTATTTTTATTCTCTACGGGGGAGTCTTCCCTCCCTTCCTATTGGGACCTATTCGCTGGTCTGGCCTCTTGTCATTTTCTTTCATGAGCACCTGTACAAAGGGGTCTTGGTGTACCTGGACAATAAATTTACACCAAGACCCCAGAGGAGCATATGAAGCTGGTAAGGACTGTATTCAAAAATTACAACAGGTCCAGCTCTATGTGAAGCTATCTAAATGCAACTTTCATAAAACCAGCTTACATTACTGAATCTTGAAGAAGAACGCGGAGATGGACCCCAGCAAGGTGATGGCAGTACTGGAGCGGGAGGCCCTTCAAACCAGGAGGCAGCTGCAAAGCTTCCTTGGTTTTGTGAACTTCTATTGCCAATTCATCCCCAATTTCACCCAGGTAGCCTTGCCAATCATTAACTTGCTTAGGACAGGGAAGGGTGAGAAACCCAAGCCTGGGCAATCTCTGGATTGGTCCCTCGAATGCCAAGCTGTGTTCAAGAAGTTAAAGCACCTCTTCTGGGTCAGGGTGTTTCAGACAAACCATTTGTGATATAGGCAGATGCCAGTGATGTGGCTGTGGGGGTGGTCTTACTCCAGAAAAATGCTAAGTGGGAGCTGCAATCCCGTGCTTATATGTCCTATAAACTTTCTGAGACCGAGGCGCACTGGGCCATCCAGGAGAAGGAAGCCTACATGGTCTGGTGCTGTCTCTTAACCTGGAAGCAGTTCTTGAATGGCAGGAAAATCCCCTTTGACGTAGTGACTGACCAGAGAACCTGGAGTTTTAAAGTGCTAAAGCTATCTCCTAAGCAGTCTGGTGGACTCAATATTTCAACTGCTTCAATGTCACCCTCTGATACCTACCGGGAATTATTTTGGCAGAGTCTCTCTGCTGCATGCCATAGTACAACAGTACCCAAGAGGACATGATCAGCTCCATCATCCCATCCAACCAGTTTGTAGCACCCACGGTTACAAGGCAGCAGAGAGCAACCTGATACAGCCCTGAGGGAGGCCCTGGAGGCTGCCAACTAGTACCAGCATCACAGAGATGAGCTGTGAGCATCAAGAGAAGGTCTGGCATGGAAAGGGAGCAAAATCTATGTCACAGCTAGCCATAGGATTCTAATTCTAAAGTGGAGCCACAATGTGAGGACAGCGGGGCATTTTGGGTTTGTAAAGACTCTCCATCTGGTGAAAAGGCAATTTCAGTGGCCAAAACAAAGGAGGACATAGAGGCATATGTGGCTAGCTGCCCCATGTGTGCTTCAAAGAAGCAATTGCCTGGGAAGACCCTGGGATTGCGACAGCCAACCCCACAAGCCCATGGGAGAAAATCTTTATGGACTTTATAACAGAATTGCCAGAAAGTGCTGGGAATGTTGTAATTTGTTCTCCAAGCAAGCCCACTTTGTGGTATGTTCCAAGATCCCTTCAGCTCGGACTTTGGCTAAGTTATTCGTGCAGCATATCTACAGGTTGCATGGGGTTACATTATCTCGGACTGGGGAGTCTAGTTCACTTTGAAATTCTGTTTTTATCGCTAATAGGGTCTTCTCAGAGGCTTAGCTCCACCCATCATCTTTACACAAATGGAGCATGTGAACATTGAAACTCAATTCTACAATACCTGAGGTGTTATGTAAACTACCAACAGACCAATTTGGACTGAACTTCTGCTCTTCACAGAAATGCATATAATAATTCCATGCATAAGTAACATCAGGTTTACCCCATTTAAAGTGGCCACTGGGATGGAATTTGCACTGATTCCAGAACTTTCTCAGGAGAAGCCATCATCAGCTTTGCTAACTGAGTGAATGGACATTCTAAAGGCTACATGGGTCACACTGTATCAGGCACTGGAGAAAGCAAGGGAGGCCCACGAGAGCCAGGCTAACAAGAAAAGTTAGGCTGAAAAACATCTTCTATCCCAGGGCAGTAGCTCTGTTGAATTCTGCTGTATAGTGCAGTGTTGGTGCAGTGCTGGGGGTTTTCAGTTCAATGTGCGGAGTGTGAAGGATGTGTGTCTGAAGATGGTGAAGATGGTGTTTGATTTTGTTGTACGAGGTGCAATGAAAATAAAAGTAAACTAAACTAAACTAAAAGGGCACCCCAGAGGGAGTTCAGGGTAGGGAACAGGGTATGTCTACCAAGTTCTGGAATCTGAGTCAGTTATGTAAAATATTGGGCCCTATATCAGACCTTTCTCAATTACCCAGATGTTAAACCAGTGACAATGGAGCTGAAATTGTCAAAAGCCTCAGACACATTCACTGCAGTCTGTTAAAGCCTTCTAGCAGCTTGGCTTTAAGGCCAGCTACAGAGACTTCTCCTTCTCCCATCTAAGTGAGTGGAGAGGAGCATTTTGAAATTCAGGAAATCCTGAACTCAAGGAGGCATAATGGGAACTTGCAGTATCTACTTGTATAGAAGGGTTATCTCCTAGCACTGTGATGGCGAACCTATGGCACGGGTGCTGGAAGTGGCACGCAGAGCCACTTCTGCTGGCACGAGAGAGGTTGCTCGGAAGAGCCCACTGCACATGCGTGTGCGCCGCCCGCCCAACAGCTGATTGTCAAATATCTGCCGTGCATGTGCAGGGGGCAGGGCAGAGATGGTATTCAGTGGATTCTGACCAGTTCTGGAGAACCAGTAGTGGAAATTTTCAGTTCAGAGAACCAGCAAATACCACTTCCGACTGGAGATTTTACAGTATCCTTCCCCTGCCATGCCCACCAAGCCACGCCTACAGAACCGGTAGTACAAAAAATCGAATCCCACCACTGGGGCAGGGGTGCACGGGAGACGTGCATGCATGCGCAGAGATGCACAGCAGGTGCAAGGGGGAATCAGGTGTGCATGTGCAGGGGGTGTGGGGGGCCCCATGCGCATTGCCTTCTGGATGCTGGCATGCAAGCGAGCACACAATTTTTGGCACGGGAGCCCAAAAAGTTTAGCCACCACTGCCCTATCAGATATTAAATGGGTAATGGCAAAAGATGTTAAGCCATCTAGACTTGTCTGCAGGTTCCATGCTAAATACCTGAACCACCCAGATAGAGTGTGAGTTAGGGGCTTATATGTTATGTAAATTTGTGTATGTTTTCTTTCCTAGGCCTATTTTTCTTTTGGAGGTTGGCATGACAAAGTTGACCCGAAAGACGCTTCTTTCTGCTCACAACTTGAGAAAAATCTGAGGGAAGATGGCAGGGGTGGGATTCTACCAGTTTGCACCTATTCGCTAGAACCGGTTGTTAACATTCTAAGCAGTTCGGAGAACTGGTTGTTAGAAGAAATTACTGGCCTAATCCTGTAAGGAAGGCAGGAAGGAAACATTCTGATGTTGCTTACAGAAACTGCCTCTCCGTTAACCCTTATTACATTCTTGGCAGGACTAGACTTTCTGTCTCAGGAATTTCTCTGGAGTTTTTTTTCCTCCCTTTGCTGGTACTTTGCTTGTGTGGAGTGACCATTCAAAGTTACAATGGCACTGAAAAAAGTGACTTATGACCGTTTTTCACACTTATGACTGTTGCAGCATCCCCACAGTCATGAGAGGCTAGGCGTGCCTCGATGTGAGTGATAGTGAGTTGGTCATTCCCAGCCAATAACATGTCCACCAAGCAATGCCCACCACCTAAGCCACGCCCACAGAACCAGTTGTTAAAAAATTTGAATCCTTCCCCTGGAAGATGGGTATGATTGGAATGTGTGGGGAGCTGGGAAGGAGAAAAGGAATTTACTTGAGCTGTTTTGCAGCCAGAGAAAATCTTGCAACCCCAAGGTCAGACACTGAAGACTTTTTTTTAAAGTGTTATTTGCTTTATTAGTATAACGTATAGAAATTCCATTTCAATCGAACACTGTGTTGTCTGGGGACAATTGTTTTTAGACGATCATAATCAAGGTGTTTACAATAATATTTATCACAATAACATTAATACTGTAATAATAATATTTTGTTTGTACATTTTAACAAATTTCCATTTTAACATTTATCCTTTTTATGTCCCTTTTCTTTTCCAATTTCTGTTTTTATTGTCGAGAGACGCTGAAGACTTCTGAAAGATGCAGATTGTTTTCCCAATATAAAATGCTTAACCTGGATTTGTGGACAGTGAACACTAGGTGGCCCGGGGAAGAAAGAAACGGGTTTTTATGGTAGTATATTGTGCTTCATGCCACCTTAGACCTGGCTTTGCTTCTTCTGTATCTATATGGATCTGTCAATAAAGTTATACTCTTGGTAAAATAAAAAATGTCCCAGGAGTTTCTTTTGTTGTATATGCCAATGGGACAGTTGACAAATCTTTTGTAGGACTTTAGTTGGTTTATGTGGTGATGATACCCTTCTTCAGGGGTGGGATTCTACCGGTTCTATCCGGTTCTATAGAACCCCTTGTTAACTTTCTAAGCAGTTCGGAGAACCAGTAGTTAAAAGCAATCTCCTTTTGTTTTTTTCCCCACCCTTATTACATTCTTGGCAGAAAGCCTAGACTTCCTGTCTCTGGGGCTTCTGAGGCTGGCTTTCTGGGGGGCATGTGACCTTTCCTTAAATCTGGATAATTTCCTTAGGTGAGTGAGACCAGCTCACTTAATGGTGAGATCATTAAGTAGTGCAAATGGATCTAAGGATTGCTTTTCCTGGATGTGCTTTTTCTGGAGAGCTTAAATAACCTCTCTGCTAAAGGGTTTCACTTTATGAGCAAGAGTTGGCTGCTTGATAGTTATCACTACATTTTAATTATTTTCATTCCTCAAGTTGCTCTGGCACCCTGCCTGATTTGTAACTCTGGCTTGCAGGTATTTTTAATCTAATGATTGGTATTTAGGGCAGCTATTTTGCAAGCAAAGAAGTTTTTTGTATTTTTGTACAGGTAATCCTTGACTTACAACAGTTCATTTAGTGACCATTCAAAGTTACAATGGCACTGAAAAAAGTGACTTATGACTATTTTCACACTTATGACCGTTGCAGCATCCCCACTGTCATGAGAGGCCAGGCAAGGAGAAGCGCCTCTTGACATGAGTGATGTCAAGTTGGCCACACCCACCCAGTCACATGACCACCAACCCACATCCACCAACTAAGCCATGCCCACAGAATCGGTTGAATCCCACCTGAATCCCACCCCTGCTCTTCTCTGATACCTAGACAGAGAGCACAGGAGTCTCAGGGGAATTCTGGGAGTTGAAGTCCGCCAGGCTTAAAGTTTCAAGGTTGGAGACTCCTGCTATAGCAGGACTTCATAGATCCACATGACTGGAACACACTTGGTATTAAACCACTGCCATGGCTTTACTACAGCAGAGTTCTGTTCATAGCCAACAAATATAAGCTATTTTCAGAGATCCATTTGAAAACAGGTATATGATCACGTTTGGCATATATAGCAAAGGAGATCTTCTCCCTCACCTCCATGGCTGCTACCTTCATTGCTCAGCAGAAAAGTGAGTTGGGAAACTCTTGAGGTTCCTTCTGACAGCTTTACCTTAGCTGTCTGCTCTTGGTTTGGGGATGTTAGGCAGGAACTGGTAAAGAGAAAAGGTCATAGAGTTCAGGATGAATGAGAATTGCACATTTTTGTGTAAATTGGGGAATGAAGCATTGCCTTTCCTGTTGTCTATCTGGCTACTGACTTGTCAATAAAGGACTGAAATTAGATCCAAAGCACTTTCCCCTCCAAAGATTGAAATAACTATTTACTACTAGTCAATATTCTTAAAATTGTGAGCTTTGACCAAAATAGCATTTGGATCACCTATGTGGTGGGAATAGAACCACAGATTCCTGTAACATGACTGGAACAGGACGTAGAAGCCTGCCAGTTTCTGGTGAAGGATTAGTAATATTTTCTGGTTTGTATCAACACCCCAAATATAGAAGAACCTTGATTGTAAACCCACACTGTAAAAACAAGCAGATTTTTAAACACATTCTAGAAAAGGTTAAAATAATTCCAAATAAGTATAGTGATTGAGCAAAAACTCTGAGGATTTTTTAACAGATATGTAGCAAGAGCTTAGCCTGCAATATAGGCAGAAAATTGGTCAGCTGAGTCAGATAAATAAGAGACCTGGAGTCTAGCTTCCTTTTTTTTCTGAGGCAGAGATGACACATTAGCAAGCCCAGAAAATATAGTCTAATTTCCAAGGTTGTTTCAATTTTACGGTCAGATGAGAGGACTGGCTTGTTTCCTTCCTTTCCTGCAAACTTTTCAAATTCAGTCTTGCAGTTGTTCAGTACTTGAAATTATTGTATTTTTAGAGAATATATTTACTTACTAAAGTCAGTGTGAGACTTAGCCCATTTGTGCAACCTGTCCTCACTTCCAGAGCTGAGCAAGGTATTTCATTCTCAAGTAGTGGGAATTTAGGAATATAAAGGAAAAACTACAGGAAAGAAGGTAAAGAACTATTTCCCATAGCCACAGAAAGCAGGCAGGAATAATATATGCTGCAAAAACTGAACAAATAAACAATATTGTAAGACACAACTATAAGCAACATATGACCTGAATGTCAAAAGAGTAGATTTTAATAAAGCCAGAGCAATAATAAGTAGCATAACTTGACAAAATAACTTAATAAGAAAAGTTGAAGAAAAAAGTACAGCTGCAAACAGTTTCAGGGAGAAAAAGCCAATGTGCCTGTTCAAAAAACTCTGAAGATGTGAAAGCAAACAAAAAGAAACAAAAATAGAAGATTGTAAGAGGACCAGTCCATGAAGTAAGAATACAGATAGTCCTTGACTTGTAACAGTTCACTTAGTAACCATTCAAAGTTACAACGGCACTGAAAAATGTGACTTACAACTGTTTTTCACAGTTATGACCTTTGCAGCATCCCCATGGTCATGTGATCAAAATTCAGATGTGAGCAATTGGTTTATATTTTTGACAGTTGATGTGTCCAAGTGTCATGTAATCACCTTTAATGGTCTTCTGATAAGCAAAGTCAATGGGGAAGCCAGATTAACTTAACAACCGGGTTACTAACTTAACAACTAAGTGATTCAGTTAACAACTATGTCAGGAAATGTTGTAAAATGGGGCAAAACTCACTTAACAAATGTCTCACTTAACAACAGAAATTTTGGGCTCATTTGTGGTTGTAAGTCAAAGACTACCTGCACAGGTAATCAGCCTGGAACTGTAGAGCTAAAATCAGAATGAATTGAAGTTGACGAAGGGCTATTTTGGCCATACTGTACATAAAAGGTAAATAAAAGTAGAAAACAGAATTGATATTTGCAGTTACTCACTAAAGATTGCAAAATACTAACATAAATTTTATTTTATTTAAAACATTTATGTAGGCGCACATTTTGTTAACAACTGTTTTATTGAAACTAGATGAATCTAATATGATAGACACTTGGAGGAATTAGATATGTCTAATCTAGTGAAAAGAAGGACTGGTGTGACACGATAGTACTATTCCAATGTTTGAGGGGCTGCACAAAGAAGAGGGGATCAACCTGTTTTCCAAAGCACCAGAGGGTTAGACAAAAAGCAATGGATGGAAATTAATCAAGGAGAGAAGCAACCTAGAACTAAGGAGAAATTTCCTGACTGCGAGAACAATTAACTAATGGAATGGCTAAGAAGGGATTGAACAGACATTTGTCTGAAAGTGTTGTTTTCCTTTGCATTCATTGTAAATGTTTTGTCCTTTTGTATACCACCCACACTATTTAAGTTGGGTAGTCAAGTATATAAATCTGATGGAGTAACCAGAAGAGATAAAATCAGAAATGAGACCATAAGGAAACAATTGGCATAGAATCAATTCTAAGCTACATACAAAAACAGCAAGTTAAGTGGTTTGCTCACCTGGAGAGGATGTCTTGGAATTACATACTATACAAGGCATATACAAAAAGAGGAGAAGATCAAAGGAGATAACATCCAAGTACAACAACATAAATTAACAATGTTTGAGATTGCCAGAAAATCAAGAACCAGAACTTTGTATGTTCATCCACATGGAGAGGAAAAGGAAGAGGAGGAGGAGGAGGGGAAGGGGAAGGGAAGGGGAAAGAAAAGGAGAAGAAGGAGAAGGAGAAGAAGAAAAGAAGGAGAAGGAGAAGAGAGGGTCAATATGACCCTCATTCTCTCAGTCAAAATGTACATGTAGTCCTCCACTTACAAGTGGTGGCTTAGAACTGTTCGGAATTACAACAGAACTCCCATATGATACAATTTTGAAGTTCCAACAGCCATTTTTTCCCCCACCCCTCCCATCAATCACATAATCAAATTTTGGGCTTTGGCAACCAGCCTGTTTTATGCCTGTTCACATTGTCCTGCGGTCACATGACTGCGGTTTTCAGCATTTCTTCCTGGAAACTGGTCTTTACTTCTGGTTTCCAACAAAGAATATCCATTAGGTAAAATGGACTTCTTCAATGACCGTGACATTCACTTAACGATCACTGCAAAAAAGCTTGTAAAATTGGGTATGGTCACATGGTGACCTGCTTAATGACCACCACAATTTATGACTGTAATTCTGGGCTGAATTATAATCTGTAGAAAGTTAGCACCCACTCTTCTCCTAGAAGAATGAAATATTCTAGGAAATATTAAAAAGGCGGGATATTATACCTCCCTGGATAAGAAAAGAAGATACATGTTCTTGGAAAGCAGCCTCCACCTTTGATAATAGCCCCAGAAAAATTGGGCCATCCTATCTACAAGACAAAAGGCTGGGCCAGCTTATCTACAACACAAAAAACCTTCACCCTCAGGACATAATAGGATTAGCCCTCTACCCATCTCACCACATGGCTCCTGGGAAGATTACATCACGCAGCAAGATTCAACCAAACCTGGGACTCAAGACAACCTACAAAGTTCATTCTCAAGTAGTGGGAATTTAGGAATAAATTGCCTCATGCATTGCCTCATGTGAGTCTGACAACCAATCAGAATACATTTCTTTCACAGGAACAGGAAGCAAACTCAAAGCCCAAGAGAAGGTATAAATCTCTCTCTCATACACACCCATGTGCTCAATTGCCCAGGACCTCAAACCATGTGTTCCTGTCCATCATTAAACCATCTTTCCAAACACCCTCCATGTTTCTGGTGCCTTTCTTCCCACTTGGAACTGAATCCAGAATGGACATTTCTTCGAAAGATGGGACTCCAAGCTAACTTGATCAATGAACCTAGCCCAGGTAAGCCTCCCTTGCTGGCAGCAGACCCATTGAGTCTGCGGGTGAGTTTTCCTGGACCTTGGCCATTTGGAACAAGGGTTTTAAAGGATTTTCTTCACTTCATAATGCTCTTCACCCTGGATCACTATTGATTTGGGAGATGGCTAATCTCTCAGTCTTAATTGAAATGTAACAGCCGATTTCAATAAGCTGCTATGAATTGCACTTTCCTCAATAAGCAAGGGAAACTTAGTTGCACAGTTACGGGATTTATCACTTTCACTATCTGAAACAGCCCCATGAATTTTGGACCTAGCTTCTTTGTGGGCAGCCTTAGCCTAAAGACATTTAGTGGACAGGTAGACCTGGTTGCCCAGTTTGAAAGGGGTTTGTGTAGACTGGTGTTTATCTGCTTGATGGTTGTACTTCTCAGCTGCTTGGCCAAGAGCCTACTTGGTATTTTCCCACCCTTCTCTTAGGGAGTCCATCCACTCAGCCAAGGACATTGAGGTGGGAAGCTTTCTAGGCAGTTCAGACATAGGCATGAAGTCCATTCTGCTGGTGACTTGGAAAGGAATTAAGCCAGTGCTACTATGGACGGCATTGTTATAGGCTACTTCCGCAAAAGGCAGCAGATTGGTCCAATTTTCCTGTTGATAGTCTATGCAGCACCTCTGGTATTGTTCTACCATCATGTTTGTTCATTCCATGGCCCCATTTGTGCTCAGATGAAATGCAGAGCTCAGCCCCTGAAAGGATTCAATGGACCATAGGAACTTATTCCAGAACTTTGCAGTAAACTGCATTCCCCAATCTGAGATGATCCACTGCAGCACACCATGGAGCCTATAAATCTGTTTAATGAACATTTTAACTAATTTCTTAGTTGATGGTAATCCAGGATACACAGTGAAATGTGCTTGCTTAGAGAATAGATCAACCACTGTCCAACTGATGTTTCTGCCACTTTCTGGGAGTTCAACTATAAAGTCCATTGCTATTTCCTCCCATGGGTGGCTGGGATCAGTTACTGGCTGGAGTAGACCAGGCAGCTTCCCTGGTTGCATTTTCATTGCTGTGCAGTGGAGCAGCTCTTTATGTAGTCCTCAACATTGCCTTTCATCTTTGGCCACCAGAACTGCCATCTGGTCAAGTGGAGGGTCTTAAGGAATCCAAAATGTCCAGCCAACCTTGAGTCGTGGCATCATTGTAGTACTTTCAGCCTTAGGCTGGCAGGAATGTACAACTTAGGTCCCTTCCAGGCTAACCCATCTGGCATTGTGAGAAAATTGGGGTTGTCTTTTGACCACTGGTCGCAGATTTCATCTTTGTGGTGATTGGGTTGGTCATGTGGTTATCCCTACTCCTAGCTTGGCTTCAGGTGGTGACTTTAGCAGCTGGCTGAGACTAGGGTATGACCGCATGTACTACTTCCTCCCACTTGCTGTTAAATTCAGGTTTTCTTGATAGCGCATCAGCTAACGTATTCTTCTCACCTGGGATATGCTTCAGCTCAAAATTGAAATATTTGAAGCACTGCACCCAATGGACTTGTTTTGGGGACAGTTTTCTAGGAGTTTTTAGAGCCTCTTCTTATACCAGTCCAGACATCAAAAAGCTTCCTCCCCGCTCCAAGAAATGCCTCCAGGAGAGGAGGGTCCACCTGACCGTGAAAGCCTCTTTTTCCCATATGGCCCATCATCTCTCGGCATCAGTCAGCTTTTTGGACACATAAGCGCAAGGCTGCAACTGACCCAGGGAATTTTTCTGTAGGAGCACTGTGGTGGCAGCAACATTGTCCACTTGCACCACAAATGGCTTATCTGGGTCAGGGTGCAGCAGGATTGGTTCCCTCAAGAACAGTCCCTTCAACTCCTCAAATGTTCACTGACACTCAAGGCTGGTTCAATGGCCGGTTGGGTTTTGGCATTAGGTTGGTTCCCTTGGTTTTTAACAGTTCAGTCAGGGGTAATGCTATCTCAGCAAATGTGGGAATGAATTGCCAGTAGAAGTTTGTGAACCCCAAGAAACTTTGAAACTGTTTCCGGGTGCAAGGGGGCTGCCAGTCAAGCACCGCTTTGACCTTGGCTGGGTCCCTCTCTATCCCTTTGCTCGATACTTGGTAACCTAGGTAGTCTAAGGAGATCTTATGGAATTCACATTTTGACAGCTTGGCATAAAGCTTGGCATCTAGGAGTTTTTCAGCACCTGCCGTACTAGTTTAACGTGCTCCTCTATGGTCTCACGGAAGATGAGAATGTCATCTAAGTAAACTAAGACCCCCCTGGTATAGGTGCTCATGTAGCACCTTGTTAATAAGTTGCATAAATACCGCGGGGGCTCCTTGGAGTCCAAAAGGCATCACTTTGAATTGGAAACTGCCTAGTAGGCAATTGAATGCCGTCATCCATCCACCACCCTCTCTTATGTGAACCTGATAATATGCTTCCCATAGGTCTAGTTTGGTAAATTGACTTTTGCCAAATGGTTGAGCAGGTTCTTCGTAAGAGGGAGGGGGAAGGTATTTTGTACGCAGACAGCATTTATTCTGCAAAAATCAATGCAGAGTCTCATCCCCCATTTTTCTTTTCTTTAAAGAATACAGGGGCTGCGACATTAAACCATCTTTTCAAACAGCCTTCATGTTTCTAGTGTCTTTCTTCCCATTTGGAACTGAACCCAGATGGACATTTCTTCCAACAAATCATAAGTTGAGGGCTCCCTGTATAATTCAATTCTTTTTTGTATGAATAAACATAGTGCAAGTATATTTGAATGAATGTATATTTCAGAATTCTGCACTCTAGTCAAGTATATAATCTCATCATTTACTTTTTCAGACACTGAGTTTCAAACCTACACCTACAGCACATATATGTATTATTAAAACTCTCATTTCTGTAACTTTTAACTGGGCAAAACAGTAGCAGTGCACCATAAGGCAATTTCAAACAAATGGTTGTCCAGTCTCTTCTTCAAAGCCTCCAGTGATGAGCACTCACAACCTTGAAGGCAAGTCATTGTTATTGGTCACTGGTTCATTGTTTTCTCACTATTAGGAAATTTCTCTTTAGTTCTAGGTTGCTTCCCTCCTTGTTTAATTTCCATCTATTGCTTCTTGTCTTGCCTTCTGGTGCTTTGGAAAATAGGATGACCCTCTCCTCTTTTTGCTAAGTAGGGCTATTTTTTCTTTTTCTGGGACAACAAAGGTAAAGAAAGAATTAAGCAGTTCTGCTTTCACCATGCTTCATGTCAATTCCTTGCCGCTTTCTCCCATTAATGGACTGGTTGCTCCTTTGGCTTTTTTCTTATTTTTTATATATTGAAATATTTTTTATTGTTTTTGACATTTGTTGCAAGTTTTAGTTTATTCTGAGCCTTAGTTTTCCTGACTTCATAGTTGCAGATTCTGGCTATATGCTGGTATTCTGTCTTAGTTATGTGTCCCTCTTTCCATTTTTTATACTCACAATTTCTGTTTTTCAGAGAGTTCCTTGTGCAATCATGATCACTTCTTTTTGGATTTCTTATTTTTCTTTTTCAGTGGTATTGTGCTGGACTGTGCTTAATCATAGTTTTCAGGGTTTCCCAAACTGCTAGAGTTGTTTTCCCTTTAAGATTTTCATCAGTGGACTCCTCCCCAAGCTCTTTGTGATTTTGTGGAAATCAGCTCTTTTAAAGTCTAAGACACTCATTTGATTATGTTTGGTTGCTTGGGTCTGCTTTATGTTAAATTCTAATATAACACAGTCTCTTCTCCAAAAGTTTCTGCAACCTCAACCCTTTTATCATTTATTTTCTTTTTTTCTATCATTTCTTTTATAAAGTAATTATAAGAGTATTCTGTAATTAATTTGAGACTTGGAAAGGATTCCAACAAATTGAAATTCAGTGTGGAGAAAAGCAGACTGCATAGTAGATTTTGGATTTGCTTTGATGTGACTGTATTAATGAATGAACTAAATACCAAGCTGCAATGCCTTTTTGTACACGAAATGTACAGCTTTTTTAAAAAATAATTTTTTATTAAACAGTTTTTCTCATTTTACAACACAGTTTCCATTCATTGCAATGCTTCGGTATCCATGTATATACTTTTTACATAGATTTTAACTATATGTACATTTATATATATTCCTTTATATATTTTGTTCCACTATAATATCTACCATATATATTTCTTATCATCATACTATAATATTTCATATTCTTTATTCATCTGCTATTTAACCAATTATACCATGCATTCCAAATCAAATAATATTCAGTTTCTTCTCTGTCTTTTATTTCCATTGTCAGCTTGTCCATCTTGCCGCACTCTAATACTTTCTGTATCACACTTTCTTCCACCAGCATAATATCATGCTTCCAGTTTTGCGCATAAATGATTCTAGCTGCTATTATTCAATGTAGCATTAGATATTGTATTTTTTGTCATATTTTCCTGTTATTATATCTAGTAAGAATATCTCCGGTTTAACTCTATTTGTTGCTTAGTTATTTCCTCTATCCATTTTCTTATCCTTACCCAATTTTTTTTTGCTACTGGGCATGCCCACCACATATGATAATATGTTCCTTGCTTTTGTTTACATTTCCAACATTCTGTTGTTCTATTTGGAAACATTTTTGCTAATCTAGCTGGGGGTAAGTGCCATCTGTAGAACATTTTATATAGGTTTTCTCTATGTGCTGCTGACATTGTCAACTTATAGGTTTTTCCCCACAATTTTCCCCACTTTTCTACTTCTATCATATAGCCAAATTTTTGTGCCCATGTTATCATCATTTCCTTTACTGTCTCTTCTTCCATTTTGTATCCCAAAAGGTAGCTGCATATTTTTTTATCAATTTTTCCTCTGGACCTTGTAATATCTTATCCAAGTTCCAATGTTTCCTTATAGAACCCATACGTTTCTGCATCTTTCTTGTATCTTGCCTGGATTTGCATATAGGGCCACCAATCTAGATCTATTCCCTGATTTTTTAACTCTTGTTTTGTTTTTAATTTTTCTTGATCATTTAGGATGTCCTGATATCTCGCTATTTTATCTAAATCCAGCCCATTGGGCTATATTAATGCTTCCATGGTTGATAACCGGTATTTTATTGTAATGATTCCTTTTAATCTTTTCCCAAATAAGTAATAACACATTTCTTATTTGATGTCTTTGAAAGTAACTATGCGTTTTATTTTTGCCATCCCATATGAATGTGTGCCAGCCCAATTGTAGGTCATGTCCTTCTAGTGTCAAGATTCTTTGGTTTTTTAACATTATCCAGTCTTTAATCCATGTAAGAGCATAGTAATACAGCTCCCAGTCTGGCAGAGCAAAACTCCCTCTGTCTACTTTCCTGTAATAATTTTAGTTTTATTCGTGGTTTTTTTTCCCCAGCCAAGTAAAATTTGTTATTAATTTATTTAAATCCTCAAAAATTTCTTTCCTAATTTTATTGGTACTACCTGAAACAAGAATAGCATTGATGATAATACATTCATTTTGATTGCGGCAATTTGTCCTGTAAATGAAAGTTGTAATTTTTTCCAATTCTCCAGATCTCTTTTTATTTGTTTTATCAATTTATTGCAGTTATCTTCTTTAATCGATGCACATTTAGCTGTTAGCCATATTCCTAAATATTTGACTTTTTTGGTCATCTGCATTTCTATTTTTTCCTCCAGTTCTTTTCTCTGTTAGTGAGGTGTTTTGTTATAATCTTTGTTTTACTCTTATTTATTTTAAGACCTGCCATTTTACCAAATTCTTCTATTTTCTGAACTACTTTGGGTCCTGTTTCCAATGATTCCTCTAGAATAAATATAGAAGAAATCATCTACGTTATATTCCTCTTTTTTATTTTAAGGCCTTTTATCTCTTGTTCTCCTCTAATCTGTCCAAGTAGCACTTCCAAAGTTACGATGAATAGCAATGGTGGTAATGGGTCTTGCGCCCTTCAATATTTGAAATTGCTCTGTTGTATCTCCATTTATTATTACTTTTGCCATTTGCAAAAGTATATTGTTTGCACCATTTTTACAAAGTTCTCGCCAAAGTTCATATTTTTTAGTTGTAAGATAATAAACTGTCAATTCAAATTATTGAATGCCTTTTGTGCATTGAGAAAAATCAATGCTAATTGTCTCCCAGAATGTGTTTCATAATATTCTAATACATTCATGATCATTCTCAAATTATTTTTCATCTGTCTTTTCGGTAAGAATCAATTTTGATATGGGTGTATCAGCACATTTAGCACTTTTTAAAATCTTTCCATGATTATAGATATGAATATTTTATAATCAGTGTTTAGTAATAAAATAGATCTATAATTCTTTATCTGTTGGTAATTTGTATCTTCTTTTGGGATTAATGCAAAATACGCTTCCAACCAAGATTTAGGTAGTTTAGACTCTGCAAGAGCTTTGTTATACATCTCTATCATTATTGCCTCTAATGGGTCTTGTATAATTTTGTATAATTCTACAGGTAGTCTGTCTGGGGATGGCATTTTGTTTTTTTGGTTTTTTTTTTACTGCCTCTATCATTTCCATCATGGTTATTTTTCCATTTAACATCATTCTTTTTGTCTCTGCTATTTTAGTTAAGTCCATCTTATCTAGGTACTTTTTGGACATCATCTTCTACTATGCTTTCTTAACTATACAAATTCCTGAAAAAATCTTCGATTATTTTCTTTTTATCTTCAATTTGATAATATATATTTCCTCCCTCATCCTGCAGTTGATGTATTATTTTCTTCTCTCTCTCTCTTTTTAGTTTGTATGCTAGCCATCTCCCTGGTTTATTTGCATGTTCAAAAAAAATTGTTTCTCCATTTTAACTTTTTATGCTATTTCTTCTTGTATCATCAAATTTAGTCTATGTTTTAAAAGAACTCTTTTTTCTTTTCTTTTATTTTTTTGAGGTTCTTTCTGTAATTCTAATTCCAATTTTAAAAGTTCATCCTGTAGTGCTTCTTGTTGCTTTTTCTTTTTTCTATTTTTCCTTGCCACATATGCTATAGTTAATCCTTATATATACGCTTTTGTCGTGTCCCACAAATTTTGTACTGTTGTTCCTTCTTTCCTATTTTCCTTAAGAAAGAGTTTCTTTTTCAATCATTTGTACATACTCTTTATCCTTCAAGATACTTTGGTTCATTGTCCATCTCCTTCTCTTCTTCTGACTTCTCCATATCACTTTTATTGGGTTATGGTCCACCCAGTTATTTGCCATTATATCTACTTCTTCGATTACTTTTCTCAATCCAGGTGTCATCCTTGCCCTATCAATTTATGATGATGATTGATGTACATTTGAATAGAAAGTATATTGATTATTCTTTTCATTTAATTTCCTCCATGTGTCCTGTAAATTTAATTCTTTTTATCATCTCAAAGAATGTATTTGGAAGTATTCTTCTTTATTTATTTTATCACTTCTATAGTCCTTTTTGCTATCAACTACTGTGTTAAAGTCGCCTATTAGACACACATGAAATGTACAATTTCCTTCAACCAAATGTAGAACAACATTCTCTCCCACTTGTCAACACTAAATGAAGCCACACCATCAGCTGATCACCTCCGGTGGTACTCAGCCATGTTAGATGCATAGCATGGTGAGTTTTCAAGGTGATTCCAAGACTTCAGAACAGTTGAGAGAGTGAAATGCACAAGATTTTTCCTCCCTTTACCTGCAATGTTGATAATACACCCAGCAATGTTCAGCTCAAACTCAATGACCTACAGTCTGATGCACCCCTGGCAAAGCATCTTAAGTCAGTATGAGTGCTGGATTTTTACTCTTCTCTGAAAGAGAACTTTCCACAGATGAGGAATGGCCAATGAGGTCTGTTTCCTAACAATTGGCATTTTATTTAAGAGTCATCAAGACTCAACCTCTTATCCTACAGGAATTTTTATAATACCAATTTAAGACCATCTGCCTTCTAAACAATGAAATAAATTCCCAAATCTGTTTTTATATTTAAAAACCTTTTTATTGGTCATGAATCTCAAGTGTTTAGCTTCAATTGATTGTCCCAAAATTTAATACTGCAAGAGGTAAAGATATTTCTTATTATGACTCTTGGTGGAGGCCAGTGCTAGAATGCACTGTATTATTATAAGCAACCTCTTTGGAAGGCAAGAGATTCATCCAATTGTCCTGTTGGTAGTTGATGAAGCACCTTAGGTACTGTTCCAGAACCCCATTAATTTATTCCATCCTCCCATTAGTTTGAGGAAGATGACTAGAACTCAGGCCCTGATTGGTACCCAGAAGGTTCAGTAAGGCTCACCGGAGCTTTGATGTGGACACCTTGCCCCAATCAGATATAATCCTTTGCGGGGGGGCATGCAGTCAGTATATGTGGTGTATACTGTGGTGTAAGAACATCTTGGCCAAGAACATCTTTGGCAGTGAGGATCTTCTGGCAAGGTATGAAGTGGACCTGTTTTGAAAATAGGTCTGCTACTACCCAAATGACAGTGTTTCCGGCACTGTCTTGCAGTTATACAAGGAAATCCATAGAGATCTCTCTCCGTGGTGCTGACGTTTTGGTAACTTGGGATTTTCCCCTGCCTTCTCTTTGCGGCTGCATAGGTAGGACAACTAGCCTCATAGCTTTTTATATCTTTCTTTAGGTATGGCCACAAGAATTGTCTTTTTATCAAGTGCAATGTTTTCAGGAATCTGGAGTGGCCAGTTGAGCTTTGAATTGTGGCAGGTTTTAATGAGACTAAGTCTCTGACTAGCTGGGACATTCCGTTTCTCTCCCATCCAAGCCAGACTATCTTTTTGCAAACAAGTATTCCTATGAGCCTGGAACCAGTCGTCTGTGAGGAGAGCTTGTTTGAATGCTTGGGTGGTGTCATGGTCAGTTGGGAGATTTTATTTTGTTTGCACTCTGGTCATTATTTTGGCTGCCAATGGGGAAGCTGGGAGCAGGGGTTTGACTATCTCTCATTTGTTGCTGTTGTATTGGGGCATTCTGGATAGTGTACTGGCTAAGAAGTTCTTTCACCCAGGGAGGTATTTGAAAGTGAAATCAAAATGCTTGAAATACTGGGCCCAGCATACTTGTTTTGGGAATAGTTTCCATGGGGTCTTAAGGGCCTCCAGCTTTTTGTGGTCAGTCCAGATGGGAAGGAGATCTTATTCCTTTCCAGAAAATGTCTCCATATAAGAAGAGCCCATTGAACAGCATATGTCTCTTTCTCCCAAACAGCCTATCTCTGTTCTGTAAGTTTTTTTGGAGGTGTATATAGCTGGCCTTGCTCATTCTCTTGGAGGACGATGGCCCTGAGTGCAACATCGTTGGCATCTGCCTGGATGACAAAGGGTTTTTCTGGGTCTGGGTGCTTCAGCACTGATTCTGCTGAAAACAGCTGCTTTAGCTTTTCAAATGCTGCCTAACATTCCATCATCCAATTTAGTGGCTGGGTTTGTTCCCCCTTTAGTCTTTAGCAGATTGGTTATTGGGAACGCAATTTGTGTGAATGCCAGGATGAATTGTCAGTAGAAGTTGGCAAACCCCAAGAAAGAAGAAGTTGGCAAAACCCAAGCTTTTTGTGTGCGTGGGGAGAAGCCCATTCAACCACCCCTTGCACTTTTCCAGGGTCCATTTTTACACCTTCATGGGAGATTCTGTATCCTAGGTAGTCTATCTTTTCCTTGTGGAATTCACATTTTGAAAGTTTTGTGTAAAGCTTTGCAGCTGTGCTGCCCCCACTCACCCAAACATCAGGGTTGGTGTAGGGCTTTATTCAGTCTGTTCCCTCAACAGTTCTATTTCAAGTGTTCAGCTAACCCCCAACTGCAAGCTTAGCACAGTAATTGACTTGCAACCAAGTAGATAACCAAATGCAAAACAAACTTACAGCCAAACCAAAAACAGTCTTGGAAATAAAGGTTTTGCCGGGGTTGGTTCCAAAAACAAACAGCCTCAATTCCCCTCTAAGGTTAGGGGCCTCCGCTGAGATTTGCCAACAAATCTGGTGATCCGAGGGCTTGGTGCAGTACCATGATGAAGCAGTCGAGGTTCTGCAGCTCCAGGGTGTCTGCATTGTGGAGGGTCACCATCCATCTGGCTGCTGCCCCTTCCGGGGCTAGGGTGATGACTCTGACCCAAGTGCCCTGGGTTTGGAAGTCTCACCCGCATTCCTGCATCTAAGTGAGGAAATGCACCAAGAAAAATCTCAATTGCTGCGGGTTACCATTGTACTTCATGCCCAAGGGAGTGTCTTCCATTGCAACTGTGGGGCTCTTGCCCACCCAAGGGCATTTTGTGAAATTGGTGCTGTGTATGGCAGATTCGCCAAGGTGGCTGCCGGTCCTATTGCTCCATCTGGAAAGTCTGTGGCTGCTGAACCAAGGGTGGCAGGTCTGGCTCCATTAGCAGCTGTGGCTGCTTTGCCTCCTCCTTCCAGTAGTCCAGTTCTCCCCAAACTCTCAGGTTCTCAAAAGCCTCCATCACAAAGCACATGACATGCTTTTGAGTTGCTCATCCCTGGCTATTTCTTTGGCCACGTCCTCTTGGTCCCATGGGGCTTCCAGCTGATGCTTCCATGCTGCCAACTGCACTGGGTGAGGGTGACACTTTTGGTCCTTCCATCCCAGTTGTCCTTCTTCCCTACTCCAATCAACCATCTTGGCTTTGTGGGATATTCCAAGGCGGTCTCATCTTTGACAGGTCACTCAGAGATTGCATTCGGCTGAGTGGTGGTAGAGGTTTTGCCCCAGCACTCTCCGTCTTTGTTCTCGCCGTTTTGCTTGAACTTGGTTTGCAGGGTCCCCTTCAGGGGTGGGATGCTACCGGTTTTGCCCAACTCTATAGAACCGGTAGCTCTGAAGAGCAGCAGACACAGAACCAGTTCTGTGTCTGCTGCTGTTTGGCCCACCCGCCCGCCTGGGCTGTTACCTAACCTCTATTTCCTGCTTTTTCAATCTCAGCTGCTTTGCACGGCACAGCTGAAGTTGAAAAAGCAGGAAAAAAGAGGCATTTCAAATGCTGCACACCCGCGTGCAGCACTTATCAGCTGCCTGGGCAGCACAGCTTTAGGTGTATTACATGTGAATGCATCTGGCACACAAGTGCGTGCAAAATGTAATCACCGAACCAGTAGTAACACCGGTTGAATCCCACCCCTGGTCCCCTTGGTAGAGTGTAAGCTTCTCTGGGTTGACCACTTTGAAGATCCTGCTTTATGTAAGGACTTGCCTCTCCTCTCTGCTCAAGAAAGTAGAACTCTTGAAACAATTGGCATTTCAAAAGGAAACTTTTATTGAGAGAATGTGATAGCAAGACAAATAAAGCAGAACCTGGGCATCAGGAACAAGATTATAAACTGAGAAATGCCTCCAGGCCCCCTTCCCCACCAGAATGGCACCATCCCAATAGGGATCTAGGGGACCTGACAGATGATAAATTCCCAGATACAGAAGAGACCACACTCCAGCCACTCCATCTTAGCCTGGTCCAGTTGAAGCCTGTGGCTCTTCATCCAGGCCCCCACAGCCTCCAAGCATTGTAAGAGCATGGGTATTATCTGCATAGTGATGACACCTCAGACTACGGTGGTGGATGAATTCACATAGTATCTTCATGTAGATGTTCAATCAATCAATAAAAATAGAGCTGGAAGGGATCTTGGAGGTCTTCTAGTCCAGCCTCCTGATCAAGCAGTTGACACAAGAGCTATCCAGTCTCTTCTTTACAAAAATTCCAGCGATGAAGCACCCACAACTTCTGAAAACAAGCTGCTTCACTGGTTACTTGTTCTCACTGTTAGAAAGTTTCTCCTTAATTCCAGGTTGCTTCTCTCCTTGATTAGTTTCCATCCGCTGTTTCTTGTCTTGATTTCTGGTGCTTTGGAAAATAAATTGACTCTTTCTTTGTGGCAGCCCCTCAAATACTGGAATACTGCTATCATGACTTCCCTAGTCCTTCTTTTCTCTATAGTAGCCATACCCAGTTCCTGCAACTGTTCTTCATATATTTTAGTATCCAGGTCTTTAATCACCCTAGCTGCTGTTCTCTGCACTTTTTTTTTCAAAGTCTCAACATCTTTTTTTGAAATGTGATGATCAAAACTGAATGCAGTATTCCAGATGTGATCTTACTAAAGTTTCATAAAGCACTTCTATCCCTCTGTTTTTATACAACCAAGGATTGTATTAGCTTTCTTGGCCGCTGCTGCACACTGTTGGCTCATAGTTAAATGATTGTTCACTAGGACTCTAAGATCCCTCCCACTGTTACTGGCACTGAGCCAAGCTTGGCCTAGTCTGTACTTGTGCAGTTGATTTTTCTTTCCTAAGTGTAAAACCTTACTTTTATCTACATTGAATTTCATTTAGATAGACTGTTTTCTGTCATGAAGTGGTTGAAGATGCATAGCTCTGGGGCTGCACTATGCACTCCATAGCAGTCCCCTCCAGCTCCATGGTCACCCACCGCACCCTGGGTTCTTTCAGCTGGCAGATCAGCCCCCTACTCCTGCCTGTAGGTCCAGACTTGGGCTAGGAAGAATCCCAACTGCTTCATGTCTCTGCTGAACTTCACCTCCAGAGCTGGCAGCCTGCAGTTTCTCCTTCTCTGTGATGCAGCCCAGGTGCTGCTGCTGGTGGCTGGGTTACTAGGGAGAGTACTGGCTGCTGTGCTGGAGCTGGTGCCACTGCCAAGGGGATGGGTGCTGCAGTGGCAGGTACAGCCATGCCTTTGTCCACCAGGTCCTGTGCCAGTCAGGTGATTGGTCGAGCCATCTGAGCTAGGGCTTCACATGCTGTGGGGTTGTTGAAGGCACCTCTCCGAAATTTGATGGCTTGTTCTACCAGCGTTCTGTTGCATTCCATCTCACCCAGAGTTGCTCCATCTTCTTTCTCCGTATGTGGTTCTCTCTGGCAGCTCCCTCAGCTTCCCTGCATCAAGCTTACTCCACAGGGCTTTTCCTCCCACTCATTTTTCTTTCTGAGCCCTACTGACCATCTGGATCTTGGCTGGTCATCGCAGACTTCTGCCTCTCCCAGCCACTCAGGGGGATCCCTTCCACCATGGGGTCTTGCTGCAGCCTCTCCACAGGTTTCAATTTCCTCCTGGTCACTGTCATGAGGCAACATTTCTTGCACGGTCCCTAGAGTAGAGGTGCATCTCCGGGTTGACCTTTGTTGCAGATCTAGCCTAATGTCAGCCCTACCTCAGTCAGGTCCTTAAGAAAGAAAGTCCCTCAACTACATTTTGTTGAAGTGATAATTTATTTTACTAAGATTACATGGTTGCAGTGAAAGAAAGACTAGATCCATGGACCTCCCCCTTTATCTAGTTCATCAGTGTCCAACAGCATGCTGACCAGATGTTTTGGGAATGGCTTGGTTGTTGGCGCAGATGAGGAACCACCCTGCTGCCTCAGCCCCGCCCCCTGGGCGCTCACCACCTCCTGTGTGAACCCACAGGGGGAGAGGTTGTGGCAGAAGGGGTGGCACCTATCTGGCTCCAGGTCTGCCCAGTGGATCTAAGGCTCATTGTGTTCCAGGCCAGATGCCCACCATCCAGTTGTAGATCAGGGCCGTGGCCACCATCAGCATCTCCGTGGCCTGCTCACTGGCCTGGCCTTGCAGCCCATGAGGCTTCCCTTTCATTGGGATCACCCCCACCCCGCCCTGTGTGAGAAAGCCACAGCCGTGGTAAGCACGGCCACTGGCAGCGCTGCCAATCGCTCCCACTTACCTCGTCTCTTTCTGTGCATGGAGGAAGGGATGAGATGGGAATGAGAGGAGGGAGGCGGGGAAGGAAGGGTGGGGGAGGGAAGGAAGGAAGATTAGGAGGAAGGAAAGAGAAAGAAAGTGATTTTTTTTGTGTGGAGAGAGCAGCATTCCTTGTCTGGGAAGCAGCAAAGGCAGAAAGGGCAAGCAAGCCTCAGATTCTGTAAACCAAGCAAAGTTCCTGCCACTCACAGGAAAAGAAGAAAGAAAATGGGGAACCGAAAGCTAAATCCCCGAGGCTGACATTGCTCTGGCTGGCAGTTGATCTCTCCCTCTCTGGCTTCCTTTGATTACTCACCTCCTTTAGTTCAGAAGCAGCCATGTGGGGGGAGGGGGAGACTTGCGGTGGGGGGGGGAGTTTTCCTCCCTGGGTTTTTAAAGTTGTGAGTTTTTTCTTCCTCTTTTTCCTTGCTTTGCAGCATGGCTGTCAGCTCTGGGAGCATCATTTCTGGGCTGGGAGCATCGTTTCTTTGGAAGAAAAAGCGGTGGGAGTGGAGGAGGAAGTGACTTGGGCTTGTAAGGGTCCTTTCTCTGACTTTGGATTTGTCTGCCCTGTATGTTTGTGTGTGGCTTTTTTCTCCCCCTCTTCTCTCTTCTTCCAATTTCTTTTTTTCTTGGAAACAAAGGAAGCGTGTGGAGGAGGGGTGGGGTTGTCCCCCAAAAGCGAGACCCCCAAATTAAAAGACTGGCTTTTAAAATCCTTCAAAAATTATGATGCCGACCCTGGGCCAGCCATTTCTCTTTTTCTTTTGGGAAAAAACAAGCAGCAGATTTCTGAGTGGGTATCCCTGGCTCTTAATAAGGCCCACATTTAAAAGTGGGGGGGATTCGCCTTCTCCTTCAGGGAAGGGAGGGGGAAGAAGGAAGGAAGGAAGGGGTGGGAATAAGAAGGAGGAAGGGGAAGGGAGGAAGGAAAGAGATGGAATAAGAAGGAGAGAAGGAAGGAGAGAGGGATGGAGGGAGGAGAGAGTTAGGAATAAGGAGGAAAGAAGGAGAGAGGGGAGGGAGGAAGGAGAGAGATGGGAATGAGAAGGAGGGAAGGAGGAAGGGGATGAGAGGGGAGGGAGGGAGGAAGGAAGGAGATGGGAATGAGGAGAGAGGGAGGGAGGGAGGGTGGGAGGAAGGAAGGAGGGAGGGAGATCGGTAGGAGAAGGTGGGAGGCAGGGAAGCTGGCCGTGCCCACCCCAATCATGCTCACCCCAGCCATATCTAGCCTGGCCACGTCCATGCCTTGGCCCCATTGAGGTCAACCAGATGCACAACTCTGATGCAGCCCTCAATTAAATCGAGTTTAACACCCTTGTTGTAGGTCAATTAGTCCAACCCCCCCACCCAAGCAGGAGACCCTACACCATTTCTGACAGATGGCAATACAATCTCTTCTTGAAAGCTTCCAGTGATGAAGCTCCCACAAGTTCAGAAGGAAGCTGTTCTATTGGTTGATTGCTCTAACTGTCAGAAAATTTCTCCTTATTTCCAGGTTAAGTCTCTCCTTGTTCAATTTTCATCCATTATTCCTTGTCTGGCCTACAGGTACTTTGGAAATTAGGTTGACCCCCTCCTCTCTGGGACAGCCCCTCAAGTATTTTCTTAGTGTTGTGGTGCTGCAGTACATTCTGGCCCTTCTTAACAGGGTCTGGACACAGGTTCTTTTGTGTGCAGCAGGGTGGTTGCTTGTGAAACTAAGGATCTGGTCTGTGTGCATGGATTTGCAGTAGACATGGCTTTCCATTTCTCTGTTGTCTAGTCTCCTTATGTCAATGTCGAAGAATGGGAGCCTGTTGTCTCTTTGCATGTGAATTTGATCCCAGGGAATATGTTATTTACTAGGTGGTGTGTTTCTTCAATTTGGGAACGTTTGATGATGACGAAGGTGTCATCGGTGTAGCATGTCCAGAATTTTGGTTGGAGGGTGGGTAGAGCTAAGGATTTGAGTCATTGATGACTGCTTCTGCTATTAGGCCCGCAGTTAAGCTGATTCTCAAGCTTCTTGCCCCCAGCAGCTGCAGATTTGGGGCTAAGTTTAGCAGAATAGCAATCTGCTGCTCAGTGTCCCTCCTTCCCACATTTGAAGCATACTGTGGATCTTGATGTGGGCGCTGGCCCACCTTTGGCAGCTTTTGGGGGATCTTTATGAGTAGGAGGGGAAGGCTTGTTCCAGCTGCTGTTGCCATGGTGCTGGTCTCTGGCCAGGTCTATTTCCACCTGGTCTGCCAACACATACCAACACCGGAGGCCTCGAGGGGCCCCTTGGGAGATGCGGGTGCGATAGACTTCGTGGTTAAGCCCATCCTTGAAACATCAGGATTTCTTCGGGCTAGGTGGCCAGATGGCAGGCCATCTCATGGAATTCCTGGGTGTATTCTGCCACCGACTGCTGCCCCTTAGTAATGGCCTTCATTTGGGTTCTAGCCTTGCATTTGGCTCGGGAGTCCTCAAACCATCAAGTGCTGCCATAAATTGATCATGGTTCCATTGTTGGGGGGCATTGTTGTTGTGACAATGCTCCCTAACTTTTCTGCTGCAGCTCCTTCCAGGGCCATGGGAACACATCTCACTCTGGCAGTCTCAGATCCCAATTTGCCCCCATCTTCTTGTATGTAATTCCACACTTGGCCTAAGAAGAATCCCAAAGCTTTGGGATCCCCCCTGTATTTTACTCCCAGTGGAGGATCTTTAAGAATTCAACACTTTTGGGGTGTGCCTTCCCCCCACCCCTCTGGGGAACTGGAGCCACTGCAGAGGTTGCTGGCTGAGTTGCTGCAGCTGGAGCTGCCTCTGTGGAACGACAGCTGTGGAAGTGGCAGGTCTCCCTGTTGCCTGGCTGCTTTCTCCATGCAGTTGCTGGACAAACAACCGGGCAAGCATTTCCTGGCCTCTCCAATTCTCGATTGACTCTTGCAGAAAATACAATGCATGGCTCAGCATGAGGTCTTCTTGGTCAGGGTCAGGGTTTTTTTTTTTTTTTTTTGCCACATTCTCTTTCTCATGCCTCTGCTCTGTGGGTTCCTCAATGCCCTCTGGTGAAAGTCACCCTTGTGGGTGTTCCTCAGGGTCCTCCAGCTGTCCTACACCTAGCAACCATCTGGCTTGGGCCAGCTCCTGTTCAAGTTCCAGCTGCTCCAGCCACTCTGTCTCATCTTGACCCTGGCATGGCTGAAAAGGGGTTGCTCCCAGGACTCCAGATTTCTCCTGGTCACTCTATGGGTTGACTAGGGTCTCTGGGTTGGCTGATAAAGCAGATTTCGCCTAATCTCAGGTCTGCCTCCATTCAAAACCTAAGAAAGAAAACCTCCAACTCCATTGGTTTAGAGAAGAGGTACTGTTACTAAGTTTGAATTGATAGCAGAGAAAGCGAAACAAGATCTGAACCAAAGCATGTAAACGTGTTCTGTCTCACCTGTGACCACGAGGTGAGAGTCCAAGTTTTCAAAGGAATATAAATAAACAGACAGGACCAGGAACGACAGAGTTAAATTCCTTTGACTGGAGGAATCCTTGGCAGTCTTCCAAAAGCTGCCTGCCAAGTCCGATAACAAACAAGACCATAAATCAAAAAGCAAATGCCACACGGAGAATTTGTCCAAGCTGCTATCACGAATAAACAAATTGTCCCGAATGAGTATTCCGAGCTAACACGCCCTCTTTTATTTCCTGAGGGGCGTGTCAGTCTCTCAAGTCAGTTCCTGATTTGACCTTTCCTTTTACGTTGCATTTCCTGCTTCTGCCTGCATCTTTGCCTTGCATCAAACCAACATTCCTCGGCTTGATCCTCAGCCAAGGACTCCAGGACGCTCTCCTGATTATCTGCCAACACCTGAGGCACAACCAGGGAGGAAGGTCCCGAATCCTCCAGCAACGCAGGCTCAAACCTCAGAGCCAAGTCCTCCTCTTCCTCCTGGCTCAAGTCTGTGTCTTCCAGCAAGGCAGGCTCAAATCTTGAAGCCAAATCCCTCTCTCCCTCATTACTTAAGTCTGTATCTTCTAACAAGGCAGGTTCAGACCTCCGAGTCACAACATAAAGGTTACACGTTGAAAGTCACCCCAAATCCCACCCACCCCAGAGTCCAGCACTGAGAGTCCAATCAACATCTACTATGGTGATATGGGAGAACTCATCTTCAGGTATTTCTCGCATCTGGAGTAGCAGGATGGTTGGCCTTGATAGACTATAAACAACTCCACTCAGCACCATAATTTATGAATGCAAACCTCCCTTCCAGTTCTCATGGGATCACTATGCACCAGATCGCTTCCCCAACCCAAATGCCCAAGGGCCCCCCCTTTGTTTCTATGGCAGCTGAGAACAAGCAAGCTTCAGAAAACCATGCTTGAGATTTGGTTGATAAAACTCCTGGGACATTTTGCTTTCCAAAAGTAAAACTTTATTGAATATACTACATTGGCATAGAGAAAGTGAAACCACCTCTGGATTTCCCACACAAAAGCCCACATAAACTTTTTCTTCCCTTGGCCATCCCACTCACTTCATTGCGTTGTCCAATTAAATCTGCTTCTTTTGTTATGGGAACAGTCCGGATCATGCAAGCACCTGTGTGGTTGCATAGGCTTTCTCTCCAGTGGTGTTAGCTTTTTCTTTTTCCATTTTTCTTAGGGTGTCTTTTATTTTGTTTTCTAGCTGTTTTGTTGAATCATTATAGCTTATTTGATAGGTGTTGGTGTCAGTGAGATAGTTTTTAGCTTTGCTGATGTTGTCAGTTTTGTCCATTACTATCTCCAGTCTGCCTTTGTCTGCTGGTAGGATGACAATGCTTTCATCTTGTTCCAATATCTTACTGTTCTTTTGTCCTTTTGACTGAGTGTTTCATATTGTCTGTTGCATTGCATGTTGGGGATCATTCTTTGTCTGATGTCTTCTTGTGTTTCTTGGTCCTGGTGGTGTGTTTTTAGAATGGATTCAAGATTGACAAGGAATTCAATGGGGTCAGCATCTTTGTAGTTGAAATTGAGGCTGTGTGTGAGGACAATTGTTTTGTCATCAGATGGAGGTCTGCTGTATAGATTTCTAATCTATAATTCTGAGTGGTCATATTGTGATTTTGAGGTGAGTTAGTTGTGTTTTTGGATTTGGATTTTGTTGGCATTCCTGTGGATCGTGCATTCTAAGGTGTCTGTCAGATCTTGTCCGATGGAGATGAGGCATGGTTTTTTTGTTCACTGATGATGTGTTGGTAATTTTTCAGGTAGTTGTGGGCATCAGTGATCATGAATCAAAGCATTTTGCACCCATTTTGGAAGGCCAGTATCCATACTTGTGGGTGGTTGATTGGTGGTTGGTAGCATTTGCTTTTTGGGTTTGTTTGTTTGCAGTGGCATTCATGGAGGAAGTTTAACTTTCTCAGGTTTACAATCATCTCACAGCAAAAGTCTCCCAGTGGCGGGCAAGTTTAAGCATTGCACACCCATGTAGGTTTGCAATAGTGGCAAATATTTGTAGTTCAGGTAGAGAATGAGTGTGAAGGTTTGCTTTCTGAGCTTGTGGGTTGGTTTCTGAACATTTTGTTATCAGGCTAGGTAACAGTGGACTTTAGGGGATATCGGTGTCAGTATTCTTCTTTTTATAAAGGCTTCATGTGTGGATGCATCAAGTGACGGTCTTGTGAGGGGTCTGGTATGGGTCATCAGTAAGAATCTTGTGATGGATTTTGTGATAGGGAGGTTACATCAGATCAAGATCATTGGGAGGTGAACTGCTGGTGATGATAGTGTGGAGGTCAGAAGCTGTATCCAGACCTGTTCAGAAAGGCCAGGATGCACTGCAGCACCACAACACTAAGAAAAGTGGAAGAGAAACAGTTGCTTAACTTTCTCCATAACAGCTATTCTAATGGTCTTTCTCCATAACAGATATTGAAAAACCTTCATATTCCAACACACAACACCCAAACCACAATATACTATACAGCCAACCACCTGATGTGGTCTGCCAGCAGCCTGCAGAGATGGCAGCAGAGTCAGACAGTAGGGAGGAACATGGACCAGTCTGGGGAGGACTCAGACGAGGGTCCTGTGTCTGATACAGAGATGGGGTCAGGGCCATCTGGGAGTTATGTGCTGACTCCAGAGCCTCTAGAATCTGACAGCAGTGAGGCAGAGGAACAAGGGAAGCCTGTTCCCAGTGCATGCGGTGCGCAGAGCTGCCAGAAGGCAAGAACAGTTAAGACAAAAGGGGTGACTCAGGAGTAAGTCTTGGAGGTGATTGGCCCTCCCATAAGACATAAAGGAGGAGCAAAGGGACAGAAACCTTTGCAGGAAGCAACTTTGTTCGTACTGGTTGCTTTGAAACCTGAAGCTCTGTGTTAAATTTGTGCTCCAGTTGGCCTTGTATAACTAATTGGAAATTTAGCCATTGGCAGCATTTCAAGGAAGATAAAGGTGCATGCTTATCAGACTTATCCTGAAGGACTTCCAGATTTCCATGGGACTATTACAAACTGTTTGAGACTCATTATGGGCTATGAAAGACTAAAATTCACAGCCATTGAAATAAAGGAAAAAGGGTTTGGGGACTAATGTGTGTTTGTTAGTGTCTCAATAAGTCTTTGTCAGAACACCACCCTGCAAAAACTAACCCTATCATGCACAAAAGGGATATTATAAATGACAGCCAGAATCCTCCAACCCTTAGGAATAGCAATAGCCCACAAACCTACAGCCCCACTCTGCCTGGAATTATCCAGAACCAAAGATACAGAAGGATGAAAGAAACAATGTAATTTACAAAATCAACTGTAACCATTACAACCACTTTTATGTGGGATAAACATCATGTCAATTAAAAACCAGGATCCATGAATACCGGCTATCAAACACCACGATCCCAAATCCTTTACCTGCACTGGCACCTAACAGCACAAGTTCAATTGGAGCAACACAAAAATTATCAACCATGCTGCCACCCACCACACTGATGAGTTCATCGAAATTTGGCACTCCGTAAGCAATTCCACCAACAGACACATTGACTTCCAATCAGCCTATGACCCCTCAGAATCCAAATCAACCACATAGCCAACCAGAGACAGCACCAACCCTCAACCAACCCATGCAACCTCCCCACAAACAATTCACCTTCCAATGAACCTGACGTGATATAACCGCCTTATCAAAAGACTCGCACAAGACTCACTGATGACTCATACCTGACCCATCACAAGACCCTCACTTGACACACCCACACCTGAAGCCTTTATAAACAGAAGAACACTGACATCCCGATATTCCATTGAAGGTGTTACCTGGCCTAGTATCAAAATGTTCAGAAACCAACCCACAAGCTCAGAAAACATAACTTACATAACTTATTGTACACCTGAGCTACAGATATTTCTCACTATTATGAGTTGAATAGTAGTTTGGCCCAATGACCACTATTGGCTGCAAAAGATTGGGATTTTCATGCCTTCACTGCCATTAAATGGTCATCCAGATTTATGCAGCCACTGAATGAACACTATTGAAGAGCTAGAGTTTGGTAAAGGAATTTAGCTATGCAAATCAGTATGGGTCAGCTGTAAATTCTAAATAACAATATCACGAGAGAAAGCCAAAGCTTCTGTGGGATTAATGGCCACTCGGGAGAGAATTCCCTTCCAGACAGATTATAGAAGTCTGAAAGATAAATCAAATCTTTATTGTCTTAGACCAGCATTAGCAAAAAATAAGTCATTTTGATTTCATGCATTGAGCTAGGCAATTTAAGGGTTTGCACTCTTTAGACTGGTTGACCAACTGTGTAAAACAAGAAGAAAAAGTAGTTCTGGAAGCTGAATTCCAGGACTTCCATAGCAAATGGAGACTTGAGAGGCTGGAGAACAGATCAGGGACTTGTCTCTCCTTCTATCAAGGAGGAAACGGCAGAATTCATGGCAATAACCTATTTGTCAATACAAACTTGGTAATTTCAGATTGTCTCACTATGTACTTCAATGCCCTCAGCACTGCCCTCACGAAGTATCTGGAAACCGAATAAGAGGGATGCTACTCAGAGGTGGTATTCAGCAGGTTCTGACCAGTTCTGGAGAACCTGTAACGGAAATTTTGAGTAGTTCGGAGAACCGGCAAATACCACCTCTGACTGGAGATTTTACAGTATCCTTCCCCTGCCACGCCCACCAAGCCACGCCCACAGAACTGGTAGTAAAAAAAATTGTATCCCACCACTGATGCTATTACTTCCAGAGTGAAGCACTTAAAGCTGTCCTCAGGCTGTCTCCACTGCAATTATATGATGAGATCAGGGGTGGGCTTCAAAAATTTCAGCAACCGGTTCTCTACCCAATTGCTGGTTGGGCACGGCCATGGTGGGCATGGCCTAGTCAGCCTCCTGCATCATGGGGGGGGTGTTTTTTGGCCCTCCCCAGGCTCCTGAGGCTTTCCTTGAGACTCTGGGGGGGGGGGGAAATGGCCTCCCCTGGGCTCCAGAGGCCCCCCAGAGCCTCCGGGAGGTCTGTTTCCCCCCCTCCCCGAGCCTCCACACAGGCCCAGCACTTACCTCACTTCCAAAATGGGCCATGTGGGATTTGGCGGTTCTCCAAACCAGCCATAACATTAGCTATGGGTTCTCCCGAACCTGGGCGAACCCATAGCAGCCCATCCCTGAATGAGATCTAGGCAACGGCAGGTGAGCAGATCCTCTGGAAACATGGCTGTTGCTGTGTTAGGGCCAGGGGACTGTGTGGACTTGCACTTCATATTGATACTAATTTGCCTCCATATGTCTTTCCACAACAATGTAGTCCTGCTGAGGAAAAGAGAAAAGTCAATTCAATTGATGTTTTGCTGTTTCTCAAGGAAAATAAAAAGTCCCCTGTATTTCCGGCATATAATAAGTGGCTTGCCTGTCTTCCTAGTTTTAGTTGTTATTGTTTCACGACTTTCTAATGAAGTGTTTCCCTCCCTCACTTTGTTGTATTTCCTTAGAATTCTTGAGGAGAGTCGCAACATTCTGTATTTCAATCGGCCAACTAGGCTGTTCTCCAAGGTAGCAAGTTTTATTTCCTCTTCCCTGTGACCTCTGCATGATTCCTCTTCATAAATCAGCCAGCATAACATTCCTCACTGACTGAGCATAGTCTTCACCGATCCATAAGAGTTAGCTCAATTAACTGATTTGCCAAATGGAGGTACTCAGCATGAATTGGATCCCACACCAACTAAGATCCATCTGGAACAATAGTAATGCCAAACGAAGCAAAGAATGCTTAATTCTCTGCCTCCAGTGCTTCCATACAGAAAAGCTTTTGCTTTTGCACACTATGCAGTTTATCCTCCAGCAGGCTGTTTTGGGGAGGGGGAAGCCTCAGCAATCTGTGGCTCACTGTGAGCAGTTTGTAACATTCTTTGTAGCTAAAGTCACACAGATCTATCTTGATGTAGACTGGAACACATGGCAGAGTGCAGTGATGTAACTTGGTAATTATTGGTCCTGCTGCTTTGGATTGTTTCAACATGTGGATCTTCAAGAGATGAACAAGATATCTGGAGCTGTTTACACAGCTTTTGCCCCACTTGGATGATTTATTTGGCCAAGGAACTATTGGCCTATGGTTGGAGGAAAAAATAATATATATTTTTTTTTGAAAGAAGAGTATATTCCTCTTAATATTTCCTTTTCCCAAGGAAATATTATTATTTTTACTACAATAAAATAGTCAACATCTTGACCTAGAATTGCTTGTCTCAGATATATGATTTTATTATTATAGAAAAACAAAAAGCTGTTATTTGATGTTAATGCCCTATTTTACCACAACATAGAGAGAGAGATATGGAAGTCCACGCTTCTTTTTCTTTTCTTTTCTCTAACTTTCCTCACTTCTCTCTCCCCCTTCCCCTCCCTTTTCACTGCTCTTTTATTTACTTTTGGATTTTGCTTTTTATAATACTATATAACTTGTGATGGGATTCAATTTTTTCCCCCCTGTGCGCGTGGCTTGGTGGGCCTGGCAGGGGAAGGATACTGTGAAATCTCCAGTCAGAGGTGGTATTTGCCGGTTCTCTGAACTACTCAAAATGTCCGCTACCGGTTCTCCAGAACTGGTCAGAACCTGATGAATACCACCTCTATATATAACCTAATAAAATGTTTAAATAAATATATTATTTTGAGATAAGCTGATAGAAGACGTGTTTTATGACTCCAAAGACAATTAGAAAACATTGATTATCACTTAGCTTTTCAGATGAAATGGGACTGGTGCTGTTTTGGTTATCTTGATAGATAAGCTACATTAGGAACTGGATGAAGGAAAATTAATTCAGCAAGTGCACTTGGACCACATCATAACTTTTGATATCAGCAAGTTTTATATACTTTTAGGGCTTGGCTTTGGGGACCTTAATATAGTCTTTTCTCTACCCAGAATGTAGTGGTGACAGATTACTCTTCATGAAAAACATCATTGGCTAGGTGGCTAGGGAATGCCATTTTGTTCCCTACTCATTCAGTAGCTACAAAACCTCCGGCAACCTTTGAGTGCTACCAGAATGCCATTTAAAAATGTTACTATTCCTTGCCATTCAATTGTTTGACTGGTCCCTGGATTCAATAATAGGCTGGATGCAGAGGTGGTATTCAGCAGGTTCTGACCAGTTCTGGAGAATCAGTAGTGGAAATTTTGAGTAGTTCGGAGAACCGGCAAATACCACCTCTGACTGGCCATGTCCCCATCTATTCTCTGCCTCCCGAGTCCCAGCTGGTTGGCTGGGTCTTCTTTGGTTGCCCTGCACAGGAGAACGGAGCTGGAAAGCAGGTTAGTGGGGTGGGGAGGGAATGGAGATTTTGCAGTAACTTTCCCCTGGAGTGGGGAGGGAATGCCATGCCCACCAAGCCATGCCACAGAGCCAGTAGTAGAATATTTTGATTCCCACCACTGGCTGGATGGAAATGAACAAGCTGCAATTAAATCTATAAGTGCAATGTTCAATCATAAACTAGATCCTTGGAGAGGCATTCAGCCTGTTTTGAAAGGCAGGTGCTCTATCCATGAGAATGCCCATATTTTGTCCCAACCTATGAGCAACAGCCTTCGCTGTATTGATGTTAATTTAAGCCAGTTGCACCCAGGAGCAGTTGCCAGATATGTACAATCTTTATATACGGCGTATATGTATAGACATAGACAGATGGATAAGAGATTTATTCTTCATAGAAAAGAAGAGGACCGAAGAATTTTTTGGACAGGAAGATGAACTTCTGGATTTTAAAGGGTTACTTAAGGAAAAATAGAAATGTTGAACAAGCAGATTAGTGATGGGTACTGGGAAAATGCATTTAAATAATTTGCAGGCATGTCTGAGCATATTTCAAAGGTTTGGAGTTTGCAATAACTAGCACAAACAAGCATTAATAGCTTATTCATTTTGCCTGATCCTTGTTATTTCTTTCTTTGAAAGGATTGATTTCATATGATTACTATAAAAAAGACATTTTCTGAAAAATATGTTGATCAGGTATATGGAAGGAAGGAACAGAATCAATTTGAGAATTCCAAATCCAAAATCTAGTGATTTCATGATTTTTTGCAGTAAAGTACATGTCATGTTGGAGGTTTTTTTGAAGACCATGAAATTACTTCCGAATAAAGAGATAACCATCTACACATTGCTGGAGATTCCTTCCTGATTCTTGCATTACTGTTGGCTAACATTATTTGAGAAAGGGAAGGAAACAAGCTGGAGGAATCAACCAATCATTTTGCCCAGCTTGACCCACAGGATATTGCCATTCAGCTGGAATCAGAATATATCAGAGCCAAGATACAATGCTTTAATCTGTTTTTCATAATTTAACCCGTTCCTATTTTTTCATTTATGCATTGTATTGAGTTTCTTTGGGAAAAGACAGGAAAATAATAAATAAGCATCTGCTGTGTTGTGCCTTTTATGTCTTGGAAAAAAATGAAGGTGGATTGCAGATTGTGCCTTTTATGTCTCGGTAGAGACCTCTTGACTGTTCCCACTATTAGTCTGTTATCTGCTCTGCTAGTCTCAATAGCAACCACCCATCACTACTTCCTTTGATCTCTCTCTCTCTCTCTCTCTCTCTCTCTCTCTCTCTCTCTCTCTCTCTCTCTCGTCTCACATTCACTGACTGGATTCAAATTCTTCCATTAAAGTACTTCTTCTTCTTCTTCTTTTAGTATTCTGCAGAAGAGATTATTTTAATAACTCCCCAGGTCATCTTTACTTAGGTATGGAGAATTTACTGAAGCTTTTCCATCAAACTTCAACTTCTTTCTCCTTATACTTTTTCTTTTCTGAATGCTTTATAATGTTGCTATCAGGATAACTTCTGGTTTTTTAAAAAAAATCATGGCTTACAATAGGAAATATCCAATTATTAATTCAGAAAGTTAGCTGAATCAGAATGGAGCTGGAAGGGACCTTGGAGGTCTTCTAGTCTACCACCCCCTGGTCAAGCAGGAGATCTTGTACAATTTCAGACGTGTGACTGTCCAGTTTTTTCTTTAAAACCTCCAGTGATCAAGCACCCACAACTTTTGAAAGCTGGTTAATTGTCCTCACTGATAGGAAGTTTCTCCTTAATTCCAAGTTGCTTCTCTCCCTGATTAGTTTCCATCCATTGTTTCTTGTCTTGCCTAATGGTGCTTTGGAAAATAAGTTGACCTCCTCCTCCTTATGGCAGTCTCTCAAATACTGGACTACTACTATCATGCATAAAGAACACTGTGGATACAGATCTCTGGTATCAGTTGAAAGAAATTATAAGGGTATTTTATCTTTGCATTTTAAAAATGTAATATTAAATTAAAATGTTGCTATTTGGTCAGCACTATGATGATGAAGTTCCCCTCTGTGGAAAGGGTCCTTTTTCCTCACAGATGAAATAAGCCCCATTTTGTTCTATCCTATTGTTTTTTGGGGAGGAGGTTGCGTGTGATTTTCTTCCCTGCCTCCCCCTAGCCTTTAGGCTTCTTTGTCTGTGCAGATAGGGCTGCTAAATTCAGGGGAGTCTGCTTAGGGGCTTTTCAGTAATTAACTGGCTCCTCCATTTAGATTTAGATGAACAGAGTTGAAAGGGACCTTGTAGGTCATCTAGTCCAACCTCCCCACCCCAAACAGGAGACCCTACACCATTTCTGACAATTTAGGAGCCTCTCCAAAGATTTTGTGGACAAATGACAACAGCCAGGATCATTTGGGAGAGGGAAATAAATAAGTACATTTATTTCATTTTGCCTGAGGTGTTGAAGGTCTTTTGTTAATTTATAATCATTGAAATCTCAAAAAAATTGACCACTCTGCTATTGGTCAGCTAAGAGACTAACAAATGCCTGAAGTACTTGTGCAAGGGAATTAGAGCTATCTTTTTTACGTGTGTTGCAGGGGAAGGACTTGGAAAGAAGAGAGTTATTTATTGATGTATTTATGGAAGGTGACCTTGAGCCAGTAGTCCTGTCTCTCAGACCAGCCCACTTCATAGGATTATTATGGGATAATAGGAGAAGGAACGTTAGATATGTTGAATTATTTATGTAAAAAGCTGAATAAAAATCTATATTATTATTAAACTTGTATCCTGTCTTACAACCACAAACTGAGTTTTGGCAGCTAACAAAAAAGGCAATAACAAACGTCTTATAAAAAACATACATTGTTCTGGTTAGATACAGTAGGACAGTCAAAACAGCAGAAGGCAGCCTCTTAGATAAACACATACGAACCATATAGATCCTCAAAGTGACAGCCATCATCTGGAATTTCACCTGACTTCTATAGTATGATAAAAGCATCCCCAAAAAAGCATCCAGAAAGTCCAGAAAAGGTGTTAAGGCACAAACTGTTCTGGTGGCTATTTTGATGGATTTGAATTTTTGTGTGTTTGCTAAAAATAAACAGAAAATTATAGGGAAAGATCTAAGAATTGGTAGGCAGATCTAAGGATTGGTGTATAAGTATAATAATATATTGTTTAGACGGATTAGTGAAGAGGAAAAGAAAAGAAAAGAAAAGAAAGGAATAGGAAAAGGAGAATAGAATGGGATATCTGCTTATACTATTCAAGATAAACCTTGTAATGGGTTTCACTGTAAAAAGATAATTTCTCAAAACCTGATAGGTGGGAAATAGATGAAGCAGTTATTGTCATCTACTTTTGGTCCTATTTGTTATGACAATTATTTTGAACCTAGTGTCAAATGAGATTGGGTGTTTTTTTTTTCAGTTTTCCTTAGGAATAAAGAAAACTTGGGAGGGGTATGTATCAGCTGCAGGAAGGTGATGGGAAGTAGTCGCACCATAGAGAGCATTTTAACATACTGCATCTCTGTATGGTTTGCCAATTGCCCAGTGGCAGATAGGAAAGCACTCCAGAGGGTTCACGTCATTGCCCAGAAGATCCTTTTCCTAGCGCCTTCCTGATCCTCCTAGTACCTTTAGGCTGTCCACCACACCTCCCCCGATTTTCCATAAACTCCACCCCCCCCAAAAAAGTAGAATCTTGCTTAGAGCCTTGTCCATTATTTTAGGCTCAGATTCTATCCCTTGTATCTAAAGTCTGTTAAATAGAGGCTAGTTAACTGGGTATTGACAGTATTAAAAAGAAATAATCTTCTATGTTACTTATATAGCACATTTAAGATGGAGTGAATTGGGGTTTCCTGCAGCCCCAAATTACTTTTTAATTAGATATTTTAAAGCAGATTATATAATCAGAGATAAAAAATGAAACTAAAGGTAAATCAAGTAGAAATAAATAAAGGGATTAAAGATTTGCAGAGATTATAGTTCTCTAGTATATCACTAACTCATTATGACCAACTGAATATATTATAATCAATTTAAAATTGCTATTAAGCTCTAAACTAACCATGAATAGCAAGAACCATACTCAACAGTATAAATCGCCAAACAAGGTAAATAAGATTTTAATCCATGTTACTAAGAATTTGCTCTGATTTGGATAACTTGTAAAATTGAAATGTAGATTCTATTTATTGAGAAATCCAATTTTCCAACATGATTACAAATCCAGGGATTAAGTTATAGTCAAGGAAAGTTTGAATTTTATACGTGAATTTTACTTTTTACTTTAAAATACAAAATTAATCTAGATGTGAAAGCATATCCTCACACCTAGCCATTCTTTTAGTGAGGAAATCAAACATTTCTTCTAAAAAAGGTTGCTGTATATCCTTGAGGCAGTTGGGTATATTTTGAAGGAATAAGTGGTTTAATAAAATTAATTGTTATGTTTAATTTTATTAAACAAGGTTTAATAAAATTCAGTAACAACATGGAAATTTAACTCGAATATACAAATAACTTATTTTGTAGCCCTTAGAAACATAATAAAATCAGATATGGAGATGATATCCCAGGTAATCCTAGCCAATTCCCTTGCTCAGTGCAGGATCTGTTAAGCATTTTCAACCTCTGCATGAAGATCTCCATCGAAGGGGTATATTAGATTCTCATATCATTTGGACTAGTTGATTTCCAAGGTCCTTTCTTTATTCTATGGTCTTTAAAAGGAAACAGTGTGATGCCTTTGGCTGCAAATATAAAGAAGCCAAACACGCGCTACAGAAAGTCCCAATGAGTTGTCCAGATCTTACTCAGATGTAAATATGCTTTTGTTCTCCTGTTTTCTTTCAGGTTTGGAGAATCTGTAGCTGCAGTGGACAATTGAGAACCTTGATTTTTTTTGCATTCCTGTTAGGAATTGATAGTCACCTAACAGTTGGGTTGGAAATATATAAACCAGGATAGACGTTTAATATTGTATCTTTAAGGGAAATGCTAAAATTGTAGTTGGGTGTGGTTCCTCAAACGTCCATAAGATGGAGCCAGAAACCTGGGTTGTTATGTTCTGTTGTTGATAGTTGCTTGTTGGATGTTTTTGGTTCCTACATTTTTCCCTATTGACTGTTACTGATCATCGTTCTTCTTGGATTTGATGTGAGTCTATTTACTGAACTGTTTATGATACTGGACTTTGATTTTGGATTATCCCTGGACTGAATACTGACTGCTTTAAACATGTATGACTTGGACTTCTTGTTGGACTTTGCTTAATCGTTTACTGGAAGTAAAACCTACATTTTACTGTTCAGTGTATCTATGTGTTGGTCGTGTGTTATTCCACACCACTCTCATTACGTCTCCCTGTGTGCACTCATTCTCCTAATGGGGAATTACCTCAACAATTCCTATTTGCACAAACAACCTTCAGAGATAAAGTCTCTATTACATACATGCACTCTTTGCACATGGAGGAAGGTAGGCTAACATAATACTTCAGTTAGAATGATGCAAAAGGATTCTCTCCATTTCTGCCTCCATTTCGTTGACTTGCTCTCATTATTTTCACATCTTACCCATTTTAATAATATCTTCTTCAATTCAAATATTTGCATCAACCCTCTCCTCAAAAAAAGGTGGCAAGGCTGGTGGTTCTATTCTATCTCCTTGTGTATTCACACTGTGTATATAATTGCAGATACATAAAAGATTTTTTAAAACCTTAGGACAGAAATGAAGTACTGAAACAAAAACTTTTCATTCTTGACTTTTGCTTTATCATGACTAAATTAAGTTTGGAAAGCACCAGAAGTGGTATTCAGCAGGTTCTGACCAGTTCTGGAGAACCAGTCGCGGAAATTTTGAGTAGTTCAGAGAACTGGCAAATACCACCTCTGACTGGAAATTTTACAGTTTCCTTCCCCTGCCATGCCCACCAAGCCACAGCCACAGAACCGGTAGAAAAAAATTTGAATCCCACCACTGGAAAGCACAATATGCTTGCATAAACTCTCAATATTCTCATCAGTGGAAAAAAAGTCATGAGTGGTCTTGGCCAAAGTTCCATCTATTTGAGAGAGAAAAGTATAAAATTGTATAAAAACAATGAAAAAGTAGGTGTTTCAGTGTAACTCCAGACCCAGTGCATAATCTGGGTCTGGAGTTAAACGTTCATATTATTAACCCTGTCATGGTGTAATTGCAATTTCCAAGATCATTACGGCAAGTCCACTCTGTTTTCCATTGTAGATTGCTGAAACCTGAAGTTACCTCTGACCTTCATCTGACTAATACCCCGTTCCACCCCCTATTATGGTAGTGGGTAAACAACATTTTGAGGTTCAAAAAATTCTAGACTCTACTTGGAAATTCCATGGAGCCACTCAGTACATGGTAGTTTGGAAACACTTCCCTGTCTCACTCAATGAATGGTTCACAAAAAACATGTGCATGTCCCTAAATTAATATTAGTATATTTCATCAATTGTACCCTGATAAACCTCATGGATTTTATGTTTTCTTCATCTCCCCTTCCCTCTTTTTGTTTTCTTTCAGGTGGTCTTCCCGTTTTTCTAGGGAGGCAGTATGCCAGGTCCCATATATTTCTATTGAGATGCTGGCATTCTGGTTGGGAGGGGGGAGGATTGGAAAGATCTTTATTTGAAGTTTCTGTTTCTTGCATTGCTGTACTGTGGGAGGGGTTTTGTTTGCACTGCTTCAAATTGCTGTTTTGAAGTGGGAAAATTTAGTTCCCACCTAGGACTCTTGCTATCACAAGGCTTTCAATAAAAGCTCATCATCAGGCTTGCTAACTGAGTGAATGGACACTCTAAAGGCCAAATAGGTTACACTGTATCAGGCACTGGTCAGGACTTCAACCCAATGCCAGAACTACCCATAGAAGAACCCACAATATCCTCCCTTAGGAGTGGATACATCAACTGCAAAATACCTGGCCGGTAGTAAGAAAAGCACTCAGTGATACTACAGCTGCTTTTAAAGCACAGGCAGATAAGAAATGAGCAGAGACCAAACCTTTCAAAGTTGGGGATAGAGTATACCTGTCCACCAAGTTTCTACAATTCTTACAACCCTCCAAAATATTAGGACAAAAATATATAGTGCCTTTCCCCATCATTCAGATTATAAATCCTGTGATGGTCAAGTTACTACTGCCAAAAACCCTCAGAAAGATGCACCCCATATTTTATTGCAGCATACTGAAACCGGAAATTACCTCCCCACTTAGACCACCTGAAAAAACACCACCTCTTCCTATCATGGTTGATGGGGAGCAACAATTTGAAATTAAGTAGATCCTTATCTCACACACACACCATGGTGCCACACAATATTTTGTGTCCTAGAAGCACTTGCCCCCCTGTGAAAATAAATGGGTAGCTAGAAGACATGTTAGGGCCTCTGAGTTATTGAAGAAACTTCACATGCAATAGCCTGATAAACCTCACTAAACAATTGTTCTGACTCTTTCCTTTTGTTTCCTTCCCAGGTGGATTTCTCCTTCTCCTAGGGAGGCAGCATGTCAGGTCCCATAGATCCCTATTGGGATGGTGCCATTCTGGTGGGAAGGGGGCCCTGGAGGCATTTTTAAATTTATAATCTTGTTCCTGATGCCCATCTATGCTGTACTTTGATTTACCTTCCTGGGAATGTAAGGGGGAAGGGCCATCAGTTTTGTCTCACCTCCAGAGCCTCCAGTAAGTGACGCCTGAGAACACCTTCTTATCACCTTCTCAGCCTGCAATTCTCAAAATATCTTTGCACCTGTGGATTGGCTTATTCAACACCAGAGTGAGGAGAGGGGTCTCTAACTGTTTTAACCTAACGGAATTACCTGGGATACTTCAGATCCTGCTTTATTTGTCTTGCTATCACTTTCTCTCAATAAAAGTTTCCTTTTGAAATGCCAATTGTTTCAAGAGTTCTACTTTCTTGAGCAGAGAGGAGAGGCAAGTCCTTACATCTTCCTTGGTTCTGGAGGAAGTAGTACTATTCCAGACCCAGTGCATAACCTGGGAGTCTTCCTGGGCTCACAATTCCTATTTAGAACATAGCATAACAGATTGGAAGAGCACTTGGAGGTCATCTAGTTCAACTTCCTGCACAGCCAGAAGAGTCTATACTATTTCATATTGCCTCTCAGGTTGCGCCACTGAGTTGCTGAGATAGGTGGCTGGTTGCTGTTCTGAGCCAAGCTGGTTCAGACTGTCACTTTGTTAATTTGTCCACTCAGCTGGGCTGTTGCCTTGGCTGCATCTAGGGCCTCTTCTCTTGTTTGCTCTGCCAAGTTGAGACACTCTGGGCCAGATTGCCTTAGCTGTTTCAGCTGAGTCTGAGCCCTTTCAGACTTGAGGAACATGTGCCAGTCATGGCTAGGAGGGCCTTGCTCAATTTTGTGCAGTTACACCCCTTCCTAGATCAAGATGCCCTTTCCGTCACCCTTGCTCTGGTCATCTCCTGTATTGACAACAGCAATGTGCTCTATGTGGGGCTATCTTTGAAGAGTATCTGGAAGCTGCAGCTGGTGCAGACTTGGGTGCAAACTTGGCATGAGCAGTTTTTGATGTCCCTAGGATTGCATATGAAACACTTCTGCTATGTGGGATGCATTGGGTGCCCATTTGCTTCTGTGTCCAACTTAAGGTGTTGCTCATTACCTTTATGGCATGAAACCAGGCAGGTAAGAAAGACACATTGTAAATACTTTGGGTTAGATAATTTCAACTGGTTGGGTCTAGGGAGAGAGTCTTCCCTGTTGTCAACCCCTCCCTATGGAACATCATGCCCTGAAGGTGAGGCAAGTCCTCCTTCTCCTGGCCTTCCAGAAGAGTGTTAAGATCTGCCAACTGTCTGGGATTCAAGAGTGCCATCCAACCCTTGGGATGGTTGATGGGCTGACAGCGCTTCCTCTGCCCTTTAACTCTACATTTGTTCTTTTAAACTTTGTTTTAGTTTGGTTTTTAATTTTGTTTTAAACTGTAGCTTTTATATAATTTTACTGTTTTATTTATAAACCACTCAGAGGTAAGCAAATCTGATGGGCAATATAGAAATATAATAAATTAAAAAAATTAAAATGGCAACCAAGCACCAACATGAAACAACTGAAAGGGGACTCCAGTCAACTAGTTCTTAAAACCCGGAAGAAATGAATAAATGCAATATGATTATTACAATATTTAATCACCACTATTAAGAAATATATTTCTGGATAGTTTATATTTTGTACTCTTGCCCATGGACAGTGGCAGATCTCACTGGAGCCCTAAGCACTGACAAATCTTGGTGCCCCCGTTGTACATACTGTGCAAGCGAAACCAAGCTTAGGCTACATAAAAGTTTTTGTGGTGCCCCTTTGGGCCTAGTGCCCTAAGCATGTGTTTAGTCTGCTTAATGGTTAATACATCGCTCCCCATGGATGTTATTGAGAATTTCCCTTTTTGAAAATAATGAAGCTAAAACTCTAGGTATAAAAAGGAGCTTACTGAGAAAATGAAAAAAGGGGAAAATGAAGTAAAAGGCAGCAACCAAACACAATAAAATCAATATAGCCCCCTTAGCTAAGCTAGTTACTTATTAATTGTTTGAATAAGCTCTTGAACAACAACACACTGTTCAAAGTTCATTGGAAAGGGACACTCTGGGCCTCCCATTTGGCTTTCCTTCTTTTCCTTCTTCTCACCCTCTCTCCTTTGAGCACTATCTTCAGCTATATACGTGGAAGATAAATAAAAGTCACCCCCTTTGGGGAGATTGACCCCTGCTTTGTTCTTTGAATAACCAAATAATCAGAAATTATCTTGTGGTGGAACCTAATTTCCTTACAATCCTTAGTAAAGTCACTGTGTCATTTTCATCAGCCACATCAAAAACTTGGGATTTTTTTTTTTTAATCCTACCTAATGTATGAAGATGGAAGAAAAAAGCAAATCAGTTAGATCCTGTTGAGGCTCATAAATTTCCATCAGGGATATGGATGTTTTTTTGAAGAAAAAAATACCCAGCGTGTTAAAGGATCAGGATGGAAGCTAGAAAGTGACTGTTACACAGGGAGCTCCTATTGAGTTAAAATCTTCTGTATTCATATTCAAATATATAAATTGCATCATTGTGCTAGCAATGCTGAGAGTCCTAATAAAATTTAATCCATTATCTCTCTAAGAGAGCATTGTGAAAGGGTAAAGTACAAATTAACTGAAAGAAGGTAAATGCTTTTCCTGGAAAGGGGAAAGAGGGATTCAGAGTGAGTCACCAACTGACTAACATATCTAGGAACCTCAGAAATGTCCTCCATACTTGGAAACAGTGCAGCAATTGAAGTCAGCATAAGTTTGTTAAGAGCAACAACTGCCAAATAAACATTATTACTTCTCACTGTTTCATATTTAACAGACTGTTGTCATGTTATTGACAAAATATATCTGATCATAAGACAATTATTAGGTACAAGGTCCTGCAGGCATTCTGGATAGTTAAGTGTGGGCCAACTAACATAACTATGATATGGGTCCAAAGCGGCTAGAAAACTAATGTAAACTAATGTAAAACTGTTCTTCAAAATGAAGTACATTCTGTTGCATGAGGCAAATTTGTTGATGGCACAAAACTGATTAGAGTAGCTTTTCTAGAATATAAGAAAAATAATAAAAAAAATCTTGGTAAGATGGCAGCATGGACTAAGAATGATAACATAAAAGACACTCTCAGGAAATCTCTTCTCAGTTCCAGGTTGCTTCTTTTCTTGGTTAGTTTCCATCCATTGCTTCTTGTCTTACCTTCTGGTGCTTGGGAAAATAGGTTGACCCCTCTTTTTTGTGGCAACCCCTCAAATATTGGAACACTATGATCGTGTCACCCCTAGTCACTCTTTTCACTAGTCTAGACATACCTAATTCCTGCAATTATTCTATATTCTAATCTACATCTCTCTAATCATTTTTGTTGCTCTTCTATACAGTCTAGTGTCAACATCTTTTTAATATCATGGTGACCAAGACTGGATGCAGTATTCTAAGTATGGTCTACCAAGGCCTTATAAAGTGGTACTAATCGGTTCTTGAGTCTATCCCTCTGTTAATGCAGCCTATGATTGCATTCACTTTTTTTAGTGGCTGTAGCATACTGTTGGCTAATATTTAAGTGATTATCCACTAGGACTCCAAATCCCTCTTGCAGTTACTGTTATGGAGCTACATTTCACCTAATCTATACTTGTACATTTGGTTTTTCTTGTATAAGTGTATAAAACCTTGTTTGTCTACATTGAATGTTATTTTGTTACACAGAGACTGTGTTCAAGTCTGTCAAGATCCATCTGGATCTTAAGCCTATCTTCTGGGTGTTGGCTATTCCTGCCAGCTTGGTGTCATCTGCAAAGTTGATAAGTTCCCCTTCTTTTCCCTCAGCCAAATAATTAATGAAGATATTGAAGAGTGCTGGGCCTAAATTAGAACCTTGGGGTACTCCACTGCTTACTTCCCTCCATGTAGATGTAGTTCCATTAAGAACTATATGTTGAGTGTAGTTTGTTAGCCAGTTATAAATCCATCTGATGATAATGTTGTCTGTCCCACATTTTTCTAGCTTACCAAGAAGTAGGTTGTGGTGTATTTTGTCAAATGCCCTGCTGAAATTGAAGTATACTATGTCCACAGCATTTCATTGGTCCATTAATTTAGTCACTTTGTCTAAGAACGAAATAAGATTTATTTGTCATGTTCTGTTTTTGACAAACTCATGTTGACTTCTGGTTATAACGTTGCATGCTTCTAGGTGTTTCCATCTGTTGCTTCATTATCATTTCCAGGATCTTCACAGTAATCGCCGTCAGACTGACCAGTCTGTAGTTTCCTGAGTCTGTTTTTTTTACCCTGTTTTGAAGATTGGAACATATCAACTCTTTTACAGTCCTCTGATGATTATCATACCCAAAACCTCTGAACCTTTATCAAAAAGAGATAAAGACCAAATAAAATGGATTATGACCCATGTGATTTGAAATTGCAAAGATCTTGCATTTGCATAATAAGTGTGCACAATTGGCAAAATATTTACTGTACAGTGTTTTTTTCTATCTGAGGCTCAGAGAGGAGATGTGCAAACTATAGTGGGTACTTTATATATACTTTCCTGGCACTGAAACTTTTGCATTTGAGTGCTATTTTGTTAGAAGATACAAGACAGCAATAGAATAAAGACAGAAGGGGGCGGGGGTAGAAAGGAAGAAAGAAAGGAGGAAAAGGGAAAAAAAGAAAGAAAATGAATTTCAACCAGTTTTCTTACAATGGGACATCTGCTTTCAGAGCAGATGAACATAAATACTTAACAGTGTGGAATTACTTCATATGTTCCTGGGTTCAGTTAATTTAGTTACAGAATTATGGGACAATGTGGTAGAGAGTTTCTCTGAGTTAATTCTCAGAGAATTAAATACCCACTACAAATGTATTGTTATGTTTTATGCCATATTAAATTTTGTCTTTTGCGTTTAAGTTATCTTTACAGTGATGCTTTCATTGTCCAATGATTGCTAGTGAACACAACATTTTTCCATATGGGAGAAACAAAAATTTGTATTTATATTATAGATAGCAACATGATATTGCATATAAGCTACATATACCATAAAATGAGAGATGGTTCAAAATCAAAAACTTTTCTATTTGCATGTTTTAAAAAGCAATCAGAAAAATAAGAAATAACCATTTCCCTTTTCTTCTTTATTTATACATTTTTATAAGTACATATTTTACATGATGATCGGCTACATTTAGAGAGAGCATAGTATTTATTTAGCATCAATTTAAATCCAACAGCATTTTCCACTAGTGGAAACTAATAAGGGAAATACTTGTATCTTTGTTTGTCTGGGACATAGGAAGTGCAGCAGGGAGTGTGAGGGGTGCTAGGGGCAAGAATAGTCATGAAAAAGCCTCTAACACATAAGTGTGAGCAGCTGTTTACATCAGCTAAGGAAGCTTTGTAAACAGGATGCACTTTGTTCCCTATCCAGAGTGCAAAACTGCTTGACCTGAGGTGATACCTTTTCTAAAAAGAAGAAAAAGACCCCTTTCTTACTTTTATTTTAAAGAATGCTGATAATAATACTAAACTTTAGCCTTGCTAAAGGATTGGAAGCTTTTAGCTCTCTAATTTTAACATCACTTCTGGCAAAGAACGCTAAAGTGCAGTTTAACAGTCAAGTTGTGGATTCTTTACCCACTGAACAAAACTTTGGAGACTGCGTAAATGTTTTCTTTTTCTGTTCTTTGTTCCAAAGAACTTTCAGAAATAACCAAAATAGAGGAAATACTGGATTATCCTGTGAGTTTTTCCAACTCCCATAACTGCCTGGATTGTGTTTACCAAGTGTGGATGGCTGTTAAGCTCTCACCAGGAATGAGGAAGAAATATAAACTTTGCATTTTGTATTTCCTGCAGTTCTATGCTTCTCAGCAATATGGATTAAATATCTGTGTCTGTCCATAAGCAGTCATCAAAAAAAAATTCAGAGTAGAAGTTAACAGAATTGCTGAACTGAACGATTTACCAATGTTCAGCTTTTTAAATATTTAATAGGCAATCAATAGGGACCACCTTCATATTGAAGATTCAATATTGGTATCTATAATTCCCCCATGGTTGTTTAATGTATTTATGGATTTGTGCATAGGGAATGCTTGCAATGAGAATAGAGATATGTTGGTTGGGGACATAAATGGATGTGGACATTTGTATGCCAATGATGCTCTGCTGTTGGCCAAAAAACAATGATTTGTAGCAAATGTTAGATTTATTATGCAAAGGAGCATGGATTTAAAAATGAATGCATTATGGAACAAAATGTGAATGATATATTATAGGAAAACACTGGGATTATAATTAGAATAACTATATTTAATTTGCAAACCTTGATAAAATGTTTGCTAAAGATAGGAAAATGAATGGAGGGATGTTAAGATATGGAAAGACCGTGAGAAAGGCATTGGATGTTATATGATTAGTTATAAGGAAGAAATTCTTGTTGCAAGAAATAATAATAACTTGGGTAGAAGTCTTTGTTGTATGGAAGCAAGCAGAGACTCAAATCTAGTTCACCCAAATCCTGGTCCAACACATTGATCAGAACCCTGTACAATACTTGAGAGAGACATTATGCTGAAGAATTGCAGAATATCTTATAATTATCAGTAAAAGCCATAATTAGGGAAATATGTCATTTCAAATGAAGAAAGGCGACAAACACAATTGCATTGCTTTCTACATCTAAGAATTCATCATTAAGGAAACTTTAATTCTCCATTTTTTTGGTCCAGTTTTTGGCATTCAAATTAGGGATATATCTTACATGCAGGCTAAAAGACAACTCCAGACAATAATACCATGATATACGTTTACACTTAACCCATGTTTTCACTGAAGAAATGATCTGCTCTGATGTTCTTTCTTCAAAAGACACCTTATCTTACTATCTACAATAATGCAAAAAAGAACAAAGAAACAAAATCTTAAAAAGAATTGTAACCTCTTGGTTATTAGCATAAGTTATTCAACTCTTTTGATAAGTAGAGTAAAGTATGTTTTTTCACTTTTTTCACTTGGCTGCAACTTTAATGTTGTTCCTTTTTTCACTATTATTTTAATCTAATGCTACAAAAAAGATAAAAACTCTGGCTTAGCAAAAGTCATATTTAATTGCTTTACCTTACAAGTGAGAAATCCCTAGTTCTGACAGAAGGCAGAGACTTGTTGTGGGGGGAAGTGTAAACACTAAAGGGTCATCCACAATATCCTGTTTACCTGCTTTGCAACTTCTAGTTTCATCAGCATTCAAATGAACCAACTCCCTGGTTTGTTTATTGAACTTTGATTTGGTTTAAATTGGGACTAACAACTCGCCAGGTAGATGGCTAATTATGTAATCACTATCCAACAGTTTACAGGAGCCCCGGGGAGTCATAGGAGCTCAGTAGGCAAATGCCTTTGAAAGATGGCCATTCTGCCCTTTCCATTTCCATTGGTAATGGAGAGCTCCCCATATTGACAGGAGTCTTGCAGGGCAACTAATGGAGGTCCAAAGAGCCTCTAGGATTTACAAACTGCTCCCCATCAATGTTAAGATCCAATATCTTTTCAGAAGATGGCATCCCAATCCAGCAAAAGCCAGGAACGTCCATTTCTTCTGAAACCAGAAAATCATTTGGAAAGAAAACTTGCAGAGAAACTTGTATGCATATCTTCCTATCAGAGGTGCAGTGGTCAAAATATGCAGTCCTATTGCTTCATTTCTATTTATGAGAAAGAGGCTGTTAAGTCTCTCTACATTCATGCTTGCTCTTGAATTATCAGGGTTAAAAAAACCTAACTCTGCCTTCCAAAAGAAATGTAGGAACTGAATAAAATGCTATGTTTGTGCTAGAGCTAATCATTACATTCCCTTCACGGAAAAACTGTACACTGTTATTTACAACCATTTATGGAACACTTCATGATTTCAAAATACCTTTGTACTTCAAGAAGTAAACCAAATATCTTTTTAAAACTGTCTGAACGTTGTGAGTGTGGAATTAGCTGTTACAAATTTGCAACTAGAAATATACTTTTAGTGGTATGATCTTAGTTTGTTGAGGGCCGGATCAGCATAGTGGTTGTCCTCCAGGGGCTGGAAGAGAGGGAGGGACATGGTCGAGGGTGGCCTGGGGGCATGGCCAGCTTGCCATTGCTCACGTGGGTGGTGCCTATGGGATCTGGGCGGGGTTAGGGAGGGAATGTCCTGCAGTATGAGGTTAGGCAAGGTAGGGGGAAGGGCAGCTACAGCCAGAAACTGGTGGTGAAAGGTTTCCGGGTGTTGCTACAGCCTGCTGGCCCTTCAGCTGATCAGCTAGAAAGGCTGTGGTGCCAAGGTGCATCAGGTGTACAAGAGCGGCCCTTCACCAGCAGGCCCAGCAGGAAGTGTGAAAAGGTACAGCACTTCTCCGCCCGCTATTAGACGCAACACACACATTATGGCCTGCCAGCAGCCAGTGGAGCTGGCAGCAGATTCAGACAGTGAGGAGGTTGGGGAGAAACATGGGCCAGTCCTGGAGTCTGGAGAAGGGCTGGCATGGTAGGGGTGGTGAGGATGGAGTGCCTGATTGCAGCAGCAGCGGTAGTGGCAGTGGCTACATCTCTGATCTGTGAGGAGGAGGACGTGTGGTGGCGGTGGCCGAGGGTTGAGCAATTGATAAGGCAATGCTGGCATACCGCCTCCTGTGTGCAGGCTGGAATAGCATGGGCCAGGCCAAAGTGATGCAGGCCAGCCCCTAACAATTTCTAGGACAGCCGCAGGGGCTGGATCTGACCATATTGTGAGCTGAATCTGGCCCTCGAGGCTTGAGTTTAACACCCTGATTTGGAATGTTTAAACTTACTTAAAATGTTTAGAATCAATGTACCAATCACAACTAGGATAATGCTGTTATAGAGTACTGTAACCCCTTTGTTTTTGCTTCTGAGGAGTGAATGTTGGTAAAAAGAAACCTGAATGAACAAACCTGGAGCCAGCAGATATCTAGAGCCAAGCTAAGCCTTTTGACTCATCTACAGGTAGTCCTCCACTCATGACCAAAATTGAGCCCAAATTTATGTTGCTAAGTGGAACATTTGTTAAGTGAGTTTTGCCCCAGTTTACAACTTTACTTGCCACGTTTGTTAAGTGAATCACTGCAGTTGTTAAATTAGTAACATGGTTGTTAAGTGAGTCCGGCTTCCCCATTGACTTTGCTTATCAGAAGTTTGCAAAAGATGATCACATGATCCCAAGACACTGCAACTGTTGTAAATATGAACCAGTTGTCAAGCATCCAAATGTAAATCACATGACCATAGGGATTCTGCAGCAGTCATAAGTGTGAAAAATGGTCATCAGTCACTTTTTTCAGTGATGTAACTTCGAACGATCACGGAATGAACTGTTGTACGTCAAGGGCTATCTGTATTTGAATAAGAGAATCTGCATTTACAATTCTCCAATACAATGTATGGAATTTAAAAGGGTTTAACTTTGATGTGATTATATTAACAGACTAACTTTATAACTTTATAACTTTATTATATTCATGTTTGTTTAAAATAAATAACTTTGCTTTTTTTTAGATGGATCTCAGATGGCCAGCTCTTATCCCAACTTTCCTCTGGATTGCAATGTCTAAATAATAATAAGTATTTAAAACGTATGACTCAAAATAGAGACTATTTTCTTTTCTTTTTTTTAACTCTGGAAGCAATATTTCTAACTGTAAAAAGAACATGAAGCTTAGTCAAAATTCAAGATGTGGTCTCTGTAACATGATGTGTGAAGGTAGACACTGATCAAATTGCTTCAGTTCCAAAAATGATTTGTAATGAAAAAGTCAACCAATGACTCTTGCTTTTTGGAAACTTAAATAGGGTCTTAGAATTATGACCTGTGTCCCTAAATGCAAAAGTCCACATTCGCCCATTTTCTTTGCTATCATCCAAATATAAACATTTTGAGTGATTGACTCATACCTTCAATCTTCTTACCTGCTGAAATTCAGCAACTCTGCATTTGAAGACTGCAAGCTTGCATGCAATATACATTGCATTCAGAAAGTATTCAGATCCCCTTCATTTTTATCGATTTGGGTTATGCTGCAAACTGATTCTACAGTTGTTGAAATTCTTTTTTTTCTCATTAATCTACACTAATGACAAGGCGAAAACAGAATTTTAGAAATGTCTGTAAATGTATTAAAAAGGAAGAACTGAAATATCACATTGGCATAAGTATTCAGACCTTTCACTCAGTAATTTGTTGGCAGCAATTACAGCCTCAAGTCTTTTTGAGTATGACAGGATAAGCTATGCACATCTGGATTGGGGGATTTTCTGCCATTCTTCCTTGCAAATCCTCTCAAGCTCAGTCAGATTGGACGGTCACCGTAGGTGTACAACCATTTCCAGGTCCCTCCAGAGATGTTCTCTGGGGTTCAAGTCAGGGGTCTGGTTGGGCTACGCCAGAAATTTCACAGAATTGTCCCTAAGCCATTCCTGTGTTGTCTTAGCTGTGTGCTTAGGATCATTGACATGTTGGAAAGTGAACCTTCAGCCCAGTCTGAAGTCCTGAGCACTGTGAAACAGGTTTTCATTGTGGATATCCTTGTACTTTACTCCATTCAGCTTTCCCTCAATCCTGACTAGTTTCCCAGTCCCTGCTGCTGAAAAACTCACCAACAGCATGATGCTGCCACCACCATATTTCACTGTTGGAATGGTATTGGTCAGGTGATTAGCTGTGTCTGGTTTCCTCCATATATAATGTTTAGAATTGAGGGCAAACAGTTCAATCTTGGTTTCATCAGACCAAATAATCTTGTTCCTCACAGTATGAGAATCCTTCAGGTGCTTTTTTGCAAACTCCAGGAGGGCTTTCATGTGTTTTGCACTGAGAAGAGTCTATCGTCTAGCCAATCAGCCATAAAGCCCAGATTGGTGGCGGGCTGCAGTGATGATTGTCCTTCTGGAACTCTGAATGTAGAATAGAATAGAGTTGGAAGGGATCTTGGAGGTCTTATAGTCAAGTCCCCGGCTGAAGCAGGAGAACCTCAGCATCTCAGGCAAGTGACTGTCCAGTCTCTTCTTAAAAACTTTCAGTGATGGAGCACCCACAATTTCTGGAGGCAAGCTGTTCTATTGGTGAATTTTTCTCACTCTTAGGAAGTTTCTCCTTAATTCCAGGTTGCAGTATTCCAGATGTAATTGCCTATGGTAACTCGAGAGCAGGCCAGAGATGCTTTGCAAGTTCGCATTGGTCTTACTAGAGTTTTATAAAGCTATACTAATATTTCATGTGATCTTGATTCTAGGCCTCTGTTTATACAATCCAGGATTGTATTAGCATTTTGGGCTGCTGCTGCACATTGCTGGCTCATATTTAAGTGATCGCCCACTAGGACTCCAAGGTCTCTCTCATAGTTACTGTTTTTGAGCCAGATCTAGCCTAATCTTTGATTTTTCTTGCCTAAATGTAAAGCTTTGCTTTTCTCCAGGACCCAACAAAGTTTGTTCAAGTTTGTCAAGATCTTTCTGGATCCTGAGTTTGTCTTCAGGGGTGCTGTCTATTCCTGCCAGTTTAGTATCATTTGCAAATTTGATGAGGTCCCCATATATTTCCTCATCTAAGTCATTTATAAAGATATTGAGGAGTACTGGGCCTAAGACAGAGCCTTGTGATACCCCACTATTTACTTCTCCATGTGGATGTACCATTAAGGACTATTCTTAGAGTACAGTTTGTCAACCAGCTACAAATCCATCTGATGTTGTCTTTTCTACATTTTTCTAACTTACCTAGAACTAGATTGTGATCTACTTTGTCAAATGCCTTACTGAAATCTAAGTATACTATGTCCATAGCATTTTGCTGGTCTACTAATTTAGTGAATTTATCAAAGAATGAAATAAGATTGGTTTATCGTGATCTGTTTTTAACAAACCTGTGCTGTCTACTAGTTATAACTATACTTGCTTCTAGTTGTTTGCAGATCTGGTTTTTAAAAATTATTATTATCTTTTCCAGAATCTTCCCAGGTATTAGTCTGTAGTTTCCTGGGTCTCTTTATTTTTCCCTTTCTTGAAGATGGGATCCACATCAGCCCTTTTCCAATCTTCAGGTGCTTTCCCTGTGCTCCAGAATTTTTGAAAGATATGGTACAATGTTTCTGAGACAACATTTGCCAGCTCCTTCAAAACTCTGGGATGTAATCTGACAGGTTTATAGCGATTTATATTTATCAAGGTCAGATAGGTGTTCTCTTACCATTTTCTTGCTTATTTTAATTTTAATTTCTGGTTTGTCTTTTACAGTAGCAGTTTTGGTACTGTTGGAAGAAATTTTCTGAGTTTGTTTCCCAGCTGGGAAGCAGTCATCAATGCTGAGAAGAAATAGACATGGAAGCCAGCTGCCAGAAAAGGATCCTTTAATTCAGGAAGGCAAGAAAATAGTCACACAGTGTCCCTGCCTTGCAAGCAGAGTGGCATGATAAGTTTATGGATTTTTATACCCGTTTTCCCTTTGAAGTTTGTGTGGTTTGATGAGATTTTGTGTGTGCCTTTAGTTAAGATGATTGCTTTGAATTCTGTCTTCCTGCCTTAATGGGTTAATCCTGTTCCTGGGGCTTTCTTTCCCATCTTGGGGGTTAATTCTGCCAGGAAATAGGAAAAAGAAAGTTCCAGGTAAATTATTTTTAGCCTGATTCTCCTCATCTTAATGACTCTATTTAAATTTTTCTAGTATCAGCTCTGTTAGCAGGGCTGCTCTGAGTTTTTCTTTCAGCTGCTGATTCTTGGTTTTCTTAAAGGGAAAAGGGTTGACTTGAGTCTCTTGGCACTGTTTTCTGAGGTTTCTGGTGCTATGATGTTTCTGGCACTGTCCTTTTGGGGTATACTTCCCCACAGTATGTTGGGCTATAATTTCTTTTTGCATGAAGACTGATACAAAGAATGAGTTAAGCAGCTCTGCTTTCTCCCTACTGTCTGTTACTTCCTTGCCATCTTCTCTCTTTAGTGAACCTACTGTTTCCTTGACATTTTTCTTGTAATTAATATATTGAAAGAAACATCTTTTTATTATCCTTGACTTTTGTAGCAAGTCTTAGTTCATTCTGAGCCTTGGCTTTCCTGACTTCATCTTTGCATGTTCTGGCTCTCTGTTGATAATCAGCCTTAATTATGTGTCCTTCTTTCCATTTTTTGTGCTTGTCCTTTTTGTCTTTCAATTTGTCAGAGAGATCTTTGTACAGCCATGATGGTTTCTTCTTGAATTTCTTTTCTTTTCAGTGGTATTGTGCTGGACTGGGCTCATATTATCTCGTTATTCAGAGTTTCGCATGATTTTTAGTTGTTTTCCCCTTTAGGATTTTCATCCATGGAATCTTTCCTATGCTCTCTAGGAGTTTGTTCAAATTAGCTCTTTTAAAGTTTAAGGCACTGGTTGGATTATTTTCTATTGCTTGTGTTTGCATTATATTGAATTCCAGTATGACATGGTCACTTTCATCCAAAGGTCCAGCAACCTCACCTCCCTCTATCACTTCTTCTCTATTAGTAAGAATTAGGTCCAGTATAGCTTTATTTCTAATTCCCCCCTTTTCCTTTTGGATGATAAAATTATCAGCTAGGTTGGTTAGGAATCTGTCTGATATTCCACTCACCACAGAGTTGGTCTCCCAGTTAATATCTGGATAGTTAAAAGTCTTCCATTATTACGGTGGTATGCTTCCTGCATACATTTGTTAACTGGTTGGCAAAGAGTTCGTCTATTTCTTCTGATTGGTTGGGTAGCCTGTAATATGGCAATGTCAGTTTTTTTCCTTTATATTGACCCATATACATTCTGGAGAGGTTTTATATTTGAACATGTGCATTTCTATATATATGTAGTGATCTCTCACATATAATGCAACTCCACCTCCTCTTTTCCATCACATCACCACATAGGATCTCTGGAGCTAAGTGTGAATGACCATTGGGTTCTTGGTCACCTCTCTTATTAAGGCTCTTCTCCCCGGATTGCTCAATTTGACTGGGTAACCAGCTCTTGGTTGTGCCAAACTTCTTCCATTTGAGAATTATGGAGGTCATAGTGCTCTTAGGAACCTTTAGTGCAGCAGTAATTTTATTGTAGCCTTCCCCAGATCTTGTCTTGCAATAAACCTCTCTCTGAGCTCATAGGCAGTTCCTTTGACCTTGTGGTTTTTGCTTTACTACAGTACAGTATGCATTGTCAGCTGCGACTTCTATAGAGAGGTGTGTGCTTTTCCAAATCATGTCCAATCGACTTAATTTACCACAGGTCGATTCCAATCAAGATGTAGAAACATGTCAGCGATCCAGAGAAACGGGAGGCACTGGAACTAAATTTCAAGTGTTGTTGCAAAGGATCCAAATACTTATACCAATGTGATATTTCAGTTTTTTCTTTTTAATAAATTTACAGATGTTTCTAAAGTTCTATTTTCACTTTGTTACTTTGTCACTATGGGATTAATGAGAAAAAAATGAATTTCAGCCACTGTTAAATCAGGCTGCAGCATAACAAAATTGACAAAAGTGAAAGGGGTCTGAATACTTTCTGAATGCACTGTATATGTGTGTTCTCAGATACAACATACAACTTTTTAACATTGATTGTTTTAGGGCTTGTTATAGCTCTCTGCAGGTATATTCAAAATTCAATTCATATATTGATTTATACTTATAGTACAATAGGCCTGCTTAGAACTTCTGTGTGTATGATTGTGCATATACGTCTTAGTCTATCCCTCCCTTTGAATAGTCAGACAATAATACACACATACAATATGTTAGTTCAACTAGTTCTAGCAGTGATAGTTAAAAGATGATTGGTTTGGTTGGTAATGGCTGGAATGCAGCTGAGTTGGGTTTAATAGATAACATGGCTTTCACAATTCCTGGATCATTTCAGCTTCTAAATTTTTCAAGTACTACTCTAAAACCCTTAACATTTTGTTTCTAAATTATTTGTTTAGTTGAACTACTCAGATTTAATGTAGCAGTAGCATCATCACTTTGTTGATTGAGACATTGGGTGAGCTGCTTTTATTTAAATATAGTAGTGTATATAGTTTGATCAATGATTAGAGGCTAAGTAAGAAGAATTCAATGGGAAACAGTGCCTTTTGATCAAATAGTACATTACTATTTGATCAAATAGTACATTATATATTTATTTTTATTTATTTATTTGATTTGTCAATCGCTTACAAGATACAGGTATAAGAATAAACATAGTTTTGAACACATGAGATGGATACTTATAAGAAAAATAAAAAGAAACAATAGGACAGGGACGGTAGGTACAATTGGTGCGCTTATGCACCCCACAGGCCTCTTATGGGGGTGAGGTCAATAGTAGACAGTTTAAGGTTAAAGTTTTTGGGGTTTGGGGAAGAAATCACAGAGTCAGGTAGAGTATTCCAGACATTGACTGCTCTGTTGCTGAAGTTGTATTTTCTGCAATCAAGTTTGGTGCAGTTAACCTTGAGTTTGTATCTATTGTGTGCTCTTGTATTGTTATGATTGAAACTGAAGTATTCATTGACAGGTAGGACATTGCAATGTATGATATTATATACTATATTTAGATCGAACCAAAGGCGGTGTAGTTCTAGGTTTTCTAGGTCTAGAATTTCAAGTCTGGTGGCATAAGGTATTCTGCAATGAGTAGAGGAGTGGAGAACTCTTCTTGTGAAATATTTCTGGACATTTTCAATTATGTTAATATCCGATACATGATATGGGTTCCAGACTGATGAGCTGTATTCAAGTATAGGTCTAGCAAATGTTTTGTATGTTCTAGTCAGTAGTGTGATATTACCAGAGAAGAAGCTACATAGGATTAGATTAACAACTCTTAATGCTTTTTTGGCTATGTAGTTACAATGGGCTCTAGTACTTCGATCATTAGAGATGAGTATTCCAAGGTCTTTGATAGAGTTTGGATCCTCAACAAGGTCTTGACTATTCAGCTTGTATTTTATTTTCTGATTTTTTTTTCGCCAATATGTAAGACAGAGCATTTATCTGTTGAGATTTGAAGTTACCCTTTGATTGACCATTCTGATACATAGTCAAGGTCTTTTTGGAGGGTAGTAGTATTGCCTGTGGTGTTGAATAGCTTTACATCATCAGTGAAGAGAACACAGTTGCTCTTAATATGATCACAGAGGTCATTTATGTAGAGTATGAAGAGAGTTGGTCCTAAAACACTGCCTTGGGGGACACCACTGTTGACAGGTACAGAATTTGATAGGACGCTCCCAATTTTGACCATTTGTTGTCTGTTTTACAGGAATGCTTCTATCCAGTTATGTAGGTGTCCAGAGATACCGTAAGATTTTAGTTTTATTAGTAGTCTATCATGTACCACTGAATCAAAGGCTTTACAGAAGTCTATGTAGATTGCGTCTATTGCTTTACCCTGATCGAGTTGTGTAGTCCATATGTTTTTGCAGTGTAAGAGTTGCAGATTACAGGGTAGTTTTTTTTCTGAAACCAGTTTATTAGAGAGTAGGTTGTTTGTCTCTAAATGGAGGATAATGGATTGGTTAATAATTGTTTCCATGACTTTACAGATGACGCAGCATAAGGAGATTGGTCTGTAATTTTCAACTAGGCTGGGGTTTCCCTTTTTGAAGATGGGGATGACCGTGGCTTGTGTCCATAGTTTTGGCAAGGAGCTGGTTCTGAAAGATTTTTCAAAGATTATGCTTAGAGGTTCAGCTATGGCAGTGGATAGCTTTTTTAAGTAGTAGGCACATATTCCGTCCGGTCCAATAGATAGGGATGGTTTTAGATTGTGCAGTGCTTTTTCAACAATGTCTTCTGTAAAATCGATATGTATTAGATGATTGTAGTTGTCTGTGGTTCGACTAGGAAGCACTGGGCTTGATCCATTGCTGTTTACAAATATTGAGCCAAAGAATGTGTTAAAGAGGTTTGCTTTGATGGTGTCATCGTTGCAGTCTTTGCCATTAGGTCTTTTCAGGGGTGGGATGGACCTTGAGTCTTTTAGTTTTAGTTTTTTAGTTTTTAGTTTTAGTACATTTTGGGTTTTATAGAGAAATCTATCTCCTATTCAGGTTGACAGCAGAAGCCAAATTGATTTTAACTAGCCTTTTCCAACCTTTTTATCTTGGAAGAATCTTGAAATAATGTTCAGGTCTTGGGGAATTCTCTCCTTCAGGCATATAAAAACTGTTACATACACAGTTCACAGTGCACTAGCATGATCGATAAGTTTGTGTTTATGATTATCTAATATTGTCCTCTTTTAAGGAAAGAATGTTATTTTTCTGTGGATTTGTTTATTTTGGCCCACATTAAACTCTTTTGTTGGATTCCTCCTCCCTTGCAAAGGACATATACTATAATATAAGCCGGGTAGGGAAAACCTTCTTAAAAAGATTTCCTTCTTATTTTTTTTATCTTATCCCAATAGGCCTAAAAGTCTTATCACAAATTTCTATTCTATAAGATACTAATGAGGAATGGTATCTGCATACATACATTTCCTGCCTATTTAAAATTAAAAATGACTTTTTGTCCCCCAGCTTCTTCTTCTTCTGTTTTTTGAAAATTTTATTGATTTTTAAAAACAAACATAAACAAACAAAACATAGAACATAAAATACATCTTTTTTGAAAGCAGTCTGATCCCAGGTTACATCTCTTCATGGAGACACAAATTCAAATTCATGCTCATTTTTATATTCCATTCCATATCTTATTACCATTCTACATTTTCTATATAACTTCTCTCCTCTTTCAACTTTCTTAATGTTATTTTATTTATTTCATCTCAATTCAAATCATCATACTTATATTCTTTTGTCTGTCCTGTTTCAGCTGTCTATTATCTTTTCTCATTAAGCAAAATTTCTCCTATGATCACTGATTGGAGTATGACGCCTTTATATCTTTCCCCTAAAATTATAACACTTAATAAAATACATCACTTCCATTCGGATTCTGCTTGGTACATTTTAAAACTATACAATGTATTTTAAAAAAAGAAAAAATTATAAATATATAACATAATTAAAACAACAATCCATACCAATTCAATTCTATCATTAATATTAATATTCATTTAAATATTGAACATTTTACACATTACTTTTCGAATAAGTATCATACTTCTATGGAAACACTTATAAACTTTCCATAATTACTTCCCTCCCACTTCACTTATATTTTATAAAATGTTGAGTAGTTAAAATGTTCCCATTCCTTCCTAATTCAATTCTCTCATTTATTTCATTTCATTTATTTTGTTCACAAAAGTTTCACTAAATTACACTAACTATTTTATTCCACTTTTTAATCATATGTTGTTTCCAATTTTCAAACATTATTTCTATTACAAATATAACAATACAATCTTATGTACCTTTACAGAATCTCCTTTTCAGTTAAATTTTCACCCATTATCTCTGAATAAATCCTGTTTCTTTACATCTTGCTCCAGACCTTTGTAACTTCTCTTCCCTTCCTTCTTCCCTTTCTTCTATCTCCCCTTTTTACCCCTGTCTCTCCACCTCTATTTCCCTCTTCTGTATTCCCCTTTTCTGATGCTTTCGAACATTATATCCCCTTTTCACATTATTTTTCCCTTTTTTGGCTGTTTTTAAGGTCTTAAATTCTCCATTCTCTTTCCCCCTTTTCTTCCCCAGATAGAATTACTTGTTCATTAAAAATGGTTTCTTTGTCCCAATCTTCTTGTTGCGCAGTCTTTTCTTGTTGTTTCTTGTAAACACCGATCGCCATTTCTAAGAATTGAAAAGTAGAGCCAAAAGAGCCCTTCCCTTCTTGTTCCACTTCTTTATATTTTTTAAATTCAATTTTCAGTTCATCCAGTTCATCCAGTTCATCCAGAGGTGATGCCATTGTAGAGTTTTTTTTTTAAAAAAACCACCCAATTGTTTTTAGTCATTCAAAGGTGATTTCCAAAAGTCCCAAAGTTACCAAACAATCCGAATACACACAAGCTGTTTCTTTTGACACTTTCTTCTTTTTTCACTTCTTCTTCTTGGGGTTACTATTTAGTTGCAAAGTTCCAGTTAAAATATATCCTTTAGAAGTCTTGTTAAGATTTAACTTTAAATTCTTTTGAATTCCAAGCAGTCTCCTCCTTCCAAGTCCTGCCCTTATTCTTTTCCTCTCCCTTTCTACTTATAGCAAAAAAAGGATTTTTTAGTGTTCGGAAATCTTTATTGTCTCTTTGGCATTTAATTATATTTCCAGTTTAATTACCTGTTGATGCCAAAGTGGATTTTTCCGATTTCTTTATTCAGATCTTCTTGTTGTCAGCGTGAGGAAGGAGAGTGAAGAAAAGAAAAACTTTCCCTTTTCACTTTTGTTCACTGCTTCTGACTCTTCTTTGGGAACGATGTATCTTTTGCAAAATTTAAATTCCAGGATACCTTAGTTGTTACTTTTTGTCCCGGTCAGCCAAAAACTTTCACTTCTTAACTTCCTCCTACACTTTCTTTTCTGGCTGAGTGCTTCTTTGAGGCGGCCATTTCTGACCGCCGCACTTACCACCTTCGGGAAAGGGAGTTTAGCCAGCTGAGGAGGAGAGGTGCGGCTCCCCTTGACCCTGCTGGGTCTCCCCATCTTCACCACCTCTACGGGGTGGCTTAGCCCCGAGGCCTGCTGGCTCGGGGCGGTCCAGCGGCAAGCCCAGGCAGAAACCGGGCACGATCGCGGATTCCTGCCTGCTGCTGAAGCCCTGCAAACAAAAAAAAGAAACTTCTTTTTTTAAAAAAGTTACATTTAGCTTACATTTCTTGAAATTAACCTTTTTGTTTCCCCTTCATGCATTTTAAAAACTCATGCCAACATAATTATTTTTTGTCAAATAATAGGCCTAGACAAAAAACAATATTGATTTTTTTCACTCATATTCTCTTGTTGCCTTAGCAACCTCTCTTGGAATTCCAGTTGAGAAATGTTTCAAATGAATGAATTTATTTTATTTATAGTTCACCTATTTTTCATGAACTCAAGATATTTTATAAGGAGATCCCTCTTTGTTCAGTATTTACTTATCTATTTACAACAATCCTGTGAGGTAGTCTAAACTGGGACAAAACAACTGTCCCAGACTGGATTTGTAACTGGCTGACAAACTTTATCCCAAAATTAGTCCTTAATGGTATTACATCTTCATAGAAAGTAACGGAAGGTTTTTCTAGCGCAGGAGCATTTCCCCTCCAGAGGGACCGATCTTACTGCTGCAATGTCCCAGGAAACCAGCCCTCTGCCGTTTCCTCTGGCGCAGTCAAGCTCAGCCTACAGTGGAGTCTACCGAGGCAACAGGGGGCAGCTGGCCCACCTGGGCAACCCCAGCCTCCACCAAATTGGCAGGTGCCACCTGTCTGGGCTTACCATCCCCAGCATGGCTGGGTCTAAGCCCAGTGGACCCCTGACCCCGCTGCCCCAGCCTGTAGCTCCCCCCAGTTCAGAGCTACCTTTGATGGAGACCCGAACAACCTGGCATTTTATTTGAACCGGGTGTGGGACCACATTGATCAGTATGGGGTTGACTACCCCAGTGACCAAGCAATCGTGCGGCTATAACTGACAATCTGACAGGGGAGGCAGCAAGGTGGGTGACCCAACTACATGATGTGAATGTGCCTGATAGCAGTATTCCAGTGTTTGAGGGGCTGCCACAAAGACCAGACGGTCAACTTTTTGTTCAAAGCACCAGAAGGCAAGCAAGACACAATGGATGGAAACTACTGAAAGAGAACAAACTGGAATTAAGGAAAAACTTTCCAAGAGTGAGAACAATTAACCAGTGGAACAGTTTGTCTTCAGAAGTTGTGGGTGCTTCATCACTGGAGGTTTTTAAGGACAGACTGGACAGCCACTTGTCTGAAATGGTATAGGGCCTTTTGCTTGAGCAAGGGGTTGGACTAGAAGACCTTCAAGGTCCCTTCCAGCTCTATTTTGATTCTCATCCAGTCAGCCTCAGTATTGATTCCTGGCAACTGCCTGGACTAGTCCCTGAAGTTTTCTTGGTTTTTCCGAATTGGTTTACCCTTGCTTGCTTCCTATGGCTGAGAAAGAGGGACTAACCACTACACCAAACCACTGGCTCTCTCTAAGAATAGAAATATTACTAATTAAATATTATTTTTTGCAAATCAAAAGTACAGTTTAAAAGTACTATTTTAAATATCAAAAGAAATATTCTTTTATTATATAATAAAAAACATCAGATAATAAAAGCATCTGGTTTTCAAAATGTAATTAAAATTTTGTCCTAAAAGTATGCTTTAATAACATAAACTTATTAAAATGGCTTTGAGGGCAGTTTTTTTATAACTTTTTATTGTACAGTTCACCACCCAATATCTTCTGAATAAGCAGTACAAAAGTGCTGTAGACTAATAAAAAGAGTGCAAGGCATAATAAACCAGAATATCCCAAACACAAATGTGTGCTGAGTTCATACAATGCTAAGCCAAAAGTCAACGAAACCCATGGCTTAATGCGGGGGTGGAGCAGTTTCTCTGTTCTCCAGCAATCAGAAGGATTGTTCCAAATGCCATTGGATGGGATGCAACCAAAGTTTTTGCTTGTATTTGGAGGGCAAAAGTTAAGACATAGAGCTTTAGCCAGTTCCTTATACCACTCTAATGCCTGGCTGAAGATGTTGATTCTTCCCAATTTAGAGGTATCCTGGATATCAAGTCTGACCATTAAAGGCAATCTCCAGAAAGCCGATATAATACAGTGGATCAAAGACTGAGCTATGAACTGCTTCAAATCTATTTTTTCCTATGGACATAATAGGTTATCTTAGACGTGATATTTGGTTCAGGTCCTCAACTTAAATATGTGTATAACCCTATTGTTATAAATGTTATGACAGTAAAATTCATGTGAAGTGAGTTGAACATGTGAAAATGTTACAGAAAATGTTACTGTTACTTCTCTTTTATCACTAATGAAATGGGGCAAAACATTCAATCCCCATACAAAATCTCTCCCTGAAATGACCATATTATATTGCATTCTACTGTAAATGCTGCCACAACTGATTCTTTATCTAAACTGGATACATTATAATCATAATTGTGGAGTAGGTTTTATTAGATGCTGTATTTTATTTATTATTTATAAATCATATTTATATAGCTGCTATCTCACAATCAAGTGACTCTGGGTGGCAAAGAACAAGATTAAGAACAAAGTACATTTTCCAAGGCAGACAGAGAATTTTTCAGAAGGCTGATACTTTTCCCAATGTTCTTTGCAATATTTAGTTGCAGAAACAATAAATTTCTTTTGAGGATTCTCACATTATATTTATATGCTAGTTCCAGAAAAACATATAATCTGCTGATATTAGTTGAGGAACAACATTTAAATTCAACAAAACAAAATGAGAAAGTAATCAATCATAGCTCAATGGAAACATAAGTGCTTGGAAGCAATGTCCCTCAGTTCTTTTCCAAGATCTCCACTGGATGGGTTCTCAGGAAGGAGCTGAAAAGCTCCCTTGAAAGATGTAGGAAAGAGCAACAAAGACAATAACGGGGTCTGGAGGCTAAATCGCACAATCAATGGTTAAGGGAACTAGGTATGTCTATTCTAATGAAGAGTAGGACTAGGGTTGACATGATAGCAGTCTCCCAATACAGTACAACCTCTGGTCATGAATGCTCTGACCACGACCAAAAAATTCACAATTGTTTTTCCAGTGGCCAATTTTCCCTTCTGCACCATTTTTTGGGGGGTAGGTGCCTAATTTTCAAAATTAGGTTTAGGTCATGACCAATTCGGGTTGCGACCAAAGTTATGGAACAAATTATGGTTGTGACCAGAGGTTCTACTGTACTTGAGATACTGTCACAGAAAATAAAGGGTTGACCTGTTCTCCAAGGCATGTGAGGGCGGGAGAAGAAATAATGGCTAGAAGATCATCAAAGAGAGAGCCAACCTAATATTAAGGAGAAATGTCTTGCCAATGGAACAGCTTCCATGCAGAAGTTGTGGGAGGTTTTCAAGAAGAGATTGGACAGCCATTTGTCTGGAATGATATAAAGGCAATGCCTTGGGTAGGTGTTGGACTACAAAACCTCCAAGTTCCCTTCCAGGCCTATGATTCTAAGTCTTCTGATGGAGATCATAGAAGCAATGTTGCCAGGCAGAGCATACAGGAGAGGGCTAGATGGATCAATAGTCTAGGCTTGGAGAATCAGCTCCAATTCAACTTTTTCAGGGTCCAACAATGATGAAATATCAACTACAACAAATGTCATGCAGAGTTTCGCTTCCAGCTCTCAACAGTGCCTCTTGCACAACATCTCAGAACTCTGCATAATTTCTAGATGTCATACCATGCTATTAAGAAGAAAAAACTCTTTAATGGGATTATCATGTGGTGGAGAAGACAGAGATGTCAGATAAAATAGTGATTACACAAACATTGCCTCTTTTACAATATTTCCTGTGGTTTTCCTGAGGCATAAAGTTTCCGATTCTCAATTAAAATTTCTCTATGGTAACAAAATATTGTAATGAGTTAAATAAACAGAAGGCAAAGATAATGCAGTTTCAAAATGTATGTTATGTTACCAATGAATCTTTGTTTTTATTTATTTTAGTATGTTACCAATGAATTTTTCCTTTTAAAGCAGACTTGCTTCTCAGCAACTTTTAATGAAATTGAAATCATGTAATTGAACATAGAACCGTAGGGATGGAAGGGTACTTGGAGATTTTCTACTCCAACCTCCTGCTCAAGGCAGGAGACTTTTTAATATCACGGCCAAATGGTTGTCCAGTTTTGTTTTGTTTTTTGAAAACCTGCAATGATGGAGCACCCATAACTCCCTGAGACAAGTTATTCAGTTGACTAATTGTTCTGTCAGAAAATTTCTTACCCCTGATTTCTAGGTTGTATTTCTTTTTCACAAGCTTCCAACCATTACTTTTTGCCTTTGGTGCTTTGGAGAATAACCAACCCCCTCTTCTCTATGACAGCCCCTTGAGTACTAGAAGACAGTTGTCATGTTCCCCCAATCCTTCTCTTTTGATAGGCTAGAGCAGGGGTGTCAAACTTGATCCCATCACGGGCTGTAATCAGGATTTTGTTTGCCTTTGGGGGGCTGGGGTGGGTGAGGCCTGGTTGTCACAGCCAACTAGGTGAGTGGAGCCAGGGTGGGCCAGGGCCAGAGCAGCATGGGCCAGGCCCTCGCTGTCTCCAAGATGGCCCCTTGGGTCAACTCTGGGTCCATTGTGGACCAAATTTGGCCTGAAGGCCACATATTTGACACCCCTGGGCTAGAGCATACCAAGCTCCTTCAATTGTTGAAAACTTTATCATCTTTCTTGCTCTTCTCTGTATACTTTCCAGGTCTCAACATCTTTTTTGTATCACACTGACCAGAACTGTACACAGTATTCCAAGTACAGCTTGACTAATGCACTATAAAGTGGTATTGTCACTTCTCATGTTCTTGATGCAGCCCAGGAGCAGTACACTGCTGGTTCATATTAAGTAGTGGTCCACTATAACCCTTTCTCAGTTATTACTGTTCAGCCCGGTACCAGTTATTTTATACTTATGCATTTGGTTTTTCCTGCCTAAATCCAGGATCTTACTTTTCTCATTATTGAACTGCATGTTTTGGATAAATCCTAATGCTCAAGTCTTTCAAGATCCTTCTGAATTTTTAATCTATCTCCAAAGTTTTAACAATTTCCCCCAGCTTGGTGTCATCTGCAAATTTAATGAGCTCCCCTTCTCATTTAACTCATTTATGAAGATATTGAAGAACACTAGGCTTAAGACAGAGCACTGCATGCTTTCCTCCATGGAGATGTAGTTCCCTTAAGAACTACACACTGGGTGTGATTGGTCTGCCAATTGCATATTCAACTGGTTTGGTTTGGAAGAATCCTGTCTAATATGAAGAATCCAATAATCAAGTTTAAATTCTACTCCTTTTCATTCCTGTTACCTTCTGAAACTAGATTTTTTAGCAAACTATGCAGAAATCTTCACTGGATCTTCTAGAGCAGGGGTGTCAAACTTGATTTCATTGAGGGCCAGATCAGCATTGTGGCTGTCCTCCTGGGGCGGGAGGGGTGGAGGGACATGGCCGGGGTGGTCGCAGCTGACTGGGGGTAGCCGGGGCATGGCCAGCTTGACGTTGCTCACATGGGTGGTGCCTATGGGGTTGGGTTGGGTTAGGGAGGGAATGTCCCACAGTATGAGGTGAGGTATGAAAGGGAGGCAGGGCAGATACAGCCAGAAATCACTGGATAGGCCACTGCCTGCTTGCTGCCCTTTGAATGTGGGTGGTGGTAAATGGTTTCTGGCAGTAGCCTTAGCCTGACTGCCCCTCAGATGGCCAGCTAGAAAAGCGGCAGTGCCAAGGTGCATCAGGTGCACAACAGCAGAGCTTCGCAACAGCAGGCCCAGCAGGACGAGGGGGAAGGTGCAGCCCTTCCCTGCCCACTACCAGACCCAACACGTGGCACCTGGCTGGGCTTCCCCGAAATGCAGTGGGTGGCGGGGTAGAAAGTGGCACCCATCCCAAGCCTGGAGGAAGAAGGACTTACTGTGGGAAGTGGGGCTTTGAGTCCTCCAAGTGTTGCCTCTGCGCAGCCCTGTGATTGACAAGGTGGCAGGTGGCAGGTGGGAGCCAGGCAGACACTACTGTTGTGGGCAAGCTGACAGGAAAGGGAGAGCAGAGCAGGGGGAGACTGCACAGCCCTCCTGAAGCTCATCTGCCCCTTGTTCTCCAGCCAGGCCGAGTGCGGCCGCTCCAGCCACAGCCTCAGGGCTCCCTGGTGGCTGCCCCCTAACCATGCCCACCATACCAGCCCTCCACCTGGGTGGCCGGCTTGCCTCTCCAGCTGCTTCCCCATGATTCTTGCGCTCCCCGGCCTACTCTGCGCTCACTCCAGCCACAGCCTTGGGGCTCCCTGGTGGCTGTCCCAATCATGCCAGCCTTCTACCTGGCCAGCCTGCTTCTCTGGCCACTGCCCAACAATTCTTGTGCCCCCCGCCTGGTCCATGCCCACTCCAACCACAGCCTCTGGACTCCCCTCACCCCCATTGTGCCAGGCCTCCACCTGGCTGGCTCACCTCTCTGGCCTCTGCCCCAAGATTTTCGTGCTCCCCGGACTGCTCCTCACCCACTCCAGGCCTGTTTCTCACCCAGTCCAGCCACAGCCTCGAGACTCCTCAGTGGCCACAGTGTCCCACCTCTCCCTCTCCCCAAGCAGGGGGCTGCTGGGCACAGAGCAGATAGGGGAGCATGAGAATTGTGGGGCAGTGGCAGGAGAGGCAGGCCAGCCACCCAAGTGGAGGCCTGGCATGGTGGGGGTGGCCATGGGGCTGCTGCCTCCTGGGGAGAGTGGGTGGCTAATGGCAGTGGCAGAGACTGTGGCTGCGTTCCCCATCTGCGAGGAGGAGGCAATGGCGGTGGCATCCGAGGGATAAGTGATAGATGAGGCAACACTGGCCCACTGCCTCCTCTGCACACACGCACACGCTGGGATAAGGTAGGCTGGGCATGGGTGTGCATGCGCCTGTCTCCTCCTGCACGCACATGCACATGCACATGCCAGGATAGTGTGGGCCTGGTTGAGGCGATGCGGGCCATCCCATTACAATTTCTAGTATGGCCACAGGGGTCGGATCCAACCACGTTGTAGGCCAGATCTGGCCCAAGGGCATTGAGTTTGACGCCCCCTGTTCTAGAGAATCTTTCTAAATTACTTCGATAAATCTCTCACCCCTGTTCTTATTACTGTATTTATTTATACTCTCTTTTTATTGAGAAGCAAAGGAAAGAGGAAATGTTTTCCAATGACAAGCATGAAAGAGAACAGCGGATGAAACAAAATTAAATAATTTCCCTGAGGAAAGAGTGAGATTATTACTAAAGAAAACTATGTAAATAGTAGGTCACTTATATTAGTCCAGAATATTGACTGGCATCAATGCAGACCTAGTTTAATCAATGGAACAAATTGTTCTCCCAGTCACCCACATGAGCAAATAAGACTGCCCACTGTGAGCAAGAGTGGAGAATGTATTCTACTGTGTGAGAGTTTTGCTGGCAGCTGATCATATTGGGCAAGGCAACATCAGGAGAACATCTTAAATATGCCCGGGGTGGTTTCTAGAACAAACAAGGGTTCTAAAGGACGAAGAGAACATTTTTTAAAGATGAATCTGGTTGTCTACCTCAAGCCTAAGAATTCTTAACTAAACAAAAAGGAATGATTTCCATGAATGGTTAGGAGATAACCACTAAAAAACAGTCAAATATTTAGATTATTCATCAACCTAAACATACCACCAAAATGCAGGTCATGGCTACTCTGTAGCCTCACTGGTACAAAAGGGTAATTAATCATAGTTTATGCTGGGAAGAACCCCAAAGCAGACACCAAAAACCTCCTGAAATAGGAAAAAGGAAAAACTAATGCCAACCCACAGCATTCTTCTTCTAATTATTGCTTTTGATACAAAGTAATAGTTAACATCATAGATTATCTCTGGGAAAGTTGTGTTGATGTAAGATGGGTGTGAATATCTAAATTTGACATTGACCTGAAATCTAAATATATCAAGAATGCAGTCCTAAACATACTTTTCTAAAATCAATGGGACCTGTGTGTAAAACATGTCTGTAGCTAATATTACAGTGTCTAATAGTAAAGTGCAACAGGGTTGGCAAAGAAAACATTGGGAATCTTTTTTCTTTCTTTCCAATGCTGTCTTCCTCAGTAGAGTACCTCTAATTTGGCAACTGTTCTTTGTCCCACCATCTCTTTGTTTGCCCAGCCAATTTATAGCCTAATGATTTTTAGCTTTGGTATACAAATCTAATAACATAATAGATGAGCAGATTTATAAAGTTGGAAGGTACTTTAGAGGTCTTAGTCCTTTTTTATTGTTTTCAATATAAGCCTTAACTCACTCTGAGTTAGACCGTTCCATAATTCTTCTTCAATTATGTTTCCTACCTCCCATTTCCTATACATAGAATTCTTTATTGGACAAGTGTGATTGGACACAAAAGGAAATTGTCTCCAATGCATAAGCTCTCAGTCTACATATAAGCAACAAGTGATAAATCATAATCATAAAATACAATCATAAATCATAAGTGACAATACTCAGTGATAATCATAGGATAAATAAAAGCAAATAAATCATAAGATACAAAAACATACATGTCCTGTTTTCAATCAGAGGAATTGAGCTTGTTAGTGATTGGAACCTCAGTAATGGAGACAAGCGGATTGTTTTCAGCTGACTTAAGAATAAATGAAGGCCATTGAAATGATGTTGGGGATAAACCAGGCTTTAGAAGCAAGTGTAAGTTAGTGTGTTTTGAATACCCCATCTTTTCCTCAGCATTGGAGTTTAATGGTGTAGGGTATTATTATTTATTCCTTTTATCTTTTATTTCTTTTATACATCCACTCATGCTTCCACTTTCTCAGCACCAAACTAATAAAAATTGACAGATAAAAACCTTCCCCAAAGGAAAAGGAATCCCATGGAGAGAGGAATGGAAAAGGGGGGAGAAAGAGAAATAGAACTGGGAACTTATACAAATAGGCCTTGAAGGCCATGAACTGAGACTTGAGTGAATAAATTGCCATAATGGAGGCAGTGGTAGTGGGAATATTATCCCAGTTTAAACTAAGTCTATTAAAGCTATTAGTTATGTTCCTACCCGTGATGAATCATTACACCTTAGTGCACGTGTATAGGATTTAACTGAGATTTAAGGGAGAAGTTATTGTTCCTGTGGCCCCTTCCTCACGGGTCCCAATTATGTTTCGACACCGCAAGAGAAGCTAAAGTCGTCAGTTCTCCTAAAACTCGAACCTCTTCGGACACTGGAAAGTTCCCGTGACTGGCTGATCCCGTAGGGACCAAATATGACCGGCTGGCGGGATTCGCTGAGCTGCAGCAAGAACTGCAGCAGCCCCCGCTCTCACTCCCCAGAGACCCTCTAAAATTTAGCCCCGTTCAAAGCTTTTGGAAGAGAGACCTTTGTTTGCTCTGTAACGCAACTCCCGGGCCGTGACGCTACCACTCCGCTTGGGCCACTTGGAAAGGCATTGCCGTCCGAAAGGCGTGTCTCCGGCGAGGCCCTCCTCCTTCTCCTGTTCTCCCCTGTAATGCCTCGTGGGGGTCCCTGTGGCTAGGAACTCTATATAAATCCAATGTGACCCAGGGATCTGCCCTTCTCGCAGCCTGTAAGGGTTGCGCCAGACGAGAGAAGCGAGGACTGAAAGGAGGTAAGAGAATTTGCAAGTTTCCCCCCCATCCCACTTTATCAACCCGATCAAATTGGTTTTTGCCTCCAGTTTCAAACACGATCCGTTTATTTTCCCGACAGCTTTCCAAGATGCCGGACAGCCGATCAAAGCGAGCGATTCTTTTGGTATTGACCCTTTGTTCAGGGGCAGGGGTCTGGGGTTCTCAACCCCGCGGGGGAAAAGGCAAAAGGGAAACGCAGCAGCATATCGTTCAGCCCTCTCTGCCGGTCGGCCAGAACAGACGTGAGTAATTCTGGGATGAGCAGTAGCGGCTTTTTCAAGGGAGTGGAAACGGTCGGATCCTGGACGCTTTGATAAAACCGAAATCAAGCTTAAGGAGCATACCGAAAATTGAAACTTTGGATGGTTATGAAAGGGGAGTAAAATTTACAGTATGAATGTGTTAATAGCTCTTTCTTGAGTCTACTCAGGTCCTCAGATTGAGATGAGGAAAATTTTTCAGAAAACAAAACCGATGATGGGGAGTAGTATTTTTGAACTTAACTTTACGTAGGGATTTAGCAATGCCTGTCCAAGTGTCTTACAGAGCGGTACAGCAATTTAGGACAACCTTTTAATGGTGCCAGAGTTACTTCCCTTGTGGTCTTATGTCTCCAGTTAGCTTTGCAACCTATCCACGATTGCAGTTTGATAATCCATAATGGACTTTTGGATGTGAAGACACACTGGACAGCTAGAACATTTCTGGTGCACAAGATGGTTAAATCATGAAACAGCTTTGTCCAGGAATTTTGCAGATTAGTTAAACTGAACCCTGTTGTTGAGAGGGGGAATCCTCTTGGTTATTATATCCAATTTTTCTGCCAAGGAATTCAAGCTTGGGTTTCCCTTGAGACTCAAGCCTAATTAAGATTTATATATTGCATTGAGGCCAAAGATAATTATGTCTGAATACTGAAGGCCTCCTGATTAGATTGGGCACCCTACTCTTGGGGACATCTGGTTAAAAAAAAGGTTTGCCGCTTCCCAAGCTTTGCCAATTTGCTCTGGCAGGGTGGAAATTCTTAATTTTTATTTTTCTCATTGACACCAGTGAGAAGCAAAACTATCTCATCAGATTTGGCAAATTTGTGAAGATGTTGCGAGAACAACTTTTTTTGTTTTTGTTTTTTAATCCAATTGGAGATGGACTCTTAGTGGTTAAATTCCATATTTTAGGGCCTGCTGGTGGAAACCTTATTTGTATATATATATTGATTTTTTATAAGTTTCCTGGTCTTTTATATTCTTCATTGCTGAGAAAAGGGATTCTTGTCTGGGACTATTTCTCTTTCACACACATCTGCTCGTTGAGGGTAAATTAATTTTCCTGAAATCCAGACATTTCTCAAAAAGGGTGTAGTTAGCATTGCATTTTTTCACTGCAGTTATACCAGCTAAAGAGACAAATGAGAAAATCTAGAAAGGATAGATTTCTATTTGTTCTCTTTTCTTACAGGAGGACTGGAAGCAAAAATTTATTAATTATATTGACTTGAAAGTAAAAAAGTGGAAGGCCATCTTTTCATGCTGTAAAAACGGACTTTAAAGTTAAGGTGTTTGAATTAATTTAGAAAAGAATAGAACATTCTTTTTCATTTTAAAATTAAGAAAAAAGATGCTGAGATAACACTTTTAAATTGTTTAGAAAGTATGATTTTTCCTTAAAGCAGTCATCTCAGGAAATGATAAGACTAAATGTAAGTTGGAAAAAATATTTGGAAATTTTAAAAAAAAGGAGACTAGTTCTACTTGGCAAGAATAAACCTGCTTAGGGAAGAGAGCCAAAGTTTCAAATCTTTTGGGGTCTTTCCATAGGCTTTCATGAAACATTGGATTAAGCCTCCCAGTTGAGCAATCTTTTCCAGCTGTTAACATGCTGCTCCAGAATGTGAACTCTCTAGTGGTTTTATCCTGTACATTTAAAACATGGTTAAACAAGAGACGGATGGAACTGTTTTGAGTTTAACTCCAGTCTTGAGTTGCCTGCATCTAATATCAAATTACACAGTGGTTTCAAGATGTACAAGGAATGTCTGGCCAGGAGTTAATGTCTATTCCATGCATGTTAGGGGCTGACACTGCTCTCTTCTCCACATTCTTTCTCCTTACCAGGAGAATCACACTTGGTCTGGGTGATAGGATGTAATTAAACAGTGCTGTTTCTTTCTCAGAGGGATGCTATGACAATGGACAACATTATCAGATAAACCAGCAGTGGGAGCGCATTTACTTGGGGAACACTCTAGTCTGTACTTGCTATGGAGGCAGTCGAGGATTCAACTGTGAGAGCAAACCTGAGCGTAAGTGGAATGCATCTTTTGACAAACTTCTGGCCAAGAACATCTTTTTTTTTTTCTAAAATAAAAAAGTAGATATTTACATGTATAGAAATATCCTGGTTTTTTTAGATCTTGGAAAAGGCAGCATCCACATTTAACATCTCCTCTTCTTCTGAGACAATTATTGTTACTGGAGACTAAAACATGAAGAACGGTTACAGGAACTGGGCTTGGCTAGTCTAGTGAAGAGAAGGACCGGGGAGACATGATAGCAGTCTTCCAATAGTTGAGGGGCTGCCACAGAGAGGAAGGGGTCAAGCTATTTTCTAAAGAGCTTATAGGCCAGACACGGAATAATGGATGGAAACTGAACAAGGAGAGGTTCAACCTGGAAATAAGGAGACATTTTCTGACAGTGAGAGCAATCAACCAATGGAACAGCTTGCCTTTGGAAGTTGTGGGAGCTTCATCACTTGAGACTTTCAAGAAGAGATTGGACTGCCATTTGTCAGAAATGGTGTAGGGTCTCCTGCTTAGGTGGGGGGGCGGGTTGGATTAGATGACCTACAAGGTCCCTTCCAACTCTGATTATCTGTAGATATGTACTTTTTACAGTTCAGTCCCCAAGCCTGTCAATTTCTGGCTGTTCCTATCTACTGCAGATTGGGAATGTTCTGAACAAACCTTGCATTATTTTATGCAACAGATTATTCCTACTGTAGTTTTCACACTAATTAGATTCAAGAATTGCTAGTATGGATTAATCTGTCAGAAAGTCTTTGTGGTTGCAACTGGGTGCTCCCAAATATTGTAGAAAAAATTATGTGACCCCTGATAATTTATATCAAGCTTCTCTAGTGCCCTTGTTTTTAATCAGGTAAATTCAGACGGGGTTGAATTGCTTGGTGCATCCTTATCATTGGACAGGCAGATATCGACAATGTAGAGGTAGAGCAGATTAGGAAACCAAAGTCTTATATTAAGGCTAATCTTATGATAGGATTATAAAAACAGAATCTTACAAGTCTAAATGTACCTCCCCCCCGCCCTTCATGAGAACTAGTGAGAGTCTTGTCAGAGGTGTTTTCTCGCCTTCCAATCTGGACTCAGGGTCCTTTTAGCTGACTGTTAGTAGCTGCTCTTCCTCCTGTTCTTTAAGGTCTTTCTACCCACTACAGCTAAGTAGCAATAGGTAAGTTGTCTCTTAAGAAAGTTTTGTCCCTGGACTCCTTCCTTTATATAACTTTAAAAGGAACCTTCAGAGGCTATCTACTCTGAAGAGGATTCATTGGCCCCCTAAGCTCTTCCGTTTGGCTTTTTGAAAAGGTTTGATTTGGCCTTGTCAGAAAGAAGTCACAGTGCTAATGCTCTGCAGATAACAATGTATGGAAGGATCCCACCCCCACATAAGATAGGACAGTGATGGTGAACCTTTCTGCACCAAGTGGCCAAACTGGAACATGCATGCAGGTGTGTGCATGCGCTCATGCCAAAGTGCTGGAAACCCAAAGACCAGCTGGCCAGTGCATGCATGCCTGTTTTTTGGACATTTTGAGGGCCATTTTCCGGGCTGTTTTTGGCCTGCAAATGGCCTGAAAAATTGCCTGTTTTTTTGGCCATTTGGGGGCCATTTTTATGTTGTTTTCTGGCACTCTGGCTCCCGCGAAGACCAGCTGGGCAGTGCACATGTGCATGCCAGAAACCAGAAGAGCAGCTGGCAACGGTGCGCATGCCCAATGAGAGGGCTCTGCGTGCCACCTCTGGCTTGCGTGCCATAGGTTCGCCATTACGGAAGATAGGATGTTACAGAAAATGCTGCAATAAAACTAGAGGAGAAAAACAAAAAGCTGACAGATCGGATTTGGTATGGAGAACTTTTTGAAGCAAAGGAAAAAGTATCCTTCCAAAAATTGTCAAGACCAAGAAATTTTTTTACTCATGCTACCGAAAGAAGCTATTAAACAGATTAAATTTATTAATTATTTATAAATTCTCATGTCCCCGTGTTAAAAAAGTAATGCCATCTCGGAGATACGATAGAATAATAAAACTATATATAATTATAGAGTGAGATAATGATTGGAAATTACAACAGATTACAAACATTTTGCATGTCACCACCAAAACATTGTGATAATAGGAAGCTGTCCAAATAAATGTAATATATTCGTGCTCCCTTGTGCTTAGAGGCAGGCTGTGTGCTACTCTTATCTTTCCCCCCTTTCTGGAGTCTGCACCCTTTGAACTGCTGCCTATAGTTAGTCCTTCATACCATCTCCCCCTCCATGGGCATCATCTCTCACATTCTTTCTGTAACATTGTATTTAGCAGAATTGCACTTCAGTACAGTACTTAATTGTCCTGCAAGAGATGTATAATATCATCTAAATATCTGAGGTTATCGGTGTCAAAACATGAAGGATGGTAATTTAGAAGTGAAATCCCAAGATTTACCTTTTGTATGTATTCATGTGTACATATTGTTCATATGAATAAAGGGTAGATCTTGGATAATGAAATTGCAATTGTCACCTTGTCTGCTTTGAACCCCTTCCTTAGAAGTGCCAGTCTTGTCATCAGGAACTGAGTCACTGTAGCATTCTGCCTGGAATTCCCAATCTTCATGGCTGACTCATTAAGGAGACCAAGTTTGTTTGGACCATATATCTGGGCTTTTGCCCAGACTAGAATAGGTCCAGAGAGTCTATTTCTTCCAGAAATGTCTGCCCAAATAGTTCCTAAGGGGATATTAGCAACAGATTAGTTGCTTTTAAGAACTCAACATCTCATTTGGGTTTCTTGAAACTGTACTATCACGTCTTTTAACATAGCTGGTGTTTATTGCTTCCCCATTAAATTGAAACTAATCCCATAGAACCAGATTAATCAGACATCAGATAACAGACTTGCATAGCAATAAGTAATGTCTTATCTATTAACCTACTTTGCAAATATATCACACAGTGTCTCTGTAGGTTCCAGTACAGTCTTATAAAAGCATTTTTCCCCCTGACAAAAATATTTTTCCTGATGGCTGCCTGAGATTGCAGTGGCAGCAGCAGAAAATAGTTTTTATTCCTTTACTGCTACATAGTTTACTTATCTTGTCTTCTTGATAATGTGCTCTGTCAAAATGTGCTGTTACTAGTCTCGCTTTCCTTATATGTAGGCAAATAAGGAAACTTCATTGAGAAATTGTCTAACCATGACAGTAGGATAATGACAACTGCCTCCAGTTTCAGTTCATCTTGACAGACTTGAAGCTTAACAAGACTTGTGTGACAGTCCTTTGGATAACAAGGCATTTACTTGGTTTCTATAATCTAATCTAGTAAGGGATTAAATATTTGACCAAATATTTGAACTTTGGTTTTCCAAATGTCTGTTCTATATCTCTTGGTCAAATGCATTTTTCTTTATTGTTTTCTCCATTTTTTTTTAAAAAAAGTACTTTCATACAAATTGCCTGGAAACTCCCTTCTACTGTTAATGTGGATTTTTTTTAGCTTTCTTTCTTCTTTTATTGGTCCAAGCACCTCTCCTATTCTTTGTCTTTAGCTACATCACTACCATCCAAAAAGCCTTCTGCTTGTCACTAGCAAAACAATAGCAGTCAATGCCACAATTATTTTTTGTGTGTATACCTCTATGAATGAGGTAGGGAAAGGAGATCAGAAGCTGCACGTGTAGGTTTATCTGTATTGATTCTTTTTTCTTCTTCTTCTTCCTATACAGCGGAAGAAACCTGTTTTGATAAATACACTGGGACTACTTATCGAGTAGGGGAAACCTATGAACGCCCAAAGGATTCCATGATCTGGGACTGTACTTGTATTGGGGCTGGGCGTGGAAGAATCAGTTGCACTATCGCAAGTATGTATTAAATATTTCAGTGAGATGTTTAGATGAAGTCTGCCAAGATTATGTGTTAATCCATAGACTGACATTGCTGGAATGTCACAAAATCTAGTGGTTTTCACAGTAGGAAGAAGTAGGTACTACATGTAATGTTGCATAATTGTAAGGAATTTGTGACAAAGTTGGAGGGAGGGAGGGAGGGAGAGGGAGAACTGTAAAATGAGACCACTGATATTTGCTGTATGTTGACATTGTGAATAAGTGTGTAGGTTATACCTGAGATTTTCTCCTGCATGAAGAAAAGGAGAATGGAAGAAGACTGAAATAAACAGGATTCAAGGAAGTGCTTGATTTCCCACTCCACATCTCATGACTTGAAGCTGGACTTCAGTTCTCAACTCTGATATATTGTACATAAACTGGAGCCTGTATCTATGTAGCTACCAGAGCCTTTGTGGAGCTGCTCCATGAATGTTTTATCTTGAAAGATTATTTTTCCTTACTATATGTCAGAACTTTGACTTCATTGTAAAGCAAGGATGAAAGTGTTCTGCAGATGACTCCAAATATCTAAATGCAATTTCTAGCAGTCCTAATTAGTATAGTAAGTATGAGACATGAAGAGAAGTGCAGTTCAACATTTAACTTCTCTTCTTACAGTTTTATAATCCAGATGTTTTTAACATCCTGTCAGGGTTCCAAGTAACACACCCAGTGCAATCAACACTCCTCAAATTATAGATTTATTAGGCATGTCATATTGGCACATCTGGGGAAAGCCGACTCTAAGCCCCCCTCAGGTTTTCTCCCTAGTTAAAAGTAGAATTTATTTCCCCTACCCATGGAGTTCATCACATGATACAATCAGGCCACAGTCCAAGGGTCGCCTGGTCGCAGATCCCGTTTCCTTGTACCTGGTGGGAAAGTTCTTGGTTCTCAAAAGAAATAATTTTATTATGGCTACAATCCTCTAGCAATCTCTTCCTCCCCGCTCCTGTTCCCACCGGCTTGACTCACTTCGCTGTGGCAGCCCTGAAAATGCTGGGGGTGGGTGGGGTGTAATGGTTCCTTATTACATCCCTTACATCCCTTATTAATTATGGAGTCTTATGATAAGACAGGAAAGTGGCATGACCCCCTCACTTCCTGGACATGAACTGTTTCAACTCCTTCCCTCAGAACGACTCTATAGAGCACTGCACACCAGAACAACTAGACACAAGGGCAGTTTTTCCCTGAAGGCCATCACTCTGCTAAACAAATAATTCCCTCAACACTGTCCAACTATTTACAAAGTCTGCACTACTATTACTATTTTCTCATCATTCCTTATCACCCATCCCCTCCAACTTGTGACTGTGTGACTGTAACTTTGTCGCTTGTATCCTTACGATTTATATTGACTGTTTCCTAGTATGATTTGATTACTTATTGTACCCTATGACTTGTACCTTACGATTCTTGACTCTTCTTTAATGTATACTGAGAGCATTTGCACCAAGACAAATTCCTTGTGTGTCCAATCACACTTGGCCAATGAAGAATTCTAATTCTAATGTTATAGTTATTAGACTGTAGGGACTTTCATATTGGAAAAGAAACTAGCTGCTTTTCAAAGCTGAGCACATTATGAAGGATTGTCCAGCACTGAAATGGATGAAGGGATCTAAGGCTTTATTATAAAAAAAAACTGGGACAATCTTAGAGTTGCTGAACGAATAGACAACATTGAAGTAGATACATTAATGATATAACTTGGAAAAACAGCTTCCTATGCTTTGTTTTTCAGATAGATGTCATGAAGGTGGCGAGTCCTACAAGATTGGTGATACCTGGCGCAGGCCTCATGAGACAGGAGGCTACATGTTAGAATGTGTGTGTCTTGGCAACGGAAAGGGTGAATGGACTTGCAAACCAGTTGGTATGATTTTGTTTTCTTTTATGCATTTCAGAGATCAAAAGTATTTCAGTTGCGAATAGAGCTGTTTGCAATAATTATTATAAGCAAACTTTTGATTCTTTGTGATAACATTTTTAAAATTTTTGTCTCAGTTGATATATATAAATACTCAACATGCATACATGAGCAAGTTTTACCTAGACTTTTGATCTGCAGGTAGTGCTTCTGAATATCCCTCTATAGACAATAAACAAATTCACCTAGAATATAAGTATGCCATAGAGAAGATGCCTCGGTTAATATATTCCCTGCTGTCCAGTCTCTAGAATTTTTGATAAGGAAGGGCATACTTGGTTAAGAGAGTCATGCTCCAAAGTTTGATGTGTTTTATTGACATAACAGAAAATTATCCATATCATTTCAAAATATAATCCTATATATAGTTATATACCCAAATATAGCTATACCTTCAAAAGGAGCATAAAATAAAACAAAGCTATCAGCAACACCAGTGTTGCAAACACTTAGAAACCTCTATTTCTTTGAATTGCCAGCTTTCTGCATGCTGTTTTTTTTATTCAAATGCAAAAATTATGGAAGCATTTTCTTTCCTTCCTAATTAAGAAATTTAATTCTTTCCTTGATGAAATTGTAAAGAAAACAATGCAGTGAGTTTATTTTTTCTTTTTTACCTTTGGGAATTAATTTCCCTTAGCTGAGCGGTGCTATGATAACACAGCTGGGACATCATACGTTGTTGGAGAAGTTTGGGAAAAGCCATATCAGGGCTGGATGATGGTGGATTGCACTTGCCTTGGAGAAGGCAGTGGGAGGATTACTTGCACTTCCAGAAGTAAGTATGGGTTTGTGGCAGAGCAGCTCATGCAGAGTATTAGTGACGCTCGTGGTTTTTTTCATTTCCCCCATTATTTTGAGGGTGGGCCCAAAGTCTGGAATGTTCTGCACAAACTGTTTCGCTGATTGTATTCACGCTATCCATGAAGCTACAGTAAATTATTAACATAGTAAATTAGCAATTTGATTGCTGCTACCTCCTCTATTCAAGTATTATGGCTAAAATATTACTTGTCAGTATTTTCCTTAAATCAAGGGTACTGGCCTTTCTCATTTCTTCAGTATGGTAAAGCCACAAGGGACATGACAACTGCGCAAAGACATCACCAGGGAGGAGGTCGAATTGTGACAAAACAATGGGGGTGCGATTAGGTTGCAAAAAGAAGCTAAGCATTTAATGTAATGTTTGGGGGACATACTAATGAAAAAGTTAAGTTTTAAAGAAATTCTGCTTTGAATTACCTGGAAATAATAATTGCATCTTAACAATTTACAGTAATCTGAGAGATCAACAGTCTCCTAATAATCTTCCAAACTATATGTGATATATAATCGTATCATTTCCCTTTCCATTACAAGATGTAGATGCTACCCTCCAAAAAGCAAATAAAATATTGCTGCACCTGATTAATGTTTTGTATGAACACAACTGCTAAATTCAGAATAAGTAATATATATATATATATATATTTATAAAAATAAGTTATATATATATAAATACATACATACATATATACCTATACCTATACACACACACACACACACACACACACACACACACACACACATATATATATATATGATTGAGTTATATCAATTGACTCAAGTTTATGTTAAAAGAAAGTACTGTACTTTTATTTCCAGTGGATCTCATCCCTAAATAAATAAGTACCCACAGATTCTGCATAAGTGATATTTATATACCTTCAAGAAGATAAATTTTATTTCAGTCTTTGATCTGTCTTAACCTTGCTGTTTCTTGTTGATATTTTTTTCTCTTATGTATGTCCATAAAATTATAGAATATCTTGTTTTCTCTATCCTGAACTTTGTGCTAGGAATAGTACCTTAGATTGTCTAGCAGTCATGAAAATATGACAATTATTTAAAAAGCTAAAGATTTTTATTTTGGAGAATATAGAGATATGTCTTTGAATTTTAGAGAGGTCAATCAATCCTCTTCAATTCCAGGCTAACATTTATTGTACCTACTGGATATTGGTAGAAAGTACAGTACGTCTTGGTGTTATCCTGAAGAGCTAGCTTAGATTCCAAGATAAATTTATGAAAGTTTTCATTATTTCTTCAGACTATCTTTGAAGACATTGAGAAAGTTCCACTAAACAATGTGGAAGTACTTAGGAATAAAGAGTATGAAACTTTAATTCCATAGTTAAGTTATCATTAATTAACAAATACACTTATTTAGTTACTCTTTCTCAGGAGCCCTTTCTACATTATTCAGATGAGTCTCCCAGCTTTTTTGAGTGGCAAATGACTGCATGGCAATGGAAAAATTAGAAATTTTTCCTTTGGTGAATTTTCTTAAATTCTAATCCATTATAAATAAGATTGACATATTAAACATGAAAGAACCTAAAATGAATCTTTGAAATGTTCTTTCTTCTATGATGATGTTAGCTTGTGATGAAAAATTACTACAACTTGGATCCAGTTGTATGCAAGATAATCACTGACATGCATAGCAAATATTTAAAAGAAGAGTCATTGGTTAAGTATAAGCCATACTAAAGCTGTTTTGGGACACACATGGTCTTTTAGAACTTTTTTGTGTTGGCTTTTGAGATGATATTTAGCTTTTAATTGAGGATAACAACTTTGCTTAGCATAAAGTCAATTATATAAAGTAAATCCTCAGTTTGAAAATAAAATTTAAAACTGTTAAAGCAACACTTTTATTTAGTCTGGACTGGTAACTTGTGGAGGAAAATGTGTGTCTTAGTGTCAAAATGGGAAAGATACAAGGATGGAATGTTTTCAATTGCCAGGAAAAGCATGATCAAATGAATCACATTAACAGTATGTTATAATACAGTATATGTCCCATAAATCCTTTGCTGGATTCAATAGGAATTCTTATTTTCTTAATATTAATCATTTGTACTGTTTGAAACTAAAATACTTGGCTTTGTACAACATTACTATTTATTCAAAATACAAACATTTTATAGCATTATCCCAGCACACACATTGAATGATTCATTACCTGTAACCGGAAAATCATTGAATAGAGTAAGCCATCATTTATTAATGATGTGAATTTGGACAGATTGCATGTCTGTGTGCAGCACTTTCTCTTGAATTTTGTAATAGTGTTGATCAGTACCATAATTTCTTAACATAGTGTGAAATGTGTAGGATCATGTAAATTTGAAACAGACTCTGAAACTTTCTTCAATGTTTTGGATTGTTTTATCATACCTCTCAGGTATCTTCTATTTGTTTCGTTTCCATTTTCCCGAAGTTTGTAATAGTTCTTTGTACTCCCAGATTAACACTCAGTTTCTAAATATATCTAGTTGAGATTAAGAACTTTGAGCTTAATGCTGTTCAGAGTAAATGTGTTTAAGTTTGCATTAGAAAGTTTACCACAACATTATTTGCATTTTGCATTTCGTTTTATTGAAGTATATAATTACTGAAATGGTGGATATCCCCTTGTAAGTATTGTCAACTCTTAACCATCCAGCTGGTTCCCAGCTTTGAATATTTTAAAAAATATGTCCATTCATATAGCTGAAGCCACAGACCAATTTCTTGGCAAACTCACATATTCCCAGCAATCTGACTTCGTGTCTTAAACATTTTCCTCATGTTCATTTTTTGAAACTTGGCAGCTGAATGATTGTAATGACATAGCAATTTTCTTTCCAGAATTGTGTAATAACAAATGTGTGGGTGTGTTCCCTCTTGGTTTTATTTTTGCTGATGATGTTCTTTCTTCTTCTTTGGGTGATTTTTACCATATGATTTAGATCAAGAGTCATTTCAGGTTCCCAGATAAATGAAGTTCTTTTGTCTCCCTTCTGTGGCTCCCTGTCTGACGATCCCACCACTGGTTGGCCCCATACCTCACCCTCCCCTCCCACTCGCTCCTCACTTGCTCTGAGAAGGGAAGGGCAACAGAGACTCACTCCATATTCCAGAGAGAAAGCAAAGTGCCCCTCTACTTCCTTCTACTTCCAGTCCTTCTTGGTTCTGTGACTTTCTCACTGCCCCGAGACACTGGCTGGGCTGGCTGCAGCCGATGCTCCATGTCATAATGGGTTCCAAGAGGGGGAGGAGGGGACACCGTCTTCTCCATTGTGAAGCACACTAAATTTAAGCGTGCTACGCAAGACGCTGCAAGAGCAGCAAGCAGCTATGGAGGCAGCAAGAGGAATATGGTGAGATGTGTGACTTTTTCTCCACCCCGAGATACTGGCAGTGCCGGCTGTGGCTGATGCCACTCTCGCTGCCTCCATGGCCGCTTGCTGCTCTTGCAGTGCCTTGCACAGCACACTTAAACTTAGTGCACTTCACAATGGGGGTGATGAGTCCGCTCCTCCTCCTACTGGAGCCCATTACGATATGGAGTATTGGTTGCAGCTGGCCCAGCCAGTGTCTCGGGGTGGAGAAATGTCACGCATCTCCCCCAGCGGCCGAGGTGGGCATAGCAGCAACAAAGGCCAGAAAAAGAGGCAAGTAGAGGGGTGCTTCATTCCCGGTCTGGAATATGGAGTGAGTCTCCATCTACCACTGTCGCCCTTCTCAGGGCAGGCGAGGAGTGAATGGGAGGGGAAAGTGACGGGTGGAGCCAGCCAGTGGTGGGATCATCAACAGGGAGCCACAGGAGAGGGCCCAAAGACCCGCATGCAGCCTAGGGTGTGAATGACAATGAATATGACCACCTGATCCTGAAGCAGGTGCACCTGATGCACAAAGCAAACTTGTGCAGAGCCCTTCCTAGGCATAACTGCCACTTTCCCTTTGAGCGGGTCCAGAAGGACCTAAAATTGACCCAAAGAATATGAGTTTTAGGGGAAGGCACCAAACAGTAATATCTGGTATGAAACACTGCACAAAAACATCATGTGATTTGTTTGATTTGGCTTAGCATGCTGCCTAAACTCAATTATTGTGTCATGTTATTTGTACATGCAGCCCCAGCATCCTTTTTGTGGCCTCAGAGTTCCTCTGGAATGACTGGAATCAAAATTTGCAGACATTTTAGTATTGGGGAGTTGTTTGAGAGTTTTAAGAGTTTCAATAAAAATTTTGACCTGTCTTTCCTTAGATACCAGATTAGAAAAGGACTGTTTCTCACACAAATGTACTGAAAAAAAATCCATTTTTAATTGAAGCAGTTAAAATATCCCAATGGTAGTTTTGAATGAGATTAGATGGAAATATTGACTATATTCAAATATTTAGTATCAGTCCAAGAGTATCAACCTTCATGAATGGGTGCAGATTAGGGTTAGGGTTAGGGTTAGGGTTGAAATAGCACAGATGTGTGGACTCTTCTTTTCTATAGATAGATGCAACGATCAAGATACCAAGAAATCTTATCGAATTGGAGAAACCTGGAGCAAGAAGGATAACAGAGGAAATCTGCTTCAATGCATCTGCACAGGGAATGGCAGAGGAGAATGGAAATGTGAAAGGCATTCCTCTTTGCAAGCCACAGGCGTAGGTAAGCAATATATCTGGATCAAGTTGGATGTTTATTCTTTCTTTATTCCTCTTTATAAAAATTACCCTGGGATATCATACATTAAAATTCAAAGTATTCAAACTGTGTTAGAATCTGAAGATAATAAAACTAACTACAAAGCCAATATAATTAAAAAACATTCTTGCCAACTAATGAACTCTGGCAAAAAATCCCTGCATCTAAAGTTGCTAGCATCACAGGGCCTCTTCCTCTTTGGCAGGGTTGACTTGATTTAGTCCTTTGGAATGATGAGAGCATAACCAAAGACTGAAAGTACAGATTCAGTTATCCACAGAATGGAATGTGCTAGTTAAAGTATCAGTAACAGGGGAGGCATTTTGGCAACAATGTGGAATCAGTTTTAATGAACTGCAAAATAGATAAGTGATAAATATAATCCAGTAGAACAGTTTAATGGGCTTTTCAGTGAAAAAGAATGTTCATAAATCTAAATGTATTTAAAATCCAAAGGTTTCCTTCTGATTTTTAAAAAAATTCCCTTCCCAGAAATCAGCTACAGAGAAAAAGGCTTTTTCTTAATATAAATTTAGGTTATAAGAAAGCAGATTCCAGTGGAATGTTCTGAAAAATATCCTAACTATAAAAGTAATTTGGCAGTGGAACCAGTTACTGATAGAGACCCGGAATACCTTCCTTCCTTTGCTACCTGTGTATAAGCAGAGACTGGATCTTCCAGGAGATATGTAAAATTGGACTCTTTCACTGGGCAGTGCGTTGGAAGATACGCTAACTGGTGCTTACCTTCTGATAATCTTACAGCAAACTGATCAAAAGTATTGTTGCATTCCCAGTAGAAATTCAGTTTTGTTAGGATGTTGAGAGGACAGTTTGGTTGATAATTTTGGTTCCAGTCAAAATGGTAAAAAAATGTATTAATGTTGGAAATTTCAAAGTTCCAAAGTTCCATAGCTGCCCATTTCAAATTCCTGACAGGGTGGCTGCTGTGATTAAAACCAGAGTAAAAGTAATTGTAACCAATCTTAATATATATATGTGTGTGTGTGTGTGTGTGTGTGTGTGTTATTCAGCTTCGTTCGGGTATTTTCCCACATCATTGTAGTTGTGCTTTTAAAGTTGTAGCAACGTTTCGGCAGAATCTCATCTGCCATCATCAGGCTTCTGTATTGTGTTCATCTGTGAGTCAGACTTTTACAGCCTGATGATGGCAGATGAGATTCTGCTGAAACGTTGCTACAACTTTAAAAGCACAACTACAATGACGTGGGAAAATACCCGAACAAAGCTGAATGCCATACATGTAAGTACCCAAGGTTTTATATATATATAACCTAGACCTACACGCCTGTACCTGTGAAAATCTACAAAAACAAATATATATATGTATATAATTTCTTACTGACAGTTGCAAAACATTGTTTTTTTATATGCAGGCAGTGCATCTGCAACCATCACAGATGTACGAACTGCACTCTACCAACCACAGCCCCAACCTGCTCCTTATGGTCATTGTGTAACTGACAGTGGTATGATGTATATTTTGGGAATGCAGTGGCTTAAAGCACAGGGAAGCCAGCATATGCTTTGTACTTGTCTGGGCAATGGAATCAGCTGCCAGGAAACAGGTAGGACATTGTTTTAAATATTTATTGGCATATAAAAGATGCTTCAATCATTAGCCTATGATAATGCCTGTTCCTAACTGATTAGCATAAACTGGGCTAAAGGTCACTGTGAAAAACAAATGATTATCATCATTTATACAAGGTCATGTGATCAGTCTGGCAATCTGGCCTTCATACAGTTATGCCTATAATCCAGAACTGTGACTTTTTCTTATATACAACCCCCCTCTACAGCTACAGCTATACCCACCCACATACACACACACAGAGTGAAATCTTGAAAACTTTTTGGACTACAACATACTTTAAAAAAAAATACATTTTTATTTAACATACATAAGTATTCAATGAATAGTGTATTGTCTGGGTCATTTTACATACATACATACATACATACATACATACAAACAAACAAACAAACAAACAAACATACATACATACAATATTCTTTACTTGTATATAATATTTTCCCCACTTCTAATTTCTACTTTTATTATCTAACCATTGGTAAAACAAGTCCCATGTTAAAAAATATTCTGTCTTCTGTATCCCTTATGTTTAAAACATACCTTCAGGTAGTCAAGAAAGTAAAATACTTGGGAATTTACTTAACAGTTAGATATGTAACAATCAAAGAAGATAATTATACAGGGTTAGCACAACAAATAAAAGTGGATTTGGAGAAATTGAAAAATCTGCAGTTATCAATGGTAGGAAGAATGGCAACTATAAAAATGAATATACTGCCGAAGTTATTGTTTTTGTTCCAAATGATTCCTATAAAGCTAGAGAAAAAATATTTCGAAGAATTAAATGCAGTAATGTTGAAATTCATAAGGCAAGGAAAAAGAGCAAGGATAAGACTGAAAATGTTGCAAGAATCCAAAAACAATGGGGGCTTTGGTCTGCCAATTGGGAGCCTTACTATCAGGCCTCAGCATTAACCTGGGTGAAAGAATGGATAAATCTTAGAAATAGAAGAATGTTATTGTTGGAGGGACATTATCTTCAAATGGGATGGCATGCCTTTCTGTTGAATGATAAAAATAAAATACATAGATATTTTCAAAAACATTATGTAAGGAATGTTCTACTCCTAATATGGGAAAAAGTTAAAGCAAAAAATTACATGAAAATACCAGTCTGGCTTTCTATAGTGGAAGCTCTGATACATCCAAATGTGGTAAATTTGCAAATATATATATATATAAAATGTATAAAAATATTTTAAATGAGAAAGAGGAATTTAAAACTAAACAGGAATTGCACAATCAAGGGGTGGACCTTGCATGGTGGCCACATCTGCAAATATAATCAAGATATGAAAAAGATGTAAAGATATATGGTTTCTATAAAGAGCCAACAATACTCGATCAGATACTATTAGGTATGGATGAAAAGCTAATAAAGAAAATATATAGTTATATATTAGTCGATTATAAATTCCAGTTAGGTCTTCTCTTTGCTTTTATACTAATTCTCTTAAATATTCCATCTCTTTCCCATATCTGTCTCCTTGCAAAACAGCTCATCACTTTTTACACTTCGGAGAGTTGATTTTAAAAAACTGTTTTATTTGGGGACAAGTCTCTAGCATAGAAATTAGAAGAAATCTCACCCAGATCCAGTACACTGTTCACGATCAGCTAATTAGTGTTTCTTCTTTTTTGGTTGTCCCAGTTTCAGTCAACCATAATGGCCGTCTCTCTTCTCCATTAGCTGGAAGGGTGTTCTTGGATTCAGCAGGGAGGCTGCTGCCTTCCCATGATCAACGAGAGGTCCCTTCTTTCTTCATCACCCCTCCAGGGTGACTTTAGCCCCATAGAGCTTCCTAACAAGGGAGGATCAGCCGGGATTCACAGAGCCCCACTAGCTACGGCTGTCTTTGCTGCAGCGCCAAACCAGAAGTTCTGGATTACAACAATTTCCACTTGGTTTTATTTGTGTAATGAGATTATCATACAAATGATGTAAATTGATGCAAGTAATATAATTTGTATCATTTGTGTTACGACATCATTCAATCTGTGTCAGTTACTGAAATGACATACATGCTTAAAGTTTTCAAAGACAGGAACTATGATCCCACTTGTTTGAAAAACTGAAGTTTCCCTATAATATGTATTTTTATATAAATGCTAAATATTAAATATTTTACTGAAACCAAATAACACCAAATTCTTGTATAATTATAATGGTATTTTATGTTTTAAAGCTGTGACCCAAACCTACGGTGGCAATTCCAATGGAGATCCTTGTGTTTTCCCATTCACATATAATGGAAGGACTTTCTATTCATGCACTTCCGAAGGACGTCATGATGGGAATCTCTGGTGTAGTACAACCTCCAACTTTGACCAGGATAAGAGCTACTCCTTTTGTACAGAGCAAAATGGTAAACTTTTTTTTGAAAAAAAAAAATCTCTTGGGGAGAAATGGGTTGCAGATTTTAGCATCCATTGGGAAAGTGTGGTCATGGAAGTACAGAATTAATCATAATTTAGTATTCTTTCACTGAGTATGATTAACATACCTTTTAAAAGGGCTGGGCTGAGAATAGGAGAGGTGATCTGCACTGGATAAAGGATACAAGGAAAGTCTTGAGAACTAGGAAAGTGTAAGATGGAATACAGAAGTCAAACATAAGTCTATCAGAAAGACTGATACGAAATAGGTTTAGCATAAGAAAGCTAGGTTTATATCAGGGGTGTCCAACCTTGGCAACTTTAAGACTTGTGGACTTCAACTCCCAGAATTCCTCAGCCAGCTTTGCTGAGGAATTCTGGGAGTTGAAGTCCACAAGTCTTAAAGTTGCCAAGGTTGGACACCCCTGGTTTATATCATGAGGCTATCACAGCATAATTAGATAGCAATGGATAGTATTTCTCTACAGAAGTCTTATCAGATAAAATGAAAAGCAGTAATAGTATACTAGATTGCAAGCTTTCCCTAGATGTCTTGAAAAGGATGTATTTGACTATTGCCTGAGGCAGAATATTTATTTTAGTTATTTCTTTCTTTGTAAAATGTAATTATCCACTGTTTCTCTTCTGCTGCTGTCCATCTTTATTCTGGGCATGCCCACTTTTGGAGTATGGCTTTTAACATACCATAAATACTCAGTTTGGCCTTCCGTATAAAAGGAGTTTTCTGCTCCTATTCTAAGTGATTGCTCCTTTTGTTTAAGTCTTTCCAAAAGTCTGAAATTATCTTTGTTTTTTGTTCCATGCTGAAGTGAAACTGGGCAACAATGGGTTGGAATCAGTTTTGCAATTAGCTTTTAGCTAAGAAATCTTGCCATGAGGAGTAACTGAGGCTAATCAGTGTTAGGTGTTTGCTAACAGTTGTTTTGTTATTATCCCATTAACTAATCCAATAAAATGTATATAGTATGCAGACATGTTCAAAGATAATAAGTTTGTGCCATTTTGCTCACTTGGGTGTCCTATGTTTGTGAGAAGGAAGTGAATTAAATAGAAATAAAGCTAGCAGTCTGTATCTTTGGTTTTCTGCCTGTGTTTGGCTGGCATTTCTTCTTTTTTTAAGATAGAAGCCCAATCTCTATATTAGGGTAGAAGGAAAGAGGTCTTTTGAATCTGATGCTCTGATGTCACGCCAAGCCAAGCTGGAATTCTCAGCCAGGTTGCCATATATGGCAGCCCTAAGAACTAGGAAGGGGCTACTGTGGCTTTTTACCCTGAGAGATCTGGAGGAACGCATGCCTTAAAACTGGGATTCATTTGTATAGTTTAATAATTCAATATTATTTTATTAAAAAAGAAATTGCCAAATAATTTTAAGATTTTTACAGTTACCCATTATATAAAAGAAACATACCAAAAGCTTTGACTATTTGCCTTATTTAATTTTTGATCTTAGAGGGTGGGGATAATATAATTCTGCTATTGCCATATACATGGAAGTTCTTGCAGAGAACTGGGTGTATAATCTGAAAATACAGTTAAATTCTGCCTCGTGATTTCTCAAAAAAAAAAAATCTGTCCCAGAGGTTTCTATCTTTTTAATAAGATTTTCAGAGAGCTTGTGATTTTTGAGCTTATTGGAGGTGATTGTTCTTTACCATTATTGTTATTAGATGTTTATTCTGCCTTTTATATATTTTGGTAAAATGAAACATGACTAGATATGTGGTAAACATATCTAATAATTCTGCTTCCTGTATATAATTTGATCTCCTACTACAACCATCCTGTGAGGGGTAGATTTGGCTCAGAGAGGAGGACTGGCCCAAAGTCACCCAGCTGGCTTTCCTGCCTAAGAACTCATTGTCTTTTGGTTCCAGGCCAGTACTGTTGTCACTATGACACCATCATTCCGAAGCTCTCTTTTGTTGTCCACACTTTCTAGATAGTAGATTTCTTCAATTCTGAAATTTTTCACGGGATTGATTTAGACTTGGTAGAACAAAGCTAGTTTGAATTTTTGGCAGAGAGCTACTGTATAGACTAGCTATTGACTTGCAGATGCTTTCATGCATTTTAGAACCAAGACAGAAGAGTGAGAGGCTAAGTCTCCCAAAGTGGATAGAGCAAAGCATTCAGCCTCTTTTCTCCACGGTGAGAAGGAATGAGCAGAAATAAAATGGATGTTTTAAGCCTTATAGATACTTAAAACCCATTTCAACTTTCCTGAAGGCCCTCTAACCAAATGGGGCCTGTTTGTGACCACTTAAGAATGCAGTCCTTGACATGCAAAGGTTGGTGCAGCACTTGAGCTGATGGAAGTTGCAAGCTGACCTGACTCTGATATGTTTCTTAAGTGGTTTGGAACTTGTTTATACAGATGTTTCCAGCTTACATTTATAGTCAAAAACCTGGAAAGATACTCATTTTTACTGGATAGTTGATCAGTTAAAAAAACCTGTCTTTTCCTCATTTTATGTTCTCAGTAGTTCACATAAAAATGACAAAGATTGCCATTCTTTGTTGTTTCTTTTTCTCATTTCTCAATTTCTTAATTCGTAACGTTTATTATATTTTCTTTAAATGGTGATTTCCCATTTGTCAAAAGAAAAAAGAAAAGAAAAATGACTTCCTAATGGAAGAAAAATGGTTGCAATAAAGTTTCCAGAAATAATTTTCGTGAGTGTGGTATGCTGGACAACAGATAGTAAAGTAATTGGCTACAGTATTTATTTGAATAACAATTGCTTTCTTGCAGTGTTGGTTCAGACACGTGGTGGAAATTCCAATGGTGCCCTATGTCACTTTCCTTTCCTTTATAATAATCGGAATTATACTGACTGTACTTCTGAAGGACGAAGAGATAATATGAAGTGGTGCGGAACTACCTCAAACTATGATGTTGATCAAAAGTTTGGATTTTGTCCCATGGCAGGTATATTGCACATATGTATGTTGGGACTCAATGTTATTCCTTAATTCTTGGGAATTATGAAAAATATGATTTGATATAAATATTCATTCATCTTGTATATATAGTTAGTTGTTGCATATAAAGATTAGCCTCAGTAAAACTGATTTTGCAATTTTATTATGAGAATAACATTTGTGAAAAGCTATTTAACACACATTGAGAATACAGGGTTCAAATGGAGATTCATATTTGAAGTGGTCAGAAGAAAATGAATATTATTAGCACTGATATAAAATAAGTACAGAAGAAATAACATTCCTAAGAGTCAGCCTTGTTACTTTCATGAACAGGAAGCATGTAATAATCAAAATAAGCCTAATTTGTTTTTTATACATTTACTAGCTCATGAAGAAATTTGTACGACAAATGATGGTGTTATGTATCGTGTTGGAGATCAGTGGGACAAACAGCATGATATGGGCCATATGATGAGATGCACTTGTGTGGGAAATGGACGTGGAGAATGGACCTGCATTGCATATTCCCAGCTCAGAGGTATTTTTGGTTTGGTTTGTTATTCATAATGTGATATAGCTAGTTAAGAATTAGTACAGTAGGTAATGTGCTAGAATTGAGAAAGTCTTGGTTTTCCAAATGGTTACTTATGCTCGAGTAGCATGGCCAATAGTGAGGAAAGCTAAGAGCTGTCTCTGAAGGGGCACATATTATCTCTCCTGAATTAGAAGACATTTGGGAAAGGAGACTGTGGTATAGGATCAGTTTCATTTAACTATTAAACTGGTTTCATATACAGCCAACAATGAGTAATCATTCACAGAATTTTGTTTTCTAGGACCTATAGCAAAAAAAATATATGAGGAATATACTATAATTTTAGTACATGTGAAAATGTCAATTCCTTGAAATCTCAGAGAATCATATGCAAAGCCTTTGTGACAGCATACCATACACAAATCTTATTTATTGAGTGTAAATCTCAGACTAGGTTCACATGTCATGGAAATTATGCACAAACAGAGCCAAAACCAATATAAAGGACATAACGAGATACAGTATGTGAACAGAATCATTGTTGTTTGTAGCCTGTGATTCTTGGAGTAACTAGTCATTACAACTCTGAGGAAGAAATAACATATTAGTGACTCAAGATCTATTAAACGATTATAAAGAATGCAAAAATTTATAGAAAATGCACATCATAATTTACTTTTTAAATACTTTATATGACATTCTTGCTTTTTATTTTACTGGAAGCTTTTTGAACATGGAAAAAACAAACTATTTCATTCATGAGAGATATTGGTAAACTGAGTGGAGAACAATATGCAGCTGTGCAAAGTTACAGCCATTATTTGTTCAAAGTAATCAATGATACAAATATGTTCTCTCTTGAAATAGATCAGTGTATAGTTGATGGGATCACGTATGATGTTAATCAGACTTTTCACAAACGTCACGAAGAAGGACACATGCTGAACTGTACTTGTTTTGGCCAAGGTCGGGGGAGATGGAAATGTGATCCTATTGGTAAGTTGATTCCTTTCATGCTTGTGTTCGTGTCGGAAGCACTAAGGCTCTTCAGGGTTGAAAGGGTTAGCTGATGATATCACTGTTGCCCAGAAGAATGCCCAGTGGGGGCGCCTTTCATATCTCCATTAATGTGCCCACTGAAGTGGTATCTATATGTCTACTTTGCTATTGCACACTTTATAACTTCTAGGTTGGCAGGAACTGGAGTGAATGACCGAAGCTCACTGTGTCATGTAGCAGGCCTTGGGTCTCGAAGTTGAGTTTGTTGATCATCAACTCAGCATCCTAACCATGTTTAGCATCCTTACCTTTCATGCTTAGAGCAATATACTATAAGGAGTTACCACCATGACTATGCCAGTACTTTTAGGCTGCTGCAAACTATCAGTAACAGTAAGAATTGGTCTACAAAGGAACCTCTATGAGTTAATGCTTATCTACATCCTTACCAGCACCTCCAACCTCTTGCTTCTATTCTAATGAAGAATCGAATCGAATCGAATTCTTTATTGGCCATGTGATTGAACACACAAGGAATTTGTCTTGATGTAAATGCCCTCGGTGCACATAAAAGAAAATATTCATCAAGAATCATCACATACAATATTTATCCCAACATCACATATTAATATTTAGTGTATTATAAGAAGCTGACAGATGAGAAGTAAAGATATACACATAATTCACATAATTATACACAAAACCTCTATGGGGATATGGCAGTGGCCTCATAACTGGATGTCCAGTTCAGCTATCCAGGCAATCACCTCTGGCTTTGCTTCATGCAGATCTTTTATAGAACCAGGGAATGCATGTTGTGGGCAATCTTGCACAGTATGTATAATACTTTGCATATGAACACCACATTGTCTGGTGGAGTTGGACATTGACCATTTGGGTGTGGGTACAATATTCAACTTGGAATAAACCAAGTCAAGGCTGTTGTCCATGGGATATTAGGATCAGCACTCCAAGATGTTCCAGCCAGTCTGTTCAGTAATTTTTTGTGGCTTTTCAGTTTTGCACCTGCTTTTCCCAGGTGTTTCAGAAAATTAATGATCTGTCCAGTGTACTTCGTAAAGTTATTACATTGTAAAATACAATTCTGGAAGTTCACTGAAGGTTGGTAATTTGCATACCTAATGCTGAGGTGGAATGTGACTATCTGTTTTGTTAGGGTGTGCTTGGAACCACATTTTTATTTGTCGACATTGAACTTCTGGAGATCTTGATTGATAGCATCAACACAGATGCATTTCTGAGAAACATAGAACATAGAATAATAGGGTTGGAAGGGACCTTGGAGGTCTTCTAGTCCAACCCCCGGCCATGGCAGAGATCCTTTACCATTCCATACTTTCTTTGGGCTTGATGGGATGAATACACATGATCATAGAAAGAATAATGGAACAAACCAATAGAGTTGGGATGCCAGAAGCCCTCCAGTCCAACCCTCCACTCAAGCAGGGGACCCTATACCTGTGATGCCAAACCTTTGCCACGTGGGCCGAAAGTGGCACGCAGAGCCATCTCTCCGGGCATGCTAGCCATCGCCCATTTCTCTTCTGGAACTAACTGGTTTTTGTGTGCGCTGGAGTGCCAGAAACCAAAAGAGCAGCTCCCAGTGCATGCAGGCATGCCGGCCACCAGGTCTTCTGGTATCTAATGTGCATGCGTGCATGAAGTCTAACTGGCCATTGCATGCATGCATGTTAGTTGTTCTTCCAATTTCCAGTGTGCATGCATATATACAAGTGCGTTTTGGCACTCAGCGCATTTTGGGTGCGCGCATGCTCCCGTTTCGGCACTCTGTGCCGAAAAGGTTAACCACCACTGCACTATATTATTTCAGACAAATGGTTGTTCAATCTCTTCTTAAAAACAGTTTCATGCAGGTCAAGTGTAAAAAGCGCAGCCCATAGCACTGATCCTTGTGGTAGTCCATTATTCAACTTATAATATCTGCTTCTATTAAATTCTGTAAAAATGTGAAATTACTCATTAGTCAACAAGGCAATGGTATTACAACAAGGTATTTACCTTTATTAGTTAGAGAAGCCCTTCTCCCCAGATAGTATTGTAGGCTGCCAAGAGGTCAAGAAAAACAGATATTTTTCATGTTCCTTTGGAATCCATTATCCAGATAGGAAGTTAGTACAAGGACTTGATTGCTACAATCATGCTTGGGGCAAAATCCAGTTTGTTCTACTTGGATTACAGATTCAATTGCTAGGGCTATTCTGCTTGACACAAGTCTTTATAAAAGTTTGTACAGAGAAGAGCAATTGGCTTGTAATTTTGAGGAAGGTTTGAATCCTTCCCTGGTTTCAAAATATAATTTTAGGCTGAAAATTAAGATTAAACATGTCTGAATGGTCTCCTTGAAGCTGTTTATCTTTAGGGGGGGCGGAGTTTCTCTGTGATTTAAAAAGATCCAGATTTCATTAGGTTAGCTAATGCAGGAAACTTTAAATAGGTCAGTGTTTAACTACACAGTCAATTTGCTTCACACTGAACAGGTACAACTCCAGTTAGAACCATATCAAGTGAGTCTGTGTAAGGCATTATTTAGACTTAAAACATATGTAAACAATTATTTTTCCATCTTGTGCATCTTTCTTCCTATCAAAGACTATAACAGCGTAAAGGCAGCAGAGAGAAAAAGAGGATGTTACTATAAGGAGAATGTCTGTTCCTGAAAAGTGTTGTTTTAGCTATTGCTTCTGCAAAGTATGAGTCTGTTTCTTGGCAAAGCTTATTGCCTCCCTGTTAGAGGAGCAAAAGAAATAGTTTCTCTTAATTACAGGAAGGAATGTCAAGAAGGTTCATAAATCCAGGCTTTTTTAGCCTATTCCTCCCTCTTTCCCAGTACCTCAAAGCTGTTCAACTGCTTGTTGAACTGATAAAAGTCTCTGGAATGCAGTGCCTTCCTTCTCTCCCAGCTGCTGTCAAGGTCAGTCCGAGGGTGGGGAATTGCAAGCAACTTTTGCTCTGCCAATGGCTGTACTGTTGAAAATAAGCACACTAAGCCCTGTTGCCTTTGCTCTAGCTGCATACTGACTTTCCAGAGCAGGGCATTTTTAAAATTATGGAGTTACTTTCTGAGGGTCCTTCCATCTGCTGTTGATTAGATTATTTGGTTCACCTACTCATTTGTGGTTAGTTTAACCATTCATTGAGCGAGCCACAATAGTTTGTTTGATCCATTGCACTAAAATGGAAACAATGATTTATAACAGCAACAGTTTTTATGGAAAACAGATCTGGGTTGCAAAAACATACATAACAGGAAGATGAGTTTATGTTTTTTTGTGAGTTTTTCTGTTCTTTTCCAAAGAGGATTTCTGTGTTTAGTGCACAAGATTGATGCACCACATCCAGGGCATCAGATTTTATTTTAGCATTGCAAATAATGGAAGCATGTTCAACCTCTACGTTCATAATTGTATATTTTGTTCTGGTGTGGTATTTTGTCTAAATTAGAATCATTTATATGATTTTATGAGCTGTTCCACACAAATATGTTCTGCAGTGCCTTTGGTTGAGAATTATATCCAAAATACATCAGACTGCACGTATGGGGCTTGTACATCAGGTGATATTGTTTAACACAATATTTCCTTGGGCAATGGGATATATTCCTTTTGTGAACTGTAAGTACTTTGTAGCAAGGTAAACTCTTATCACCTACTTTAAAATCTTTTGGGTTCACACGTTTTTGGTCAGCTTATTTCAGAATCAGAATCAGAATAGAGCTGGAAGGTACCATGGAGATCTTCTAGTCCAGCCTCTTGTTTAAGCAGGACATTCTATACATTTCAGACAGGTGACTGTCCAGTCTCTTCTTAAAAACCTCCAGTGATGAAGCAACCACAATGTTGAAGGCAAGCTATTCCATTGGTTAATTGATCTCACTGTTTGGAAGTTTCTCTTCAATTCCAGGTTGCTTCTCTCCTTGATTAGTTTCCATCCGTTGTTTCCTGCCCTGCCCTCTGGTGCTTTGGAAAATAAATTGACCCCCTCCTCTTTTTTGTGACAGCCCTCAAATATTGGAATACTGCTATCGTGTCTCCCCTAGTCCTTCTTTTCTCTAGACTAGCCAAACCCAAATTCTCCAACCGTTCTTCATATGTTTTAGCCTCCAGACCTTTTTTCATCTTTAGTCAGCAACAATCTTAGTTGCTCTTCCTTACAACTTTTTTGTAATGTGGTGATCAAAACTGGATGCAGTATTCCAGGAGTTGTCTTACCAAGGCTTGATAAAGTGGTACTAATACTTCACATGATTTTGATTCTATGCCTCTGTTTATAAAACCTAGGATTGTATTAGCTTTTTTGGTGCCGCTGCACACTGCTGACTCATGTTTAAGTGATCATCCACTAGGACTCCAAGGTCCCTCTCACAGTAACTGTCCTAGAGCCAAGTTTCGCCTAAAACGTACTTGTACCTTTGGTTTTTTTTCTGCCCTGGTGTAAAACTTTGCTTTTCTCCACATTAAATTTCATTTTGTTGGATAGGGCCCATTGTTTAAGTCTGTCAAGATCTTTTTGGATCCTGAGCTTGTCTTCTGGGGCATTGGCAGTTCCTGCCAGTTTAGTGTCATAAGCAAATTTGATGAGTTCCCCTTCTATTCCCTTATTTAAGTCATTTATGAAGATATTGCTTCTGGGCCTAAGACAGAATCTTGTAGTACCCCACTGCTTACTTCCCTCCATGTGGATGTAGTACCATTAAGGACTACTCAGTCTAGGTTTGGCATCACTTTTTGTGATCCTGGAGTACTCTTTATGTGCAGGAGGGAAGGACTTGCCCCATCCATTGGCATTGGTCCCGGGCAAGGTCGATCTCCATTTCATCTGCCAACACATACCAGTGTTTTAGGATGTGTGGGGCCTCATGTGAGATGCAATTGTGGTAGATGTTGTTGAGGCCATCTTTGAAGCAGTTGATGAGGACATCTTTGGGCCATGTGGCTAGCTGGCATGCCAACTCTCAGAACTCCTGGGTGTATGCGGCCACCAACTGTCGCCCTTGGGTGATGGTCTTCATCCGGGTCTGAGCCTTGTGCTCTGCCACTGGGTCCTCAAACCATTGGTGAAGGGCTGCCATAAAGTGGTCATAGTCCCATAGTTAGAGGAGGTTGTTATGGAGGGAAAACTCAACCATTGCATCCTCCAGAGCCACGGTGACCCATTTTATTCAGGCTTCTCCCGTCTCCAGTTCAGCCCCATACTCCTGCATGTACTTCCAGATTTACACCAGGAAGAACTTCAGTTGCTCACGGTCTTCCCCATATTTCACCCCCTTTGGGACTGGTGCCTCTCAGGAGCAGTCCCTGCAGGCTTACACAGCAGCCGCTGCATGGTGTGGCATCGCTTGCACTGGTGCCAGTTCAGGGAGAGCAGGTGTGACCTCCACAGTAATAGCTCCATCCATGGCCTGGCCTGCGGTGACCCAGGAACCTTGGGTAGCCGTCAGTGTGAGAGTTTCTCAGGCTCTTTGACTCCCCCTAACCTGTTTATCAGGAACAGGACCTTGTTCAGCATGGTTTCCTCTGCGTTTCCCTCTGGAGGGGGGGTATCTTCCCTCTGCCCCATGCCCCTTTCCCATCTGAGCCTGATAGACTTCTCATTGAAGTCCAGCTCATCTCGCTATTCTGCCTTGTCTCGAGCACTGTGTGGTCTAGTGGGGGAGCTGGCCATAACTTCAGTTTCTTCCAGCTCACTCTTGTGGTTGGATATTGGATGTTCAATCCCCATGGTAGATGATTGTCTCAGGGTTGAGGATTAAAGCAGATCTTACCTAATGTCAGGTTTGCTTCTTTTCATTTCCTGGGGTGGGGGTGGGGGACCTTTGGCTACATAGACTCCAAGAAAAGTTACATTTACTAGGAGCGAACTGAATGCAACAAGTTTCAGGCAAGATCTGAGGCAAAAGTGGGCAAAGCAGCAAATTGAAACAAACTGTAGAGCCCAACTCCCTTGTAGCTAGGCAAGCAGAGGGGCTGCTGCATACCAAAGCTAGAATAAATGACCTTGGAGAGATAAGCAAAGTCTTATTTGTAAAGGGGCAATGAAAAAATCTCCACTGACCCCTCCTCCCTTTTCCATGGCATCAAGCAGCAGGCTAGTTGACACTCCCCCCCCATTATCCTTCTATATATAAACCTGGAGCAAAGAATCACATTGAAACTATCATATAAATATGGTTTTTTTGATGAATAAATATTCATTTGCTCAGTCAGAGCAAAGTCAGAAAGTCAGAAAATAGAGTAACTCCCACAATATTTTATTTCAGTCAGTTCAAAGGTAACTGATTGGGATCAAATTTGTATGGAAATTTCAGCAGCCATCCAAAGACCTGCTTATTCTCTAAGGCAGCAGAACTCCACCCTTGTAATAGGGCTGAAATAACCATTCGGTGTTCTGTTTTTAGACCAGTGTCAAGATTCAGAAAGCCAGACCTTTTACCAGATTGGGGATTCATGGGAGAAGCATGCTCATGGAGTGAGATATCAGTGCTACTGTTATGGCCGGGGTATTGGAGAATGGCACTGCCAGCCTTTGAACACAGGTAAGAACCCAAATCTATGAATGAGGGAGACGACATAACTTGTTTTCACATGACTTATGGTATGCTTTCTGAGTGCATTATAATGACTTTTAAATCACCATTTTAAGAAGAGGGAGAGAAAAAAATTCAGAAGTCATTGAACATAAAGATCCTATATTATGAATCATAAAGATCCTATAATTACACCATTGGCTGTGCTAATCAGACACATGACAACTCCTTTTGAAATAAGTAACATTATATACAAAGTACAGAAAAGAAATAAAAAGAAATTTTGAAAGATCTTGATGTTTTCACTGTATCTATGTAACTATCCATTGCGCTGTGTTCTTTAAAATTCTCATGCTTTTGTTTTTGATGAAGTCTATATTTTTTTCCTCTCTTCCCTTTTGACATATTAACTGTACTTCAAATATTTGTTTTGCCATTTGAGCCTCTTTTTCATTCTCCCTATGTGGCTTAACCAGCTCAATGTAACATATGGTCATTCTCTTTTGTACTTAGTCCACATTCATTCAGCATTCTAGAATTAATTATTGAATTAATTCAATTAAATTTATCTTTCTTGATTATTTTCCAGGCATTTATACACACTGATGCCATTCACACTGAACTATTTCTCTTCTGGCACATAAAACTTTTACTTCTATTTATCTAAATGGGCAGAAACATACTCATGCAATCATTTCCACTTCTTTCTACAAACGTATTACAACTAATACTTTTTAGCATCATTTGTAAATTTTTCCATCCATTCCCCCATCTTGATTAACTTGCAGTTGTTTCTTATCAGACACAACTGCTTTGACCTTTTGATAGATTAATTTTCAGACCATCTTCCTTATTACATCTAACATTTTCTGCCAATCATTTAGGTTCCCAGCCAACAATAGCATAGCATCAACAGCACTACCGTGTTCATCCATAAATATATTAAACAAGTGGACATCATATGTTCTTGTTTCACTTCCTGATCAATTTTGAATCAGTGTTGAACTTTTCACACTTGCTTTACTTCCCTCCTATATTGTTTTAATTAGATTTAGCAATCAACCTTTGACTTCATATTCAACCTATCATATGCTTTCTCTGAATTAACAAATGTAAAATGTACATTCTGTTTTGCACAGTCAATACATTTCTCAGTGATCTGAAAAGCAAAACTCAAATCTGTACTTCCCTAGTGTTGCTAGGTTATCACATCTCATATTCTTTTGGTCACAATTCTGCCAGATATCTTCCCATGCACATTTAACAAGCCAATCCCCTGTAGTTTTTACATTAATTTTTCTAACTTTTTGTTTGCAGAAAGAGGAACAGTAATGACATTCTTCTGATCCGTAGGTACAGATGCAACCTTCATACACATTAGTTGCACAACCAGTCAATGAATAAACTTCACTCATAATTGACATGCACCAGTTTCATGCCTGCAGCTTCATCATTTTCAAAGATTTCCTCATCATTTATGACTTTTCATCAGATTTATCTTGGAGATTAACATAGAATTCACTTCAGTTTGGCTTCTTGTGACATATTTTATACTTCCCCACAAATCTTTAAAATATTTTTTTAATAATCTCGTGCCAAATACTATCGCATTTATTCAGTTCTCTCTGTTCGAAGTACCTTGTTTTGAAGCCTTTTCACTCACTTCAAAAATACTGGCCTATCTTACATTCAGAATTTCTCCTGACTTGTTACTCTCAGAAATTCTCTCAGTCTTTCATCATAAACAATCAATCACCCCTTTTCTGTATGTCTATGTTAATAAACGTATGCTTAAGCCGCGCACCTGAAAAAAGCAGACTGTTTTTGAAGCAGTTGCTCAACAGTTGCCATTCTAATTCATTCTTCGGTTGCCAAACAGCCCAATCAGTTTTTCTATACTCTCTCATCTCATTCTCACCCATCCATCCTTGTTACCTAACAAGAAGTTTTCTTTTAATCTTTAATACATTCACTAGAATACTGAATTTTTGCCAGAACATCTCTCTAATTGACCTTCCAATATCACCATTGACTGGGACTTAATATGCAACTATAGAAGAAGGATTTTTTTAAAAAAATTGCATACACATACTTACACATGTACATAATAAATGAATGAATGAGTTCTTTATTGGCCAAGAAATTTGTCTTGGTGCATGTGCTGTCAGTATACATAAAAAGAAAAGATACATTCATCAAGAATCATAAGGTACAACACTTAATGATAGTCATGGATACAAATAAGCAATCAAATCATCTTAGGAAACAGTCAATATAAATCGTAAGGATACAAGCAACAAAGTTATAGTCATACAGTCACAAGTGGGAGGGGATGGGTGATAAGGAGTGATAAGAAGATTAATAGTAATGCAGACTTAGTAAATAGTTGGACAGTGTTGAGGGAATTATTTGTTTAGCAGAGTGATGGCATTCAGGAAAAAAACTGTTCTTATGTTTAGTTGTTCTGGTGTTGTTCTTCTATAGCTATGATGGCGAACCTATGGCACATGTGCCACAAGTGGCATGCAGAGCCATTTGTGCCGGCATGCGAGCCGCAGGCAAATTTACCTCACTGCACATGTGCGCGCCACATAGTGATTTTTTCTGCCAATTTCAGGCCTTTTTTGGCCTCCCAGAGGCTTGGAAAAAACATCTGCAAGGCTTTTCAGGACAAATAGGCCCGTTTTGTCACTTCCTGTAATACCGGCATATTATTTGTCCTGAAAGGCCTTGCAGATGCTTTTTCCAAGCCTCTGGGAGTCTGAAAAAGGCCTCAAACCAGCCTAAAAATCAGCTGTGAGGTGCAGCGCAGGTAAGGGGGTGGCGTGAGGGGGGGATTATGCATGCATGCGCAGGGGGCACACATTGCATTCTGGGTGCTGGCATGCGAGTGCGCGTGTGCTAATACGTGTACAATTTTTGGCCCAGGAGCCCACAAAGGTTAGCCACCACTGCTTTATAGTGTTGTTTTGAGGGTAGGAGTTGAAACAGTTTATGTCCAGGATGTGAAGGGTCTGTACATATTTTCTCAGTCCTTTTGTTGACTCATGCAGTATATAGGTCCTCAGTGGAAGGCAGGTTGGTAGCAATTGTTTTTTCTGCAGTTCTAATTATCCTCTGAAGTCTGTGTCTGTCCTGTTGGGTTGCAGAATCAAACCAGACAGTTATAGAGATCCAGATGACAGACTCAATAATTCCTCTGTAGAACTGTAGAAGATGGTAGTATGGAAGGGGTGAGGGTGAGGAACAGATGGGGCCCTTCTCAGATGTGCATATGCGTAGAGAGGCGAGAAAAGCATAAACTGGCTCTCAGGGAAAAGACAACATAAATGCTAGCCAGCCCCTCCCTGGCTGCGAAATAAATAGTAGGGGTTACTTGTGAGTAAACAGTTTCTCATTGCTTCAGTGTGGTTTTGCATCTGTGCTGAGATATTATATGTGCAGCCACTTATAACTGTATGTTGAGATGAATAGCACATTCTGGTGAATGTTGAAGTGAAACAGCATAAATTAAACTCTTAGATTCCTTTCATTGACTTTTGAAATGAGCCCCAGGAAGTCTTATCCAACTGTTAAAATAAACTTCTAATGCAGTTATGTGAAGTATGTACTCTCAAAGTAGTGGTCAATGCCTTTCCTTACATATAACTTGTTTGATGAAAAATATATATACATAACCAAGGTTTGCTTTGGGATTTGGGATATTTTTTTGAAACGGGGGTTGTTTTTATGGAACATTCCACAGGTATCTGTGTTATCTACTTATCCAAACTAATACATAAAATGGGGAACTTTAATTGCTAAAATAACAGATGTTTTTTGCAGAGTAAGTTGTTTTGGTGATGTACTAAGGGAATTTCTGTCTTGTTCACAAAATTCTGTAGGCGTATTCAGTAACTAAATTAATCAACATTTAACTGGGAAATTTATGCAGGTGATTATAAAAAGTAAGTAAACTAAAAAGGAACTGGGAATTTAATAACCTTGACTACTTTTGAGTGATGTCAGCTAATCAGTAAAGGTGTTGAATTGCAGAGTAGGCAGACATTTTTAAATTAAGCATGTAATTAGAATATAGTATTTTGTATCATGAAAACCCAGGAAATTAAGCTAATTGACCAAACTACAATTTTTAATAGAGTTCATCTTAGAATTCCACTGGCTATGCCCAGTCTTTGAGGACCGTATTCTGCTGAAAATAAAAAGATAACATATGAAAACAAAATAAGAGCTCCTAAAAGGGAGATAATGCAATATTTTTTAGAAAAATAAATTTTGAAAAGCAAATGGCCACATTTGAATTATTTTGAGAGGAAGGTCAAATGGTCCCTCCTTGGGGAGGGCATGAGAGTCCCTAATTGCAAGGGTCTTATTCTGTTCTCTGTCTTTTAGCTTATTGTAACCCACCGTGGCCATACAAATACTATAAACAAATCAATAGACCAGAGAGAACCATGTGGTGTAAACACAGAGGTTTATATTCTACAGCAAATGGCAACTAGGATGGGGTTTTTAGGTTTTAAAAAAATGGAAGAGAGGGATTTGATTGGGACTTTCCTTCCCAATCTTCTACTTTTCACCTCCTTTCCCATTCATAGGGGGTATTTTTCCCAGTGCTTAAGGCTGCATGTGGGGGATTGACTTTGGTGGGAATTGCAATGAAGCATCACTTCACTATGAAAAACCCTAGGTATAGCTGCTGATCTCTCACATGAATATAACATAAAAGTAGATTCAGTCTAATTTTTTCACCTGGATGTAAGGAACATAAAATAGAAACCCAGAAACCTTTCAAGAAAGGTTTAAGCACCAGGATAGAATGAGAAAGATCAGGAGTGGGATTCTACAGGTTCGCACCTATTCGCTAGAACTGGTTGTTAACATTCTAAGCAGTTCGGAGAACCGGTTGTTAGAAGAAATTACTGGCCTAATCCTGTAAGGAAGGCAGGAAGGAAACATTCTATTGTTGCTTACAGAAACTGCCTCTCCATTAACTCTTATTACATTCTTGGTAGGACTAGACTTCCTGTCTCAGGAACGTCTCTGGAGTTTTTTCCCCCTCCTTTGCTGGTACTTTGCTTGTGTGGAGTTACAAAGTTACAATGGCACTGAAAAAAAGTGACTTATGACCATTTTTAACACTTACAACTGTTGTAGCATCCCCACAGTCATAAGAGGCCAGACAAGGAGATGCGTGCCTCGATGTGAGTGATGTTGAGTTGGCCACACCCAGCCAGTCACATGACCACCAAGCCATGCCCACCAACTAAGACACACCCACAGAACCGGTTGTTAAAAAAATTGAATCCCACCCCTGAGAAAGATCATGACTTCTATTCCCATTTTAGCCATGAAAGCCAGCTGGGTGACTTTGGGTCAGTCTCTTGTCTCTCAGCCCAACTCATCTCATAGGATAGTTGTGGGGGAAAACAGGAGGAATAAGTTTGCCATCTTGAGTTATTTTGTAAAAATTGTAAAGGTGTGATCCAAATAAATAAATATATTACAGAAAGCTGCACAAATAAGGCTACAGGGTTTGCAGATGGCAGCAAAGAGATACAGAAAAGTGCTACCATCTCACCATCCTTATTTTTTTACAATCCAAATCTGTAAGCCCCAACGTTAATAAAGCTCTATTCTGATTATTAATTTATAAAAAAAAAACAGTGGCTTTGAAAAGCATTTACTTATTCTTATGTGGCAGCAGCTCTCAACTGGCTGCCAGTTCTTAGTATTTATACTCAAGTACAGCTTCCCTCCTATCCTTAGGAAGTTTTAAACAAATGTTACTACATAGTTTAAGTAAACATCTGTTTTCCTTTTGTACCACTTTCCTGTCAGTTGTCTAGGGTACGAATTCCTAAAACAAGAGGAAAGTGATATTTAAAAGTCCCACATATAAAGTTCTAATTTGCCTAGACTCACTGACAGGAAAGATGATACACCTTTTATTTGCACCCCTCCCTTGATCAGTTTGGCTACAGATCTCATTGCAAAGGTAACTAAAAGTGAAACAATTTGTGAAAACTAGTTTATGAAAATGAGGATATTCTATCTAGCCCAAATTGGAAGCACCATTAAGAGGTAGCAAACTGACTCACTAAACTAATAAGGATAATCTTAATTTTAGGTTCCCCTGGTCACCCTGTTCAGGTGATTATCACAGATGTTCCAATTCAACCTGATTCTCATCCTATCCAGTGGATTGTACCTGAGTCCTCTCACATTTCCAATTATATTCTTCGCTGGAAACCGGTAAGCCTTTTTGTCATATAGTGATCAATTTTTCTTAATTCAGGCATTCAGAATTTCTTACAGATTTATATTTGCAATTCAACTAGATCATAAAAAAACATTGTATTTCTAAGTTTAGGTTTATGTTAATACTTGGCAGTGCTTTCTAACTTGGCTAAGGATATACTCTGTGCTGCAAGAGATTGGGCAGTGTGTCAGGATTGAATGACAGATGCCTTAAAAGAACCATCTCTCTTTCTGGACTTCTATCTGTTCTGTTTAGAAGGTTGGTTCTTGAAGCAAGTAACAGAATTCATAAAGCACAGCTTACATTATTTATAGTGGGGACACTGTGGTGCAAGGGCTTAAAGATGCTGAAATTGCTGGCAGAGTCCAAGACACAGTGAACTCCCACCACTCTCGCTGGCTTCTGCCCACCTAGCAGTTCAAAAGCATACAATATTGTAAGGAGATAAAAGGATAACACTTTGGTGGGAAAAACTAATTACGTTCATGTGTGTGGAGAGCGGAAGTGGCACACTGAACCTGGCTGGATGCGAGGCAATGCAGAACGAGGCGAAGTGAGACTGGCAGAGACGCCTAGAAAAGCCAACAACCCAAGTGAGTGTTGCTACTTAGCTAGGTATAAGCTAGTTTACCCTCTGGTGTGCCAAGGATAAATTTCCCTGACATTGTATGTAATAAAATAAAATACATAATTTATTTTCAACAAAGCCACTTGGCTGGAATGGTAATAGATGCTATGTTTAATTGCGTCAGGATTGGGTGTTATGTTTATCTTTGCCTCTCCTGGATTTTTAATATTTTGGTATTTGAGCTGTGCATATTTTTATCTTAGAGCATATATATACCTTCCCTTTCTTTACTTGTTTTTCTTTTGAGAAAATTGTGTATTATATTCTAATTGAGAAATTATCTCATCAGATCTCATTTTCAACTATTGTCACATTTACCATCCTGAACAAAGAGTATAAATTCATTTTATTTATTTCATCATTTTTTACTGTTAATGAAGGTGTGAATGAATTCTTCACTGTCTTTTCATTGGGTGGTTTAATAAGTTCTATTTCAGTCACATTCCTGTATTTTAGGCTAGAAGAACACTTGTCTGCAGTCAGATTTTAGGGCTGTTTCACTACTCCCAGGATTCAATTGAAAGCTTTCCTGCACAATTTTGTTATCTCTGGCCAAACCCTTTTTTACCAATCTTTGTGAGTTTCCACCAACTTGTCCATCTTCCAAATAATTCACATTGCAGTCCCAGAAATCAAGTTCCCCCCTACTTCCAGTGAAATGCATGCAGAGTTTGAAGACAATAATTAGTATTTGTGTTTTTGCAGATTATTTTTTGTTCTTTTCCAAACATTGTTGCTAAAATAATCTGATAGAAGTTAAAGCTAGTAGCAATAACAACATTAGAAAGAAACATTGCAAAATTCTACTGAGTATTTCTCATGCTGATATCCATTATGTTTAATTCCATTAGAAAAATTCTCGAGTGCAATGGAAAGAAGTTACAATTCCAGGCTATTTAAATTCCTATACAATCTCAAGTCTAAAACCTGGTGTCCTTTATGAGGGACAACTTATAAGTGTGCAGCATTATGGTCAGAGAGAAATCACCCGTTTTGAATTCACTACCTCAAGTACAACAGCTATTTCATGTAAGTGTTTGGATTTGTCTTTATTGCATTTTATTACCCTGGACTGTTTATTTACATTACAGCTAGTCCTCGACTTAGGGCTACAATTGACTTAAACCAAAAGTTCTGTTGCTAAGCGAGACAGTTGTTCAGTGAATTTTGCCCCATTTTATGATCTTTCTTGCCATAGTTGTTAAGTGAATCACTGCAGTTGTTAGCGATACAGCTGTTAAATGAATTTGGCTTCCCCATTGATTTTACTTGTCAGAAGGTTGCAAAAGATGATCACATGACCCCAGTACATTGCAACTAGCATAAATATTAGTCTGTTGCCAACCATCTGAATTTGACCATGGGGGGATGACCATGGGGGGATGCTGCAACATTGTGTGAAAAATGGTCATAAGTCACCTTTTTTCAGTATAATTATAATTTTGGTCACTAAATGAATTATAAGTTCAGGACTACCTTTTATATTGTTTCAACTGTATATGTTAATGCAAGCACTGGATTTGACATATGGAGTTTACACACTTACTGTAGTATAGAAGTTAAATTTTGACATAACTAAATAAGATTTTGAAAGTGAATGTGAATCTGCGGAGTAAAGCAATGTACTTTGTTAAGTTTTTCAGCTCTGTTTAGTTTCTATCCCTTCTGGCTCGAAGACAGAATAAAGACATAATTTACTGCTTTTGTAATTATGTTACTTCTAGCACTTTCTCTGTGTTACTGTTTTCAACCAAGATTATTCATGCTTTGAAACCACAATATAAATTCTGCTGTTCTAAATGAAATACTAATACTGTGGGAGTTGTTTTAACCTCCATTGCCCTTAATAATTCCCCATTATCTCTGTTCTGAACCACGCCCTTTTCCAACAAATCAAACACAATCCAAATAGAACAAAAACCTTGTAATGCTTTTTTGCAAAATAATTAGCTATGATAAGCACAAGCCTTGCCAAACTGTGCAAGAGTTGCCAAAAGATAGCAGACAAGAAATAATTTGCAATACAAGAATCTTCAAATACAAACTCAGGATACTGGAATGTCCATGAGGCTGGAGTTTTAAAACGTCTTTGTCTTCTGCAAAGTATGTTCGTTCACAGATGGCTTTTATCTTCTTGAAGGAGGGGCCATTACTTTGCAGTCTTACTCCCGAGTCACCAGAGCAATCCTGCACGCATGCGCACTTGGCACAGGCTCCTCGGGAACCTCCTCATCACTGCTGCCAGTCCCCACAATCTCTGAAAGCAGCAGTCCACTCCCTAGTTGTCCTGACTCCTCATCTGACTCCTCACTCTCCTCAGCTGTCCGCACCTGCTGCCGGCAAACCACAATAATTTCCCTCTTCCTAAAGAACATGATTCAGCTAAGAATTTATTATAATGGATGATATAGGCATGTGTCATTGGTGCTAATCCTGAATTAATACCAATATTATAGTACTACCTACAGCAATTGTAGTATTGAGCATAAATCTGCATTTTTTAGCTTACTTAATGTTTTTTCACAATATATTATCAGCTGAATATCCCCATATCTGCAGATATTAATTACTTGTTTGCGTCTGAAAGCCAGAGTTGCCTACTATATACGTGGTTACTCTGTTAATTTCTGTCCATCCAATCATGGATGAAAATATCTCTTTGTCTTTGAACTTGTTATTTTTTACTATCAGTTTAACTGTACAGTTTATTTTATCGATTAAAAAGTTACAGAAATCATACTTAAATTTATTTTTTCATCAACAGAAACAGAACCAAGGAGCCAAGTCTCCATGAAAAGTACTGCCATTTTATACTTTGATCTTTGCTTTGCAGCTAGTCGTGTGACGGGAGAAACAACAGCCCTTCCCTCTGTCGTCTCTATTTCTGAATCTGTCACAGAAATCACAGCCAATAGCTTTGTGGTCTCTTGGGTTTCTGCCTCAGACACTGTGTCAGGATTTCGCGTGGAATATGAACTGAGTGAAGATGGTGATGAACCTAAATATCTTGGTAAGGAAGATAGCCAATCTAATGAGTCACAGAATCAGCGGGCATAAATAAAGTTAATCTCTCACATCTTAAAATTCTTATCTTCTATAACTAGCCTGGATAGTATCTACTATTCCAAATCTACTCCAAATCCCATAAGCGTGAATCTGAAGGTCCATAGAACTTCTTGAATGTTATATTCAAATACATTTATAGCCTGCAATCAGGCAAATCTCTATTGAAAAATTCCTTCAAAAGCAGTGCTTCAGAATATGTAAATCCACAATTAATGCATCTCTTTCTAAATCATAGAAAGGGTTTTCAATGCTCATGTATTGCAGTGGTTAGAATGCAGTCCTGCAGGCAAACCTAGCCTACAGCTTGGAGTTTGATTCTTTTTTAAAAAACATTTTTACTGAGTTATAGAGTATTATGAAATGCAAAAGTAAATAGAAGAGCAGTGAAGGGGGGAGGAGAAAGGGGGAAGAGAAGTGAGGAAAAATAGGAAAAAGAAAGAGCATTGACTTCCAGTTCTCTCTGTTACAGTAAAATAAGGCATTAACATCAAATCACAACTTTTTGCTTTTCCATAATAGTATGAACAAGTCGTTTCTATAAAGATCTGTTAGTCTAATCTGTAAAACCCAAAGTCAGAGTTTCATTTTTTTTCACATCAAGCACCAAGTTCAGAAGCGGTCTCCATGTGGAAACAAAAATTCTTATGTTCTTTTCTTTAATCGAAGTAATCTGTTTTGCCATTTCAGCCAACTCCATCAACTTCTGCAACCATCTTCCACAGTAGGAACTGAGGTGTCCTTCCATTTTTATACATACAATAGTCTCGATGCTGTTGATATGTTGATATATAGTAACAAAGTTCCAAATTTGTTTTCCAATTCTTTTTCCATTAGTCCCAAAAGGAAAAGTTCTGGTTTTATTTTTATCTCCATTTTCAGAATTTTCTGTATTAAAATATGAATCATATTCCATTTTTTTCTGCTTTACCACATGTCCACCATAAATGATTACAAAGTCCCTTCTTTACTTTTATACTTCCAATATTCAATTGACATACCTTTATATATCTTAGATAATTTATCTGGTGTTAAACACCAAAGATACATCATCTTATACAAATTTTCTTTTAGATTATAATTTAATGTAAATTTTAAACCCCTCCACATATTTTCCATTGTTCAGGCATCACTGAACATGTTATATCCAAAGTTCCTTGCCCACTGAATCATAAAATGTTTTTTTTATGTTCATTTTCCAAATTCAATTTCAATAACATGTTATTAATCTTAGCAATAATATGTTCATCGTTGCCACATAATGAAATTTCCAATTCATTTTTAACAAAGTCAAATCCATAACACTTTTTATCCAATTTGAACCTTTTTTTCAGTTGCTGATAAGTAAAGCAATGGCAAACGTAACCTTCTGATTCAGGTTCTTCCCTCAGCGTTAATATTGGGTCACCAGAATGAAAAGACAAAATTTTACCATACGTCAGCCAATCTGGCTTTGCCACTATTTCTTTTCTAAAAAAAAAGCTTCCTGTGTTGACACCCAAAGGGGCAGCTTCATAGAGAGCCTTGTTTTATATTTATTCCAAACTCTTAGTATGGCACGTCTAATAAAATGGTTATTAAAATAAACATTAACTTTACTATTATCATACCATAAGTAGCTGTGCCATCCAAACCTTAATTCATGGCCCTCTAATTTGAGTAGCCTCTCATTCTGGAGATTAACCCATTCTTTTTCCCAGGTCAGACAGCATGCATCAAAGTACAATTTCATATCTGGTAGGCTCAACTCCCACCCACCCCTGTTTCCTTAGCATCTTGCAATAGCTTATATCTAATTCTTTTTTTTCCCCCTTGCCATATGAACTTAGAGATAATCCTTCTGCCATTGTTTAAATGGATTGTCAGTTCTGAGTATTGGTAACATCTGAAATAAAAAAAACATCTTTGGTAAAATATTCATCTTGATTACAGAGATTCTACCTTGGCAGGTTTCAAGATAAATAAACAGAAAACAACAATGTTGATTAAGAATATATCTTCTCAGGATAGTGATATAGTGAATAAAAAGATGATTTTTGGGGCTGAAAAAAAAGTGAAATACTTAGGGGTTATATTGACAAATACAAACATAAAATTGTTTCAAAATAACTATATTCCTCTTTGGAGGGATATTAAACAGTATTTACAAAGATTGGATAAATTGCATTTATCAGCTTGGGAGTTTGATTCTGATGGGGCTCAAGGTTGATCAGCCTTCTGTTCTTCCGATGTCAGTAAAATGAAGACCCAGATTGTTGGGGGCAATATGCTGACATTGTAAACCACTCAGTGTTGTAAAGCATTGTGGAGTAGTATAGAAGTCTAAGTGCTATTGCTGTGTGTCTGCTTTCAAAGATACTCCATGCGTGTAATGGAAGCAACTAAACAAGACTGACCAAACGTACAACATACATATTCCCCAAAGAAGTCTCAATATCATAACCCAGGGAAAAGATTAATTAAAGTGAATCCATACAGTGTCAGCAAAATAGATCTGGAGCTTCAAGGCCACTATGTTCTCAATCACCTTACATAAGAATGGAACAGTACAGACTCCCCCATAATTAAAGAAATCTAGGCCAAGGGAGAGTTTATTTAAATGGAATCCTTTTAAATGTTGCAACCTTTAAGGAAGTGGAAATGTGTTGCATGTCCAAAGAAACATTAATTAAGCTCTCTTTAATATGGGGCTACTGGCCAGTTTAATCAGCCAGAAGAAGCAAAGGTTGAGAAACAGGCAGTAGCCCTCTTCCACTTCCTGAGATATACTGTCTGCAAAAAATGGATACAGTAAGTTCAGAAGGAGCAATGTCAAAGTTATCTACCTATGACCAGCCCCAACATTGTAATCCCTGTCCACGGTACATATGGCACATCTTACAATAAAAATTGATGTCAATAGTTGAATAAAGCTTACAAATGAACACTCTTTTCTATTTATCTCCTGATGCTCATACATAAAGATCAACTGCTTGGCTTCCCCAAGGAAGAGCCCCATTCCGGATTGTTCCTCGAAGGGACACATCCCTTTACATGTGAACAATAAAGGGGCTTCAGCTGGGCAATTTTGGGCAGTTGTTACTTTCAGATCTTCTCTCACCATGGTTCTTCAAAATAAGACATTCTGAAGAAATTCATATGAGTTTATGAGAGTATTCTGAACTAAAATTTTGTGAGAGAAAGAAAATTTTAATGCGATTCAATTTTTTGTTACTGTAAGTTTATGAATTGAATGTATTCATTTTCACTAAAGAATGTAACCTATGCCCGACTATTCTATTTTCTTCTTAAAGATCTTCCGAACACAGTCAATTCGGTTAGCATTCCCAACTTGCTTCCGGGTCGTAACTACATTATCAAAGTCTATCAAATTTCCGAGGAAGGAGAACAAGATCTAATTCTTTCAACAACACAGACAACAGGTATGTTTGCTATCAGACAGGAACAGATGAATATGAGCATTTTCTCTCTGAAAACTGAAAGTTGTTCAATCAGCTTTCTTAATTGTTATCTCTTTACACAGCACCTGATGCTCCTCCTGATCATACTGTAGAAAATGTTGATGATACTTCAATAATTGTCAGTTGGAGAAGACCCAAAGCTCCAATCACAGGTCTGAAGTGTCAGCCTATATCTGTTTTGGAACGGGGGGCTGGTGGATTCCTTCCATTTGTAAGATAGGAAAGTGTGTTAAGCATATCTTAACAGCCAAAGAAAATGTACTTAACTAGCCTTTACTGTCTGTTTGATTGAATTTGTTTTACAAAGCAACCTTTTTTTTGTTTATAAATTGTACTTGATGTAGACTCACTACATCACAAAACTATGGTTTACCAAAAAAGATGGTCTGAACAAAGATGGGTAACTTAGCATATGGAAGAACACCAAATCTTTTTTGACTATGCTGTTGGCTGACTGCATGTTTGCTATACAAGGTTACCGGGTCATCTATACTCCTTCGCTGGAAGGTAGCAGTACAGAACTCAATCTCCCTGAATCTGCTACATCTGTGACACTCAGTGACTTGATGCCTGGTGTTCAGTACAATATCAGCATTTATGCTGTGGAAGAGAACCAGGAAAGCAGTCCTATTTTCATTCAGCAGAAAACTACAGGAGTGCCAGTGGCAGGTATTAATGTATTTATGTAATTTTGTGATTTTTTTGTAAGTTCTCCTTTTTCCTTCTTGGATTCCAGAATTGTTCTCTTGAGGGCAGTATTTATTTATTGCATTAATCTATTCATTTTATTTAACTATTTATATAGCTGCCCATTTGCAAAAAGTGATTCTTGACAATGAACAATGATCTAATAAGGCAACAAATATTTAAAAACAATCCATATTAAAATATAAAATAACCTATAATTAAAAATACAAACTACTAGGTACAGGGGAAAGTAAATATTAACAATGATGGAATCAGCTTTAAAAAGCCACATAGATTACAAGAACAGATTGTTATTTTTCCTAGTGTTTTCTTGTAAATGCAAGGTCCACTTTTTTTGGATCAATTGAGTGTTTATTCATTTGGTTGCGACAGGAACTGTATGATTGGCTTGATCTAAGCCTGAGTTTGTGGGCTGAAAGAGTGGCTGGCTCAAGGTCACCCAGCCAGCCAGCTTTTCATGCCTAAAGTAAGACTAGAACTCACAATCTCCTGTTTGTAGCCTGTGCCTTAACCACTAAAACAAACTGGCTTTCAAAAATTAAAATTGAATTGATTAAAAAAAACAATAATTTCTAGTTTTTGTTGTACCAATTGTTTGCTTTTCTAATTGTGAGTGATTTAGAAAATGAGATATATTTGCTTTTACTTTTTATCTGAGTCGCAGTGGCACAGTGGTTAGAATGCAGGCCATTTCTGCTGACTGCCAGCTGCCAGCAGTTTGGCAGTTCGGGTCTCACCTGGCTCAAGGTTGACTCAGCCTTCCATCCTTCTTATGTTGGTAAAATGAGGACCCAGATTGTTGGAGGCAATATGCTGACTCTAAACCGCTTAGAGAGGGCTGTAAAGCACTGTGAAGCGGTATGTAAGTGTAAGTGCTATTGCTATCCGGTAGTCAATTTTGGAGAATAGAGCTGTGTAAAGGAACACTGCAACTTAAGTTTTCCACTGTTTTATATTACTGTCTGCTTCTCGGTGATGATGATATTTGGCAAGATAGAAAGCTATATGCTGGTTTTGTCTTCAGTAAGAACCCTTTTCATGGACTGTCTATGGGATTTCAAGGAACATTGAAAAAAGTATCAGAGGCAGCTTTTGCTGAGAGATTAATTTTGAAGTAGGACGGAAGGAAGAAAGTAGTGGCAATGATACATTGTTAAAATTTTTGTTTCCCCGCATACAGTCTTACCATTCATCAAACATTTTCTCTTGTACATCTATTTGGCTAGATGACATTCATCCTCCCCAGCAACTTCAATTTCTGGAAGTTGCCAGTGACAAAATCACCATCATGTGGAGCCCCCCTGATAGTGCAGTGATTGGCTACCGTGTAGAGGTCATTCCAGTTAACCGCCCTGGAGAACATGGTCAGAGGTTACCCATTAGCAGATATACATTTGCTGAGGTCACAGAACTTTTGCCTGGAACAACGTACCTTTTCAAGATCTACGCTATTGGACAAAACACGGAGAGTGAACCATTAACTGGAGAACAAACAACAAGTAAGTCTGTTTTCTCTTAATTCAGTGTATAGATTTTCCATAAATTCATCCTGAAGATGTTCCATCATTTCACAAAGCCACAAAGAATTTAGTACGATGAATCCATTGGCTTTGCTAAGCAGTGAGAGGTCCACTATCCTGTAGCCCAAGCCTTCCCCTCAGCAAAGTTTTCCTAAACGAGTCAGCGAGAGGGATGAACTTCCAAGCATTTCCAGCATCTAGATAGTTCTCTAAAGCCACTTTTTTCTTTTTATATAATGCACAAGTTTGTGACATAATCTTCTATATCGGCTTTCATCTTTGGCCACCAGAATTGACACTGTGTCAAGTGGAGGGTTTTTAGGAACCCAAAGTGTCCACCAGCCTCTAGTCATGGCAGTGTCTTAGCACTTTCAGTCTTAGGCTGGCAGGGACGTACAATTTGGGACCCTTCCAGGCTAAACCATCCCTCATTGTCAGGAGATTGGGGTTATCCTTCAACCATTGGTCTGCAGTGATAGCCGCCTTCAATTCTGCTGAGATTGGATTGGTTGTGGGTTCTCCCTGACATCTAGCTTACCTAGACTTGCGCTGCTGGTTGTGAGGCACCACCTCATGTATCACTTCCCCTTGTTTACTGTTAAACTGAGGTTTTCTTGATAATGCATCAGCTAATTTGTTCTTTTCATCTGGGATATGCTTCAGTTCAAAATTGAAGTGTTTGAAATACTGTGCCCAGCAGATTTGTTTTGAGGACAGTTTTTGAGGGATTTTTAGTGCCTCATAAGTTCTTGTGGTCAGTCCAGACTTCAAAAGGCTCCTTCCCCCCTTCCAAAAAGTGCCTCCATGAGAGGAGGGCCCAACAAACCACGAAAGCCTCCTTTTCCCATATGGCTCAATGCTGTTCTGCATCTGTCAGTTTTTTGGATACATAGGCGCAAGGCTGCAGTTGACCCTCTGAAAGGAGGTTAGCAGTGACGGCGTCATCACTGGTGTCCACCTGCATTATAAATTTGGATCAGAGTGCAATAGGATTGGCTCTTTAGGGGAAAGTTCTTTTAGTTTCTTGAACACTCACTGGCATTTGAGGGTCCAGCTCAGCAGTTAGTTGGGTTTTGATTTGAGGTCAGCCCCTTTTGTTTTCAACAGCTTAGTTAATGACAGTGTTATTTCAGCAAAAGTGGGAATAAATTGATGCTAGAAGTTTGCAAACCCAAAAAACTTTGTAGTTGTTTTCAGGTGCAAGGGGGTTGCCAATCAAGCACCACTTTGATTTTGGATGGGTCCCTTTCAATCTCTTCATTGGATACTCAATAGCCTAGATCCATGTTGGCGAGCCTATGGCATGCGTGCCGGAAGTGACATGCAGAGCCCCTTCTGCCGGCACATGAGAGCTCGCCTGGAAGACCCCCTCTGTGCGTGTGCCGCCGCTGCCCAGCACACATTGCCTTCTGGGTGCTGGCATGCGAACGCGTGAGTGCATTCGCGCATACAATTATCAGCACGGCAACAAAAAAGGTTAGCCACCACTGGCTTAGATAGTCCAATGAGTTTTCATGGAATTTGCATTTTGAAAGTTTGACATAATGTTTGACATCAAGGAGTTATTTCAACATTTGCCACACCAGTTTTACATGCTCTTCCATGGTCTCAGTGAAGATGAGAATGTCATCTAGGTAAACTAGGACCCCTTTATAGAGATGCTCATGTAGTACTTCATTTATCAGTTGCATAAACACCGGGTTGTTGGTGGGGGGTGCTTCCTGAAGCCCAAAAGGCATCACTTTGAACTGAAAACTGCCAAGCGGACAATTTAATGCCATTTTCCATTCATCACCTTCTCTTATTCAGACTCTGTAGTACGCCTCTCATAGATCTAGTTTGGTAAATATCTTGCCTTTCGGCAATGGTTTAGTAGGTCTTTCATTAGGGGGAGGGGGAAGGTATTTTGCACACAGACTGCGTTTATCCCTCGAAAATCAATGCAAAGTCTCTCACACACACACGCTGGGGCAGTGACTCATGAATTTGATGGTTCAGTGAACCCTCTGGCTAAATTGGAGTCTATGTATTTTCTCAGTTCATCCATCTCCCTTGGGGACATTGAATGCATCTTTGGTTTAGGTAGTTTTGCCCCAGGGATGAATTCAATGGCGCAGTCTGTGGGTCGATGAGGAGGGAGTATGTTGCATTCCTCCTTAATGAACACTTCTGCCAACTCTTGATACTCTTTGGGTATGTGTGGGCAACCTGGGGGTGCTTCTTTCGGGGAAGCCACTTTCTCTCTTCTTTGTCGCCCCTGGGTCCTAAAGGCCATTTGCTTTTGGACTCAAGGGGGGAGGTTCAGATCCTATTCCTATTCTTATTTTACAGTAGCCATCTTTCCAAGTGATGGTAGGAGCCCATTTGTCAACTCAACCCAACCCGAGACACTGTCTTTTTTGTAATAACCACAAATCGTATCATTTCCCAATGTCATCCTATCTCCAGCCTTATGGACTCAGTGACTGAAGTTGCACATCCCCCCTTCCCCACCCCACACACATATACACCACCGATCAGGGAACTGTCTATTTGTTCAAATGGATAGGATGGCTCAGGGTGATCGCTTTTAACCCTAATTTCTGAACCAGCTGGGGGCTGATTAGGCATCCTCCCTTGTGGCAGCCCCAAATCCAATTCAAGATGGATGGGACTGACACCAACTCTGACAGGGCAAGCCACCATAATATAAACTGATAACAAACAGCACTCCTTATAGCACTGATGATATTCCCTAGTTTGGGTAATGAAAAGTCTGCAAGAAAACAAAAAGAAAGCACCAAGGATCTCTCATTTCAACCCTGAGCTTGCAAATATTCTCCTTTATTGATTCTATGCCTCTGTTTATGCAACCAAAGGTTGCATTAGCTTTTTTGGTGGCAGCTGCATACTGTTGGCTCATATTTAAGTGATCATCCACTAGGATTCCAAGATCCTTATCACAGTTGCTGCTTTTAAACTAGATTTCACCTAATCTATACTTTTGATTTTTTCTGCTTTACGTGTAAAACCTTAGTTTTCTCTACATTAAATTTCAGTCTAGCTCCTATTAGTACTGCGAAAAAGAGATCAATTATTCTTTTATCACTTTTTTCCTGTGAGGAAGCCAGACTGTTCAATCCTGAAAAAAAAATCATTCTTCAAACATTTAAAATTTTGTTTGTGAAATCTGCATAGGTTTCCCTGTACTTCCACTGCCAATATACTTGATCATTTTCAATTGATAATCTTATAAACAGCATGGCTTAGAATAATTAAAATATTGTGCATGAGGGAACAGTATACAAGTGAACGTGTATTACTGTAAGGCTGCAATGGCGAACCTATGCCACGCATGTCAGAAGTGGTATGCAGAGTAATCTCTGGGCAGACCAGCCATCGCTCGTTGCTCTTCTGGGTTCTGCATGCATGCCGGCTGGCTGGACTTCACATATGCAGGAGCACCAGAAACTGAAAGAGCAGCTCCCCAACATGCATGCATGTGCCGGCCAGCTGGTCTTTGCATGCACATGCACGTTAAAAACCGGAAGTGGTCAGCACGCATGCATGCACTGGGAAGCTAAGCTCCCGGTTTCTGGTGCTCTCATGAGCATGCGCCAGAGAGCTGCTCTTCTGATTTCTGGCATGTACATGCACGCGCTCCGTTTTGGTATGCGTGTGTCGAAAAAGTTCACCACCATTGCTATAAGGAATATCCCAGAGGTTTAAAAAGACTTAGAGATAAGTATGTTATGCTCATTTAGTTTGAATTATCAGTTTATTAAAATAAGGATCATAGACTAATTTAAATTTAACTCGTGACTTGTGTCATTTGGAACAATAGCTTTAGAATCTATTTTTCCCTGAAGCAGTAGACATCTGTATAGGTTTCCCTGTGCAATTGTACCACTAGGATGTGGTGTTCATCTCTGTTTCTTGGCTAAGAGAGTCAATGTTGTCCGAAGACATTTTCCATAGTCATGTGACCAGCATGGCTATATGCCAAAGATGTATGGAACTGTATTACCTTCCTACTGAAATGGCACCTATTAATTCATTTATTTTATCTATTAATAGGATTAATTTATCTATTAATGTTTATGTAACTATTAGTGTTTGCATGTTTTGAATTGTTTGGTGTGCAGGACATCTGTGTAGCCTTTATTTACAAATCAGATTAGACTAAATTAATTGTTTTTCTTTAGCAGTACCTCCTTAAAATTTAATATCACAGAATACCAAGCAATGTTTGTTTCTGTCTCTATCTTAATCAAATGTATAAGTTCATCAATACCAGAAATTTTTTTAAAGATACTCTTAAAAAATCACCTTTACATTCAAGCATGCTGATTTTGTTTGTAATGAATGCTAAAAGGACCTTCTCCATCTTTACATCTGGAAGTTCATATTTGTATGTTGAACTATCATCTAACTGTTAGTGATTTTTTTTTTCTAAATTGTAGAGTGGTCTTCTGAAGAGAGAATGCCAACTTCATTCATTCATTAATAGGTTACTTGTTTGACAAGCAAAACTGAAGATATAAACAATGACAACAAAACTTATCTTGGAATCAGCTTACGGAGTAGCTTAAGATATTTAGAAAATGCCGGTGTTTCATAGAACAAAGATTGAGAAATCCTGTTTGTAGCTGGCATTCTGTCTGATAAATCAGAGGGGTGCATTTGGTTTTTGAGGAACTTCCCTTAAAAATAGTACATTGGGTGATATGCTGATAGGCAAGAACACACACACACAAAGAAACGGGGGGGGGGAGGGGAATTGGGAATTAATTCATCCAGTACACTAGTCTTCATATAATCATGCCCCATGTATTCAATAGTTTTCTGTTTTTATCTCCCCCTCCATATCCCCCCAAAATTAATTGACATTTTTTTATGATTTGTATGGCTGAATACGGCTGCAATTTAAACTCTAGATTGTAGTGTAGTTCACCTCAGGTGCATGTTTATACCTCAGTGAAAAATAGCCCTGTACAGTATTCTTTTTTTTTTTTTTTGAAAACAATTTTATTGATTTTTTAAAAAGAAACAAAACAAACAAAACATAAAAACATCAGCTCTCTTCCATACATACATACAAACAGTGTGTCGGTTGGTTCATCAGTTTTGTGCATTCATTTCGTAGTCTCAATTACAGTTACATTATACAATAACTCATATTATCAATCCAAACTTATATATCCTAGTATCACTATTAGAAAATCATTCGACTATAATTTTATTCATTCATACTTTATGAATGAAAATAGCCCTGTACAATATTCTTCTATATACCCAATATGCAGCATTTTGACTAGGTTGAAAACCTAATGGCATACGTCATGCAATGATGTAGCAAGCTATTTTATTCCAGAGCCCACTTTCCTAGATGTGGACAAAGTCAAGAGTGATAGGAAATAACCAGAATGAAAAGATTGGACATACAAAATTTTGTAAAACCCATTTAACAATATACATAATTTAGAGGTTGTAAAAAGTCAGTGTCAGGTTCCTATTACCATGTTTCCCCAAAAAGATGACCTACCCCCAAAACAAGCCCTAGCCTGCTTTTCACACCTGTGCCTAAAATAAGCGCTACTCCCCAAAATAAGACCCAGTTAAGCCTGCCTACCTTCTGGTTGTACAAGGTGTAGAGGTGCACTACAAGTTGTGTGTGTGTGTGAGAGAGAGAGAGACAGAGAGAGAGAGAGAAATTCAATCCAACCTCGAAGAGGTATAGGAGAGTTGGCGGTGGTGTGCTCTCTCGCTCTCTCTCCCTCCCTCCCTCCCTCCCCTCTCTCTCTCTCTCTCTCTCTCTCTCACACACACACACACACACACACACACACACAGAGGTTTGATTAGATCATTCTCTTGCTCTATCACCCCACCTCATGGCAGCGGAAACAGCCATGATCTCCACGGTGGCCTGCAGCTGATCCAAGGTGTGCAGGCCTATGCCCTTCGGGCGCTTTGCCTCCCTCTACCTCCTGCAGTTGGCCTATGTGTGGTTGCTGCCTCCTATGCATGTGTGTGGGGGCACGGGGGGTCTTGTGATGAAAAAAAAAGACCTTCCCCCAAATAAGCCCAAGTGCTTATTTTGGGGCTCAAAAGAAAATAAGACTGGGTCTTATTTTGGGGGCAACGTGGTATTAGTATTACTAATCATTCTTAATATTAATAGTATGTATGTAATTTAATTGTGGCTTAATAGAACCTCTTGTTCATTGGCTAGAATTTTTTGGGTAGATGGATGTCTATATACTATAAATAATAAATTTATATTTTATTATATTATAAAAAAAATCTTTTGACTTACCTTTCTAGAACTTGATGGTCCAACCAACTTGCGGCTTGTCAGTGAGACACCCTCTACTGCACTAGTCACATGGAAGTCCCCGCGAGCTCGTCTTACAGGATACCAACTTACTGTCCAGCCTGTCCCAGATGGTCATCCAAAACAATACACTGTGGGGCCATCAGCCACCAAATATCTGCTGAGGAATTTGCAACCTGGCTCTGAGTATACTGTGTCTCTAGTGGCTGTCAAGGATAACCAAAAGAGCAATCCAGAAAAGGGAACCTTCACAACATGTAAGTGTGAAGTAGTCTTTGTTTACCACCTCCCAAAAATGATTCTCAGAACTACTTAATAGCTTAATAAAGAAAAAAAAATGACCCTACTGGACATTTGAAATTTCATTAGCAAGGTGTTCAGATTAAATCTAACATTGTACCATCAATGGATTTCTTAAATTGGGAAATTTATCAATGCCCAGGACTTAGTTTGGGAGTCATAAGATTGCAAAGTCTTTAAAGAAAACCACAGGTTTCTTATTTGACTTCCTTTAATGCAGCGGTCCCCAACCTTTTGGGCGCCAGGGACTGGTTCCGTGGAGAAATGTTTTTCCGTGGACTGGAGGGGGTGTGGTTTTGTATGCTGCCTGCATCTCGCGGATGGGCTTCGCTTGTTTGCATGGACCGTTCCTGGCATGCCATGGCCCGGTGCCGGTCCACAGACTGGGGGTTGGAACCCCTGCTTTAATGTTAGCACTCTCCCTCCCAGAGCCTATGAAATGAAGAATAGCTTCAGGCTATGGGGAAAAAAATGGATCAGTTTTCCTCTGGAACCCCTAATATCAGCACATTTCCTGCCTAATATACCTGTAAAATATTTATTATTAGTTTTATTTAAAGAAAATAGTAAGTTTTATGGCATGTCTCTTAATCATGTACCTTATTAAAAACATATTTTTAGTTCAGCAAAACTTAAAAGCCATCAGGATGGCATAAAAAGGACTATAATTCCATTGTACCAGAAACAATTGTTTATTTCTTATTGTATAAAAATCACTTGAATGTCTTCAGTCAGACCTTACAGTTCTTGTATTTTTCCAGTGAAGCCATTTTCTTTAATGAAATACAACTTAAATGACCTACTTGAGGTCATATCCATGCTTAATTGATATTGCTTTGAGTGAAAACATAGATTGCTGCATAACGGTTAACTTAATAAACTGACCATGGCACATTATTATGAATAGCAGCCTTTCAGAAACTTAGAAAATCTACTTTTGCCATCCAGATGGGTGTCAGACTTTCTGCCTGACAAACTGTTTTTTTTTCTACTGACCTAAGTAGACTAGTTAACTGCAGACAGTTGATCAACAGTATGGCTAAATCAATGAATTAGCTATTGTGTACAAGCTGTGTTTGGCTGATAGATGTAAACATTTTCTAATTTAGAAAGGTTAGTTCGTATCAGACTTGGCTGAATCTGCTACTGGTTGTTTTCTGGCTTGTATATGTTCCAAATTAAATGTTCCTGGTGACTAAGACCTAAGATGCATGCCCAGTTATATTCCAAGGTCATTCTAGGCTGTGATTCATATGTGGTATCAAATATTCAAAATAAAACCTGAAGGAACTTTAAAATATTTTTTAATCACAATTGCTACATAGTAGCTATGGCTATGTAGAGATTTTTTAAAAGTAATTTTTGATTCCTAAGCCACTGTTTAGCTCAATTTCTTCAACTGGGTTGAAATAAATAATGAAAACCGTTTACAAATGTGAAATAACTAAGACAAGGTATATTAGGTTTACTCCTAGATTTAAAATGTTGTATTGGAATTGATGACCTCTGGTTATCACAGGACTATGATGGAACCACCAGCTGAAGGAGAGGAGGCTCCAATAGCAAAGGGTAAAAGATATTCCAGGTTAAAGTCCATTGAGGGAGGAAGCATTTGAGGTCAGACTCTGCAATTTCATAAGTAAAGGTAGTCAGTATAGCAAGATTCTTTTAAACTGGTGATCAACAATAAAGACATCTATTTGAACCATTCTTAGAGCTCTGTTCTTGAACTATTCTTAAGAGTTTTTGCACCTGACAAGATTAACATAACTATTGTAAATATTTTGTAAATCTGTGATTTTAAATTTTAGTTACAATTTAATTCTGTTTAATTTTAAATTATCTTGCCAGCCACTTTGACATGCTTTTTAAGTATGAAAGCAGGCTATTAATAAATAATACATATATAAACTGCTATCTCTAAGCTTCGCTTTGTATTTGATTTGACAGTGCAATCCACAGGCTCAGTTCCTCCCTATAACACGGAAGTGACAGAGACATCTATTGTTGTTACCTGGATACCTGCACCTAGACTTGGTTTTAAGGTAAGAAATTAGGCTCTTACTGTCTCTACCCTACTGTTCATGAATTGTTGGGTCACAGCAATTGTCGATAACTTTGTTTGGGAAGGTTTTTTTGGGTCTTTTTAGTATATAATTACACATTGCTAGTAATTGTTTAACAACGTGTGGTAGTTTTTGATAAATTGATCCAAACTATACATATATGTAAATTCTAATGTGATAAAGGAAGACAATAATGTTTATAAAGATCTCAGCTTGTTGTCCTGATGAATTTTTAATAGCCATCCTAATTAACTTTTTTAAATAAAAATGCCACACTGCTTTCTAGATAAGGACTACTCTAGAAATGTTTTAATTTGCAAATAATAAAAATCCGGATGGTATTCCAGGAAAAGTCATTCTGGATCTGGAGTGAACAATTCTACAATAATATTTAACAAAAATGAAAAACTGTAATTGTTGATATTTAAGAGCTTTGTATTAGTCTTTTGGAGTTCCCAAGACAAGAGAAAAAGTAAGAAATAAGATAAAGAACAGCCCTTCCCACCCCCCAAAAATATACAAGAGGACAGAAATTTGTTCTAAGCTTTAACACATAACCTATGGAACAATTTTCAGCTTGATGAAAAGGAATGTTAGTAACAATTTTGCATAGCAAAATTGTCCAAATTTTGAGATTTTTCTCTGTTAAAGTTGAGTATAAGAGAAGTGGGAGTGCACCATGCTGACTGGGGAAATTTTGGGACTCGAAGTCCACACATTCTTAAAATTGGTAAGGTTGAAAACTACTAGATTCCTGCTGTCTAAAATTATTTAAGTTATTTTTTTAAGATATTATTAAAACCATAAAATATCTTATTCCTTCACCTATCCATATTAACTCTTACATTGGCAGCTTTAATTCCATCTGCATTTCTAACTTATATTTCCTGAAAATTGACCAGATTCTCAGAAAGTTGAGGTTCATCATTCTTGTCCTAGCATTGGACAGAAACTAATATATTATTACCAGCGAAAGATTGTTTATTCTTTTCCTATTACAGCTAGGAGTGAGACCAAGCCAAGGTGGAGAAGCTCCAAGGGAAGTCATCTCAGAATCTGGAAGCATTGTTATATCTGGCCTAACTCCTGGTGTAGAATATACCTACAGCATTAATGTTATTAAGGATGGTCAAGAAAAAACGACACCTATCGTCAAGACAGTAATCACACGTATGGGTCATTTAATTATCTCATTATATGGTGAAGCAAAGACACCAAAGCTACTTAGTCTCTAAGTGTGTCCCCACTAACTTCAGTGGAAATATTTGGAGTCAAATGATTTTCTTAATAAAACATTTTCAGAAAATATCTTAATATAATTTGAGATAAGAAAGGTAGGAGTAATGATGTGATTTCATAACTATATTTTTATAACATATTTGTAAATGGTGTTTAAAATAATGACAAAATGTGCATTATCTAAATGAAGATTGGTCTTATCAATTTAGAAGGAACCCTGGGGCTATAGTTGCTTATCCTGTCCTATAGATCAACTCTCAGAGATCAGCTGCTGTTGGAAAAAGTACCACTAAGCTATCAATACGTTTCTAGAACTGAGTTTAGACAGTAATTTTACCATATCTGTGACATAAAAAATATTGCAGATGGAAAGAGCAATTGTTAAACCCTTCTCCTGAGGTTTGATTTTGTGTCTTTAAAGCACGAGAAATGACAAATGTTGCTTTTTTTTCTCAGCACCATCTCCTCCAACAAACTTGCATCTTGATTCTAACCCTGACACTGGAATCCTTACTGTTTCTTGGGGGAAAAGCACGACTCCAGGTACCTTATCCTTACCCATGAATCTCCTTTTGACTAGAGTACTCCAGCTCTCTGGAATAGCTCACCTGAGGCTTATGCCAACTGAATTGATATTTCTATGTTGGTAATCAGGTTATTGGTATGTGATAGAGTCTAGCAGGTAGTTTTCCTAACAGGAAGTGGCTCCATTTTCTAGAGTATTTTTCACATTTTGAGTTACTCTGCTGAGTTTTGAGCTTCAGGCATTTAAAATTAATGAAAAATAACATAGCATGTGGTAGAATAAAATTTGATGTTTGATAGCAAGAAAAATCATACTCTGATATAGAAATAATCCTCTTAATCTATGGTCTAATAATTAAATATTACTTCAGCGTTGACCAGAATAAGGATAGTAAATATCAGATGGTCCTAAATCAATATTTGAAAGGTATATAGACAATTACAGCTGCTTGATCTTGAGTGTTAAAATAATTGAATATTTTAAAATAACTATACTGATTCCTATATTTTAAAGATTGCATTATGTGTTGGCTCTTTGTCATTTTGTATTAGATATCACTGGATACAGAATTACAACAATCCCTACAAATGGGCAAGAAGGCTACACTCTGGAGGAGCAAGTGCAAGCAGAAGTTACATCCTGCATTTTTGAAAATTTGAGTCCTGGTCTGGAATACAATGTCAGTGTTTACACACTCAAAGATAATCAAGAGAGTTTGCCCATCTCTGAAACCATTACACAAGGTAAATTAAAAAATGAGCAATAAATCTGGTAAATTACAGTTGCTCTCCCTCTCTCTCTCTCTTTTTCTCCCTTCCTCTCTCCTCCCTCTCGCTCCCCCTCTCCCTCTCACACACACAGTTACTGTCACTTAATTCCTAGAAGACCAATTGTATTTAACACAAGAATTGTAAGAAGATTGTAATAGCCAGATGAAGAAACAATCCTACAGACCATCGGAGAAAATATCAGAGCTTAGGGGAGAATATTGTACCTTCTGGTAAAATATCTTTGAGCCTTTGTTGCATCTCTTTTGTTGTCTTCTCTTTTTTATATGGAGAAGAAATCAACTATCAGAGATTACTGATGGCTTTTACAAAGCAAACTTGATACTGGCAAAGCATATGTGCTGCAGTTGAAGAATGCAATAGCAAAACAAGAGAATGAAATATTATTTTTTAAAATTTATATTCTGCTTTTTCTTTAGAAGTTCAAGGTGGAATATATAGTGTTCCTCTCTACAGATTTTTCCTACAATCCTGTGAGGCAGGCTGGGCTAAAATCACCCAGTAAAGCTAGATAACATTGGTTCTCCTCAGTCTGGTCCAGATGCAACACCTTCACTCCTCCATCTTGAGAGTGCTTCCAACAGTGTGGCCAAGTTGGTAATTTTTCTGGGAGATTTCTGAGAAGTCCCATGATGGTCCTTTCTTTATCTTTGCTTATTTTTTTGGCAGCGTTTTTGTTAGATTGAACTCTAAATCTTATTTCCTTATGATACATAAAACAGTTTTGAAAATTGGAAGAAGAGTAAGATACTTCGCTAAATACTAGTTATTGTAAATTGTGGTGTTATTACTATAACAATATTACAATATCATTATAGGTTCTTTACTCTTTGTTTCATTTTTAGTTGAAGTAACTTGATGATCATTCCGTTTTTTTTCTCTTGTTCTTTGTCCTGTTTTGCGTCTGTTTGTTATTACCTCCATATTTTGCTGTCTAACTCAATAGAGGTGCCCCAGCTTACTGACTTAAACTTTGTTGATGTAAGTGATACAAGCATCGGCTTAAAGTGGACCCCAATAAATACTTCTGCCATTATTGGCTACCGCATCAAAGTAATTGCCACAGGAGAAACTGTCCCCATTTTTGAAGATTTTGTGGATTCATCAGTAGGATACTACATGGTTACAGGCTTGGAGCCGGGCATTGATTATGAAATCAGTGTAATCACACTCATTAATGGCGGAGAGAGTGCCCCTACTACGCTGATTCAACAAACGGGTGATTAGTGAAAAACTACTGAATTAAAGTGCTGTTTCATGATGTCACTAGCTGCTTGGACGACAAGTAGAAATAGCCCCTTTACCACTATTTCGCAGTGGGGATGACCAGTAGCTATTTTTTAAAAAAATTTTTAGATAGTAAATGAAAATTGGAAGCCCGTGCATTACCACCCATTTGCAGTCATCTGCATTTGGCTTATTTAACTTGTGAATCTGCAGTTGGAAGTCTCTATTTTCGTCAGATCGTATTTTCTTAAACTCTAACATTTGGTGGAAACATGTAACATTTATTCTCATAATTTCCCTATCAGAGAGGGAACAACTATACAATGCAATATTCTTTGCCACATCAGTTTGAGATGTGCAAAGTTTTAGCATATATGATCCTCACATAGTATTTATATATGATAGTGGCCCAAATGTTGAAATAAATCCCCAAAATGACATGGAGAAAAAAAAACTTCCTCCAACTCATGCTAGTGACAACTATGGCAGTATGGGAAGATTCTCGGTAGTGCATGTACCAAACATGACCTGAGAATTCATTATGCATGACAGGCTAGTGTTTATTCTACTTGAATGGCTACTTTGATGAAGTCATTGTACAGTAGAGTCCTACTAGAGACTTCAGAAAAGTTGTTTAGCCTCCTCTCCTGCATGTGTGTCAAATGTTATAAAAAAAGGTATGTACTGTTTCCTTCATTGTGCTGCTGCAAAGTAAACTTAGCCTCTCATTTCATAATCCCCAAAATTGTGTTACATAGTTGTAAAGGATCTCAGTGCCTGTCTGAAGAAAAGCAAAACAATAATAATAATATAAGAGATAATTAGAATCCACAAAGGTTGAACTGAGAGGTTAAAGATGCTTTACAACATGCTTTGGTTTAAGTGGAATTAAAAATAGACAGTTAGAAAGTTATTTGCATGTGTTTGGCTCAGTAGTGGGTTTTCTTTGTGCATGAGCTTGCATATTTTTGAATCATTATTGAAACTCTCTGCTTCTTCTGAAAATATGTAAATCATTATTATTTAAATTCAGCTGTTCCTCCACCAACGGATCTTCGTTTCACCAATGTGGGACCTGACACTATGAGAGTAACCTGGACTCCACCAGCATCTATTGAATTGACCAGCTTCTTGATTCGCTTCTCACCCATGAAGAACAAGGAGGATATTGCAGAACTTTCCATTTCACCTTCAGACAATGCCGTGGTTTTAACAAGTAAGGCATTTCTTCCAATTGAAAACACTTGATCGCGTAATGCTGATCTCTTGGGAGATATATGAAAGGTTAGGTGCCTGAGCTTTTAGCTACAATGGATTTTTTTCCACTTTTTATAAACAGCTATAACATTCTATAAAAATAGTTGAAGTACCTGAGAGAACATATGGCACTATAAATTAGAGGAGATAAAATATTGAATTATAAAGTAACATATATACATACATATACATATACATATACATATACATATACATATACATATACATATACATATACATATACATATATATATATATATATATATATATATATATGCATATATTAATCCCTATTGGAATTAATCTAGCCTTCAAATATCTTTTTTCCTTCAAAGTAGAGAAATTGGTTTATCAGGCATCATCTTTCTTCATGACTGGCCATATAATTCAGAAAAATCTGGAAAGCCAGCAGTTGACTATTTTTTGCTTTCTTCTTTTAGTTGATATGATAGAATAAGAATAATTGAAAAATTTCCACTTAAATTCAGTTTATTGAGTTACTGACTTGCCGTTGATAATTAGCTTATGGTAGCATTTTTCATTAATTAACTCAGAGGTTACTGCCTTTTTTAACCTTTTGACCCTGCAATAAAATTATTTTTAACTCTCAGAACCCTTTCATAAAAATGGCAAAGAATACAAAGCCTTCACAATGCAATACAAATCACATTTCATAATCCGTATTTTATGTTTAAAACAATAGAGAAGTGGTAGGCTGGCAGCTGAGTTATGATGTGTTTAAATTTCCATCATTGCAGATCCTAGTAAGTTCAAAAAACAATGTTTGAATCTTTTTATAATTTAACTGCTATGTATTTTATGCAGTATTAAATGAATGATGGAAATAATTATAATTTTTGTTCAAATTCAGTTGATTTTAAGGAAATTCTTATAAAGACAATGGCTTGAGGCAATGATGGCTAACCTTTTTGTCACGTGCCTGCTCCCATAGTGCAGTGTGCATGCTACACCTCACCTGTGCTCCCCACTCCCCCTGTGCATGTGCACGAATCTCTCGCATGCATCCCGCCCCCCACGCATGCACTGCAGATACCCGAAAATCAGCTGGCTGGCGGGAGGTATGTGTGCATGCGCAGTGGAACTGAGCTGGGGCGACGGCTCATGTGCCCGCAGAGATGGCTCTGCATGCCACTTCCAGCATGCATGCCATAGGTTCACCATCACGGGCTTCAGGCAAAGGCTGGGTATCATAATCCCAAGGAGCAGAGGTGTATGGAGAGATTTGGGGTTGGGAATGAAAATGATCTTCGCTAATACTCAGATATCAATGTGGTTGTAATCTTTCAGATCTCCTTCCCGGTACAGCATATTTGATCAAGGTTTACAGTGTATATGAGCAACATGAGAGTAAACCTCTGAGTGGAGAGCAGAAAACAGGTATGTGAAACAACAGGTATAAAATAAGTATTTCTTTAATTTTTGCATGGAAATAAAACCATTGATTATATATCTCCCTTTTATGATTGTACCATCATTTGAGCTAGAATAAGCGCAAGCACACACACACACACACACACAATGTTGATATTGTAAAGATTGTAAAATATGAGATTTAGACCATGATTAGCCAGGTTTCAGCTGGAGACCAAGCAGGGTCCTTCAGACAATTAGATTTACAGAAAAAAAAGTTCTTTTCCAAAACAAACATGATTTCAATGTTTCAGCAATCTAGCGTGGATTAAATTAATTCACATCTGTAGGTTTATGTATGTAGTTTTCTTTTTGCAAAAAGACATTAACCAGCCATTGAAGTTTGGGTTTCTATTGTATTTTCTTGTGAAATAGGCCTTGATTCCCCTACTGGACTGGATTTCTCAGAGATAACAGCCCATTCTTTCATTGTCCATTGGATTGCTCCTCGTGCCCCCATTTCTGGCTATAAAATACGCCATCACCTTGAGCAAGGTGGAAGTAGACCCAAAGAAGTCCGTGTTGCACCATCTCGCAACTTCATCACTCTCACGGATCTGATTCCAGGGTCAGAGTATGTGGTTAGTGTATCTGCCTTCTATGGCAAAGAAGAGAGTTTGCCCTTAATTGGACAGCAAAGTACAGGTAAGAGCTGAATAAAAAAAATAATTTCAAATTATTAGTATCTTTGCCTCCTGAATCAGATTTCACTTTTGGAAAAAAAAAACTCTTTCCAAAAACTGAATTTAGCAATTGAGTCAGAAACTTCATTTTAATGCGTTTGGTGTGGTATATAAACACAAGAACCTAAATGTTTAAAAGCAACTTTTTGAAAAATGAAAAGATGCATTGCAGCAACTTAATTTATATAGGGACAAAAATTCCTACACATTTTGTTCTGTATTTATTATTACTATATGCAGAGATCCAACCCTATATCTCTGCTTGCTCTCTTTTCAACATAAAGATGAAAAATGTGACAGTATTTGCAGCCCATGAGCCAGGGAAACTTGGAATATACTCTACTGACATTAAATACAATAATAATAAGAAGGTGCTTTAGGTCAGTGGCCCCCAACCTTTTTTGTGCCACGGCCCGGTACCGGCATCACAAAATGATCCGCGGCCCGGTACTGGCATCAGCACGCATGGCAAGCCGAGCGACCGGCCAGCCAGCCGTCCCCCGCTTCTCCCCGCCACCTTCAACTCCTCCTTGTACCTTGGTCGATGGGCTTCGGGACGGCTTCGGGATGGTCGCTCGGCTTGCCTTGGGTGCTAAAAGAATCCTTGTGCCTTAGATTTGTTCGAAGCCGCCCCCCACTTTGATGAAACTAAGGCGTGAGGATTCTTCAGGACCCATACGCCGCTTTCCAACCGGAAAAGCTCACCGGAAGCACTTTCTCATCAAAACAAGATGGCGGCACCCAGCAAACCGGCTGCCCGGTAGAAAATGTTCCACGGACCAGTACCGGTCCGCGGCCCGGTGGTTGGGGACCCCTGCTTTAGGTGGTTATGAAGAGTGTGAATAAGATAAGGAACCTCTGAATCTGTTTGTGGAATACCAGTTTAAAATATTGAGACTGTGCAGATATTGAAAATTATTCAGATGAAGTGTTTTGGACCTTGTGAATACAGGACCTCTCTGCTGTTAATGTTGCAGTGTTTTTTTCAGACTCCTTAATCCAAAGTAGAGAGGTGCTGCGAGTGAGATGAGAATATGAAAGTTGAGAGGTGCTGCCAGCTCCCATTCAGACTCTATGGGCATGTGTGCAACCTTGTATTGCACTTGGAAAAGGGCTGGGGCTTCTGTTTTGATGCTTGTCAGACACTTGGCTGCTGGATCATTTCATTAATAATTTTAAAGCATGCATTCCCTAATAATCTCTGCAGTAAGACTTTAGTGGTCATTATGTGGTACAGGTTTGGGCAGGACAAAGCAATTGTACTATTTTGGAGGGTTGGGGTAAATTGGGCCCCAAAGGCACTAAGAAGCAATGAAGTATCTTGAAGTTGGCAGAATTGAAAATTCAGCCCATGTGGGCTTCCTCAACTAGGTATGCAAAGCCTACCCATACTTATTTCTGTCTTAATTGCTTTACAAAGAGGAGGAATCCCATATCTGAAAATTACCCCTTTGTCACTGTATTTTGGCAGCGTGATTTGGGAAACTTTAAAGTCTGCAAAAATGGATATATATATAATATATATTATAACAATTAAAAGATTAATGAGATAAATATTAAACATTGCTGTTAAAAATATTCCTAGTTTCTGATGTTCCAAGAGATCTACATGTGACTGCTACTGGCCCCACTAGTCTAGTCATTTCTTGGGATGCACCTGCTGTTACAGTTCGATACTACAGGATCACATATGGAGAAACAGGTGAGCACTATTGAATGCTGATATTTGTAAGAAAAGATTAGCCTTCAACTGAAAAAAATAGGGGGATGGTAACAGCAATGCATAAAAATCAATGATACCTGATAATGGAATATGAGTTAGAAAGGTGATAAAGGGTGTTCCTAAAAAAATGTCCTTCCCACTTTAAAAAAAAAAATCAGTAGCACATAGCAGATCTGAATCCAATGAGATTTGAAATTATGACTCACAGTCTTAGCATAATTGTAATATGCAGATTTATATTGTTTGATCATAATGTAATACAAATATAGAAGCACTTAATGGATGACTTCATGCATTATATTTTAAACTGTAGATGTCAGGTCCATGCAACCAAGAATCATTCATGAACAGACCCAAATAAATACTTAATTGTTGATCACCGATATTAACTAGAATCTCACCAAAATATCTACCTCTCTTGGGAAATGGCAGATGGAAACTCAAAGGTTTAACTTCAGACAGTTCTTTTCTTGAACCAATTCCAAGCTGGAATGTCTCTTTACTCCTCATAGAAGGGCTCCTTTCCTTCAGCCAGAAATGGCTCTTCGGTGTTAGAAAATAGCAGCAATTATTTAGAATATCTGCTGGGTATAGTCCATGGATAAAGGGTTTCAATAACTAAGGAAGGCAGACTATTAGTTTAAATGCACCTTTAGAGCTGCATTCTTGGAGTTTTGAGAAAACGTTTGAAATAACTTTTGGAGATATCTTTGATGCAAGTTATTTTACAACAGTCAAGAACTAGGTTAAATTATCTATTCTGGTTTTTCAGATATTTTTATAGTTAAGTTAGAAGATGCTACTAAACCATTAATTGCTGTGGCTGGTCATAACAGTATATATATTTTTTGGGACTTCTGGCTGATATGACAGTGAGATTGGATGAGAGGAGCGGGTCTCTGTGCTCCCGACCAAGTTCTCCCTGTTAGAGGGCTCCGAAAAGAGTTAAAGCCACCTTGTAGGGGTGATGAGGTGAAGAGGGGCACCCTGCAGGTTGCGGAGAGCCGCAACTCTTCTGCTCGGCTCCGGGCTTCTTGCCTCTCATCCAGGACGAGGAGAAGAGGCAGCCATTATGGCTGCTGTGAAACTGGGACAGCTGAGGCAACAAAGAAAGTGCAGGAGCTGTGTAGATGACAGTGACTGGAGCTGGGTGAGAAGATTCCTTTTTTATTTAGACCCTAACTTTAAAAGAAAAAAAGAGAAAATCTATGAAAAGAGACTCTTAGAACTGTTTCTTAAAGCAGCGAACAATTATACAGAGAAAAATCCTAGACCCGAAAGAAAGGAACTGAGGGGAAAAAAGCTAAAGACTTTTTAAAACATAGAAAATTGGACTTTCAAACTGGGTAGGCATTGTTTTGGAAAGGCATTTTAAAGTGCTGGAAGGATCTACTTGAATAATTGACTTTCCTTCTATAAATTGAATTAAAATTGGATTAAATAACTTGTTACATTTGAAACAACGCTGAAACCTAAACTGAGGGTGTCACCTGCTGATGAATGGAAAATATACCATACCCCTACAAGCCTGAGAAAGTTTCTGATAAGAGAAATAAACAATATTCATCTGGAGGACTGTGGTGATACCTACTGTTCTATAATTATCTACTTTATGATTACTGGAGACTCAACTGTGGGGATAAGGAAGACTCTCAAGTAAAGTAAAGTGACTTCTGATTTTTGGAAAGCTTCTTGGACTATCTAAATGGAACTGATTGAATTATCCTGGAATATAAAGAACTATGAGTGTGCTTTCTGAGGAGCAACATTAGGCTTGAATATATTGTTTTTGGACTGTTGAGTAAGAGCGGGACTTACTAAAATAAGACAAGATGCTCCATCAGAGGGAGATAAGTGAAATTTCAAAAGAAATGGCATTGATATTGCAAAGCATTAAGGACACAAAGAATTACAGGGAGATAAAGAACTTATTGCATGGCATAAATTGGAAAATAGAAAATACCCTGCAACTGATAATGAAGACCAACAATTCCAGGAAAGAGAGGAGACAACAGAAAAAACGGAGGAAAAGATAGAACAGACAAACCAGCAAATAAAGCAAGAAGATGAGAAGATAAAAATAATAATGACTGATGAAATAAACCAAGGGGAAAGTACTTTAAGAGATTTAAAAATAGAATTGGATAAGCAGGAAGATACTTTTGAAAGGGAGATAGGGGTTTGGGTAGATACTATGGAGACCTGGCAGCAAAGGAGGATAGAGATGGGAGAAATGTTTAGACTGAACAGTTAAGATACAGATGTAGATAGAGACAACGATCCAAGAGATGAGTATGGGAGGCAAGCTAAAAAATGAATAAGAATTAAAATGGACAAGAGATGATGGATAAGTATTAAAATGGACAGTATAAAAATGGACAAGAGATGATGGATAGAAAGGAAATATTTTTTTCTTTCTTTTTTTTAAATATGATGGCCTGATTAAAAACTAGAATAGAGGTAGAAATAAGAATACACACACTTATATAAAGTAATAACTAGATGGAAAAATTAGAGATTGAAAGATGGTATTATTAAGTATGTTTAAATAATATGGTGATTGGCACTAGAATGGCACATTGAAACACTGAATAATTAAATAATAAAGGACTATATCTTAATATAAGCATGTGTATTAACACTAGGATTAGTAATGGTGGCCAGACTAGAAGTCAGAATAGAGGTAGAAATAAGAAATAGGGGGAATATTAGCACACATTTTTATATAATAGAATAAAAGCAATAACTAGACTACTAGAGGGAAAGATTAGATGTTGAAAGATGGCATTAAAATGGAACACTGAAATTTTGAATAACTACTTTAAAACAAACGTATATTAATACTAGGATTTCATAATGGCATAATGGCAAGACATTTCTGAAAAAACATTGTCAAGAAAAGTGGAGGGACTTGTCCAAGCAATGTCAGAGAATTGAACAGAAGGGGAAAAATTGGAAAGCAGTTCATGATGATGATGATGGTGAAGAGGAGGTGGAGGACTAATCTCTAATTGTTTTGCACTATTACCCTCAGGTGGCAGTGGGCCTGTTCAAGAGTTTACTGTTCCTGGTCATGTCTCCACTGCTACGATTCCTGGTCTTAAGCCTGGAGTAGATTATACCATCACTGTGTATGCTGTCACTGGGCGAGGGGACAGTCCTGCCAGTAGCAAACCTGTCAGCATAAATTACCGAATAGGTAAACCTGTTTTCTTTTTGGATTAGATAGATAAAGAAACAGTCGATTGCCTTCATTTAATCTGTTGTATGCTCAGAACGTTTTCTATTTGCTCTGATCATTTGCAACATTGAAAATATTTACATTTTGCTTTTATGGTGTACTGAAATGTTTTGCAACAGTAAAAGGAAACATGTTTTTTATTTCTGAGTCTTTTGGATTAGATGAGAATGGTTAACAGTTGTTTTAATTCTTAAAAGTTTAGCTATCATTTGAAAGGATACAAAGAGATTGAAACAGGCACCTAAGAGAGATACAGACAAAGTAGAAAAAGCAACAAGGATGATAAGGGTTCCTAATGGTAAACTTTAGCAGAACCAGTTGCCAAGAAAGGTAATGAGTAAGGAAACACTATAAACCAAATTTTAAAAAACTTGTAAATCAGAGCATCAGCATTCCCTTGTTGATTTTTTTTAGTATCTGGAATTAGGATCAACAAGATCTAACACATATTCCTGGTTCTTCATAAGGAGAGACTTCCGTAAGAAGGAGTAGGTAAAAGGAAACTAACACCATTCAATTTAGAATGATGAAAGATCTCCAATAATTGCTACCACATTATTCTAAGCAGAATGAGAGCAATGTTAGGTGTAACTGAAATAAACTGTAAAAATGTACAAAGAAAGCATTAACTAAAACAAAAGAAAAATTAGTATGTTAACCTTAATATTTTTAAAACAATGTTTAATAGTAACAATAGATCTTAGGATGGAACCTCAACCTTTACAGAACTGCCATAATGGATCTGAAAAAGAACTGTATGAAGAACATTCGTTCTCTATGTTAGCTTCCTGCATAATCTCTCATAGTCGGGCATCCTAAGTGTTTTAATATGGTAGGAATATTCAATTGATACAACCAGGAATTAATACAAAGTAACAAGGTGCTATGTATTCCTTTGGTTGCCAGTTTTATTGAATAATTGCAGTAATAGTTTTGACTTCTAGTTCTCAGTTTTGAAATTGCAGTCTTGCATAATTTTTAATAAACTTAATTTTATGCTTCACTGATTTCTTGTTATATTGAAATTGTGATTCTTAATCTTTTTTTGTGCTTCGCCAAGAGGCATCCTGACCAAAGGTTCTGGTGATAGTGGTGGTAATAACAATAATAACAATATGATGTTAGGATTTCAGAAAATTGGAGCCTGAAGGACAAAATCTAACATTGAAAGTTAAATTTTCATGCGCAGAGGTTGATACACCATCGCAGCTAGAAGTTACTGATGTTCAAGACAACAGCCTTACTGTGCAGTGGCAGCCTTCTTCTTCCCCAGTGACTGGTTATAGAGTGACAGCTTCCCCCAAGGATAACCGTAGCCCCACAAAAACTAGAGTTCTCTCTGCAGGTAAGCACAAAGAAATCACAGGAAGCAGGATGCAATCTGAGTATTTCAATGAAAGTAAGGAAACTAATTTTAATTTGACTCGTTTGCAAGTATAATGGGGGATTATGATTGTCTATTATGTCTTTGGGAGGTTTTGCAGAAGAGAAGGAAATTGTGAAGACTGGAAAGATGATGCTGAGATCTATGGAAAAACTGGAATCATACCATTAATACCACATGGTCCACCTAAGAAATGTTGAGATTGAATCTCAGTAAGCTTGGAGATCTTTCTGCTTTACTAGTTAGAGTGATTGTCAGAACTCTGGCTAGTCTGTAGAATACAGAAGCCACCACTTTGGAAACCTGTCACTTCTAAGCACATTGTTTTCTTTGCAGAGTTGAGCCAGATTTGTTTTCATGGGGAACTAAGAGCAATAAATTAAGAGGGATGACAAATGGAAGAAATTTCAAGTCAAAAAGGGATCAAGGGTGTGTTACTACCGTGGAATTTTATTCCATGGCCATGGATTAATGAAGAACATTTACTTCTCTGCCTTCTGGTCATAGAATAGACCAGATTTTTTTGTTATTGTTTGTGGAATCTCTTTTCAAGGAAAGGCTTGCTAGGGGAATTTACATGATTCTTTTCAGACCTGTTCTTTGGTTTATCTTGAGTTAGGCCATAGAATACAGCCTTAGCAACTGCTTTTAATTTTGGGTTCTTTACAGTTTGTAAAGTTTTGAGAAAATGCAAATATGAAATTGTTCACTCAATTCTCAATTAAATCAGCCATAACATGGGCTTCTGGGAAGTGAACAAGGATTTCTTGTGAGAGATATGACCTTCTCCTGCTTAAGAGAGAGAGCCAAGAATTAGAAAGCCATAGCCAATATTAAATATTTCATTTCTGGTGAAGGTACTTGTGATTGTACTTCAACAATATTTTTTTTTTTGCTATCTTGATGAAGTGGTGAATTAGTAGCTTTGCTTGGGAGGGCTGTTTTGCAGTGTTGGGCAACATCCTGATAATGTTGCTGAGGGATTACTATTGGCTTTCCACAGAGTCCCATTTTATCCCTTATGTTCCACTATATTCCAAAGCCCCCTGATCCACTTCTGTTTAATGTGAAATGCTATGGAAGTATTTAATTCCTTGGATAGTTGCTTATGTTTGATAATGGAATGGATGAGTATGAATAAGCTAGAATTATGCCCTGAGACGAGAGATGTGCAATTGATCATTAGAAAATTGGGTTAGATTTCTGAATTGTGACAGTAGTAAGGAACATGCTTGCATATTATAGTTTGCTCCTGAGCTGGTCTGATTACAATGCAGTCAATGTAATTAGATGATATAATATGATCTATGTTGGACTATTTTTTAAGAATGTCTAAAAACTTCCATTGATGACGAATGTGGGAACCAGATAGATAAACAGAGCGTTAGACAAAAGATTACAGTGCTTTGCTGAAAAATATCTACTCTGCCCATTTTTTTCATAGTGCAATTGAAGGTGCTGAGTTTAACCTTTAAAAACCCAAAGCATCTGATACTTAATTGTTTAAGTGGCTGATTTCTCTCCTTGCTTCTCAAGATAGCAAGATCTGCAAGTCAGTTCCTGTACTTTAAAAGTACTGTTTTTATACCTACCTAGAGACCAAAATTTACTGTAGAATATAATATTACTAAAACATTACTTACATTGGTCTATGGCCATAAAAGATTTGATTTGATTAAGATATTAAAGAACATTAAAAAGGAGAACTGGTAAAACAATAAAATGTAGTTGCTACATGGCACTGTAAATATGAAATCCTATATAATAATGCTTTGGAGAAGATAAATAGCTTGACAGCCACCCACTGTAATCTTAGCATGTCTCCTGTGGAATATAAAACGTGGCAGAATTCTTGAGTTATCACTGCCCCCAGTGTTAGAAGAAATGAGTATCTCTTTATACAGACATTTTGAATATTTTGTAAAGATGTTAATTGTGTTATTAATTATGTCATAATCATTCTACTTTGCATTTTTGGAAATGATGATAGCTGTTTGGTTTGTTTGAACTCATAGCCTTTGATGATACACAGTCACATTGACCAGCATTTGAGAAAGCAATGCATTTTGCCTATCCAGTTTTAGTATACAAATTGTGGTGGTTTTGACTTAGTATATTATGGAAAATCAAGCAGATGTAGTTGATTCAATAAATCAATAAATTGCTTAGTATGAAGACTGTATCACAAGTAACAAATAATTTTTGAGTCTCTTTCTAGAAGATTTTAAAAGCAATTTATGTTAGGCACGGGGACCCATTCTTTAAAGGAAAAAAAAATGCCTTAACTATATTTGAAACTTGGAATACCAGCAGTTGCTACTATATAAGACTGGAGTCATGTATTATATATAAGCAAACTTCTCTACATTGGGCATATTTTGAGATGTTGTTCTAAAATAGGAATAGTTGTTCCAACACCTGCTAAAAGAATGCTTGCCAAAAATGTAGGTCTTATTAATCATGTGATTTACATGTGATTAAACGATGACGTTTAATCTGATGACGATCTGTTTTTAAAAACACTGAAACACAATGGATACTGTTGAGGTAATTCCCCGTTAGGAGAATGAGCGCATACAGAGAGACGTATTGAGAGTAGTGTTTTGAATAATACACTCACAGCACACAGATACACTGTACGGTAAATGTAGGTTTTTTTACTTTCAATAAAGGTTTTAGGCAAAGTTCAAAAACAAGCAGTTCAAAGTCATTCACAGGTAAGTCAGTCAGTTTTCAGTCCAGGGATAATCCAATAACAGTCCAGTGTCAAAAAACAGTCCAGTATCAGACTTACATCAAATCCATGAATATCAGTCAATTAGAAAGAACGGCAAAACTCTCCAACAGAAGGAAACAGACTCACTGAGATTCCACTAAGACTAAAACAACCCAGGTTTCTGGCTCCATCTTATGGCTGTTTGAGAAACCACACCCAATTACACTTTTTTTTGCATTTTCTTAAAGATACAGTATTAAAAGTCTATCCTGGTTTATATATTTCTAACCCAAATAGCTGTTAGGTGACTCATATTCCTAACAGATACCATGGACTATTTCTAGAGAAAAGTATTTCTGCATTTACATTGTCAAAATATTTGTGACATGTGAAATCTGTTAAAATTGTTTCCTTTGCTCTGAAACAGTTTCTATGCAAAATAATCCTATCCTAGGATTATTTAGAACTAGTTATCTTTCTTCTTGATGGGCAACTGAATAACTGAGACCATTTATAAATATATTTTTATGTATTGCAGAACAAACCAAAATCACAATTGATGAACTACAACCTACAATTGAGTATGTGGTTAGCGTCTATGCCCAAGGGCCAAATGGAGAAAGCCAGCCTTTGGTTGAGAAAGTTGTTACAAGTATGTAAATTCACATTTCCCACATAGTAGAAGAACAATGTCTGCACATACCTGAATATCTCGGGACATTATGTTTATTATCAAAATTTTGAGAAAATGGGAAAAACTATACTTTTCTCATAGTTATGTCATGAAAAACCTGTTTTACTACATTTTTACCTACAAACTGCTTACACTAAAAACTAAAATTATAAGTCTCAGAAACATTAATTGGTAAATAATTTGGAAAAGATAATCTAACTGAAGAAAATCAATTCTTCTTTATGTACTATTTATTTACAATGCAACATTTTTTATTTTTTTATTTGTCAAATTTAATATAGTTGCCCACTCCAATAGACTGGGCATATTACAAAACAAAATACTACTTTGGGTATAGATATATAGGTCATATATCTAACTTTTTTATTCCTCTCAGGAACTTGTGAGCAGCAAATAAGTAATAAAAGAGGCCTTTGCATTAGAAAATATGAAGAAATTTAAATTCAGGATTTAAAATAATTTTTTTAACCAAAATTTGCCTTTGTTTGACACAAAATCAAATCAAATAACCTGTTTGGGATTTATTGCTACTCACACTGAAGCCGTCATCCCACAAATAAATAGGTATATGAGCAGTAGTAATAGGCTGCAGTCTTACTCTCATTTAACTGGAAGTAAGTCCACTGAACAAAAGGAAACTTCTTTTCAAGGTAGCAGTAAGATCAACCTGTAATCAATTAGCTGTGATGTTATAAGAGTCTTTATGTGATACTTCAGGAAGGAGAAAAATGAATTCTATTTCTTGATGTGTAAAAACAAGAATGCTTTGCATGCTTATACAAGAGCGCTTTGTGCTACCCCAAATCTGCTTTGCGTCCTCCTCTGCTTAACCTTTCACCATTAATTTGCCTAACAGACATTGATCGTCCTAAAGGACTGGCATTCACTGCAGTGGATGTCGATTCCATCAAAATTGCTTGGGAAAGCCCACAGGGGCAAGTCACCGGATACAGGGTGACCTATTCAACCCCTGAGGATGGAATCCAGGAATTATTCCCTGCTCCTGATGGTGAAGACGACACTGCGGAGCTGCATGGCCTCAGGCCGGGTTCTGAGTATACTGTTTACATTGTTGCCTTGCACAATGACTTGGAAAGCCTACCTTTGATTGGGACCCAGACCACAGGTATACATGAAATAATGTCACCTGGTGGCCATGATAGCTGTTCCTTCTTGTGAAGGAATCCAATTGCAACTAATTATCTATGAAGTACTTGGGGTATGCAGTGCTGAGGTATGGGATTGGAGCAACATAAGTGAGTAATTATAAGGAGGATTAATAGAAGCAAAACATACTGTGCAACATTGGGGATATGGAAACACATACAAAATTCTCTAACTTTGCACAGCTTCCCTTTTTCTGCAGCTGATATAATAACTCAGATATTATATATCTATATGTAATATGTGTGTATATATAATATATTTCAGCTGTAGTATAGATTTGAGGGGCCATAGGTGGCGCAACAAGGATTAGATCTGGATTTATGACATTTGCGTGAACATTTTGTTTTAATTTTTTAAGTAGGAATTTCCTCTGGCTCAAATCCTGATCACAATAATTGAGAAAGGATTCTTTATATTCCCTTTTCTAAAACCAAATGTTATAGAACAGAACTATACAGTTGTTTTAGAAATAGTTTGGAATTTTGAAAACATTTTTGCTGTTTTCTCTCAAAATGGCTATCACTGTGAATTTTATTTAATTGTGACATTGATAATATGGTGACTGTGACCAGTCTCAAAACATTCAAGAAAATGGGTGGGTTTCTTTGTACCTTCACCTTTAGTCTATTACCTCTACTATATCAATTTACCTTGTCATTTTTGCAGCATGTATATGTCCATGTCCAGATTAAGTTATGATGTCATGGCTCATTTGTTATTTTGCATTGTGGGACAATATCTTTTTAATTTCAAAAGAGATAAGCGTATTTTTGAAGTTTACTGACCTATGTTCAATAGGAAAGATGGTTTAGACTAATTTTCTAGCTTTCATTTACAATGCATGAAAACTTTCAAAAAGCTGTTGTAATTGTAACAATAAGATGAAAATACTGAATTGATAGCAGTTGAAAGTCTTAGATGGCTTTTTGTATTATTGAGTTCTTTCCATGTAATCTCAATTTGTAATTCTAAATTTAACAGCAATCCCACCTCCTACGAATCTGAAATTTATTCAGGTTGCTCCAACAAGTCTCACACTAACTTGGACTGCACCAGATGTGAAGCTTACTGGATATCGAGTGAGAATAAATCCCAAGGAAAAGAATGGCCCAATGAAAGAAATTAATCTTTCTCCAGATAGCACATCTGCTGTTATCTCTGGACTAATGGTAATACTTTTTTATTATTGTTGTTGATTTGATATACTTGTTTTGCAGCAATTTAAAATATAGTGGGAGAAAAATATAACTTATGTACAGTTTTATTTAGTATTTATAAAATCAATTGGACTTGAAGATAATTATTTAGAAGACATACATTAAACATGAACATTTTTCCTCCTTGTTTCTCTTCATAATTAAAATTAATCTTTTAAGAAAAAATTACCCATCTTTTAAGAGTTGTATAAAGACATTTACATATGTAGCAAGTTGTATAGGGTAATTATCCAAGCCTGAGGCTTTTTTCTCTTTGTAAAGCATCTAAGATACAGAAGGAGAAACAAGGATGGGTACCAGTATGGTGAAATAGGAGTTCCTTTTCCTGTTCTTCTCCATTTCAGGCCTTTCCCATAACTTTAAAATATTTGAAGCAATTTTTGAAGACCAAGAGATTGCAGTAGGAGATACAGTTTTCTCCCCTCCTAGTCCATTAATAGAAGCCATATCCATGTTAGGCTTGGGTATTAATGTTTGGGCTGTTGGAGCAAAAGAAGAGAACCACTTGGTTGTGTGTTTGTGGGGGCGGGGGAATCCTCACCACCAGCCCCTTTAGACATGAATACAGCAGATACACAGTCATGTTAGGAACTGGGGTTCTTTACTAAAATGGCTTGTGTGTTCTCTGAAGGATGCAAATTTCCTAACTTCACATGTTTTTTTTTTTAATGTCTAGGTGGCAACTAAATATGAAGTTAGTGTCTATGCTCTGAAGGACTCTTTGACCAGCAGACCTACCCAAGGTGTAGTTAATACTCTGGAAAGTAAGTGATCCCACATAATCAAAATTGTCATAAATCACTGAGTTGAAAGGCTAAACACTGTGTGGCTTTTTAGGCCAGAAGTACAAAGAAAGGACCATTGTCAAAATACATACGGTCGTTTTCCATCTTTGACATAACAAAATTGTATGTCATTCAGTAAAGTTAAAATTCAAGACAGATAAAGGAAATGCCACTTAACACAGCACATAACTACATTTCTACAAGATGTGGTATGATTGGCTTTGAAGATGTTGAAAGGGGATTCGACAAATAAATGAGGTCTCTATGTGTTTATCAATGGCTAAGGAGGTTGGCTGTGCACTACCTTGATATTCAGAGACACTGAAATATAGTCATGTAGGGTTCTTAGTGTGATATGACTATTTTTCTCATATTCTTCTACAGGCTTCTATGTAGTCATTTTGTTATGCACTATGAGATAGTGGACAAGGAGCTAGACTTTCGGTAATCCAATAAGATTACTGTTGCTTGTGAAATTGCCAAGAAAAAAATGTTCCTAATATTCCTGAATTGCTATCCTGGTTTCCTCTTTCCTTCTTGGGCAATTTCAGTCACTGTGAATAGGAGAGGAGAGATCCAGCCCTCAACTCCTGTTGTGTGGGATGGGTTCTCTCTTCTCCTGTTTAACATCTATGTGAAGCTACTGGCTGAGATGATCCAATCATTTGGGATGAGGTATAATCAATATACAGATGATACCTAGCTATAGATCTCCACCCAGACACATTGAATGATGCTGTGGATATCCTATACTATCTGGAGGCTATAGGGGGCTGGATGAGATGCAATGGGCTCCGACTCATTCCAAGCAAGACAGACTGGCTTTGGTTATTTAGTTCTCCTGGGAACAAGGTTCTTCCATCTGTGCTACTGAATGAGGTAGAACTGCCTTAGACAGTCTTTGCACGCAATCTGGGGATCCTCTCAGACTTGTGGCTTCTGCTTGAAAAGCAAATGGCAGCTTTGAGAGGAGGGCCTTTGCACATCTTCAGATTGTGTGTCAGTTGTGCCCTATTCCTGATCTGGGGGGCTTTGTTCATCACTCATGCCATTGTTACCTCTCATTTGGATTATTGTGATGAGCTCTTCATGGGGCTGCCATTGAAAAACATTTGAGGTTGTTACAAAATCTGGCTGCACAGTTAATGATGGCTATTACACAATACATGTAACAGCTCTACTTTGGGAGCTACTCCGTTGTATTTCCAGATGCAATTCAAGGTGCTGATTGTCAGCATGGTGGAGGATGGTTTGTCATCCAGAATCGATTGGATTGAACATAGAACATAGATTCTATCTATTGAATATTGAATCTATTAATTGAGATTGGCAGTTATATAAAATCAGTCAATGGACTGTAGACTGCAATTTATTTTAATATATTTTTCTCTGAAACTTCTAAGCTCATTGTGACCATTATATTAATGATGGACATTGTATCTTTTTGGTAGATGTTAGTGCTCCCCGTAGGGCTCGTGTCACAGATGTCACGGAGCGAACCATCACAATTACCTGGCGCACCAAGACAGAAGCAATCACAGGTTTCCAGATAGATGCCATCCCTGCAGGTGGTCAGAATCCAATTCAAAGAACAATTGGTCCTGATGCTAGAACCTACACCATTACTGGTATGTGAGCATCATTTCTATACCCTGAAAAGTTCAATGATGATAACTTTGCAGGAAGGAAGAGAAATGTATTGTTTAAGGCTATCATGCAGAATAAAACTAAATCAAACTCCGTTAACTTTCTAGCACTTAAACCTTAACTAGGGTATTTTGTCCATTTTTTATTACCCTGTTTAGAACACTATAAGCAGCTGGGCAGCTCCAGGGAGAATTCAGAAAACATTGATTTTGCTACAGCTGAAGGACCAAGTTTTGCATGGTTAGGGTTAGGGTTATAATTTTTCAGAGCTCATTTTTTCAGAGCTCCCTGTCCTTCTGAGTTGCAAATATTAAGTCACATTTCCTATATGTGTGTTTAATAAATTAATTTCCCCCATCAAATAACCATGCAATAAGTAGGAGAAAAGCAATCATTGGCGGGATTTTCTTTTCTGTGCAACTTCTAAAGATCCAAACAGTTTGGCTCCCCTTTGGGATCTCTTGTCTTTTGTGATTGTGGAAATTCAGGTTTTAGAACTTCCCTGCCTGTTCATTTCTTTCTTGCCATCATATCTTCTGTCCTGGGCCCCCAGGTGATCATTATAATCTGGTTCGATTTTTGATTTCTTCAGTTTCCTTAGTGCCCTTAGTTATTGTTTCTTCATTGTTTGCAGAATGATTTCAGAATTGTGCAGGGATTTGGAAGACAGATACCTCTAATACAGTCAAAAGAAAGCAACAGTTACCTCAGTTTTTCTACTCTAGGGCTTGTGAACTGAATTTCTTTAGCTCCTTTGCTACCTATTTTTAATAAATGTTAGCATGTAGGCTTCCTCCAACCAGAACATTCTATAAGCTCCAATAATTTCTTTTTAATACTTTGTTTTGATTTACAGGCTTGCAACCTGGCACTGATTACAAGATTTTTATCTATGCACTGAATGAGAATGCTCGCAGCTCCCCGGCAGAGCTTGATGCTTCCACTGGTAATGATACTGAGTAAAAATCCCCATGAGCTGAATATAGGGCTTTGTTCTTTGATCTTTGTTCTTTACAATTCTCTGTGACTAGTTTCTGTCTCCACTAACCTGAGAATGGGATAAAAAACATGACAGTGACTAAAATACATGGAAATTGTAATAACTAATATTTATTTAAATGCTTTTGCTCCTTAGCCATTGATGCACCTTCCAATCTGCGCTTCCTCACAACTACAAGCAACTCCTTGTTGATCAGTTGGCAGCCACCACGGGCCAAAATAACAGGCTACATAATCAAATATGAGCAAGTTGGTGGCCCAACCCGGGAGTTATTTCCTCGTCCTCGTCCTGGTATTACTGAGGCCACTATCACAGGTATGAACTTTTCATAATGAAACTCATTGACGCTGCACTGGAACATCAAACAGTATTGAGGAAAGATAATTTGGCAGCATTTAGAATCTCTGCAGTTGTAGGGAATAACAATGAGTTTGAAATTTCAGTTATAATATTGTGTTAGACAATTGGCAAAAGTTATGGGAAAGAAATAGAAAATTAACGTTGCTAACTTCATATAAGGAGAACCAATATAAAATGTTTTACAGATGGTATCTTCCTCCAACTAGATTGGCCAAAATTAGTAAAAGTATATCACCACATTGTTGGAAATGTAACATGGAGATAGGGACCTATTATCATATGTGGTGGAAATGTATAAAAGCAAAAAAATACTGGTGGAAAATAAAGGTTTGGATAGAAGAGATGGTTAACCAGAAAGTAGAGTTCAGACCAGAAACGTTCTTACTGGGAATTATTAATGAGAAATACAGTAAAGGAGCAATATATTTAATGATACATATAATAACAGCTGCAAGATTGGTGCGTACCCAAAAGTGGAAGAATGAAGATACCGCTTCAGAAAGTGAAATAATAAGGAAAATATTAGTCTGTGCAGAGATGGACAGACTAACTTTAGAAATCAAAGATAAGGGTGAGACAGAGTATTATGAAGTCTGGAGTAAAATGTATCAATGGCTAGAGTGAAGGAAAAAGAAAGAAAGGGTTGATGCTTTATAGGAATGAAAGTTAAAGTTTTGTAAACCAAAGAGAATGGAATATAATGGACAAATATGAGATTATATGAATGCATGAGTATAAAAGATGGTTGTAAATATGTATATAATTATATATAAATGTAAATAGAAATAACAGATAATCAGAGTGGAAGGGATCTTGTAGGTGATCTAGTCCAGCCCCCCGCCCAAGTGGGAGACCCTACACCATTTCTGACAAATGGCAGTCCAATCTCTTATTGAAAGTCTCAAGTGATGATGCTCCCACAACTTCCGAGGGCAATATAGTATAATAATATGCAGCTAGCACTATACTAATAACATAAGGGAAAAAGGAAATTAACTGGTATGTGTATCTCTATTCTATAGCTTGTATGGCCAAAATGATGGCCAGGAAAGTTGCACCATTTTTAATATTTATTCAATAAAATTTATTTTTTAAAAAAACCAATGAGCCTTTGGAACTGCTATTAACTTCTGGAATACAAGGAATAGCAATGGGTTTACAGGCAAAGTTTTTTTCAGCTGCGCTTTAAGATTGTGAGGATTGAACTCGGAATCTTTTTGCTTCTAAATATTGTGAAGCTTTTTAAAAAAGTCTCATCAAATTGGAACTGGTGTATTGTGTAGTAACAATACATTATTGGGACATGAAGTAAAGCATTGCTTTTCAAAAGTAGGATGTGTTCTCTACCTAGTGACTTAATGATTTTTGAAGGCAAGTGTAGATTTTGATCCCATCCTAACATGTTTTATAACTGATCCTTCTTGTCTTAAATCTGAAGTAGAATAGTCCACATGCATCATAAGCTATCACAGAGATTGAAGGCAGATGATAATTTGGTGTTTTTTAAAAATGATTTGTAATGCTTGATGTCACTTATAATGCTATAACATTGTATACCACCAACATAAAATGCTTTTGAAAAATGAAACATTTATTACACAAAAGTAATAAAAGATAAAGCAATAAAGCCACAGAAACAGATAAAATCCTCATAAACTTATAGTTTAGATATTAAAAACTGAGTAGGCTTTGCCTTTCTGAACATCCTAAATCCTGAACTGGCTGCAGTGTCCTTTTAAATTTTTCTTCCATCAGGTCTGGAACCAGGGACAGAATATATCATTTATATAACTGCTGTGAAGAACAATCAGAAGAGTGAACCATTGATTGGAAGGAAAAAAACAGGTAACTTTAGCTTAGATTTCATTCCTGTGCCTTCATATAAATCCTATGCAATTCAGTGAGAAATATTTCTTGAGTAAACATACGTAGCATTGCATGGTCAAATCAATCTCAAAAGAAAAGCTAAAAAGTACTTACTTTTGAATTTTTGATAATGTTAATATAAGGCAGTTAATTGTTACTATTTCATTGGCCACAGTCAGTTATATATTTGAAGATAAGTGAGTCTACTTTTGTAACTTACATAAACATTGTTTATGACCTCTCATTACTTAATGTTGATTTATGCAATAGAATTCTAACTTACTATCATTTCATGAATGATAAAGTTAACCTTTCTTTCTGCTGAATTTTCTTTGACAATGATTAAATTAAAGTACTGTTTAGCCTCTGAATTTGGCAGAAGTATTCCAGATAAACTGTTCTAGTTCACTTCAGATGTCCACATCCAGTTGAATAACTTTCTCTATCATTATCATGCAAGATGAAGGATTTTTTTGATTGCTAACATCTCAAAAACTTACTACTTGCACCCCAAATTGCCTGCAAAGTCAGCCTTTCTTACTATGACATCAAATCCCCTGAAAATGATTTTTATTTTTTATTTAAAAAACCATTCCAATATTTAAAAAATTGACCACTTCTGCTCTACTAATTTATTCAGAATGAAAATTCTCTCTGCTCAAGAGCATTTAATTCCAAGTAAACAGATAATTTTATATTGTAGTATTGAATTAGATTTCAGCTACAGTTTAATACTTCCTTATTTCCATCGACTCAGTAAAAGGGGATAATTTGGTTTGAATTATTGCTTCCAGTGGGTTAAAACTCTCTCTTGCTCTCTCTGTTTCATTATTTTAGTGCTTTCGTTAGATCTAAATCAGCTATATTTTATGAAAAATAGTGATTTATAACAAACAACAAATGAAACTATGCATTTATTGGTGAAAGAAAACTGCCGTTTTACCTATGATCTCATAACTAAAGGGCAGAAAGTAGATCCATAAAAGTCTTATGAATAATTTGTTGGCTCTCCAGTTGAAACTGTAGATTCAATGTTGAAGCATAGATGGGAATCCAAGGGTTGACATTTTAGGAGAACTGATTTTGTAAGTATGTAAATATGTGTAATGCAATATATAATATTTCTCCCTTAAGATTTTTTTTTGAAAACAATATAGCAGTAAAGGTAGTTAAGGTGTTAATTTCATTTATTTATAAATATAGCAGTAATTAGTAGTTTGGCAAATGGGACGTTTGCTTTTTATGGATCTTTCAAGAAGTTCTTTGGTTGTCATTCTAACTTGGCTTTAGTTCCAAATTACAATGCTTTCTTTCACCTTTTGATTCAAGTGCTATGGGAGTAATTTAACGAGGCTCTGCAGAATAATATTGCTTTTTTGAGAAGATTGCTAACATTTAATTGCTTGAATTAAGATATTATGGGGCAGATTTCCTCCATCTCAAATGGAACCCTTGCTGGAGCCTTCAGCACCTGGCTTTCATTGCTTCTAACCTTTCTTTGGCTAGATGAGCTTCCCCGGCTGGTAACTCCACCGCATCCTGGTGAAAGGGTGACAGAGATATTGGATGTGCCTTCTGTTCTGGAGAATGTACCTTACCTCACAAACAACCCCTATGACAATGGAAATGGTATCCCAATTCCAGGTTCTTCTGGTCAGCAATCCATCCTGAGCAACCCAGGTCAACAAGTCATTGTGGAAGAATTTGGGTCTCGAACCCCCACAACTCCAGCCACTCCAGGAGGGGCTAAACCAAACGAAGAACAGCCAGTGGTGGTGATCCATCATCCCATTCAAGTTCCTGATGTTGACAAACCTTCTTATCATCATACCCTTCTATCCAAGGATAATTACACAAGGCCCCAGGAAGCACTTTCTCAGACAACTATTTCATGGACACCTTATACAGATAGCTCTGAATACATTATTTCTTGCCAGCCTGTTAGTGCTGAAGAAGAACCTACTGAGGTAACTTAGATAAATTGTTAGTGATGAAACAGTGTGCCCATATTGCTTTTACTTTAATAATAGTTTCTGTATAAGATCTACTAAATAAGCTGAACCAATTGTGTTGCTTTGTGTCCACTTAGGGCAACAATGAAATTTGTGTATGTTGAAGTTATCATTTAAGAATGAGGATTTAAGAAGAAAAGCAGTAGTGCTGCCTATGGTTGAAGATTAAAGTGTCTCTTAAGGAGAGAGTACTAAGTCTAAGAAATCACAATCCAGTGTGGGTTGTGGGTCTTTAGGAGACCAGAAATGGCTAGATTGGAAGACCAATACCTCTAAGAATAGAAGCAGACCCCCCAAAAAAATCTGAAATAGGGATTTTTATAGAACAACTTCACATGGAAACTATATTCACAGCAGAGTTTGGAAGAGAGATGAATAAGAAAGCCACATAAATCTGGTCAGAAATCAGTATTTTAGAGGCTAGAATGGAAAGAGTTAGAAATAGGCAGTGTATACATCAAAAGGAAGTGAGTTGATCGCTGCATTTGCACAGCACAGGTAAGAGAATTATTCCCCATCTGTTTAATTGTCTTCCTGCTGAGACAGTGACAATTACAATTTGCTGACCACTTTTGCAGAAGCTCCAGGGGTCACCTTTAGGGCCTTTGCACTTCCTGTTGTAAATCTGTCCTCTAAATAATAGCATTTGTTCTGTCACCATGCTGACTAACAATAACTGGATTAAAAGATTAAAATGTAACATAAAGAAGAATATATGGTCAAACAATAAAGCAATACAATGAGCTAATTAATTGAACATAAGTGAAAAATAATTACTAATATTAGAGAGAATAGGCTTTAAATATAAAAGTAGCCGATAAGAGCAAGATTAGCATAAAATTTGTTTAAGATTGAGCTCTGGTGGCTACATAAACAGGACTATGTAATTTTCTTAGCAAAAAAATGTCAAAGTAGCTTCCTCTGAAGTTTGTTAAATTTCTCAGTTTAATTTGGAGATATGTATCACCTGATAGTCTCCTATATACAGTATGTATAACTAGGACTGCCCTTCTGAATTCAGCCAAAGTCTGCTGAGTGCTGCCACCTCAGTAGAGCTTGTATCTGAGTAAATACTTTTAGGTGCAAAACAATAAGCTGCCAGTCAAAGCATGGTTACATTGAAGGAAATCCTACTAAAATTAACAAGAGCTGTGAATAAAGAAGGCTAAAGTTATATTCCAGACTAGATTTCTGTTGTCTAAAAAGGCATATAGAGGTAGGGAAATAGAGTATTGCTCACACTAAAGGTAATAAGAAAGTTAGTTAAAGGTTATAATATAAATCCTTTCTCCTGGGTATTTTTTTTTTTTTTGGCTAAATGGCTCAGTACCCGAAAAAAGTGTAAGAACCAGTTTTTTATATTGCTAGAAAGCATGAAAGTTTTAAAAACTGTTTTAAACAACATTTTCTCAAACCACAGATCAAAGTTCCTGGCGTGTATTCTAGTGCTACGCTTACGGGTCTTACTCGGGGGGCAACCTACAACATCATAGTAGAAGCAGTTAAAAATCAGAGAAGACACAGAGTTCTTGAAGAGATGGTCACCGTGGGCAATGATGGTGAGTGAAAATGAGAACATTCTACTTTTATGACTTTTATGTTTATGCTAATTTTATTTCACAATGGTATTTTTTTGACTGTTTACTAGTTGATAGAGAGGTGCGGTGGCTCAGTGGCTTAAAAGATGCCAGAGAAGGTCTGTTCCAACAGTTCAAGTCCTACCACCGTGTGACAGAGTGAACTCTTGTCACTTGCCCCAGCACTTGCCAGTCTAGCAGTTTGAAAACATATAAATGCAAGTAGATAAGCAGGTACCACTTTGGTGGGAAGGTAACAATGCTTCATGTTTTGCCACACCCTGGCCTGGAAATGGAAATGTGCACTGGCCCCTAAAGTCAGCTACGATTAGCAGAATGAAACCTGCAGGGACTCCTTTTTTAAATCTTTTACTAGCTGATGATTGCACTAATTTCATGTTATCTTCATAGTCCTTTAGAGAGAGCACACATGAGCCCTCTTTTTTTTTTTTTTGGCCTTATATACACACACATAGTCTTGTTTACTTGTACAGCAGCTCCATAAAGGGAATCTAGTCTGAGGGGGGAAAACGGGAATGCTGCTTGTCTTACTCCAGGATCCTAATCACCACATAGTTCTTCAGTTCTCCACTAGGCTAGTTAAAACAAACTGTTCAGAATACTTTATTTTTCCTTGATTACCAGCCAATATTTGTGGTTGCTGTTTCATTTGCAGATGGGAGTGCTCACACAACTGAAATTTTTTCTCCGTTAAAAAAAGCTCATTAAGAAAAACAATGTATTTAAAGGGAAAAGTCTTAATGATAAGAAGGATCCTTATCCCCAGTCTGAAATGATGATACTGAACACTACAACCTCTTCATAGCTGGTCTGAGTATCTAAAAAAGGCAGAAATCCACAGTCTAAATTCTTCCTATAACACTGAATGCTCCTCTTGGCATTTGCCTTAGTTAACAGCAGTTTCCTAAGGGAGTCTTAATCTAGAACAGGGGTGTTAAACTCAAGGCCCGCAGGCCAGATCCGGCCTGTGGGGTGCTTAAATCTGGCCATCCTGGAAATAAAAAGGACTGGCCCGTGGTGCCTCTGGCAGCCCCACCGGGGGGGGGGGCTGTGTGGCCCTTGCATGGCCTGTTTTCAGCCTGGACAGCCTCCTGCAGCATTTTGCTGACCAAAACGGGGTGCAGGGGGCCTCCTGCAGCACTCTGCCAGCGAAAATGGGGCATGCCCCGCAAAGTGCTGCAGGAGGTTGTGTAGACTGTGAACAGGCCATGTGGGGTTGTGCGTGGCCCCCTGTGCCCCATTTTGGCTGGCAGAGTGCTGCAGGAGGACCTCTGTCCTGTTTCCCCACCTCCATCCCTACCCCTGGCCCAGCCTGCAGAGGAGAACTACAATGTTGATCCGGCCCTCAAAGAAATCCAGTTTGATTTGATCTCAATCTAGAAGGCTGGAATATTTTGCATGTACAGGAATCCACACTGACTATGGGTGCTTTTCTTCCTGTAGCCTTGGCATGTGGGACTTGAATTCTGCTTCTTTCCATGGATTCTCTTTAAGAATTGCAAGGGTCATAGAAACTTTCCATATGAGACACCGTAAGAGTTAGCATTAGGGAATATAACTGCATACAATGAGAGCATGTACAGTCAGTTAAGAAATGATGTCTCCATTGGGGAGTCTTGGATACAAGCAAGAATAATGAACATTCAGTTTAGGGCAGGTCTCCGTGTTCTCCTTTTCCCATGTCCCTCTATAGAAGAAGGCATTTTTTTTTCTGAGATGCAGGTTGATGATCTCTCTTTTTCCCTCTACACAGAGCTGGGATTGTGCAAAGATAGGGAAGCTGAGCTACTGATAGCTGGCTTGCTAGACTATTTGAAGGGAACGGTTAGTCCTTTGGCCAGTTCAGTTCCCCTTTCTGTGTTACAATCTGAACCTAATCCATGAATGTACATTTCAGCTCTTTAAATATGCTGCCTTTTACAGTGGGAAGTACTGATTTCTTTTGGAAATAATAAGGGAAATTGAATGAGAATTCCATGCCATGTAATTATGATGAGGCATCTGTTATAAGGAGTGTAGAGAGGATTCATCATTACCTGCAGAATGTAGGGAAGGAAGAACTTAAGATTTAACAATGTTTTATTTACTTTGCTTTCCAGTTTCTGGAAGATTACCCACTGATGATGCATGTTATGATACCTTCACTGGTTCTTTTTATTCCATTGGGGATGAGTGGGAAAGGATGTCTGAAACAGGATTCAAATTGTGGTGTCAGTGTTTAGGTCTTGGTAGTGGACATTTCAGATGTGATTCTTCAAGTGAGTACCTTCTTGTACATCTCTTTTTCTAATAGTTAAGACATACTGAATTCTTAAGTATTAATTTAAATCTTTCTACACCAGAGTAATGCCCATATTGTAATGTTCATAAGTTCCCCCTTTTTTGTAGTCTACTTTGTCATTTAACTTGAAATTACTTCGTTACAAATTTGTATTCCTGTATTTGGTCTTATTAGTGACTCATTATTCCTGGCGATTAACAAGAGTTATTTTGAAAGCATGGTTCTTGGTTGGCATGTAGCAGTTAATCAGAAATATGGAAAATAAAGCTCAGATTATTCAGGAATAATCATGAATCCAGGAACAGAGAATGTACAAACATGGTTCAACTTGCATGCTGAATATCAGGATTATGACTTTTTAAAGATATAGAGCTTGGGATAGGGAGAATGACTCAAGGTTCTAATCCTTCATTGGGTAAATTTTGAGCCAATCATTGTCCTGTCACTCAACCTATCCATTCACATCTGTCACATGCAATTCCATCAACATAATGATTTTATCAGAACTCTCAGATTATGTTGCGTCTCTTGAGAGTACTATGGTCCTAACCAGAAAATTACCTCTGTCTAATTATGATTTAGTCTCAACGTAGGACCCTCCTCTAAGGTAATCCATCACTCTATTCAGACAATCACACAATGCAAACTGTAAGCATTTGCAGACATTATTAGAATCCAACTTGAAACCTTAATTGATTGATTTATCCATACTGTGGATTATAGCTGAGCAGTTATTCTCCTATATTTTCAACCCTGTGGAGTCAAAAAGCTTGTTAAAACAACAATAATCTTGAATTATCTATTACATATGATGCATTTTATGTTCCAATAATAAATAAGGTATTGAGATGAAATTTTAGGAAGAAATTTTTGCTGACCCCGGGATATGGATATGTAAATTGCTACACATTTGAGTAGAGGTCATAGTGGGAATCTTACCCACATTGGGTCACTGAGTTCACTGGAAGGAGCTGTTCTGGAGCTCAAACAGGGATTTTCTCGGCATTGTGCACCCAAAGACATTGGTCACTGAATCAGGGTCCTTCAACACAACTACTAAGTTGCCTTGACCTAAGATCAAGTATTCACATTTGCAAAGGTAGAAAATGTCTGAAATGTTGATAATAAATAGCAATAGACTTGTATCCTGCTTCATAGTGCTTTACAACACTCTCTAAATCTAAGTGGTTTACAGAGTAGGCATATTGCTCCTAACATTCTGGGTCCTCATTTTACCAACCTCAGAAGAATGGAAGGCTGAGTCAACTTTGAGCTGGTCAGACTTTCTTAAGATGTCCAATTATGTTTAAGTTGTCATTTCATTTCAATGGCCTTGGAGCAGAGCTTTCTCAACTAAGATGTTGCTTTGTGTAGTTTCCTATCATCAATATATCAGTTTCAGATGACAGCCAGTACAATAATCAACTTGTATTAAAAGCTGCTGCAATGGCAGATCATTCAACTTCCACCTTTTATTTTGTTTCATTCAGAGTGGTGTCATGACAATGGGATGAACTATAAGATCGGTGAGAAGTGGGATAGGCATGGAGAGAATGGCCAGGTGATGAGCTGCACTTGCCTTGGAAATGGAAAAGGAGAATTCAAGTGTGACCCTCGTATGTATTTTTCATGAACAGTGTCTCTGATTTATGTTGTACAGGTAATACCTGAGCGTTCCCTTAGCGAACATTTGAAGTTACGCAATAAGCACCCCCTAGCGCTTATGAACAAGTCCCAAAATTATGAATGTTGCAGCATCACGGCAGTTGTTCGCCCTTACAAATGACCACAGAGGCTCTTCAACATTCGCTCTGTCTATTCCCCCACCCGCCCCGCCTGTGGAGCCTCATCTTTCTAAGTTGTCTTCTCTGTCACATTGTTCTCACATCGTTGCTTCAGGGTTTTAGTGCATTTGCAGAGAACAGAGGCCTAACATTCTGTGAGATCATGTGAGATTTCACGCTCCTGATCTTGCATGATCTTGCACTATAGGCCTCTATTCTCTGTGTATTGAGGCCTGGACATTTGCAAACAGAGGGAAGGCTTTCGTCCTTCAGGCCTTCCCTCCATTTGCCGTTTCCTTGCTGTAGCCTGCTGGGAGATTGCATCCCTGTAGGCTTTGGCAGCCCTTTGCAAAAAGCCTTTGTTGACACCAGTGGAGCTTGGGAAAAATGGGTGTGCTGCTCCAAAGCTCCGTTCCTTCCGGCAAAGGCTTTTTGCAAAGGGCTGCCGAAGCCTACAGGGACACAATCCCCAAGTGGTTTGGTGGCGAGAAAGGAGCCCAAACGTTGAGCCTTGCCAGCCTCGGAAACCAGGGATCTCGCAGGCATACTGACCACATAAAGGCTGCCCAAATCCCCAAGTTGTTTGCAACTCAACCGAGCTGCACAGCCATCCGCCCCAAACCGAGTGGCGGGGAGGCTTTGGGATGACACTCGGGACTGCCCAACCGAGGACAGCACCCTTCTAGTGCATCCTGGCAAAGGTGAAGCAGAAGCAGGCAGGATCCACGCAGGGCTTCTCCAATGGCCGCCCTACCCCCAGAGCTGTGCAAGCCCCAGAGCAGTACTGGGAAGGTTAGGGGTATTCCAGGATTGCAACGCTGAAGGCTCTCAGGATGGAGTCTTTTTTGTAACTTGAGCAAGCCGCACAGCCATCCGCCCCAAACCAAGCAGTGGGGCGGCTTCAGGAGTACAGGCAGGAAAAACAGGACAGGAAGGAAAATCCCCCTCGCAATTTTCCTGCCGATCACCAAAAAGGCTCCCACCCAAGTCTTCAGCCTTTACTTAAGCTCAGCACAGAATGAGAAAAGGTCAGGTGGAAAAAAAACCCTCCCCATTTTCCTGCTGAGCCTTCAACGTTGCAATCCTGGGATACACTGAAAGCTTGTAGGGGGAGCCTTTTCAGCAGTCCCGAGCATCATCCCAGAGCCTCCCCACTGCTTGGTTTGGGGTGGACGGCTGTGTGACTTGGTTGAGTTGCAAATAACCCGGGGATTTGGGCGGCCTTTACATGGCCAGTATGCCTGCAAGATCCCTGGTTTCCAAGGCTAGCAAGGCTCAGCGTTTGGCCTCCGGCACACTCTTCTCCTCCCAGGCAGTGGCTGCGCCTGCGCGGCACCTGCAGCTCACTGAGTGTGGCCTGCTGATCTTGGCTGGTGGCGGCTCTGACCTGATTCTGGCCGCCAACACTGTGGGCAAGAACCAGCCATGACGATTCCGCTTCATGGCCACACAGATGGAGCCTGCACCAGCTGCTGCTTCACATGGGAGAGGAGGCACTATGAGGGAGCCCATTTGTCGCATTGGCCAGGTGGGGGTCACCCACACAGGTGCTGGGCCTCTGGGCTCCACTCTGAAGAGATGCCAAGTAGAGGCGGGGGAGGCTCAGTCCCCTTACCCGGTTGCCTGCCCTCTGCTGTTTCTCAACAAATGTCTGTGTGTGTGTGAGAGAGAGAGAGACAGAAACAGAGACAGAAAGAGAAACGGTGGAGGGGAACCCCTTTCAAACAGCCTCGCCTGCAATTCTTGTTACTCCCCTCCATCATTTCTCTCTCCCTCCCCCTCCCTCCCTCTCTCTCTCTCATACACACACACACACACACAAACACACACACTGACATTTGATTGCTTGAAAGGGATAGGCTGCACTTTGCTACGACCGTAAGCACATGGTTCCCACAATCTTTCAGAATTGCCTGCCTTTTCATCCTTTTCTCAAGCAGCAATAGCCGGGTAGAGGTGGGGAACATCTCCAGGCACCCAGAGACACATAACTCCCGGCCCTCCTGGATCACCGCGGGCCGGGGTTAAGAAGCCAAGATGACAGGGAAGGGAAGGGCTGCCTCCTGGGCTGGCCATGCCCACCCACTTCATTAGGGCTTATTTTGGGGGTGGGGCTTACATTAGCCCCCCCAAATAAGGGGAGGACTCACTTTTGGGGGAGGTCACATTTTGGGGGAAACACGGTAATTTGGCAGTGTTTTAGGATGAAACTCATGTTGAAGATAATGACAATGTATGCATCAGGTAACAAAGCACTGATAGTCCTCCAATTTTTGAAAAATTCGTTAATTGATTGCAGATGAAGCAACTTGTTATGATGATGGCAAGATGTATCACGTAGGAGAGCAGTGGCAGAAAGAATATCTTGGGGCCATCTGCTCATGTACTTGTTTCGGAGGACAACAGGTAGGCATTTCCATTCTATGTCGTGTTTTTTGTTTATTTTACCAGTCAATTTTTATAATCTCATGCTCCTGCTGAAAGCACTTAAAACGACTGCTCTGAATCAATTTAAAAGATGTCAATTTAAAATTTTAGATATATTTGACTCTGTGTGTGTGTGTGTGTGTGTAGTAGTAGTAGTAGTAGTAGTAGAAACCAGTCAAGTAATTAAGTTGATCTGGTACATATAAATATTCATATTCACAGGATTGACTGTATCTTCAAAACAGACCTTATGAGAAATGGTAAATCAGATAAAATTATCAAAAGTGATGATGGAAAATTAAAAAGTTATTTTTATATGATATGTATATACATAAAACCTCCATTATTTTCATAAATTGTTATTTGCAGCAATGTTTAATAAGAACAGCTTATAAGACATATTTGAGTGGGCAGCTATAAAAACTTTAAATTAAATCTGCTTCTCTTGGAGTTGTTGAAATTATATTATTTCCTTAATCCACTGTATAGCCACCTCCTTTAAATCTGGACATGAAAGCAGGTTTCTTTCTGTTCCTCAAATGCTTTTGGAATCTTTACCAAGCCCCCATCCCAAAGAGCCAGGTCAAGAAGGAGGTGAAGTCCAACAATATTTGAAAATACCCTCAAACATTCAGGATTGGATTTTTTTTTTTAAATTTACACAGGGCTGGCGTTGTGACAATTGCCGTAGACCTGGTGCATCTGAAGGTTCTCCTAGTCAAACCTATTCACAGAGAGAGCAACAAAGCCCAAACACTGTAAGTGGACATTTGTCTATAGGTTCTATAGGTTCATATGTGGTTCTTAAATTTTAATCAATACTAAGAATAAAATATTTTTCCACTAATTGGGTGTTATGATTCTGCAGAGTGTTCTACTGTATAAGAATAAATATGCAATTCTGCCTTTGGTGCTCAGAGTCCCTTTGCCTTATCCATTGACCAAAATACTGGAGCATATATTCTAAAATAAATTTCACAGCTTCCTAACATTAGTTATAGGAAGTACACATCAATAAGTAAACTGTTGTATAATTTGGCAGCCTTTCCACTATATTTAAGATTTCAAGATTTTTTACTTGGAGCAGGAGATGGATACTTGAAAGATAGTTGCATTAGAATTCAACTAGAAGCAGTTTAGTCTAGTGTTTAAGGAACCAGGCTAGAAACAAGGAGACTGTGAGTTCTAATCCAGCCTTAAAAATGAAAGCCAGCTGGGCAACTTTGGGCAAAGTCATAGGTAGGTCAACTCCTGTCCCAGCTAGTGAATCAACACTTGATTTATTTAAAGAAATGGTCACTGCAGTTGTGGGAAAATATTAGGAAAAAAATAGGTATATTAAATTTCAAATAATTTCACTTTCTTTGGTAAATTATATGGGTCTGTTTGCATTCTACGTGATAGAATTACAGTAATATAAACTAGAAAAGATAAGACTTAAACAAAGTATACACAAATACAAAACACTTTTCCATGGAGGCCTAAGCAACAATTACATTAACATAGGTGTCTGTAGGTGTCAAGTGATAAAATGTGCACAAAAAAGCAAAGTCTGTGATTATGTATTTGGGCCAAACATTACGATCTAAGTACAGAAAGACAGAATTTACATCCTATAATGTCACATGTATTTCGATCTAATCTCAGGTTGCTGCAGATGGTGAGGCGCAGTGAATTTTTCTTCTAAAATCGAATGGTCATATAAAGATTTTTCATGAAGAACCTATAGTATAAATGTTGTTCGGATTATCCATACTTTCAATAAGATACTTGCTGTCTTTTAACATTATGACTACTAATTATATTTATTCATGTTTCCTCCAGAATATCCATTGTCCAATTGAGTGCTTCTATCCCTTACATATACACTCAGATGCACAGATCCAACGTGGAGATTAATTATCAAGATTTTAACATCAAGCAAAAAGAGGTCGCAGCCAAGACTATCACTATAAATGCTGCTGAGAGAAAGCAGATCTATATTATCTTGTGGTAATGAAAGCATTCAGCTATCTTATTTGGGCTTCATAAAATCTGGATGACCACAGGTTTGTTAGCAAAGAGATACAAAACACTTTAGATTCTTTTCTGTCCTCTGGTGGTCATCTGGATTTTCCTATCCCAGGCCTGACTGATAGCCTTAGAACAGCTGCACTTCTCCACTTTTGCTCAGTTCACAGCTTGTCCAAAGGAGACTAATCCTGGTGCATTTCAAATCTTCTTTTCAGCAAGGAAGCAGATATGCTGTCCATTCTTTTCTCAAAGTCCTTCAATATTGTTTCATATTTTCCTTAAAGCAACTATTGCTAATAATGCTCAGCAATTTGTAAGCACCCTCGGGCCCATAAAAAATTGGAGAGAAAATACTGAATACTCAAATGAAAATCCAAAAGAGAAATATGTTCTGCTAACATGCAGGCATCAATAGGAACTACATATCCTATTACTGTGGTATTTATAATATGCACAGCCTTAATCTTTATAAATTATCCTAATTTTTCCCCCTAGCGGTATATATATGTAACTCGTACTGTTATTTATCAACATCAATTTCCTTCTATACCTCCCCCCTTCATCTCTAAATGTCTTTATATTTTTCTACAAGAAAATACATTAAAGACATTTAGTATACTGTTGACAGAAAAATTTGATATAATGATGGTCAGTGATTATTTTTTATACTGTAAGTGCCAAAGCTTTCTGCTGAGAGACAATTCTTTTAATAAAAGGTTTCACCAAACTGTTCCAAGTATTGCCTGGTTTTTTCTAATTAATCTGAGCTCAGCAATCTGTAATCATTTCTGACAGCACTGTTATACTTAGCAGTCCACAGAAACAGAATGAAACTAAAGAGAACCAATATTAGGTATTCTAGTTACCGTATTTCCCCATGTATAAGCCACCCCTTTTTTCCAAAATTTTCAAGCCCAAAAAGTAGGGGGGTGGCATATACAAAGCAGGTACACTTTTTATACGTGAAAAATGCATAAAATAATAAAGTAGGAATAAACTGGTTTTCCAGCAGTATGCTATACTTTTTTGTAAAAATTGTACGTGATGATACGATTACGAGTGCGAGTACGCGATAGAAATGCATACTCTAGGCATCGGCCTGAATGCTTCGTTCCTACTCTCGTTCCGATGCGTAGATTGCTAGCGTCGCCCGCACCGCTTTCGGCGTCATGACCGAAGTTGTAGATCTAGACGTCGAATTTTGTTTCTTTGTAAATTTTCTTTCTTCATAACTTGTTTCTCTAATAAAATATTTTTTTCAAAACTTCACAGTCCAAAAATTGGGGGGGTGGCTTATACAAAGGGGGTGCTTATACATGGGGAAATACGGTAGCCATAGAAAGTTTGCTAAATTCTTTAATTCCCTATTTTTCCCCTCAAAATAAAGCTCCAAAGGAAATTAGATTGATAACAGATTATTGCCCCATTATTTCCCAGTGAGCTGTCTACCTGAGTGGAAGTTTTAACTGTCTTTTTAAACGTGCACATTTTGGTCCATCCACATAGGAACCAGAATGGAAAAATAAATTTCTGCGAATCAATTATTAGGAATTATTAAGACTTCTGGAATCATAGAGGGATAGCGCTATTATATTCACCTATAAATGAGAGATAAAGTATGCCTATTCAGTGCCCAAGATTCTGGAATCTAGCCCTTTTCCTTGCACTAGATGTGACTGTGACAACCTTTCTTGGCTGTAAGCAGCCTTCAAGAGCTTGAGACTATTGTGCAGTTATGAAGGCAAACACACAGGTCTCTTTAAGGGAGACCTTGACAGGAGCAGTGTACGTGTCAATGCTCAGTCCAAAGCACCTTCTCAGTTTGAAGGTGCTTCACATCCTTTGGAACAATATATACTCAATATACTCCAATATACCAAATTGGAGAAGTTGCCTTCCACCTTATATTTCAGTAAACTTTCCCATTTCCTTGTAAGGTGAGGGAGTCAAAACATTTTCTGGACTCAACATCCGCTGGCATTTTAGCAGGTCAGGCTACAAGGTTTGATCAACTTGAGAGTAGAGACTTGAGATTTTGTGATTCATGTACAAATATCCTACCCAATGTATAGTATATAGCTGTATCTCACTGGTCTACACAGGTGTCAAGCGTGAGAAATCAGGAAAATCAGGCAGTTCAAATAAATATTAATTGCAAACTTAAGCTCTCAACAAGAATCTGAATTACTGTCAAAGCAAATTGGCAGTAGATAAAAGTTAATGGAATTCAAGGTTGGCTCTCTTTTGAGGTGACTTGAGACTCATGATACATTTGACCCCCTCCTTCGAGGGGCATCCAGCATGTATTTAGAACAGCTGCAATGCTCATGTGTTCACCAGTAGACCTTCCCGGCCAGCTTTTTACAGTCAATGGAAGAAGCTGAATTCACTAAACAATTGCACGACTCATTTAAATGCAGTGATTCACTTGATTGTGGAAAAAAGGTCATAAAAGTGGGCATCACACACTTAACACCCATCTTGCTTAGCACCAGAAATTCTGGTCCCAACTATCATAACTCAAGGACTATCTTTACAGATCAGATTGTGACGGGGAAAGAGAATGAATTTTAGGGCTCCACCCCAAGTTTCTTCTGAGTAAATCACTGGGAAAGCAGAAGTGTGAGATGAGAGGCCGAAGTATACAACACACCTCTGGTGATAATCCAATAGCTGGAGTTGAGAAAGCAGATGGAGTGATGTTCCAATAAACTCATGGTCTTTGTATTAGGAAGAAGTTTTGAGAGAACATTTAAGAATTCCAAAACCAAGCAAAGATTCCAACTTTAACATTCAGAATAATAGGGCTGGAAGGGGCCTTAGGTTTGAAGGCTTAGAAGCCTTATAACATCCCAGTCAAATGGTTGCCAAACCTCCAGTGATGGGAGTACCCACAATCCAGGAGGGATTTGTTTTCCATTGATCTCACTGTCAGAAAATTTCTCATGTCTAGGTTGAATCTTTCTTTAAAAAGCTTCCACTCGTTACTTTTTATCCTGCCCTCCAGTGCCTTAAAGAATAAGTCCCCTTTTATTGGTGACAGCCCCTCGAATGCTGGAAGAGAATTATGTCCCCCCATGTCCCCCTTCGATAGGTTAAACATATCCAACTTCCTCCACCATTCATCACATGGTTTAGCTCCAGATCTTTTATCAAGTTTGTTGCTCTTTTCTGCACTTTTTCCAGGATCTCAACACTGTTTTTGTATTGTATTCCAAGTGTGCCCTCATTAGCGCAATATAAAACAGTAAAGCAGCATTGATGCGGTACAAAGAAGTACTATCACTTTTTGTGATCTTGATGCAGTTTAGGACTATGCTGGCTTTTAGGGAAGTTGCAGTACACTGCTGGCTTATACATACCGGTACTTAGTGGTTCACTAGTCTTCAACCTTGGCAACTTTAAAACTTAGGGACTTCAACTCCCAGAGTTCCTCAGCCAGCACAGCTTTGCTGGCTGAGGAACTCTGGGAGTTGAAGTCCACAAGTCTTCAAGTTGCCCAAGATTGGAGACCCCTGCACTAGGATACATCCCTGAAAGTTACTACTGTTGAGCCAGGTACCTATTCCTATGATGGCGAACCTGTGGCACACATGCCACAAGTGGAATGCAGAGCCATTTGTGCCAGCACGCAAGCTGCAGGCAAACTTACCTCACTGCACATGTGTGCGCCTCACAGCTGATTTTTCGGCTGGTTTGAGGCCTTTTCCGGCCTCCCAGCAGCTTGAAAAAAGCCTCTGCAGGCTTTGCAGGATGAATAATAGGCCTGTTTTGTCACTTCCTGTAATATCGGAAGTGACGAAATGGACCTATTATTTGTCCTGCAAAGCCTTTTTCAAGCCTCTGGAGGCCAATAAAGGCCTCAAACCAGCCAAAAATCAGCTACAAGGTGCAGTGCAGGTAAGCGGGCGGCGGTAGGGGCAATTGTGCGTGCATGTGCAGGGTGCATGGGAGGGCACGTTGCCTTCTGGGTGCAAGCGCACAAGCGCGCGCGCGCACAATTTTTGGCACAGGAGCCCAAAAAGGTTAGCCACCACTTACCTATTCTGTAACTATGCCTCTGGGTTTTCCTGCCTAAGAACAGGAACGTACTTTTCTTACCACTGAACTGCATCTTATTACTTAAGGCCCTGTATTCAACTCTGTCAAGGTGCTTCTGGATCTTGAGTCCATCTTCCAAAGTATTAGCTATTCATTAAAACATTTATTAAATCCTTTGTTTCAAAGGACAAGAATACACAATGGAGATTTTCAAAGTAAGACAAGGAAATTAATACAACATACAAACAATCCTTTAAAAGTAATGTAAGTTTGTATGGTGACACATACACAAAAAGGCTCCCATCTTACAGCTCCGCTTAATAGAAGGTTTTTTTGCGTTCGTGTGTGTGCCTTCAGGTCAGTCTTGACTCTTGGGACTGCTTTGACAAATCTATGTAGTTTTCTGGCACCAATTTCAGATGAGATGGATACATCTACAAATAATACTAAAGTGATGCCAACATCCTCCTTCCCCATTTCTTACACTAGTTTCTCTGCACAATTGTTCCATCCAGAAATCATCCTATTTCCACAAGGAATCAATTTCAGGAGAAACTGCCGCCCTACTGTTAATGAACATCTTAATCAGGTTCACTAATTTAAAAGAACACATTTCCAATATGTACAATCCTTATCTGAGAATGATAAAAAGCAGTGAGTGATTTTGTGCCGATGAAAACCACACCCATGCCAAGTTCTTAAAGAATTCAGATTCACTATTGATAGTTTTGCACTTTTATTTTTCAAGAAATTTTCATACTTTTTCTCTTATTTTAGTCCTCTCAACATGTGTAGATTTTAGTAGATTGTGTAAAGAAGATGCTTCAAAAATACTGATTTTTAAATATCAGTGGTGAAACAGGCGAAGGTTGGTATGAATAAGAGTTATTCCCAGTTCATCACAAGCTTCAATCACAACTTGGTCAGCAGCAGAACCAGACGGGGAAACAATGAACTGGACTCCACTCTGAGAAAGGAAAACAGTTGTTAAGTGAATCACTTCAATTATTATGTTAATAATAATTATGGTTCTTAAGTGAATCTGGCTTCCCCGTTGACTTTGTTTGTCATATCTCAAAAGGGAAATCACATAATACTGAGTCAGTTGCTAAGTGTCTGAATTTTGATCAGATGACTATGGAGATGGTAGAACAGTTTTAAGCGTAAAAAATGGTCATGTTACTTTTTTCAATGCCATTATAACTTCAAATGGTCACTAACCAAACTGTTGTAAGTTGAAGACTACCTGTACTCAACTCAAGGGCCCAGTTAAGTGATACACTTCTCTCCCCCTTCAGACAACATAGAGAAACAGGCATGTAGGATCAGTATACCAATTACATTTCAACCCATATTCCCTAATGACTGCAACCCCCTAGTTTCTTATAAACATTGGATACTATCAAAGACAGACAGTATCCTGGGGCATGGCATAGTAAGACTCCAGACTCCAACCCAATCTTAGTACAAATCTTGGGAACATACTGTTAAAAGCATAAATATTACACAAATGTGCCGCCCAATTCATACAACTGATCAATTCTGTCAACTGACTCAAAAGCCAGTGGAAAACCAACTGAGAATCACATGGATTATTTCTCTCCTATAAAAGTCAACTAACTCAAGGCCCATTTTTTTCACATAATCCAGATGAAACAGTCATGGCTTTACAGGATTATTTGTCTCTTAAGTATGCTTTCAGTTGGATCACCACCCTCCTCTGGATTCCCTTACCCAGAAAAAGATATTTTTGCCTTTTTGATCCAGAACAATCAATCTCCTGAAAAGAGTAGTCAAAGCACTGCCTCTTTATGCAAAGAAGAACCACCTCTTAAGAGCCGTGGTTAGAATGCAGCACTTCAGGCTGCTTCTGCTGTCAGCTGCCTGTAATTTGGCAGTACGAATCTCATTGGGCTCAAGGTTGACTCAGCCTTCCATCCTTCCGAGGTGGGTAAAATGAGGACCCAGGTTGTTGGGGGCAATATGCTGATTCTGTAAACCGCTTAGAGGAGGTTGTAAAGCACTGTAAAGCGGTATGTAAGTCTAAGTGCTATTGCTAATGCAATAAAGCATTCAACCTCCTTCTTTGAGATTGCTCAATTGGCCAAGATGACCATATTATTGGGCAAGAGTCAACAAGTCTGGATCTTCAGCTTGCAAAACTGTTCCTTCAAAACTAGAAAAATGGAGTGTCTGCTTCAGATACTCCATTTGGATCTGAAACAACTTAACTAATTATGGATTATTTTACTTTGGTATGTCTCGCAAATCTCTGTGTATCACATGACATAGTGGGCCTTTCATGGGTATAATACTAATCTGCATGTAACTTAAAAGCTCTGTAGATTTGTTACTTGAGAATGCAATGAAGCCTCAAGAAAGTCCTTTTTACCACCTTCATTGTAATAGAGCAGGTGCAATAACCTAATATTTCATTCAACCTCAGTAGCATTCTGGACACTAACCTCTTTGCTTTTCTGATTGCAGTATTAGCAAAAATCTCAGCATTGGTGAAGGGCACTGGCAGCAATCATGTCAATTGCCCATAACATCCCACTGCATCCCATAATTTCAGAGGAAAAAATATTTTAATGTGTTGTCCTGCATATTTCACCCCAAAATGGTAGAAACATTACAGATGAGTGATTTCAATCCTAATTACATCCTATCCCAACACCTGAGGCAAAATGTCATGCCCCTGTCCGAGTCTGAATTCAAGGAGGAAGACAAACAGCTGACATGGAGTGGGAGTGTGGCTTTGTTGGCTGTGGAGGAAACTGGGGAAGAGCAAAGTCCGGCTGGGCAGAACGAGTTCAGAGGAAGACCCAGGCCCACCCACTCTTCATCCTAGGGCAATGGAGAAGAGAGCAATGTGGGTTGCATGGCTTCTGGAGGAGGAAAGGACCCCGATTCCCTTCATTAGACACAGCTGGAAAGAAAGTTTAAAAGAAATGCATGCTGGAGTACGGCAGCTGCTGAGAACCACCATGAGTTTATCTTGTTGTCTTTGGTTATGTGTTCCTGGTATCCTCCCAACTGTGTTGGGTTACTGGCATGCTTTCATGTCTGGAATTCTTGCTCCTGCCCTGCCGGACTAATTACCTCATTTTGCCTTGATGGATTTATAGTTACAGTTTTTGTTGACCATGTTTTGGACTTGATTCTCTGCAGCCAAAGTCTGTTCCGGAATGTGTTTTTCTCTAGCCAGAAGGCAACCAGGACATTGGGGGCAAAGTTGGAGCTAATAAAGGGACTCCTACTGATTATCTGACGGTGTTGCCTTTGTGTCACGCCCCGGGTCATCACACAAAATCTAAGTTCAGGGTGTTATCTGTGATACATTTCTGTTACTTTTACTTTTTCTTTCATCTCCTTTGAGGGGTACAGTCCAAGTTGGTAACATGAGGGTTTTTAAAAAAAATTCACTAATGTCTTAAGTTAATTAATCAAGGAACTGTGAATTTGGAAATTCGGAAGATGAAATGAAGTTTGCATTTTGTGTTAGTGCTAAATTGCCAAAAGTCTGATTTGGAATTGCAGGAAGCAATGTAGGTATCAGTCTGAGATCCATGTTGCTGATCATTCTCTAACACTTGTCCACAATCATCTCAGTGTGGTAATCTAGCTTGCTTGCTGCTTTAAGTATGTTCCAAAGAGCCAAACATTTCCATTAGAGTATGGGTAGCTGATTAAACAAGAACATCTTCTATTATGTGACTTGAACAAAAGATCACAATGTCAACTTACCTGGTTTGCTCTATCCACATTATCCCTAAAAGGGAAAAATGCATCAGAGCTTAGTGAGACACCATTTAATTTTCCAATCCAGGCTTTTTTTTCTGCTTCAGTAAGCAAACTGGGGACCTCCTCAAATTGTGCCTTCCACTTTGCAAAATCTTCACCCTGTAAAAATGTATTTTTAATCATCTGCTAGATGGAGCAAATCTCATTCATATAAACATGGCAAATACAGTGGCAGTTTGTTTTATCCACCTTTTTCCTAGCCTCATAATTTGAAACAGAACTAAGAACTGCAGCATCAGTTTTTATGGCTGGAATGTATGGTATTTTAAGCCAAATGTCATAAGCTGGTTTTTAATTTTCATGAGCTCCCAACTGCCTCAAGAAATCAACAATCTAGTTGACTTGTTTTCTTATGAATTTCATTTAATATGAGTTATTTTTCAGATAAAGATAAGAACGTTTGGTTACTCCATACTCCACATATTCCATACTCCATATATTCCATACTCATTTCTGCAGAAAACAATAAAATTTACTGTGCTTTAGTGTTCCCTCTATCAACATAAACTTTTCTGGTAAAGAGAGCGCAAATAGGTGAATAGTCCTGTTACTATTGGTTCTACAATATTAAGTAGGGAGTCGAGCTGTCATCTTTGGTGATCTGATGTGCCACTGCCTTACAGGATTCCTAAAAATGAAGACATGGCTCTTTCTGATGGAGCACTCTGTTGAGTCCTTAAGAATGAATTGCTATTCCATACGCCATGCCAGGTACCCCCATGCCTTCTTCGGAGGAGAATATATTCGGAAAGCCCTAAGGTTCATGTACACTCCAGGAAGCACAATATTCTTGAGGATTCTGCACCTGGCTCCTGAGGACAGGGCTAGTAAGGAGGGGAGGGGGGGTATAGTAGTGGGTACTAATGGGGAAATCACAAGACATTGGTGCAAAAGATATCCCAAATATTTTTCAAAAGAGTCCCACAAATATGTGTCTTACAATAATTTGCATCTGCTACAGTCAAGTTAGATTTCACATAAATAGGCATCTTCATTGGTCTAAGGCTAATTCGGGCAGAATGCTTTGGTCTTCAATCATTAGTGATGACTCTACAAAAGGGTTCCCCTTCTCAAATGAAATTTAATTAGTTATGATAGTTCACTTAGCGATGGTTCAAAGTTACGACATCCTTGCCAAAGGTACTTCCTGGTCCCAAAGTTATGTATGTTAGAAGCTGCAACATGATCCCTGAATATAACCCCCCCCCCCCATCCTGCCCTGCTGGGTCTCCAAAAGCACTGGGCCTGTTTTTCTATCCTATTGGGTTTCCACACATTCCTCTGCATCCTGTCACCAATCACTCTTACCTTTTGAAGATCTGTAGAGCTTTAGAACATGCTGGGCCACACAGCAGAAAAGCAGCCATTTTTTTTTCTCAGATGCTGTCAAAGCTGGGGTGGTGGTGTTTCTTAAACCTCACATTCTTACACACTTGTTTTTGCACTACACGCGGCAGACAGAACTAGAGCACCAAGCTCTCCATTTCTTTTGCTCAAACCTTGCCAATTATACCACCACAGAGACAGAGAAATGGAGAGCTTGTTGCTCTTGTTGGGCCTGCTTTGCAGGCCGCAGTAAGGATTGAGTAGACAGGGAAGCATCTACAGGGGTCTCCCTGAGGGAGAGGACTCTCATGGGAATGCAGGCAGCTGTGGGGGTGCCCTCCTGCAGATGCCAGGGACTCCAGCATCCAAGGCACCAGAGGTGAGCAACCAAGGGCAGGTACAGGGCTTCCAGGCATGGCACTTGGTGGCTGCTCTGACCTGGCTCTCTGTGAGAGGTTCAGCCATCCCTGGCAACAGCACTGCTGCGAGGGACTCGATTCTTCTGCTGCCATTCTAGCTGGCTGCCCAACCACCTGTGTCCCGCCTCCTCCGGTTCAAATTAGCTTTTGAACTGCAATCCCCAAAGCGGCTCATTTAAATCAGTTACCCAGCAGCACCTAGAGGGTGCCTGTTGCATTGCTCAGGCTGGAACCAAAGGTGGCCTACAGGGACATGATAGATCTTCTTACAGACGATTCTATCTGTGCAAAAATGAATGTGTGTAAGAACACAAGATGTGAGGGGAAAATACAGCTTTGCCAGCATCTGAGAAAAAGTCACCTACTGCAGGGCTCAGCCTGTTCTGGAGCTTTGGAGAAGGTGATTGCTAATAGGGATGGTGGTGTGGAGAAGGCACAAGCAGCTGTGGAGATCCCATGGGGTGGGAAGCGACCATCATATATCTTGGTGGGTGGGGAGATGCTGGAGACCATGTTTTTGCTACCCCTGAGGGACCACATGTGCAGTTAACTACCCATTCGTTTGATTAACATATGAATTGGGGAAGGGCGGAGTTCATTTATTTAATGTGATTCAGTTAATGTTATGATCGTAATGGGTAGGCTTCATTACTATTGTACCTTGAGGACTACCAATACTTAGAATGTTCTCAATCATCATTTTTGAAAAGTGGACACCTTTTTATGTAGTCCAGACAAAATCTCAGCAATTAGCAATATCAACAGCCTTTATGGGTTGATATGGAAAAACTATGAAACTGGTGTTCCCAATATTATTCTCTTCTAGTGATCCTTCCAAAGATATGTTAAATTAAAAAACAACCCATGAATAAAGTTTTCCAGGAAGATATGAAAAAAGTTACCAAAGTTACCCATCACTTCTGGAATTTAGCTGCTATGAATGATCAGAACCAGCAGAAAATAATCACCTTCTGTTCTATTCCAGACTCTCCCTCAGTGTAGAAAAAGGTAATATCCAATATTGTCTCAAACCTTTGAAAAAAACAGACTAACTTCAAAAGTACTCATTCCCATTTGATCCTAATCTACCACAACCATTAGGGATGATGGATCCCTAAGCTTGTTTTGGATGTGCGTAAGATATTTTTGAATAAAGAAAGGATAAATTTCAATGGTGGAAACTCTTGTTTTGAAACATGCTTCGTTATTATTCAAATGGCAATATGCATCAGTGTTTTTCAAATTTGGCAGCTTTGATGAGTGGACTTCAACTCCCAGAATTAGAGCCAAGCTTCTCACACTTCTGGCTGGAAATTTTGGGAGTTGAAGTCCATGTATGATTTTAAGAGTTGCTTCTATTTATGCGTCTGATTGCTTTACCTCACCAATGGTCCCAGTAACATATTGATCAATAGCATTGGAGATCTCTGCTCTTTTTACTCCAGTTTTGAACTTCATGGAAAGCACTCGTGGGTGATGTCTGAGCCACCAGAAATTTGCCTTGTCTCCAGCCAGACGGGTACAGTGGATACGGGATTGCTGCCCTGCCCCAATTCCAATCACCTAAAACACATGGAACAATATAATTAAAAGGCATATGAAAAGCTTTGTATGTATTTATTATGTCATTATCACTAAAAGCCATGACATTAGAGTCATATTCATTTATTTTGTTTTCCTTACAGCATTGCCAGTAGACAAGAATTTTATTATTTCAAATCACAGGTTTTCAAGTTAATAGTACAAACTGTTAACTTAGGGCAGGGGTGTCAAACTGGTGGCCTGTGGGCTGGATGCATCACATGCAGGCCACCCCCACTACACAAAGGAGAAAAACATAGTGAAACATCATGCGACAGCAGTGTGATGCTGCGAGTTTGAAACCCGTGACTTAGAGCCTTTTCACTACTCAACTTTTGTTAGCTCAGTTCTTGTATTTGTAAAGTTATCTTATTTCCGATAAAGTATATGTCTCTTCCAGTGTTTGCAACAGCAGCCTCTGCTTTTTCAGCAGAAAATAATCGTTCAGTTATCTCACTTTCCAAACCTCTGTCAGGCCTTTTAGAATAAACAAATACTACAATTCCACTTAAAGGGAACATTTGTTAGGGAGCTCCTACCTAAGCTTTTCCACTGACGTCACCTTAACTGACTCTTTGGAAACTGCCTTTTACTCGTTCTATAGGCACTGCAAGAGATTCAACAGGAAGCAATCAATTATTCACAATGCAAACCGTCTCAGGATTCTCCTCTTGCAATGAAAAGGAAATTCACAGATACTTCTTCACCTCATACCTAATCCCTTAGACTACAAACTGATCAGAGTTCTTGTTGAAATCTGCTGCAAAATTTCCCTCTTAGCTTGTACATTTAGTTCAATGCACTTTCAAGCCCTATCTGTAATCTGTAAGAACAATGATTAAAAAGGGGATTCCAATAAAAGTTGAAGAATACTTATCAAAACCCCACTGCATGCTTATAACAATATAGATCAAATACAAGTTGGAAGCTTGCTTCTTTGGGAGGAACAATAGCAGTTTTTTCAATTTAGAGCTTCTGTGGTCTTTTATTGAACCAGGAATTATGGAAGAGTTTAATGGGAATGACTAATTACTTAATTATATTAGGAAAACAAAATTATTGTCAAAGTCAGTTGGAGACAGGGAGATAGAAATAGGCAAAAGCTTTGTGAATCCTTCTTCAGGAGTTACTTTCTCCAACTCAAGGGGGAAAAAAGTGATATTTTAGAAATCTTTGTAAACTCAGGATTAAGTAATGCAGAGAGCACTGAGGAATATGTTACTGTGTTAACAGCCTATTCTACTGCATTGCAGCATCCCCAGAATCACATGATCAAAATTCAGACGCTTTCCAACTGGCTGATATTTATGACCTGAGATCCTGTGATTTACCTTTTATGCTCTTCTGACAAGTAAAGTCAGTGCAGAAACCAGATTCACTTAACCATGTTATTAACTTAAAAACTACAGTTATTTACTTAACAACTGTAGCAAGAAAAGTTGTAAAATGGGTCAAAATTCACTTAACAACTCTCCTGGTAAGTAGCAGAAATTTTGAGCTCAATTGTGGTCTTAAGTCAAGGACTACCCATAAAAGCATTTGAAGGGTGCCCAAGTTAGACTCAATCAGAATTAGGGCCTTCTAAACCAAAGCTGCTTATTTATACCATGCAAAAGAATCCATTTAAACTGAGAACTGCAAAAATACAGACTTCAGAAACCCTGATATAAATTTAGAGCTATCTGAGATACGCAAACATATGAAATTGTCTAGGATTCCTGGAATCCCTATTCATTAAGTTAAGCATTTCACGATCTCAGGACTATGAATTCTTAAAGGAACTGACTCATTGCAAGACAATGATAAAGCAAAATGAAGATGCTATAATATATCAGGGACTACTATGCCGTAAGGACACCAAATCTGAAGGCTGAACTTTATTGGAAACTATACACATTTAGCTGGATGGGCTGGAAAATATATGAAGGAACACTAAACTTAATGAGACCATTAAGTGGAAAGACAGAGAGCAATAAACTGTAGAAGAGATATGTGGTTATGTGAATGTTTTAAAGAAGATTAAAAAAAAACCCAAGCATACAAACCCCATGTGCCCCTAAGTCCACCTAGTTCACATTTTTTAAAAGACAGAGATGTGTATGTATGTTTCTATCTCTGTTTTAAAGGACTAAAATGTGTCAAAAATTGAAATAAAATACAAATCAAACTTTTAATTCAGGGGTGTCAAACTCACAGCCCGCAAGCCGGATGCGTCACATGCTGGCCCCACCTCCATGGGAAAGGGGAAAAAAGTCCTGATATGTCATGTGACGATGCCATGATGATGCAAGTTTGACACTACTGTCTTAATTGAAAAAGCTTTAAGATACTCAGTCCTATCCCTTGGTGACCTCATTTGTCATATATCTCTGTAGTTCTTGCAACTTTGATCCATTCCTCTTTAACAAGCCAAATCTATGTCTGCTTTTAGGCACACCATCCACTATCACTAAACACATAATATTACTTTTAAGCTGTGATCATTTTGTAAATATGTTTGTGCCCATTAACTATCATCACTCTTGAATTCAAGCAAATTGTTGCCTATGTATAAAACCATTAAAAGTTTGCTGAACTAGGCAGACAACACAAGAAATTAGCTAAGTAAACATGTATAGAACTCAAATATATGAGTACATGAGTCAAGTATATGAGTGTCTGGAATACTCACTTGAGATCTATCATTTCAAACTGAAAGTGTGTACATCAGCAACAGATCTTAGCCTGTTCTGGATGATTTCCTTAGTACATTTTTATTAAGTACTACGAGGGCAGCATTTACCCTGATGCCAATAAACTAAAAAGGCAAAGGCAACATATTCCTAGATGTACATTACCTATCCCCCCAGCTCCTGAAAAACCCTTTAAAACAAATCATAAAAAAAATCATAGGATTCAATGAATTGAAAAGTTCTTGGTTGAGGAAAAATATGCATGTTTTTTTTAACAAGTTTGAAAATATTGGCATAAAAATAATCTTTGTTTTGAAATAAAAAGGTAGACTCTATAACTCTGAATAAATATAGTATCAGCAACAGGGATTAAGCTTCTTCAAGTCATAAACTTGCTGTGCTAAAACAGAATGGACATATGTGTTATTTGCCAGATAATGCTTGCTTTTATTTTAATTTGACTAGAGTCTACCTTTTGCCAAATCACAGCTGCAAATTCCCTTATGATGGCATTATTTCTACAAAGACCCCAAGGGGCTCTTGCAGAGAACACATTAAGGTGAAAAAATGAAAATGCTTGAATGAGTTTGTAGAAGTCAAGTTTTATTAAAGCTCATGAAGAACATGAGCTTGGCATGACAAAGAGAGATTAAGAGCTACCCACATGGCTTCTTTAAAAATAAATACAAACAGTAAAATGCCATTTGATGCCTTCATTTGAGAGAAAGTCCCATCATGCAATCTTGCCATTTATATTCAAGTAAGCACAAAAAGGATCAAACTTTATAGTTATGAAAACTTGCTTTTCTACTTTCTTTTAAAATATTTGGAATTCTTCAATTTTCCTTTAATTGAATCAGGTGGAAAGAGCTATTTATCCCATGCAATCCAAACTACTAAATATCTAAATTATTTCAAATTAAGCAACCCTGACAGATGACTGTTTTCTGCTGATTGAATACACCTGGTATAGGGAAGAATCACCACCTTTCTTAGTAGTTGACTTTATGGTCAAAATGCTCATATTAAGAAATATTTCCTTTCAATCAAGATCTGCCTTCCCACAAACTGGACTCAGTACTCAAGCTGGGGTTCGATCAAGCAGAAAAACTGAACTGATTACATTCTATACACTGTACTTAATGCACTTTAAAACTGCATTTGTGTTGTTTTTCAGACATGTATACTATTCAATATGCAATCAGCTAGTATTTTAAGATCCTTTTCACAAATGTCAAGCACAATATTCCATATTGCATACTTAATTTTTGGACCTACCGTTAGCGACTTAATATTCTTTTCTAATTTGAAAGACATACTTTTTGTATATGAATATTATTTTCAAACCAATTATGTACCTTTTTGATTGACATCCATTCAATTCAGTGCTTAATCAGCTTGCCAATTAAAGAACTGCAGGTTATTTTGTCAATCATTTTTCCTGACATACACACTATTTATTACATAAGTTTTCTTATTAAAAAAAATGAATACGATTCTACTCTAAATCTTATTCTTGTGACATCTTTGCTGTCTAGTAGTAATTACTGTATTTAAGGGGCTTGTACATCATGAACCCCTACATAACCTGACTTAGAATCTTCCTAGATAATGCCAGAAATCCGTAGTTCCTCAGACCCTCCTTTCCCCTGCTTTGCAATTTGGCACTTCAGCCATTCTTAAGAATAATTTTATTTTCATTTCAATAAAGGAGGCAAGCCAATTACCTCCCCAATTATTTGGATATATTCATGAAATTACTCTTTAAAAAAGAATAGCTTAACTTCACATAATCTTCCATGATGTGTACAAATGCATTTTCCAAACAGAAAGTGCTATCATCTTTAGCTTTTGGGACAGATAAAACTAAACTTTCATTCTCCTAGTTAATGACCCAAGATCACTATATAAAGATGGTGAGAAGACAAAGATTAAATGAGTGCAGCTAGCATTCTGATCTGAGCTACTGAAAGCCTGGAAGTCCACAACATCAGAATGTATAGACTGGGTAGGATCTGATGATTCAGTAATTCAAAATATGAACGAAGCCTTATAATAGAAACTCAGCATTGCACTTTTGTACAATATTTAGCATTTAACATTTTAAAATGTTTAAATCTGATGTTGAGAATCTGATGTTGGTGAGATGTTGCTGAACACTCAACAACTGACTATAGATCATGTTAGTTAGAACCTGCATGGATTACATTTACTTAGATTATGAGCTTTTATAGAATCTGTAAAAGCCCTTATCACTGCTTGATATCTTCATATCACTCTTCATATTCTTGAAGACCATCTCACACAACAAGATGAAAACTGATATTGTCCAGGATAACAATTTATGTCGGAAATGTTAGGAACAATTTTATAACAATAAGATCTGTTTTGATAGCAATCATGTTTAAAATTGAATATTAAATCAGGAAGAACAATAAAATACTCCTCTAAATGCCCCGTGTACATACCTGTCCATTCTTGGCATAACAAACAGAATTAGACTGAGTATATTTAACAGCAATGGTGGCAACAATGAGATCTCTGATAGCTGAATCAGACAACTGAAACAAAGAAAGATTATTACAATGGCATCTTGGGTCTTTAAAGGGAAATGAAAACATTACCTGGTTACAGATAGTCAAGACTTACAATTAATCAGTTAACAATTAAGTTACAATGGCCTTGGAAAAGTGGTTTATTACAGCCATGAAGCATTTCCTGCCATCAAAAAATCCCCCATCCCCATTTACCATGTGAAGATCTAGCAAGCTATCTCCTCTTTAGCTTTTCAGCCATGTGGGCCCCTCTACAGCTCCATTTTGGCCTCCGCAGGCCTCGCCCGGCACTCTGCTGTCCAAAATGGAGTTTCAGAGGGGCGGACTTCCAAAGCTCCATTTTGGCTGGCAAACTGCCGAGCAAGGCTTGCACATGCCAAAACTGAGGCTCAGAGGGGCAGGCCAAAACGCACAGGATGAATGTTGTAGAGCCTCTGCAGTTGTTCCTACGGGCAAACTACTGCTGCCGTGGTGCTGAAACATTCATCGTTTCAGGACTTGTTTGCAAACACTAGGGGGCGCTTATTGCATACTTCAAACATTTTACTAAGGGAACGCTGGTAACCTGGGGATTACTTGTACAAAAAGTTGGACGGTTGAATTACAATAAAAATGTTTTTTTAATGGAAGGCAATTTCTTAAAATGTCAGAGATGAATTCCAGTTTAAAAAGCTTACCAATATCTTTCTTGGATGTCTATCAAATAAATAAGTCATGCAGGTCATGGTTATCCCAAAGGTGCTTTTTCCAATAGGCAACTGGATTTTCTTGGTTTTTTCCTTGAAAATATTTCGCACCTCATCCAAGGTTTTCCAAAACTGATGAGAAGCGAAACATTTTAAAGGAAAAAATCCCCAAGAAAGTCCAATTGCCTTTTGGAAAAGCACCTTTGGCTCTTTATTTGTTGTATGTTTCACCAATACACTTTTCATATCCAGTTTCCTAATATTCATCGTCTACATGGCATGTATTTTAGTCAGGTGGAGCTGCAAAAGTGTGATTAGGTGATTCTGTTGAGTGCCAACTGAGTTTAAACATCTGACGTAGCTCCACAGGTGCCTAGACCCTCTGTTTGCAGATAATCCCAGTTCAAACTGGTGTCAAACCTGGTGTCTCCAATCATGGCTACCAAAGAAATCCTAAAAAGATATTTTGAATAAAATTTGCTGTCAGCGTTCCAGGGAAAATCCATTCCTGTCAGTAACTCACACGCCATCTCAAAGTACTTTTATTAGAACAGTACTTGGCACATACTGGGGAAATCCAGAACTAAATTTTCCCGGCTTCCCCACAAAGTCCCAAGCTACAACCCATCCCCTTTTCCTTCATCACCAGATCACATACACCAATCCCAAAGTAAGTTTGAATTCTTCTCTGCACCACGCTCTGTAACCTTGAACTATCAAAATAATATATTTTTTCTACTAAGAGCTATTCAGTTAACATCACCCCCTCCCACTTTCTTCAACTATGTGGCAGCAATGAATTCCATAGCTGACATTTGCCAGTATTGAGGTAAATAGGAAGGTTGCTTCCTAGCTGTAATCAGTGTTAAACGTTTTTGCAGTTCTTTAAGGCATCTTGCCTTACACCTAACCAACCCAAAGTTGCTGTTGTTGCAACTGGACCTTGATCACCAGAAAAGGCAAAATTTGAGATTCAAAGGGCAAAATAAGGAGTATTAATTAACTTTTAGAGTTTGGTTAAACATCTGGCTTGTGTCAGAAAGAGTAAACTGTTTCATAAATCATTCTCACTGCTAATGGTCTAAGATCCTCCACCTATAATCAGTGTAGGAACTCAGTAGGATAGTTTTTCATGAATGAAGGCAAATATACATGTCCCAGGATAATGATGTTTAATCAAATTTGGGTCAGTCACTGGAACCAGAGATGTACTCTTCCGAGCTTTTGGACTCATGATGGAGCCCATCTTTAGGGATGGAATACGTGCTTTGGGCAGTTTTCAGAGTTGTGTTTATTTATGTGGCGCCTTCCTTGTCAGCACAATTGACAAGCCATCAGCACACCCATCAGCCAATAGGAAGGCACCACATAAACATGACTAGTGAACAGCCCAAAGCACATATTCTAGTAGAGAAATTCCCTGAAGTTGGTCTTCAAAAGCTCAGAATAGTAAATATCTGGTTCCAGTGCCCAACCCAAATTCAATTTTGCAGTATAGTTTTTGGTTATTCTGAAGCAAGCAGAAAGTGCCCCAAAACAGCAGCATAAAGACTAAATCAAACTTACCATAAACCCCTTCCCTTTTCCTAATCCAGTTTACCATTTCCCCCAAAATACAACCTACCCTGAAAGTAAGTCCTAGCTTGATTTTTTACATGTGCACCCAATAGAAGCCCTACCCCCCCAAATAAGCCTTAATTAAGACCCCACCCACTCCAGAGTACACTGGTAAAAATTAAGCTAGGGTGGGGATGGAGGGGGGAGCTGCCCTCCTACTTATTTTTGGATAGTTGTAGCCAGGCCTTGCACACCCTGACATCTGCCTCGCCAGCCCACTTCTTCTGCAGCCGGCAAGGTTTTCCTGAAGGCCTCTGTAGCTGATAACAAAGCTCCAGATCAATCCGGAGCTCTGCTATCGGCTGTAGAGGCCTTCAGGAAAGCCTCGCTGGCCACAAAAGAAGAAATTCCTGAAGGCCTCTGACAGCAAAAAGGAGGCCAGGGACGATGCGCGCAAATGAGGTTCATCATGGATGACATCCCCTGAAAATAAGATCTGGTGCCCTTTTTGGTGGCAAAAAAAATAAAATAAGACAGGGTCTTATTTTGGGGGAAACACGGTAATAAAGCAGAAAATCCAACATTTTTCAAAAACTGTTACTTGAACCTTCCAAATCTGTAGTAACAACAGATTTGTCAGTGTGAGTTCTAGAGAGACTTTAGAGCAAAGTCTGCTAAGCTACATTTTTCTGGGACTGGTTCTTTAAAGAAAGAACTCCACTTCCTCTCTGATAATCACAGTCTAGTTCAGACACAAAATGAATTTAGCATCTAATTATCTCCAACCCTCTTTTCTTCTCCGCACTTTCTGACTATACAGTAAGAGCAATTTTCACCATCTGGTTCATAAGCAATCTTTCTCCAAGTTTTCAAAAGTGATTAACAGCTTGGTTGATAGAGATCCTTTTAACAGCAGTTGCAATAGGACTAAGCATTACTATTGGAATTAATCCCATTTTCATTCAAGATGACATACCTATTAGATACCTAATTTACAGATACCCAATTTCAAAACATGCCTTTTTCCTACTTACGTTTTTGTTTTTAGTAACAATGTTTTTGAATAGTGATCGATCAATCACACCATCATTCCTTTTCTGCATTAGATGCAATCCAAAGAGAGTACGGACTTCATTTTCCTCTGGTTCAAAAGTTGGATCTATCTAAAATCAGAAAAAGATTGCACATCTTTGACTCATTATTTGGTATCAATTACTTATTATTTAACATATGGCAAAATAAAGTGTCAGCAAATATATATACATATGCATACATCATATATACATACATCATTATGACCCAGGAGATTACAGCACAAGACCCAGAATGTCAAAACAATAGAACTCAGAAGGTCATCACACAGCCCATTATCTAGGTCGTTACAACACAGGAGGCTGATAGACACACAGCCAATACCTCGGCCACACATGTTCTTACAAAAAAGCCAGCCAATCAGCAAACATCAACTCCATCAACCAATCAAGAAATGACAACACAGCCAACCTCCCCACCAGTATATAAAGGGAGACGGCAGCTCCAAATCATGCTTTGCTCTCACAAGCATGAAGCCGAAAGCACCAGCCTGAAGATGGCGACTGGGACCTCGTCGAAACGTTGCCAAGATGCTCTCAACCTTACACGGGAAAAGACCCGAACACGCCAAGACCTGCATACCTGTACCCGTGAAAATCTACGAAAACACACACACACATAATAAAAAGATATGTGGACAATACATAGGAGATATATAAAGGTAAAACCATGCAGCCACAGAATTGCAATGTGATGGATGTTATGATTCAACATCAAAGGAAGCTAACCATCTAACCGCTTCTGGTGTGGCTGCAGTGAGATCATCCCAGGTGCCTTCAAATTTCCTGAGGGTACATTCTTGAATTATATGTGTTATAGTTTGTTTGGGTACATCACAGTTGCATTCCTGACTTCCCCATTTAAAGAGCTTTGCCTTAGTTCTGACACGTTCTGACACGTTCTATCCTGCTTCTATTCAGGTGGCTCCATATTTTTCAGGGAAACTGCATTCCTGGAAGTAGTTTTGTTGGATCTGTGTGATCTGTTTGGTTGTAGTTATTAAAAATTGCCCATCTTAATTGCCATTCTTCATCTAGATTGTAAGACTTTGGTATGTTATTCCAAATTAATTTGCTATACTTAAGCCTGGTGAGAATTAGAGTGTCTAATATGGTACTTTATGTATTGGAATATCTTTATGCAGTAGCAATATCATAGTCCATGAGTTTAGTATTGGTGAGAGAGTTACTAAAATATCTAACTACCATTAAGTTAAAAGATTGCCAAGAAATTGTGGTCCTTACAATAACAAGATACAGTTCAAAATACTGAAATGGCATTCGTTTGGTGTTCAGAATGTTTAGAATTGTAACCTTGTGAATGCAAAAGAAATCATTCTGAGTAAAGGTGAATTGGACTGCTCTGCTCGAATTTGCAATAGTGGGAAGATGTACAGGGGTGGGATTCGACTGGCATAACAACCGGTTTGGGGAGCGCACGCATGCATGTCAAATGCGCGTGCACTACTGGCTCCAGCAAGCATTTACCTTCTCCAGCTGACAATTAGCACTCAGCTGTGCCGCACAAAGCAGGTGAGGAGGAAAATACAGCCACTAAAGAACAGCCTAGAGCCCGAGAGGGCAGGAGGAACAAACAACAGACCAGAACCTCATCCCAGCGAATCAGTTCGGTGACAGCTGCTCTTCAGAGCCACGAGTTCTATAGAACCAGATGGAACTGGTAGGATCCCATCTCTGAAGATGTATATATGTAACAACTACAGCTATACTTTATTCTTTTGAGAGCAATTGGAAACCAAACTCACTTGGTCACCCCCAAATTGTTAAATTTCTAATCACCAGGATTAACTTTAGTTACTGTTCCTTTCAAAAACTTCAATAATTAATCTTATGTAATAATATTAATTTATTACACATCAAGTATTCTTATTTCATTATTAAATGTAACAACAATAACAACAATAATAATAAAAAACACAAAACAACTACTGTCTATTCCCAGATCCTTGGGAAGGATTCCATAGGTAGATAGAAATGTCAAATGAAGTCTAAAGTTTTGACTGTGCGACCAACCGTACGTTTTAAGCTGCATGCTATCTAACTTCCAATGACTTTGGGTAGCTCACAACTAAAGAAATTATAATAAAATAGAGTAAAGATTTTTAAAAATGGCAAAATCCACTGACCAATCAGAATAACACAAGGGATCTCACTCTCTTTCACTAAATGTTTTTGTGGAAAGTCAGGTCTCCACAGCTCCTCCAAATAACAACAGTGGGACTCATCTGGATCTTAGCAGTGTACCTTATTCCAGAGACAAGGCATTTATAAGAGTTCATTCTGATCTGCAAGCATGATAGGCAGTTTTGTTTTGTTTTGTGGCTTCACTTGGACCTCAGAATGGATGAGACTGAAATTTTCAGCCCCAATTTTTTCTTTATACAGAAGGCTAAAGCACCTATTTTTCCCTTTAAACCCCACCCACCCCCAAAAAGGGGAAAAAGAAAAAATTTGCCAGCTTGAGGGCGGAGGTGTAATTTAGATTTGCCAAAAGGCCTGAGACTCAACTATGTGGACAGGGAGGAGGCTAGAGAGATGGGGCTTTAGGGAGTTTATGTGAGGTATTGGGGGAAAGAACATGCAGCCAAAGATGATCAATCAGGACTGATAAGACATTCAAATATACTAACAGTAAAAAAAAAAACATTTGATGTTCTAGTATAAAAACCCTTGCAAGCAGTTTAAAGAGGTTTAAGAATGAGAGTTCTTTTTTTTTTTTACTTTAGTTTGTATGAACACATTTGGAACAGGCAAATCAAGAAATCAGATTTTAGGCTGAGAACCACAATGGAAATAAGACACGTATTTAAATCATTTATTCTCAAGAATAAAACACTGACCTGGAGTACACAGTAACTGCCATTTTTCTTTTTGGATAGTATTTTGAGGGCTTCTTCTTCAAAGCCTGGAGCCACAATCCCATCAGACACCTAATAATGGTTAAACCATCAAGTGGAACAAGAAGACAAAGTTTGAGTGCTGATTTGTACATTGCAGAAACCGCAGTATTTATGTACAATACAAAAGAACAGCTGGAATTATACTACCAATAATAAGGAGGAACACAAAAGAACCAGTAAGGACTGAATTTGGGAAGAGAGGGAGAGAAAAATCAGAGGATGGGAAATGGAATGAAGAATCTGGAGATTTGACTGACTGGTACTCTGACCATCTTATCAGGCAACATTTTGCTTAAATGTATGGCCCAGGTTCACTTCGTCACAGTAGTTTGAACAATGGAGGCAACTAGAGATGTTACCCAATTTACTTCAAAAATTGGGGGCAGGGGGAAAAGATGTTCTGTGGCTCAGTAGCTATATTCTACACAAATGTCCCATCTTAGCATACACCATGGGGTTCCTCACAACCTACATTGCAGCTATTCAGCCTAGAGGTTCTGTGAGCACTGGCTATAGATTTCTTGTCTTCTAAGAAATTTTCTGACAGTGAGAGCAATCAACCAATGGAACAGCTTGCCTTCAGAAGTTGTGGTAGGTTCATCCCTGGAAGCTTTCAAGAAGAGACTGGACTGACATCTGTCAGAAATGATATAGGGTCTCCTGATTGGGCAGGGGGTTGGACTAGATGACCTGCAAGGTCCCTTCCAACTCTTGTTAATCTGTTTATTTGTTTAAGTGTGCTGTGCACTTCTTGCAGTTTGTACTGGAGTCATCCAGTCAGAAAGAGATTAGATGTTCCCTCAACCCATACTGGGTTGCCTATTCTGGGAGCCCTTAACCAGCACTGCAGAAGTAAACTTCTCAGCATTTTATGAGTTCCTTTTCACTTTCATAAAATCCTTTTTCAATTCCATATTTGAAAGCACTCCTTTCCCAATTTCCACTTTGTTATAAACACTAGAAGCAGGATAAAATCAATCCTCTAGTGCAGGAGCATATAATTACTATGGCTAAGATCATTATTAGAGCTACAGGGTATGTAATCATGACATTCTGATCTCCTGTAAGTTTACAAGTTTGTGTTTTGATTGTTGGGGGTATGGACAAAAACTAGCCTTATTTGAGGGACTGAGGGGGAGGAAATCAATCTCTTAATGTATCACAAAGCTTAAGATACCCTTTTGACCCATGAACGCATTACCATTATTTGTTTACTTTATTAATTGACAAGGTGACTCTGGCCAGTCATACATTGATATAGTTATTTTCAACTGCAATTAAGACTGTAGGAGAAAATGGTAATTACTGACCTCTCTTGAAATGATCTTAGCTGTAGGAACATCACAGATATCAGATAAAGCAATGAAATCCCCAAAAGATGACATCCTATCAGCACCTGGAAAAAAGTAATGTTTTCAAACTGAGACACTCTCATTGAGTAAGACCCATGTTATATATAGAAGAAAGAACAGAGCAACTGGATGGAACCTGCCCCAGGCTGGATCCACTCATTGTAGAGCTTTAAAATATGTAGACGTTTTTCCTTTATTTGCTACTTGACAAATCAGGTATCTTTCAACTATTCCTTATAAGGCATTTATAAAGTAACTGAAGTTGTCAGTCATTTCTGTAAGACAGATGTGAGAAAATGCCTTAAACGGTTTGGCCAGTGCCATTGTCCACCACCATTATACAGACAGAGCAGCAATTCTAATCAGAATGTTAAATGAAGATATGGTCTTCTTTTGAGACCCCACTCACCTCTTGCTCTGGCATATGCGGTTGCCAAGGGTGTTAGAGTGGGGTACAAGTCACGCACCATGCAGACCTGAGCTTCTTCCTCACTGAGGGGCACACCAACAGCGGCACCTAGGAAGTGAAAGACAGTAAGAGCCGCTTTTCAGAGGTCTGAAGGTGACTTCTCAAGTTACAAAGGTGTAACGTTATTTCACATGTTGTTCTGAGACCCACAATGATTGTTTCTATTCCACTTAAATAATGCTCATCATTATTTTTCATTACGTTATTATACACAACTTTGTTAAGAAAATCAATTTGTTTAATTAAAACCATGGGATTTTTTACAAGACCATCTCAGAAATGGAGCATTTCTTAAAATGTGAGCCAACATGCTCTCTGAATAAAATACACCAGTAAGCAAGAACTTGGAAGTTGAGAATTACCTGCTGGACTGACGTGCTTGAATGAAGAGGCAGCGGAAATGCCCAATGCTTGCTTCAATTCCCTGACCAACTGCCAGGCATTCAGAGCATCACATAGATTTATAAACCCTGGGGAACCGTTCAGAACTGTGAAGAGATGAAAAGACTCATTCAGCTATAAAAGCCATTCTGCAAGATGGCACCACATGCATGTGTAGAATATATTTGCCAACAATTCAGACTCAGAACACCAGTTGTGAATAGCTATAAATTCACACTGTGCCCAAAACCCCCTTTATGGATCCCAGTTCAAGAACCATATTGTAAACAGAACCATTTATAAAGATAAATGGTTGACATATCAGGACTTGTGGGAAAATTATAAGGAGAATTTACAATCAAATCAAAAGAACTATAGCAGAAGAATATTGTCAGAGCGTGCACACCTTTACTACCTGAGACAACCCAGGAGCAGTAATAGCAAACAGAAGTTTGTAATAAATAGTGGTTTTACCTACAAAAGAACATACTTTATATTATACATACACACGCCATAGGAAGGGAGGGAGGGAGGGAGGGAGGGAGATGCTCTAACAGGGTCTTTTTTAATTAAACAGGCTCTTAAACAGAGATGGACTGCACAGACTGTTAACAACCAGTTCACCTAATGCAAAACCGAAAATGTGAGTGCGTGTGCACATGTGCGCCATCCGCACTTGCGCACAGCTGCAAAAACAAGATTTCTTGTGCACGGCAGCCAGTGAGTAGTTTGGGCGAGGCATGATAATCAGCTGGGTAGCGTGGGTGGAGTAAGAAAGCCATATACGACGGGATAGCACCCAGCCAGCAGTCGGAACTACCAATACGGGCAAGTCGGTCTGAACTGGCAGCAGCACACCACTACTCTTAAAGGGATAACAGCCAAAAACCTTGCTGACTCATTCCCATCATTATGTCATTGCATCAGCTAGTCAGCTCTTAAATCACTACCCTGACACTCCTCCCATTTAAAGCTGAACAGTTGGCAATCGAAATGTTTTGACATACTCTTGACGTTTGTCTACATTTAAAGGCTTTGTTAACGTATTGCCTATATTATGTTCATTGGAATATTGCTGCAATCATATCAGTTTATCCTTTACAGCCTCCCTGACATTACAGTACTTTACATCTACATGTTTACTCCTAGCTTCTGGTTCTCCTGTTGCCATTTTTATACACGCAACACTCTCTTCAAATACTGGTACAGCTCTCTTTACATTAACATTTACATCTTTTAGTAATTGTACATATCAGGTTATTTTAGAACATGCCTCAGACAATGCTATGAATTCAGCTTCAGCAATGGAAAGTGCTTCTGAAAGCTGTTTTTTGGATCTCCATCCAATTACAGTGCCAGCAAACAATACTACAAACCCTGAGTTTGATTTTCTGTCCTATACATCGTTTGCTCAGTCACTATCTACATAGCATTGTAACAATAATTCACCAGATGGCTTTATCCATAGTCCTAGTTTCATTGTCCCTTTTAGATATTGCAATATCCTCTTGTTTCCTAACCAGTGTTGTTTTGGTGCCGATGTATGCTGACTTAAAATGCTAACTGCATTGGTTATATTAGTCCTTGACCACTGGGATAAATATAGTAAACTACCTATAGCCTATTGGTACACCACTTTATCATATTCTGTGTCATTTTCTGTTTCTACATTGTTCTGGAAGCTTAATGTCATAGGATTTGATACACTTACTTTCTAGTATATCATATTTTTCTAGTTGTTTTATTTTCTTTCTTTAGCTTAGCATATATCCTCTCTGTTCTGGTTTCCTTATCTCCACACCTAGGTAATTCTTAATTTCTCCCAGGCTTTTTAATTTAAATTCCTTTTCAAGCTGCCTGGCAAAGGAGTAAGCCTGTGAGCAATGTTTAACAATAAAACATATGTCATCCACATAAACTAACAGCAAACCCTCTGCTCCCTCATACTGTGCCATGTATAAACATGGATTTGCTTTGCTTCCTCCGAAATCTGAGAGCAGCATCTAAGCACTGATTCCATTTCCTTGCTGACTGTTTTAATCCATATATGGCCTTATTTAATTTATATACATATCCAGGATTCTCCATTTCATAACCTGGAGCTTGAGCTATATATATTTATTCTAATTCTTCATTTAAATATGCAGTATAAATATTGAAGTGATATATGGTATACCTGCATGCAGCTGCTAAAGCCAACGCTAGACTTATAGTCTCCCTTCTTATTGTTGATGCAAACATTGCCATAATGAACATTTTTCCTTTGCGTAAATCCCTGCGCAAATTAACCATGCCTTATACTGCAGTTCATTGTTGTGCAACACTTTTTTAAATATACCCATTTACACCCCACTGCCTTTTGTCCTTCTGGTGATCTCATGGGTGTAAAAACCTGATGCACATTCATAGGCTAACACCCAGAAACTTAAAACTGAACACTTCTTCCACTTGGTCTCCATTGATAAGCAATGGCTGGATATCTGATCTATTCCTTCTATAGTCCACTATAAACTCCTTGGTATTTTTGTGTTAAGGATCAATTTATTGTCTCCATACCACGAAAGCAACCAGTCCACTTCATCTCAATAGGCAGACTCATCCCCTCCAGAGATGAGTCCCACTGTTGTATCATCTGCAAATTTAGTATTAGTATTACTAGCATGAGTAGGAATGCACATAAAGAGTATATAGTAACATGCAACCCTGTGATGTACCAGTGTTAAGAATAAGGACTGAAGAAGTATGATTACCTAATTTGACCCTCGGCCAGACAGGAAATTCATAATCCAAAGGCAGATTCAATAAGAAACTCCAAGATCCATAAGTTTAGACACTAGTCTACATGGAAATATTGTGTTAAATGCAGAGCTAAAATGGGGGTTCTCTGGGCACATGTTCTATTTTAAGCTTAACACTGCCTGTTTTTGAATTTACTCACCAAGTGCTAGAGATTTAAATTCAAAAACATAGGCAGTTTTAAGCTTAAGCTATTAGGAAAATGACAATAGTAGGTTTGACCTACCTGACAAAATTACTGTTACAACTACAGCAGCATAATATTTTGAACAATATTGCTATTTACTAATGGTTCTGCTGGAGTACCTTCAAAGTGGATTTTGAGTGCCTCCTACCTGAGAGAGGAAGTTGAGGCCTTGAAGTATAGAGTTGAGCGGGAGTTTGATGGGGATTCATGCCATATCTCAGTGGAAGTTGAGATACTCCTTTGCTGTACTCTTTTCTAAAGTAGTCAGAAATTGCTGTATCATATTGAGCAGTGTGAGTAAAGGCCTACAAGAAGTGTGAGAGAGATGCAGCTGTCATCAAAGTAATGAAAATATGAACATTCTCTGTGTCACAGGCACATCATATAGGTTATCATAAGTAAACTTTACCTTTAAAGCCAACTGACGCCGAATTTCCAAACTGGTATCATTATCAGAATGGTTTTTCATTTCTTTTGCTATATCAGTATAATCCCCAGGATCACAAACAACTGTCACCCGGGCATGATTTTTTGCTGCAGCTCTCAGTAAAGCAACACCTCCTGTGAAAAAAATGGAAGCGAAGAAAACATCATATTCAGCATTTATAGCTCACTACCTTTCACATCTACAACTCATAGCTCAAGTACAGATCTCTCTCCACTTTCGTCCACAACAGGATAAGAATCTCAGACATTGTGGGAAGCAATTAAGTGAAACGACACATAACCACTTCACTCAACAGCTGCAATCCAGGCTCTCCCATTTGCAGTATTAAGCAATTGCACCAACTGCTAAGCTGAACACCAGGGAGAGGGCCCTCTGCCTGCTCTACCACGTCTGGGAGGACCGGGTCCTCTCCCCACCCCAACATGCTAGGACAATTTACCTTTTGTCTTTTTCTGCAGCCAAGCCCCACTCTGGAAGGCTCCTTTTACAAATGTGTGATTTGGAGAAGGGGCCTCAAAACTAGATTTTCTAGCAAGTCTAGAAAACTAGCAAAGACAATCATTCTAAAGGCTAGTAATCCTAGCTTTCTAGTCTTCCCCAAAAAGCTAGAGAATGTCATCTTTCTGAAATCTACAAATCTTTCTAGCTTTGAGAACAATAGTATTCACTGGAAAGAAGGCTAGGAAGCTTCAGAGGGCCTGAACACTCCTCTGTGTATGGAAGATTATGCCTCTGCCATGCTCAGATTTTCAGGATTCAAGCCCCTTTTCTGCAGCTCAATGGAGAGGTTGAGCAGTTCTCTTGGCAGGTGGCAGCGGCTTGCAACCTTCTCTGCCAGTTCCTCATTGATTTTCTAGAGAAGCTTGAAAATGGTAAGTACATGATAATGGGGTGCTTGGGAGCCAGGTTATCAAACACCAAAAATGTGTCCATGTGGTTGTGGAGTGGCTAGTATAACATTTTAAGATGGCCAGAAGTGCTTTACAGGCCATAAAACATCCTCTCTTGAGACTGTTGTAATTTTGAACAATCATTAAACATAAAATGAGGACTACCTGTATTGCAGTCAGCCTCTCAATAATTCAGAAGAATGCATTACTAGTAGAACCCACACAATATATCTGTCACCATTTCTTGAATTGTCTTTTCAAAATAATGCTAATAACTTTTGTAAAAAGTCTACTGTGAATATTTGTTTCGTGGTTTCCAGAGGAATCATTTTGTCTGTGTTATACTTTCATTCATGGGGATCAAGGAAGTATGCCTTCCCCTCCTAAGAGAAGGCAGCATTTCGAAAGCAAACTGTATCAATGCCAGATTCTGACTAAGATGCAGCTATCACAGGATGTCCCAGGAAGAATGACAGAAGAGAAAGAAAGCTAACAGCTAAGCTACTAGACCGGAACTGTGTCGAGCTATTAAGGACCATAAGACCCCAGCATTTATAGAAGGTTGAAAAAGAACACAAAGCTGGCAGGATTGACTAATCCAAGGCTGAGTGGAGGAAACAGGACAAACAACTATAAAAATACGTTTGAACCCCTTTCTGTCAAACTGAAGCACAAGGGAGGAAAGTTGTGACTGCCTCCTTGCTCTAACGAAGAAAAAGTGTGGTAAAGTTTTCTCCTGCCTCCCACTAAAATGTTCATCAATGTTTGTGCAGTACTATGAAGTCATGCTTAAATGTTTTCATTAAATTTCTGATTTGCAAAAGATGTGCACATATAATAGGGAAGGATTACTTACACATTAACTTCCACTTGTAGTCTATGCACATATACCAATCACAAGCTCTCAGTGGAACTGAAGCCTAAACATGTCAGTAAGAAGATGAAGAGAGGAAAGAATACTATTGGAACACAGTATTACTCATTGACTGATACCTAAACCATGTTATTATGGGAACTGTGACAACTGTATTAATATACGAAAAACATACAAATGAATACTTCATCTCAGAAAACTCAGACTTTGGAAAGATTTCAGACAAATCCAATTCCAAAGTCTGAGTTTTCTGAGACTAAGTATTCATTTGTAAGGAAGTATTTCAAAAGTATCCCTTTAAAAACAAATCAATCTCACAAAATTCTGATCCAGTAAAAACAGAGATTCCACACATTTCATATCAAGTTATCTGCCACAATCAAAAGTCTTCACAGACATTTTAATACTATTAAATGCAAATCAGATCAATGTATATATTTATTTTTTGTATTTCTCCATACAACAATAACTTACCAAGTAAACTGGGGGTGCACTAACTGCAGTTTAACAAAATCCTTGAAGGTATTTTCCTCTAATTTAATTATATGCACTTGGCTAGCCTGATATGGGAATAGAACAAACAAAATCCTTCTACTAGTGGAATCTGAAATAACAAATGTGAAGATAGGGGAATCTGGTATCATGCCTACAATGCTTGTGGGACAGTTTCTGCATGAAACAACCTGGCATACATTTGTAGCATGTGCAAGCTTGTAGAAGTTATTGAAAAAGTCAAAGGAATGGTCACACTTCAGCTAGTGAAAGAGAATTTATCAGATCAAAGAAAGAAAGAAAAAACAACTCTCTCTGATACCCAAGCAAATGATTAAAAATTAAAACCAAAATTGAGATACAGAAGGTATTTTGCACCACTGGAATTCAAATTGTTGTTACAATACTTTACTATCAGCATATATTTGAATTATGGTACAAAGTAGTAATGATTTTAATTTCCACAACGTATTTTGGAAGACAAACTACAATATGTGTTTCTTTCAGGAAAGTTGCTGGTAACTTTCTCTTTCATAAGATGGAAGGCACAAAAAGTTTAGCTATCCTTAAGTCCTTACTGACCATTAAGGAAAGTGCCAGGAGGAAGAATATTGGTGAGACAGATCATTTAATGCTTAGTTCTTGAATGAAATCTTCATTCAAATTTCAAGGAAAACTGAATGTAAATAGGTTATCTTGGATATTAACAAAGTGTATTTCAAGAATAATAAGTAGACAGAAGTTAATGAAGAAAGGAGCTGAATATGGCAAAATATTTCAGGTAATGAAGAAAAGTTAGCACTTTTTAATTTTACTTTTGTTCACTTCTATCCATTTCACCAGGGAAAGAGAAAGGTGGAATAGTAGGACTGACATATAACCACTGACTACCTTTTGACTCTGAATGAATTTAAATCTCCTATTATCAAATGGAGAAAAAAAGACTCAAGAGAGCTAATAAGGACAAACTGGAGGAACCAGGAATGTTTAGCCTTGAGAAGAGAAGGCCGAAGAGGGACATGACAATGCTCGTCAAATACTTGAGTAAGACCAACATTCTGCTCCACAGTACAGGATGCAAAATTATGATTTAAATTCCAAGAAGGTAGATTCCAATGCTAGAAAACAATTCTAACAGCAAAAGTAGTTCAATAGCAGAACCATTTTCTCTTAATGAAGCCATGTATTGGGGATGCTCTGATTTGAGCAAAGCATCAATGAACAGAGACTAGACTCAGTGACCTACATGGCCCCTTCCAACTTAATAATTCCAAAGCTTTCCTTAGCAGAGTATCATGCAACAAAATGGGAAGGTCAATGGAAGAAAGTATTATATGAACACTGTTTTCGCTTAATAGGTGATGGTATCCACAAAGTACTGACACAAAGCAAGCAATGTGTTTGCAATATATAGTCCATATTGACTTACCAATATCAATCTGTTCAACAGCTTCTTGTATAGTAACATTTGGGGAGGCCACTGTTTTGACAAATGGGTAGAGATTGCAAACTACAATTCTAGAAAAAAGAAGCATGGAGTAACTTTAAATTAAATTCAAAAGACAGAAGTGAATTCTTTACCATATCTCAATGTAATGCAACTGTAATTTTATCCCTGCTGTGGCCGATGAAGAGTCTTATGCTTGTTAAAATTTTCTGAATCATCAGATGAGAATTGTGTTAAGGCAGTTCAAGACATTGGTGCTCTGGTGATGGGGAATCTTCCTACATTTTCTATTAACTATGGCTAAAAGAAGAGCACTGCAATAAACCAAGCTAAAAGCACACTTCTGTGATTATAGGTTTCCTGCTGGCTAATACACATTGCCAACATTATTACATCCTTCAGATTTCATTAATGGGATGTTTTGGAACTCGCCTACATCATACCAACAGACTGCCTCCATTATATGCTGTTTCTAGAATATTTGTGAACTATGGAAAATATAAAGGGAATACTCTCAGCAATGATAATTTCTGTGTACTTACAGTGCACTTAATTACAGTGCACTTCCAATAGGATGCTATTCATCCACCAGCGTGAAGGAACTTAATCCTATTGAAAAACCTTTTGAATCTTTTGATTGCAAATGAACTTTAAATGTTGAAAAAGGTTTTTCAGAATATTGACTATATTAAAAGGTTAGAAAAGTCATACTCTAACTTTTACTTTCACCATGACTGCCTTGAGTTATAATCTCCATACTCCTGGCCTTCTGGAAGGGCCTGAAAGCTAGGCTCTTGCATACTATATTGGGGGTAGCTAACAAGGTAGAGAAGATCTCTGGCCTGAAGCTACCCATCATCTTGTTTTTTTTGTTTTTCTATTTAACTCTCCTAATTTTAATTGCATTCTTTACCTTTTTTATTTTTTATTATATCAAAAACCAGCCAGAGTTGCTGTATTAGTAAGATGGGTACATAAACATTTAATAAATGAATAAAACCAAACATTTTATTTGTGTATCTTTCTTGGAATACTTATGACTCCAATACTGAATCCACCAACTATATTTTTTTTCTTTCAATATTTGATTAAAGAAAGGGGCAAAAGTTATGTAGTGGCAGACTAAGGACAGTGGAAGACCAAAATCTCAGCATCAAAGACTGGCCCTGACACTTTGTCCTCTTACGTTTGAAATTGATTTACATGTTGAAATTCAAATAAAGCTAGGTAAATCTCAAAAGGGTATATTTGCCAATGCTTCAAAGTAAATAATGAGAAGTCAAGATTTGACAATCTCTTGCACAATTACAAAAATCCTTCCCAGTTTCACCAAAAATACCCATCAATTCTGAAAATGCGCATTCACAAAGAGACCTTCACAAAGGTTTTTATAGTGAAAAACCTTTAATCTCTATGCAAGTTAACTTCCATCAATTGATATCAAAGGTTGACTTCATAATTATTTATTAACCCCCAACTACCCTTCTTACCTTACAAGGCTGAAATCCAATTTTTCCATGTCAGCTTTATCTTGTGGAATATCACGAGCCAGGATGCCTAGTTTTTGTATGAGGAAAAAGAGAGGCTCAGAAAATGTAAGACAATCCAGTCCCTTCAAGCCCTTGTTAAAAATGGCCAATGGGGAATAGTAGTACCTTACCTACACTAAGACAATAATATAAAACAGTTGGTGTATAAAGAAAAGAGAGTACCATCACATTCTCTTGTAAAGGTTTTACTCTTGAAAGTAAACTGGCTTCTTTTCTTTTAACCTTAGCCACCCTACTGTTGCTTGAAACACACCAAGAAGTTGTATATAAAAAATGTTACCGGAGAAACAATATCTACAATGCATATTATTTTAAGTTTTATTATAGAAGACTTTCAGCCTTTGATGTGTGAAATAAGGTATGAGATAAAATGACTTTTCCTGTCACTCACATCTATTGTGCTGAAAAATGCATTCATATGGAAGAATCCTTTATGACAAGTTCCCAGCTTGCAGTCTGAATAGATACAGCTGGGACACAAGTTAGCTGTCTGAATAACAATAGTTTTAGATCAGCCTTCTCCAGCTGGCTATTCTTGAAATGCCCTGGACTTCAATCCTGAATCCCTTCATCATCCCCACTTTGACTGAAATGATAAGATGCTAAGGGCAACAGGTTGAGAAAGGCTGCTATAGATTAATTGAAACTCCAATCAATCCATCTTTTTGCAGATGCCATGCAAATTACAGGATCAGTTTTATGTAAGAGAATCTGTTTTTTATTATTAGCTGTTCTAGGACCATAATAAAGTACTAATTCATTTACAACAGAGTAACATACCTGCATGCACTGCAGGATGAAGAGTTTTCACACGTCCTCCAAGCATTTCTGGAAAGCCAGTAAGATCGGAAACATCTCTGTTCCAAAAGAGAAGGAATAAAAAACATTATGTAGCATCTACAGCATTCGTATAACACAAGGGTTAACATCTAGACTTCAGTTTTGCTGCCCCTAGACTGTTTTCTTATTTACAAGAAAATATTAAGTCATGCATCAAAAGTGTCTGCTCTATGGAATAAAGAATGGTGGATACAATTTACTTGTGTCAACTTATTCCATGTCAAATTGGGATACTTGAGAAAAAGTGGAGGGGTCAATATCCACCTGTAGGATATTTTGTACCAGTTTTCGTTCAGATTGTAGCTTGATGTAAATTTTATTGATTTGCTCCATAGCTGTTCCAGTTTTTTTCCTTTGAAATTTTGCATCTGTTTTATCAATTTTTATTTACTGTCTCCATGTTATATTTAAATAATTTGTAAATACACCTTAATAAATTATTTTGATTCCGTATTAATATTTCAAATTCTGTCATTTTTCTTAGGATTTCTCATCCTTCTCCAAGATTGCCTAAGATTTTTCAGCTATTTGGAAATACGTTAACCATGATAGATTCCTTCCTTTACTAAGCAATTGTCTTTTGTCTATTCGTGGGTCTAGAAATTGGCATATTTAAACAGATTTTTTATAATGTCCTTTATTAACAAAAATTGTTTGATGAAATATTCATATTCTCCCCCAGAAAAAAAACATGTGGACACTGTTGACTTTGCCAAATATACCAGTGACAAAATATAAAGTAGCTCAGACTTTCTTAAAGAAAAAAAAAAGGCACGTGTTGGTGATCAGAGATTCATTTTTTAAAGGAACAGAAACAACAATCTGTAGACTAGACAAATTCTTAAGGGAAATGTGTTGTCTTCCAAGTGCAAATATTAAAGATAAGATAGAGAGGCTCATCAAAATAATCCAGCCCTTTCTCCTGTTTCATATTGGGATAAATAATACTACTAAGACCCTGGAAGCAATTTTAATGGACTATGAGCAACTAGGCAGGGTAGCCAAAGAAGATGACCACAGGTGGTCATCTCATCTATACAACAGAAGGTCAATATCCAATGATGGAACAGAGGATTTTAAAAATAAATTGCTGGCTCAAAAGATGGTGCCATCATGAGAACTTTGGCTTTCTTGACCATGGATTCACTGTCTACAGGAAGGGCTTCCAGTAAGAGATAGATCGCACCTCACAAGGATAAAGAAGTACGTGTCTGGAAATAACTTGCTCAGCTCTTTTGAAGAATTTGAACTAAATTTGGTAGGGGAGGATGACCAACTTATAGAACTAAACTACAAATCAGATAGCATCAGATAAAGGGATACCATCAAGACAATGAGAAGTGATAATACTGTTTTACACCATGAGGGTGAGACCAAATTTGAAATACTGTGTCCAGTTCTGGTTACCAAAATACAAAAAAGATGTTGAGACCCTAGAAAGTGTCCAGAGAACAGCAACTAAGATGATAAAGGGCCTGGAGGGTAAATTGTCATGATGAACAGTTGAGAGTTAAATATGTCTACCTTATCGAACAGAAGAACTGAGAGGACATGATAGTTGACAGAAAAGGACTGACATTCTCTAAGGTATCATAGACCAGAACAAGAAATAATGAATGGAAGTTTGCCAAAGAAAGATCCAACAGAGAAATGACAAATTTTCTGTGAGAGCAATTAATAAATGGAACAGGTTGCCTTCTGGGGTTGCGGATGCTCCATCGTTGTAGGATTTCAAAAATAGACTGGACAACTATTTCACCGGAATGGTATTAAGGCTCCTGCCTTGAGTATAAAGTTGGACTATAAGACCTCCGAGTCTCTTCCAGCACTATGATTCTATTTATTTATTGTTCAGTGTATGGAATTTGCAGAGGTCATTCAATTACAGATATACAAATGATATATCACTAACAAACTCCGTGTGTGTGTGTGTGTGTGTGTGTGTGTGTGTGTGTGTGTGTTCATAAATATATGCAGTAGCTAACAACTTCTGTTTTCCTAGTAGTAGACTGCCAACAAGTACAAGTCTTTCTGTCCTCTTGCTAGATGCAGCTGCTTCTCTATTTTTCAGGGATCAATCATCCTACCTTTTCTTCAACAGAATCCCTTTTCTGCTCCTAAAAATTCTGAACCCACATTTTTTTTTTGAAAATAACTACAAGCAATTTCTGAATTCCAGTGGTACAAAGTGTCTTTTTTACCACTTGTTTCTGGTTCTTTCTCATCCATTGTTTTTGTATCCTTTGATTTTCTTCTTACCAGAGGATCTTCATTCTTTAATTTGATCACATCAGTTTAAGTATGGCCACTCATGGCTTTCATTTTTTTTTTACGTTTTGTACAACCACAATTGTGAGCTTAGACTTGTTGCAAATATATGCTGAACTGTTTTCAGACAGGGAGTACAGACATGACATGTCATAACCAAATACCATTTCCTGGTTTATTGGTTTATTTTGGTCAATTTATTTTTTATTGGTTGTAAGGACATCTGTAACACAAACAAAACCTCCAACCTGTGGGACAATAGCAGAGCTTTCCTCGAAGAGGGCAGCTGACCAGGTGGTTAGAACAAAGGAAGACATAATTTGATGTGACCTGATCTTGGATTGCTCACAGCTTTCTTATGTAATATAAGCAGCCAAGTTTGGTGGCATTTGAAGAACTTTTAGCACATGGAACCTACAATAATTGATATAGCATTTCCAGATCAAGTTTTTGCTTTAGTCGGGTCTTAGAAACACTTGCAGCTGATATAAGCACCTCTAAAAAGAGTTGTCATGATAATACTCAGTATCATCAACATACTGATGGTATCCTGCTCAAGTCCTGTAATGACTACATCCAAGACTTTATTAGGGTTTTCCAATAAGGGTCAGCCATTAAGATGACTCCAGTCAATTCCAACCCATTATAACAGGGGTATCAAACTCAAGGCTGCGGCCTGCATCCAGCCTATGGGGGTGCTTAAATCTGGCCCACGGGGCCGGCCTGGAAATAGCAAAGGACTTGCCCACGGTGCCTCTGGCAGCCAAAACAGGGAGCAGGGGGCATGTGAGCCCCCGACTGTTCCCTGTTTTCAGCCTGGATGGCCTCCTGCAGCACCCTGCTGGCCAAAATAGGGTGCGGGCAGCTTTCCCATATCCCATTTTCGCCAGCAGGGTGCTGCCAGAGGCCGTTCAAGCCAAAAATGGGGAACAGAGTCTTGCACATACCCCCACACCCCATTTTGGCTAGCAAGGTGCTGCAGGCCACCATCCAGGCCAAAAACGGGATGCGGGGGGCCTCGCACTCTCCTCTACACCCTGTTTGGCCTGCAGGGTGCTGCAGGAGTCTGTCCCATCTCCCCCCGGCCCCAGCCTGACCTGCAGAGAACTACAATGGTCATCCAGCCCTCCAAGAAATCCAGTTTGACACCCCCGGTCTAAAACATAAATCAAACCTAAATTAAACAAATATTGCTGAAAGACACCAGTGAGAATACATTTATGTTCTGGACTTTGTACTCACCTATCTCACATGATTCTAGGCAGTTCCCAATAACTGATAAAAATAAGGATAAATGACACTTCCATCAGAAGACACATGTGTAAGGAGAACCTCAAACTGCATACCAGATCAGTCAGGGGAAGTGTTACAGAAAGACAAACAGATATGTCAACTCTCCTAACTCCAGGGGAAAAATGATCCACAACCACTCCATCTTGCTAAGGTTGAGTTTCTCTCTCATTAGATCTTTTCAGTCTCCATGCAATAAGCTAGTAGCTGAATAGCATAATTCGTCTAGTAGAGATGTATAATGGGATATGTATAATGGGATAATGATGATGATGAACTCCCAGAGACTTCATATAGATGTTAAAGAGAAGAGAGGCTTGAGCTGAGTAACCCAACATAACAGGATAATGGACTTCTCTTCCACCATAACTGACTGGTATCAGCCACAAAGGGAAAAAAGGAAAACTACTGCAAAATAGCACCTCTCACTCTCAATCCCTGGAGCTGGTCCAGCAAAATACCAAGCAATGGTATCAAAAACCACTAAGAGATCTAGGAGGGCCAGAAAAGACTGGCCACCCTCACCCTGAGCCCTCCAAAGGTCAATGACCAACATAATCAATGTTGTGTATTATGTAGCCTGGCCTGACTGAAAAGGGTCTAGATAATCTGCTTCATCCAAACCTTGCACAGCTGGGAACCTACTACTATTAGGACCTCATTACCTTTCAAACTAAATATTCCACTAGATGAAAATTAAACAATTAACAATGGAAGCATTATGAGCAGTTTATCAGAACATCTTGCAAATTTTAACACAGCAGAATTCTGAGTTATACAATAACATTTCCCAGAAGGGATTTCAGAAAGCTCTATTTGTGATATAATGGAAGAAGCAAAGTGAGGCTATGTCATAGCAGTTGTCAGGCCAAGCCAGAAGATAACACAGTAATATCCAATCAAGTCCAATCTTTTATTTTACCTGACATTCAAACCTGCATCCCGAAGAACTTTTGCTGTTCCTCCTGAGGCAACCAAAGTCAAACCCAAAGAATTCAGACATTTTGCAAATTCCACCAGGCCAGTTTTATCTGAGACACTAAATAAAGCTGAAACAAAAGAAAAACAAATTCTTTAATGAGAGAATATTGATATATAGCAAAACCCCACAATCATACGGGGTCAGTTATACAACTAAATTCACTATAGTTCTATTGTAAGAACTGGTAATCATCAATGAAAAAGGAGATTGTTTTTACAAACTGATCTACCAAGTAGGTTTCAGTCACACATTGCCTTTCCTGTTACGACTAAATGGAAACATTGCAACTTCTCAGCATAATTCTACAATAACCTATAATTCAGCATCTCCAATAGATGTTGAAATTACAGGGTCAATTATCTTCAGTGTTGCTAACATTGTAATTCACACCAGGAAGGCATTACTGGTGGAGGGAGCTTGCCCAGAATAAATTTAATCGAACTAAGAGGGCTTGTATAACAATCTTGCAGTTTTTACAAAATGTCTTTTACAAAAACATTTTCCAATTTTCTTCTGCCTCCCAACTGATGTAATGCTTGGGATAACTGAAAATAGGGCAGCTGCTGTTCCTTTTGTTAATTTACCCCTCAAATTATTTCATATGTTTCCCAGGAATTACACAGAGAAAAATGTATTGGCCACAAATAAGAAGGCAAAGTGCACTGTAAATGTGAATATAACAGAATGAAAAATATAAACTGAAATGTAACATGGGGCTTTCAACATTGTTTTATTCTCCTAGGATGATAAAGGCTAACTCTTTTCATCTTTTTTCCTTGATTTAAAGTGTGTCTTCAAAAATAAGTCCGTATATTCATATTTCTATTATCCTGAATGAATCCACTGCAAGATGAAAATCTTTTCATCACATGTGGACAGAAATGTAATTAGGCAGGGCTGTCTGCTTTATTTCTCACCTTCATGCCATTTTAAGCAGGTATCCTAGATGCCTTTCAATGGGATAAGAGCTCCTCTGTTCTTCAGAATGTTTGTACTCTGTCCTTCAATAGGATTTGGAGGATTCCATTTAATTCGAAGTTTGCGAAACTGCATCGCAATCATGAGAATCAAATAGCTAAGATCGCATTGCACTTTACGTTTTACACTGCAAATTGTCCCTACGTATTTGCAAGCTCCTCTTTAAAAAATATGCTAAAAAGAAGGGAGCAAACCCGGGAGAAAAGTTACGGATTACATTCATCCGGAGCCAAAGAAGATACATTGAGAAAAGCAACTAATAGATAAAAGGATTCAACCCAAGAACGAAACTCCACTCACTTCTCCTGAAGGGCCTTAACTTCCAACTTGGACGGGGCGGGGTTAAAACTTTTAACCTATCAGGGCACTGATTAACTATACACACTGATTTTTTTAATACGCAATCACCTAATAGTCCATGCAGATATTCTGTTTGTAGCTTTTGTGCAACGGTTCCCCTTCAATTTAATCATTTGGGGAAAAGCGTCAATGCAGGTCACGAGGCTTGCTTCTGAATAACACGGGTTAAGATCGGACGAACTTCAGAACAGAGCGTACACAAGGCAGAAGAGGAGTCCTGCCCACTTTTTTTCTTTTTACAATTACCAGAGTTGGAAGGACCTTAAAGGTCATCTAGTCCAACCCTTCGCCCAAGCCCTCCCGTAAGTCAATCACCAAACTGGGCAGAGCTCTCCATTAAGCCAAAAAACCAACGGGCGATGCTTCCTTCTCCTTTCAGAGAGGGGTGTGTTTTGCTGCTGAGAAAGTAAACGAGCAAAACTTTTGCAGTGCAGTGAACCCCGCAGGGTCGAGATGCCAGGCGTGGCAATCGAAACTCACCCAACTGCTGCCTCGAAGCCATGTTTGTAGACCCTCGGCAAGAAAACACTCCGGGAAAATAACAAGCAGCGAGAAAGAAAGCCTGCCCCTCGCGGGCGGATATAAATAAGGAGGTGGTGGTCGAAGGAAGGGGGTGGGGTTACGATTGCATGCTGGGAAGGCGGGGAAAGAACTGAATCGCCTGAGGCTTCGATACAGCAATAGAAAGAAGTGAGGGGGATTTAGGCCTTGCTGAATAGAATAGAATAGAATAGAACAGAATAGAATTCTTTGTTGGCCAAGTGTGGTTGGACACACAAGGAATTTGGCTTGGTGCAAATACTCTCAGTATACATAAAAGAAAAGATACATTCGTCAAGAATCATGGTACAACACTTAATGATAGTCATAGGTTACAATAAGCAATCAAATCATATTAGGAAACAGTCAATATAAATCGTAAGTGGCAAAGTTACAGTCATACAGTCACAAGTGGGAGGTGATGGGTAAGGAGTGATGAGAAGGTTAATAGTAATAGTAGTGCAGACTTCGTAGTAGTTGAACAGTGCTGAGGAAATTATTTGTTTAGCAGAGTGATGGCTTTTGAGAAAAAACTGTCCTTGTGTCTACTTGTTCTGGTGTGCAAGTGCTCTATAGCATCGTTTTGAGGGAAGGAGTTGAAACAGTTTATGTCCGGGATGTGAGGGGTCTGTAAATATTTTCCCAGCCGTCTTTTTGACTCGTGCAGTATACAGGTCCTCGATGGAAGGCAGGTTGGTAGTAATTGTTTTTTCTGCAGTCCTTCTGAAGTCTGTGTCTGTCCTGTTGGTTTGCAGAACCAAACCAGACAGTTATAGAGGTGCAGATGATAGACTCAATAATTCCTCTGTAGAACTGTATCAGTAGCTCCTTGGGCAGTTCTCCTAGTGCAGAACAATAAGTGGAGTGGTCCCTGAATTAGACCCGCTGTATTCTAAGTCAAGGGACAGTGTAAAAGCTGAAACTATTCACTGGTCACCTCAGACTAAATGCCTTTGTTGCAGTACCAGTATCTTCTACCTCGTTTGTACCATGCAAAATTCCATAGTTCTGCACAATCTGCAACAATGGTATACGATTGTTCCCTGCATTAAGCTTTTCTTTAGTCATGTAGGTAGTTTTGCATGTTTCAGCAATATGGGTGATAGAGCAATTATTTTTAGATTCCAAAGTTGGGAGAAAGACACTGGAAACAGGGAGGCTGATTGGAAAGATGGTTTAATGATGAACAGAACCATCAGCGTTTATGGTTCTGGTGTAACTGACAAATTGGTTTGATGAGTACATGGATTTTTTTTTTTTTTAATTTCAGAGATGTCGTTAGCGGGGATTGGCCAATGTTTGAAATGCCCTTAGGAGATTGCAGTGTAGTGAGCTCTGAGTCTTCTGCTAAATGTTATTATGTCCTGAAGGGTCATGCCCTGTTTTTAATCCCATCCTGGAGATGAAAATCGTTTGTAGATAAGATGGCCCAATCTTTCTTAATGGGCACAAAATATTTGCTGGGGGCTATTAAGAAAGACTGAGCCTGCTTCCTGCCTCTAAAAATATGTTTCTTCATTTCTCATTTAGAGAAATATAATATTCGGCCTTTTTAATATTTCTCAAAATGTTTCATTCTTCTAGGAGGGAGGGTGACTTCCCGCAGAACCAGAGGTGGTATTCAGCAGGTTCTGACCAGTTCTGGAGAACTGGTACTGGAAATTTTGAGTAGTTTGGAGAACCAGCAAATACCACCTCTGACTGGAGATTTTACAGTATTCTTCCCCTGCCACGCCCACCAAGCCACACCCACAGAACTGGTAGTAAAAAAACAACAATCCCACCACTGTGCAGAACATTATTGAATAACTGAATAAAATATACATGTACGTAAATATTAATATAAATGTGTAAACTTCAAATATTATAAACGGAATACTGTTGTTTGTATAGGTAGTCGTCAACCTAGGACCACAATTGACCCCCCCCCCCGTGAATTTTTGTTGCTAAGCAAAACATTTGTTGAGTGAGTTTTGTCCCATTTTATGATCCTTCTTGCCAACTTGGTTAATCACTGCAGTGAAGTTAGTAACCCTGGTTGTTAAGTGAATCTGGTTTCCCTATTGACTTTGCTTGTCAGGTCAAAAAGATGATCATGTGACTATGGAGATGCTACAATGGTAAGTGAAACATGGTCATAAGTCACTTTTTTCAGTGCTATTGTAACTTTGGTGACTAAATGAACGGTTGTAAGTCAAGGACTATTTGTATCTTGCATAAATAGAATATATCTAGAATAATAGAATAAAATTAAATACCTTTAATTTAAACCCAGCTTTACGTTAGTGTAAAACAGGGGTCCCAACTCCCGGTCCACGGACTGGCCCCAGTCCATGGCGTGCCAGTAGCCAGACTGTGCAAACAAGTAAAGCTCCATCCATGGCATGCAGGCAACACACACACACACACACACACACACACACACACACACACACACAAGCAGAGAAACCTTTCTCCCTGGAAACAGTTCCTGGTGCTCAAAAGATTGGGGGCTGCTGGTGTAAAATATCACTGAACAGGTCTTGATGCTACCTGGCTGTGATATTCTTTTTTAAGTACTAAGTAAATCTAATCTTTTCAAGACAAAACATACCCAGCACCTTCAATCTTTCTTTATGGGATTTAGCCTTGAGACTTAATTACTCTTGTTTGCCTTTTCAAACTGTTCCCAAGGGTGGTGCCCAGAACTGGATGCAATATTGAGGTCATTCTCTCTAAAGCAAAGGAGTAGATCAAGTACTTAATGCAATTTGCAAATTACTTTACATAAATGAGATTTGCAATCAGCTGTGCATTTGGTCTCTTGTATCTTTGTTCCTATTAAATTTCAGTTCAGTTTTCAAACTTATCAAGGTTATTTTGAATAAAATTTCTTCTAGCATATTAGTAATTCCAGTTTTAGGTCATCTGCAAATTTATGGTTTAGTATCACCTGTTTCATTGAAATCATTAATAAAATAATTGAGGAATAGAGAGGGCAATATTGTACCTTTTGCACCCAATATCTCTCTCCAATTTGACAGAAAACCATTGATGGTATTTCATTATGAAATCTATTAGGAAAGTTATCAGATGAAAAAAGGACGTATAGTTAGTATTGTTATAACAAATACCTCTAGCTGTGAAACCAAATGAAGTAAAAAACTGTTGCATTACCCATGTTACCCTAACTGTTGCATTACCCAGCTTACACAGGACTGCAGAAATGCTTTATAGTTACTCTAAGACTTGTTCTTGACAAATCTATGTGGATTTTGAGTTACTATGGTGTGGTTTTTTGTGGAGAATCTGAAAATCTATTCTAAAGTCTTTGCAGCTATTGATCCAAATTAGTTGGCCCTTCAAACACCTGCACTAATTCTCTGGAATTTCTTAAATATACATAAAGGTTCAGCTAATTGCTTCAGATGTAATTCAGATCAGAGTTAGCCAGCCTTTTGGACCTCAGGGACCACCAAACTCATAATTTTAAATCCCACGGATCAGAGTTCCTGGGAAAATCCCCAGAAAAGTCTGCAGGAAAATTCCCTACTCTGTTTTCCTACTGATTGATTATTCTTTATTTGGGATCATAGGATACCGTCTCCAGCTCCTTTCTCAGGGGGAGATAGAAAGAGAGAGACTTTTAGCTTCATGCAAGAAAAGCAGTAGAAGCAGCAGCAGTCTTTCTTTCTCACCCCCAAACTCCACCAGAAATGAGTCTTTGCCGGGCAGCCTCTTGGAGCAGGATGCCTTGAAGCAGGTTCCAAAGATTCATTTCTGGTGGAGTTTGGGGGAGAGAAAGAAAGACTGCTGCTGCTTTCCTTATGTGCAGCCAAAAGCAGAAGAAAGAAGCTGAAAGAAGCAGCCTGGTGGCCAGGCCAGGTGCATGGGACGAGTGGGGCAAGTTCTCCCCCTCTGTCCTTTCCTCCCTTCCTTCACTATCTCATGTTGTTCGCAATGCAAGCGACGCAAGCCTTGTGTTCCCACGGGCCATGTGGGTGGCGTAGCCTTGTGTTCCCGTGCAGCCTGGATTAATTGCTTTGGGGGGATGCTTTGGGGGTGACATTTCTCTGTGGACCACCAAAATTTTCTCACGGACCACCAGTGGTCCCCGGCCCACTGGATTGGTGACCACTGATCCAGATGATACTAGAAAGTAAAACTCATTCGGAGAAACACTTGCCTGACCAGTCCTGCTCTTTACAGTTTCAATACTGCAAAATATTTTCTTATTGGAAAATACAGAACCAAGATAGGAATTGGAGTGCCTTTTCTTTATTATACTATGTCATAGTCTTTAACTTTCACTGAGCAGCTGATTATTCCTTTGGTTTTCATTTTACATAAGTCATCTTTGATTTTCTTAGTAATATTTGCCATCTTCAGTTCATTCCTGATACTGTCATTATAGTTTTAAAGTATTCTTGTTTGGCATGTACTCTTTGTTGATAACCCAATCTCCAATTCATTTCCCATATGTCTTCTTTTTATGGTTTAGATTTCACCAAAATTGTTTAGGTAGCCACATTGACTTTTTCTGCTATTAGCTTCTGTTTCCCCCCTCATTGGAATTATTTGCAGTCGTGCTTTTAATACGTCCTTTTGTAGAAACCACCATTCGTCCTGAGCTCCTTTTCCTATTTCCACCTCCTTTATGAAAATCCAAAGTCCAAAAATACAGAATTACAGAATAGCAGGGTTGGAAGGGACCTTGGGAGTCTTCTAACCCAACCTCCAGTTCATGCAGGAGACCCTATACCATTCTGGATAAATGACTGTCCAGTCTTTTCTTAAAAACCTCCAGTGATAGAGCACCCACTTCTGGAAGCAAATCATTCCACTGACTAATTTTCTACTGATAGGAAATTGGATCTCTCCTATAAGCTTCCACCCATTATTTGTTGACCTGTCCACAAGTGCTTTGGAGAATAGGTTGGCCTCTTCTTTCCTGTCCAACCCCTCAAATATTGGAAGACTATCATACCACCTTTAATCCTTCTCTTTAATGGGCTAGGCCAGGGGTCGGCAACCTTAAACCTTCAAAGAGCCATTTGCACCTGTTTCTCACAGAAAAGAAAATAGCGGGAGCCACAAAACCTTCCCATGCCAGACTATTTAGTGAACAGCCACAAGGCTACCATATGTAGTTGAATTATATGTTCTGTTCCCTTCTGAAACTTTTCATTTCTTGGATTTATTCATGGTTGGCCTACCGGGGGTCGAAAAACTCAACAAATCATAGGCCAGCGGGTGTTGCACGTTGGTAGTTGTGATGCATATTTTGAGCAACAGAGCCATAGCAGAAGAATGAAAGAGCCACATGCAGCTCTAGAGCCACAGATTGCTGACCCCTGTGTGTGCCAAGCCTGACACACAAGATTAAAAAGAACCCAATACACAAGCCTGAAGATGGCAGATGTGATTCTGCCGAAACGTCGCTACAATAAAAGCACAAATATTAAGACGTGGGAAAATACCTGAAGAAACATAAATACCATACATTATATGTGTGTGTGTGTGTGAATAGAATAGAATAGAATAGAATAGAATAGAATAGAATAGAATAGAATAGAATTCAATTCTTTATTGGCCAAGTGTGATTGGACACACAAGGAATTTGTCTTAGTATAAATACTCTCAGTATACATAAAAGAAAAGATACATTTGTCAGGAGTTAAGAATCATAAGATCCGATACTTAATGATAGTCATAAGGTACAATAAGCAATCAATCAAACTAGGAAACAGTCGATCTAAATTGTAAGTATACAAGTTACAGTCATACAGTCACAAGTGGGAGGGGATGGGTGATAAGGAGTGATGACAAGATTTAACAGTAATAGTAGTGCAGACATGTACACCAGTGGTGGGATTCAAATTTTTTTACTACCGGTTCTGTGGGCGTGGCTTGGTGGGTGTGGCCATGTGACTGGGTGGGTGTGGCTTTTTTTGCCATCCCCACCCATTTTTGGGAGCTTCCTAGCCTCAGAGGAGCCTCGTGGGGGGGCATTTTTGCTCCCCTAAAGTTCTTCTGAGGCTCAGGAAGGAAAAAAACAGCATGGGAGGGGCGTGCAGCTCCACTTAAAATACTGCAAAGCCTCCTCCCAGAAAGTAACAGAGGAAACCGATTATGGAGAGGGGATGTAGTTTCCCATAAAGGAGAATATCTGTAGCTCAGGGTTAATATGTGGTGCCCTTGATGCTCTCTGAGTTGGGATGTTTTCTAGTAGATGTTTCATTACCTAAACTATGTAACATAATCAGTATCAAGCTCTAACATGAACGTCAACCAAGCTGGAGGGAGCTAGGATCCCTCATACTATCCATTTTTATTCCTGAATCCCAATGAGATGGGTGTTACTCACATGGAGACATTTCCTAGAATGTAGTAAAGGGCCTTTTGACTGATCATAAGAACCCTGATATGCTAAAAACTCTTAAATTGGTTTAATTTCATGCTATGGTACCTACCTGTTGATACCCTCATCAGATTACCCCAATATAACAGCACCAGGGAGGATCTCTATCATCCCCTCCAACCAGATAGCAGCAACAGCCACAACCAGAGCACAAAGGAGAGCCAAGTCCAATTTGGCTAATGATGTAACCCAGGCATTGAGAGTGGCCCTGTTCAAGGGTAAGTGGTTCACTAGTCACAAAAATGATGTCTCCTTATGTGATAGCCTTATTTGGGTAGGAAAGAAACTTTATGTGCCTGTGAGTCAGAGACCCCTAATTCTACAACATAGCCACAACTCCCCAAAAAATCATGGGGCATTTTGACTTTGTAAAAACCCTGCATGTCCTTGGGTGGCAATTTTGATTGCCAAGCATGAAAAAAGACATAGAAGGATACATGGCTAGTTGCTCCATGTGTGTGTCGGGCAAAAGGCACCCCAGAAATCCACTGGGACTTTTGCAACTGGTTGCTAGCCCCACAGCCTGTGAAAGGAGATCTTTGTGGACTTCATTGTTGAACTATCTAAGAGCTTGGGAAACACTGTGATATGGGTCACCACCAACTTGCTTTCCAAACAGGTACACTTTGTGACATGGCCCAAGATCCCTTCTGCATGAACATTTGCAAAACTCTGTTCAACACATCTATAACATCCATTGGGTGCCCGAATGAATTATCTTCGACCCAGGGATGCAATTCACTTCCTGGTTCTGGCAGGAGTTCCTAAAGTTACTAGAGACCACACAAGGACTGGTTCCTGTGAATGTACAAAAAAATGTCTTGGAACAATATCTCAGATGTTACATTAATTACCATTAGGGCAATTGGTTAGACTTCCTTCCCTTTGCAGAAGTAGCTTACAACAATTCTATACAAAGCAGTACTAGCTTTGCCACTTTGCGTGTCACCCCCGGCCGGGATTTTGTTGCTATGTCACAATTCCCGCAACAGTCATCCCAATGTGTGTGTCTGGCTGAGTAGGTAAAACAATTGCAATCTACTTAGCCTGTAGTATGGAAAGTGCTAGGGGCACATACAAAAAATATGCCGATAAAAAAAAGGTCTCCACAGAATAATTACAACGTTGGACAGGAAGTGTATCTTTCCATCAGGTACCTAAAATCTAGGCAACCTTCAAAGGAAGGGGGGAGGGGGTTGAAATATAAAGGCCCTTTCCCATTAGCAAGAGTTATTAATCCAGTAACTGTTGAGCTAAAGCTACCAAAGAACCTTAAAAAGAGAACATCCTGTGTCCCACTATAGTCTGCTTAAACCAGCCAAAACCTCTCCATTAAAGCCACCTGCAGAAGCTCCCTCTCCCTCTGAATTAGTTGAAGGCAAACATCACTTTGAAGTAAAGGGAATCCTCGATTCACATTGACAACAACCAAGCTCAGAGAGTAGCAAGTAATAAACTAGACACTAAAGTTCTCTCTAGAGCAAAGCTACTATCAGACCACACCTACTGAAGAGAGCACAGACCCAAAGGTCATTCATCCATATGTTGACGAATTCATACTCAAGCAGCTCCTTTTCAGGGAACTCTTTGGGAAGCATTTCCATGGAGGGCAGAACAAATATTACACAGACACAGGCCTTTGTTAAGTCACTTGACATAGACATGATCACCTGGGAAATCCTGGCACAAAATCACTTTACCTGGCACAGATTATCAAGCTTACAAAATAAGGCACACCTTAAGAGCACAATAAGCATGAATGGTGCAAATCTAGAGCCATCAGTGCAATAACGGCAATTTATAAGCATATTTGCCCAACCAGCCCTGACATACCATGCCTGAATTGGCCTGACCAAAGAGCTGAGTATTTTGTAAATAAGACACATAACTAAGGTGCCCTCGGTGTAGGTAGTTACACACAAACACATACATGTAATAAACAAATGGATTGGCACATTCATTGACCTTACATTTTGGCATGAACTAGTCAAAAGCCATGTTGTCACTAATTTAACAAGACAAACCTCTTTCTTGTATTTTCTTTGTCTCTTCATTATACTTATGAACACGTGTTCCTTTGCTATTTCTAAAATCTATCTGTTAGATTTGGCATTTTTCTCAGACATTATTCTCACCTCCTACTTACCACAGCATAAAAATGCTTTGATAATTCAGTTTTAAGGGACATATGCACATGAAATTGCCTCTGTCTCAGCCCAATAAGGAGTGAGCTTGAAATCTCTGTATTGAAATGGTATTTTCCTTTTGCCAATACGTATCTCCATACAGTCTACAACTACCCAGTTCCCATAGCATGTCCCTTCTCAGTCTGGTCACTGGATTTTATCAGCATTGCCTTCTATGCACTGCAAGAGAGACTATGCCTCTGGTTTGCACAGCCTTGTTATTGTTTTTGACATGGAAATATCTTCTTCCTGGCACTTTGCAAATGAATATTTCATTAGATCAATAAACTCATGTGAAAAGCCAATGATTGACAAATAAAGATTTAAAAACAACGATGAAACATTGTCTATTGATTTCATGGGAAACTGACATTTTAATTTTTCTTTTTTAGAATTAACATTGAGCACCTGGCATTATCTTCAAAGTTATTTTGACTTGGGCTGAAAGAGAAACTGGACAGCTGGCTTGTACAGAATAGATTTGCCGGTCAGTATGATGCTAATTTGTATTGCTATACCTCAGATTAATATAATGGCAAAAAAAAAAATATCTGACTGATTGGTGGGGCATATGCCGAGGACCAGAATAAAGATGGAAGGAACTGTTTGTCTGCATGTCAACTCCATTCCAACTGACAGATCAGATTTTTAAAAATCTTTTGCTGTTGACACAGATCTATTGATCTCCAGGAAGGAGTGCCTAGAGCTCTCCAATTCTGCCCCATTATAAATTATTAACAACAATTGTTTTCTTTTCCCTCCGAGTGGGTGGGGGGAAGGAATACACATCAAAGCAGCCATGAAAAATTGCTCTCCAAGTTTGAGTTTATTCTTTTCTATAAGTTCTTAAGAAAAACTTAGATGGTATGAATAATTAGTGCAATGATTCACTAACTTGCATATTCTTTTATATCTCCCTTCAAACTTTTTTAGAATAATGTTTCTTTACATAACTGTTCACATAGAGCTCTTAAAACTTGAACTGCCTCATCTGCAGCTTTAAATAATTCTGTGGTCCTTTCATCTGTGTGTTTTCCTGTTTGATGGTCTGTTGCCTGACATGCCTTATTTTTCTAATGGCATTAGTTCCTGAATATATTAGTTCTCAACAAATGCTTCTTTTATTCTATAAGGCCATTTTAAAGACTTTTGGCATAGCCCTTCCATCTTTAACATCATGTGTCTCTATCAGAAGACTGTGATAATTGTTCAGTCTTTCTGCCCTAGCTAGAAATCCTCCCATGATCTGTTTGATCTTAAAATATTTCTCATTTTCTTTCCTTTGTTATTTGTTGACATGCTTGGTCTAGCTATCTCTTCTTCCTTAGAAGTCTGTTCAGTCATTGTACATCTGTGTAGTGCTCCACCATTTTCTCTTTGCTTTTCATGATTTTAGACCTTTTTGAACCCAAACCTATTTGGATCTTTTGTGTTATGAAATTTGAGGGTTTTTTAAACTTCAGTTTTCACAGTGTCTTCCTGGGTCTCTTCAGGTTCACTTCTATAAAAGTTAAAATATGCTAAATATGTTATCTGTTATCAATGTTGTCATATTTTACAGTTCTAAGTCAAATTTATTCTAATAATTCATGATCTTTTAGGTGTGCATTCTAGTTGAATTGATTATACGTCTTTACTTTATTATATATTTAATTGAGATAACCAACTGCTAACATCCTTGTTGAAAAATTGTGCTTATGTTTCTTCAACCAATTGTTGGCATTGAACAAAGAATTCTATTCACAAGCTGTATTAAGTTATATACTGCAACCTCGAACCTAGTAAATCTAGCTCTTTCTGTAATTCTGGGCGCTTAAATTTCTCTAATAGTTTGCACTCCTGTCACCAATGAATACTATTATGTCCATGATGTAACTAACACATCTTGCAAATTATCATAAAAATTCTTAGCATCTTCCTCCATGATGTCTTACAATAATGTGTATACTTACATTAATACAGATGTTTACTAAATATCCATTAATTTTAATAGGTATAATTTCTGCTTATTGGATTATAGTTGAACAAATACTGTATTTTTCGGAGTATAAGATGCATCTCCCACCAAAAAAGTGGGTGGAAATGGCTGTGTGTCTTATACAGCGAAAATGGGCCCATTTTTGGCCTCCCAAAGCCTCCGTGCATCCTGTTTTTGCCCTCCTGGCATCCCGAGGCACTCTGCAGACCAAAAGTGTTGGCACGCAGAGCGCCTCTGGATGCCGGGTAAGGCAAAAACGGGACACATGGAGGTGTGTCTTACAGTCTGGTGCATCTTATATTCCGAAAAATATGATAGGTTCTTTTTTAATATCACAATCATTTTTACTGGTCTAAATGTGGAGTCATCTGATCTAAATTGCCCATTTAGGCTCACTTACATTCACTTTGTCCTAGGACATTTAATTTGGCATATTTTTATTTCTGCTTTAACTATTGGTTCTCCCTTGGCTCATCCTTTTCAGAGTGTATGTTTTAAAATAAGGAATTTCTCTGTTAATATTGGCATCTTTGATGACTGAAATTCCTTGCTGCTTTTGTCTAGCCACATCATCATCTTCCAATGCACTCAATGTACTTCCTGGTAAATTACATCTCTTTCATCTGCACTAAAAGTTCTCTCAATTGATTCGATCCCAATGTATGAGTTTTCTTGGCAATAATACAGAAGTTGTTTTCAATTGTTTCTTTATGGTTTTTAATTCAATAAATTTTTTTCTTAGGTGGATTGGTGTCCTTCTTGCCTACCCAGTCCCAGCTGGCTCAACTCCTCACTGTAAATTAGTCACAGTTTTGCCTTTACCCTTTCAAATTTACTGGGTGTGTGTTACTCTCCTGTCATTGGGGTTCCTGATCTTTTCTGCCACCTGAAGGTGGCAGTCTCTCAGTAGAAGAACAGCTACCAGTAGGCAGACTGCCGATATGTATTACAGTATATAGCAGGTGCCTAACTTTTCAGGATGCTAATGCTAAATAGATGAATAGAATATCAGAGTTGGAAGGGACCCTTGGAGGTCTTCTAGTCCAATCCCCTGCTCAGGCAGTAAACCCTATACGATTTCCGACAAGTGGTTGCCCTGTCTCTTCTGAAATCAACAGATCATTTAGATAATACTACATTATTGAATTTTGTAAATTCAGAATTATGAACTGCATGTATTAATAGTTACTGAACTTTCAGGTTGCAAAATGTTAAATTGTCAGGGGATCTTCCTGCAAGCATGGGGAGTAGAGGTATAAGAACCTCCTCATCAATGACCAAAAAGTAAACTCATCAAAAGCCTCAAAAAACCCATAAACAAGCACAGAATTGTATCCATGAATGGATAGAGAAAAGACTAGACTTGGAGAGAAGAGAAGAGTTTATGGAAAATGAAGTTTTACTTGGATGCAAAGTTTACTCTGGTGAGTTCAGTTGAGTAGTGTGGTTGTTGGCACTCTCTTGGGAAGAAAAGAGGCCTTCTGCTGAAAAGAGAGAGGAGACAAATCATAGCAATTCAGCATTTTTCATCTGTTCTTTATATAAACTACCCTTTTTAATTTTTGAATTTTAAATACATCTTTTTTTATCATTAATTGTGCATACTTTCATATACCAGTATATAATTGAAAAATGAATTAGGTGCAACTCTCTTTGCAAAGGTGTTTTTTTTTTTCTCTAGCCACAAGTGCTGCATATTTGTAAGGATTTATAAGGATAACATCTGAACTGTACTTTATATTTTATATGCCCTAAATAATCCTGAATGAACCATGAATTTTTATATATATTGAATGATCTGAGAAAACTTGATGATCATTTATTCAAGACTTTATTTACTATACAAGCCTCTACGTTTATATTAATTAAATCAATCAGTCTAAAAACAGTTCAAGTCTTCCAACAGCTAAACAAGATCATAAGCAGCTCTGAATGCACAAACATGAATCAGAATTATAACAGAGCTGGAAGGGACTTTGGAGGTCTTCTAGTCCAGCTATCTGCTCACCCAGTTTAATTGACTGTGACAGAGTCAGAGCTGGGAAGCCTCTAGCTCCCATTTGTCACTTTGGGCTACTGTAGGGATCAATCAGAATAGAGCTGGAAGGGACCTTGGAGGTCTTCTAGTCCAACCTCTTGCTCAAACAGGAGCCCTTATACCATTTCACACAGGTGGTTGTCCAGTTTTGTCTTAAAAACCTCCAGTGATGAAGCACCTAGAATTTTTGAAGGCAAGCTGTTCCACTGGTTAATTGTTCTCACTATTAGGAAGTTTCTCCCTAATTCCAGGTTGCTTCTCTCCTTGAGTGGTTTACATCCATTGTTTCTTGTCTTGTCTTCTGGTGCTTTGGAAAATAGGTTGACCTCCTCTTCTTTGTGGAATGGGACCTACAGGTTCCCGCCTTTGGCCTCACCTCCTGCCTCAGCCATTTACAGCCAGTTTTCCTCCCCGGCCATTCGCCCTGGCCAATGGGCCTCTGGCCCTCTGCCCTGCGCCATTCGGCCTGGCCCATCTGCCAAGACATTGTCCTGGGCCTTTGGCTGCACGGGACAATTAGCCGCCACCCAATTAGGTGACAGGCAAAAGCCATGGTGCTTCTGCCTGCCAGTGTGCGATGGACAATAGGCGATCGCAAGGACTGTGCGGCTATGGGGGAGGTGCAGCAGCCAAAGAGCAGAGCCTCACAGCCTCAGGCGCAGGGGAAAGCAGCTTCTGACATGGGGGAGAGAGGCTCAGGGCTTCTGGCGTTGAGGGGGCGTGGCAGCCGAACAGCAGAGGCTCATGACATCTGTGAAAAAAACCACCCAATTCCCAGAACACCAAGAACCCCACAGTTCAACCCTCTCTACAAAGATTTTCTTCTGTTCAAACCTAAGAATGTTTTCCAACAAAGTAGAAGCGCCTTGTTTAATTATGTCTTAGCCTGCTCTCTGAACCCAGTCATTGTGGTTGGTTTAGTAACCGTGATGAAGCCAATAATGGTTTGGCTTGATGTGTGAGTCCACCTAAGCTGTACCAAAGCATCAAAAAATATTTTGAAAGATGTCTTCTAATTTTTAGGGACTAGCATCATTCTTCTTTACTTTTGATCCCTGGGGAGATATATGACATCGCTGGTCTTGGAATACATGTAGTCCTTGATTTACAACCATACATTTAGTGGCCATTCAAAGTTACAACGCTACTGAAAAAAGGGACTTAGGACTGTTTTTCACACTTAACAACCGTTGCAGCATCCCCATGGACACATGATCAAAATTTGAATGCTTGGCAACTGACTCTTATTTATAATGGTTGCAGTGTCCCGGGGTCAGGTTTTTGCAGCCTTCTGATGAGCAAAGTCAATGGGGAAGCCAAAGTCAGCGATTCACTGAACAGATGCAGCGATTCACTTAATGATGGTGGCCAGAAAAGTCGTAAAATGGGGCAAAACACACTTAACAACCAACAACATTCACAACTGCAGCGATTGCAAAACTCACTTGACAACCAGCAACCTTCAGAATTCCAGCAATTCACTTAACTGTGGCTGTAATATCGTACAATAGGACAATACTGACATAACAACCAACAACCTTCACAACTACACTTAACAACAGAGGCCAGAAAGATAGAGACAAATTCACTTAACTAGCAACAACATTCACAACTGCAGTGATTTCCCTGTTGCTGGTTGTGAAATTTGCAGGAATTGCAGGCTGATCCAAAAGTTTGTTACAAGCCAAGATTAATTGTTTAAATGCAAATCTTGATTTGCTCTGAGGATGCTAAACCCCCCCCCTTCCTTTGGCCCTGGGTTCAGCTGAAAGCTTGTTTGCAAGTAACTTGCAATCTGGCACAAGGTTGCCTTTCAAACTCGAGGCATGACACGTAGGCTTGTCCGGGCTGTGGAATGCAGTTGGTTAATTCCTCCCCACAAGCCTGACAATAATGGTTTGTCTCCACTGGCCCAACACCTAAGTCCCAGAGGCAAAAGGGAGAGGGAGGAGGGAGCCTCCCAGATTAATCTGTGCTAAGCCGCGATGAAAATGTCTGTTTATGTGGGATCCAAGTATAACTACTTGGAAGACATTTCAGCTAGTCCTCAACTTACAACCACAACCGAACCCCAAATTTATGTTGCTAAAGGGTCTTCTGAGCAGAAAATGTATTTCTTTTACAAATGCTCCTCAACTTACGACCACAATTAAGCCCAACATTTCTGTCTCTAAGCAAGACACTTATTAAATGAGTTTGGCCCCATGTTATGACCTTTCTTGCTCCCATCATTAAGCGAATCCCTGCTGGTATTAACTTAGTGACATGCTTGTTAAGTGAACACTGGCTTCCTGCTTAAAAGGAGATCCCGAGACCTCAGGACACAGCGACCGTCATAAATATGAATCAGGTTTCAAGCGTCTGATTTTGCTGCGACAGTGGTAAGTGTGAAACAGAGTCCTAAGTCCCTTTTTTTTGTACTGTTTTAAGTTCCAATGATCACTAAGTGAATGGTTGTAAGTCGGGGACTATCCATTCAGTTCATTTAGTGACCATTGAAACGTACAATGAAGAAAGTGACTTAAAACTGGTTTTCACACTTATGACCGTCGCATCATCCCTATGGTCACGTGATCACAATTCAGACATTTGGCGACTGACTCATATTTAACGTTGGTTGCAGTGTCCCAGGGTCACAGGATCTCCTTTTGTGAACTTCTGCCAAGGAAAGTCAATGGGTAATCTGGATTTGCTTAACACCCCTGCTCTAATTTAACAATTACATTGATTCGCTTAACAACAGTGGCAAGAAAGCTCGTCAAAGGAGGTAAAACTCAAGTAATATCTCGCTTAGCAACAGGGGCTCAATTGTGATCGTAAGTCAAGGACTACCGTACTTAGAAAAGAAATAAAATTGTACCCCAGAAAACCCTTTAGCACAATAAATTTGGGCCTCCACTGTGGTCATAAGTCAAGAACCAGCTGTACTGAAGTCTAATTTCCTAATCAATGGGCCAAATCTGAGATACAATCCAGGGAAAAGGATTGCTACGACTGCTTTCAATGTCAGTCATAAGTCTGAGGACGCCCTCTGTTCAGTCCAAATGCCATATTGGCATCCTGTTGGATGGCTGCCTGTCCTTCTGCCTTTTCCACTCTCTCAAAAACTCAACAGTTTAATAACAAAAGGAGATTTTCCACCTGATGCTGTGGTCTGTGTCTCTTCCCCGCCCTCTGAGCATGTACTGGGTTCTCTAATTCGGTTGGACAGATGTCCAGTCTTGATCAGATGGGATTAATTCCATTTATGCCACATGCTTTGAATGGCTGCTTGACCAGATCCCAAATCGGTCCAATTCAGCCTTTCCACACAGGTTAGTCCTTCATTTATGACGAAAAATTGAGACCAAGCTTTACATTGTTAATTTGTGAACAATTTGTGAAGCAAATTTGTTCCTTCTCTTACCACATTTGTTGCAGGTCACATGATCTGGCTTCCCCAAATCTCCATTGCTAAGCGGGAGGGTGCGCACGAGTGGGGACACCCTCCTCAAAAGCCAGGCTTGGCCAAAGCGCGGCAAAGCTATATACAGAGTGGGCAGTTGCTCGCTTGAGGAGGGTCTCCCTGCTCATGCGCACCCTCCCGGCCCTGCCACAGCTGGCTAGGGAGTCGCGAGAGAAGGAGGAGTGTTGCCCAAAGGGAAGCCTCTGTCACAACTCACGCTGATTTCTCATCCAGGCAAGAAGCTGCCAAGAAGAAAGAAAATGAGAACTGAAGAGCTCCAAGGAGAGCTTGCCAGCTTGGCCCAGCCTCAGCTTTCCAAGAGAGAGAAAAAAGAGAGAGAGAGAGATACAGACACAAAGAGAGAGCGGGGGGGCAGACTGGCTGATGGGTGAGCGTCTTTGGTGATGCAGTCTGGCTTTCTCCGAGCCTGACACTAGGGGTGAGCATACGAGGTTCAGCAGGGCCAGCTCCCTTTTCCCGCTCCCTGAGCTTCTTAAACCCATGGCTGGTTGCTGCAGGCCCATCCCCTCCTCCCGGATCCCATTCCTATCCTGCCAGCCCTAGTGTTAGTGAGGCTGGCGTCAGTCGTGACTGGGTCGGGCCAGTGTCTTGGGGCAGAGAGCAGGTTGCATCACCCCAAGTGACAGAGGCACGTCCAGCACCAACAAGGGCCGGAAGAAGCTCCAGCAAGAGTGAAGCGCTGGAGAATCAGCCCTGATCACTTCTCAATTTCCTGCCGTCACCCTTCTCAGCCTAGATGAGGAGTGACTGGCAGTGGAGGGCGAGGGGCGGGGCCAACCAGGGGTGGGATCACCCAACAGGGAACCACAGCAGAGGGCCCAAAGAGCTGCATGCGGCTCCAGAGTCATGGGTTGCTGACACCTGGACTGGGGGGCCTCAGAGGCATCCTGCCAGAAGAAGGGGGGAGATGAAAGGAGAAAGAAGAAGTGAAAGATGAAAAGGCAATATATTTTTGTGTATAAGTGATAGGAAATAGAGAAGGGGAAATGACAGGTGAGAAGGACCAGAGCACCCAGATCCTGTTTGTACCAGTATCCCGCAGCTGGTCAACCTAGGAAATATGCGAAATACCCCCAAACATTTCACAGTTCTCAAAACATCTTGGCGAACTCTGGTTGGTTGGAAATAGACTGATCATGGGGAAAGGGATGGGCTGGGGGCAAACCTATGTCTTATTTTTGTATCCACGAAGTGAGATACTTTCAGAGCTGGCTTGACTTTACTGCAACCAACACTCTTAGTAAAAGAACCATTTGCTTTTCTTTCCTAAGGGATTGGATTGGGGCAGGTCTGACACAATCTTAGAGAGTAAAATGAAGATTACAGAGCAATACTTGACAGAGATGGAGTTAGATTGTTGTAATACTAGCATTTTAAGATAAACCAGAATAACCAGACTATTTAATAAACAGTGGAAATAATAACTCTTGGTGTGCTCCTGCATAAAGATCATAGTGTGTGCCATCAATTCAATTATTCCACTGCTGCACAGGCGGAGTTTTTGTTCAAATAGAATTTTTTGTGTATTCTCCTTCAGTAATGGCTCCTGAAGGATATTGAATGTGGCTGAAGAAAGGGCTGTTCTGAATGTGGGATAGTTATGCAGTTGAGATATCTGGCTGGTTAGAGAGGGTGTCCGGGGTGGCTCAAGAAGGATGTTTCAGGGTAGGGCTGAATCTGCAGCTCTAAATCAATGGCCTGCTGCTTAAGATCAGTTAGAGCATGTTCGTAGTTAGTCGATGTGATAGTTGGCCATGAATAGCCATAGAGTTGTAATTTGACTTGTATTCCCTGGCTCCTCCATTAAGCCTGACTGGAAGAAATAGGCTCTTAACCTGGTAGGAGTAGGGGTAAATCCAGGCAGATGTTTCAATTTTGAGAAGGCCAGGTTCATGATGAAGGACCATGTTTGAAACACAGGGAAGTACTTGAAAACTGGTTCTCAGAAATTTAAACTGAACGCTTTCCAAGGGAATGAATGACCTACAGGGGTCCAACTATGCTGGGAGCTGGGCTCGAGTCTTAGCTAAGAAGTCTTTATTTGCTGGAGGTATATGGTGAGCACTTTTGGAGAGAGGAGCTACTGTACGTGCACCTTGTTGTAGATCCCTGTACATTGGTTTGAATTAGGATTTTTTTTTTTGTTACATGTAGACAAATTTTTATTTTTCTCTATATTTCCAAGAATTAAAATAATTAAATAAGGATCAACATAGAGTCTAAGAATTTCTTAGGAAAGCCACCTATAAAGTTAGGGTGATCTATTAAATTACAATCATGTTATAATTTATCATATTATAATTTATATAAGAACCACTTGATAGCAAGATGGGAGGACTATAAATTTAATAGATAAATAAATAAATTCTTCTATTCCTCTACCAAAGCACTGAATTCTTTCCTAGCTTATACAGAAAGTCTCAAACTGATTGATTTGATTTGTGTGACATTTATAAGACACTCCTTAATGCCCACTACTATTTTACTTTATTATTTTAAATGGAACCCTACTTTTTTCTATTTTGCTATTAAACAATGTTTATAGGCATTTTAAAAAGATCTACATATACTGTAGATCATACAGGGGCTGTGCTGTATGATCTACAGTATATATAATTTGGAACACTTTATCGACTTGCAGTGTGTTAACAAAAAAAAAATTCAACCAGCATTACTACATTTCTCTATTATTACAATTTCATTCTGTAATATTATTTTCTTTGCCATGTGTTTCCCAAGCTTGATAATAAGAGGGCCGGGTACTTTTTCTTCCCATTCATGTTCTAGAAATTGGAGCTGCTCCTCAGATTGACACAAAGCCAGTTTAGCTCCTTTCAGAGCCAGGATTCAGCTACAAAGCAGGTTAGGGCAATCCTTATGCATTCCTACTATCATTCAGGCTCCAAGCAAATCTTCAAAGATTCATTCAGATCTCATTTATCACACTTTATTGGAAAAATTATTGCTACTTAACAAGAGTGTTTCACATTTTTCACACACTGTTTGAAATTTGCCTAGTTGAGCCATTTGAGACACACTTGACCGATGGAGATACTAAGAAATGTTAAGTTAGTTCTTTCATAATAAAAAAAAAACACAGGAACTTATTTTATTAAAAGGTATAAACCTTTCTGAGCTCGCTTCAGTTCACAAAAGCATATTAATGTTAATTAAATGTGTTAGTTGGAAAGGCTGTTTGCTGGACTCCTACTTTTTTACCCCATAGACTAATATGGACCTCCTCTTACAGTACAATGTATTTCATTCCCACTATTAAAACTCCAAAGAGGAAGCTTGGAATACAGTGTTTAAGAATGTAAATTAGATGCAACATCAATTATACAATGCGTTCAAATCTCTCCCTTTGCTTTGACAGGAAGATTGCATTTCCTGTCTCCTGTTACTCAACAAACATGGTTGTTTTGCAACGAAATAACCTGGCAGGGAAACAGCCTTAACAGACCTGTCAGGGAAGCCTTCCCACTCAGTCATATTACATGAGCAGCTGTGTGCTGACAACCATTAGTCATGATGAATATACAGCTGATTTGGGCAATAGAGCTGTGATGAGACAGGCAGTATTCTAAATTATTAAATATTAAAATATATATTTATTTTAATAAAATATTAAAATAAATATAAAGATTTAGTTAATTGAGAATATAAAATATTCTCAATAAACTAAATTCAATAATGAGGACTTCCAGCAGAAGACATCATCTGTTCTCTTATTGTCATTTTTCTCTCCACCTTTGGTTCTGTTTACAATTTGGGTCATATGTTGCCTTAATTCCATGGAGGTTTTTACTGTGTTGTAACTTTCCGAGATTTGAGGCCGAATAAAAATAAAATCAGATCCAAATCAAATCAATAAATAATGCCATATACAAGATCCAGATAATTTCCTCATGGTGTATTGACAGGGTTGAGTCAGCCTATTGCAGATGGCAGCATAGAATTGCCCTCTGCCAACCTCAGAAAACTAAATGTGTCACATCAGAGAATCGAACAAATACGTAAAGTATTTGGGAAAAACTGGCAAACTGCTTCTGCTTTTGGCTAAGAAAACAACCAAAACATATCCACGAAGCCAGCAGGAGACAAGGATTATACCTCACAACCCTCTCCCACCTTGATATATACAGGATGGAGAATGGTTTTTTTTGCAATTAATTGTAAATTTCTCCTGCTCCTTTATGCTTCTAATGCCTTGTTTTGCTTCCAAATCCTAAGACGTTTTCTGAATTTATGATAGGATAGCAATGTTTTGTATTTGAGGGGCTACCACAAAAAAGGAGGTTAACCTATTTTCCAAAGCCCCTGAAGGCAGGACAAGAAGCAATGGATGGAAACTAATCAAGGAGAGAACCAATCTAGAACTGAGGAAAATTTTCTGAGTATGAGAACAGTTAACCAATGCAACAGAAATTGTGGATGCTACAACACTGGAGGTTTTTAAGAAGTGATTGAACAGCCATTTGTCTGGAATGGTATAGGGTTTCTGCTTGAGCAGTGGATTGGACTAGAAGACCTTCAAGAGCCCTCCCGACTCTGTTATTCTGTTATTAATATACTTTTTGTCTAATTGTATTAACTGCTGGACAAGAATGAGAGATTTCCAACAAGTTCAGCTGGAAGCTTGGTTAATTTTGGTGGCACAATACACTATCACTAATACACTTTACAAAGGGAACTCAGATGTGTATTACTTCATCTGAGTACTGCAGCTAGGAAAAAGGATCCTACATGTATTGCATATCTACATGTGTGGCCCTCATGAAATTCTGTCGCTTTCTCATATCCTCTTGTTAGTTTAACAAGAAAGTAATGAAAGACGAGACTTGGGGACATTAGAGATTTAGGGGACATGTATACAGTGTAAAATTACTTAGAAAACTGGTTTTGTAGCAAGGCTTATATAATTGAGTCCTATTCTGAGGCAATATCTATAGAAATACAATATCTTCTTGGGGACATGCGTACTGAGATTATGCAATAAAAATTATTTAGGAATCCATATAATGTAAGAATTGGAAGGGAACATCTAAACCAAGTGGCCATCCACTTCTGTTTGGACCCCACCAGCAAGAGGGAATCTATCCTATTCTAAAATATAAAACTATTCAACAAATTAAACAGATCTTACTGTCTGGAGTAACTGAATTTTCTGAATCCTTTTTTTTTTAAATTTCAACATGTTAGTCTCTTTGTTGTCTTCAGTTTTAGTGCAGAACAGATTTGTCTCACTTGCACATGACAACTTTTTGAGTATTTGTAGACGATAACCATAGCTCCCTCAGTATTCTCTTTTACAAGTTAAACTTGCCTACATCTTTTAATTGTTGCTTGTAGGACTTAGTTTCCAGACTTCTTATATCCTAGTAGTTCCTCTCTGAATCCGCTTCAGTTTCACTGTGTTTAGAACCAGGCATTTTAGCCTGCCTATTGACTTTCTTTTTTTCTTCAATGAATAAAATTGTCGATATTTGATTTTTGTATTTATTTTTGTATAAATGCATTTGAAAAAATATTATTGGAATGGAACATAGAATAACAGAGTTGGATAGGATCTTAGAGGTTTTCTAGTTCCTTGCTCGAGCAGGAGAGCTTATAGCATTCAGGACAAATTGTTGTCTCTTCTTGAAAACTTCCATTGATGAAGCACCAGCAACTTCTGGAGGCAAACTGTTCCTCTGATGAATTGTTCTTCACTGTCACAACATTTCTCCTTAATTTAGTTTACAATGAATTTGTTTAGAGTAGAATAGAATAGAAATAGAATAAAATAGAATAGAATTAGAATAGAACTCTTTATTGGCCAAGTGTAATTGGACACACAAGGAATTTGTCTTGGTGCTAATGCTGTCAGTGTACATAAAAGAAAAGATACATTCATCAAGAATCATAAGAATCATAACTTAAGATTGTTTTATGTTTAAGATTGCCATAAAACAATCTTAAACAAAAAGGAAGACATTTATAAATGTGACTTCTAGCAAAGGTAAAATATTGTGACCAATATGCAACAATCAGAAAAATGCTTCATTACATGATCAAATGATCAAAGGACTTAATATTATCCAGCAGTATAAATAGCTCATCTGTAGCTTGACTGACCATTTCTCTTTGTTCTTTGTCAAAATGACACTATCACTTATTGTGCTTTTGAGAGATGTTATTTTTTTGACCCAGTAAACCAAGAAGGGGGAGCTTACATAATACAGGTAGCAACTAAATATTAGTAATGGGACAAGAAATGGCAGACCAAAGAATCAATAGAATCTGTCAGTTCTCCCTCTGTCATTACCTTTGCCGTTTAATTATGATATATAGCTTGCTTGAATAATTTTTTTTACCAAAGCCCATCTGTTCCAGCTGTAATAACATGAATCACCAATTCACATTATCAAATGCTTTCTGTGCATCTAAAAATATCAAAGCCATTTGTTTTTCAGGGTGTGCCTTTTAGATTCCAAAGTGTCCAAGATTACTCTCATATTGTCTTTAATTTGTCTCTTTGGCAGAAATCCATTTTGATCAGGATGGATAAAATTGTTTAAGTATTTTTTAAGTCTTTCTGCAAATATTGAAGCAAAAATTTTATAATCTGGGTTTAGTAAGGAAATAGGTCTATAATTCTTGATTTGTAATGGATGGGCCTCCTCTTTTGGGACAAGTGTAATATAAGCTTCTGACCATGATTTGGGTATCTTCTTCTTTAACATAACTTCATTCATAATTTCTAGCAATGGAAGGTTCAACGATTCTTGTAGTGTTTTATAAAATTCTGCCAGAAGTCCATCTGGGCCTGGTGCCTTTCCATTGTTTTGCTTCTTAAGTGCTTCAGTTAACTCCATCATTGTTATATTGCTTTCTAACATTGTTTCAATCTCTTTAGGTATCTGGGCTAGATAAGCATTCTGTAAGTACTGTTTAACTCTTTCCTCATCAATATTCTCTTGTGTGTATAGTTTCCCATAACAGTCTCGTATAATTTCCTTCTTCTCTTTACTACATAGCAAACTTGACCTTGGTCATCTATTAATTGCAATATTTTCCTTGATTCTTTCTCCTTTCTCCTTTTATATGCTAACCATCTACCTGGTTTATTTGCATCTTCAAAGTAGTTCTGTTTCGCACCTCTGATTTTCTGTGCTACTTATTCTTTTTCTATTAGTCCCATTTTATGTTTAATTATATCCATTTTTAACTTAATGTCCTTTTTCTGTGGCATTTTCTGTAGCTCTTTTTCAGGTTCTTTATACTCATCCTCTAATGCCTTAGAGAGGCTAGTCTTTTCATGGTATTTTTTTCCTTGTATAGTCTATTATCTAGCCTCTGGCATATGCCTTCATTGTATCCCATACGTTCTGCATTGATGTATCTTCTTTTTTGTTTTCTCTAAAGAAGAAAACCAGTTCTTTCTCCATCCACTGTGTGAAATCTCTTTCCTTTAATATAGTATTATTTAACATCCATCTAGATCGTCGTCTTTGTCCCTTCCATTTAATTGTCATTGGATTGTGATCTGCCCAAGTACTTGTTTCAATATTTATTTCTTGAATATTAGCTAACAATTATGTTGACATCCATATCATATCTATTCTGGATCATGATAAATGTCTATTTGAATAGAAGGTGTATTGTTTAGTCTTAGCGTTTCTTTCTCTCCATGTATCTTTTAAATTTATTTCATCTAGCATTTTAAAAAAAGATTTAGGAGAGTCTTTTTGTTTTGCTTTGTTGTTTTCTGTGCTGTATAGTCCAATTTATTATCTACAATCCCATTAAAGCCTCCCATCATAACTATATTAGCATAGTCCAGTTCAATTATTTTCATATGTAATTTTTTATAAAATTCTTCTTGATTGTCATTTGGGGCATAGATTGCAATCAGGAGTGTTTTCATATTATTGTCCATTATTTCCACCATTAGTAATCTTCCATCGTCATCGGTACAGATCAATTTTGCTGAGATAATATCTTTAATGTATAAAACCACTCCTCTTTTCTTGCATTGTGTCAAAGAAGTAAATATTTTCCCTAATTTTGGCTGTATCAGCAATTGTTCATGTTGCTTTTTAATATGTACTTCTTGTAGGCAGATTATATCAAATTTTAATTTCTCTAATTTATGGAAAGTTTTGTAGATCTTGGTTCACGTTGTTCTTTGACTTCCACCTTTCCGCCTACTGCACCTTCTTCTTTTTCAGTCACTATTTGGCAGTCCTCTTGGAATTCAATTAGTGACATTTCTTTTTCTGCCTCCTCCTCTTTCCCCCCAAAGTATTCTGTGTAAAATAATTCAGCTCTCTCAGTTGAGTCAATTCTATGCCTCTGTTCTTGCCATGTGAACATTAAACCTTCTGGAATCAGCCATCTATAATTCACCTCTTTTTAAAGTAGAATTTTAGTCAGAAATCAGTATTCTCATCTCTCTCACTCTTCTGGGTACTTGTTTCAAGACCACAATCTCCTTGTCTTTATATTTCAATGTTTTCTCTCTTGCCACTTGCAATATTTGCGTTTTAATGGCTTTCTTTGTAAATCTGATGTCAACTTCTCTTGGTAAGCTATTTCTCATTGCATATCTTGTGAAGACTCAATAAACCTCATCTATTCCATCCATCATCTTCTCTTTAGTTATTTCCAAAGCTTCAGGCAAAATTTCTATCATTGTCTCAACTAGGTTTTGTCCCTTTTCTTCCTCTATGTTTTGGAATCTGAGATAAAATTCTGATCTCTCCATCTCCCATCTCAACATCCCATTTTTATCTTGTTCAACCACAGTTAATCTGCTATCAGTATCTCCAATCTTCTTATCTCTTTGTTTATCTGCTTCAATTTTTTGGAATCTCTCATCATACTTCATCATCATTTGTTGAATGTTCTCCACCTTTTCATTAGTTTTCCCTGTTCTTTGTTCAATGTTCTCTGTTCTCTTTTCAATATTCTCTGTTCTTATTTGTATATTTTGAATTCCTTGCATAATCATCTACAGCATCACTTTTTCCTGTTCTTTTTCCTTGCTGTAACATCGTCTGTATCGAGCGTTGTCCTCCAGATGGTGAAGAGGGAGAAGTAGAAGTTGTGGAACCAGGGGCTGTTAGTTTCCTACTCATTTCGGACAATTCAAAATCTTCAGGTTCTTCTAGACCTTAATCCACTTGTGAAATAACCAATTGTAATTCCAAGTAAAAATAGTGGGAAAAAAGAAGCCAAATAATAACAACAATAATAATAATTTTAAAAAAATCTTCAGTTTCTTGTATACCTTAATCCAATCAATTGGTTAGATAGCAGTAAAAACTCAAAAATAGAAGAAAAGACCATAAAGATACACAAAAAATAAAAAATTGTTAAATCCTGGAAAAGGCGGAAAAGTAGAAAATAAAAAAATAAAGAAGAGAAAAGAAAAGTTCTTCAGTTTCTTCAACACCTTAATCCAATTAAAAAGTCTCAGGTATAAAAGGATGCATAAGAAGAAAAAGAAAGCCACAAAAAAAATCCCAATATGGAAGGTAAATAGAAAAAAAAAATACAAGGGAGGGAGAGAGAAAAAAGAAAAGAGACTACTCCCTTAAAAAGAAAAAAAAAGGAAGGAAATCATTAATACTAAAGCTTTTCCTTTAAAATAAAATGCAAACGTAAAAATTAGACTTCAAAAACAAAAAGAAAGACAAAAACAAGTTCCAAAAGGCCAAAAATCCAAATAGCTATTACAAAAATAAGCTAGTAAGGAGGGGGTTTGTTAAAGTAAGAAATAGCCCAGCTTAAAAAAAGTAAAACGAGCACACTGCACCTTGTTTGGTTATTCAAGGCTTTTGTTAAAATTTATAATTCTCTTCTCCAGAGTCTTATCACCTTTTTTTTCCTATAAACTTCAACACCAGACTTCAGCTATTGATAGAAACCCAGAAGAGCACCTGCAATAATATTCTCCCATGCTCTTCCCTCTATCTTATCAAACAGGCAATATCCTTGAAAAGAAGTCTCAGTTCTTTCTCAGCTTTGTCTGGTCAAGAAAAAAAAGAGATATAATATTTCCAAGTCTCTAGTTGGCAGTGTTACAAAGTTTCTTCTGCTTTCACTTTCCCCTTCCTTTTCCAAACAAGGTATAATAAAAATTAATTAAAAAGGGAAAAAGATATTTAAAAAGATGACTAGAAGGGAGTCTCTAGCCTAGAATATTATAAAGTCAAAAAGGATAGGTGGAAAAAAAACCAGTCCAGTTTCAAGATATAAAATCATGTGTAGAAAATCCAGCAATGAGAAATATATACACATACATACATACATACATACATACATACATACATACATACATACATACATATATTACTTTGACATTCCTGTTTTAAATTGCTGCTTAATCACTTCTGTCAAAACTTTTACAGATTCTTTCTTTTCCTTAGGGTGTCCTTTCAAATCTTAAAGTAAAGAAAAAATTCTCACCAAACCGGCACACTTTCTCTTTCCGTTTTCTTTCATTTCGGAGCTGTCCCAACTTCAGCAGCTTTGATGGCTGCCTCTTTGCCGCTGGCAAAAAGATCTACCAGGGACTTTGTGGTGTCCCTGGGATCAACAGGATGTGCTCTTTACATTCACCTTGTCTTCAGGACAGTTTAGATCTGTTTGGATCGTCCAGGAGCAAAGATATAGGCAGCGATCTCAGACCTCCAAGATCGCATGTTGTATCGTCGTGATGCCAGCTCCGTCCTCTCGCAAGTATTATTTCACTGACACACTATTCAACAACCTACAAACCACAAAGGACGGCCATATTTATTTATTTATTTATTTTTTATTTATTTTGTCAAGCAATTATAAGGTAACAGGTGTAAGTATAAACATAGTTATGAATATATAAAATAGATACATATAAGAAGAATAAAAAGAAACAATAGGACAGGGATGATAGGCACGTTGGTGCGCTTATGCACGCCCCCTACAGACCTCTTAGGAAAGGGGTGAGGTGAATAGTAGACAGTCTAAGTTTTTGGGGTTTGGGGAAGAAACCACAGAGTTAGGTAGAGTATTCCAGACATTGACCACTCTGTTGCTGAAGTCGTATTTCCTGCAATCAAGTTTGGTGCGGTTTATCTTGAGTTTATGTCTATTGTGTGCTCTTGTGTTGTTATGGTTGAAGCTGAAGTATTCATTGACAGGTAGGACATTGAAATATATAATTTTCTTTACTATACTCAGATCAGGCCAAAGGTGGCGTAGTTCTAGGTTTTCTAGGTCTAGAATTTCAAGTCTGGTGGCATAAGGTATTCTGCAACAAGTAGAGGAGTGGAGAACTCTTCTTGTGAACTATTTCTGGACTTTCTCAACTGTGTTAATATCAGATACGTAATGCGGGTTTGTTTGACCATTCTGATACATAGTCAAGATTTTTTTGAAGGGTAGCAGTATTGTCTGTGGTATTGAACAGCTTTACATCATCAGCGAAGAGAACACAGTTGCTCTTAATATGATCACAGAGGTCATTTATGTAGAGTATGAAGAGAGTTGGTCCTAAAATACTGCTTTGGGGGACACCACTATTGACAGGTACAGAATTTGATAGGACACTCCCAATTTTGACCATTTGTTGTCTGTTTGACAGGAATGCTTATGCAGTTGTCCAGAGATACCATAACGCAGGATGAAGTTGAAACGATTTAAGTATTGAGCCCAGCTTAATCGATTTAAGTATTGAGCCTGAACAGAGTTTTCAGGGCTTCCAAATTTTTATGGTAGGTCCATACCTCGAACAGGGCCCTTGCCTCTTCCAGGAAATGCCACCAAGTAATAGGGCCCACCGCACTACATACACCTCCTTCTCCCATATTGCCCACCTCTGTTCAGTCTCAGTGAGTTTCTTAAAGGTCCATATGCATGGCTGTAACAATCCCTGGGCATTCTCTTGCAATAACACCACCCCCACGGCTACAGTGCTTGCGTCAGCCTGAATTACAAATGGAAAGTCTGAGTCAGGGTGCTTCAGCACAGGTTCTGCCATGAACAGTTTGAGTTTTTCAAATGCTGCTTGGCACTTCATGGTCCACTTAAGTGGCTGACCTGGCTTCAGCTTCCCCTCACTTTTAGTTTTTAAAAGGTTGGTGATTAGCAATGCGATCTTTGCAAATGAGGGTATGAACTGCCAATAGAAATTGGCAAAACCCAGGAAGCTTTGCAATTGCCTCCTAGTGCAAGGAAGGGGTCACTCTAACACTGTCATTAACTTTTCTGGGTCCATTTCCACTCCTTCATTTGAGATACAGTAACCTAGGTCACAAAGTGTTGACAAACGGAGAAAAATGGCTGCAATGGGCTCAATCCATTTCGAAGTTGTTGGATCCCCCTAAAGAATGAGAAGTCTTGAAAAACAATAATCACACACACACATTAGTGGTGGCTGGGCCCTCCCTGACTTGGGGGAGGACCTTCCAGTTTTGGGGGGTAATTCTCATGAAACTTTTTTATTAAGTGGTCTGCTTTAATATCCCTTGCCATCACCCAGGGATGGGTTTCTACTGGTTCTGTCCACCTCTGTAGAACCAGTAGCTCTGAAGAGCAGCAGACATAGAACCGGTTCTATGTCTGCTGATGTCTTTGCCCACCCGCCTACCTGGGCTCTTACCTGACCTTTATTTTCTGATTTTTTTCAACTTCAGCTGCCATGTGAGGCACAGCTGCAGTTAAAAAAGCAGGAAAAACAGGCTTTTTGAAAGGCTGCTTCTTTGCACACAGCATGCTGATGACGATTTACAGGCGCATGCTGGCAGTGTTCAGGGAAGCACATCGTAAATCACCGAACCTCGTAAATGACCAAACTGGTAGTTAACCCTGTTGGATCCCACCCCTGCCATCATCCCTCTGCTAGTGGATACCCTTTCCACTGGACCTAGTATGGAAGTTTTCATAGCCTGGGATCCAGGACCTTCTTGACTTTCTAGTGGGTTTCCTCCTCCATGACTATCGGAGCTGGGGCTGACCTTGCTAGTGGCCTTAGTTTCCACCCTTCCACCAGCTGGAGCAGACTACAATGGAACACTGGGTGCACTTTCCCTAATAAGCACACATGTCTCAAATCTACTGTCAATAGGCTTATCATTTTTACTATCAGGAAAAGTCCTATGAACTTTGGAACCAGCTTTTTATAGGGTAGTTTCAATTTCAGGTATTTTGTGGAGAGATAGCCCTTCTCCCCAATGTGAAACGGCCTCTGGGGTGACGGTCTCTTATCTCCCTGTGCCTTCTACATTTCTGTTGCTTTAGATAGTGCCCATTTTACATTCCACTCTTTCCATTAGGCTCACTGAGGAGTGGGGTTTCCAAGAGTATTCTGGCATGGGGACAAATTCCACCCCTTGGCTATTTTAAAGGGGATGAGTCCCATGCTACTATCCTTGGCAGTATTGTAGGCAACCTCAGCAAATGGCAGGAGACCTGCCCAGTTAGATTGCTGCTAGTTAACTTAGCATCTCAAATATTGTTCTATCATTGCATCAGCTTGTTTTGTGGCTCTGTTTGTACTCAGATAAAAGGCAGAGCTAAGTCCTTGGGATGACACTATCAACTTAATAAACTCCCTCCAAAACTTAGCAGTGAACTGGACCTCCCCCCCCAGTCCAAGATAATCCTTTGTGGCATGCCTTGCAGCCGACAGATGTGCTGCAACAACATCTTGGCCAATCTTTGGGCGGATGGGAGACTCGAGCAGACAACAACAAAGTGTGCTTGCTTTGAGAAAAGGTCTATTACAGTCCAGATTACTGTGTTCCCCCTGTTCTCTGGGAGTTCCACTATAAATTCCATTGCTATCTCCTCCCATGGCCGAGTTGGGTCAGCTATCTGCTGCAACAGTCCTGGGCTCTTCCCTGGTCTTTTTTTCATTGTTGCGCACATAACACAGCTTTTTATGTAATTCTCAGCAGATGGTATCGGACGTCCGCCAGGAAATACTACCCTCCACCGGATGTACTTAAGCTAGAAATCAAATTGGTTGAAGTATTGCGCCCACCAAACTTACTTGGATGAGAGTTTTTTGGGAGTCCAAAGCACTGCCAAGTTTTTATGATCAATCTACACCTCAAGCAGCACTTTGCTCCTTTCAAGGAATTGACACCATGTTAACAGCACCCATCAGATGGTGAAGGCTTCCTTCTCCCACACTGCCCAACGTGTCTCCATTTTGGTGATGTGTAGGCACACAGTGTAGGCACACAGGTGTGTAGGCACACAGTTGCAGCTTCCATTCTTGGTTTTTCTTGAGAACTGTCCCCAGAACTACATCACTACCCTGAAAATAAGCCCTAGCCTGATTTTTGGGATGGCCTGATATAAGCCCTACCCAAAAATAAGCCCTAGTGAAGGGGCTGGGCATGGGCAGCCGAGGAGGCAGCCCTTCCCTTCCCCAGTCACCTCATGGAGGCTCGGCCCCTTAATCATGGCCTGCGGATCAGCTGAACCAGTGAGGGCTGGAGTTGCTTCTCATTCTGTCTTTCTGGGTGCCTGGAGGTGTTTCCGGTACACTCTTGCCGGCCCCAGCCCTGTCCAAAGCACCAGGCAACTTTGCAGCCAAGGCCCCCTCTCTTCCACAAGCTCTGGAGCAGGCAGCAACCACAGTTTGCACTCCGACAGGCCTGGATCTTGGATCTTGCTCAGGCTGTTGTTACAATGAGGCAGAAAGCCATGTGGCACATCAGAATTGGCTCATCCCCACCTCTGCCCGGGCCTGCTGGGCCTGCTGCTGCTGGCCTCGCGGGGCCTCATTGCCCTCCTGGCTGCACTGCTCTCAGCAGCCCTGCTGGGTTGCTTCTGCTGTTCTCGCGGTCAGAAAATTTCTCCTTATTTCCCGGTTGAATCTCTCCTTGATCAGTTTCCATCCATTATTCCTTGTCTGGCCTTCATGTGTCTTGGAAAATAGCTTGACCTCTTCCTCTCTGTGGCAGCCCCTCAAATATTGGAAGACTGCTATCATGTCTCCCGGATCCTTCTCTTCACTAGCTATACTGAGTACTTGCAAATATTCTTCATGATTTAGCCTCCAGTCCCCTCATCATCTTGGTTGCTCTTTGTCCTGTTCTCCTTCAGGTCTTGCAACTGCTCTCCACTCCCAGTTTTTTCAGGGGAGCAGTGAAAATATGCAGTGTTTCACCTGCAATCTATTTTCAGGTTGTGCAGATTAATAATAAACCAGTATTTATTTTTTAAAAATAATATCAACTTGTAACATCAGGCATAAAAGAAAATGGAAAGTAGCCAAAGAAAGGTCAAGAAATATAGAAGTGTATTCGTGTGAAACTGAATTGATTGACAATGAATTATCTTGGAAAGAATAATCAGAGCAATGTTGCATTATCCAAGTAATACTGTGAAATATATTAAGGCAGGTATATAAGAAAGAATAAATATTAAGTAATGCATAGAGAGTTATGGAGTGACCATACCCGAGTTAAAGTTTCGTATGGGAGGGAGGCTTTCCAAAATCTAAGTGAAACTGAACTTGCAAATGAAGGCAAATATTCATATCCATGATAATGCTGCAGAATCCAATCTCAGTTGGTCACCTGGATTCAGTCACATCCTGAAGATTGGCAAATTCCCTGAGGATGGACTCCAGCATGAACCTGAAAATTTGGAAAAATAAACCTCTGGTTCTGGGGACCAACACAGAACTGGATCCTGTGAAATTGAATTTCTCTATGATGCAATTCAGTAATTTAAAAACATAATTTTGAGCTAAGCAGATGCCTTATGCAAAGCAGATCCCATTTTCCCATTCTAGAGCATGACGTTGGAAGGAAAGTGTGTAGGCAGTATGAATGAGTATGTGACTGGCCTGAGCAAAGATTAGAAGAAAAAAGCTTATGACAGAAGCAATCCTATCCTAATAATTTGTGGAGACATGCTGGGGCAGGCTCTAGTCATGTGATCTTGCAAAATAGTGGAGTTTTGGTCAATTGCAGCCCTGCAGCAAATTGCAATACCATCTTCTGTGTGAACATCCTGATTCATAGAGAAAAGCCTGGTTGCAACTTGCAATGGGACTTTTCACTCATCTGGCTCTTTGCCTCTGAGGTCACTTCTGCCAGAATAGAAGTTCTCTATCAACCAAAATTTTCTTTCTTCTTCTGTTTTCTTTTTAAGTCTCACATAATACCTTGTGGAAGGTATTTTATAGGTGGCTACGCCTACTGGTAACCTTACTACTGCTTTCTCCAACCAATCTCTGCCTTCATAGTTTTTCCTCACCAGTGAGCACAGAGGCCTGCTGGGGAGGGGGAAAAACTAGAGAGATTGGGATCCTTTGCCTTCCCTGCTCTTCTCCTCTTGGCTGCAGCTATCCTCAATTTCACACTTCTCCCCAGAGCAGCTTCCAACTGACCTACTTTTTCTTTTGAGGACAGGAAGAAACTATTGGAGTTTTGGGGCAGGCAACAAAAGCCCAGAAAACAAGAGCTCCATTTTATTTCCGGAAACAAAGGAAAAAGAAAAAAGAAAAGAAACAATAGGACAGGGATGGTAGGCACGTTGGTGCACTTATGCACGCCCCCTACAGACCTCTTAGGAAAGGGGTGAGGTCAATAGTAGACAGTCTAAGGTTAAAGTTTTTGAGGTTTGGGGAAGAAAAACCACAGAGTCAGGTAGAGTATTCCAGAAAGAAGAATGGTCTGACCCTGACATTTGAATTCTTATGGATGAGGATGTGTACATTACTTCTCTTTATATACTGAATACACCAATTATCACATTAAACAAGAGGAATAGAATAGAATAGAATAGAATAGAATAGAATAGAATAGAATAGAATAGAATAGAATAGAATAGAATAGAATAGAATTCTTTATTGGCCAAGTGTGATTGGACACAAGAGGAATTTGTCTTGGTGTAAATACTCTCAGTATACATAAAGAAAAGGTACATTCATTAAGAATCAAGAATCATAACGTACAACATTTAATGATAGTCATAGGGTACAATCAACAATCAAATCATACTAGGAAACAGTCAAGTGGGAGGGGATGGGTGATAAGAAGTGGTGGGAAGATTAACAGTAATAGTAGTGTACACTTTATAAATAGTTGAACAGTGTTGAGGGAATTATTTGTTTAGCAGAGTGATGGCCTTCAGGGAAAAAACTGTTCTTGTGTCTAGTTGTTCTGGTGTGCAGTGCTCTATAGCGTTGTTTTGAGTGAAGGAGTTGAAACAGTTTATGTCTGGGATGTGAGGGGTCTGTAAATCTTTTCCCAGCCGTCTTTTTGACTCGTGCAGTATACAGGTCCTCAATCGAAGGCAGGTTGGTAGTAATTGTTTTTTCTGCAGTCCTAATTATCCTCTGAAGTCTGTGTCTGTCCTGTTTGGTTGCAGAACCAAACCAGACAGTTATAGAGGTGCAGATAATAGACTCAATAATTCCTCTGTAGAACTGTATCATGAAAATCTTCTACGCACTAATTCCACGCACGCTTTCTACAATTTTGTAAACAACAAAGTAAAAGACTCAAGGTCCATCCCACCCAATAGGACCTAATGGTAAAGACTGCAACGATGACACCATTAAAGCCAACCTCTTTAACACATTCTTTGGCTCAGTATTTGTAAACAGCAATGGATCATGCATAGTATTTCCTAGTCGAACCACAGACAGCTACAATGATCTAATACATATTGATTTTACAGAAGACAATGTTGAAAAAGCACTACGCGATCTAAAACCATCTCTATCAATTGGACCAGACGGAATATGTGCCTACTTCTTAAAAAATATATCCACTGCCATAGCCGAACCTCTAAACATAATCTTTGAAAAATCTTTCAGGACCAGCTCCTTGCCAAATCTATGGTCACAAGCCACGGTCATCCCCATCTTCAAAAAGGGAGACCCCAGCCTAGTTGAAAATTACAGACCAATCTCTTTATACTGCTTCACCTGTAAAGTCATGGAATCAATTATTAACCAATCCATTATCCTCCACTTAGAGACTAACCACCTATTCTCTAATAAACAATTTGGTTTCAGAAATAACTATCTTGTAATCTGCAACTCTTACACTGCAAAAACATATGGACTACACAACTCAATCAGGGCAAAGCAATAAACACAATTTACATAGACTTCTGTAAAGCCTTTGATTCAGTGGTACACGACAAACTACTCCTAAAACTAAAATCTTATGGTATTTCTGGACACCAGTCTAAATGGATAGAAGGATTCCTGTCAAACAGACAACAAGTGGTCAAAATTGGGAGCATCTTATCAAACTCTGTACCTGTCAACAGTGGGGTCCCCTAAGGCAGTGTTCTAGGACCAACTCTCTTCATATTCTACATAACCTCTGTGATCATATTAAGAGCAACTGTGTTCTTTTTGCTGATGATGTAAAGCTATTCAACACCACCAACAATACTGCTACTCTTCAAAAAGACTTCGACTATGTATCAGAATGGTCAAACAAATGGCAACTTCAAATCTCAACAAATAAATGCTCTATCTTACATTAAAAAAAATCAGAAAATAAAATACAAGCTGAATAGTCAAGACCTTGTTGATGATCCAAGCTCTGTCAAGGACCTTGGAATACTCATCTCTAATGATCTAAATGCTAGAGCCCACTGTAACTACATAACCAAAAAGGCATTAAGAGTTGTTAACCTAATCCTATGTAGCTTTTTCTCTGGTAATATCAATCTACTAACTAGAGCATACAAAACATTTGCTAGATCTATACTTGAATACAGCTCATCAGTCTGGAACCCACGTTACGCATCTGATATTAACACAGTTGAGAAAGTCCAGAAATAGTTCACAAGAAGAGTTCTCCTCTACTTGTTGCAGAATACCTTAGGCCACCAGACTCAAAATGCTAGACCTAGAAAACCTAGAACTACACCACCTTTGGTCCGATCTAAGTATAGTATATAAAATCATACATTGCAATGTCCTACCTGTCAATGAATACTTCAGCTTCAACCATAACAACACTAGAGCAAACAATAGATATAAACTCAAGGTTAATCTCACCAAACTTGATTGCAGGAAATACGACTTCAGTAACAGAGTGGTCAATGTCTGGAATACTCCACCTGACTCTGTGGTTTCTTCCCCAAACCCCAAAAACTTTAACCTTAGACTGTCTACTATTGACCTCACCCCTTTCCTAAGAGGTCTGTAGGGGGCGTGCATAAGCGCATCAACGTGCCTACCGTCCCTGTCCTATTGTTTCTTTTATTTTTCTTATATGTACCCATTTCATGTATTCAGAACTATGTATATACTTATACCTATTATCTTGTAAGCGATTGACAAATCAAATAAATAAATAAAATAAATATATATGTCTTGGGAGAGAAGCAAGACCCTCTAATAATAAACAAAAAGGCATTATTATTATTATTATTATTTAAAAAAAAGAATTTGGAAAAATGGAGCTCAATGGCTTGTGAAAAGCTGTCTAAAATAATGATAATAATGATTGGTTTTCCTGGAGAAAGTATGAAAGGCAATATTTGTACATGGCATTTTTTTTATGCAAGCAGTTTGAATGGAGGATAAATGTGTAATCATTTTCAGATTCAAAGGCTGGGGGACTGAGGGGCTGGCTCAGGGGTGGGATTCTACCTGTTTGGCCTGGTTTGGGTGAACCGGTAGCTCCGAAGGTCAGTTGTGAGTGAATGGATTTACTCCAACGATCAGCTGTTGGGCCTACCCGCCTGCCCCGGCTCTAATCCGTGCTTTATTTCTGGGTTTTCCAGCTCAGTGGATTTGCGCAGCACAGCGGATTGCCGCACGTCAACTGTTTTACACACAGGGCTTGCAGCAGAAGGTGAGTTGTAAATGCTGGGCACGGGCGCAATGTGTGCATTTGGCACGCTCACTGAACCAGTTGTTACACTGGTTGAATCCCACCCCTGGGCTGACTGTTAAAACAAAGCAAGGTTATGGCATACACTTGAAAGGAGACTGGGAAGCCTGTAATTGTGGGGTCTTTCTGGCAACAACAAAGAATGCTTATTCACAGAGAATATGCATGTGTAATACCTGTAGCAATTCTCGGTGGTTAGAGGACTGATAACAGTAACAAAGAATTAGACATCCTGCATAGCTCAGCTAAAAGTTAGGAATAGGGATGGCCTGGAGCAAATAGAATGTGTATTAGATAACTCCTGGAGCATTCATTAGCCAAGGCTTAGGAATAGGGACAGCTAGAGACCAATAGAACAAATTGTTAGATCATTACTAAAATGTTTATTAGATGATATTTCTTATTTTCCTGCCTTATCCCGCCTTCTGCTTCAGTGAAAATGTATGAAGCTTTCAATAAAAAGCACTCCAATAAAAAGGAAATCAAAATCTGCACCTCATGTCTGGCATGCTTAATCAGCCTCGGCACAAGGCTCAGACCCGAATTGAGGACAAAAAAATGTGTCCAAAGTACAAAAAAATTGAGTCTGTACTTTGGGCCTCAACTACATTGTCTTGTTCAGTGACCCACTTGTTTGTTTTATTCTTAGTAGCCTATTTTTTATTGTGGTTATGCATTTATTTATTTATTTATTTATTTTTTATTTTTTATTTATTCTCTGAGATTGCTCAGAGAAGTGAACCACTGACTCTTCTTTTTGTTTTCACACAGGATGTAATTGCATGCTGTGTCTTGTCTTTTATTTCATAGTGGCTCTCTTAATCTTTTTGAAGATTCAGAACCAGATTCTTCTTCAGGGACAATTGAAGCCAATTGAAATATGTGGTACAAAATATTTTCTATGAGTCTTGCTTCTGGTTACTACTACTGGGTCTGCTTCTTTGATCATCTTCCTTATGGAGAGTTGCTTCCCATGTCAGGACATGTTTCAGAGCATTCTTCCTTTGATCTGATAAATCTTGGCCCAGCTGTGGTGTGGCCCAATCATTTGACTTTTCCTTTAAAAATTAGTAGAACTTTGCATTTGCAAGTGCATGTCAGGTGATATTCTTGCATAAAAGCCAAACAGGCTTCACTGCATTGCAAATTATTGTTGAAGGCCCTTGCTATTTGTAATGTTAGAGTGATGTCTTAATTCTTGTTATAGTTTCTAAATTCCACAGGTTAGCAAGTGCACACTACTTATTTAGAGGGAACATTTGTTAAGGATTACTTATATTCCAAAAATCTGTTTGTCTTTTGAAGCCCTGTGGCCAGCATTTATACATACATACATACATACATACATACATACATACATACATACATATCAGTATAGTATTCCGCTTTGTTCGGGTATTTTCCCACGTCATTGTAGTTGTGCTTTTAAAGTTGTAGTAACGTCGTTTCGGCAGAATCTCATCTGCCATCATCAGGCTTCTGTATAGTGTTCATCTGTGAGTCAGGCTTTTACAGTGGTTTCAGATTTAAATTTGGGGCAGCCTATTGCTGTGCCAGAATGGTTTTTTCTTCGTCCTGATTGGTTAGGAGTCTTGGTCTGTTTTTATTGGTCTTGGAGTTTGCTGTGTTCTGCTTGATTGGTGTTTCTAATATCTTCTGTCTGTCTTGCTGGCAACATTGTGTTTCCTGTATAGGAGGCTTTTAGTGCGGCTTGGCTCCAAGTAAACGGACGGCTATCATTTATTAGGAAGCTAGGTTTCATCTGGGTGCCTGATTGGGGTGTGTTTGAGCTGGATAGAGGAATAGAAGAATAGAAAAGATGACTCCACCAGACTGTCAATTATCTGGAAGCCTGTACTCTCAAACAAAAAAAATCTCCACACCACAAGCCAGGCAAACACCTGGACACAAACAGACTCCCCCTGATACCTCCAGCTGATACCTCCAATCAGGATGAAGAAAAAACCATTCTGGCACAGCAGTAGATTAGCCCCAAATTTAAAACAGAAACGGCTGTGAAAGTCACAGACGAACACAATACAGAAGCCTGGTGATGGCAGATGAGATTCTGCCGAAACGTTGCTACAACTTTAAAAGCACAACTATAATGACGTGGGAAAATACCCGAACAAAGCTGAATACCGTACATACATACATACATACATACATACACACACAGTATATTTATATATATCCTCCCAACTATTCAAACAGGTGAGGAAGTTCTATTTTTGAGCCCACAAATGATATGTGTTATACCTTTTTGCACATACTTCCATTCCTCACTTCCACTAAACTCATAGACCATCTTGATTCTCACTGCTACACTGAGGTTTCCCACTAGCTTTTTCTCATAAAGAAGATACTCATGTAACTGTCCCAGCTAATTCATAACAATATTGTGTGCTGATGGGCATAGTTTTGAGGAAAGGTTTCATGTTATGTTCAATTTTCCATTATATTAGGAGGTAATTATCTCCTCAGAACTTTATTATCTCTGACAGGATCACAATTAATTTGATTAAAGACCTAATTGTAGGTCTTTCCTCAATTACATCTAACAACAGAACAAAGTCATCATGAACAAACACTTTTCCTTAGTGGCATCTAACCACAGAACACAACCCTCTATTGTTTCTGCCTTTACCTCATCCCCAGCTCATGAAAGAGACTGGATTAAGCTTGTCCTTAGCGCAATATTTTCTGACAATATCTAAAGGCAGGCTCCAGATGAATAGAATAGAATAGAATAGAATAGAATAGAATAGAATAGAATATTCTTTATTGGCCAAGTGTGATTAGACACACAAGGAATTTGTCTCCAGTGCATAAGCTCTCAGTATACATACAAACAACGAAGTGATAAATCATAAAATATAATCATAAGTCATAAGATATAACCAACAAAGTGATAGTTGTAAGTTGTCTGCTCAAGGGTGGAATATAAGTAAGCTTACAATGAGAAAAGACCCAATGTGTGGCATAATGTTAATTTACGCATTATGCATCAATCTAAACCATTTACCATGAACTCATATATGGTCTATAATTTTTTAATGCTCTCATGGAAAATAACGTCCTGTCTTTTGCTTTAGACAAACATTAACATTAATTTTATTTAAATGGAGTATAACAAATGTCTGTAATGTACCTACTTTCTATTACTCCCAGTCAATTTGTGTGCATTAAATCAGGAAAAAGAAATAAAACAGGTCTTACTGGCTTCGCAACCCACTTGGTTGCTTGCTTCTTTTGTCAGTTCTTCTGTAGGCTATATATGTAGGTGGTAGGGAGTTCCTTATGGGAGAAAAGGTACACTTCTTTAATTTCAGCAGAAGCATCTTCTTGGAATGACACCAGCCTTATCACACCAGGACTGAAGAAAGCTGAGAGAGTAGTTTAGTATCATAATTAAGCACTCTTTGATTCTCATTGGATGAGTCAACCTGTTGCATGTGCAACAGGAAAGTCAATGAGGTGCACAGAGCAGAGACAAAGGGATGAACTGGCCATCTGGGTTGTACAGAAAAAGAGCATAGGCAAAGCAATACAATCTTCATCACAGCATACATTTTTGGCAACCTAAGGCTAACCTAGGGGTCATAGAGAAGACAAGAAATTTCTTCTTTTGCCGAAGCTCTTCTGAGGATGGCTTCCCTCTTCCAACACCTGTGGGTGTTGCTATGGAAGAACTGGCTGAGTGTCAAAAGGCAACCGGTAAGTATAGAAATTAAAAAGCAAGATAATTTTAAGTCCCGGGGAATCTGGGAGAAAATATTATTTAAGGAAAGGTAGTAATACACTTTTTCAAAATGATGAGTGTGAACAATATTTTCTTTAGTAAAATTTGATTGCAAATGTTGTGCTCTTCCATGTCTGATCAATAAATAAGTGTCATAACTGTATATTTTATATATACATGTATCTATGAATTCTTACTTGGCAAGCAATGTTTGGGTTAGAGTCTTTTCTTCATTGCTAATTTTTTCCATTTTTTTTTTTTTTGGTAAAAGTTTTATTTGGGTTTTCACAAAACATAATACAAATAAAATATCTTTTTTGAGAGCAGCATGATTCCAGGTTATCACATCTCCATACAGATATCATCTCAGTCACATATTCATCTTTGTATTCAATTTCATATCTTGTCACTATTTTATCAATTTCTCAATAATTTTTCCTTTCCCTTACTTTCCTCAACCTTATTTATAATTATCTCATTCCTTTCTAATTCAATTACATATCTTTTTCTAAATTTCTATATCTTTCTATTCATTATAATTGTACTTTTGTCTGTCCTGTTTACAATTTCATACATTCTTTTTCCATCATCATCCCGAAAGGGAAAAGAATTTTTTTCAATTTTTGTTTTAATGGAGTAGGAAATAAACATGTCCTTGTACTCTAAGTATTATTGCATTATAGTATTTTTACTGAGCTGCTTATATCTTTAGGCATCTCAAGAGTTGGCAACTTACAGCAGGAAGTATTTTGCTATTTCATTAATTAGATGATGCTCATCTATTAAGGTTCATTGCACAGTCAGCCAGATATTCACACTGGATTTGACATTTTTCTACCTAGTCATTTCAAGGGTCTGGGATAGGTAGATGTGGATTATATTATTATTACATTTATTTGCCGCCTATTTTGCCATGGACTATTGTAGGCAACTCACAACCATTAAAAAAGAAATAGAAAGGAAATTTAAACAAAGTAAAAATAATAGAACAATAAAACAAGGAAAAAGAAAACAAAGAAACTACATCAATATGACTAGTAAAAAAAATGCTATGCTGGCTGGAAATTCTAAAAGTTTTAGTCACAGCACTAACTTGGGGAAGGCTGGTTTAGATTAAATTAGAATCTGCACAAGGAAGCAGTTATGCAACAAGTAACTTATTAAAGGTAGCAGCCTTTAATTGTATATATTACATTTTATGTACCGTAGCAGAAATGCTGATGGATTTAGTCATTTGTTTTTTAACCTTCTCTGTGCTGGATTCTCTCTCTTTTGTGATGCCAATTCTTCATCTAAGAGCCTTTCATTAATTATTTTTAACTAGTGTATTTTTTGTTCTATATCTCATCGAGGCTGATTCTTTGTATTTTCCATATATGGAGTTTTGAAGGGTTTCTCCCCTCCCCCCATTTTAAACAATCACATGATAATTGCTGATAGGAGATGGCAGTATTTGTAACAATTTCACTTAGCTTTCAACCACATAAATAAAGCTAGGCTGAAGTAAGGATGAATGTGCTGAGCCAGTGTAGAGTCTTTCCCCAAATATTTCCTGCTCGTTCTCTTTCTATTAACAGCACAGAAGTATTGGAAGTCTCATTCAGAATGGATTATTTATTCTGCTGCTCTACTAATGGTTTTGCTCCCCTTTGTAAGTTACTTTCTCTAAAGATAAGGGGGCATTTACCCCCTTGTCTTTAGCAATGCATTTTCAGTTTTGTTAAGTGCTAAAGTGCAATAAGCCAAATTGGGAAATGGCATATGAACAATGCATCATAAAATAAAGCAGCTTCACTCAACATAGCAGCTTCTGACCATAACAGTACTGACAGAGAGGGAAAGGAGAGGAACAGGTTGGTATAGGGATGAAGGTGTTGTCCTAAAAATCAGGAGACTCTGAGTTTTAGCCCTGCCTTTGGCATGAAAGCTGGCTGGATGACTTTGGGCGAGTCACTCTGTCTCAGCCCAACCTCCTGCACAGGATTATTGTTGTGGGAAAAATAGGAGGAGGAAACATATTGTGTGTTCACCAACTTGAGATTTTTTAATAATAATAATAATAATAATATAACTAATTAACTAAATAAAATAAGCAATAGTCGCAGTGAAGGCCAAACAGGAGCAACAGGGGGACTGAGTGAAGAAATGGTGACAAACTTTTGTTAACATAGCTGCTTTCGTGGCTTGCCACCAAAGTAGAAAATTTTGAAGATTTTTAAAGTCCATTTGCTCTGTTAAGTATTGTTCATCTAATCGTGCATTTATTAATATACTTTTATTATAATTTTTCTACAAGTTTATTTCTCCAGGGTATCACATTTATGGAAGTGAAGCCCAAGGTTTTACTGATACTATTTTAATATGTTAAACATATAATTCATTCATGGTGAGATGGGACCACAGCAGATGCATTCAGTTGACAAATTATACTTCATTTTAAGTTGAGGAGATCAACATTTTACACTTGAGTTTGGTATAGGCAAGATTTCTCTTTGCATCTCAAAAATATGACAAAACTATTGAAGAATTATTACTATATGCGTGAAAATAATTTTAACATTTTTTAGAATTTAGTATTTAGAAGTTTGTAAATGCCCATTCTTGCCATTATTTCAAAGACGCTATTTCTCTCCACTCACCTCACCCCCCATTTTGTGAAAATAGAACTTGGGAAAGTAGTATCCAATTTAGCCATAAAGTATTAGCTTTTATCTTAAATATCATTCCTCTATTTATAAAGACTTTTTTTAGCTGGCATCTACCTGTTTTGCTTTTTATCCAGTGTGTCTTAAAATTCACCAGGATGATTAATGTTCTGCAACAGGCATTAATGGGGAGTGACAGGGTGCTCAATCTTGGTATTACTATTACCAGATTTCAGTAATGATTCCAGGAAAGCATTTTGCAGGATTTCTATGGAACAGCTAGTGAGCTGGTGGGGTGGAAGTGCATCCAACCCCTTTTCTCTGATTACATCCTGCAGGTCTTGATAGTCTTCAGGGATTCAAGGATTTGCCTTCTTCTGTTCTTGTCTGGGATGCTGCATGCCCTGGTCTTTCCTCTGATTTTTTTCCTGGGTTGATCCATCATATTTTTAACAGCCCCTTCCCCCAATTCACATAAGGCTACCAAAGCTCAGAGTCTTGGTATGTGCCCCCATCCGCAACTCCACTGGTTCAGTGATGAATATTGCTGGGATCCCCCCTGCTACAAGCCATCCAACTGACAGAAGGCCACTGGCACCTTAAGCTGCTTGAGTCTGATCCTTAGCTTCTCAACTAGGCAGGGTTGTCCAGGCATCTGGTGTGACCTGAGTCCAGAAGGGCCGGCAAATTTGCTTTGCTTCCTGAGGATTGGACCACTAGTTCTATGGGGATGGTCACCAGGGTGATGAGGCCACTTACCAGGGGAAGATGGGGGGAGGTGTAGTCAGAGTTGGTATTGGTTTCCACAGGGCCCTCAGCTGAATTGAGTAGACTTCTATCGCCACCCCTGGGGAGGAGAGAACTCTACAACTTGTACTCCCTCAAGGATGTTTCCTGGATCTGTGGGAGTGACTTGGTGGGTTTCTTTATGGGCCCAGGGATCAGGTTTTTTTACTGGGTGGTTGGCTCTGCACTCAGCTGGCAGTGGCCCTCCCTTCTACACTTGAAGCAAGCAGTTGAGTGCTGCTGTGGGCCTTGGGTACTTGTCAGTGGTTTGGGGGCATCCTGCTTCTCAGGGAGGGATATTCACCACCCATGTCCTGGTTGGTGTTTGTTCTGGGCCAGGTCAACCGTCACGTCCTCCTCCAAGACATATCATCCATGGAGAGCCCCTGGAGATGCAGGTGTTATAGATTTTATCACTCAGCCCATCCTTGAAGCACCTGATGTCTTGTGGCCAGTCAGTTAGTCAACATGCCAGGCTGTGAAATTCTTGGGTGTATTCGGCCACATCCCTCCTCCCTTGGTTTTGATGTGGTCCCTGGCTTTGTGATCTTTGAAGGGATCTTCAGATCACTTGTGGAGGAAGTCATGAAGCAGTTGAGATTTCTCAGCTCTGGGGCATCGTCATTGTAGAGGGTTACCATCCACTGGGCAACTGGCTCCTCCAGGGCCATGGTAATACATCTCATCTTGGCTCCTTCTGGGGGTATTTCTAGGCTGTACTCCACCATGTAGGTCCAGACCTGGGTCAGGAAGAATCCCAGTTGCTGGATGTCTCCATTAAACTTCGTATCCCTCTGTGTGTGTGTGTGTGTGTGTGTGTGTGTGTGTGTGTGTGTGTTACAGGCTCTCCTTCCTCTTGGAGATGCTCCTGCAGGGGCTCCCTACTGGGCAACCACTTCTGGCACTGGGGTGGTGGCAGCTATCATTGTTGGGCTGGCTGAGGCGCCAACTGTTGCAGCAGAGGTGGATGTTCCATTGCCGGCTGTGGTGGGAACAGATGCATATCAGATTGCTCCATTCAAGCCAGGGTTTTGTGCACTTTGAGGTTCTTGAAGGCATGAACTTTATATCCTGGTCCGTCATTCAGTCTGCTTGATTGCTCTCTCTACACTCATAACCTTCTTCCTTCAGCTCCTCCAGCCTTCCAGGTGGTTGCCCCTGTCCCCATGAACGAATGTCACCCTCTGGGATTTCTCTTTCCAGTCCTTTTTTCTTCCTAACCTTAGGGACCATCAGGGTCTTGGCAGGCCACCCTCCCACAGCCACTCAGACTGATCCAGTGCTCCTGAAAGGGGGACTCATGGATGATCTCTCCCTTCAGTCAACGTTGTATGCACAATCCCCACAGTAGAAGTAATATCCTCCCTGGGTTAACCAAAATTGCAGATATCACTTAATGGCAGACCTGGCCCAAAACAATCATTTAGGAAAGCAGACTCTCAACTCCAATGGAAGTGAAAAGAATTTTTACTAAAGATGTTGGTTGCAGGAAGGTGAGGTGGAATGTGAAGTTCCTGCTCACTGATACAAAGAGCCAAACCCAATGTTCCCCATCCCCCCCCCCAATGTCCAGTCTGTTTCCAGCCAATCTGGGATCACTGGGATGTTGTGGGAAACTCTGGGTTGTTTAGGGCGCTGGAATTTCACATCCAGAGCAAGCGGCCTTGAAGATACTTGGCATAACCAGTACAAACAGCTCTGGTTTCTTCACATGTCAGTTCCTCCTCCCCATTTCCCACCATTAGATACACAGGTGTGAATTGCACCAAATGCCTCTCCCTCCCTTCCCCTTTGATGGCAGGATGCCAGCAAGGTGCCAAGCTGACATTTGTGATCCTGACAAACGGTCTTACTCTTCAGCAGAAAGAAGACATTATTGTGCCTTTTTGGCTCTCTTCTATAGTTTAGTGTCTTTTAGTATGTAAGAACACCTGGAGGTATGGCCGGTGCACTCTTGCCAGTCGCAGGCCTGCCCAGGTGCAAGGCAACCTCGCAGACAAGGGCCTCTCTCTTCTGCAACTCACCTTGTGACTCTGGAGCAGGCAATGACCACAGTTTGTGCTCTGCTAGTCCTAGAATTCGGGTCTTGCTCAGACTGCGGCTACAATGAGGCACAAAGCTGTGAGGAACATTGGAATTGGCTCCCCCCACCTCTGCCTGGCTGCTGGGCCTGCTGCACCTGCTGCTATTGGCCTCGCAGGGTCTCATTGCCCTCCTGGCTGACCTAACAGACAGGAAACAGCAGGTGAAGCTAGGCAGAATCACGTTGGATACCTGTACAATCAGCACAGGGCCCGCCCATGGCTGTGTGCTATCTCCACTTCTCTTCTCCCTATATACCAATGACTGCATCTCAAATGATCCTTCTGTTAAAATACTGAAGTTTGCTGATGACACAACAGTGATTGGTCTCATTCGAGACAATGATGAATCTGCATACAGACAGGAGGTTATACAACTTGCCTCATGGTGTAACTGGAACAATCTGGAACTGAACACACTCAAAACCGTAGAAATGGTGGTAGACTTTAGAAGAAACCCTCCCATACTACCACCTCTTACAATACTAGACAACACAGTATCAACAGTAGAGACCTTCAAATTTCTAGGTTCTACTATATCACATGACCTAAAATGGACACCTAACATCAAAAAAATCATTAAAAAAGCACAACAAAGAATGTTCTTTCTGTGCCAACTCAGAAAGCTCAAACTGCCCAAGGAGCTTCTGATACAGTTCTACAGAGGAATTATTGAGTCTATTATCTGCACCTCTATAACTGTCTGGTTTGGTTCTGCAACCCAACAGGACAGACACAGACTTCAGAGGATAATTAGGACTGCAGAAAAAACAATTCCAACCCACCTGCCTTCAACTGAAAACCTGTATACTGCACGAGTCAAAAAGAGGGCTGTGAAAATATTTACAGACCCCCTCACATAAACTGTTTAAACTCCTTTCCTCAAAATGATGCTATGGAGCACTGCACACCAGAACAACTAGACACAAGAATAGTTTTTTCCCAAAAGCCATCACTCTGCTAAACAAATAATTCCCTTAACACTGTTCAACTATTTACAAAGTGTACACTACTACTATTACTGTTAAACTTCTCACCTCTCCTTCTCACCCATCCCCTCCCACTTGAATGTTTCCTAGTATGATTTGATTGTTGATTGTACCCTATGACTATCATTAAGTGTTGTACGTTATGATTCTTGATTCTTAACGAATGTACCTTTTCTTTATGTATACTGAGAGTATTTACACCAAGACAAATTCCTTGTGTGTCCAATCACACTTGGCCAATAAAGAATTCTATTCTATTCTATTCTATTCTATTCTATTCTATTCTATTCTATTCTATTCTATTCTACTCTCAGCAGCCCTGCTGGGCTGCTCCTGCCTGGTGTGGGAAAACTTGGCCCAGTTCACCAGAGCACCTCCCACATCACCAGCTTGCCAGGTCCCCCTTCGCCAGCGGTCATGCTGCCTTGTGTGAGCTCCGTGGCAACCATGCAACAGAATGAACGGGGGGACATCACCCATTCCTTTTTTTCATCTTAAAACCCTATCTTACCTGGCTGCTGAGCCCCTGGACTGTACACCTTTCACTGGACCAAGACACACAACTCAATATTATTCATGGAGGCCTCCCGGTGCAATGCTCTGCAGCAGTTTCAGAGCAAACCTCCACCTTCCTTGCACAGGATTGCAAGGCTGAAGGCTTCAGACAGAGCATTTTTGGGATATGCGTCTGTGCAGGGCTCCCAAGGAAAGGACAATCAGCAGGAAAATGCCCCCACCATTTTCCTGCTGATCGTTCTTTCCTTAAGCCCAGCACAGATGCATATCCCAAAGATGGGGGTTGGTGGGCTATGGGGAATTCTGCGCTGAAATTGACAAGTCCTAAAGTGGCTAAGCAGCTACCCATGCTGCTGCTGGCCTCGTCTCACTACCTAGCCACCAAAACAAATCCTTTGAATGTAACTGGACAATAGACATATTACAAGGGGAAAGAATGGGTAAAAGGGAAAATTAACTAGGGAATCTTCATGGTTAAACTTCAGTTTTGGCTTTCCTCTACCCACTTAATATTTAATAAAAGTATATCTTTCACAAAAATGGAGTCGAGGGTCTTTCTTTCCTGGGATCCTGGTTGGGGCAGGTGTGACATCAACACTATGAATTGTGTCCAAATGTTAATAATTAGCCAATGCAGCTCTCATAGTAGCAGTGTTATTATATGGGGAGACCTGGTTGTGTTCATAACTACTTGGGCTAGTTCCTCCTAAACTGGTCCAAATCATCTTTATGGATGGCCCTACGATAAGCAAATTCTGTCAAGCCTCAAAAGGCAGTATGAGGCCCTATGCTACAATCTTTTTAAGAACTCCAAGAAATCCCAATCAGTATAGCCAGAGACATATTTATTTGTTTGTATTTATTTGACTTGTATGTCGTCCATCTCACCTAGACCAATCTCAAAGGCAAACGGCTCACTGCATGCGAAAGTTCTTTAACCAAGGGCTAAATAAATATATATATATATATATATATATATATATATATATATATATATATATATAACATACATACATGTATATATATATATATCTAGATAGATAGATAGATAGATAGATAGATAGATAGATAGATAGATAGATAGATAGATAGATAGAGATATATCTTTGGTTATTCAGGTTTTCTCCCGCATAAAATTGGAAGTATCTAGGCAACGTTTTGATGAAGTCTCATTCATCATCTTCAGGCTTGTGTCTTCGGCTTTGTGCTTCTCAGAGTAATGTGAGCTTGCAGCTGCTTCTTCCTTTTAACTGCTAGTGAGGGTGTGACTTGATTGGGTGGTTGCTTGGCTGTATTCTGATTGGGTGGGGGTGTGTTCTCATTGGTTGGGGTCCTGGCTGTGCTCTGATTGGTTGGGGGTGTGTTCTGTTCAGGTGAGGGCTTGGTTGTGTTCAGGTTAGTCTTAGTTGCTGGGGGATTTGAGCTGGTGAGCTGTGATCCTGCTGTTTGGCTTCATGTTCATGCCACATCTTCATGGTGGGCGTCAGTTCGCTTCATGTATGGGTTGGAGGGGTTTGAAGCGAGTAGTGATGCAGCTGTGGTGCGGCTTCTGGTCCATGGTCGTGTCTCATCTTCTGTGTGGGTGTGAGTCTTCTTTCTACGTGGAAGTGTGGTGGTAGCATCTAGTGTGGCCCTCGTGGGTGTGGGTCTGGTGTCATTCTTCATGTTAGGTACTCATCTGTTCATGAGGGCGGGTTTCCAAATGGCTGGTAGGCAGGAGGTATAATCTCATTTATTCATGCTGTGTGGGCGTTTTTCTATCTCTATGGCTTCTCTGATTATTCTGTTGTTGAAGTGTTCGGTTTTATTTATTTATTTATTTATTTATATAAAATTTATATATATATATATATATATATATATATATATATATATATATATATATATATATATATATATGTGTGTGTGTGTGTGTGTGTATGTATATGTATGTATATGTATGTAATATATGTGTATATGTGTATATGTATGTGTATATGTATATGTATATATATATATATATATATATATATATATATATTCATATATATTACTACTTTTTTGTGGGTAGAAAGCAGGATCAAATATTAGCACTCGTTGGAGAATTGTAATGCAGTGATATACAGTAAATTAAATTGAAAGCATATCCAGGTTGTTTAGCAAGACTACAGAGTATTTACATTTTTTAAAAAATAATTGATGTCTTTTCACATAGTCTTCTAGCCCAAAAGAGCTACCTAAGGCCATATCTTTGAAATCCTGTAACAAATCACCTAATAATGTCGCTGATTTTCAGATACTTTTAATTGTCAAATAAAACAAAAGCCTTCAAAGTTCTTAAAGCATGTATAAGCCATAAAAATAAACCTTTTCCAAGGAAGCAAACAAGGAAGCAACTGTCCATCCTTGCTTCTCTAACCATGCCGTAAGATCATTGCCCCAGAATAACTTACGGTATGAATCTGCCTTCTCTGGCAGAGTTTTCAATACCAATATTTCCTAATTAGCAGAAGTTGGGACTTTCTATAACAAAGTTTGTTCTTTATGCTAAAATGAAAATTGACATTAGTTGTTCATTTTTCCTGCCTTTCAGGTGTTCTTTTTGTATGATTATTATTGTTAAAATGTTCCAAATATATCAAACTTGAATATAATTTGTTCTTTTTTCACAGCTTTGGTCTTTCACATTAATTTCTTTGCCTGTATTTTCATTCATTCTTATGGCTGTCATTCGAATACAATTTCCTCCAGAAGCCCAATCAAACTGTAAGTAATTGTTGATAGGCATTATAAGGATGAATCTATTCTTTTTATTCTTTGCATATTTTAACAAATATTTGCTCTGGTTTTGTAAATGCCAAAGTATGAGCCCATGGAAAGGGAGTCCTCAGATGAGGCACATTTTTCTTAATTACTATCCATCTTTAAATTTTGAAAGTAATGATGGCATTTGATTGCTTATTGTACCCTATGACTATCATTAAGTGTTGTACTTATGATTCTTGACTCTTGACTCTTTTATGTATACTGAGAGCATTTGCACCAAGGCAAATTCCTTGTTTGTCCAATCACACTTGGCCAATAAAGAATTATATCTTCTATCTAGATGAGATGTAATATGGAATTCCATTATGGCAGATATTAGCATGGTAGTCCTTTACAAACATATGACACATACCTGCCAGATCCTTCAGAGAATTTCCTCTCTGACCAATCATTTATCTGATTTCAAGGTGACAGAGTAAAACATTCTAGCAAGAACATGGAAAGATGCTGTGGCCACCTGGTTTGAGTGAATGGGAAGATGCCCCACTTTCTCCATGGTTCTCAGGAATCTTACAGGTCAGAACAGGAACATAGAATAATAGTGCTGGGGTTCAACCCCTTGTTCAAGGCAGGAGTCTTACCCATCCCAATCAAATGGTGAAACAGTTTTTGAACACCTCCAGTGTGTCAGGCCCCCTTCGGAGTCTGAATCTGCAGGGGAAGATGAGCTGGAACAAGAGCCAAGAGAGATCAAGAGGGCAGCTCCGTTGGCTTTGGAGGAAACTGGGGAAGGGCAGAGCCAGTCTGGCCAGAGCTTGTCAGGATTAGAAAGGCTTGCAGACAGGGAGGAGCAGGAGACAGAGCTCAGATGACAAGCAGGGACCATCCCCTCCTGATCCTAGAGCACGGAGAGAAGACGGAAGGCGAGATCAACACAGACTGAGCTGGCTTTGAGGAAGGAGAATACCCCTTCACAAGGCGCACCTGGGGACTAAGGCGCACCTGCTGGGGACGAAGATGTAAGGAAGTGCCAATGGGAGGGGCATTTGTCAGGGACAAGCATTGAACCTGTGGAGCCTTGTCTGTACTTGCCGACACTTGGTGATTACTGTGGCCACCTGCTCAAACCAGGTGGCCACAGCTCTGTCTTGCGGGGCTTGTCCGGTTTGCCTGATTTGCTGAACTCCTGGCCCTGGTTACAGTTTGGCTAACCTGGCTTACTGGATTGCTGGCCCTGGTTACTGTTTGGGTAACCGGGCTTGCTGGACTGCTCACGGCCACAGGCTGCTGAAGATGCACTGTGAGAGCTTTGCTCCAGGACTTGTAGTAAACGTGGGGAAGTTTGGGGAAAAAGTTGGAGCAATAAAGGGGAGTTAGACCTGATCTCTGACTGTGTTGCTTTCATGCCATGCCCAGGTCATTACACAGTGATCAGGCATTCACAACTTTGTAAGCAAATCATTCCATTGATTAGTTGCTCTTACCATCAGAATTTTTTCCCTTATTTCTAGGTTGGTTTTCTTTTTAACAAGCTTCAACCCATTACCTCTTGTCCTATTTTCTGTGCTTTGGAGAATATGTCAATTTTCTCTTTATCTCTGTGACAGTCCCTCAAGTACTGGGAAGACAGTTATCATGTCCCCCCCAATCCTACTCTTTGATATACTAGACCAGGAGTGTCAAACTCAAGATCATGGAGGGCTGCATCAAGGTTCTGGTTGACCTTGGGGGAGCCCTAGCTGGGGGTAGCAACCGGGAGTGTGTGTGTGTGTCACAGCCGGGGGGCATAGCCAGCTCGATGTTGCTCATGTCTTTGGGTGCCTCTGGTAGCCCAGGTGGGGCTGGGGAGATCCATTGTCTCCAGTGGAGGAAGGCGAGACCAGGGCGAGCACCAAATCCTTGACATATGTCTGTTTCAGATCAAAAAATGCTTAATAATAGTGGTAAGAGGACTCTGGTTTTAGAGTAGATTCACTGAAGTAAACAAGGCTTCATTAATCATATCTAGCTTAGCCCAGTTGCAGGCAGTACTCATTTAGCCACTGCCTTGTTTACTGACTGTTCACAGTTACAACAGCGAAGAAAATGTAACTTTTCAATCAATCCTCATATTTATATTCATAAATTCAGATCATAAGCACAGTGGCAGTTTCATTTAACAACCACTTTATTAACAACTGAGTTACTGGTCCTTTATATTTCAGTAGATCCATTGTAAATACTGGAGGCAACCTTTGGATTTGAATGAAGTTGGATTAATTTTAATTTAATTAATTTAATTATTGTAAAGTAATAGCATTGTCAATTATTTATGTGCACCTATAGTCCATATTTTCACTAGAATTATTTGTAGCAAGAATCCAAGATGAGAAGTACCTTTGCACCAGCAGGCCAGTTTTCTTGTAAATTTCTACACTGAACAAGTCTTTGCTTGTTTTTAAAAAGTGTTCTTCATTTGTACCATTTCTTTTTGTGTATGGTTCTATTTTTTTTTTGCCAGAAACCTTTCCATATTTTTTTTAAAAAAACAGATAAATATTTTTTCACTAATTCCCATAGGTGTATCATTTTATTTCATTCTTTTCAGGTTACCTGGCCCCTCGGAATCTTCCCAGCACAGGTTTCTTGCCATTTCTCCAAACTGTGCTTTGCAGTTCTGATGCCACATGCAAAAGTGTACCATATACTCCTGAAGATCTTTTGCCCAAATTGAATATTTCACTCAAAAGCAGGTAAAAAAAGTTGCGTGGCTTCCTATGTGTGCGCTATATTGTATATGATCATGCTAATTAAAATGATGAAACATGGAGACCACTGGCCTAATCCCCACAGAGAGAATCATCACCTCTTGGATGTTTAACCTCAGATTCACATGCTCTTTTCTAAGAGGAGAAATTCACTTCCTGGAGGAGCAATCAGGTACACGAGCTCTTTCAGAATTGGCCTCTAGCAAAGAAATCTGGACCAAGATTTTTGAGGTCTACATTCTCTTGAAAGCACAGAGCAGCTTGAAACCAGGCAGGATCAAAACCAAAAGGGAATCCCACTAAGGACTTGATCTCTTTAAAACTTGGTTGAAATTTGAAATATGTTAGTATGGACCACTTTCCCCAAGTAGTGAAATATGGAATAATGTTGGATGTGTCTCTCTTGGTCTATCTCAGGAAAATGAATTCAGGACTTCCAAAATGAGATCTCGCTGTATCCCAGATTTGCTTCCTCTGTTTACTTCTCATTTGATAATAGAGCTGGATATCATTTTTACCAACAGGCATCTCACCCTTGACACATTCATTTTCCTTATAGCAATATACTATGTTGAATGCTATTTTTTACCTAAAGCTTATCATTATATGAAATATTAGAAAATATTGTAGAATATGCACATTTGCATATTCTTAATTCTATTGAGATTGCTAAAATAATTCTTGCAGACAACGGAAAGAGCCTAAATAAATGTCGATGTGGTCACTAAGAGTCAACACTAATTTGACGGCACATTATCTATCTACCTATCTATCATCTGATCAATATAGTTTGTATTTCAATAAACATTCATTTCTGACAAACTGAGTTTGTTATTAATATGCTTAATTTATATATAAAAGCAGTAGGAAATTAAATACAAAGTAGAAGAAGCCTCTTCTTGCTTCTTTTCTTAACAGAAGACAGAGAAGTTCTGCTAGCCAGGCAGAGGAGAGAAGCCCATCATCCCAGAGTGCTGATGTCCTCCAAAATAGGAATCATCCATTGGGTAAGTTATTTAATTCACTATCATTAATAAATAATAATGGACAAAGAGTTCTGTGTAGGTAAAATTTTGTAAGCCTCTGTAATAAAACAAGAGCAGTTGGTTTTAATAATTATATCAGCACAATAATAGATTGGATCATGTGTAAACACTTCATTTAATAAATGATAATTTAGCAACAAGAAATCCAAGGAGACAGAGTGATGTGACGAGGAGGGTGGCAAACCAAATGTCAAGGTTCTGACTAACGAATCCAAGCAAATCAGAACCCTGAGACTGGAATCTTCTCAAATGACTTCTTTATTGGATATATCATATTGGCATGGTCAAATGTAAAACCAATTCTAAATCTTTCCCATGGTTTCAGTATAATTAAAATAGGAAATAACTTCCTCCCCAATTGTCACAGGTCATGTTGGCCAATTAGGTTAAGTGGGAGATTCTCCAGGCACTCCTCTTTGATTTTATCCGTCACCTGTGGAAATGACTTTGGTTCTCACAAGAAAACTCTTTTTTGTGTCTAGCAATGCATTCCATCCACCAACAGATGGCAAAAGCCTTTTTTTCCCACATTGCCCATCTCCTTTCGAGGTCAGTGAGCTTTCTGGAGGTGTATGCACATGGTTACAGGTTTTCCTCTTTATTTCTCTGGAGGAGATCTGCACTCATAGCTACATCACTGGCATTAGCCTGGATGATAAACAACTTCTCTGAGTTAGGGAGTTTTAGGATCAGCTCCTTCCCAAATAGCCACTTGAGCTTATTGAATGCCCCCTAGCATTTGTTGTGGTTTGCCAGCAGCCGGTGCAGACGGCAGTAGAATCGGGCAGTGGGTAAGAACGGGGACCAGTCAGGGAGTCTGGAGAAGATTCGGACGAGGGTCCTGCGTCCGATGCAGAGATGGGGCCAAGACCATCTGGGGATAGGGTGCTGCCTTTGGAGCCTTCGGAGTCTGGCAGCAGCGAGGCAGAGGACCCAGGGGAGCCTGTTCCCAGTGCATGTGTACACAGAGCTGCTAGAAGACGAGAGCAGCTGAAACAAAGGGGCACCTCGGGAGTAAGGCTGGGAGGTAATTGCCCCTCCCATAAGGTATAAAAGTCAGGCCAAGATGCTGATACCTTTACAGGAAGCAAAGTAGTTTGATCGGTTCAGTTCCCAATGGTGCAATAAAATAAGTCTTGTTTTTAAAAGATGTGTGTGCGTAATTACGGTTTGGAAGCCTTGGTCAGAACAGTTTGCTTCCTGCCTAAATGAAACAAACCTTTAATGAGACATGGAACAGCTTCATGCGGAGAACGCTTAGCTTCAACAGCAGCTGGCTTTGCAGGCAAACCAATTAGGCCAGCTTCAAGTTCATGCTGCTCCACCTCCTCCTAGAAGGAAATGCCCGGTGGCTGTGCCTGATAAGTTTGATAGCAACCAGGCTATATTTCCAGTGTTTTGGGGACAGTGCTAGCTATTTATTAGCTTAACAGCAGAGGACTTCCCCACTGACTGGGATAAAGTGGGGTTTATAATTAGCCTGCTCTCTGGCTCTGCAGTTCACTGGGCCACACCTTTGTTGGTCCAGGGTTGTCCTTTGTTGGATGACTTTAGGGGGTTTTGTGATCACCTCCATTTGTTGTATGAGGACCCCATAAAAACACAGACTGCTGCCTGTCATCTGAAGGAACTGCAGCAGGGCCAGCAACCCCTGAAGGAATGTCAGTGAGTTCCGGTGGCTTAGCCAGGATTCAGCCTGGAGCGAGGCTGCCCTCATGGACGTGTTCCAGGATGGGTTGCAAGATGAGCTGGTTCGGGTGGATTGTCCAACAACCCTCAATGCGCTTGTTCATCTGTGCCTCAGGATCGATGCCCGCTTGCAGAGATGGAACAGTCATCATGCCTCCCAGGAGACTTCTGTGGTACCTGCTGTACGTGAGAACCCGGCTCCATGGGAGGAGCCCATGGACCTAGGTGCCTCCAGGCCCCACCTGTCGGTGATGGAGTACAACAGATGGTGTGCAGGGGCGTTGTGTTTGTATAGTGGAGAACCTGGGCACATGGCTGCTTCATGCCCCAAGAAGCATTGAGGGGCATCAGCCCCTGTGCCTGGTCCCTAGCCAAAGAAAACCCTGTCACAAAACACCTGGAGCCTGAGCTAGGGGAGACCCTGGGCCAGGCATGCACCAGCCTCGAGTCACGCCCAGCGGACATGGATTCTGGACCCCCTCAGTATTTGATCCTGGCAGCACAAGTTTTTCTGGCTGGTAGCCCACAGGGGATTCCGGCGCACACCCTGGTTGATTCTGGTGCCACCACAAGCTTCATGGATGCAGTGTTTGCAGCCCAGAATACAGTCCCTCAGTGCCATCAATGGCTGGGTGCTTTTGTCTGGGCCTATCAAGGCCGCCACGCAACCCTTGCGCCTGACCATCAGCTTGCATGAGGAGGACATTCAGTTCTACATTATTTCCGGTCTGCATTTCCCCATGGTCTTGGGCTTGGCATGGCTCAGGATGCATGATCCCCAGATCTACTGGTCCCAGAACTTGATTATGTTCCTGAGCCTGCAATGCATGGACCACACCTGCCAAGTCTGCGCAGGACAGTTGCTGAGTCCACCTGGAGTGTCCATGCCTTCTGAACTAGTGGACTGTGGATGTGTTCAATGAGCAGGAGGTAGACCAATTGCCCGCACACCATTCCTATAACTGTCCCATTGATTTTTCGCCAGACACGCCCTTCCTCGTGGGTCGTTTGTATTCAATATCGGACCAGGAGTTGGCTGCATTGAAGGACTTTTTGGACAAGAATCTCACTTGGGGTTTTATCCAGCCCTTATCATCACTACGTCTGCCCCAGTTCTGTTTGTTAAAAAGAAGACTGGTGACTTGAGGCTTTGTTGCAATTACTACAAATTAAACGCCATCACGGTGCGCAATCGGTATCCTCTGCCCTTGGTTCCTGAACTGATGGAGAGCCTCCAAGAGGCTACAGTGTTCACCAAGTTGGACCTGTGCAGAGCATATAATTTGGTGTGGATCTGGCCCGGAGATGAGTGGAAGATGGCATTCAGTACCAGGTACGGGCATTTTGAACACACAGTCGTGCCGTTTGGGTTGACCAATGCTCCTGCTGTCTTCCAACATTTTATGAATGACATTTTTCAGGACCTCTTAGATCAATTTGTTCTGGTTTACCTTGACGACATTTTGATCTATTCAAACTCGAGGGAGAGTCACCTGCACCACCTGCACCTGGTTCTGCAGTGGCTCTGGGAGAACCGCTTCTACATAAAACTGGAGAAGTGCCAGTTCTTCCAGTTCACCATTGAGTTCCTGGGGCATCGTATCTCTCCCAATGGTATTTCAATGGAGCCGAGCAAGGTCGAGTTGCTGCGTGGTTGACAAGCTCCACAGTGAGTGAAGGATGTCCAGCGATTCTCGGGTTTGCCAACTATTATCAGACCTTCATCCCTGGCTTCACTTCCCTGACCATACCCCTCACTCAGCTCCTCCAGAAAAAGGTCCAGTTCCGGTGAAGTGCTCCTGAGCAACAAGCGTTCCAGGCCTTGAAACAGGCCTTCATGAAAGACCCTATCTTGAAACATGCTGATCCACACCGTCCGTTCGTGGTGGAAGCAGATGCGTCCAATGTAGCACTCGGAGTGGTGTTACTCCAGGCTCATGCATCCGGTGGTACCCTCTTCCCTTGCGTGTATTATTTGCGGAAGCTCAGTTCTTTCAAGCACAATTATACCATCTGGGAAAAGGAGCTACTGGCCATTAAGGTGGTGTTTGTGGTCTGGAGGCATCATTTGGAGGGATGCGACATCAAGTTGAAGTCTGGACAGATCACAAAAACTTGGAGTTGTTGAAGGCCAACTGGAAACTGAATCAACAGTAGATCCAGTGGTCCCTCTTCTTTGCCCAGTTTAATTTCCATGTCACTTATAACCCGAGTGGTTGCAACCGAAGGGCAGATGCACTCTTTTTTTTTAATATAAATTTTTTATTAATTTTCAATAAACAAACATACACAAACAAAACACAAAACATGTAAACATAAAACTTCTTTTTGGAAAGCGGCTTAGTCCCGGGTTACATCTTTTTATACAGACATAAATCAAATTCATGCTCACATTGTATACCATTTCATATCTTATTTATCATTCTACATTTTCTATATAGCTTCTCTCCTCTTTTTACTCTCTTAATTCTATCTTATTTATTTCATCTCAATTTAAATCATTATGCTTGTATGATTTATCTGTTCTATTTCAATTATCTATTATCTTTTCTCATTAACACAAAATTTCTCCTGTAATCACTGATTGAAGTATGACGCCTTTATATCTTTCCCCTAAATTTAACACTTAAAATAATATATAGTTTTCATTCTGATTCTGCTTAGTACATTCTAAAGCTACATACTATATTTTAAAATAGAAAAAAATGATAATTTTATAATATAGTTAAAACAATAATCCATAGCAAATTAAACTCTATCATTAAATCTTAAGCATTTTACACATTCTTATAATCATATAATGTTCCAGTTTTCTAAGCTTATTTCAAATACAAATACAACAATATAGTCTTATGTACTTTTGCAGAATCTCTTTTAAAATTATATTTTTACCCATTATCTCTGAATAAATCCTGTTTCTTTACATCTTATTTCAAACCTTTGTAACTTCTCTTCCTTTTCCCCCCCTCCTTCCTTCTCTAATCTAGCCTTTTTACCCCCCACCGTCTCTTGATCTCCACCCTCTTAATCTCCATCCTCCTCTGTATTCCTCTTTTCTGTTGCTTTCTGACATTGTATCGATTTTTCACCTTATTTTTCCCTTTTTTGGTTGTTTTTTTAAGTCTTAAATTCTCCATTCTCTTTCCCCTCTTTCCCTTTTCTTCCCCAACTAAAGTTGTTTGTTCATTAAAGATGGCTTCTTCATCCCAGCCTTCTTGTTCTTGTAATTGCTGATAGGTAGAAATCGCCATTTCTAAAAAATGAAAGACAAAAGAGCCCTTCCCTTCTTGTTCCTCTTCTTTCAGCTTTTTAAATTCCATTTTCAGTTCATCAACAAGTAATGCCATAGTGAAAAAGTTTTTAAAACAACCCAAAAGTTTTTAGTCTTTCAAGTAATAATTTCCAAAAGTCCCAAAGTCACAAAGCAGTCCAAATACACACAGTCTGTTTCATTTAGCACTTTCTTCTTTTTATACTTTCCTTTCCTGGGGTACAGTTCAATTGCAAAGTTCAAAAAGGTATCTTTTAGAAGTCTTGTTACAATTTAACTCTAATCTTGATAAGTTCCAAGCAGCCTCCTCCAGCAAAAATCTTAATGGTTAATTCTTTTCCTCTCCCTTCCCTCTTATAGCAAAGAGTAACAAAAAGATTTTTTTTTTCAATGTTCAGAAATCTTTAATGTCCCCTTGGCTTTTACTTTCAAATTTAATTACCTGCTGGTGCCAGAACAGGGTTTTTCCAATTTCCATCTGCTATCACCGTAAGGAAGGAGAGTGAAAAAAAAAAAACCTTTCCCTTTTAACTTTCCTCCGCCGCTTTTCCCAATCTTCTTAGGAAATGATGTATCTTTAACAAAATTGAAATTCCAGGGTATTTAAATGCTACTTATTATCCCGGTCAGCCAGAACTTTCACTTTTTCAGCTTCCTCCTGCACATTCTTGTCCAGATACAAAGCTTCTTTGTGGCGGCCATTGCTGACCACTGCTCCACTGCCTTTGGAAAAGGGAGTTAAAGCCAGCTGAGGAAGGGGGTTGCGATTTTCCCAGACCCCTGCTGGATCTCCCCTATCTTCAGTTATCTCTACGGGATAACTATTAGCCCCCAAATCCGGCTGGATCGGGGGCACTCCAGGGGCGAGCGCAGCAGAAACCACGCACGATCACAGATTCCTGCCACTGCTGAAGCCTTACAAACTGGAAGATCAGGGCAGATGCACTCTTGTGGAAACCCAAATACTCAGGTACTGAGGATCAACTCCCACTCTGGATGGTTCTGCCCGTAGAGTCTTTCTCTGCAGTTCAGGAACCAGTGGACCTACAGGCTCAGATACAGGAGGCACAGTGGCATGATCCTTGGGTGGATCAATGGAAGCAAGAGATGGGGCCCAACTCTCCATGGTTGTTCACTGAGGAACTCTTGTAGTACTGCAACAGGTTCTATGTACCAGTTGGGCCACTCCGGGTACTTATCTTGTTGCAGTGCCATGATAATCCTGCGGCGGGGCACTTTGGCCTCTTCAAAACTTTACATCTCGTGCCTCAGACTTTCTGGTGGCCTCGACTACGACACGACATCCAATCCAATGTCATGTTCTGTATGCTATGCTGGCAGGTCAAGTCAGTGACGGGGGCTCCCCCAGGACTGCTCCAGCCCTTGCCGACACTGGAGAGACAAGAAGGTCAACCATCAGTACTTTGGCCCATTCCCTGTGGAGGCAGTTATCAACCTGGTCGCCTACTGCCTGATCTTGCCTCACTCACTACTATGTGTCCATTCCATTCTCCATAAATACCTCCTGGTTCCTAAACAGCCAGCCTGTCCGCTCCACCAGCCTGACTGTCCCCAGCCAGCACCATGTGATGGAGATGAACTGCCTAAGTATGAGGTCATCAGCATTTGGGACTCTCGGTTGGCTGAAAAGGCAGTTCCAGTACCTCATTGAGTGGAAGGGTTATGGACTGGAGGATTTCACATGGGAAGATGTGACTTCTGTACATGCCCTTGCTTTGCTGGATGCATTCCACACCCAATTCCCATCACAGCCACATCAGGACCATCAGACCCAGGGGAAGGACCCTGCAGTGAGGGATAGTGTTGTGGTTCGCTGACAGCTGGTGCAGACAGCAGCGGAATCAGACAGTGGGGAAGAACGGTGACCAGTCAGGGAGTCTGGAGAGGACTTGGATGAGGGTCCTGCATTTGATGCAGAGATGGGGCCAGGACCATCTGGGAGTGGAATGCTGCCTTCAGATCCTTCTCAGAGTCTGGTAGCAGTGAGGCAGAGGACCCAGGGGAGCTTGTTCCCAGTGTGCGTGTGCAGAAAGCTGCTAGAAGTTGAGAGCAGCTGAAACAAAAGGGGCGACTCGGGAGTAAAGCTGGGAGGTGATTGCCCCTTCCATTAGGTATAAAGGTCAGGCCAAGATGACAATACCTCTACAGGAAGCAAAGTAGTTCGATCGGTTCAGAGTCATTTTGGAAGCTCTTCATGCTTTGGTTGGTTTTTTTTTTTTTGTACTTCATTTGGTTTCTTTTCCAGTTCATTTGATATGTGTTTTTGGCAGCACTTCACAGAACTGAACCGTGTGTGCTTATCTCAGGGGACTGTTTGAAATTAATTCCAGCTGGGAATGCAAACAATTCCCAATGTTGCATTAAAATAAGTCTTGTTTTTAAAAGATGTGTGTGCGTAATTATGGTGTGGAAGCCTTGGTCAGAACAGCATTTCATAGCCCACTCTAGTGGTTGGCCTGGCCCCTGCTTTCCCTGTCTTTAGTAGTTCAGTGATTGGCAAGGTTGTCTTGGCAAAGGAGGGAATGAACTGCCAGTAGAAGTTTGTGAACTTTCCAGAAAGCTTTGTAGTTGTTTGCGGGTTCAAGGGGGTTGCCATTCCAGGATGGCTTTTACCTTTCCTGGGTTCATCTCTCCCCCTGTCTCCTCAATGCTTGATACTTGATATCCTAGGTAGTCAAGGTGGGTCTTATGGAATTCACATTTAGACAATTTGGCATACAATTTAGGCAATTGTGACATTTAGACAATGTAGACATTTTCCACTTGCCCCCCGCTTTTAATACTCACTCTTTAGTATGCCTCCCTCAGGTCTGGCTTAGTGAAGATTTTCCCCTAGGCCAGAAGGGCTAGCATGTCCTTCATTAGGGAGAAGGGGGTACATGTTATCCACACACATTTATCCCCTTAAAAGCAACGCACAAACTCATTGTCCCATCTTTCTTTTCTTTGAACAGTACTGGGGCCACCATGAGGGACTTTGCCAGCTGGATGAAACCCCTAGAAAGTTTTTTTTTTTGTCAATGAAGTCATCTCCCTTGGGGTGATGGAGTACATCTTTGGTTTGGGAAGTTTAGCTCCCAGCAGAAACTCATGGGCATAGAGGATAGGAGGTAGCATGTTGCCTTGTTTCTCACTGAATACCCCTGCTAGGTCCCAGTACTCTTTGGGAATTTGGGTTCTTCCTCTTTATGATTCTTTATAATTTATCCCAGGCTTTATATTGTAATGATGAAGTAAAGCATTTTCTTCTTTCACTTACAGGGATACTTGATTCAACATTCAATCTGAAAGTTTTTATTGAAAATATTTCATCACCAACCAGCTATGACAAAATATACTTGCTTAATGATATTCTCACTTTAGCAGAGGTAATTGTCTATATATTGTCATCTTTAAATGCCCCCTTTTACCTAAAGTTAATGTAGGTATATACATTTTAATGTTTTTATGAAGAAATAAAATAAATATTTTAGCTTTAAAAAGCACCCAAATGTCATTTGTTTATACTCCCATGTGTACTGAATATAGATAATGCAAAAATGATAATTCTGATCATCAAATAAAAACAAAATAATTTATATTAGTGGTGTAAATAGTACAGCATGAAACAAATTTATTTGTATTTAAACTTAAAATAACTGAAACCTTAACCATCCTGAAGAAAGCTAGGACATCTAATCTTCTAGTAGATTCAAACTTCATGCTGGTTTTCAAGTGAAACATAAAATAAGAGAAAAAAGTGTATATTGCTAAAAGGCTATATGCATCTGGAAGCTACCTGAAATAGTAGATGACTGAACGAAGTATTCTATACAGTAGAAGAATCAATTGTGTTCATCCACCAGGAAAGCCCACCATCTGCTGGTTTATCGGTAATGCAACAGCCATCCCATTTGTAGAGCTATTTATTACCTCCCTCTCTTCAAATAATAGAAACGATTGATTGGATTGGATTTATAACCAACCTTTTGTAAGAAGCTCATGGCAGCATTATATAGTGCTCCATCTTTGCTTTAAGTTTCCATATCTTTCCAGCATTGTTGAAGTTACAACCCAATAGATCCTTGCTTTAAAAAAAAATATTGTTTTTTTTAGCAAAGGACCATTCCAATGTCAAGTAGTTGTTATTTTAGAAAAAAATTCCAAGTTGCAAAGTTTGGACTGGATGAAAGTTTTCCACTGGATGAAATTCTAGTTATTTTATGAAATTTTATGGTTATCAGAGGCAGGCACAGAAGTAGTGATTCTAAGACTTTTGAGACTTCTAAATACAGTATTTTTACTTTGTTCAAATGAGCTTTCCTTGCACACAGACTGAGACAAATATGCATAACTACATGTAAACAAGCACATGGAGTGTTAGTGGACTTTTGGGGTTGTGGGAAGGATTCTAGTAACTAGCTTCCTTCATTTTCATAAAATGGGATGTAGAAAACCTCATTCACAGACCTGGTGAGTTTGAGGGACACTGAATTATTTTCCATTTTGGAAAAAGAAACAGTTAGTGACATGGTTAAGTGAACCTGGCTTCCCCATTGACTTTCCTCATCAGAAGGTCACAAAAGTGATCACATAACCCTGGGACACTGCAACCATCATAAAAAGTCAGTTGTCAGATATTTTAATTTTGATCATGTGACCACGGGGATGCTGCAATGATCATAAGTATGAAGAACAGTCGTAAGTCATTTTTTTTGGTGCTGTTGTAAATTTGAGTGGTCACTAAATAAACTGTTGTAAGTCAAGGAGTTCTTGTATCATGTTCTTCCAAACATTTGATCAACTCATTTTAGAAAAACTGTATCTAGTCATACTGAACAAAATAATTTTATTTCATTACTTTTATATGCAATTTTACTAATTTGGATGCAGAAACAAAACTCTTCACAATCAAACCTTAAAGTTGCTGTCTGTGAGGTTCTATCAGTGAATGCATCTTTGCAAAGTCTCCTTTTGGAAACTCTTGGAACAAACATCTATCAGCCATTGTGCCTCAACAACATGTCTCTTCTGGAGTCATTTTTTCAAGAACTCAGAACTCATATTTCAAAAGTAAGTATCCATTCATCTCTCATTCCTTTTCTTTTTCCCTTCCTCTCCCTTTGAGGAGAATATACACTGCTCAAAAAAATAAAGGGAACACTTAAACAACACAATGTAACTCCAAGTCAATCACACTTCTGTGAAATCAAACTGTCCACTTAGTAGCAACACCGATTGACAATCAATTTCACATGCTGTTGTGCAAATGGAATAGACAACAGGGGGAAAGCATAGACAGTAAGCAAGACATCCCCAATAAAGGAGTGGTTCTGCAGGTGGTGACCATAGACCATCTCTCAGTTCCTATGCTTTCTGGCTGATGGTTTGGTCACTTTTGAATGCTGACAGTGCTTTCACTGTAGTGGTAGCATGAGACGGAATCTACAACCCACACAAATGGCTCAAGTAGTGCAGCTCATCCAGGATGGCACATCAATGCGAGTTGTGGCAAGAAGGTTTGCTGAGTCTGACAGCGTAGTGTCCAGAGCATGGAGGCGCTACCAGGAGACAGGCCAGTACATCAGGAGATGTGGGGGAGGTCATAGGAGGGCAACAACCCAGCATCAGGACCGCTACCTTTGCCTTTGTGCAAGGAGGACAGAAGGAGCACTGCCAGAGCCCTGCCAAATGACCTCCAGCGGGCCACAAATGTGCATGTGGCTGCTCAAATGGTCAGAAACAGATTCCATGAGGGTGGTATGGGGGCCTGATGTCCACAGGGGGGGTTGTGCTTACAGCCCAACACCGTGCAGGACGTTTGGCATTTTCACCACTGGCACCCTGTGCTCTTCGCAGATGAAAGCAGGTTCATACTGAGCACATGTGACAGACATGACAGGGTCTGGAGACACTGTGGAGAACGTTCTGCTGCCTGCAACTTCCTCCAGCACGACCGGTTTGGCAGTGGGTCAATAATGGTATGGGGTGGCATTTCTTTAGGGGGCCGCACAGCCCTCCATGTGCTCGCCAGAGGTAACCTGACTGCCATTAGGTACCGCGATGAGATCCTCAGACCCCTTGTGAGACCATATGCTGGTGCAGTTAGCCATGGGTTCCTCCTAATGAAAGACAATGCTAGACCTCATGTGGCTGGAGTGTGTCACTAGTTCCTGCAAGACGAAAGCATTGATGCTATGGACTGGCCCTCCCATTCCCCAAACCTGAATCCAGTTGAGCACATCTGGGACATCATGTCTCGCTCCATCCACCAACACCACATTGCACCACAGACTGTCCAGGAGTTGGGGGATGCTTTAGTCCAGGTGTGAGAGGAGATCCCTCAGGAGACCATCTGCCACCTCATCAGGAGCATGCCCAGGTGTTGTAGGGAGGTCATACAGGCTCGTGGAGGCCACACACACTACTGAGGCTCATTTTGACTTGTTTTAAGGACATTACATCAAAGTTGGATCAGCCTGTAGTGTTTAATTTTGAGTGTAACTCCAAATCCAGACCTCCATGGGTCACTAAATTTGATTTCCATTGATAATTTTTGTGTGATTTTGTTGTCAGCACATTCAACTATGTAATGAACAAAGTATTTAATAAGAAGTTTTCATTCATTCAGATCTAGGATGTCTTATTTTTGTGTTCCCTTTATTTTTTTGAGCAGTGTAATTTACTACATATAACTTTCATAAACTGCTTAGAAAAGAGCTCCCTTAATCCATTTTTAAAAAAATTTATCAGTTTTTCCACACTCTATCTATTTGGTTACAATGCATGTACAAACTTTAAGCTGGTTATTTTGTAAAAGAAAAAAAAAAACTAATAGTTATGGATGAAAGAGTCGCAATTATGCATCTGAAAAGAAGGAACAGAATTTCTTTCAGCTCAAGGATAAAGGCAGATGATGAAAAATATTGGAAGAAGTTGTTAAATAGAAACCTGCCCATGTGATGATAGATATGGATATTTAAATATTGGTCTGCTCTGTCATCGAGAAAAAACGGGTGTGAGTGTGGAGCCCACTATATTAGCTAGCAAATTACATAAATAAGAGATACTAAGCTCTCCTTTTCCTACGATTAGCTTATCTGAAATTCAGTTGATTTATGATAATCAATATGAGCTTAGTCAAAATAATAGAATCAAGGCAGCTGGAAGGGGTGTAAAGTCCTGCCTCGCCAGTCTTCTCAAGAAAACAGAATTCTTGAAACAAAAGCCATTTCAAAAGGAATTTTATTGGAAGATTGTGAAAGCAAGAAGATGTAGTCAGGAACTAAGATTTCCCATTCAAAATGTTAGATTAAACCATTGCAAACAGAGCCCCTCCCAAAGCCTAGTCCATCATCGAGCCAATCCTGAGGTATAAAGACGTTATGAGAAACTCAGGTTGAGAAAGTGATAATCTCCAGTTCCCAAGGCAATGCTGCCGCTCTTCTCCAGAGATGAGATGAGACAGATGGCTTGAGGCACATTCCGTTCCCCCCTCCCAAGATCCTGAAAGTTACATCAAGGCAAAGCAAGGAATAGAAACAGAAACCCCATACAGAGACCCTTCCCCAAGCCTCCCACCTGCCACCTGAATGACAATGTCCCTATAGAAATCTACACCAGACTCTTATCAAAAAATGTAAGAAACTGCAGTCAGGTGACCACGGGATGTACAGATCATTGTAAAGGTGAACCATTTACCAAATGCCCAAAGAGTGATCATGTGATGGGGTTGTGCAGTTGTCATAAGTCCAAAAACATCATAAGTAGCTCTGCTGAGGGGGAGGTCCATCAGTCATTAAGTGACCAGTCATAACTTCAGGACTACCTATACTCATACTGTATTTTAAAAGATGTTCTTTTGCTTCTCTTTCTAGTTACAGAAGGATCCTTCTTACCAGATGGGTTTTGTCCAGGAAGCTGGATCATTTTTATCACTAATCTCCCAAGTACAGAATGAAACTTCTATATGGAACCTCTTCCTGATGACTCCAGATATAATTCATGGTGCCACCGCAGTGAGAGACATGGCTGATACTCTTCACAGCAGGAAAAGGTAAAACAGATGGAAGCTAGAAACTGTTGTACACAGCATTTCACTAACAGTACTTTTTGACTGTTACACAAATGAAGCCAGTTTTGATGAACTGAGATAATTTAAGGGCTTTTTTCCCCCTTCTAAACATCAATTTGTGTCCAATTATTCCACAATGGATGGTGATTACTTCCATATGAAATTAAAGTAAGGTGGAAAAATTTGATCATTTTGTAGTAAATTTATAGACCACCATTATGATTTTTTAATGTATGGCGAAATTAAATTTGGCAGCAAAAAAGGCCTGCGTTATTATATTTATGAAGAAATATGCCTCCACTTTATAATGAATGGAACATTGAATCAAATGATTGCAGTTGTCCTTGTTTTCATTATCCCCCCCCCCCTTTTTTTTTTTAAATGGAGGCTGTTAGCTTTTGGTGGCATGGTTTCTCTAGCGGCTATCTCCTAGCAGCTGCCATTTTCTTTTCCTAAAATGCCTTAGGTAATGGTTAGAAGAAATTCATTTCTTTGATAGCTCCCATACTGTCAAATTCTTTTTATTGTGTGTGTGTGTGTGTGTGTGTGTGTGTGTGTTCAAGTCAGTACTGACTCCTCAACTGCCTGAAGAACCGCCCCCACCACACCCACAGTGTTGAAAATAAGAAAGAAGCATGTGGAAGAGAATCACTGAAATAAATATGAGAAACAAATTAATATATTCTGCAACATTTCCCCAAAAGCCTTTTCACATACAATTTCACTGGTGTTGCATTATATGCCACTGGTGAGAAAGCTGCTTTTAAACCAGTCCCTTCTGGGTCTTTCATGATACAGTAACATTTTATTTATAGCTGGAAAAGGTTAAAAATGGAGCATGGGACTGGTTATAAATTTAATGTGAGTGGAGGTTTTTTCCCTGCGGCTATGAATTCTAGTTCTTTCAGGATTTTTTTCGGAGACATTGTTCAAACACTTTTAAAAAGTGCATATCATAAAAGAGTTGAGCATGTCCCTTACATGGAAAACTGTGCTATGAGCCAGAATGGGCTCATTCCTGATTTCATTGCATCATCAGACTTTTCTTTTCTTGTTTTAAAGGCTATTTATGAAGAGGGATAAGAGTCACCAAATGATTTTAAATATGACCAGCTGGCTATCTACTTTGAACTGTTCAGAACAAGGTGAGACCAGTCCATTTATTGTACCTTATCAGAGACCTAAGTTACTTAGGTCATTTATTCATTTATTTTAGTTATCAAATTTCCATATCACCCATCACACTTGGTTGACTCTGGATGGTTTGCAAGTAAAACAAAATTATATAAAAGCCATAAAATAAATACTTAAGAACAAAATTAAAAACCAAATTGAAAAGAGTTAAATGGAACTATTGAAATGTTACTAGATGGAGGAAGTACCTTCAACCCACCAACCCTTCCCCCTCGTGCTTGCATGATAGACCCTCATGCCAATTGGCAGAGCCAAACCTTGAAGCTCTTCCAAAAGGCTAGGAGAGTGGAGACCTATCTGGTCTCTGGGACAAAGTGTTCCACAGGGCAGGAAACACTGGCAGAGAAGGGTCTCTTCTTAAGACTCCACCAGTTGAATTTCTTCAAGTGACGGGATCCACAACATACCTTCCCTGCTTATGTAGGTGGGATGAGTCAGTGAAATGAAATGGAAACTCCTGTAGGTAGATCCAAATCCTTGTATTACTAAATGTTCTTGCTTCAGGTCTCTTACATAGTTAATTGAATATGGTTCTTCCCAAAAACTTCCCCAAAACATTATTCAGCAAAAGAAATGCTGACATTGCTCTAAATATTGCAGCCAATGTATAAGATTCTAATTTTAAATATTACTCTGTTAAATTTGAAAACAGTTCCCTTCATTCATTCTTCCTGATGAACACTGGCAGTGATGTGTCAGTCCCAATTTATCTATCTAGATTTCTAAATAGGCAAACAGATACCTCATAATGATCTGAAACAACCCTGAAGACAAATATAAATCAGCTTAAGGTGGAATACATGCTTTGTACTCTCTGGAAAACCATAAAAAAAACCTCAGAGAGGCATTTATAGGTTTTTTTCAATGCTATTATTTTACAGGCAGAGAGCATAATGTGACTCAGGGATGTAACAAAATAATAGTACCCTCTCACAATTGAAAGATAATAATTAAAATTGGTAATTTAATTCATTTATTTGTTGGCTTGTTTTTGTAGATAAAAATAATTTGGCAGTAAATTACATTTGTGAACAACCTGATTTCTCGAAAAAGATTCTGATTTTATTTGACAGAATGAAAGTAGTTTTAAGGTGAGTTCTGAGTTATGCAAAGTTATTCTTTCTGTTGCTATAAAGTGTTACTTCAAAAGGAATGGAGAAACTACTCTGTTTTCTTCCAATCATTTGAGTATTTCTCTAGTTCCTCTTATATTGTTAAGAAAGCAGGTATAAAATATATATCAGTATTTGACTGAAATACAGATAATCCTCAACTTACGATAATAATGGAGCCTGACCATTCATATTGGAAATCATTGAATTCTTTATTGCCATTGTACATATATACACAGTATACATACAACGAAATTCACATAACACCCAGAGACCAGACCCAACATGCACACACACATGACAATCCCCAACCACCACCCCACCTGCCAAAAATTCCCCGCCTCCTAAAAACACACAAGCATCCACACAACAGACCAAGTAATACTGTCCAACAGTTCACTGATGGTGGTCCTTAAGTTCATTGTTAAGTGCAATTATAGGATAAAACCTATTCAGAAAACGTGTGGTCCGAGTTTTAATTGTTCTGTCTCTTCTGCCAGAAGGCAACAGTTTATAAAATTGTAAGCAGGATGGGAAAAGTCTCTGAGAAGGTTGTGCAACTTCCTCAAACAGCGAGATGCGAACATGTCGTCCAGGGCTGGTAGCTGGAGCCCGATGATAAATCAAGTATTACATTAAATGAAGTACATAATTAACCACCTCCCTGTCCCTGCTTTCCTAAAGCATTTGTTTAATTAATGCACAGGCCATTAGGTAGAGCATAATGTGACTCAGGGATGGGGCAAACAATGGGAGGCTTAGTCCAGGCACAAGCACACCAAGGAGGCCTCCCCCACCCTCTGAGATTTCCCACATTATCCCCTTGTATCCTGGGTTCCCCAAAACCCTAAGGGCCTCCTCCATACTCCACCTCAGCACTAATGCACACTTACCTTTTAAAGATATCCAGAATTCAGGAAGTTGGAGTAGAGAAGAACACTGTTGTTTAGGGAGCTAGGGATTCCTAGAATTCTTTAGCTCCCTGAACACCAGTGTAACATTCTACCCCTTTGAAAGAAAGAAGTTGCTTTGCTGAAATATTCCACAAAGCACGAACATTTCCTCCTCATGCTGGATAGAAAAGAGTGCATTTTGTAACCTTATTTGGCTGAGAACAATGCAGCTACTTTGGGTGTTGTGTAGATTTCACAACAGGCTGAAAAGGAGGCTGCTGGAATCCTCCCATGTGACTTCCTCCTTCGCAGCCTCCTGAGTTGTGCTAATCTTCAGAAGCTAAGTGTGGGATTGTGAGGGGTGGAAGAGAGCCATTTGGAATTTGGTGGGGAAACAAAGTGTCTTTGTTTGAAAACCTGTTAAGGCAGGATGGAGAAGGAACTAGATATGTTGGATGTGCTGCAGTGTCTCTGCAAGGTTAAGAATTATATAGAACCCAATCATTCGTAAGGTGAATATTCAGGTTGGTCCTATAGAATTTGGAACTTTGAAACAGGGTTGTTGTGTATAGGGGTTTTTTTTGGTGGTGGTGGGTGGGTCTGTTGTAACTTTGAACGGACAATAAATGATCTATTGTACTTTGAGGATTACCTGTATCAGAGGTGATATTCAGCAGGTTCTGACCAGTTCTGGAGAACCGGTAGTGGAAATTTTGAGTAGTTTGTTGAACCGGCAAATACCACCTTTGACTGGAGATTTTACGGTATCCTTCCCCTCCCACGCCTACCAAGCCACACCTACAGAACCGGTAGTAAAAACCACTGGCCTATATACACATGTAAAAGCCAGTGTTCACACAAGATCAACAGAAGAACTATACGTGTCTATCAAAAAATGAGTGCCATTATTTTTAATGTACTTTTTTATTTATAAACTAAATTCATGTATGACTTTAGCATATGATAATACACTTTATAAAATATATTTCAACAGAATATGCATGAAATTTGAACTGCCATGTTTCAATTGAATGTGGAGCTGCTGAAAATGCTCCCATGTGAGCTACTGTTTTCACCCTGATTGAAGCAGTAGGAAGAAACAGATTAACTCTCTCCTATAGATCAGCAATCATATCTTTTGCAGTACAGTACTGTAAGCATTTAAGAAACATCCACTGACATTAATAAAAGCTATTAACAGAGTTTTAAATTTTTTATAGTTTAAAGAGAGGTTTGGCTAGAAAAGAGGAATTTGGGAACTAAAAAGGCGGGAGTGCCTTGGAAGAAGACAAAAAACTGGGTCAGAAACCATGAAAAACCATATCTGGAATTCTTCATGTTTCATTGGAATCTTATTTAAAATCAGTCATAAGCATAAGCCTTATCTTTAATAGCAAAATATGATTTGTTAAAAATAGAAGCAAACAAGGTGTATGGAAGAGGTTGTTGGGAAGACAAGTTATAAAAACACTATTGGAAAGGGGAAATAAATTTCATGGCATTTCATGGCATTTTCATTTGCTTTGTTCTGTTATAAATGATGCACTCTGTATCTTTTTATTACAGGAATCTTTTAGGTCTTGATTTTGCTGATGAAGAACTTAAGACTGGCCATTTTTTAAAGGATTTCAAAAGAAATACAAAATCTCAGAATAGCTTGAAGAAAATGCCATTATTTGATTTAAAAGAAACTCAAAATATCCACAATTTAAACAGGAACATCAGGGATATCACATTTTTAAATAATATTATTTTTAAAGCCAGAAAGGCATGGCAAACTGTTAAAATGGGTACTGTCCTCAAATTCTTTTTCCTGCCTGAAAAATATAGAAAATACTTAACTTCAGTGGAAGAAGTGCCATCATTAGTAAACTTTCTGCTTAAGCCTGCAACAACTGACAATTTTCCTGAGAAGCTTTTGGAACTTCAGAAAATCTTTAGTGTCATAACAAATAGCAGGACTAATCATAACTACCTATTGATCTCTTCCCTGACCAACCTGATGCAGAAAATCCAAAATTCCATTAATGAATCTCAGTGGAATGAATTCAACATTTATTGGCACATTGTTGAAAAACTGAGGTCTGCAAAATGGAGTGATACAGACATCCTTATATATAGACAGATTTTAGATACATTACATGACAATCTGTATGTCAACCATGATAATTTTGGACTTCCTTTGAAGAAAGAACTAGAGCAAATGATTAAATTTGTAAATCACTTATTGAAAAAATATGATGCAGGGAGCATCAAGGGAACAAATGTTTCAATGGTTTTAAATACTATTTTGAAAAGTTTACAAGTGTTAGAGGACCTGGAGAAAAAGTACATCAGCGAATTCTTTATTGTTAATCCACTAATGAATACCAACAACGAAACTGTACAGAAATTATTTCAGTTAATTATGAAGGGTATAGAGATACTTTCTGATCCCAGTCAGATAGAAGCATTTAATATTAACAAAACAGATTCCCTTCTCAGATTTTCACAAGCATTATCTTTACTGGATTTATATATGACTCCAGTGTGGCATAATTCTTCAATACAAGCAAAAATGTTGCAACTCTTGTATTTAGCACCAAGCCTTCTTCAAATGGAAAACATTCAGGCTGACAACAGCCTCTCAGACTGCACTGTCAAAGATTTCCACCTCATTACAATTGAAGTGTTTTTCAATAATGCCACACTAAAGGAAGCCTTAAGTAAAAGAAAATGTAATTTTCGTTTCTCTTCTCTGGATTTTGAAAACCAAACAACCTATCATTATATGTTTACCCAATTGTTTCAGCTTACAACAAAAAGTCTCAAACCAGCATCACTTTTTGAAATAATCCAGGGAAACAAAAGGAAACACTTCGCAGGTGAATTTCAGTGTCTCATCAGATTATCAGAAGTTTCATCCAGTTTTCTGTCTAAATTAATTGGACTCCATAAATACCAGAATTCCTGGATAGAAAAGATTGATAAAAATCTAAATGCCTTTCCTCTTGATCTGTCTCAACATAATCTGACTTGCAGAGAACCATTGCTTAGCAATATAATTGACAAAATTTCTGCTTTATACATTCAGAGTCCTTTTATTTTTAAAGAAACAGTAGCAGATATTAAAAATATCCTGGATAGCCCATCATTTTGGAATCAAACATTCGTGCCTTTTTTTTTGCTACATAATAAACATCAAAAGATTGTAGCAAAGATTTTACAAATGAGCAAAAGTGTTCATCAATCGAAATGGAGTAATTTTTCAGAGATCTTGAGCGAGACCGTAGAAATATTGCACTCGAAACAGAATGTGACAAATACAAAGCAGTATATTCAACTGCTAGAAATGTCCAGAAAAGCAGTAATTCTTGTTGGCATTGGATTAGCCAACAAGGAAAAAGAAACATACAAGCTTCTTGAAACTTTAAGCTGGGGCATGAAAGTTTCTTCTTTAGAAGAGGTATTAGATATGTTCAGATTGTTCCTAAATTCCAGTTCTGGCATAGATTATAAAACTTATTTTAGAAAAAATATGAATACTTTTTTATCACCTAACGATGCTCTTTTTCAAAGACTTTTCTACAATAATCCTCCAGAACAAATCAAACACATATTAAACAAAACTACAAGAATGTTGAATGAATTGTTTTTAAATTGGATCAACTTAAAATTTACAATGATATGGAAAACTATCCACAAGATAATATCTATAGCAACTACCCAATTTCCAGTGGAAATACCATGGGCTTTTAATTCAAAAGAAGAAATTCCTTTGACATCTTCAGACTTTTTTCTTAAATCTTCAGTAATAAAAGACATTCTGAAACCATTCCTCACCCCTCAGAATAACTATCATAGTAAAACAAATGTAAATCTGATTACTTATCTTTCACAATTAGTGCAAAGAATCCAAAATACCGCTAAAAAATCCTGGTCAAATGAGTTGAAGGCCTTTGTAAATATTCATAGAGAACTACGGCCTGTAATGTATAGCTCACTTTTTTTAAGTACATTATATAAACATTTTTCTTTACTGAATAATGCTTCTGACCTTCATTTTAACTCAGAACTGCAAGGATTAGCTCAACTTTTACCCTACGTACTACCAAAATATAATGAAGAAAACCCACATATTAACACTTCAGAACAAATTAATATTGCTGTTAGGAAGCTGTTATTTCAGCAAAGGTTTGTGCATCAATTTATCATCAGTCAATTAGAAACCATCCTCCCATTGGCTAATAATAGCCACAAAATCTTTGAAAATATTTATGACATATTGAATCAAGGAGCAATGATACTTTCTGACAGCAAATTGGAAGAAACTGAGAAAGGAAAAATTGCCACCTTGTATGGTTTTTCACAATTTCTGTTTCAAAAGGAGTTCAGTGAATCTTTCTTAGGGGATAGAAATGAAACAAAAACAGTGGATATCTTATATTTAATTCTAAGTCCATTATTACATAGTTGGACCAACAAAATGGGAGAGCCACATAATTGCAATGCTCAAGATATAATTCACATAATTTTTCAAATGCTGTTTAGAAATACCACTCTCTCTGAAGTACATAACCCAAACCATTGTGAACTGCTTTTCTCTTCTATGGATTTTGAAAAGAGAACAAATCAAACATTTATTGACTTCTTCCTTTTCTCCATAAAAAATTTCCAGCAGACAAAATTAACAAATCTTTACCAAAAAAATAATGTGCATTTTTCAAATGATTTATTATGCATCATCAAATCACTACAATTTTCTTCTGGCTTGCTTTTGAAAATGAATATACTCTTTGATTTCCAACATCCTTGGATACAGGAGATGTATGCAACTTTAGCAAAAATTTCCAAACAATTACCATTAATTAATTCAACTTGTTTCATCCCAGTTCTTGATGGTATAAATGATGTTACTTATAACCCTTCAAAAATTCCCTTGCTGTTTTCAGGTTATGAAACACAATATTATATACAAAATTTCATTGACAAATTAATAGACTGGAATGAGTTAGCAATACTCTTTAAGCAGCTTCAAGATTGTACATATTTGAACATTCCTCTGAATGAAGCCACACAAAAAAATGAAGATGAAATCTCTATTCCATCTAAAAGCAATTTTTCACAGATTTGGGCTATGTTGTCCAAATGGTACCATACAGAAACTGAGAATGCAAGATATGGCTTTGAAATGATGGAGAAAGTTCTGGATAACAACAAATCAGTTCCAGAAATATTTAATGTCAGTATTTCTATTTTAAATCATTTGGATTTGCTAAAGGAGTTTAAAGCAAATCCAGATCCAAATTTTCTGTCAAAAAGAACTAAGCTGCAATATAAATTTGATCGTATTAGGCACCCTTTTCTGATGATTGCAGAAACAGTTCTAAACAAGACATTTTGGAAGGAATGGGAACAAGCGCAATCTCCAAGCAATTTGATTGCACGGTAAGTAATGTGTTTCATAATTAGTTGAATGAAGAGAAATTCATTCTCTTCTTTTCAGCAGAAAAGAAACATTTTTGAGATGAAGTTGACATGAGAAATAATATTGTATAAAATGTTCAGAATGATGCAGATGTCAGGATTCTGGCAGGGCAGAATTATTGATGTCTGGTTCATAATTCTTTTTAAAAATGTATATTTATGCATTATTGACAGGATGACTTTACTACAGAGCAGAGAGTGTTCATATATACTGGTACACTTGAGTATCTCACATGATTGTCAAAATTCATTTTCTGATCAAATAGAAATTGTTCTATTTCCTCTTTGTTTTGAGTTAGATCATAGAATAACAGAGTTGGAAGGAACCTTGGAGGTCATCTAGTCCAAAGGTAGCATTCTCCCTCCTTGCCACTCAATCTGCACACATTTTATAAAAATTGAGTTAAAGGGGAGAGGAAATGATTACAGGTAGAGAAAGGAGAGTTAAAATGTTGTCAGATTAACAGAGTTGGAAGGGACTTTGGAGGTCATCTAGTCCAACCCCTGCCCAAACAGGAGACCCTACACCATTTCTGACAAAAACAACAATCCAATCTCTTCTTCAAAGCATCCAGTGGTGAAGCTCCCACAACTTCTGAAGGCAAGTTGTTCCATTGGTTGATTGTTCTCACTGTCAGAAAATTTCTCCTTATTTGTAGGTTGAATCTCTTCTTGATCAGTTTCCACCCATTATTCCTTGTCTGGCTTTTGAATGCCTTGGAAAATAGCTTGACCCCTTCCTCTCTGTGGCAGCCCCTCAAATATTGGAAGACTGCTATCATGTCTCCCCTGGTCCTTCTCTTCACTAGACTAGCCAGGCCCAGTTCCTGTAACCATTCTTCATGTTTTAGTCTGCAGTCCCCTAATCATCCTGGTTGGTCTTCTCTGCACTTTTTCTAGAGTCAACATCTTTTTTATAGTGTGGTGACCAAAACTGGTTGCAGTATTCTAGATGTGGTCATGTTAAGACTTTATAGAGTAGCATTAGTACCTCACTTGATCTTGATTGTATCCCTCTGTTAATGCAATTTAGGATTGTATTGGCATTTTTGGCTGCCGCTGAACACTGCTGGTTCATATTTAGCTAATCCAATACTGCTCAAGCAGGAGACTGTATACCCTTCTGGCTAAGTTGTTGTCCAATCTCTTTTTGAGAACTTCTAGTGATGGAACACTCACAATTTCTGAAGGCAAGCCCTTCCCCTGATTCATTGTTCTCACCATCAGAAAATTTCTCCTTACTTCTAAGTTGAATCTCCCTTTAAGGATCTTCTACCCACTACTTCTTGTCCTGCCTTCAACTGCTTTTGAAAATAGTTGACCCTGTCTTCTCTGTGACAATCCCGCAAGTATTGGAAGGCTACTATCATGTCACTCCTAATTTTCTCTTTACTAGACTAGACATACCTCGTCTTTGTAGGAGCCCCTCAAATATTAGAACATTGCCATCATGTCTCCTCTAGTCCTTCTTTTCATTAGACTAGACTAGGTATATCCAATTCCTGTAGCCACTCTTTCTATGTTTTATTGGATGCTTTCAAAATAATTCTTTAAAACAAGGGTGGGAAACAGTGGGCTTTTTATGACTTACAGACTTCAACTCCCAGAATTCCTGGGCCAGCCATGCTGGTTCAGAAATTCTTGGAGTTGAAGTCCATAAGTTATAAAGGGGCCATCATTCCCCACCTCTGCTTTAAAAATGTTAAGTGATATGAATATTTTTTACTGTTAAATTCAAGATAATGCTATAAAGAAGTTGATACAAAGGTGCCAGATATAGTCCAAGTCTTTTGGGCTCCAGTCCACCTTGGTGTACAGGCTCCCGCAAACTGGGATTCTCCATTATTGCTGCAACTTTGACTTTATTACTGATTTGTTCGTTGATGTGTTCCTCAGTAGGATGTGCCCCCTCTAATATATAGATTTCCAGCATGTGCTTGAAAAGTAAACCACTCTGAAGTTTCATTCTCAAACCCAGATTGATGAGTGTAGCCCATTGAGCAGTGGGGCATGATGGTCATGAACTGGATGGTAATTAGGCACTCCTGACCCAATCTCAGCTCCATAGCTCTTGCTCACCACCTCCAGCTCCTCCAGTGTGTTTAGCTTCTTGGGGTTCTGGACCGTGCAGGTGAGTTCTGTGCAGGGCAAAGACAAACACATGGCCTAAGTGGGGCAGACCAGCATACGGCTGGCCCCACATGCCCTCTGCCACCAACAGCAGCACTGTTTGTAGTCCTCAGTTGCCTACTTCTGCTCTTGCTTCATGGCAATGGCAGGCCCCTCTGACCCTTGCACTAAAAAGCGCATCTGCATAGCCTATGCTACCAAGCACCTGCCACAGCAGTCCCAGTGTCATCCTAAGACCTCTTCATGACAGACATCGGGCATCTTAGTTTCAATTAAAATTAAATTAATTAATTAAAGTAATTAATTTTCTTAATTCCAATTAAAATAATTGCAATGATCCAGTCTTAAAGATTTATTAAACAAAACTCAATAACTTCAGGATTAATCTGCAATTTTAAAGTTAAAATCAAGTTTCTCACTCTGAAGAAAATCTAATCTATAGAACCAATCTCTCAGTGGATTTTCAGATCTGTTCATTTGGTTTGTTATTAAAATTGGGGGGGGGGATTTTAAACTAAAGCTTAAGTTATTCATTTGGAAAGACTTGGGAAAATCTTATTGATTGGTGGGATTTTTTTTAGCCCAAATCTAGTTTGAAATTAAAAAAATGATAGATCATCTTGGTATTTTGTTAATTATATCTAAAGTATTCAGTGATATAAGTCAACCGACAGAAGTAGAACTCTTCTTATTTAGGATCTGTTAACTCCTATAAAGGAACATTTGGGTACATTTTCTGAATTAAATTGGCTTAGTGCTGCTCTAGGTAAATTGAAGACTTTCTTTTAATTGCAAACCATTCTTTAATGTGTGTGACTTTACATGAGACTTTTTTGTTCTGTTTTGTCCCAGGTTTCTGTTTTCAGAATTTGAAAATGTCTTCCTAAAAACATCTCATAATAGTAACTTCTCATCATATTTCATTTGCATAATGAATGTGTTTCAAGGGCCAGACGATGAATTATCAGGTAACACATACTTCCATAATAGCATGCAATATATTTGTTTTTAAATCTTCACCTTGTGGAAGAGTTTAATAGCAACTAGGGGCTCTGTGGTGATACTGATGGCAATTCATACCCAGATAAAAGCCAGGAAGCCTGATCAAGAAGAATCCTACTGGGTCTGTTCCCCCAGCATTTAATGAACATGCACCCGCTGTTGTCAGCGTTCCAGAGAAAATCCATTCCTTCCAGTAACTCCAAGACACATGCCATCTCAAAACACTTTTATTGGAACAGTACCTGGCACATACTGGGGAAGTCCGGAACCGATTTTTTCCCGACTTCCCCACCCAGTCCCAAGCTACAACCCCCCACTTTTTTTCCCTCATCACCAGATCATGTGCACCAATCCCACAGTAAGTTTTATTCTTCTCTGCGCCTCACTCTGTAACCTTAAACTATCAAAATAATATATTTTGTCTACTAAGAGCTACTCAATTTACATCACCCCCTCTCACATTCTTCAACTGTGTGGCAGCGATGAATTCCATAGCTGACAGCTGTTTACACTTCATTAAAATCAATAGTAGCACAAGGCTTAATGTAACTAGTATATTAGAATTAGAATCAGAATTCTTTATTGGCCAAGTGTGATTAGACACACAAGGAATTTGTCTCCAGTTCATAAGCTCTCAGTATACATACAACAATAGTGATAGATCAAATAACAACAATAACAACAACAGCAACAACAACATGGAACAATGATATGCATTGTCATCAGAGCACTTGGCACCATGTCCAGGAATTTTGCAAAATACATCAAGAAGTTGCAGCTTCCTGCTGTGGCACCAGCTGAGCTGCCAAAGACTGCACTATTCAGAACATCATAGATTTAAAGAAGATACTTGGTTGATACCTAGGATGATGAACTGAAAACTTGCAAAGAGAAACATTCTTTATTTTAGTTAACACAGATGGATTTGAAATGCTTTACATTCAGGCATTTTATTTTGTGAGAGTGATTCTAGCTTAAACCTAAAAAAATAAAATATGTTCTGATGTTCATTCAAAGGAAAAGCTATTTGATGAAACAAATAACATCCTAAAGTTGATACAAACATTTCATGGAGTACTGGTTTGAAAGTTTACTCCCTGGATGAACCTTAGAATGTTCTTTGGAATGAATGGTCAATACAAACATTGTTTTTATTTGTGCCTGAAAAGAGCTGAAACATGAAATGGAGTAATAAAGAAAAGAGTGGTCTGCAGTTTAGTGGGCATGATTCCGACATCCTTCTTTTAAGGCTGGATTCAGCTCATGATGGTTAAATATAATTTCCCCCTGAATTCTGGGTAGAATTCTTTCACTTACAACTATTTTAAACTATAGAAATCAAATATATCTCCATTTCCATTCAATAAATTATTCTAGAAGACAAACACTTGCTGGAACAACATTGCTTTAAGTTTCAATGGTTTTCAAAATACCTGCAGAGATTGTGGAAATCTATAAAATGTATTACAAAAGACAAGAAGGTGTTGTTTCTTACAGGAAATGGTACTCTTCCTCCAAAAATAAGAGAGCTAAAAGAAGTTCTTTTTAATTCTCGAAGTCCTTTTGCCACAGTTCCAGAGATTCTGATGTTAAAAGTAAGTATGGTATGGATGTGAAAAATACCAGTGATAATATGAAATTAATATTAACAAGTTTTTGAAGCTTAGCTAGCTGTTTTTTGTAGAGCAGCATTGCTAGGGAAATGGACAGAGAAGTGTACCCTTCCATCTGCTTCTCCACTCCAAATTTTCCCTCCTTGTTTCTTCAGCTATGCCTCTGAAGTCCTGCACTGAGTGCAGTTTGGAGCAGAATTGAAAAGGGTCTGAACTTGCTTTTTGGAGCTAGAAGAAACCAGTTTTTCACCCTATATTATATCAGAACCAGCTCTAGTCATTAGGTGCTAGATAAAATCATATTCTAATACCCGCTCCTTTTTGGTTCATGTTCCAATTTTGTTAGGAATTTTAAAAAGCATCCTCGTGTTCCTTTTTTTCCTTTGATTTTTTTTTAAGCTTTACTGTTATGATTTTCAGCTCTGGATTTTCCTGGCAGACCTTTGTCTTGCTCCAGTAATATTATCAGGTTTCTGAGGTCCATAGCTATAATATATTTTCTTCAACATTTGGTTAGTGTACTGCTCACCATCATTCTGGTGACTTTGTGAATAAGTATATCAAAAAGTGTAGAAAGAAAAAGTTCTAAAGCAAGAAGGAAAGCTTATTATATTTTATACTCATATTATGTATTTTGGAAGTCTTTTCAATTTTAGTGTCCCCTAAAATCTGGAACTCTGGGCAACTGCCTTACTTGCTTAGACCTAGAAACCAATCCTGATTGGCAAAAACTTCCATCATTGTCATGAAAGAGTATTTCCGTTCAATATTGGGTAGGTTCTTTTCATTGCTTTCTATTATTTATTTGTGATTAATTTTGTCTCTGTTTTGATTGTTTAAAGCTAGCCCATCTGCAAAACCTAACATCACTCCTTTGTGATTTCGAGAGCATTAGATGGTTGCAGCAAACATGCCAGCTTGCTGATGTTAGTTTTGCTGAGTTGTGCAGTCAAAGTGAATTCCACAAGAAGCTTCTTCATAGTAGAAACCAAAGTGATAGTGCACTGTCCAATTTAATTAGCCACAGAAGACTCTTCCAAGAATTTCAGGAAATAATTGTTGGGAATCCCCAAAAGCTTCAGCAACACATTAAGTGGTAAGATTCTTTGCATATAATCTGTAGCAAGTATCTATTTGAAAGGGCCAATACTTACTCCTTTTCTTTTCTTCAAAAAGGTTACAAGAAAATGTCCCTCAACTTAAATATTTCCGTGATAACTTGAAGTATATTTCTTCTTTGACTTCAGTAATGAATATCACTAAGTTTACACCACATTCCAGAAAACAAGGTAATCTTTGCTTTCAGCAATTATGTATGGATATATATTTTTATTACAGTTTTCTGCCTATTTCCTTTAACATTGCCAAAAAATCTTCATGGACTTGTTCATTAGGAGTCAAGGCTGACTTGAGGGCAACCTATCTCCACCACAAATCCCAAAGGGAAATAAATTGCTGTTCTAAAGAGATTTGAATGAGCTGTCCATATCTATTCAGAAAATACAGTTACTGACTAACTAATACTGTCTGAATTAATAGGGATTTCTCAACTTGCTGATGACAAAATAACAGTTTTTGAATTTTAATTTAAGTTGATTAGATTTAACCAAGAAGGGAATTTAATTTCATTTTAAGAATGTATTTCTTAGGCTTCTGAAATGAAAGAGTCAGATGAAATTGAAGAAGTATGAAAATAGTTGTTTTTATATAATCAGATTTTTTTTATTTTAATAAAATACTACCTAAATGTGAGTACCAAATAATAGAAAATGTATGTGGCTCAAGCTTCTCTTTGAGATAAAAATACAAATTAATTTTAAATAGGGGAATAAACGTTTTGAATATTTTCTTATTCACTTTATTACTTTCTAGCATAAGTTACTTTTCTTTTGCAAATCATCTTTTAAGTGTTCTGTTTATAGTATTTTATGAAAACTGGAGGAAAACAAACTTTTTAATTTTAAACTTTTGTCCCGTGATGTTTTAAAGATATGGTCATAGATCTCTTCCGAAATACTGATGGCCTCAAGAATGATCTCAAAAATATTGTAGGATTGTCTACCAAAAGTATCAGTGCTTTCACAGAAATGCCTCTTTCAGAAAACAAAACAAAGGTAAGTATCTTGGGAATAATAACTATATGCTTAGATGACTTTTCATAGATTATATCATACACGCTTATTTGTGTAAAAAAAATCAGGTGTGACTGATTGATAACAGTGGATAACTCATCTTTTTCACTGATGTATCTGTTTAATAATGTAAGTTCTCTTCTAAATCATAACATAGTATTTCAGCTATGGTAGTCTGGCATTCTATTCTATTCAGCAGGCAAAAAAGTGATGCTGATACATAGATGAAAAAAATATTTAAATCCCAGTGCTATTGATATAAAGATCATTATTGAAACAGTCATTTAAAATAAACTGGCTGAATGTCAGATAATATCCCCAATGAAAGCTACACATTAAAAAAAAAAAGCAGAGGCCTTCCAGAAGGTTTAATTCTGCTTTTCACATTTTTTATCAATCTGTTTAAAAAAGGTTTATAAAAAGCTACACAACATTAAATGTGGGTTGAATAATAGATCATGCTGTATGTTTCTGATTTTATTTTTGGAAAAAATACAGGGCAAGTTTTTGCATTGGTAAACACATATAATCTATTTCACCATGCAATAAAAATAGATGTATTCACAAGAGGAAGTGTCATACTGAACTAAGGAAGTGTTAGGCCAGGCAACAATATTGGAAACATGAATATAGCATATGTTTGCACTTCATCAATAAGTTATTGTTCTTGATCATAAAATAGCAAGATACAAAAATTACTATATTAATAGTTAAAGCCCCACGAACCTGAGTGCTTTGATTCCTGATTTTGCTTACAAGATGCTAAGAAGCTGCCTGTTGTAACAACTGGAATCTATCTGATGCTTTGTTAAGTGATCTAGGTCTGTGATTTTAAAGAGAGCTGCTTAATTTAACCTTGTTAGAGAGAGCCTAGTATTTACCATTCTGCTTTTTTCATGCCAATACAGCTGATATTTCAAATACTGAAGCTAGAGTCCTGTAATACTGATATTGGTGATGCTAAGCTGGAAATTATAGCAAAACAATTCTGCAACTTCTCCATTACAGAAAGGGCTTACAAGTCTTATCTTTTGGGGATCACATTTCTGCGTTACTTAGATGTCTACAAATTCATCTACAAGGTTTGTTTCATGAGTTTGGTTTTCTTTGCCATTCTATGCACAATGGGAAAGAGATCCACAAGATCAACATTGGAATTTTAATGGATGGTGGATATATCAATTTAATGGGACCAGATGTAATTTAAGCAACTCTGTGGTCCAACATGATTGAAAATAAAATACTATGAGTATAATTTATTTTATTTATTTTTTATTTATTTGATTTGTCAATCGCTTATAAGATAATAGGTATAAGTATAAACATAATTCTGAGTACCTGAAATGGATACATATAAGAAAAATAAAAAGAAACAATAGGACAGGGACAGTAGGCACTTGGTGCACTTATGCACGCCCCTTACTCTATAATTAATGATGACTCTTTAGCAGCTTTATTTGGAAGGAAGGAATTGGCGTAGACGAGGATACTTTCCTATACATAGATGCCAGACACAATTATGGAGCACCAGTAGCATCATATAAACTGCTAAAGTGAAAGTAAGGTGTTAATAAATAGTAGCATTTATTAGCAAAATAAGTATGTTTCATATACAGTAGCAGAAGGAAGAAAACAGGCTATTTATTCTGTATTTATGAAATACATAAAGTGGGTTCAATGTCACACTCCTACACACATACAAATGCATTTTGCTTTAAAAGGGATTTAATTAGATTTAAGCCTGATTTTTCCCCTTATATAATTGCAGGTGGCAACACCTAGTGGACTTTGACTAATCACAAAAAAGCTAAACTGATTTAAATCTGGTTAAAACTTCCCTGAAAGGTCATTGGGAAATCTCAGAGCTATTAGCTAGACTGGGAAGTTGAAAAAACTTGTTGGAGGAGGCAGAGGTGAATCATTTCCATATTTTTGCTTAAAAAATTGAATGGGCATGTCCTTGTAGTTACCAGGAGCTGGGTTTGACTAAGGAGGACTGTGCTTAATTCCCCTATTGGGATATATGCTGGCACTGATCTTCCTTCATCTAGCTGAGCAGAGGTGTGCAGCAGATGGTTAACTACATTTTATCATTGAAGATTTTAAAAGATGGGGACATAGTAGTTTGAGGTGCTGCCTTCAAGCCTATTTCTCTTCAGTGATTGCTTTGGTAGTGGATGGAGGGATCATATCTCTTCACTTCCTCTCTGAAACAATCCCTGAACGAATGAACTGAGATTCTATGGAGGTGGTTTTATTCTGACATTTTTTAAACCTTCCAGTGAAATAAGAATAATAGAAAGAAACAACTATAATGTATTTTGAAAAACAATTACACTTGTAATTGTTCCAATCATTTAAAAACAATACCTTAAATAAATTTAGTTTATGATTTTACTCAAAGTCTCTGTGTTACTATTGCCACTATTAATTTTTGCGGTGCTTCCAAGACTATAGCTGAACTGTATACGTACTCCTTTGTAGCAGATATTTAAATGTGTGATTCTATAAAATTCATTGAAATATTTGGAATTATATGAATATTTAAATTTAATATTCAAGTAGAGATTTTATTTATCTAGCAGTATGCAATGCTCAAATTAACCCCCCTAAATCTCAGTGCAAAATCTAAAGTTACTGTTTATGATGTTGCTTTTTGTGGCTTCTCTAGATGCTTTTCCCTAAGGAATTTCAAATTCCTGTGGATAAGGCATTAGAAGTTCTGAGAGACTTGGATCACTTGAGGAGGCAGCTTGTATCAGATGTTCATCCGCTCTTAGATGCAATTCATTCCCTGAAAAAGCTGAGGATGGCAAGACATGCACCACTTTCTAAGGTTTGTTTTTAATATGTGTTAGTTTTTAGAAGCTGGAATTACAAAAAACTGATGAAAAATATCAGAAATCTAGAAAATGTTTAATTTGCATAGAAGTCAAATAATCAGTTCCAACATATTATGGGAAGGATTCTTATTATGAGACTAGAAGCCACAATGTCACATTGAAGGAGAACAAACGAAAAGTGCAGAGAAGACCAACCAGGATGATTAGGGGACTGGAGACAAAAACATATGAAGAACAGTTACAGGAACTGGGCCTGGCTAGTCTAGTGAAGAGAAGGACCAGGGGAGACATGATAGCAGTCTTCCAATATTTGAGGGGCTCCCACAGAGAGGAAGAGGTCAAGCTATATTCCAAGACTCAAAAGCCAGACGAGGAATAATGGGTGGAAACTGATCAAGAAGAGATTCAACCTAGAAATAAGGAGAAATTTTCTGACAGTGAGAACAATCAACCAATGGAACAGCTTTCCTTTGGAAGTCGTGGAAGCTTCATCACTGGAGGCTTTGAAGAAGAGATTGGACTGCCATTTGTCAGAAATGGTGTAGGGTCTCCTGCTTAGGTGGGAGATTGAATTAGATGACCTACAAGGTCCCTTCCAAGTCTGTTAATTTTGTTAGACACTGTTTCATCCACTGAATGGTTACAGATACAAGAATTTTAATAGTATATATAGGTAGATTCTTCTCGTGAAGTATAAATCTGTAGTTGCCTTTTCTGAAGTCACATCATAATGCAACTTCAGTTTCATCATATCAAAGTTTTGTAATGATCAATAATTTCAAGATATTTTGCACAGGTTCTCTTGCCCTCTAAGCATCTCTTATATTTTACCTGTGGCTTATGTTACTTAATTTATGAGCTTGGCATTTATCTCTAAAATTTCATTTTGTTATTTCTGGCCCACAGTTATAGTTAGTGCATTTTCACTGACATTTTTTATCCTGTCTTGATCACATTCATTAAGAATTTATCTATTGCTTATTTATAGAATCTTTCATGTTATTCTTGTATTTTTTTATCCATAAATATCTTTTGTATAATAGATTAAGATGTAAATTTCATGATCCAGAGACAGATATAGCCTAGTACTAACAACTTTCAACCCATTTTGGCTTCTAATGTTAAATGGTACCATATAAGTATTGTATTCTAAGTAAATTTTAATGTCTCCATTTATCTTTACCTTGGCACTTGACTCTTGATGTAAATGACAAATACAAATAGATTAAATGAAATGAAATTAAAAAATACAATAAAAGAAATAAATGGAAAATCAGTACCACTAGCATCAAAATACGAACATATAATACACGTGTATAACAAGGGATTCCATCCATCCTACTTTAAGGAACCTGGGAAAAACAGCCAGATTGTAAGGCCTTCCTGAATGATGTTAGAGTGGGAGCTCTCTGGATCTCAGTGAGAAACCCATTCCAAGGGTTCATTAATTACCTTCTTTGATTTACTTTCTTTTTTGTCATTGTGTCTTCTGTTTATTTTTACAGGCTTTATTTGAGGCTGGCAATCTAACAATAAATAACAGAGTGTTGGAAACTCTATCAAAAACTTTCTGCAACCATGACATCACTCCCTTGTTTTTTGAATCTCTGTTACCTGATTTTGAGGAACAGAATGTTCATCATTCTTCTACAGATGAAGATGAACAAGTTCATCATATTATGAAGAAATATAGTATCCCATCTGACACTAGTAAGTTTGGCAGTTGGAACAACATCTAATGTGATCCTTTCAGCACAACCAAGCAGAAATAAAGTTAGTGAAAGTGTGGGATAATTATTTTTTATTTCATTATATTGTTTTCAACAGTATAATATAATCAGCACAATTAAAATTATACAAAGTTCTGTTCTTATTTATGGGATCTGGCCATTCTGTGGATTGCAGAAATCTATGTATAGCCTGTAAAGTACAGGTAGTCCTCAACTTATGACTGCAATTGAGCCCAAAATTTATGTTGCTGAGTCAGAAATTCGTTGTGAGTTTTCTCCGTTTTATGACTTTTCTTGCCACATTTGTTAAGTGAATCACTGCAGTTGCTAAAAGTTGTTAAGTGGATCTGGCTTTCCCATTGACTTTGCTTGTCAGAAGGTTGCAAAAGGTGATCACATGATCTCAAGACAATGCAACCGTCATAAATACAAATCAGGTGCCAATTTTGATCACATGATCATGGGGATGCTGCAAAGGTTGTAACTGTTAAAAAATGGTCATAAGTCACTTTTTTCAGGACTGTTGTAATTTTGAAAGGTGACTAAATGAACTTATTGAGAGTTTTGCAGCGATAATTCAGCACCAGAAAAATAAACACAGATGGCTGATGCTTCATTTAACATCTTTATAAACATAAGTAGATTTTACAAACCAGTTATAGATTTCTCTAACATGGAGCAAACTCAAACAGAAACATGTTGCAAGTTCAGAGCAGAGCTCCAGACTTCAGCAAGCAAGCAAGTTAGTTTCATCTTCAATACGCAGACTCAGAGCTCAACATAGCTGCAGAGTTGAAGAGCTTAACACATAGAACCATGCCTAGGCTACTTTTCGTTTCAGTTTCCAGCCTAGGCTACTTCTAGTTTCAGTTTCCAAAAACAGTCCTCATTGGCTGACTTAGTTGCTGTGCCTATTCATTGGCTGACCTTGTTACCAAGCTCTATTTCCAGTTCATGAATATACTCTGACAGAACTGTTGTAAGTCGAGGACTGCCTGTACAGCAAAGACACCAGGGGATCCTTTTGTTCAGTATAATTAACTTACAAAAACTTTTTAACACCGTACCATTTTTTAAACTCCTACAATGTGGGATGACAAATCTCAGTTCAAATCTTATTCTAACTTCATATTCAATATTGAAATTGTGCTTTAAAGAAATGTGGACAAGACTTCACTCAGAACACTGAAATAAAAAAATAGCCCTTGTTTTGTGGCTTACTCCTACTTGGATATCTCAAGTGGAATGGAAAAGGGCTTCAAGTAGGAAGCAGAATTAAATCTATCACTGCCGCCATAGAGAGCTTTGCTGTCAGACACTGGCCTATCTGATGGGCTAATAGTCTCACTCATTGTGATAGTTTTGCATGACTGTGAGAGCAGTCTTTGGCATAGCAAAATCCTCTATAGATACAAGGACAACTGGCAATGTACTGGCAGGTAATCCTTCCAAGTTTATCTTAAGACTTTTCTTAAACATAAGTCTTTCTGGTCTAGTTAAGCAAATGGAAATCTTTGGGGAGGGTAGTTTTGTCAAAAGTATTACCTTAGTATGTGATCAAAAGGTTATGAGAGGATCCATCAGGATTCTAACAGACCAACATATTTGACTGAATTTGCTGTGCTTCATTTGGTTGGTCCAATATTTTTCTTGTCTCTTCTGTAGCACCTTTCTGCATATCATTGTTTCTGGACTTGGTTAAGACACCTTCTGGAGCTTTAATTTGGTCTTTCTTAAAGCCAATGGTGCGTGGACGGATTCTGTATTCTCCAGATACTCCTGAAACACGTGCGATCATGGAAAAGGTAATGACATATTTTTTTAAAAATAACAATTCACTATTATTAGAATTGTTGTTGTTGTTCTTGGTTATGAAGTCATGTCCAATCCAGTGGTGGTATTCTACTGGTTCGGCCTGGTTTTGGCGTACCGGTAGCACTGAAGATCAACTGGCAGAGAACTGGTTCACTCCTAGACTCTCCTACACTCTGCAGTTGGGCCCACCCACGCGCTCCTGCTCCTAGGTCCTTTTGAACCTTTCAGCTGTTTGGCACAGCAGAGTGGATTGCTGTGCTAAACAGCTGAGAGGCGCAGTAGCTTAATTTTTACTGTCTTGATGCATGCATAAAGCACATGATTGCACGTTGCGCAATCCCACCCCTGCAGCCATACCCACCAAGCCATGCCCATAGAACCGGTGGTGGAACTTGTGAATCCCACCACTGGTCCAATCCATCACGACCCCATGGACAACGTTTCTCCAGGTCTTCTTTCCTCTACCATCCCCTGGAGTCCATTGAAGTTCATGCCGACTGCTTCAGTGACTCCATCCAGCCACCTCATTCTCTGCCAGCCCCTTCTTCTATTGTCCTCAATCATTCCTGGCATTAGGCTCTTCTCCTGTGAGTTCTTCCTTCTCATTAGGTGGCCAAAGTATTTGAGTTTCATCTTCAGGATCTGGCTTTCTAAAGAGCAGCCAGGATTGATCTCCTCTAGGACTGTTTTTTTTTATTTTTTAAAACATACATTAATATCATTTCATGGACAGTGTGGTGTCTGAGTGTTAATCATTTTGATACAAAAGCAATGATAATACAATAAGCATTTCTAAATTAATCCAATTTACGTAATCTAATGTTATACATAACTATATCAAAACACAATCCATCATTTTCAATTATAAATATTTGCTACATCCTTTTAATAGTAATAGCATTTTCTTTGAGCATACCTAATAACATCATTTTTCAAACTCTGATTTTGACCTCTAATATTCAGTTTAGTTTTATTAAGATATGTATAAAGGTATTCCCCCATTTCTAAATTTTTTGTCTGTTCTAATTTGTAATACAGCCACACTTAAGAATTGCTACATTAATCTTATGTTGTTATACATAACTATATTAGCACATGAGCCTTCATTTTTCAATTATTCAATATTTGCTACATCCTTTTAATAGTAATAGCATTATTTCTGAGCATACCTAATAACACCCTTTTTCAAATTCTAATTTTGACCTCTAATATTCTCTTTAAGTATTGTATTAAGTAAAGCACGTATAACAGTATTCTCCCTATTTCTAAATTTTCCATCTATTCTAGTTTTAGACCAATCTCATTTTTTTCTTTCTTTCTTTTTTTTTAATCCCTCCTATCCATCATTTCTCATTCTCTTACAAGCTCCACTTCTTCTCTTTTTAGCTTTCCTCCCATACTCCTCCCTTGGGTCCTTAGCTACATCTTTCATATTTAACTCAATCTTTATTTCCCTGTTATTCTGGTTATCTTTTGGCTTCCTACTTTAGCATTCCAATCCCCCATGATGATAAGGAAATAATTTTTTGGTGTTAATTTTAGAAGGTGTTGTAGGGCTTTATAGAACCAGTCAACTTCAGCCTCTTCAGCACCAATGGTTGGGGCATAGATTTGGACTACTGTGATGTTGAATGGTTTGCCTTGGGTTCGAACTGAGATCATTCTGTCATTTTGGGGATTGTATCCCAGTATTGCTTTTCCTACTTTTTATTGACTATGAAGGCTACTCCATTTCTTCTGAGGAATTCTTGCCTGCAGTAGTATACCTGGTCATCTGAATTAAATTCACCCATTCCTGTCCACTTTAGTTCGCTGATTCCTAAGATGTCGATGTTCAGTCTTGTCATCTCTTGTCTGACCACGTCCAGCTTCCCTTGATTCATAGATCTTTCATTCCAGGTTCCTATGGAGTATAGATCTTTACAGCTTCGGACTTTCCTTTCACCACTAGATACATCCATAGCTGAATGTCCTTTTGGCTTTGAACCAGTTGCTTCATTCTTTCTGGCGTGACTAATACTAGCCCTTTTCTCTTCCCAAGTAGCATATTGGACACCTTCTAACTTCAGGGGTGCATCTTCCAGCATCATATCATTTGGCCTTTTGGTACTGTCCATGAGGTTTTCATGGCAAAGATACTGGAATGGGTTGCCATTTCCTTCTCCAGTGGATCACGTTTTGCCAGAACTCTCTGCTGTGACCTGTCTGTCTTGGGTGGCCCTGCACGGCATAGCTCATAGCTTCATTGAGTTACGAAAGCCCCTTTGCCACGACAAGACAGTAATCCATGAAGGGGATTATTAAAATATTCTTGATAAATCAGCAGAAACTGAATTTGAAGACTTGATTCATGAAAAAAATCTATTAGTAAGTTTCTAGAATATGTAATTTGGTGGGGTTTACAAAAGCAGCAACTCAGATATTCCTTTTAAATTAAGATAGATAGATAAATTGAGATAGGAACTTAAATGGGGAATAAACTAAATTTTGTAAATTTCAAATTCTGAACATTTATACTAGCACCTTTATTGTTACCTGATTAGCTATATTCCTTGCTTTTATGAAAGCATGAAAGCCAACTTTGTGCTAAAAACATTAATCTTTAAAATCATTTCTTTGCCTGTCTACAGAATAGATTAATGTTTAATTTATTTGTTCCAATTCTTTAAGTCCAATTCAACATTGAAACTGATGGCTGATTTAACACAAAAAGCCCAGGAGTGGTTGGACCGTTCACCATTGCTCATGGATTCACTAACTATATTAAATGACACTCTTCCAATGTTGAAGGTATGAAACATCATTTCATATATTGACTATCCAACTTGTTACTCTCTTTTTTATAACAATAATTTGGTTTAATAATTATTCTACATATTCAAGTATGCAGATCATATCCAGAAACTACAGTAAATTATATGCTGAAACATTGAGGTACATGAAAATAATTATCTCTTCAGACAGAGAGAAACCATTATTGTCCAGGTATCTAAATGTGAAAACTTTTCATAATAATAATTGTAGATAACAGAGAATATTATCTTTACTTCCAGTATTACACTCATGGGTGAAAATGAGCCAAAAATAACTTATAGTAAACAAATGAGCTTTTATTTTTACAATTGTGTGTGTATTATATGTATACAGCTAGATAGAAAGATAGATGGAGGAAGGTGCAGGGTGATTAAGCAAAAGAAACAAATTTGGAATCTAAGATGATGCATTACTGAGATCCTATTGCATAATTATCAAAATAAATACCCTGCCCCAGATCCAGGGTATCAACAGAATGATGACTAAGATGTTGCACTGGTTTTTTTTGGTTGGGGCAATACTTTGCGTAGGGAAGGTGGGAATTTTTCCAAGCGAAGGGCGGCAACGGAGGAAGCATAGTTACATCACAGGGAGAAAAGTTGCTATTAAATTAAGATTTAAACTATAAGAGGAGAGGTGGAGAGGGAAAGATAAATCATAGAAAAAGAAAAAAAAGTGGCAAATGGAAAAGGAGAAGAAAGAACAATCTTTCTAGGAGGAAAATGCCACCAAGGACAGCAACTCACAGCAACCTTGGCCTGCTGAGAGAAGCCCAGCTGCCCCCGAGAGGCCTACCCAAGAGCCCCGAGATCCATTGAAGTGACATGAGTGGAGAGGCAAAACAAACTAGCGAAGAACAAGGAGGTGAGCCAGTGAGCGAGTGGGGCTAGCTGTGGAGCATCCATGTGGCAGAGAGGTGAGCTAACTGAGGGCAAAAGGAGAGCTGGCTGTGGAGAGAAGACAAGAGGCGAACTTATTGTAGGCCATCCAGACAGTCCTGTTTGCTGGGAGAAGCAGCACAAACAGGAGCCACGTGGCTGAGGAGCAAAGAGCAGAGGCAGCACAAAATAAAGGAGAGCCAGCAGCAAAGGGCAACATAGCGAAGCATATCCTGACAGCATCACAGAGAGCAGTGTGGAAAGTGATGGTAGAGCATCAGTGGGACTGGAGGCTGTCGGTGGTGGTGGAGCGTTGCAGCACAGTGGACCAGTGACTGAAAATGGCAACAGAACAGCGTGGCAGAGCAACAGACAAGGGTGGGGGGGAATGCCATGAACTGAGAAAAGCAGGGAGAGCTGACTACTCGGTAGTGGCAGGAGAAAAGCAAGTAGGAAGAGGGGATAGACAACACAGGACACAAGGCAAAAAAAACCCCAAAGGCGAGTAGACAATAGCAAGTATGGAACATGCAAAGTCAGAGATAAATTAAGACCACAAGAAGGCAAAGAGGGAAAGGATCATAAGAAGGAAGGGAGGAAAGGGATAATTACAGAACATTCCAGGACAGGTTAAGAACAAACCTTGCACTTAAACCCACTCAACACTGAAAATTTTAAAATTGGACAACCAGAGTGCAGTCTAAAGTGCAATTTCCTCCATAAATTACAAACCTTTTGCTGAACTACAGAAACAGCACTATGATATGAGAAATAAGAGAATTGGATAATTTGTGTATTATAAATCACAATATATCTGAATTCAAAATGTAAAGTTCAGAATTTTTAAAAAATATATAAATCAGTGTTTAATCCCAAAAATATAGCTATGGTTTCTTTTTTGGGGGTGGGGGAGTTCCTCATCATATTTACAATTAATTTGCAATTGATCTTGCTATCTTTGTTCATAAAAAAGCAGCGGATGAAATTCCCGAAAATCAATAAAGCACATTCAATATAATAAGGCTAATAGATAATCTTCTTTTATGTTTTAGGATTGTGAGAAGTGTCATTTTTATGGCTGAATGAAATCATACTAATGTTTTTGTTCCAAACATGTCTCTTAGAAAAGTTCATTAAGAACTATTGCTTATGAAGCTATTAGGAACAGAGCTCTTCATTTGTATTAGGAAAGTGATTTCCTTCTTGTTTTTGAAATAAATTATTTTTATAACTTTTTCATGGTAGCATTTCTGTGGACTTCACCCTGGTTTAGATAGATATTAGATATCATAAAATATCTCATTCCATATATCATATTTGCACATAATTAAAAACTAATTTATGCAGAGAGTCTTATTTATGTGAGTGCACCTGATTCCGCTGTTATTAACACCTGCATAACTAACTGTATAGTGAAACAAATCTTATGAGGAAATTTTGTGTCAGAAATACAGGCAGTCCTCATTTAGCAAGTGCCTCTCACCTAAACATCTGGCTGACTCTACAGACAACTATAATTTTAATTCTTAAAGTTTGGTCCCTGATTCTCAGATTGAAAGGATGCTTTATTGGGAAATGTCATTTTTTTAATTTGAGGGGAATAATTTCAATCACAATTTATTTGAGGGGAATAATTTCAATCACAATTTTTAAAAATAGCTTAATGTATTTGAAGTTGAATATTAAATACTCATTATGTCATTTGGCAGAACACATTGCAGAATCCTTTTGTACAGGTTTTCATCAAACTTATGGTAAAGCTGGATGCTGTTGAATTGTTAAACCAAATTAATGAACTGGGTGAGTTCTTCATTTTACTAATAAGGTACAATATAGGTTCTTGACTGACTAGTGATGGCGTTGTAGCATATTATGAAAGTGAAAAAAATAAGAACATGAGGAGTGTGAGCATATAAGATGTATTATTCATAAAACTTGAAAGATTGAAAATAAATTTAGGACAAATGAGCAGAGGGGTTTTTCTTAAATGACTAATCTGGGGATTCTAAGCACTGAGCTTCTCTCCATTAAATTTCATTCTGTTATTTCAGTCATTTTTTGTAACCAATTTTTTGAAACAGTATCTCAATCTTCTAGAATATTGAAGTTCCCATGAGGAGATGGAGAGAATGCTTATCATTTTTTCCAAAATGTTCCTCATCCTATTCATGATGTTGAAGAAGACTATATCCCATGAACCTCAGACAATATACTCTCTGATTTGATGAGGAATTATGAAATTTAGTCTAATCTAATCTTTGAGTCAACACTGTCTTCTGGCAACTGCCTGAGCTTGTCCCTGCAGTTTTCTTAGCAAGGTTTTTCAGAAGTGCTTTGCCATTGCCTCCTTCCTATGGCTAAAAGAATATGACTGGTCCAAGGTCACTCAGATGGCTTTGTGCCTAAGGCAGGACTAGAACGCACTGTCTCCTGCTCTTCTGATATCTTAAGCACTACACAAAGTGGCTTTCTCTTTCTTTTTTAATGCTATCTATTCAGGGGTGGGATTCAGGTTTTTTTTAACAACCGGTTCTATTGGGGTGGCTTAGTTGGTGGGAGTGGCTTGGTGGTCATGTGACTGGCTGGGTGTGGCCAACTCAACATCACTCACATCGAGGCACGCATCTCCTTGCCTGGCCTCTTATGACTGTGGGGATGCTACAACAGTTGTAAGTGTGAAAAATGGTCATAAGTCACTTTTTTCAGTGCCATTGTAACTTTGAATGGTCACTAAATGAACTGTTTAAGGAAAGGTCACATGCCCCCCAGAAAGGCAGTAAAAAAAATCAGTGCCAAGCTTGCATCCTGCCTCTTGGAAGTATACCCCAAAAGGACAGTGCCAGATAGTATTAAAGCAGTGAAGGAAGACCCCCCCTCCCCAGATAGAAAAAGAAACTATGAGGCAGGAACAAATTCAAACACAATACAGATAAACCACAACAGTAGCTGTCGCTTGTTGAAGCTGAATAGGGAAAATTATCCCGTCAATAAACACAGGATTAAACTTCACCAAGCATAGAATTAACTTTCACCAAAAAACAGTTTTAGACCAAAACCCAGAAAGAGTATGTAAACTCACATTTGAATGTCAGTCTTTCTAGCTAGCCAAGAAACCTTGCTGAATGTCACTCATCTTGGTTCCCTGTCACTAAAAGCTTTGCTTCATTATTCAATGATTTCTTCAAAGTGCTGATTGTCCAGGGAAATATTTCCTCCCAACAGCAGTGTTAAAATCTTAAAACAACCCTTCCCCTTTAAGCAAGCCAAGCCCCCGAAGCTCCGGAGACAGTAAGTCTAGGCTGTCTGCCAAGAATGTAATAAGGGTGGAAAAAAACAAAAGGAGATTGCTTCTAACTACTGGTTCTCCGAACTGCTTAGAAAGTTAACAAGGGGTTCTATAGAACCGGATAGAACCGGTAGAATCCCACCCCTGTACCTACCTTTTTAACTTTAATGTCAATCAGCCTATATATACTTAATACAAATGTTATGTAATGGTTTTCAAATTTCTACTGAAATCATAATATATCTACAATATACCCATGCTTTAATAAGGAAATTATCTAATTAAAAATAAATAAATATTCACAATTCTATGGAATGCATATGCATTATGCACTGATGACATTAGGTAATGTTAGGTAATGACATCTGCAAGAAAACAGCCACACTCAGCTAGCATCAAGGACCCCACAGTTCAACCTTTGGCTACAAATATTATCATCTATTAATGCATATACTCTAGTTGAATAAAGTAGAAAACAGACATTAAGCAATCCCTTATTTTGCCCTATTCGCTGAACAGCATACGAATTTCTTTCTTTTCCTATAATTTTAAATCTATACTACCACTTTCTCCCAATGTACCTGCTCCTCTCAGTTTTCTATTTTGGTTAATATAAAATCAATGGTCAAGCTAATGGTTTGGAGTCAATAGTGCAAGTAAAAATTAATTGGAAGGAACATGGGCAGAATTTATTTCCCAGTAAGTATCAAGGTCTTTAAAAATTTGCAGTTTTTTTTTAAAAAATAATCCCAAATTCTTCCACTCTTACCAACTCCATTTATTCCAATATCTGAGTAGGAATGGATTATCTACAACCTTTTCTCCCATTCTGTTCTGTTTCTTTTGAACAAATTATATCTTTTGTGTATGCCAGTCACATGATCCAGCCCACCTGGTCTCCATTATATCTGGTAAATTATATTTGACTTCATATACTAGGAGTCCAATTTTCTTGTGTTTTTCCTACTTGGAGTTTGGGTGGACAGTGAGGGCCATATACCTTATCAGCCAATACTCAATCTTAGTTTCATTGTTGTTTTGTAATGGGCACTATTGCAACACAACTCCAATGTTCTTCTATAGTGCCTTGTGACTAAACTTCAATTGCAGAATAGGTCAGACTTGTTCCTGCCTAGAAACAGAGATAACCAGAAGCAGAGGGTACTTTTAGCCCTTGATTATGTGTTTATTATTTTTACATAAGTGGACATTTGGCATTCATCTACAAGGAAAAGTATTCCTTCAATTGCCCCCCATATTAAATAACCCTCTCCTTACAAAGAGAACCCAGCAGGCTGTCTCTGGAGAAGCTTACAACATATTGCCATCCCTTTGAACCCTCTGCCTGAGGGATTATTGCAAGGTAATTTTTCACCACTGTTCTCTGTGACACATAGTATTTAGATAATGAAGGCTGTTCTTTAGGTAGACCTACAGTATGTCTATGGTGATCATATTTTTTTTGAAAAAAATAAAAGAGAAACCGGAAAAGGAGCACATCTGAAAAGGGTTCACAAGGATTAAAAAAATTGTTTATAACTTAAATTTAGAAAGGAAAATTCAAGAGCAAAACCAAGAAACTTAACAAAAACATATATTCTAATAAAATGTCTTAAATCAAGCAGTACAATATACAGTATGTAAATAAATTTTAAAAAATAATTTACACATTTTTCACATGAATGTGAAACGTTTCCATTTGTATGATAAAAGTTAAATGACCAAAATGAAAAATAAAATAAATAAATCTTGTTTTTTGAATAAAGGACTGCCCTTTATAATAAAGGACATGTGGCCAGTATACCAATGTGTGAAAAAGAGGCTTTGATTAGTTTCACTAGCACTCTATTCCAGAAAATTGTTCAAGATTTGTTTAACAGGAATAGTTTAACAGTCACTGTATTGCACAGAATTCTGGGAATGGTTTAATTGCATTATTCTATCATATAAATTAAAAATGAACTACAAGCTACATCCCATTTTAGAGGACAACCAACTATTGTGGCAAAAAACCTTTCTTATAAATCTTGGCCTGCAACTCCTTATTTTGCAGTAAAGTAGTTCTGAACAAAACTACACCTGCTATATTAGTATCTGCATATATGCAGTGTATATTTATGTGTGTGTTTGTGTGAGTGTGTATATAGCAATAGCAATAGCACTTAGACCAGTGGTGGGATTCAAATTTTTTTACTACTGGTTCTATGGGTGTGGCTTGGTAGGCTTGGCAGGGAAGGATACTGTAAAATCTCCCGTCAGAGGTGGTATTTGCCGGTTCTCCGAATTACTCAAAATTTCCACTACCGGTTCTCCAGAACTGGTCAGAACCTGCTGAATACTACCTCTGACTTAGACTTATATACCACTTTATAGTGCTTCACAGCCCTTTCTGAGCAGTTTACAGAATCAGCATATTGCCCCCAACAATTTGGGTCCTCATTTTATCCACCTCGGAAGGATGAAAGGCTGAGTCAACCCTGAGCCTAGTGAGATTCGATCTGCCAAATTGCAGGCAGCTGACTTGTAAGCAGAAGTAGCCTGCAATTACTGCACTCTAACCACTGCACCACCAAGGCTCTTATAAATATACATGTATATATATTGAATACATATCTGTAGAAACCAGAGTGAAGAAAAAAAAATGCATATTGGTAGAAAGGATGGGATGAACATCTACAGAAAATTCCTTATCTACAATCTGAGACAGATCACATCTGCAGCCACCTTACATATCATTTCTTATTATTAATAGTAATAACATCCTATGAGAACAAGTCTATCGCCAAAGAGTGTTTAAAGCTTTAGAAATTTCATAACTAAATTTATTAAACTAATTTGTGATAATTTGGGGGCTTTTGTGAATTTTTTAAGTCGGTAAGACATGATAATTTGAAGATTAAAGTTTTCTTGTTTGATTTCTTTTATTTCAGATGATATACGTTTGGAACTACAGAATAGCACTGATATAATAAATCAACTTATTATTTTAGCAAGACTATCAGTAAATATTTCTTCATGTGTGCTGCTTGATCGCATTCAGCCAGGCAAAACTGTAGAGGAAATGGAGATGATGGCAAAAGATCTGTTTCTGAGAAATGAACTTTTTGCAAGTAAGTAAAGTTATATGGATTTTTTCCCACTGGAACTTTTAAGAAATATCAAGATTAGACATATTATTTTGAGCTAAACTGCCATGCCCATAATTTCAAAGTATTCATATGATCAAACTAATGCACATGTGACATGTTTTTCATTTTCAACAAATTAAATTATTTTATCAATAAATAAACTATCCTGGAATGCATATGGGCATAAACCAGCAGACTATAGCATTTCACTGCAGTCCTCTGGAAATACTTCTGTTTCATAAGATCATGTAAAGGAATTGGATTGAATGAAACCTTAGCAGTAATTACAGAAGTCAGGTGTAAATTACACCAATATAACTGACATTCATTTTTATTTTATTATTTTCCCAACTGATGAATCATCAAGGTAGGTGCAGCCTTTGTTGGGCTCAGATATAAACATGCATTTTATCATATACTACTGGTAGTTATTTGGTAATTGCAAATCTTTCTCTTCCTTTTTTAAAGGTGTCATTTTCAAATTACCTTCAAATGAGACAAGAAAACACGTAACACCTAGTGGACTTTCCCTTCCACCATTAGTCAATTATACCATCCGAATGAGCAGCAAAATTTCCCAAACAACGAAAAGAATACGAGAAAAAGTTTGGACAGGGGGACCACATAATTCAGCCTCGCAAAGCCAAATCTACAGTCGAGCATTTGTCTACATCCAAGATAGCATTGATAGAGCAATAATTGAACTACAGACTGGGAAAAGTGCAGAAGACATAGCTGTCCAAGTTCAGGCTACACCATATCCTTGTTATAATAAAGACATGTAAGTCATGAGAATTGGCAGGATATTTAATAAGTTAGTGGGGGAAAGTAGCTAAAACTTATTAATTGTATGAGATTCCAGTAACAGTATACATGTTGATTTGGTTTTTTTAATCAAAACTCTATTACAGCTGAACTTGCAAATTATGAATAAGCGAGATTTCCGAACAGTGATGTGCAATAGTGCATAAGAAAGTATCAAATGAGAGTTGGGATAAAGTTTTTTATGTTTCATTAACAGCGATTATGATGAATTATTTTTACTCTCCAGTGTGTTTAGGCCTATGAATGTGACCTCATGGTTAGTTGCATGAATTTTTGACAGATGTTCATCTAGCTTCTGCTTGATTGAATACAGCTCATCACCTGTTTAATAATTGTCTCTACTGTTAAAATTAATCTTTACTTTTATTTTTTTTCTGCCTTTTTCTAATTTAAACCCACTATTCCATGCCCTGCAGTTTGTGATGATAGAGAGCAGGATATAGCATTTTTTGTGAGGGACTTCTTTATTTGCAGAGTGTTATCATATGCCTCCTCACTTGTCTTTCATTTGAGATCTATTAAATCATTATGTTCTGCATAGGATGCTTTATATAAGTATATGAGAACATGTGTTGTTTCAAAAACCCAGCATATGGAATGAACTCTCCGTTATGATGAAAAATATTACAAGGTGAAGTGATTCAGCTAAAAATGAAAGAATTTTATCTGGTTATTTCCATCATTCCATCAGTGCCAGCTATATGTAATAATCATTGATTTGACCTAGATTTAATGTTTTTTCTTGATTGAATTTACTGTATATTACTATATTATATCATTGTAGCTTGATGATTTCATTGTGCACTGCTCTGGAATCTGTCAGGCTACAGAACTTTTCCCATTCAATCAACTAGAATGAACTTCTGGAAACATATCAAAACATATAAAAAAGTAATCCTTTATTGAGATGAGACAATTCACGTAGGGGTTAAAAACAGCGTCTAATGTCTCTCAGGCATACAGGGATAGATAAGGGAGTTTAGACCCCGCCCCTTTCTCTCAATGTGTATTTTGTGAAACAAAAACCAGTATGTTTATTCCACCCCCACCCCTTCTAAAGGAACAATCTTTTTCACAGTTTCCCAAGCAAACATCTCACTGGAATTTTTATGGTCTTCTCATCTCCTGGCTGTGCCGCTCAGAGGTGTTAGGTTCCGGCCATCTGGGATTCCTCTCTCCATTGTATCATGTGTGGGTTATACAAATTCGATATAAGATTGAATGTATTCAAGTTACATCAAGAAAGGATCTCTTTATCAGTCTCCCCCGCCCTTTTCTTCTTCCACTGAAGAAATGACAGATACATGGATCTGACATCCTGCCCTCCTTAAAAAACAGATAGGTCTACCTGGAAAAAACAAAAATCATGCATTACATGAACAATTCAGAATGGTTTATCAGAGTATTTTAGGTGGAACTTTCATAGTAATGTGGGTGCTTTTACATGTCGTTTGGCTACCCCTCATTTTCTGAGGAAGGAAGATGTTTCCAAGCTACTAAATATTGTGTGGATCCACTGTGAGTGTGTGAATCAAGGATATCTTTAATTTCAAAATGTTGTTCCCCATGTACCATGATGGGGGTTGAAGGTGTGGGAAGGTGGGGGGGTCTGAGGTTTGAAGTGATCTCCGGTTTGAGCAAGCTACAGTGAAATACTAGATGAATCTGCCCAAGTGTTTTTGGAAGTCAAAGCTCTACCATCATGGGGTTAATAATTCTGGAGATTGGAAATGGGCCAATAAATTTTAGTCCTAATTTCTTAGAGGGTTGTAATGATTTTAAGAATTTTGTGGACAAATTTACCTGGTCCCCAATCTTGAAAGATTTAGGGTCACAGCGTTTTTTGTCTGCTTGAGCTTTGACGACTGTTCTAGCTTCCTGTAAAGACAATTTACATGTAATTTACATGGCTTGTAAGTTATCCATCCACTCCTTAAGGGAAGGGATTTCAGGTTCTTTGGTGGGTAGTTCCGGCATGGGGTTAAATTCTTGGCCTGTGGCTACTTGGAATGGGGTGAACCCCGTGCTACTATGGACTGAGTTATTGTATGCTACCTCTGAAAAAGGAAGGTCAGTCCAATTGTCCTGTTGGTAATTAATAAAGCATCTTAAATATTGTTCTAATAGGCTGTTCACTCTCTCTGTTGATCTGTCAGTTTGGAGGTGACTTGATGACAACAACCCCTGGGTGGAGCCTAATAGGTTTAAAAATGCCCGCCAAAATTTGGATGTGAACTGAACACCCCTATCTGAGATAATCCGCTGGAGATGTGTATTAGGAATATCTTTGCCAATGCCTTAGCAGTTGGGATCTTTTGGCATGGAATAAAGTGAACCTGTTTGGAAAAAGGATCAGTTACAATCCAAATGACAGTATTCCCAGCACTTTCGGGAAGCTCCACTATAAAGTCCATAGAGATGCAGAAAGGTGCAGAAGGGTCTGCTACTGTTTGTAAAAGTCCAGGATATTTTCCTTGTCTTCTCTTTGCAACTGCACAGGTGGGGCAGCTCGCAACATAGTTTTCAATGTCCTTTTTGAGGGACAGCCACCAAAATTGTCTTTTGATGAGGTGCAGGGTTTTTACAAACCCAAAGTGTCCCGCTATTTTGGAGTCATGGCAGCATTTCATGAGGTCTATTCTCTGGCTTGCAGGGACATAAAGTTTGTTTTCTACCCAAGCCAGTCCATCTTTGAGTAAACAAGTGTTTTTGTTAGCCTGGAGCCAGTCGTCTTTGAGTAGTGCCTCTTTAAATATTGACGTCGTTGTGTCTTCAGTCAGGGATGATTTTTTTTCTCTCTTGTGCCCGGGTGACTACTTTGTCTACTAGTTATGTCGGTTGGATCATCGGTTTTATAACCTCAATCTTTTTGCTGTTGTATTGGGGTTTTCTGGACAGTGCATCTGCTAAGAAGTTCTTTCTCCCAGGAAAATATTTGAGAGTGAAATTAAATCATTCAAAATATTGAGCCCACCTTGCTTGTTTTTCAGAGTTTCCGTGGATTTCTCAAGGCTTCCAGATTTTTGTGATTAGTCCATACTTCAAAGGGGATTTGGTTTCCTTCCAGGAAATGTCTCCATGTAATCATTGCCCACCGCACAGCATATACCTCTTTCTCCCATATGGCCCATCTTTGCTCGGTTTCTGTCAGTTTCTTGGATGTATAAGCACATGGTTGCAATTGTCCACTTCCATTCTTTTGGAGGAGGACTGCTCCATCTGCAACATCAGTAGCGTCTGCTTGGATGACAAAAGGTTGTTTGGGATCTTGGTGCTTAAGGACCAGTTCTGCTGAGAATAGATGTTTGAGTTTCTCGAATGCCGTATGGCACTTCATTGTCCAGATAAGGGGTTGCCTTGGTTTGGGTTTCTCCCCCCCCCCTTCATTTTTAGCAAGTTTGTAATAGGGAGGGCGATGTTTGCAAAAGCTGGAATGAATTGGCGATAAAAGTTTGCAAACCCCAAGAAGCTTTGCAGTTGTTTGTGGGTGTGCAGTGGGTCCCAGTCCGATACAGCTTTTACTTTCTGTGGGTCCATCTCTATTCCCTCGTGGGATATTCTATACCCAAATAGTCAATTTTTTCTTGGTGGAATTCGCATTTAGAGAGTTTTGCATATAGTGTCTAAGAGTTTTGTGAGGACTGCACAGAGTAGCTTGATGTGTTCTTCCATCGTTTCCGTGTAGATTAAAATATCATCAAGATACACTAGAACCCCTTTATAGAAAAAATCATGAAGGGTTTCATTGATCAATTGCATAAACATGGCAGGCGCTCCTTGCAGTCCAAAGGGGAGCACTTTAAATTGGTTGCATCCCAATGATGTGTTAAAAGCTGTCCTCCACTCATCCCCTTCCTTTATTCTTATGCAATAATATGCCTCTCGTAGGTCTAACATTTTTTTCCTTTTGAGAGGTGGGCTAACGTATCCTTCATGAGGGGGAATGGATACATATTCTCTATGCAAATCGTGTTTAATTTTTTGTTATGTACATACAAACGTACTGAGCCATCTTTCTTTTCGTGGAATAACACTGGAGCACCTATTTTTGGTCAGGCGGGTTCGATGAAACCCCTTTTTAAATATTTGTCAATCAATGCTCTGAGTTCTTTTAGTTCTGTGGGAGACATGCAGTACATTTGTGGTTTTGGGAATTTAGCCCCTGGTAGGATTTTGATAGCGCAGTCTGTGGCGTGATGGGGTGGGAATTCACCACAAGCTTCCTCGCTAAATACTTGGGCCAGATCCTGGTACTCATTGGGGATGTTAATGGGTTCAGCTGACTGTCCGGTCATGACTGACTCTTCCTTTGTTTATCCTTTCCTCTGAGCTATTTGCAAATACTACGTCTCTCTGGAATTGTATGGTTCCTCTCCTCCAATTTATTTTTTTATTCCATTTCCGCAGCCATGTGAGACCTAGGACTAGCGGCTCTTCCATTCCTGGGGGCTACAATGAATGTGAGCATCTTGCTATGGTTCCCTAATCTTATTTTCAATGGTTCTGTGGTAAACCTGGCTGGTTCCCCCCGCTATAGTTCCATCTAATTGGCAGAAAGCGATGGGATTTCCCATTTCTTTCAGTTGGATCCCCAATTTCTCTGCAAGGGAGGGATTTTTAGGCATCGGGTGCATCCCGAACCCAGCAATGCTCCAACTTCCTCCCCCTTCCCTTGGCTGGGGATAAACAGTCTTAGGGGTAGAGTGATTGGTTCAATTGGGTTGCTTACTAGTGGGTCATCTTTTGGATCACTTTTGGGCTCAGGTCTCCTCAGAGCATTGGGGGCTCTTCCTCTGGGTTGGGGGATCGGAATCCCACAGCTAGTTGGCTCCTCAGGCCAGTCTCCTTTCCTCGAGGGCTGGATGTTCCAGGTTTCCCCCCTGATGGATGGTCTGGCTTTCTGACAGAGGTTTTCGAACAGCATTCTGCTGTGCAGTGTCCCTCCTTTCCACACTTAAAGCAACCAGATGTGAAGACTTGCATCAGGAAAAATCCCAGTTTCTGGGGGTCCCCATCAAATTTTACTCCCAGGGGTGGGACCTTCCTCTGCAGTTGTATGTCTCTGGGTTGGCCAGGGTTAATCCCCTGTTCTGGGGCATTTAGGGGTCAGGTACCTGGTATGGTTGCTGGTTCTTCAGCTTGTCCCACTGCCTGATCATTCTCAGCTGAATCCGGGGTGGCGGCTCGGGTTCTTTCATTTTTTGGTTCCCTCGCTCTCCTGTGTTGGCGTCCTGGTGCATCCCTTACCTTGAGGTTCTCCAGGGCTTCCCTCACGAGGTGATTTATGTACTGTCTCAGTCAGTCGTCGGCTGGTAGCTCCTTGTCCCATTCTTCCGATAGGGCCTCCTGGGTTTACAATAGTCCCAGGTGAGGGTTACTCCCCTGGTTCTTCTGTTCCAGCTTTCTCTCTTTCCTACGCCTATAGACCACTGGGGCTTTGTGAAGGTCTTGTAGGCAGCTTTGCTATCTTCGATGGGGTGCACCGAGTCAGTATCTGGCTGGGTAACTGTCGACATTTCTCTCCAGCATTTGGCTTCCCCTTGGTCCTTGCTGTACTCAGACATTTTCCTTTCTTGCAGGATCTCCTTGGTAGAGTGAAGGTTTTTTCTAAAAAAGAAAAATCCTCTTTGAGCTGACCTCTATTGCAGACGCTGCTTTATGTCAGGCTACAGAACTTTTCCCATTCAATCAACTAGAATGAACTTCTGGAAACGTATCAAAAAGGAATCCTTTATTGAGATGAGACAATTCCTGTAGGGGTTAAAAGCAGCTTCTAATGTCTCTCAGGCATACTGGGATAGATAAGGGAGTTTAGAAACCCTCCCCTTCTCTCAATGTGTATTTTGTGAAACAAAAGCCAGTATGTTTATTCCACCCCCACCCCTTCTAAAGGAACAATCTTTTTCACAGTTTCCCAAGCAAACATCTCACTGGAATTTTTATGGTCTTCTCATCTCCTGGCTGTGCCACTCAGAGGTATTAGGTTCCAGCCATCTGGGATTCCTCTCTCCATTGTATCATGTGTGGGTTATAAAAATTCAATATAAGATTGAATGTATTCAAGTTACATCAAGAAAGGATTTCTTTATCAGTCTCCTCCCCCTTTTCTTCTTCCACTGAAGAAATGACAGATACATGGATCTGACAGAATCTTTAATGAAATGCAAAGTTGTAAAGTGCTATGTGAGCATTAATATGCTGATGTTTTTTATATATCTATGAAGTTTTTTATTTTTAACAACAAACATAAACACAAAACATAATACATAAAACAACAAATAAAACTAAAACTTCAATTGTATAGTGTGTCGGTTGGTACATATGTCTTGTGCACAATATCTATAGTCTTTTCCTCTTAAATTTACATTCATATTCCACTAATTAACTTTCCGTATGATATTATATTGTTACTATATAATCATTAGACTTTAATTTCAATTTCATATTTTCCTTTAGAGCACATCCCAATTCTTACTAATTTTTATTTGTATTATATTTCATTCAAAGATAATCAGCATATTATTATTATTATATTATACTTTAATTTCCTACTTTTCTATTTAGCCATTGACAGAATAAATCCCATATTTTATAATATTCTTTTTCTTCTTGCTCTCTAATTGCTAATGTTAATCTGTTGATTTCTGCACATTCCATTATTTTCTTAATCACTTCAATGTTTTGAACATATAACTAGATATTGAATTTTAGGGGGAGTATTGAAATACAAAACAATAGTCTTTGGCTTTTCTGGACCATATTACTTCAGCTATTTCTAAGATTTTGCGGCGCTGTAGAAAAATCAAATCAACGATCAGGAATCATGCCAAGTAGCCATACATATTGTATTGTGCAATGTTTTGCAGTACAAAAGTTCATATCTCTGTACCAGTGTGATTAGAGAATGAGGAAAGATGAGATATTTGTCAAAGAAGGATGAAGTTGCATACAGCAAAATATATTCTGTTCTTAAAATGATCAAACACTTTTTAATTATAGGCTGTGTGAGAGAAAACATTTTTACTGTTCAAAGGCTTTTATGGTATTTTGAAAATTATCTTAATTATAATTCACAAAGGGAAACTACTTTGTATTTACCTAAGTAATTACTTTGCTTTTACAGGTTTCTGACTAGTGTGACCTACTCTCTTCCATTTACATTAATGGCTGCTTGGATACTTTTCATTGCATCTTTTGTGAAAAAGCTTGTTCAAGAAAAAGACCTGAGACTTTATGAGGTAGGCTGAGCTTTGAATACTTGCCAGATCCTGAACTTTACTTGCATATTAATCCTGCAAAATTAGATTGCCTGCATGCAAAGGGAATCCAACCATAATATTTTCCTCTTGACTTGTTCACAGGATAATAAAAATCCAATCTTCTCTCCAAACAATGCAAGCAAATTCACTGGGAATTGCTATTAGCAATTCCCATGGCTGTGGGCTAGATATTGTCCTGAGAACATTAAATACATACTGCTTAACTAGACTGCTCATGGAGTTTCAATATGGGGATAACAGAGCTAGTCTTCTACAAATGCAGAGAGGCACATATGTGTGAATATTGTGTTGCTAGTTGATGACTAGTACACTTGGACTTTCTCTCTCAATGCTTCTTTGATATTGGATATGCACATTTAGCACATATCTTACCTGACGGATATGCCTTAGTTATTACTTGGCTTACAGATTGTTCCAATTATAGTAGAGTCTGAGCAATATATATTAATACAGCAGTCAAACAATACATAGGGATTAATGTATTGGATTAATATATAGATACTCCAGGCATGGTTAGCGAACAATTCATGTACAATTTATTTGCTGCAAAGAGGAATAAAATATCCAAAAGATGCAGTTCAATGGTGAGAACAGTAAGGTCCTGCACTTGGCAGGAAAAGCCAAGTGCTAATGTATAGCATAGGTGATACCTGGCTCAACTATTGTAACTGTGAGTGGGATGTTAACATCCTACCACTTAAGTCTGAGATCACCACTTAAGTATAAGCAGCAGTGTGTTGCAACTTCCCCAAAAGCCAATGCCATCCTAGACTAGAATCGACAGAGGGTTAGCATCAATAGATCATGAGAAGTGATACTACCATTCTACACTGCACTAGTGAATCCATGCTTGCAATACTGAGTCCAGTTCTGGTCACCACAATGTAACAAATAAATAATTAAATGCTGAAGCCCTAGAGGCACAGAAGAGCAACAAAAATGATAAAGGTTCTGGATAAACTAAACTATGATGAATGGTTAATGTCTAGCCTAGTGAGGAGATGGATTGGGGGTGACATGACAGCTGTCTGTTATCCAGTACTTAAGAGGCTGTCACAGAGAAGAGGAGGTAGATTTATTTTCAAAGCACCTGAGAATAGAACAAGAAGCAATTTGTGGAAGCTCATTAAAGAGAAATATAAACTGGAACTAAGGAGAAATTTCCTGACAAAACAATTAATCAATGGAATAGCTTGCCTTGTGGATGCTCTATCACTGGACATTTTAAAGAAGAGATTGTAGAATCATTTTTCCAGAAGGATACAAGGTTGTCTGCTTTGGGAGGAAGGTCTGATTAGAAGACCTTCAAGGTCCCTTCCATCCTTATAATTCTATGATTCTATAACGTATAGTACCAAGTTCCAAAGACACTCTTCCAGGGACACAGAGAACTAAGAAAGAGACAGAGATGGATAGAACTTTAAAAAAAACAACTTACGAGCATAACCATTGATCAAATATTTGGGGGAACCTTGTTCCCGAGATCAGGGGAAGCAACATAGAAGTCTATCCTCCACAGATCCAGCAGATGTCACTATGTCAGAGAAGAGGATTTGTATAAACTCCTCTCTTTCTGGGTTTAATAGATGGGCAGAAACTACTAGGAATAGATAATTGTAAAGATACATAAGCCGTAAGCGATGAAGAGTTTTAAAGGGGATGTCAGCATTATGAATTACAGATAGTCCTCAAATTATGACCCTAGTGGAGCCTGCCCATGACGTTGGAAATCACAACAAATGTTAACGCCTCAAGTAATGACCAGTCATCCCTGCTCTCCCTGGTGCATTTCTTAAATGAATACACAGGTCATTAAGTGGAGTTCAGACGTGGGGGAGATACTGGGAGGCCAAGTGCAGACCCACATTTCTCAGGCCTCCCAAGGCCCCGCTCACCCTGAGAGTCAGCCCATCACACAGCTGACTGTCTTGGCAGCGAGAAACAATGGGAAAGGAAAACACGGTGAATGCCTGCCTGCCTTTCCTGTTTCTTCTCCTGCTTTCCCTCCTATCCAGGTGCCCTGCTTTTGGTGGCAAAAGAAGAAGAACCAGTTCCCTAACCTTTTAGAGCTTTCCGGCTGCTGATCAGCTGGCCATCAAGCAGCTGCAAAACTCTCCTGACTGTTGCTAGCCTTTGGGAAGCCACGTGTGCATGCAAAGGTGTTAGCTTCAGGGGGAAGGAGGGGAGAAAGTTGTCTATCGCTCACAGCTTTTTTGTTTTGTTTATTGAAAAAATTGGGCTTCTGGGTGGGGGCGGGGGGAGAGGAGTTAAGCAAGGGAAAAGTATTAGGAAGGTTGTCCTGAAGCTTCCACCTTTGTATGTAGGCTGGCTGTTGCTAGGCTTCCCAAAGCTTTGCAGCCTCCCAAGGGTGGTCAACTGATTGGGGCAGAAAACTCTGAAAGTAGCCACCATTTCTGCAAGGAATTATCAAGGCCCTGAAAATACTGACTGCTTCTGGGTGGCATGGGGAGCAAGCCTAAGTGCTGTGGGGCAGGATGGGCAGGATGGAGGGAGGAAGAGAGGTGTGTGTGTGTGTGGGAGGGGGGCTCTGCAGCATCCTCTGGTCTGTCACAAAGTGAATAACTGTGGAAGTACTACTGCTGTCATAACGCCTCCCCATTTGTCATAATTTTGAGTATTTGTTAAGTGGCCTGCCATTTTTCAAGAGCTACTTGTATACCCAAAAGCAAACTGGTAACCAGTGTAGCTCTCAGAGTAGTTGTGCTATGTGGTTAAATTGATTCTCATACGTAACTTGCTGAGCTTCTGCATTTTGGACATTGTAGTTTCTGAGTGGTCTTCAAGGGCAGCCCTATTTTCTACTAGAGTAGGGATTTAAAAAAAACAAAACCTAATATCTTCCCAGTTAGGGTCATTTTCATAATGTAATGTAATGTTATGGCAGCCCTTAAGCTTCATTCTCAGGATTTCTTATATTATTTTGTATTAAATGTAAGAGAATTAGATTATTCTGTAAGAGAGTGAGTACTCTGCACTATAAATACAGCATGAGAGAAAAAGCTGGTTCTTAGATTTTTTGTACTTAAATAAAACAAGGCAGTGTTTTAAGTAACCAGGGCAAAGTACTTTTTACTAACTGGCAGCACTGAAATCCATTAAATCTTCTCAGATTAAGACTATCAATCAACTAACAATTATTTTATGAATGTTTGCAATAGAGAAGAAAAAAAACAACCTAGGATTTTAAGTTGGCCATATTTCAGAAAGAACTGTGTGATTTGTTCAATGGATTGGCTTCCACTAGAATGAGGGACTGGCTTTTTTTGTTTTTTGTTTTTTGAGAGAGGAGGTAAACTATTTGCTATTTAATTATTTGGCTGAGTTTTTAAAATAGTCCATTACAAGCTAGAGACTCCCACTTCTCTGTTTATTAAAATTTAGTGGAGGAAAAAGGACATTCTGCCAAATTGGCAGAATGATAACTAATGCATTTCAACAATCTCTGTGTGGAGAGCGTATGGTAAACCAGGAGCTATCCATTGATCTGCATATTTGATCAGGCATGTAAAACAAGCAGATAAGAGGTGTTCTAGCACCTCTTGGTCTGAGAATCAACAATAGAAACTGGGGATGGAAAAGGATTTGATCCACAATTCATGAAGCATGAGCTGTATTGGGTTGACATTTGCATGTGACCTATTGACTAGCATTTCCAAGGCTATAGAGGTGAAACTAATAATGCATGCTACTATTGAACCTTTCTGTTTTTGAAGAGAAGTTGATAAAATGTATCTTAATGACTTGGTATTTAAGGATTATAACTGAACTATAGAGTATGCATTTTACTCATTAACAAGTTTTCAATTTTTTCTTTTCCATAGTATATGAAGATGATGGGTGTAAATTCCAGCAGCCATTTCTTTGCTTGGTTCATTGAATGCATCATATTTCTCCTGCTTACTAACATATTTCTTATTTTTATTCTCAAATTTGGGAATATCCTTCCAAAAATAAATGTTACGATCTTGTTCCTGTACGTTCTGGACTACAGTTTCTCCATCATAGCCATGTGCTATCTCATTAGTGTTTTCTTCAACAATACAAACATTGCTGCTTTGGTTGGCTGCCTGGTCTACATCCTGGCCTTTTTCCCCTTCATTGTCCTACTAGTTGTTGAGAATCAGATGAGCCTCACCATCAAGAGCCTACTGGTAAATCTGTCCTTGTATACATTTTCTAGAAAAAAATGGGGAATTTACAACTGGACTTTTGTGGGGGAAGCAATCCAGGGGTGGGATTCTACCAGTTCGCACCTATTTGCTAGAACCTGTTGTTAACATTCTAAGCAGTTCGGAGAACCGGTTGTTAGAAGAAATTACTGGCCTAATCCTGTAAGGAAGGCAGAAAGGAAACATTCTGGTATTGCTTACAGAAACTGCCTCTCCGTTAACCCTTATTACATTCTTGGCAGGACTAGACTTCCTGTCTCAGGAACTTCTCTGGAGTTTTTTTTCCCCTCCTTTGCTGGTACTTTGCTTGTGTGGAGTCACCATTCAAAGTTACAATGGCACTGAAAAAAGTGACTTATGACCCTTTTTCACACTTATGACTGTTGAAACATCCCCACAGTCATGAGAGGCCAGGCGAGGAGATGCGTGCCTTGATGTGAGTGATATTGAATTGGCCACACCCAGCCAATAACATGACCACCAAGCCACGTCCACCCAGTTATATGACCACCAAGCCACACCCACCAACTAAGCCATGCCCACAGAACCGGTTAAAAATTTGAATCTCACCCCTGAAGCAATCTACTTATAGATTTGGATTTGCTTTGTCTTGCAGCCACAGACAATAGTAGCATGAACATTGGACACTGTCTTTTGTTATGTCAAGTAATGCCCCATCCATTTAAATTAAATACAGTGCTTCACTGCTTGAGATGGAAATTGTTAGGATGCCTGAAGCGTCCATTTGACTTGCCAAGTACTGAATCTGGGTCCTTTACTGCACAAAACATACCTTCTGTGACGGTGCTGCCCCATCACAACTGTAATCCTTAGTCATTGGGCACCTACTGTAATATGGAAATGTTTAAAAAATTATTTCACAGATCAAGAAAATAAGATTGTTATTTTTGTTTTTTGCTTTTAGTACTGGTTTTGAGAGTAGTAAAAAGAAAAGAAAGACATAGCCATCAAATTAAAAAGAAAGTGATAGTACATTATCAACAAAGTCCCTGCCAAACCCTCTTCATATATGTCCAGGATGAAACAAGGACTCCTGCCATGGGCAGGGGTTGGACTAGAAGATCTTCAAGGTCCCTTCCAGCCCTTGGAGATTTTTCTTTTTTTAAAAAAAAAGTCTTCAACACATAGAAATGATGGGAATGATATCTTCTCAATTTTGTATTATCAGCCAGACAACAATTTTGTGAATAGGGAAGCTATTTTGTGAGAGTTCTGAATAAAGTATTAGCATTCCTTCTACAAATTGCTTGAACTGAATATTGAATGCAACTGCTCTAAATGAAATTAAAATTTGGTTTACAACAAAGGTTTATTTTCTAAACATACATTAGAATAATAATGTTTTAAGTTTGGATACCTTGTCCTGGTTAAATCTGGGCTGGATGATGAAGCTTATTAGAATAAGTTAAAATAAAAATAAATAAGATGAAATAACAAAAGCTAAAAGTACGGTAAGCCTTTAATTCAATTACCTAAAGAATAGTTGTGAACATGATTCTTGTTGGAAAGATGTGAGCTAAATTAAAATCCATAACTACTAATCCATCACAACTAGAGCCAAATCATCCTTGTGTTCTTTCTATGTTACAGCTATGTACGGTAGTGTTTCTCATAAAATAAGGCCGAGTCTTACATTTTTTTGAGCCCTAAAAAAATGGCTAGGCTGTGTTTTCGGGGGTGACTTAATTCCCCCCCTTGCATCCTCGTCTAGAGCACCCTGTGGGCAGCCTCACCACCAGCCGCTCCTAACAGGTGATCATGGCAGAGCGCAGAGAGCTCCCTATTCCCGCCAAATACCTTTGCTGCAGACCTGAGACCTTTGGTGCCCGCCGCTGTTGATTTCCCTTCTGCCCATGCCCCCACTGCGTTTGGAGCTGCCGCTTCCATGTTTGGAGCACCACCATGTTTGGAGCTGCCGCTTCCGCATTTGGAGCTGCCGCTGCGTTTGGAGCTCTGCCGCCGTTTGGAGCAGCAGCGGTGCTCCAAACAGCGGTGGCGCTCCAAACATGGAAGCAGCAGCTCCAAATGCAGTGGCAGTGCTCCAAACGCAGTAGCAGCTCCAAATGCAGAAGTGGCAGCTCCAAACGGCAGCGGTGCTCCAAATGTAGAAGTGGCAGCTCCAAACGTGGTGGCGGTATGGGCAGAAGGGAAATCAACAGCGGCAAGCACTGAAGGTCTCGGGTCTGCAGGAAATGTGCTTGGCAGGAGTAGGGAGCTCTCTGTGCTACGCCATGGTCACCCATTAGGAGCAGCTGGTGGCAAGGCATGGCTACCCACGGGGCGCTCCTAATGGCCCTTCCCCCCATTTTGCATGTTTTAAAATAGGCCTAAATTTGGGGGGAGGGGCTTAATTTCATTTTATCCCTAGAAAACATGCTGGGTCTTCCTATTGGGGGAGGCTGTATTGTTGGAGAAACACGCTATTGTTCAAGACTACCAGATAGATAGATAGATAGATAGATAGATAGATAGATAGATAGATAGATAGATAGAGATACAGATACAGATGAATCTCTATCTCTCTGTCTCTCTGCATGTGTGTGTTTGGAAATATCTCTGTTAATTACCTTTCTTCCTGTTTTTTTCCAGAGCCTTTTATCTCCAACTGCATTCAGCTATGGAAGTCAGTATATTGCCCGTTACGAAGAACAAGGCATTGGTATCTATCTATACCTATACATTTTTATAAGAAAAATATATCTTAATAGTCCAAATTAAATACTGTGTGTTCATTTGCTAATGCAGGTTATTCTGTGTATCCCCTCTCTTCTTTTTTATAGGTCTGCAATGGGATAATATAAATGTGTCACCAATATCAGGAGACAATACTAATTTTAGCTGGATGTGCTGGTTAATTCTGATAGATTCTTTTATTTATTTCATTCTGGGCTGGTACATCAGGAACGTTTTTCCAGGTATGCAATAGTGATTATTAAAAATACTGTATTTTGAAGGATGCTATTTGACAATTAAAAATGTAAAGTTAGGACAAATTATCCTATAATATCTATGCTATCTTTATTTCTGGGAAATCACTAAAACCATCCACTGGAAAAGGATAGATTTTTAATGGAGTTTAAGGTAACATCATTGTATTACTACTTATATATAGAATAATGACTGGTGACAATGAGAAATAGGGAAAATTTTGATTGGGGTACATACATAGGCAATCTCCTTATCTCTGCAGCATTGGTCATGTAACTGAGTGGGCGTGGCCAACTCAACGTCATTCACAGGAAGGTGCCACCCCACCTTGCTGTGAGTGACATTGAGTTAGCCATGCCCACCCAGTCACATGACCACCAAGCCATGGCCACAGAACCGGTGGTGGTAAATATTGAATCCCACCACTGCTTCAATTCTTCTGATTATTTCCAAGAATCCCAGGAAAACAAATGAACTGTTATTCTCCATCCCATCCATTTCCCCACTTGTAAAGATTTGACTACAGCAGCCTAGCTGCAAAAATGCTACCATGCTATTCTTTTAGCTTCATAATTAGCAGAGGCTTTTACAACAGAAATAGAAGGAATTAATTCTTCAGAGCAGAGTGCTTCTTGTTGTAACAACTGCTATGCGGAAGTGTCCATGATCTCACACAGGAAAAAGTTCAAATGAATTCTGTAGCACACTGTTTCCTGCTCTGTTTTCATAGATTTCATTTCAGATAAATTCAGAAATGCCTGCCTACGATTTCGCATGAATATTTAGCAGTCAAATGTGCAGTTGAAATAATGTGGCTGTTTGTTGTTTGGGAAGAGAACAGTATTCTCATACTTTGAGATGATTGAAAGCACACAAAACTCATCTATTGTTTTCTTTAGGTCTGATATTGTTGAGATAATATCAAAATGTTACTACAGAGCTTTTCAACCTCTCTCCCATTTTTGTCACTATTCTCATTTCAGGGAAATACGGGATGGCAGCTCCATGGTATTTTCCATTCCTTCCATCTTACTGGACTGAGCGCTATGGTTATTTTCCTTTGTTGAGTGAGAAGTTAACAGGCTATCTTTTCACCAATTTCTTCTTAAGAAAACAACCTGCTTTCCCGGAAAAGATGTGTATGTTTCCTCTTAAGTATAAAGAAAATCTTTTGATAGATTGGATAATGAAAATGTTATTACTGTCTTAGATGAGAGAGCAGCTAAACTATAATAAGCATAAACCAAAAATTAAAAGATAGAACCAGTAGAAAATAATAAGAAAACTATATATTTAAACTTTTAAAAATTTGTCCTAAATTATTTACAAAGTTATTTCAGCCCGAAGGTTACAAGGCCTTATGTCAGCATTTTGCAAAGGAATATGTAACTTTTGACCTCTTTGTCTCTGAATAGATATTGAATGTAAAATTTATCTGGATGGTCTGGAAAATTTATTTACAATGGTTGGTTTTGCCTTTGCCCAAGGGTCAGGATAAAAATTTCCACAGTGAGGAACCTATGCAATTATCTCAGTGTCCCTTGATTTATGCAGATAGAGTCTATAGGATATAACTATCAGATATCTGAACAGGCAAAAGAAGACACAGACAATTGGAAAGGAGGCCAAATGGGGAGAAAAGGAGGAAAACACCCTGACTGTTTGGCATCCATTATAAAAATCAGAGTGAAAAGCTATAAAATGTACTTAGGACTATAAGCACATGAAATTACCTTTTCCAGCATTGTGTTTTTTATAATCACAATATCTTCCCAAAAAACTTTATTTTCAAGAACTTTTGCTAGTCATAATATTGAATTGACAACAACGTGCTTTTCCAATTTTGAGACCTACAGTCGATAGTGATCGTGGATTTGAAGGAGCTGGATTGAATCTAATTGCTGAAATGATGGAATAAATAAATAAATTATTTATTTATTTATAAAATTTATTGGCCACCCATGTTACCATGAGGTTATAGTAAGATGGGAGGGTAGGAGCATGCGCACGTGAGCATTCTCTGCTCATGCTGTGGGGGGCGGGGCTGAGAGCACCTGCGCTGCTCATACAAGTGGAGCCAAAAGCACTCACGTGAGAAAGGAGACATTAAGAGCAACCCTTAAGAGCAAAATAACACTAAGAGGAACTCTAGAAAATAACCATTGATACTTGAGATAGTCTATGCATATGTCTATGCACATGTGCCTTTGAGTGTCTTTTTTGACTGGTTGAATTCTTGCAGTTTTCTTGGCAAGATTTCTGTAGTTTGCCATTGCCTCCTTCCTAGGGCTAGAGAGAGTGATTGGCCTAAGATCACCCAGCTGGCTTTCTGCCTAAGGCAGGACTAGAATTCACTGTCTTCCATTTTTTTAGCCCTGTGCGTGTTAACTATGGTATCAGATTAGTTCTCTTGGGAGAGATGAGTGGAAATAAATAGGCTACTGGATTCCCCGGTATATCTGCCAGTCTTTGACATTCATCTTAAGTTATTCTGTGACTCCGTATGCCAGATCCAGTTTGGTTACTTCTTGTGCCCTATCTCAACCTAATAATAGTAATTACTTTGATGAGAGGTTGTGGGAGAGCTGATTAATTTAGTATAAAACAGCCTTCTTTGACAATGCATGATTTTTTGGATGATAGGGTTAGCAAACTTGCTTTTAAAAAGGGGGAAGATATTAGTTACAACTCAAAACCTTTCAAGAATGAGGAGATGGAAGAATAAACTTTAAGAGTAAATTGTAATTCTTATTCTACAAAAATTGGCTATGTCTAGTTTAATGAAAAGAAGGACTAGGGGGTGACATGATAGCAGCATTCCGATATCCCACAAAGAAGAGGGAGTTGAGCTATTCTCCAAAGCACCTGAGGGCTGCAAAAGAAGCAATGGATGGAGACTGATCAAGGGGAGAAGCAACTTAGAACTAAGAAGTAATTTCCTGACAGTTGGAACAATTAATCAGTAGAACAACTTGTTTCCAGAAGTTGTGAATGTTTCAACACTGGATGTTTTTAAGAAGAGATTGGACAACCATTTGTCTGAAATGGTATAGGGTTTCCTGCCTAAGCAGGGGGTTTGACTAGAAGGCTTCCAAGGTTCCTTCCAACTCTGGTATTCTATTCTATTCTATTCTATTCTATTCTATTCTATTCTATTCTATTCTATTCTATTCTATTCTATTCTAAAACAGCTTGTATTTAACACAAGATTGCTTACATTTGTACATTATTCTACTTCACAAATATATTGACTAATTTCATCAGGATGTAAAAGTCAATTTAAATCTGAACTCTGGTTGGGGGGTGGGGAGGCATTCTCACAGACTTTGGAAAAGCCATTGTTCACATTTAAACTTTTATATGTAACTATATCTTTCTATGGTTAAAAAAATTCTTGGATTTGCTGTTAAATATGGTACTTATTAAAGCCAGAGTTATTCTAGTATTCGTATTAATTTATGTAAAACATCTACATAAAATTTTCCCTGTTCAGAATCTCTCTTCTGAGAGATTCCTGCACATTGTTCTTGCACAATGCAGCAAATTCTAACAGTAAGACAACCAGGCAGGCGGAAGGAAGGAAGGAAAGAAAGAAAAAGGCACAGCAGGTACAGAACAAGACCATGATCCTTTCAAATTGAGTTTATCAGAAAAAGTCTGGAATCAAAAGATAGACATGGTTCAAACTTCAAACATAGTTCAAAAGTAGCATTCTTCCTTCTTGCCACTCAATCCACACATATTTTATAAAAATTGAGTTAAAGGGGAGAGGAAATGACAGCAGGTAGGGAAAGGAGTTAAAATGTTAAAATCAACAGAGTTTGAAGGGACCTTGGAGGTCAACTACTCCAACCCCCGCCCAAGCAGGAGACCTACACCATTTCTGACAGATGGAAGTCCAGGCTTTTCTTTAAAGCTTCCAGTGATGAAGCTCCTATAACTTCTGAAGGCAAGCACTGTCAGAAAATTTCTTCTTATTTCCAGGTTGAATCTCTCCTTGTTCAGTTTCCATCCATTATTCATTGTCTGGCCTTCAGGTGCCGTGGAAAATAGCTTGACCCCCTCCTCTCCGGCAGCCCTTCAAATATTGGAAGACTGCTATCATATCTCCCCTGGTCCTTCTCTTCATTAGATTAGCCATGCCCAGTTCCTGTAACTGTTCATTGTATGTTTTAGCCTTCGGTCCCCTAATCATTTTGGTTCTCTTCTAGACTCTTTCTAGAGTCTCAGCATCTTTTTTATAGTGTGATGACCAAAACTGGATGCAGTATTTTAGGTGTGTTCTTACTAAGGCTTTATAGAGTGGTATTATCAATGGAGCCATGGGTCTTATTTGGACATACTGATTTAACTGCAGGAAAGCTTGCATTGTACTAAATCAACATAAACTAGTTCAGTTCAATTCAATCAGATATAGAGAAATGTGCATAGTATTGACACAACTTCTTGCACTTTCAAAATCTCTACAAATTCTGACAAGACTCCCTGAACTGAGTTAAGTAGGAGAAAGAGACGTGAATAAGGGGAAGATGCTATATAGGGTTCTTTATAAATTTTACATCTTTCTCTTTTTTAGATGTTCACAGTGCTTCACCCTCTAACATTGAACCTGAACCCACTCATCTCGAAGTGGGAGTTTCTCTCCAAGGAATAACAAAGATTTATGAATCCAAAGCTGCTGTTCAGAATCTCAATCTGAATTTTTATGAAGGAAATATCACCTCATTGCTGGGTCATAATGGAGCTGGAAAAACTACCACAATGTAAGTTCTGTTAGAAGAAAAATGTCTCAGAATAACTAACAAAGTTTATTGAGTATAACATTACATTGAGAATAACATTTCATTTTATTACATTACATTACCACACTAATGTAATGTTTCTTGAGTCCTGTTATCTGCCAGGTTGGGATCTGGTACATTTCCTGGATCGAGGATCTTTTTGTTTTCAGAGCTGGGTTGAGAATGGCAAGAATCAATTGTCCCCTCCCCCCTTATTTCTGAATTCTGTAACCTAACCAGTCTACAATCTCCATGATGATAGATAAGCTTTTGGTCTTATTTCTGGACTTTCCTCATTTCTTTCCCCACTCCTAGAGAACTCAGAAGAAGTGCCATTTTAGATGCATGTTTTGGTACTGATCACATTTCAGTCTTTTCTGACTCCAAAGAACTGCTGGGAAGAACTGTTTTTCAATTTGCTAGGGGCAAAAATGCCCTATCCCACTAGATCAAGGCTCTTCAAACTTGGCAAGTTTAAGACTTGTGGACTTAAACTCCAAGAATTCCTGAGCTAACATGACTGGAGGAGGAATTCTGGGAGTTGAAGTCCACAAGTCTTAAAGCCGTCAGGTTTGAAGACTCCTGCACTAGATGGTCATTCCAGGTAGCCAGATTATATATCCCAGTCCCAGGGTTCGACTCTCATGCTGTCACTGGCAGTGAGTGATTTGTGAATACAAAGAATTAATGGCAGTCTCATCTTTACCCTCATCCAACGTAGAATTGGTCCACTTTTTTCCCCTTCAGTTTTTATACCAATGTAACTACTAACTTCTATTGAATAAAAGGTTGATATTTTTTCTCAACTTTTCTTCCCTTTCCCCCATATAGATCTATACTGACAGGTTTGTTTCCTGCTTCATCTGGCACTATATTTGTTTATGGCAAAGATATCAGAACTGATCAAGATTTCATCAGGAAAAATATGGGAATTTGCATGCAGCACAATGTATTATTTGATTACCTCACCACAAAGGAGCATCTGCTTTTATATGGCTATATCAAGGTGCCCCAATGGAGCAAAGAAGAGTTACAGGAAGAAATAGACCGGTATGTCATAGAATTTTTAACAGCATAAAACAGTCTTCCTTTTATGTTTGTTAAATATTTCTCTTTTTCCTTTTGCAAAAAACTATGTAAGAGTGCAATTATTTAGTAGCACTAACATCACTCTGTGGAAAATAAATTTGGGGAGAATGCTTACATACATACATACATACATGCATGCATGCATGCATGCATGCATGCATGCATACATACATACACACCTATCATGGTAAGCCCTTTTAGGATAAGTAGTATAAAAAACACACTGTGTTTATCCCAAAAGGGCTTAGCATGACAGGTATTGTATATACATAGGTATGTATATAAGCATTTCCCCCAAATTCAGTCCTCAGTGATATTTATTTATTTAGATGAAGGAACAGTGAATGTACTGAAAGGAAGCAATGACTTATTATATAAGACTTCTTCTTATAAAGAAAAGAAATCAAAGCCATAAGAATAAAGTAAAATAAATTAAGTCTAGTCTACACTAACCCCATTCACTATGCACTCTCTCTCCTAACTTTCATTTCTGCAAACCATTCTTACTTTTACTATCTGCAGGCACAACTTCATACATTCCTTTTTATTCTTTAATCTAATCTTTCTCTTTTTAAGGATCTCATCAATTCTATTGTCTTACAACTTTCTTATAAGTGTCACAGTCTTAATTTCCTTTCAACACATTCACTGTTCCTTCATATATTTGTTTTGCTGTTCAAATCTCATTCAGTCTTTCTGTATGACCAAAATCAACACATATCTTCTGTACAGGTCATTCTTTTTTTTCCAAGTCCCATCCATTTGTTTCCCTTTTCTACATATTATACAATATCTTTTTCTTATCCTCATTTCTTGCTGTGCATTTATCTAACTCAGCCTTAACAAATTCTGGTCTTCAGTCCCAGAGTTTCCCCATTAGCATGGCCATTGCTGATAATCCAAGAGGTCCATGCATCTGGAAGTTCCCAAGGCATGGAAATTCTTCAAGATTGCTTTGATTTTTTTTTCTATCATGCTAGCTATTACATCCTATTTTTCACACTCTGCAGATTTGATAAGCAATGCCTTTACCTCCATATTCAAGTCAATAATTAATAATATATTGACGAATGTGAATGTGAATGTTTGCAACCCCCCTTTATCTTTATTCACCTACAATCACATATGATATTCCATGAAATGACAACAAAAGTAGAACAACCTTTTCTTACAAGGAATATACTTTCTATATAACATTCTTGCTCTGTTGACCAAAATCGAGCTTATAGTTAGTTGGAAAACACTTGATGGAAGCCTTACAAAGTTCTCATATCATGATGAGTTTGCTAGCATTTGTCCACTGCACAAATGGGCATTGAAGTCCTTTATTGCTGCCAATTTTTAATAATGCGTCTTAATGAAATATTTGATAATACTTGGCTGATTCTCATTAAAAACCAGCAGGGTGCTAAATCATGCATAATATTTTCCATGTCTTCTGTGATTGGGAAGTTTTATGCTGAAACTAAGCTGTCATTTAAAAAAGATTGTAATAAACAAAGGAAAGTGCTTGTAGTTTAAGGTTTATTTCAGGAGCTCTGTTTTGCTTTATTCTCCATGTTATGTTACTCTGTTATGACTGAATCATGTGGTGCCTTATGCAAACGTCCCGTTCCCCCCCCACCCCCCGATTTTAAAGAATCATCAGGATGTTCAGGATGATAAAAATATTGAAGATCATCTAGTTAAACCTCCTGCACAATCCTACAGCATCCTGACAAGTGCCTGTCCGAATTTTCTTCAAATATCTCCAAGGAAGGAGAGTTAACAATAACAACATTAACAAGTAAACTGTTAATGTAATACCTTTGTTGAATCATTGAACTCTACTATTAAGATTTCCTGGTGTGCTTTCAAAATCCAAGTCCTTGTAATTTAATTGTTACTTTTTCTGATTTTTTAAAACTAAAATTATCATTCTTTCTTCTGCGTATTTACAAAATAATGTTCTTTCTGGGTGCTGTTTTGAAGGATTTTGAAGGAAACTGGATTATACAACCATCGTCACAAGTTGACAGGCTCTTTATCAGGAGGGATGAAGAGGAAGCTATCTATTTCAATTGCTCTACTGGGAGGTTCAAAGGTTGTAATTTTGGATGAACCAACCACTGGAGTTGATCCCTGTTCTAGGAGAGGCATTTGGGAAATCATATCAAAGAACAGAAAAGGTAATACGGGCAGGTTATTGTGATTTTAGCTTTTTAGAGCAACAAGTATTACTACAATATTAACATAATAATAGGTTAAGCTTGAATGACTATTACAAATATAGTCACAGTTATGGAACAACAAACATACATTAAAGAAAAGTTTTCAAATGTTAAACTTTCTCTTTGATAAGAAGAGAGGCCTGTGCAGCTGCTCTCCTGCAAAATAGCAGTAGGAAAAGCCAAGAATACCTGCAGACTTTGCCTCTTCTTGCTCCATGGCTGGTTGAGTTCTAGCAGGAGAGACATCATTGCAGAAAAGGCCAACTTTACCCAAGCACCAGGAGCTCTTTGTCCTGGGTGAAAAGACCACCTACTGCCATAGATGGAGAACCAGCAGCTCATGGCTCTTGGTGACTGTAAGATTGGATGCCAGTTGTGGGTGATAAATTGACTTGTAGCAGTGCTGGGATTCAAATTTTTTACTACCGGTTCTGTGGGTATGGCTTGGTGGGTGTGGCAGGGGAAGGATACTGCAAAATCTCCATCAGTCAGAGGTGGTATTTGCCGGTTCTCCAAACTACTCAAAATTTCTGCTACCGGTTCTCCAGAACTGGTCAGAACCTGTTGAATACCACCTCTGACTTGTAGATATGTGATAAAATGTGCTGGAAATCTCAAATTGGGATTATTGATAAACAGTCTCCAGCATTCCTGAATTGTTCTAAAAAAAGAAAGAAAATTGTTTATGCTGACTGGTTCTTCCCCAGGAGAAAAGAAAGAAAACTGCCAGTGTTTATTTCATTCTTCCCATTGTTTTGAATCCTTTTCTGGCCTCTGTACCCAATGAGCTCCTGAGTTTGAGCAATTCATTTTTCACTTGACAATTTTTCTCCTGCCACAAGAATCTGTATGGAAATTGTAGTGTAATTGTCCCCTTTATATATTCTTTTCAGGCAGAACAATCATCCTTTCTACACATCACTTGGATGAAGCAGAGGTCTTAAGTGATAGGATTGCATTCTTGGAACATGGAGGTCTCAAATGCTGTGGGTCCCCATTCTACCTCAAGGAAACTTATGGTAGTGGATACCACCTGACACTTACTAAAGAAAAGGTTTGGAGCAATAATTACTCTCAGTATTTAATAAAAAGTAGGAAATTCTAATAGTAATTTCAAAATCAAAGTAAGCTCTGGTGGAAAAAAAGTATCTTAATGAAAATGATACTGTATTCTTTATTGATTGAGTGATTGATTAGCCCTTGGGCCTTATCAAAGTGAAAAGTTCCAGAAACAAATTATTACTAAAATTTGATAAAATGGCTTTAATCAATTTATAGGTTTCAGTGACAGATGAGATCAAATCCAGAGACAGAGAGTATAATCTTACTTCTCATGGTATTCTGTAAATTTTTGAACAAGTTTTGAGGAGCATGTAGAATGTTCTGACATTCTCCAAGCCATCAGTAAAAATTGATTTAATGATTTAAGACAGGACTGAACTTGGCTAATATTATTGTAAATACAAGACTATGGATATGGTACAGTAATGATAAATATTGTTAGTTGATGAATTACTCTTTTAATTACGATTATTTCAAAAGTTGTTATTGGTTTGTTCAAAATTTGCTTACAATTTCCCAATAGTTTAGGAAAATTTTTAGTCATTATGTACTCCATAGTATCTAAAGAGATTTCTTGTTCTTTATATAAATTGGTATAATAATTCTAAAAAAGTATTTGAATGTTTTTGTTGTCCATGTCAATCTTATTCCCTCTTGAAGCTTGGTTATCATCTTCTTTTCTGTTTTCTTAGTGCATATACCAATTTGGTTTATTTGCCTGTTCAGAAAAGTGTTGTTTCATATTTTTAGGTTTGTTTTCAATATTTGAAACAGTCAGCAAAGATATTTGTTGTTTCAATCCAAAATCCAAAATGTGTTACAAGAAACTAAACTGAAGGAGAGGGTACTCCAGAATTCACCAGGAGATTGTAATATACAATCTTCTTGTAATATACAATATACTTATTACAATCTTCTTGTGAATTCTGGAGTTCCCTCTCCTTCAGTTTAATTTCTTGTAACACATTTTGGATTTTTTCATCCATCTTTCTCTTAATTGCTGTATTGTATTATATAAAATGTCCTCATATCACAGCCTTACAAGTATCCCAAGCTGTTGTCAAATTGACTCCCTTACCTAAATTATTGTTAAAATAGTCTTAAATATCTGTTTGCATTATTTAACAATCTGTGGTTTCTGCAAAATAGATGCATTTAATCTCCATTTAAAAGAACCAAATTTAAGATGCAAAGTCATTGGATTATGGTCAGAAAATATTTTGGAAGAATAATAAAAATTATAAATTAATTATGAATTAATTATAAATAGTTGTTTTGTTGAAGTAGACTTTTTGTAATCTAAATCATATCAATTGTAGAAAAGGATTTATGTGTGTCTGAAAAAATGGTAATGTCTTTTGTTAGTCCATTTTTATACCTCCAAATATTGATCAAATTTAAAGTATCAGCTTGAAAAAAGTTTGGGGCAGTTCCCCCTGTGTTTCTTTGATTCCTTTATCAGCTGATCTGTCCAATTGTGGGGTTACCTACCCCATTGTAGTCTTCAATTACAGACAAATATTGAAAAGAAGTGTCCAGACAGATGTTTTTAAAAAACCTGGCTTTTTCTTGGTGTGGGGTGTATAATCGCACCATAATTCATTTTATTCCCTGTAATTCAATTTGCACAATTACATACATGCCTTGATCATCAGCAAAAAATAAATATGGATGTAATTGGGGTTTTATAAACAAAACTACCCCGTTAGTTTTTTTCTTTGAATTAGCAGAAATAAATTCCAGACCCACAGTGTTATTTGTTAACTACTTTTTCTCAGTCCCTTTAATATGAGTTTCTTGCAAATACATTGTATCATGGTTCACTTTTTTAAAATAACGAAAGAAACTTTTTTCAGTTTTGTGGGGAATTTGCCCCATTTACATTTCATGTCTTGCAAACCATCTGTTATGAAGAGGAAGTTTCAGGGAATCGAGCTGAGGCTCCCATCTTCACAGGCTGTCCTTGATAAGCATCAGACCTCTTTTTATCTTTTTGTTTCTAATCTTTATCTTCTGAAAAATAGTGTAGTTTCGATCTGTGTTTTTCCAAAAAGTCTTGTGCTTTAAGGACTGAGTTTAGTCTATACCATTGATTTTAAAAGATAGCCCCTTCCAGCTTATCCCAGAGAAAGGAAATATTACTTTGTTTCAGAAAATCTGTCAGAGAAAATATTCCTTGTGTTTCCTTAATATTGTAAATGAAATTTCTCTAAACTTCAAGCTGGGTGCCATATTACTAAGCCTTATTATCATGAGAGAAAACTAAAATGAATTGGAGGATCTGCACCTCTACCTCCTTTTTTTAAACTCTTACTTTCAGTGAGCAATCATGTGTCTTGGCCACTCCAAAGCAATGCAAAAGCACCAAAAGTGCTCTTTCAAGAGGCAACTGGACTTTCTGGAAACCAAGAAAGTCCAGATGCCTCTTGAAAAAAGCGTCTTTGGGACAACCATGACTGGAAGACTGAAAAATCCCCATAGACAACAGACTCCTGTGCTCAGGGAGCTGACAAAGCACCTTTCACACCCAGGAGAAACAATTCTTAGAGCCATTTGAAACACTTAAAGATACCAGCTGGTCTCACTCACCACATAAGATATCCTAAGGAAATCATCCAGATTTAAGGAAAGATCACATGGCTGCAGAAAGGCAGTAAAAAAAATCAGTGCCAAGCTTGCATCCTGCCTCTTGGAAGTACATTCCAAAAGGACAGTGCCAGGAACCACTAAAGCAATGTAAAAAGCTTAAAACAACCCTTCCCCTTTAAGAAATTCAAGCCCCTAATAAAGCAAAGCAAAGTACCAGCAAAGAAAAAACAAACCCTGGAGAAGCTCAGGCAACAGTAAGTCTGGGCGTACTGCCAGGAACCTTTAGCAGTTTAGCTGTTACAATGTAATCAGGTTTAACCAAGAGGCTGTTTATTTAAGCAGGGCAATAAAAAATAGGCTAGAAACAACACCAGAATATTTCCTTCCTACCTTCCTTACAGGACTAGCTCTGTAAAGTAGAAAAAACAAAACAAAAAGACATTTCTTCCAACAACCGGTTCTCCGAACTGCTCAGAAAGTTAACAAACGGTTCTCCCGAATAGGTGGGACCTGGCTGAATCTCAGTGTGTGTGTGTGTGTGTGTGTGTGTGTGTGAGAGAGAGAGAGAGAGAGAGAGAGAGAGAGAGGAGGGAGGGAGGGAGGGAGAGAGAGAGAGAGAGAGAGAGAGGAGGGAGAGGGAGGGAGGTGGCATTCAGGTTCTGACCAGTACTGGAGAACCGGTAGCAGAAATTTTGAGTAGTTTGGTGAACCGGCAAATACCACCTCTGACTGGAGATTTTACAGTCTCCTTCCCCTGCCAGGCCCACCAAGCCACACTCACAGAACTGGTAGTAAAAAAAATTGAATTCCAGCACTGGTGTGTGTGTGTGTGTGTGTGTGTAAAGATAATACAAAGGTAGTCCACAAAAATATTTAAAAGTGTTTAAAACATTATAAAAAAATGCACTGTCTGATTATTTGTAATCTACAAACCAAGGTAGAATGATAACGGCAACTCAAGGCAATAAAAGCTTACCATCCAGACAATAAATATTTGCGAACCAGCAGTAAAACTTTACAATAGTTGTAAACAACTTTTTGAAAGGTTAATTCAGTTTTCCCTGGATTATTCAATATGTATATATAAATCATATTTAATTCATTCATGATTATTTAGCTAGTAAAGGCATAATCTTTATAAATCCTTATAAATATGCAGAAAGAAAAAGAAAAAAATATCCTTGCAAACACACTTAATTCAGTAGACGGGGGAGGGGGGAGGGAGAACACTCATGCAAACAGATCTATGCCTAATTCATTTTACAATTATGTCAATATAAGTATGTTCGGTTGATGGTAAAAAGGACGATGCAGTCAATATTGAAGAAAAGCAGTTCACTATATAAATAAAATTTTCTCAATGCTGGGATGCTGTGCTGTGTTTTGTCATCAGCAGAACAAAGGAAACTGTAGACAGACCATACTACACAGCAAAACCCAGCAAAATAAACGTTGCATCCCAATAAATGTTTGATTTCCAAGATTTCTCTTCTCTTCCAGTCCAGTCTTTTCCTCCATTCACCTTTTTTTCCTTGTGGTTACATTTTTTTTTTAGGCTTTTAATTAGATTATTCAGGAGAGCCGCGCTTCTGCAGTCTGCTCTCGCTGGCTATTCTCTGTTCACTTCAGCTCTGTGGATAGGAATTTAAATATCCACCAAACTTTTTGCTTTTCCAAATGTTCTGGTGCAAATTAAATTTATGAGAACCGTGGTGGTTAACCTTTTCAGCACTGGGAGAATGTGTGCCAGCCACCTGGTCTTCTGGTTTCTAACGTGTATATGCGTGCGAAGACCAGCTGGTGGGCGCACATGCAGGTGCCGGAACCCAGAAGAGCGACAGGCAACAGCTGGCGTGCCCGAAGAGATGGCTCTGCATGCCACTTCTGGGACCTGTGACATAGGTCCGCCATCACGGTATTAGAGTTTCTTTTAAATATGCATTTAAAAGAAAGTCCATGTATTTAAATATGTGCATTGCATGGCCTTTTAAAACAGACAATTAATGGAAAACTTTATCAAAATTATCAAATATATCAAATTTGGCATGACCAGGTTTGTACATATCTTGCATATTTTAAAAGAATTTCATTGGATATCTATTAAATTTTGGACTTTTTTTGACTATTCATATTTATATGTTGCCCAAAGCAAATTGCTAAAATCTTTAACCAAGGCTGTTTTTCAAAGGCTCATCATGAGAAAATATAGTTTAAGGCTATCTGCTTCTTTGCTGCTATACTCCATAACCAAAAGTCCTCCATAAAGAAGCTAACTTATTTCCCATGTTGAATGTTTTGGGCCAAAGCTTATGCAAATTAGGATATCTAATCTAGACACTTAAATTGCAAGCCAATTTCCTGCTGTCTATATCCATCAACTAGCAGATACAGTTTACTGATGTACTCAGGATACCTGAATATAATTTTATTCAGTTGTTTCAAACTTAATTTCCTTCTCTTGTATCATGTTTTATGGTATATTATGATCATTAAAATTTTGCTGTGTGGTGCTTTATTATCCCCTTATGTTTCCCCAGAGCTCAGTTCTGAATGTAGGAGAATGCAATACCTCTACTGTGACAGCCACAATACAGGCTCATCTTCCAGAAGCATATCTCAAAGAAGATATTGGTGGAGAACTTATCTATGTACTTCCTCCATTTAACAATAAAGTTTCTTTATCCTATCAGTCTCTTCTGAGAAACCTGGATAGTAATTTAAGTGATCTACATATTGGCTGCTATGGAATTTCAGATAGCACTGTAGAAGAAGTAAGCATCTAGCACATTTTTTTTACTACCGGTTCTTTGGGCATGGCTTGGTGGGCGTGGCAGGGGAAGGATACTGTAAAATCTCCAGTCAGAGGTGGTATTTTCTGGTTCTCCAGACTACTCAAAATTTCTGCTACCGGTTCTCTAGAACTGGTCAGAACCTGCTGAATACCACCTCTGATCTAGCGGCTTTAAACAATCAGATTTATTAATATTTTATAAAATTGTATTATTTTGTTGCACTGTGAGCCAAATGTTTAAACTGGATTTGTCTTCCCCCCATCTATTAAGATCTTCCCTTAAGGACCTGGGATAGGCAGATGTTCTTTTATTGTGTTAAAATTATTATCACAAAAAAGTAAGTTGTTCCAAGTAAAGCTGCCTCTTGCAATTGACTAGTGGTGGTTTTATGAATGCTGATGGTATTCAAGTGATGCTTGTTATATTTGCAGTTATTATTATTCACTGAATATTTAATTATATGTAAAGATAGGAAAATTTGTTGAGACTTCATTTTAATGTGTCTCAAATGTATGTGGAACTCATATATAATTTGTATACTAAAATAGGTATTTAAAATTGCACTTAGTTTGCATCACAGGATTCAGTAAAACAATATATTAAGATTATATGCAAAACCATTTGAAAAAAATATACGTTTAGAGTTGCACCAAATGCAAACTCAAGTTTATATGAACTTTTTTTAAAAAGTTGCAAACTGATCTGGATCAGGAAATGAAAAAAATAAACTGAAGATGGGAAACAGCAATGACACCAGTGATGGGATTCAAATTTTTTTACTACCATTTCTATGGGCATGGCTTGGTGGGTGTGGCAGGGGAAGGATACTGTAAAATCTCCAGTCAGAGCTGATATTTGCTGGTTCTCCGAACTACTCAAAATTTCTTCTACCAGTTCTCCAGAACTGGTCAAAATCTGCTGAATACCACCTCTGAATGACACCTTTCTCTAATTGTAGGGGGTTCTTTGTCTAGTAGTGCATTTTTGTCAGTCAGTGTGAAAGACCATAGAGGAAATTAATATTCTCTTTCCATTATGTTTACATGTTATATCTATGCAATGGCTTCTTATGAGGATGGTCATTTACAAAGTAGAAACTGTATGAATAAAAGTTATTTACAGAACTATGAACTGACATAAGATTCTGCACACAAACTGGAAACAATCAGTCTAACTTAAACATAGAGCATATGTGAAATTGCATGTGTTTTCAATCTTGAGTGCAGGTAGAAATTTTTAATAGATCAAGATCAAAAATATTTGGTTTAGGAATTGTGAGAACTGAAATTAAAATATTTTTAATATTACTGTTTTGCAGGTATTTCTTAATTTGACCAAAGATTTTGCAAACGATGAACAAACTGAGGCAGAGTTATCTCAAGAGGGACCCAGTTTTAATGTGGATAATGATGGCTTGTCCATGAACTCTAACAATGTCTTTGAACCAGATGGTATGAAAATAGTGTAATTTTTCACTGGCTGAAGTTTTTATCAAAGGAAAAGCTTGTAGTATCTAGAACAGTGTACAGTGAATTACAGCAAGATGGCATTTTTAGCAAGATTGTGAAATATCAGGTTAACTTCACAAAAACGTAAGCTGGATTGATAATAAATTGGGTGGACAGGACAAAATCACTAAGTATGGCTGGTGATGGAGCAATTTCAGGCTACAATTAGAGATAAGATAGCTTTGTGGGAACTCCAGTATCTCTTAACCTGAAATCAAACACTGTTCATGACTAGAAATATAATGAGGAGTTATTCTGTGCCATTTCATCCTTGATCTGTTTTGTCCCTCAGAAATTAGTTTACCAAGAAAAACTACTTCCATCTCAGACTTTAGTGAGAAGGTGGGAAATGGTGACATAATCTAATAGGACCCTATGCCTAGGCTAAGGAATAATTCACTTGCCACTTAAATTTTATATAATTACTTAATAATTGCAATGGCTCCTTAAATATTATTCAGTTATTGAGACATAGGCTGAGTTATAATTAAGTACAAGGCTGCTACTCAGCAGCAATCCACAAACTCCAAAATCACTCCCCCACCCCCCCACCCCAGTTATCATATGAAACAAGAACAATGAATGACTGGGACTATCACTAACTTCATAGATCTTGTTTTTGTCAAAGATGCAAACAACCATAACTAATTCAGGAAATCAGACCTTTAATGCTAGAGCTCCCTGGCTGTGGAGAAGATATTCAATTACCTGTATATCTGGCAGTAGCACCTTACCTCCTTATAGGCCTAGGAACAACCTTACTGAAACACCATGTTCTCTCAGACTGTTTAATCTACTGATCATGTAGCTTTTCATTCTTTCCATTATAAGCACAATATAGGCCTGAGGGGAGAATGTTGATGACCCAGGATGAGGGGGGTTAGATAGGTTGCCTTACCAAAAGCAAAACACAGCCATTTCCAGAAGTGCATTTGGAAAAGAAGAAACATAGTGTGAGTCCTAACGTCAATCCTGCTAATAAGGCAGCAGCCAGAATTTAGGATTGTCTAGGACAGGCTCGTCCAACCTGCGGCCCAAGGGCCGCATGCGGCCCAGGTCACCTTGTAATGCGGCCCAGTGCCCACCCCAACCTTCGTGCCAGAGCCAGCGAGGAGGAGGAGGAGAAGCAGGCGCGAGGCAGGGCGAGGCGAGCGCCAGTCCAAGCAGCAACAGAAAAAGCAGGTGCCCTCAGAGCACCACCTCCTGCTGTTGCCACCACCGCCATCGCCGCCGCTTCTGCCCCCGCCGCTTCTGCCCCCACTGCCACTTCTGCCCCTGCTGTCGCTGCCGCTTCTGCCCCCGCCGCCTCCGCTTCTGCCCCCGCCACCGCTGCTGCTTCTGCCCCCGCCGCTGCTGCTGCTTCTGCCTTCTAGTCCTGCCTCATCCAGCCGGGCCATTTGCAGGAGGAGAGGTAGGCGCGAGGCAGGCGAGCTTTCTCCCCCACCCCTGCAAAATTTGGCCTGAAAATAAACCATGATAAAAAAAACGTGATAAAAAAACTGTGATAAAAAATAAATAATTTTTAATAAATAATTAATAATAAAAACATCTCACTAACTTCATTTCCAAATAAATTTAATATGTTAACTATGTTTTCTATGTTTTTTTTTGGATGATCAGGTATCGTTACTGTTATTTTATTTTATGTGCGGCCCAAACCAAATTTTCATCTTCTAATGTGGCCCAGGGAAGGTGAAAGGTTGGACACCCCTGGTCTAGGATTTTAAAAGAGAAATAATATTTTTGTATGGTTTATGTGTACTGGTGGGATGAATTGGGTAAAACTAAGTATAATAAGGAAACAGAATTAAATCCTTATGTATTTCTTTTCCTTTTCTTTTTGATGAATAGATGAAGTCCTGATTAAGTCAGGAAAGCCAAACAATCTTTCTCTCCTGCTGAGGAAGGCCACAGCATTGTTCATTAAACGTTTCCATCACACTCGACGCGATGTGAAAGGCTTTATTGCTCAAGTTATCCTTCCTGTGCTCTTTGTGACAGCTGCTATGGGCCTGGGCACCTTGAGAACCAAGGTGGCAGAATACCCAGCTCTCCATCTCTCACCAGCCTTGTATGGTTCTTCCGGCCAGTCAGACTTCTTTGGGTAACTATTCATTTTTAGTAATTCAGTTGGCTTAATGGAATGTGATGCACGCGGAGTAAGAGGGGTGACCAAATCGTCACCAGTGTGACTAGAATCATTATAGTTCCTTGTATGTATGAGATATGCTAAGAAAATGAAGGATAAGAGACAGAAAAAAAATACTTTTTGTTAACTTCAGCAGTATCATACTTTCTAGAGTTTTAAAAGTAAAGCAAATTATAAGTTTATGTCAGCTCTCCCAGATAAACCAGACAAGAAACATTGACTAGATGAATTAATTCTCCCCCCCCACCCAAGGCTATCTTAAAAAAATATTGTAAAAGTACAAAGTTCCCAGTGCCACGTTTGACTGCTTGATCCATCAGGGAGGGAACTTCTTGAAATTCCACTGGGGTTATGCCACTGGGGGTTCTCTGGTTGTCTTGACTAATTGTTCCCTAGGCAGCATCTTTTCCTCTTGTTCCCCAATGTCATTCATACATTCTATTGCATTTTTATAAGGCTTATCAATATAGCCCAACAATTCAGTAAGCTTTCAGGGTATTCAATTAATTTGAGCAAATCTCATATTTGCCACCATGTGCTGCTAAAATTCTCCAAGTGTTTATTCATTTTTAACCTTCAGTTGGGTGAAACAGTGTCCCATGGGGCAACCATTTTTGAACCAAACATTACATTTTGAATTTAACCAAACATTACATTTTGAATTTAATTTACAGAACGCCAGAACACATTATTCCTATGGGAATGAAATACGAGAAATTTATCATATGTTTGCCATGTCAAATATTCCCTGATAGCTTTCCACAAGTCAGTGGGGAAGCCAGGAGGAAGTATACATTTTATTGTGACTGTTGAGACTCCTTGCCAGCTTCCCACAAGCAAACTGGAAGGGAGTGTCAACAATGAGGAAGCCACCAGGGATGGTTGCAAGTTGCTCAACCATACAACTTCTCTAGGCTTGTGCGCTTATATCACATCAGCCACTTGCATAGTCCTGTGCACCTTTCCCAACCTCTACCTCATCCCCAGGTAGCCTCCCTGACTTACGTTGTGGCTCTTGTGCATACCATGAACCCTTCCCAACCCACACTGTGTCCTTCCTGATCTGCACAGAACCTCTCACATATCCTGCATACCTTCCTAATCCACACCATAACCTCACACAGAAGAAGTGCTGCACAATTCAGGGATGGTGTGTGGGGTGCATGAAACATGACCCCTGGTTTGGGATGGAAGTATGCAGGGTGTGACATGGATCAGGAAGAGTGCACAGGGATGCAAAGGGATGACTGTTTGGTAAGGAAATTCTTCTGAAATGCTGATCCTTGGATCGCAAAGGAACTACTACCTCTTATATGTTCATGGAATCATTTGTGAACTGGAGTTTTACTAAGAATTTTGAGCATATTAAATATCTTATAATTATCTAAAATTGGAAATTTTGTTTCAAGATAAATATTTCAATGGCCCTCATTTAAAAAAAACTTTGTTAAATTACCTAAGGGGGAAAAAAGAAAACAAAAAATAAATTGAGGCTCTTGTATGCTGCTCCTCTCCAGAGGGAGGCTGGACCCATTCATATGGTCCACCCCTGGTGATGGATGGATCCTGATGGGTCCCAGATGGAACTGGGGATATCTTGGAGTTGTTGCTGCACAGTCCTGCTAAAGGCGTGGCAGCAGCTGGAATTTAAGGGTGGCCGCAACTTTGGACAGGATCACGTCATGCAGCCTCTCTTGACTCATCCTTCCAGACCCTCCCCATGGGTTACACAGGAGCTATGGATTCTGAAAAGAGCCAAGAAATGCCTAGAATATCGCTGGAGGAAGACAAGGGATGACTCTGACCAGACTTGACTTAGATCTGCTATTAAGACCTACTACTGAGATTAGCCATATCACTCATGCCAGCAGAGAGGCATATTGCAGGTTCCATCAACCTGATTTTTCTGGCTGGTGAGGTCTAGGAGGAAGGCCTTCTCTGCTGTTGCTCCTGCCCTCTGGAACATCTTGCCCCCTTCTATGTGAGGTGTGAGGTTGGCACCAATCCTTCTAGCCTTTCATAAGGGCCTAAAGATGTGGCTCTGCCAGTCAGCTTGGAGCTCCAGTGTGAGAACAGTGCAATGGAAGTAGTTGATTGAGTAATATCGTAACAGATTCCACCTCCTCCACTCTGCTCCCACCCTCCCCACGTCTCCTTGGTTTTAATGTCTGATATTAACTTTTAATGTTTTAATTGTATATGTAACTGTAAGCCACCCAGAGTTACCCTATAGGCAGCAAATCAACCAACCAATCAACCAATCCAAAATAATCCCTTCAAAAACAAGGAACATCAAAATAAAATAAAAAATAAAAATAAATCACATGAAATATTTAAATAGTGTGTGTGTAGATATTAGTATTCTGACACAAGATAGTTTTCTTCAGTTTCCATTGTCATTCAGTTTTAACATGGGATATTCAGGGATTCAAAAGAATGTCGACTATCCTGTTGATTACTTATACTTGCCTTGAAATTGCAGTTAACCATTTGGTTTGTTTGTGTGTTTAGGAATTTCAATCAAACCACAGATATTTTGGTTGCTTCATTGTTCTCTTTTCCTGGAATAGATAATATCTGCCTAAACAGAAGTAATTTGTAAGTAGCTCTTCTTCATTTTTAAGTAACTCTCATAATAACAGAATAATAATCTTCTTCCTACTTTTAATAACTCCTCTTCTAAGAAGACAAATGACTGAAAATTATGAGTCATCAGGGTAATCTGCTCAGCTATTATACCAAGCTGCCAACATCAGAAAATATTCTAGCAACAATCAGTGATTTATATCAAATTTGGTGCAGTTAAATATCCAATATTAAATGTGCAATATTCTTCACCAAAATATCAAATCTAGATTTATAATTCTCAGTGATGTTCAGTGTTCTCAAAATTAAGATATTTTAGATTTTTTTGTTGTTACTAAATCTGGGGGTTCAGCAGTAACGCAATATAAATTATTATTATCTAGAACAGTGGTTCCCAAAGTGGGTGGTACCGCCCCCTGTGGATGGTGGGATGCCTTAGGGGGGCGCTAAGAGGCAAGGGGGGTGGCAGGGGGGCACTAAGGTGGCAGGGGAAGAAGACAGTTCTCAGTGTCTTCTTTATTATTTTACATCACACAATGGCATCCAGTGTCTTAATAAGTTGCCACAATTACTGTTTGAGAGAGCTTTTGAATGGAGCATAAATGGACCACCTTTGTGTGCCTCTGTAGTTCTTGACATTTGGGGAAGAGTGCAGGCAAGGATGCAAAATGGATTGAATCAGGCTTTGTTTATTGTTAATTTATTTTGAAAAGCACACACTATAGTGTTTGTCTGTTTTCCACCACACAAAATGGCAAAAATTAGGCCTCTAATTTTCAGCTGCTGTTGGACGGGACTTACAAAAACTACAAAAAAATGATATGTTAGCTCTTTTATTATTTATTTGTACATGTAACTATTTTTTTTATTTTTCATTAAAATAATTGTGCCATGGGCTATACATACAGTATACAGTATCACACGATTTTATGGGTAAGCATTATATTAGAGTTAGGCAATCTCTCCGGGACAAGATATATATATATATATATTCTTAAGTTTTCGCGGGTACTTTCATATATGTTATTCAGCTGTGAGTTTTACAACTGTAAAAGTCTGACTCACAGACGAACACAATACAGAAGCCTGATGATGGCAGATGAGATTCTGCCAAAACGTTGCTACAGCTTTAAAAGCACAACTATAATGACATGGGAAAATACCCGAACAAAGCTGAATACGATACATATATATATGAAAATATATATTTATTTCATGTTACTGTAGATATGTTTTGGTTTTTAAAATGGTCTTATTAAAACTTTCCTTCTCAAATTTTAGTATTGAATAAAAATAGATGAACAGAAGAATAGTTAAACCAGTAAGAACTAAGCAAAGCTGATCAAATTTAGCTTCCATTGGAAAAGCTTTAGGAAATTAATAAATAATGAGGTATTCCTGCCTAGTGTTCTGCATTAGCTAGGACATTCCCACTATGCTGTATACAAATTTATAGGCAATATCAATATTAAATCTGTTTACTTTCAGAACATGTTTCAAGGAAGATGTGGCTGAAAAGTGGATATTCAGTGGAAATAAGAGTGATCAGTATACTGCCTGCAATTGCACACTCAGTGGAGAGGTAAATTCAAATTAGAATCTCATGCCATAAGGTCACTATAAGATAGAAATAAAAAAAAGACTGGAGGTTCCAATAAAGACTAAATAAGTGGATCTCCCCCCCCCTCAAAAAAACTAAGCCCCAAGTTTAAGAAAAACAGATATCTTTTAACAACTGTATTTATAAAAGCTAATTTCCCAAGTTGCCAATTTGACAGTATTTTTATTTAATAATACTACTTAACAATATGAATGGTATAGTAATTTATGGTTATAACTTGCTTCCAGTAGAATTTTCCTTCACTTTCTCAAACATGAAAACTACAATGCCAGTCTTGGAGGCAAAACTAAATATGATGTTAATTATTATTATCTAGCACTGATGATGTTACCTAGTTGGGTAATGAAATATTTGTAAGAAAACAAGTTCAGAGAAGCAAATTATCAGTTCTTCCTTTCTACAATTTTTCCTTGAGCTACAGAGGAACAAATGAATAAAAGAACAAGCTGTTCTGGTTTTTTTTATTACTGAAGCATCACAACAATAGAACTATAAGGGAAAAAATGATAACCAAGAAGAGTCTGTTTTAATGTTAGAGGAGAATGGGGGTGACTAGGACAGGGACTAGGAAGGAGGAAACAATCCATAAAATGGGGGTCGCCAACCTTTTGGACCTTGGGGATCACCAAACTCATAATTTTAATCACACGGACCACTAATATGAATTTTGACTGACGGTGGCTTGCTGATGTTGAAAATACGTGCCACCGTAGGTTGGCACGTGTAATGTGCAAATTTGCAGGTGGTACAACATGCAAAAAGCAGCGCAGCCCTTGCCAGCCAGGATGAGGTAATGGTGCTGTTGCGGCAAGAGGGGGGCGGGTGGCACAGGTGGGCCGAAGTGATGGAGATGGCTGGAAGGTGTGGGAGTGCCACACTACTTGCATTTGTGCAGCATCAGCATTCTGCCTTCGCTCAAGGAGCCCAGCCTAGGAGCAAGGGTGAAAAGGTGGGCCCAACTGCAGAGCCCTGGAGAGCCTCAGAGCGAACCAGTTCTCTGCCAGTTGATCTTCGGCACTACTGGTACACCAGAACAGGCCCAAACCGGTAGAATACCATTATACTAGTTATAATGAGAGAGAGTGAGCATCCAGCATTAGCATTTGGCCACTAGCAGCCCTACTGCCTTGTCCCCTTCTCCTGACCTCTCCTGGTGGTCTGCCATCCTTTCAATGATAGGATTGGTTACAAAGCCAGGTCACCTCATAAGAAGATGAAGTGGGCCTCCCTCTGACCTACATGCTTTGCCCTCCTGCACACAACATGAACAATCTGGCCAAGGAGAGCGAAAGCAGCAGTGGGAGCTGGCCATGCTCTCCACGGCCACACCTATCACAGCCATGCCCACCACAGCCCCCCCCCCCAAGTCAACCACAATCCTGATGTGGCCCTCAATGAAATTGAGTTTTACACCCCTGCCCTACAGTATAGAAAGTATATCTGCCCAGCTGAAAATTAGTTTGTATACATGGTTTTATTTTTTTATTAAATTCTAATTTAAAAACTTTTCCCTTGTTTCATTTGCGTCAAGTTTTATTTGCTAAAATAATATTGTATAGGGACACTAAATAATATTTTATATTAATATTGTTTGTCAAAATAAATAATTTTAGTTGTAAAAATCTTTCATGTTCATAAATTTATTTTCTTTGTAGACTTGTCCAAAGCTGAACTTTTCACCCCCTCACAAGAGAACATTCTCTTCCCGAACAATATATAACCTTACTGGACATGATGTAGAAACTTATCTTCTAGTTACTGCCAGAGATTTTGTTCAAAAGAGGTATTCCATTTATCTTATTGCTGTCCCTTGCTTGCTCTATTTAACTTTAACAGAAAGCCTCTACTGAAAGTGTTATTGCCAAAGCAGCATTGTACCATTGATATGTAAATCTTGATAGACACACACATACACACCCACATACACAATGTCATGATGACTCTATAGAAGGGCAGAACTTGTGTTGCAACAATGTAACACTAATTTCATTGTGGTCCCATTGAGATCACCACCACCTCTCCTGATGCCTCTGGTTATCACCATCTCTCTGGTACCAGTTCAGGGAGAGGATGGGATAGCAGGCGCTACATATGGTGGGACTTTTTCATAATTTCTTAGTCACCAATTCACTGAAAAAAGGGGATTTAGATTGTTTAGATTATGTTTGTGGCTATAATCTTTAATTTTGATTTTAAAAAGTCAGGAGGCACCACTAACAAATTATGATTCTAAAATTATTTTGCTTTTCTTCTTTTTTTAAATTTTAGTCCATAAATCTTGAAAGATGATAATGAAAACATACATTAATTTTAATTAAACTCTTGAGATTATACAGTTCCTGGTAGCTCTTTCAGTATGTGGAAAAGAACATGTTGGTACACCTTATTTTCATAGGACCTGGGAATTGCCTGGTTTTGTTATTTTTATTTGAATCCTGAGTCTGCAGCTCTCTTGTCAGCTTCTTCGTCTTCTCTTCTCTGTATAAGAAGTCCTTAAGGGGCGTATTAGGAGCATGGTGACTCACATGGTTAGGATGCTGGGTTGGAGTTTAGCAAGCCTATGTTTGAGACCCAAGTGCTGCTGTGCAGTGGGATGGGCTCCCATCACTCACCTCAGCCTCCTTGACAGGATATGAAAGAAGCCCTTTGGGCATCCACCGGGCACCGATGATATCATGGGCTAATCCTTTCAACCCAGAAGTGCCTCCAACATGAATAGGATGGGGATGAGATGTATGAGATTAGCATACCCATATGGTCCAAGAACATAGAAAACTTGCTTAAAGAAAGAAAACTTGATGGTGCCATCAATCATTGCCCAAATACGTCAAGCTGTCAGAAATGATGTACACTTCAGAATGTTACTAAATATTTTAAATGAAAAGGGTGAGCTCAAAACCAAACAATAATTAAATGAACAAGGATTAGAGAGATATAGAATGGTACTCATATATACAGATACAAACAAGATATGAGAAAGATATGAAAGATGAAGGGATTGGAAAGGAGTTGACAGAATTGGATAAAATATTAACAGGAGCAGAGGACAAATTGATTAAAAGATTATATAGTTATTTGTTGGGTGTCAAGCTGGAAGAAGAACAAGCTAAAGAAATGATGATTGCATGGGCAAAAAACTTTGGACATCTTAGAGAACTGGATAAATGGCAGAAATTATGGGATAGGAATTATAAATTGACAATATCGACATGTATAAGGAGAATTTGTATAAGATGTTTTAGAGATGGCACTTGTGCCAGAAAGACTAGCGAAAATGTTTAAAGATAAATCAATGAAATGTTGGAAATGTCATCAAACACCAGGAACATATTACCATATGTGGTGGGCTTGCACAGAGGCTAAACGATATTGGACTAAAATACACACATGGTTGGAAAAAATGATTAAACAACGTATAGATTTGAAACCTGAAATATTCCTATTAGGAATGGTACCAGAAGGCTATAGTAAAGAAAAGATTTATTTATTTAATTATACATGTTTTAACAGTGGCTACAATTGTATTTGCCCAAAATTGGAAGAGTGACAAAAAGGAAAGTAATTGAAAAAACATTTGAATGTGCATAAATGGATTGACACTAAAAATTAAAGAAAAAGAAGAAACTGAATATTACTTGGTATAGAATCTGTTCTATCAATGGATAGAGAACAAAACAAATTAAAAGAGATTTGATATATTTAGAGTGTAATTACAGAAATTAATATAATAGACACATGCGATACTATTATATATTTGGGAATGTGATTATTGTTGTATTGTTAGATTTGATAAGAAAAACATCATTTATAATGGTCAAATAATTGAAATATGTATCTAACTGACACACGAGTGAAATGGAATGGATTTGCTGTATATAAAAAACAATTTTTTTTAAAAAAAGAAGAAGTGATGTACACTTTATGTTTTATATAACTTCCATGGAATTTAAGATATAATTTCCATGTGAAATTTAAGATGTTTAAAACATGAAAACTTTATTTCTAATATGGTTTTCCCCCCTCCCACATCTAGATATGGTGGATGGAGTTTTGGGCTGCCCTTGCCTAGTAATCTCCGATTTGATATAAACCCTGTACCTGCTAACAGAACAGTAACTAAGGTAAACTATGGGCATTTAGTTGTCATGAAACAGAGCAAACCAATAAGTGATTTCTTAAATTTTATATATATATATATATATATATATATATTCTTAAGTTTTCGCGGGTACTTACATGTATGGTATTCAGCTTTGTTCGGGTATTTTCCCATGTCATTGTAGTTGTACTTTTAAAGTTGTAGCAATGTTTCGGCGGAATCTCATCTGCCATCATCAGGCTTCACAGATGAACACAGTACAGAAGCCTGTATCATCAGGCTTGTGTATTGTGTTTGTCTGTGAGTCAGGCTTTCACAGCCATCTCTGTTTTAAATTTGGTGCTAGCCTGTAAAAGTCTGACTCACAGACGAACACAATACACAAGCCTGATGATGGCAGGTGAGATTCTGCTGAAACGTTGCTACAACTTTAAAAGCACAACTATAATGACGTGGGAAAATACCTGAACAAAGCTGAATACCATACATACATACATGCATGCATACATACATACATACATACATACATACATACGTTGTGGCTCCAAATCCTGAGTCTGCATTCTTAGAGGAAGAGGATTTGGAAGATGAGGAGGAGGTAGAATTGAGAATGCCTTCCTCCCCAGGACCTTCCTCTTCGGCAATGCCTCAGGTTTCGGCAGATAACCGAGAGGGACAGCCTGAGGCTAATCAGGAAGAGGAGGAGGGCATATCAGAGCAGCCTTTGACAGAGAATCGAGTAGATAAATGCTGGCTTGATGCTAGGCAGCGTCGCAGGAAAAAGTGTGAATTTTTCTGTAGAGCTTCGGTGTATCCTGTTTCTTGAAAGCCTAGTGATTAATGTTTCTGTTATCTTGTTGGACTTGGCAGTCAGCGTGTGTGATACTGCCAAGAACATAGCAAGCTCAAAGGAATTAACTCAGTAAATACCGAATCTTCTTGCCTGCTTGTATTTGGTCAGAGTTTTGGACTTCTCATCTATCTTGTGAAGGTGAGACATATTTTTCCATGTCATTGTAGTTGTGCTTTTAAAGTTGTAGCAACATTTCGGCAGAATCTCATCTGCTATCATCAGGCTTCTGTATTGTGTTCATCTTTTAGTGCGGCTTGGCATCGAGTAAACGGACGGCTATCATTTATTAGGAAGCTAGGTTTCATCTGGGTGCCTGGTTGGGGTGTGTTTAAGCTGGAGGTTTGGGGGTGGGGGTCTGTAGCTTCCTAATAAACGATAGCCGTCCGTTTACCCCAAGCCAAGCTGCACTAAAAGCCCCCAATACAGGAAAGACAATGTTGCCAGCCAATCAAGACAAAAAAAAGCTACAAAACAGACAGAAGATATTAGAAACACCAATCAAGCAGAACACAGCAAATTCCAAGACCAATAAACACAGACCAAGACTCCTAACCAATCAGCATGAAGAAAAAACCATTCTGGCACAGCAGTAGGCTAGCATCAAACAGAAACGGCCGTGAAAACCTGACTCACAGACAAACACCTAATGATGGCAGATGAGATTCTGCCAAAACGTTACCACAACTTTAAAAGCACAACTATAATGATGTGGGAAAATACCCGAACAAAGCTGAATACCATACATATAAATACCCGTGAAATATCTTGTTAAATTTCACTATTTAATTACATTAAAAACTAGGGTCTTATTGCAGATTTTTCAAGTAAGTCAGTATTATTATTTAAGTGTTAGAGACAGAAAAATTGAGACTTGGAGAAATGGGCTCTATTAAGGCAACTTGTCAAGTTCTTGAAAAGCATGAGATGGAAACAACTTCATATTTATAACTCAGATTCACAATAACTATATTTTATCAGCTCTGCTGTAATTTTGTATTAATAGGTTATATTTTACATCTGTATAGCTTATGCGTAAAATGTTCCCCTTAACTCTGTGGTCAAGGAAATAACTGTCCGTATTAGGAGGGACCATTCTAGCAGATGTGTCAGCTGCAGATCTGTTTTTTTTTTCTATAGCATTGTTCTAATAATTTTCAAGGAACATGCTGCTGTATCAGGAATATCTAATGTGGGGTCCTATCAGCATTTATTTAGTAAAGGAACTTTTGTTTTTCAGTTCCTAATGTGCTGAGAAAGCCTGTCAAGGCTGGAAAATTCATCTGACAGTAATTGCTTCTAGTGGAACTGGACATTGACTCTTATCTGAGCTTTCTCAGCAGAGTTATTTTTAAATGTATTTTCTTTCCTCAGATACCGTGGATAAAAGCTCTAGTTCTACTAAAACTGGAGTGGCACTTTGAGGACTTGCTTTCTTGCTTCTTTGAGTTTTGAGAAAAACTATGTTTCGATTTTGCAATTTTTTTTTTGGCCAATATAAATTTTATTTTGCTTCTACAAAAACAAATAGATCCTAACATTGGAACTGTAGGTTGGAACTATTATCACACAACTTATGAACTTAACTAACTGAACTTAGAAAAGTCACTGCTCTCTTTAGTTCTCCAAGGATTCACAACAGTGATGGCATTTAAAAATTTTTACTACCGTTTCTGTGGGCCTGGCTTGGTGAGCGTGGCAGGGGAAGGATACTGTAAAATCTCCAGTCAGAAGTGGTATTTGCCAGTTCTCCAAACTATTCAAAGTTTCTGCTACCTGTTCTCCAGAACTGGTCAGAACCTGCTGAATACCACCGCTGATTCACAATCTAGAGGCCTGCAGATTTTCAAAATCCCCTTTGACATGAATAAACAAACAAACAGATACTTTACTTTAATATTCTTAATGTTGTTTTCTGAAATGGGCCTGCAGGTATATTTTGTCTCATTGTTCTCTTGAGTTCTAAGCTTCACTGGTTACAAATTTATTCACAAAATTACAAATACATACAAATTGCCTGTTATTTTTGTGTCTGAAATTTAAATATAGGTCTGGTATAATCCAGAAGGATATCATAGCCTCCCAGTTTACCTTAACAGCTTGAATAACTTCATTCTCCATGCTTACTTACCACATGGAAACACCTCTGGATATGGTAGGTATCCACTTGCCACATAGTTTTCTATTTCAAGATGAAAGCTTTTGTTTCCCCACCTATCTTTAAATACACTGTGACATCTGAAGTATTATGTTACTGTTCATCCCTTCTAAAATTGAACCTGCAAAATTGCAGAATAAACTCTTGATTGTGGGCAGAGTTAGATGCAATTCTGCATTCTAACCACTATGCCACCACGGCTCCTCAATCAAACAAAATGAATACTAATGAATACTAATTCTTAACATGGCACCAATGTAATATAGTATCATTCTTGAAGGCCTTTACTATTGAACCAACTAATAAAGAAAAGGGGCAATGGTAGCTAGAAGCTCAGTAGCCATAAATAGAATATAAAAAATAGAACAATGTCCAAATATTATTTTTACTATTTTTGATTAATTTCATTCATTTTCAAACTTCCATTTTTGAATGCAATGAACGATGTCAGTATCTGCCATACTGCTCTATTGTTGGATTCTAATTAAATCTGAGTAATGTAGTAAATGATCTTGGGTAATTTTCCAGATTTTTTCCAGGTAAAATCTATTTTACTGATAGTAGGTTTTATGTAACATTTTGTATCAAAAATGGATTTTTAAAATGTTTGATAAGCTTCCCTAGATGGTATTTTAGCCTCAGCAGGGATAATTTTGACTGGAAGTAAAAGATAGGTTTGTGAAAAACCATTTAGGCATTTTGAATAACTAATTATAAAAAGTCCTAAACTGAAAAATGCAATTATTGCTTTTCTATGTCTTTTTCACTTGTTTTTAATCTTCCAACAATTGCAATGAGATATAAGGCAAGATGAGGTTGGTAACTGCCCAGTATGCTTTATCACTAAATTGTGAAATCAGATGTCTTAACATCTTTAACACCTAATACATATATGTATGTGTGTATGTGTGTATGTATGTATATGTATATGTATATATATATACATATATACATATACATATACATACATACACACATACACACACACACATATATGCATATGCATATGCATATTCATATACATACATACATACATACATACATACATATATGTTTTCTTATGTTTTCGCGGGTATTTACATGTATGGCATTCAGCTTTGTTCGGGTACTTTCCCACGTCATTGTAGTTGTGCTTTTAAAGTTGTAGCAATGTTTCGGCAGAATCTCATCTGCCATCATCAGGCTTCTGTATAGTGTTCGTCTATGAGAGTCTGTATAGTGTTCGTCTGTGAAAGTCTGACTTACAGATGAACACAGTACAGAAGCCTGATGATGGCAGATGTGATTCTGCCAAAACGTTGCTACAACTTTAAAAGCACAACTATAATGACGTGGGAAAATACCTGAACAAAGCTGAATACCATATATATATTAAGAAAACAAATATATATGTATGTGTATGTGTATGTGTATGTGTGTGTGTGTGTGTGTGTGTGTGTGTGTGTATGTGTGTATATATATATATATTTCTTAAGTTTTCGCGGGTACTTACATGTATGGCATTCAGCTTTGTTCGGGTATTTTCCCACGTCATTATAGTTGTGCTTTTAAAGTTGTAGCAACGTCTCATCTGCCATCATCAGGCTTCTGTGTTGTGTTCATCTGTGAGAAGCCTGATGATGGCAGATGAGATTCTGCCGAAACGTTGCTACAACTTTAAAAGCACAACTACAATGACGTGGGAAAATACCCAAACAAAGCTGAATGATATATATATATATATATATATGCGCTCTTATTTTTTCGTGGGTATTTATATGTATGGTATTTAGGTTTCTTCAGGTATTTTCCCACGTCTTAATATTTCTGCTTTTATTTTAGCGACATTTTGGCTGAATCTTATCTGCCATCCTCAGGCTTGTGTTTTGAGGATGGCAGATGAGATTCTGCCAAAACATTGCTATAATAAAAGCACAAATATTAAAACAATTTGCACCCCAGAGAGATGCTTACATTGCTTCCATTTTAACTCTACTGCTCTCTGGATTTTTACTTCTTCCTGAGCTTTTATATATTTGATCTTACTGTAACTCTAACATTCCACCAGAATTTGCCTTTCTGTAACTTCAGTCCATCATGCTCCACACTCTAGAATGAGAGAGGACAGGTCTTCTTCCAATTGTTTGCCACTCTCTAGGTCAGGGGTATCAAGCTCAAGGCCCGCGGAACAGATCCAGTCTGTGAGGTGGTTAGATCCAGTGGTGGGATTCAAGTATTGTTGCCACCAGTTTGGTGGGCATGGCTTTGTGGGCGTGCTTTGCGTGCACGTGCACACCACATACTCACTTTGCACAGATGCAGAGGCATTTGCGCAGGCGCAGAGGCATTCTAACTCACCTCCTGCAAGCCTATACCTATACCATTGCAGATAAATGATTGTCCAATTTCTTCTTAAAACCCCGCAGTGATGAAGCATTCACAACATCTGGAGGCATTTATCTGACAAATTAATAAATATGTTTAATACTGCATTTACCTATGCCTTTGGAAGTTCAGACTGATTTATGTAAAATTGCCAGTGAATTTTCATTAGGCAGAGATAAAATTCAGAAATAGTTTGCACATAATTGTGGCATTATGAGTATATGCTTAGATGGAGATGTACTTTTCCACTGTAACTGATATTTGGAGGAATGCTGCTCCACCACTCAGGTTAATGAGATGGAAATCAATAGTTCTCAAGCTACACCAAGTCACTACATAAACATAAAACAGGCGTCTTCAGCTCTCAAAACTGAGAAAAGAATGTCCTTTGACTCAAAAGGGTTGGAGAAACATTTTGCATGGATTAATTATACAATATATGAATAACTTTCCTTATTCTGTTCTAAATCTTTCTCTAATTAACTGAATTGGATAACCCTGATCATTCGATACTTGGGAAAAAAAACATTCCCCTCCGCTCTTTCACAACCAAGATGATTTTATACATCTTGATTCCATTCATTTGTTTTTTTTTCTAAACCAGATTCTCAAATATTCTTTCTCTCAGCATTTGATCATTTTAGTTGTATTTTACCTTAATTAATGGCAGAAATATAAAACTGTTAAATCTTTCAGTTGTTGATCTAGCACCTATATTCAATAATGAAATAAATCCCTAAATGTGTTTCATTATTATTGCAGGCATTTCTGTTGTTGCTCATCCTTATCCTGGTGGAGAGAGTCAGGAGCAAGCTATGTAAGACATTAATTTTATCAATTTTCTCCTTAATATAATTGTAAGAAAAACAGTCTGATCTTTTTTTCAATACAGTTATTTTGAAATATAATCTAGATCGGGGTGTCCAACTTGCAGCCATACCTAGGCCCAGTTTAGCGAAGGGGGAAAAAGTTGCAATATGTCACATGACACTCCTGTTATGACACGAGTTTGATGCTCCTGATCTAGATTATATTATATGCATGTCAGTCATTGTGAATAGGGACTGATTATGTTTTATACAGTATGTTTTGAATTTATCATAAATATTATCCCAAATAGTAGAACAAGAAATTACATAGCTTTGGAGAACATGTATATATTTAAATATTTATAAAGTTCTGTAATTTTATTATCTATCCATTATATCTATTATCTATTCATTAAAATCAAGATAAACAATTCAACAAAAAGTAAGTAAAATGACTTGATTAAAAATAGAGTAGAAACTGAGTTATTACAAGCAGTTTGTTAACCGGACTTTAGTTAGTAGCCTCTAGGGAATGAAAGCCCATTTCCATGTATAAGCAACTTTATTTTACACTGAGCACACAGTGGCTCATGTGGTTAGGATGCTGAATCAGAAGACCATTGAGAGGTCAGTCCTGAGTTAGAAGACCATTGAGAGGTCGACAACTCGGCAGTTCAAAACCCAATGAGCTGCATGACAGAGTGAGCTCCCATCATTTTGTCTTAACTCCTGTCCACCTAGCAGTTTGAAAGTATGCAAATGCAAGTAGATAAATAGGTACCATTCAGTAAGCCAATAATAGGGACACATCAAGAGCCCTTGTAGGTGTCCCCTGGGCAACAGTGATGTCACCGGCTAATCCTTTCAATCTGGAAGCATCTTGGTAGGTGCTTTCCACATGAATGTAGCAGCAGCCATCCACAAACACTGAATTAGCAATAATGAAATCTCAGCTGGAAACCTGTATATCAGGCAACTCATTTTTTTAAATTGCTCTACATATCTATGAATGAGCATGAGGACTGACTTTGTGGTTACAAATACACTTGAAAATTCACAAGGTAAATTCACAAATCTAGAATCCACAAACAATGAGAATTGATGGAATATTGTTAAAAGACACCCTATCAGCAGACCTTAGTATTTGGGTGGGCAGAGGTATATCAAGAGGGATACCCAAGAGATATGTGCCCTCAAATAATCTGTCTCCAACTATGTAAATGTTTAAACCTCATCACTACTAATGATTATATATATATATATAAAACAAGTGTATTTCTAGCCTTTGTATATAATATTTTTTCTAAGTAATGTTTGGGTAGGAATCTAGCTGCTATATTCAGCTCTAGCAATAACCTTCATAGCCCAAACAGGAATAAAACTGAACCAGAATTCTCATTGTTCTTCTCTTTGGTACTTTAAAAGCACCAGACTTTCTCACAGAAGTGGGGTGGGGTGGGGAATAGATTGATCGGATCGTCTTTTCTTCGCCTTTTGTCTGGAGTGTGAGTAGTAAAGGAAATTTGTTATTCTAATATCTTATTCTCCACATTCACAGCTTTACATCTGCACTTTTAGAGCAATAGCTTAGTGTTTGGGGTTGGGTTTGTTCTTTCTTTTTTTTGCAGATAGGCACACACTAGCATAAATAGGAGAGGGATAGCAAATGATTTATTTCCTTTTGCAATGAATGGAGGAACAAGAAGATTTTAGTTTCTTTAGGACCTGTGGCACTTGGGGGTAAAGATTTTTAATACCCATTTACTGGTCAACTAGAGAAAGCACTGATGAAAGCACCCTTTCCCTGCATTTCAAAGTTTCAGGGAGGGGAAAGGACACAGCTGCCATCAAAATTTGTTGGAAGGACTAGGAGTGGAAGTAGTACCATGTATAAAAACCCTTGTTTGCCTAGCTTTCCAATTTATTTCTGGGCTGTAGCCTTTCAGGTTGCAGGTTCTCCAAAGAGAACACTTCTCTGAGATATTTAGGAATGTGGAAGGAATGTTTTGGCACCAAATCATATGACATTAATTATTTCAGACTTACTAATCTTAGAAGTTGTCATATTTAGTTATAATTGTTCTAACATATTCATTGATCGTGAATTATTTTTGACAGCAATTGCCAGTTCAGTTATGAAAAAAGATTATGGAATAAAAATAAATGTTTATATTTTATTATTTTACATCTTTGAAATAAAACATATCTGCATGCTGTTCATTATCATCTGGGGCTCATGGTCAATGCTTAACTTCCTTCCTTTTTTATTTCCTGATCAACTTTCTTAGACACTTACCTCAGACGATTTTGAATTTCTTACAATGCTTCCAACTTAACTTTACTCTGGACAATGCAAAAAATTAAGCCAATCCTCCAGAGAACTCCAGCAAAAGTCAGGCCCATTGGAAGATTCTTTGTGGTGTCAAACTCAAGGGCCAGGGGCCAGATCCAGCCTGTAGGGTGCTTAGATCTGGCCTGCTGGGCTGCCCTGGAAACAGCAAAGAACCGGCCCACAGTGCCTCTGCTGGTGAAAATGGAGTTCTGTTTTCTCTGGCAGAGGGTTGAAGAAGCCACTGCAGCCAAAAACAGAGCTCAGGAGCTTGCTTTCACTGGCAGAGTGCTCAGGCCACCACAGGTGCCCCCAACACAAGTGATGTCATGCTGGCCATGCCCACACTGGCTCCCTGAGGTCAAACACAATCTTGATGCAGCCCTCAATGAAATCAAGTTTGACACCCCTGGTATAAAACATCCTAAAAGCTGGAGCTGGCTATGGCTGGCCTATTCATCTTTTAAAATGTTTTCATTACATTTTCATCTCCTCAGGCTTAGTAGTTTACTGGATATCATCGTGTCCATGTCAGTCTTGATTGGATACTCCATCACAACAGCTAGTTTTGTGCTTTACGTGGTCAAGGAACATCAAACAAAGGCAAAACAGCTACAACATATCTCTGGCCTCGGTGTGACCAGCTACTGGGTGACTAACTTCATTTATGACATGGTGAGTAGCTTATCTCTTAAATATAATATGGAAAATACCACATGATGAAATGAAGCAAAAAAAAAAGACCTATTAAAAATGCAGGATTCACTTACTCATAAAACTCCATGCTATATTCAGTTTTTAAAATCTTAAAACATAGAATTAAGCTGTTGCACCATGCTTAATAATACATGGACCCCATCCTCTTTTTGCTGTTGCTGCCACACTATATGTATAAAACTCAGAACTTTATAATAGCCCAATCTACTACTAAGATCAGAAGTTCATTTATATTTAACTAGAAATTAATAAAGTTGTTCTCAGGTTAAATTATGAAAAATATGGCAAAAAGGGAGAGTTAATTGGCATCCCCTAATAGATCTTTTATTTGGAACTCTGAGTTACCTATTATTATATGAACATTTAATTTTGATGTCTTAATTACTATTGTTAAAAATAGTGTAATTTGATGTGATATTAGAAGCTAGCTAATCTTCTTTATCCTCCAAACCAAAATTCGTCTTACTGATCCTATAAAAATGGTTTTCCTTTCTTCAGAGGAAAATAACTTTTCTCTTTTTTACAAGAGATGGAAAAATAACTGGTAGGAAGCTTTTGTTATGAACTTAGTCATGGAGAAAAAAAAAATCACTGCTTGTTTTCAGATCACCTTATAGGCCTTTTTGTATATTAGTTTAAAAACAATAAAATCTTTGGAGCATATTTCATGTTTATGTATAGTTTATCCTCAAATTTTGAATACAGCAGTACTCAGTGATTCTGATAAAAAATAAAATATCTTTTAACATGAATATTATCAAGAAGCAAGTACTGAAATATGCAAAGTTGGCACTAGGCAAAGCATAGTCCTGAGATCTCAGGGTAGCATTTATATATTGTCAGAAGAATAATTTGGAGTTCCAATTTGAGGTAGGGTTGCACAAGAATAAATAAAAATGAGATCCAGACAGCTGTGAGGAAAAAAGATACTTAAAGCAAAACAGTTTGCCTTTAAGGTCAAGCAGCAGAGAAGTAGGATACAGGTTTTTATAAGGGGAACTTGTATGGTGTGTCACATGCTGATTCTAGGATGACACTTGAGGGGTGTGTGTGTGTGTGTGTAGTGTATTTATTCTTGTGAACATGCAATTGCTCTGGGAGACCTAATTTAATTACCGTATTTATCGGCGTATAACACGCACAGGCGTATAACACGCATTCCCTTTAAGAGGGAAATTTCAGGAAAAAATATGCGGCGGGCGCAGCGCTGACATCACGTCACGGCCGCTGCGCCGCCGCTAGGCACTATTGGGAACGGGATCCCTAAAGAGGATTCCGCTCCCTGGACATCGGCGTATAACACGCATACATCATTTGCCCCCTATTTTCAGGGGGAAAAAGTGCGTGTTATACGCCGATAAATACGGTAACTCTGTGTTTGCAGACATCCTCGATAAGCGGATTGGGTCTGGGAGGAAGTTTGCTAATTTTAGTTGATTAACTTAGTTTCATCTTGACTATCAATTATCAAGTGGAGACACTGATTCTCAGACTATTGTGGATTCTGTTAATATTTTAAGGGAAGATGGAAACAATATAAATAATAAAATGTATTTGGATAAAAAACTTTTCACAATATATTGTATGCTTTTTGTCTATTTCATATATCATAATAACATAGGTAGTTTGGAATCATGCATGAGAAATATGGCTTTTGACACAGCACTACAAACTATGGCTAAGAACATGTGAACTTGGCCATTTTGTTGTTTAAAAACATGACCACCTACTTCCAAATTATTGAATAAATATGGAATATTTTCTCATGGGAATTGTCATAAAACATTCCTAAGAGGCCTGTATAGTTCAGATAGGTTGCATAGAGATACTTAGAGCCAAGCACAATTTTCTGAATTTAAACTCATTATAATAAGTAGGTATGCCTCTTTCATGTTTTGGCCCCTTGGTTTGAAATGGCAGATTTATGCATTTTCTGTTGGATAGCATCCCATATGAGCTAACCGAAGCCAGCATTTAAGAGACTGAAACTGATGTTAGTGATATGCTGTTACTTGATACCTTTCCCCGAATTCTTGCTACTAAAAAATCCTCTTACTAGGAGAGGAACTGGAAAATCTTGTGAATCCTGCTAATTAGAAACTAGAATAGGAACTATATGTAATAATACCTGTCATCATTGTGAGTAATGAACTCAGAGAAGTCACGATTCTGACACTTCGTTCAGATTCAAGAGATCCTTTATTGAGTACATCATATTGGCACTTAGGAAAGTGAAGCTAGCTCTAAATTATTCCCATGCTTAGGGATAGTTAAAAGAATGAGACCTCCCCATCCCCCTTCTGTCTCTCAGGTCACCTAGGCCAATCAGTCCAGATGTAGGTTCCTGTTCAACTTCAACAGGTGTCCGTTGAATGATCTTGGTTTACACGCTTACTGGTAGATGTTATGGCTATCCGGCTGAGGCACCACATTCCTGAGTTCTCCCCTCCCAATGGTCTCCCCACCTGGCAACCAAGAAACAAAGCAGAAATAAGTATGGCTTCAGCTGAAGTTGTTTTGCAGGTTGACAATACCAATATGCATGCTGCCCTTCATAATTGGTATATGCCCAAAATAAAGGAAAATGATGTGCATGAATCTCAAGGGTTAATGTGTCCCAAATATTAGGTTTTCCTAACCTAATTAAAATTTAAAGCTACTAACCTAGGCACACCTAAGAGGCAGTTTATTTCAGGAAATCAGATTCCTAGAATTGGGGGAAAATGGTTGTAAAACACGTCACACAGAAAATTTAGCCTTTCTGTAAGTACCACAGTGCCATCATTTTTAAATGTAAACTTAATTGTTTATAATAATCTTCTCACACACCTTTTCTCTCTTCCCATTATTGCTACCATTTCACACCTAACTGACTTTATAAAATGATATCCAGCTCTACAATTTAAAATGTATTTTATATTATTGTACATTTTCCTAGACTGGACGTGTAAAAATAATTAATAACAAAATAATTATTATGGAAATGCTGACACATCAATAATGTATGAATAATTAAAAAAACACTTGAGAAGGGACCATGGTTTATGTTAATACATTTTTCTTTCTGGTTGGCAGATTTTTATACTATTTCAAAATAAATTCAACTAGAAGACCCAAATAGCCTTCAACTTTCTGAAATACATTACTTCTTTCAAATCACTTTGAGCTATGTTAGAAATATTGTTTGTCTCCAGATTAAAGCTTTCTATAGCCATTACTTTCTAGGACCTCTGTAAATAATGCTTGCTTCCTTTGTTGCTAACTTTTCCATAGTTAGAAGAAAATCCAGTTGTTTCAATCCAAATCAATCCAATGAAGTAGTAATTCAATTGCATGATAATGACTGAGCAAATAATGGGGAGTGGTAATTATTCTTAAAGTAAAAAATTGATGTTTCTGTATTTATATCCTATGAAGGGAAGTTTTTTTCTCATGCATTTAAAGCCACATTCGGTCCATATGTTTTATATATATGATACTATAATAAACAGGCTTAGCATTTGGTCTGTGATAATCAGTTGTATTTATGAACATTCTACAGGTTTATTTTCTGGTGCCTGTTATACTCTCAGTGGGCGTTATTTCAGCGTTTCAGATACCAGCTTTCTTCAATGACAATAACCTGTTGGCTGTATTCCTGCTTCTTTTTTTATTTGGGTAAGGATTTGTATAGTTTGATTCATTTTGAATTGAATCTCCAATTCTAGTTTTGAAGAGAGCTATTTGAATTACTTATTTTTAACAGTAATTTTAAAAAATCAGTTTTTTAAAGTAATTAGTCATAAACAAAGCATAAAAGAGGATAAATAAAAATTAATCAACCAACTCTAGAAATAATGTAGGTACATTTAAAAAAAGCCAATCTATCTAATGGGCTTCAAAGATACTTAATGATATAGGATTATGAAAGAACACCAAAAATGGAAAGGCTGTGTTGCAAGAAAAAAAATGATAAAATATGGAAGACTATGAAAAAAATAAATTCAACAAGCTCACCACTAGCTCTTCTTTAAATGCTTCTCATGTCAGAAATAACTATATAGGAAAAGTATGATTACATATGCCATTGATGGCTAAATTTTTCCTCGTTGCGTGCCGAAAGTGTTGCGCATGCACATGTGCCTGCACCCATAAGCAATGTTTGCATGGCCCCCCTGGCCCCCTGTGCATGTGTACGTGACCCCCTGTGAGCACACTGTGCGCCTCTGCACATGCACACACGACCTCCCCATGCTGCGTGCCTCTGCGCATGTGTGTGTGAGCCCCCTGTGAACCCCCCACCCCCTGAACATGCTCATGCATCTCCTGTACGTGCATCTCCCCCTGCACATGCACAGCAGATACCCAACAATCAGCTGGCTGGTGGGGGGGGGGGGCTCGTGCACATGTGCCGTGGGTCTGTTCCGGGCGACGGCTTGCATGCTAGCAGAAATGGCTCTGCATGCTACTTCCGGCACATGTGCCATAGGTTCGCCATCACGGACATATGCAGATATGATCCATTTACACCCCATAAATAGATTAAAGACACAGCAACAACTTCTTCAAAAGGCCAGAACATACCATGGTTGATGTACCTATGCATTGCTGGAAGAATAAAACTAATCTCAGAAATAATGGAGGGCCTCTAAGAAAAATGTCAGGATTTGAAATGCTTGTACAGAATCAAGATGGCATACTAAGGCAACTGTATACACTGTTGCTCAGATAGAACATGGAGATGGAACAAATAAAAAGTTTCATAATAAAATGGATGCAAAACAAACAAAGAATAAAAAAATTACAAACTATGGACTTAATAGACAAAAGAAAAGACTGGACAGCCAGCTATCTGAAATGATATAGTGCAGGGGTTTCAAACACAATGTGATCGGATCTGGCCCATGGAGCCATCCTGGAAAATGCAAGAGGCCAGCCCACATTGCTTCGGCTTGGTCTACCCAATGCAAAGAGGAAACATTGGAGCAGCATGGCTTTGGCCCAATCTACCCAATGCAAAGAGGAAACATCGGGTCAATGTGGCTTCAGCCTGGTCTACCCATTGCAAAAAGAAAATATGCCAGCAGTTTGGGGAGTGGCATCAATCTGGCCGCGGCCACCCGGTCGGCCATGCCCAGTGAGTGGCATCAAGCTGGCCACACCTACCCAATTGGCCACACCTACACATTCAGCCATGCTCTTCTGGCCCTCTGAGGTCAACCATAGCCCCAATGAAATTGAAATTGAGTTTGACACCCCTTGTATAGTGTCTCTTGCTTGAACAGGGGGTTAGACTAGAAGACCTCCAAGGTCCCTTCCAGCACTATTCTGATTGGTTCAGAATGTATATTACTGGATGGGAGATCACTGAGAAATATAACAGCTGAAAGCTAAACTTGGATGTTGAAAAAAATATGCTGACAATCCTTGTTAATATTGTGATCAAGAAAAGGTATAGGAATACCAAAGAAGTCACAAGTTCAAAGGAAATTATAGAGAGAGTAGCAAATGTTTAGTTTTTGTCTTGAATAAAAAGTATACATTGCCTTGCATGTGTATCTGAGTAGGAAGGAGTAGGAAGGTACAAATAAATGAATAAAATAATATATTATGGTTGTCAGAATTAATGTAGATCCTTGGCAATTAAATTAGCTCCAAAATAAAATAGTTCACAGACAAATTGGACTAGAAGCCAATTAAATACTTTGCTATCTGGATTGCTTGCTTTATTCTGCCTGTGGTTTTTAATGATCTGCAGATATTCAACATTTTCCTGGATGTACTTGCTGGCTGGAATCTTCAAGGAAACTGGGATGGCCTTTATTGTTTATGTCTGCATCAATTTATTCTTTGGTGTCAACACAATCATCTCCCATTCAGTTGTTTTTTTACTTTCCCAAGAAAAAGCTACTGATAAGGTAATAAGCTTGAAAACATGTCACCAACATGTAATCAGATTTTTCATTAATGTTCCAGATTATATAAAATAGCGTAGAATACCAATAGTAATATCCCAGAGGACAGAAATAAAAGTTACTCCTTATTTAGTTTGATAATGATTTGCATGAAAACGGTTTTAGATAAATATATCTTCACATATGAATATGGGAACACCTGGTTTTGCCAGTGGGCCTGGTGAACCCAGAGTGGAATGGAGCCCATCAAATGGGTAGTGTGATCTGCTGTCGTCGGGGTGGGGGGTGGAAGTTGGGGGGTGATTTCTCCCTCCCGCCCAGATTTTGTTCTATTGTACTTTATTAATTTATTTGATTCTTTTTGTTAGTTTTTATTGTTTCTTACTTTTTATTTTTATTTTTTGTTTTAAATATGGTTTTACATTGTGTAAGCCACCTCGAATCGCCATGGATGAATAGGCAGCAATATTAAATTAAATAAATAAATATATATTGCAATGTGATTTGCAATGAAAACAAACTCTATTTGAGGTATATCAAGAAAAATAAAGTTTAAAAATCCAAGGAACCAACAGTTCTATCTTGGTCAGATTCCTTCTTAAGTAATGTCTTTTGTTTCAATCTTTAAGAAACATCAGACTAAATGGAACTGACAGAGATGACCAGGTATACCCTATATGTGACTTGCTAATGATTTACATGAAAAGGATAAATATGAGTCAGCAATATGCTATAACACAATCTGTTATGAAGGTTTTTTTTTAATGATAAGGTAATTTTGTAACTACAAAAGTACAATGACCAAAGAATTCTTATTTCTTTCAGGCCCTGCATGATCTTGCTGAAACATTGAGACATATTTTCCTGATATTCCCACAATTCTGTTTTGGTTATGGGTTAATCGAATTATCTCAGTATCATGCCCTGATGGGTTTTTTGAAAGCCTATGGAGTAGTTTACCCTGATAAAACATTTGAATTGGACAGGACAACATCCAAACTGCTTGGGATGTTCATTCAAGGAACTCTGTTTTTCACAGTCCGCCTCTTGCTTGATGATGGAACAATTCAGAAAATATGGCATAAAATATTACAGTAAGTAACCATAAATTATGTGGAAATTTTAAAATTGCAAATAAAACAACGAATTGACAAAAAGTAAGTTGCAAAATATAAACTTGCTGTAATTTATTGTTTTAACAGGATTTTATAAAAAGCTTTTTAAATTAAACTGGTTAGGCTTTTTATTAAGTTAAGATTATGTAGTAACAGGAACTGTCAAGTTTATGTTGGCCTATTTTGCAATGAAGGGGCTACAATCTCTCCTTTCTGCATCAAATATATGTGATTAAGGAGTTGCTTTATTACAGTGCTAAAATGCCAGAAATAAGAGAGAAATTCATCACAGCTCTTGATCCACAAAGCAGTTTAAACAAATAGTTGTTGTGTTTTGATTTAATCTCATCTGAGTGCAGATTAGAATAATCCTCATAATATTCAGTCTAAGCATAGGCCCTACCAAGTTTCAGCAATAGATGGAAGCATCTGATTTCTCTCACTTGAACTCAGATACTATAAACGGTCAGATTATTAGGATGGGAAATTACAGGGGAATTCCAAGGCTGCAATAAAGTGACTGGCCTAAAATCACCCTGCTGGCTTTCAAGGTTAAGGCAGAACTTGAATTCAGGGTCTCCCGCACCAGATCAAACTGGCTCTCATAATTTTCAAAAGAGAAGCCTGGGTTTCCCACTTAAATCAACAGAATTATTTTGATTGAACTATGTCTATAATTGCAATAGTCTTTTTGTCTTCCATTTGCATGTGTCCAGTTCTTTGAGACTGCTAGGAGAAATCTCTGCAGTTTTCTTGGGAAGATTTTTTTCAGATGTGGTTTGCCCTTGTTTCCTTCCTAGGGCTGAGAGAAAGTAATGCAGAGGTCACCCAACCTCATGCCTAGCGTAGGACTAGAACTCATGGTGTCCTGGTTTCTAGCCTGATACTTTAACTCAGGGCTTTTAAAAACTCGCAGCCGGCAGGCTGGATGTGTTATGTGCTGGTTTAGTGAAAGGGGGAAAAAGTTGCAATATGTCACATGACAGCACTGTGACAATGCAAGTTGTCACTGTGACAATGCAAGTTGTTGATACCCCTGCTTTAACTGCTACACCAAACTGCTTCAGAATTGAGAAACTTCCTGAAATACGTAATAATAAAATCCATAACATTTATGGATGATAAACTTTCTAACAGATAGGAAGCAGCAGGTGAAGCTAGGTAAATCACATCGAATACCTGTTCAATTAGCATAGCTGTCCCCCAGGGCTGTGTGGTCTCTCCGTTACTCTTTTGTCTCTATACCCACGGCTGCATCTCAAAGGATCCGTCTGTTAAAGTACTGAAATTGGTAGATGATACAACAATCATTGGTCTAATTCAAGATGATGATGAATCTTCATAGAGACAGGAGGTTGAACAACTGGCCCTGGGGTGCAGCCAGAACAATTTGTAACTGAACACACTTAAAACTGTAGAAATGATATTAGATTTTAGAAGGAGCTCTCCTATTCTACCACCTCTTCCAATATTAAACAACACAGTATCAACACTAGAGACCTTCAAGTTTCTGGGTTCTATAATCTCCCAGGACTTGAAATGGACACCTGACATTAGAACCGTCATTAAAAAGGCACAACAAAGAATGTTCTTTCTGTGCCAACTCAGAAAGCTCAGATTGCTCAAGGAGCTGCTGACACAATTCTACACAGAAATTATTGAGTCTGTATTTTGTACTTTCTATAGCTGTCTGGTTTGGTACAGCAACTAAACAAGACAGGTACAGACTTCAACAGATAGTTAGGACTGCAGAAAAAACAACTGCGACCAGCCTGCCTTCCATTGAAGATCTTTATACTGCACGAGCCAGAAAGAGGGCTGAGAAAATATTTACAGACTCCTTACATCCTGGGTATAAACTGTTTCAACTTTTCACTTCAGGACACCACTATAGGGCATTGCATGACAAAACAACTAGACACAAAGACTGTTGTTCCCCCCATCTCATCATTCTGCTAAACACATAATTCCCATAGCACTGCCTAAGGATAACTAAGCATGTAGTAGGACTGTATTACTATTATCCTTCTCATCTTTCCTATTATCTACTCCTATTGATTTGACTATCACTTTGTTTGTTGTATCTTATATTTATGATTGTATCTTATGATTTGTGCTTTGTAGCTTTGTTGCTTCTATGTATACTGAGAGCTTATGAAACACCAGAGACAAATTGCTTGTGTGTCCACTCACCCTTGGCCAATAAAAATATTCTAGTCTAGTCTAGTCTGTTATTTGTATTTGTATTTTCATTCCATTCCATTCTGTATATTGATTGGTGCTGAATAATTGAATTTTTAAAAAGCTTCTGCAAAAAGCTCATTGTATCCACAAAAATATTTCATAAAACAACATTTAAAAATAAGATAATACTAATATGATTGATTTTAATTTTTGACAGATTCTTATTTAATAAATTGCATGGTAAGTCTCCACTCTACCTTGAAGACATTGTTGGGGAGGAAGACAAAGATGTCCGAGCAGAAAGAGAGCGAGTGACACTGGGCTTGTCAGATTGTGATGTGTTGCAGCTCCAGAATCTTTCCAAAATCTACCATCTTCCCTACAGAAGGATTGTAGCAGTAAGAAATGTCAACATTGGAATCCCAGCAGGAGAGGTAAGTTGTTAAACCAAAAGTAGAAAGTGGAAATTATCAGAGGTAAACTCTCTTAGTATGTCTGTAGTTACTTACAAAAAAATGTGCACAGTTTAAGAGGCATCTTCAGGCATTAATCTGGACATATCAGGCATATACCGCCTGCTCATTTCTCTTTTTGCCCTCCTTATGTTAGCAGTAGCAAAAATATATAAATGTAACCATTTAAATAATACTTTGCACATGTTTCATGTGAATCAAAATCTGCTGCATAAGGCATACATCTTACTCTGTATCAGGGAGGCTGATCCAGTATAGAACTCAATCATTTCAGAGATTAGATGGGAGGATTGCAAAAAAGATGAAACATTCATCTGAATGGTTCTGCTGCCCCCCCCCCCCCACTTTGAAACTGATATTTTGCTAACTATTTAAGTTATGAATGCATATAAACATGCTGTTTTCGATATCTCCTGGGCTTTCTATTTTGTTTGTTTTAAACATCTTCTTTTATTAAAATTGCAAACATTATGGATAATATGAAAGAATATTTGTTTTTTGAATCTATTTTAAGTCAAGGAAGCTACAAATGGATTAAAAATCATGTGATCTTTTTTCCTCCAGTGCTTTGGCTTGCTTGGTGTGAATGGGGCTGGGAAAACCACCATTTTTAAAATGTTGACAGGCGACATTGGTCCAACTGATGGAAGGCTACTGATGCAAGATGAAACTGGGTATGGAGGATGGGTTCATTCTCCACAAAAAAGTGGAGCAACTTAGCCGAGAAAATAAATCCAAAATGGAACAAAATAATTTATGTTAAAAAGAAATCCAAATAGAATTTTCTATTACTTTAGTGACACTCATTTCTGTAATGCATTTTTAGCCATAGTATAAGTGATTGAGGCCATGTGAAGCTTAAATCAAAGTTTTGTTAAATTATAGCATTTCTAAGTAATTCATTCAACAATATTGTTTTTAATAAATTTAATAAATTCACAAGAACTACAAATCACAGTTGCCTGTCTCCTACCTCAGCTGAATAATTATGTGAGAAATGCTTAGCTGCAAGTGACTTCCCTGGTGTTCTTATGCCACTCTTGAGAATGAGGCCTTAAATGGAAATGCTAAGCAGACATCAAAATGTGGCCTTAGACCACCACCCCAATAAAACCCAGTAAGAAGACTGGCATTTTACAGACTGTGATTAAAATGATCAAAACTCATGCAATAAGTTGATTGAAGCCAACATAAATTCATGCTTTATACAGTAAGTCTTGTCAATAGATTATCCATAAATGTGGCTTTATCCAAATGCAATCTCAGATGCATAGAAGACAGATACAATGAGACAACAATGTCAGGGACATTTTCTGTTTCTACTACACATGTTTGTACAAGTATTTCACATGGCTTCTTGCTATATTAACTTTTAAGCACTTTTAAGAATCTTTCTAGACTTAACAAAAATAATTTTTGCAACTCAGATCCTTAAATGAAATTGATGATACACGCCGTTCACAATTTGGATACTGTCCTCAAGAAGATGCTCTTGATGATTTGCTGACCGTTGAAGAACACATGTATTACTATGCACGATTACATGGCATCCCAGAGGAAGATATTAAAGGGGTATGTAAAATTAAGATTAAGTAGAAATATCAGAAGTTTGCTGGGAAACTACCAAGTAATGCGGGAGTTTTGCTTTTAAGATAGTTTAAAACTGAATAAATACATATTTTGGACTGAAAGCTTTCTGACTACTTAATGCAACTTCTCAATGGGTTCAATTTGTCTCTTTCTTCGTTTTGATTATTAGGGTTTGTTCAGGATGAATTTTTAAGAACATATCAGGTTTCAGCTGCATTTGGAAGCTGGTTTGATGGAAGCAGAGGCTAGAATTTGGCTGCTTATGCTTAATCTTTGACTATCATTTTTTTTCCAAAGGGCCTACTCCCATCATCGTGGAGGATAAATTTCATTTTTCATGGAAATGATCAGCATTGACAAAATTAACATTAGGGCTCTCTTCACCACTTCTAACTTATTCTACACTATGTAACTTATAATAGGTCAGGGATATCAAACTCAAGGCCTGGGGGCTGGATCTGCCCCACGGGATGCTTAGATCTGCCCCACGGGGACACCCTGGAAACAGTGAAGGACCGGCCCACAGTGCCTCTGCCAGTGAAAATTTTCGCTGACAGTGGGTTGCAGGAGGCTGTTGCAGCCAAAAACGGTGCTCGGGGGCCCATTTTTGCTGGGTGGGCACTTGGCCACCACAGGTGCCCCCGACATGAGTGATGCCATGCTGGCCATGCCCATCTGGGCCCACCTGAGGTCAAATACAACCCTGAAGTGGCCCTCAATGAAATCAAGTTTGACATCCCTGTTCTAGGTTATGTGAAAGTCAAATCCTTCTTTTTTCATTTCAAGTTTTTATTTTTATAGCATTCCAATTTCAGTTGAACAGTGTGTTATCTGGGTACAAATATTTTTAGTATATAATAATCAAAATATTTACAATAATATTCATTACATTGATGTTAATTATAGTAGTATCAATGATAATAATAATATTTACGTAACAAATTCATCATACCTTCTTATATCACTGATCCTATCCATCTATTTCCCTGTATCTAGCTCCTGTTTTTACAGCTAGCCCGGGGGGCTGCAACTTTAAATACTCAAAGAGCCATTTGGACCAGTTTCTCATAGAAAAAAAACACACCAGGAGCCACAAAACCTGGGTGGGCGTGGCCAACTTGATGTCACTCACTCCCACCCAGATCCCCTAGCCACATCTACCCAGCCACAAAACCCTTCTCTCTCTCTGTCTCTTTCTCTCCCACTTCTCTGTATCTCTCTCTATACCTCTCTGTACTGCTGTGTCCCTCTCCCTCTCTCTTCCCCTCTCTCTGTATATCTCTCTCCCCCTCCCCCTTTCTTCCCCCCTCTCCCTCTCTATCTCTCCCCCTCTCTGTCTCTCTCCCTCTCTTATCCTCTCTCTCCCCCTCTCATCTCTCCCCCCTCTTTGTATCTCTCTCTCTTCCTCTCCCTATCTTCCCCTCTCTCTCCCTCTCTCTGTGTATCACTCTCTGTGTGTGTATCTCTATGTCTCTCTCTCCCCTCTCTGTATCTCTGTCTCTGTGCCTCTCTCTCTCTCTATGTCTCAGAGTGTGTATGTCTCTTTCTCTCTCTCACTGTCTCTCTCTCTCTCTCGCACTTGGTCTCTCTCTCTCTCTCTTTCTTTCTCTCTAAAAGCTGTGGCTGCGCCAAGCCAGCAAGCTCTCCCTGGGGCTCTTTGCTATTTCTTTTATTTCTTTTTGGAAATCCAGGCTGACCCTCCTCCCCTTCCTTCTCCTTCGTGAAGGCAGGTACAAGGCTGCTTTGCTCCTGCACTAAAGCTCCAGCCAACGCCTTGCCATGTCCCCTCTCCGCAGCTCTTCAGCCGAGCGCGGAGGGCGCAAGCTCCAACTCGAAGCAGCAGGCAGTGAAGGCTGCCTTATGCGCAATATGGCAAGAAGGCAGGTAAAGTGCCATTTTGTTCCTGCACTAAGGCTCTGGAGAGTCCCAAAATGCAGCTTGAGGAGCATCTCCCCATGTGTACACACACCCTCCCACCCCCACCACAGCCAGCCAGGGGGTCACAAGAGGTGAAGGAGGGGAAGGAGGAGGAGGGTCACCCAAAGGAAAACCTCCGCCACAGCTGGCTCTCGTTCTTCAGCCAGCCCGGATTTCCAAAAAGAATAACTAAAAGGAGTAGCAAAGAGCCCCACGGAGGCCCTAACCCTAAACTTAACCTTTGCCATTTGCTTGTTATATATTGCCTTAATCATGTTAATAAATCTCTCCCTAAAATCCATAAATTTTCATTGTAACAACATAAATTGCCCGTTTACATTGTCAAATGCTTTCTGCACATCCAGAAAAATCAATGCCATTTGTTTTCCAGGATGTGCTTCATAATATTCCAAGATATTAAGATCATTCTCAATTTGTCTCTTAGGCAGGAAACCATTTTGATCTGAATGTATAAATTCATGTTGAAGAATGATCATTTTTCTGAATCTCTTTTCCCCACAGATTGTATTTCACCTTCTTTATCGACTTAATCTCATGCCTTACCGATGTAGAATTGCTTCTATGTGCAGCTATGGCACCAACAGAAAGTTATCGACTGCTCTAGCCCTTCTGGGGAAACCATCAGTTTTGCTATTGGTATGAAATACAAACTTTGTGAGGAATAATTATGCTTTTTCATATTCTCTGTCTCATAGTCTTGCAAAGTAGTCTTGCTTTACAACACAGTTTTCTTTTCTTTTTTACTTTATTTTCTAAAGTATCCTCTATTTAATACTCAAAGGTTATAGGGATAAGCAAGTATTCAGTTTCCTTTTGTTTAATTTAATTCATTTCATTTAAATTAAATCATGCTTCCATGATTTCCATGCTTCTGATTTAATTTTAAATTTTCTTTTCATAGTTGAGAGAGATATGGATCTAGTCCATATGTTCTGACAATACCATCTTTTCCTTTTGGTTGCACAAGTTTGAATAAACATATTGCCACATTTGCTTAGCAGTTTTACAGAATAAACTATTAAGCTTATATTTTCCACCACAACTGCAACATGTGTATAATCTGTAACATTTTGCTACCCATGATTTTGGAGGCAAGTAGATTATGAACCTACTTGTGGTGGGTTACTTTACTCCCTTCATTTTTGACCCTTGTCAAAAGGGTTATCAAGTTCTTCCCATAACTATCACCTTCACTCCTTCACTCAGCATTTTTGAAACTAGTTTCTCTTCAGCCTTCAAATAAGCAGCCTCACTTTTTCTCATTGCAAGGTCTGGATAATAATGGAAGACCTCCAAGTAGAAGAAGACCATTTGTTTGTTGATTGGTTTCAGTCACTTCTCCCCATTCTCCCAAAGCCAGATCACACGGTGACCCATTAGCTACTGAACTACTTGTACAGTTATTCTAATATATTGAATCTAGGTAGTTCCACAAGGATAGAATAGGACCTCTCTGTACTCTGATGCTATTTCTGCCATGTTTTATTCCTGTTTCTTGAGCTCATATTAATTTATTGTCCCCAATAGTAAAATGGGAGCAAAACCAGAGAATAAAGCCAATCACACTACTTATAAGGAAGGGCATGCATGCTCACCAATCAGGACAACTTGATTCAGTAGGATTATAAAAGAGGCAATACAGATAGGATACAGACTGGTAATGGGAGCAGTACAGTTTTATTTATCAAATGTATATGCTACCTATCTCAGTTTGAGCCAATAAAACAAAATTATGCTGTCAATGTTTTTTTATTTATTTATTTATCAAATTTAGAGATTGCTCATCTCACAAAGCAACTCTATGTTTTATGTTGGCATACAAGACAACAATGTGGAAATGAGCACTTACCACAGTCAAAAAACATATTGTAAATAAATTAATGAGAAAGGGGTGCCATATAATAGTAGAACAGTAATTAGAAAAGGACCTGAACCAAGTGTCAGTGGGGAAAGCTTCTGTAATGAATTAGGGAACAATTGCTTTCCTAGGGAGCATTTAGCCTACTTTCTGGCTATCAGACCATAATTTCTCTATTTGAAAACTATCAGCAAATATTTTATATCTATCACAGCTTTCCATTTTTATGTATTTGTATTACTATTTACTTTCAAGCCTGATCTCATTTATAATATTAAGTGCAATATTAATTTCATATGATTAGCATTGACTTCAGGTTTGCCATTAAGGTTTTTTGACATCATTATTGTACTGCTGTTTTTGATATAAACCCTGAATCTTCTATACTACCCAAGGTTAATACAAAGATCTATGTTAAATTTCCAGGGATTGCTCTTATTTAGATGAAATTGTGGATCCCACCCCTTCCTAGAAACTCCTACATTCATCCAGGTTGTTTCAGTCCCCTCTCCTGAGTACATCAAAGTTATGGACAACCACAGTATTTGCTTAGATTAGCAAACATTGGTGCATTAATAATAGATAGGCAATGTAAACTAAGTGCAAAAATATAACAAAAATCTCAAGATCTGTATCTTGAAATGGCTTTCTATATCACTCACCTTACTCATAGGTATTCCATGCCTGCAGCAATACTGAAATCACACAAACATTTTTTATCCAGTAATTCTGCATTTTAATAGTATACGTTGTTTCCTTTCAGTCTGTATATTTAAATAGGGAATACATCACACTGAGTGATAAAAGAGAAATATGCACATGACATATTTTTCATCCTATTACTTGTTAGGCAGCGGATAAGCTTATTGGCATAATGGATTCCTTCTCTCTTTGGTATGCTGCCCATTTCCCACACCTGTTCTGGTGTGTGGGGAGAACTTTCAAAGCATATTCAGAGGGATTAGTATAAAAAGGTGTGTGTGTGTGTGTGTGTGTGTGTGTGTGTGTGTGTGTGTGTATATATATAGTATATTAGTATATGTATGGTATTCAGCTTTGTTCGGGTATTTTCCCACATCATTATAGTTGTGCTTTTAAAGTTGTAGCAACGTTTCGGCAGAATCTCATCTGCCATCATCAGGCTTCTATATGGTGTTCGTCTATATTAGTATAGTATCAACTTTGGTTGCTATCTTTTATATTTATGTTATACTACAATATCTATAACATACTCCCATAAAAAACAAGTGCTTGTATATATGGTATGATCTCTATCCTCACAGCACCATACGTGTATTTGAAACTACAATAGGGTAATGACAGGTTCCTGAGTTTTTGAGGAGAATTCAGAAAAGGAGGAAACTTCATTCTTATTTTCTTTGTTTTCAATCAATATAAAGAAAAATATAAAAATAACCAGTTATATTTCAGATATAACGGATTCAGCTCATCCATAATTAAATCAGAAGCTCACCTTTCCTAGCTAAGATCTGTTATTTATTTATTTATTTTGTGCAATATCATTTTTGTTGCTTAACAATGAAGCTTTACTCAATAGGAAGCCTTCCTAAGATGGCCTTATTCACAAGCAAGTGAAGAATTTCACTGTTTACCATAGTATAGTGAGAATTATGCTGTAAACCTTTAAAATCATGTTCAGTAAAAATGTGGGAGGAGCTAACAGGAAAGCTAGTCGTGCTTTTACAAATGTTAAAAAAATGTTTTTCTTAACTTGTAATATTTGTTGTCAAACGGTTTGATTTTAGGATGAGCCGAGTTCTGGTATGGATCCTAATGCAAAGAGGCATTTATGGAAAATCATCACCGAGGAAGTGCAGAACCAGTGTTCAGTGATACTTACTTCACACAGGTATAATATGTTATTTGAGGCATAATAGCAATAGCACTTAACAATAACACCAACTCTCTCATTTAATGACTTTAAGGTCAATATATAAAATACAGCTAAAAATTAAAATAGGAAATTAAGGGAAGGAAAAAGAGAGGGGGAAAGAAAATATGAGTTACAAGGGAAGAAAGAAAAAAAGCAATTGACTTCTGACTCTTTTTAGTATGGTACAAGATAACAATATTCCAGCCTTAACTTTTTACTTTTACCCATTAGCATATAAGTAACCATAACAACAAAACTATCAAATCAGCAAAAATAAGGTCAGAGTTTCCTTTTTTTTTCATCACAAGCAAAAAATCCGGAAGTGATATTCAAATGACATTATTAAATATATTCTTTGAATAAAACAATCAGTTTAACCATTTCTGCTTTAACTTCCTTGCTGTGGAAATAATATGTATTTTTATTTGTACTTAATAATCTTTGTAAACTATCACCATTTATATTAACAAAATTCACTGTATTCTTTCAGATTCTTTAACCTTAAAGGAAAAAATACTTTTTTCATCCATTTTAAAGCACTAAACCTTTCTTTAAAACCTTTCTTTAATCAAAACTTTCGAAAACATCTTTTTAAAACTTCCTCTTAACATTGCATAAAGTTCACCATTAAATTTAGATTACTCCCTCCAAATTATCCTCATAGAATAATTTTTTTCTTCTTATATACATCCTTTTAAAAACTCCAAATATTTCTTTAAATTAATACATCTTTTTTTTAAGTTTCTCTTAACATGGATATTCTCAAATATACTCATCGCCTTTTTTTTTTTGCATGCAATTTTATAAAGACTGTCTCTTTGTTCCTTTTGAAGATCCATAGGATCCATTGGATTTCAAAGTTGGAAGGTTCAATTTATTTGGTAGAGGCCAGTGGTGGGATTCATTTTTTTTTTTTACTACCAGTTCTGTGGGCGTGGCTTGGTGGGTGTGGCAGGGGAAGGATACTGTAAAATCTTTGCTGGTTCTCTGAACTACTCAAAATTTCTGCTACTATTCTCCAGAATGGTCAGAACCTGCTGAATGCCATATCTGCTCTGGAATGTTTGTCAAGTAATTATAAGCTTCTCTTTTTCTCAAGGATTTCTCAACCTCAAGGATTTCTCAATGAGACACCTCTAACTCTCAAGACTGGGAAAACAATGGACAAAGAGCTATTGACTTTAAAAGGCAGGAGGAAAGCCTAGGATTTAAAACCTGAGATTAACATATATTTAGAATTTGACTCCTGTATTCTGCAGTAAATATAACTTCTGTGCAATTTCAGCTTACATATTTGTGCCAAGTCTGAGACGCAAATATGTTATTAAGTGTTAGTGATTATGGCATTAAAGCTATACATAGTTTTAAATCTCATTTAAAGCTATGATTTAAAGCTATGACTACCAAGAAAACAGATTTAAAATGTATACTTTTGATAAATAGCCTATGAAATAGCTAACGTTCTCTTCTTGATGCCTGATTACCCAGTTCAATATAAATATTATGGTTTATATTTAGAATAATTTCTACTTTCTTTAACATTTAATGTGTATATCTACTATGAAAAATAATATCCAAGGAAAGTCACAACAAAATTACTACATCAGGGGTGGAATGCTACCAGTTCTGCCTAGCTCTATAGAACCGGTAGCTCTGAAGAGCAGCAGACATTGAACCAGTTCTGTGTTTGCTGCTGTATGGTCCGCCCGTCCGGGCTCTTACCTGTCCTTTATTTCCTGCTTTTTCAACCTCAGCTGCTTTGTGCGGCACAGCTGAGGTTGAAAAAGCAGGAAAAAAGAGGCTTTTCAAATGTTGCGCACCTGCGCACAGTGCTTTTCAGCTTTCCAGGCGGCACAAGTTAAGATTTTTTACATGCACGTGCAGCAAAACGTAGTCACTGAACCAGTAGAAACACTGATTGAATCCCACCCTGTACTATATCTACATGGAGGGTAAGCTGTGGGGCAGAACTGGTAGCATCCCACCCCTGATGTAGTACCATTAAGGACTACTCATTGAATACTGCAGCCAAAGTGGAGAAAGTAATAAAATCTGGAAAGGAATGTCTTCAACTGTCTTCATTTCCAAGTGGGAATTAAGCAATTTAAGGTTATGGTACAAAAGTTCAAAGAAGGCAATGTGTTTGAGGATATTAGTTCAGCTTCTTTAAAATCCATCAATTCCTTACAGTTGTAATGGCAAGTCTAACTCAGAGAATTTTGATAGGCCTCTGCATACTTGGGATCACAGAACATTGAATGGACTGAAGTCCTTGACCTCAAATGCTTTAACGAAGTTTCTTTCTGGGATAAGCAAAAGGCTAGGCTGAAGTGAAGGAAGGCTTGGCTGTCCCACTCTGCAGTTCTTCTGAGTGAATGTCTCTACTAAATAAATTGAACTCAGAATGTCTCTACCAGAGGTGGTATTCAACAGGTTCTGATCAATTCTGGAGAACCGGTAGCAAAAATTTTGAGTAGTTCAGAGAACCGGCAAATACCACCTCTGACTGGAGATTTTACAGTATCCTTCCCCTGCCACGCCCACCAAGCCACCACTGGTCTCTACCAAATAAATTGAACTTTCCAACTTCGAAATCCAATGGATCCTATGGATCCTCAGAAAGAAGAGACACAGTCTTTATAAAATTGCATGCAAAAAAAAGGTAAAAAAAATATGATTGAACCTATGTGGTAGATTAACATTAGTTAATGGATGAATAGCCCCATTGTCTTCAAAAAAGCTTTATCATAAAGTTGTATATTTTGTTGTTTAATGCCTTTGGCTAGAAAGAATTCATTATCTGATCTAGCTAATTGATCTTCATCACAATAGAAGATGGGAAGACTATTCTTTTCTTTAAAATCCATTCAACTCCATTCCTAGATCCATATAACTGATGCACAGCAGAGTCATTGTCTGGCCAAGTGCAATATAGATGTATGGTACCCTTGCTCTTAATGGACTCTACCTGGCAAAACTACGATAAACCAAATGTGCCAAGTTCAAAAAACAGTTGCAGCATGAGACTAGAATCACAGAGAATGAACCATGTAGTTGAATCCAACTCCCAATTTATGCAAGAATCCAAAATGATCCCAGACAGATAGCTGTTTAGACTGTACTTAAACACATCTGGCAGGGGAACCTACCTTGAAAAGAGGTGTCATGGTTGACTCGCTACACATCCCTGCTCACAAACAGACAACAGTAACAGAATAGTGGAGGGAAGGCATTGGAATGTATGGGAGATTTGGGAGGGACCTCTGGAATGCAAGTGTGCCACCTGGAGGCATGAGACAGACCCAAACCACAAGGAACATCCAAGACAGACAGGCTGTTTCCAAAATAAAGCAAGTGCAACTGATTGGTGGACAATGGACAGTGGGAGGTCCAAGTGGCAGGGGGAGGGAAAAAAATTTCCTATGATGTTTGCATATGAAAATGTCACAACTGGCTTTTCTACTTCTGTAGCCATAATGACTTTTCAACAAAGTTATACTCTTGGAGAAAAAAAATGTCATGTGAGTTTCTGTTGCTCTTTAATGCAGTGGGATGGTTGACAATAGGTTCCATTATTGACTAGTAAGACCACTAATTTTGAGTAATTGCTTTTAAATTAATAGAAAACATCTATAGGTAAACATCTACCCAGTTCTGGTATTTTCATCCTAAGAGAATTTCCCTTTTAATATTTTATTAGCCTATCAAATAGTTCCAATACTTCTTCCAAACCTTGTGGAATGTGATTCTTACTATCTTCTCCATGAGAAAATAATGCTTCTCATAACTGGATTGTATACCTATCTTGCAAACTTGTCAGTCCCATCTTGCTGGTTATTGATCAATATATAAGTTGGGAATTTTTTGAGAAGATTGCAAACAACAAGATGTGTTCTAATCATCAGGCATTCTAGTTGAAATGGAATTGAAAATGCAATTCCTTTTGGTTTTCAGCATGGAAGAATGTGAGGCTCTCTGCACACGCCTGGCTATCATGGTAAATGGACATTTCCAGTGCTTGGGTTCATTGCAGCACATAAAAAGCAGGTTGGTAAAATATTTCTTTTGTGACAACTTTTACTTTGCCACCTAATTGAGCAAGCAGTAAAGTGTATTAGAGCAATTTTTGCTCTAAGGGAGGAAATGGTACAAAAATTGCCAAACAAGTAATGTTTTAGCTTTGTGGATAAATGAACCAAGGTGATATAATGAAGTTATTGCATTCTATAACATCTTTTTATCATAACGTAGATATTCAGAACAAGATTTGTCACATTCAAATATCAAAGGATGAGCATAAGACATAGCATAGATAGGAACTCTACCTATACAAACCACTGATGCTGCAGCATTTAGAACATTCTAACCTTCTGAAATTTGAAGCTGACCCAGATCCTTAATGTGTGTTTGGTTGTACTAGAAATTATGCTTCATTTGGTTTTCTAGAAGTACTGCTTGGGATTACTAGAATTTTTATTACACTTTGAATCTAATAAATTATACTTTTCATATTTTCCTCTAGATTTGGAAAAGGATTCACTGTGAAGATGCATTTGAATAACAGTGCAGACAACATTGAGAAGCTGACTCTATTTTTACAAACAAACTTTCCAAATACATATTTAAGGGTACATATTTTTACATATCTATACTGTGAAATGCCTGAATGTCACATTAACAACTTAGAAATCTGGTTACATTTCTTTGGGCTGCAGGGAGATTTCTAACATGATGAAATTTTCTTTCATGCGCTTAAATCAGCAGAATTCGAGGACCCAGATTCTTGGTGGCAATATTCTGACTCTGTAAACCACTTAGAGAGGGCTGTAAAGCACTATAAAGCAGTATATAAGTCTAAGTGCTATTGCTATATCATTAAGGCTAAGCTAAAGTGCAAAAAAGTGCAATGAATATTTTCATAGAAGAGAATATAATAATGTGAGTGCCTATTGTCTAGCCACAAACTAAAAAGAGACCAAATTATTCTTGATTAATGCTCTGATAGAAATTATAGCATCCTGAATTAACTGTAGCATTCACAAGGTAATATTATCAGCCAAATGTTATCACATTTGTTCTATAAAATTAAAGTACACAGTGTGTTTTATAGGTTTTTGGGGGAAATTGGAAATATGTTGTCAGATGGACATCAGTATTTGATTTAAAAATCTGCATTTGTCTGCATTAAATCTTATTCATACAGGACCATCAACTGAACATGGTGGAATATCATATCCCAGTGTCTGCCGGAGGTGTAGCAAACATATTTCAACTTCTAGAAATGAACAAAGCAGTTTTTGAAATTAAACACTTCTCTGTGAGTCAAACAACTCTGGAAGAGGTAAGCAATAAATTTGTCTCATTTTTTGTTGATGCAATAGAAATAAACTGTAAGAAACACATGTTTCTGGATTGCAACTCCTTGGACATTGGATCTTTTTTTCTAGTTTGAGGCAAGATAACTTATAACTGTTACCAGCAATATGTGAAAAGCATGACTTGTATAGAATGCCTATGAATCTATAGAGTGTGATATTTTTAGGCAAAGTATGAAATGCCTGTATTATTTTAATATGTTATATGCTTTCTTTGGCATTATATATAATACCTAGGCATTATGCAGAATGTTAAGACCTATTTAGGTAAAATATGAAAAGAGAATCATGAAAAGAGTCAGGGTTAGAATTAGCCTAACCCTAACTCTTTATTGAAAACATGTATATGAAAATGAAAAAAGAAAAGCAAACTGAAGTATACAACTTTCTTACTGAAAAAAACATAGGACCAAAGTACTCAGAAAAAGCCTAGGAAAGATTCCATAGATGAAAATTCTAAAGGGAAAAACAACTCAAGAAGTGTGAGAAACTCTGAAAAATGTGATCATAAAAGCCCTGTCTAGCACAATACAACTGAAAAAGAAAAATAAGAAATTCAAGAAGAAACCAGCATGGCTGCACAAAGATCTCTCTGATAAACTGAAAGACAAAAAGGACAAGTACAAAAAAGTGGAAAGAGGGACACACAGCTAAGGCAGAATATCAGCAGATAGCCAGAACCTGTAAAGATGGAGTCAAGAAAGGCTCAGAATGAACAAAAACTTGCAACAAAAGCCAAAGACAATTTTAAAAAGTTTCTTTCAACATATTAAAAATAAGAAAAAAGTCAGGAAACAGTTGGTCCACTAAAGAGAGAAGATGGCAAGGAAGTAACAGGCAGTAGGGAGAAAGCAGAACTGCTTAATTCATTCTTTTCATCAGTCTTCATGCAAAAAGAAACTATAGCCAAACCTACCAAAAAAATAAAAGACTACTGTAAAAGACAGAGTAGAAAATAAAAATTAAAATAAGCAAGAAAATGGTAAGAGATACCTATGTGATCTTGACAAATATAAATCACTGGGACCTGATAGATTACATCCCAGAGTTCTGAAGGAGCTGGTGAGTGCTATCTCAGAACCATTGTACCACATCTTTCAAAAATCCTGGAGCACCAGGGAAACACCTGAGGATTGAAAAAGAGCTGATGTGGTTCCCATCTTCAAGAAAGAAAGAAAAAGCTGAGTTAAGAACCTAGAGACCAATCAATCTACATCAATACCTGGAAAAATCCTGGAAAAGATAATCCAAAAACAGTTCTGCGAACAACTAGAAGGAAATAAAGTTATAACTAGTAGTCAGCACAGGTTTGTTAAAAACAGATCATGCCAAACTAATCTTATTTCATTGATAAGGCAACTAAATTAGCAGACCAGCAAAAACTGTGGACATAGTATACTTGGATTTTAGTAAGGCATTTGACAAAGTAGACCACAGCCTACTTCTTAGTAAGCTGACAAACTGTACTCAACGAGTAGTCCTTAGTGGTACTACATGTACACGGAGGGAAGTAAGCAGCAGGGCACCACAAGATTCTGTCTTAGGCCCCATACTTTTCAATATCTTCGTAAATAACTTAGATGAGAGAATAGAAGGGGAACGCATCCAATTTGCAGATGACACTAAGCTGGCAGGAATAGCCAACTCCCCAGAAGACAAGCTCAGGATCCAAAAAGATCTTGACAACCTTGAACTATGGGCCCTGTCTAAAAAAATAAATTTTAATAGAGAGAAAGCAAAAGTTTTACATTTAGGGAGGAAAAAAAATCAAAGATACATATTCGGTGAGATCTGGCTCAAAAACAGTTAAGTGTGAGAGGAACCTTGGAGTCAAAGTGGATGATCACTGAATGTGAGCCAGCAGTGTATGGTCGCAGGTAAAAAAGCTAAGACAATCCTTGGTTATATAAAGAGGGGCATAGAATCAAAATCACATGAAGTATTAGTACCACTTTATAAAGTCTTAGTAAGGCCATGCCTGGAATACTGCAACCAATTTTGGCCACCACACTACAAAAAAGATGTTGAGGCTTTGAAAAAGTTCAAAAAGGAGCAACTAAGATGATCAAAGACCTGGAGATTAAAATGTATGAAGAATGGTTCCAGGATTTGTATTTGGCTAGTCTAGAGAAAAGTGGGGTGACATGATAGCAATATTCCAATATTTGAGGGGCTGCCCCAAAGAAGAGAATTATTCTCCAAAGCACCAGAAGGCAGGACAAGAAACAATGGTTGGAAACTAATCAAGGAGTGAAGCAACCTGGAATTAAGGAGAAACTTCCTAACAGTGAGAACAATTAATCAGTGGAACAACTAGTCATCAGAAGTTGTGGGTGCTTCATCACTGGAGGTTTTAAGAAAAGACTAGACAGCCACCTATCTGAAATGGTATAGGGTCTCCTGCTTGAGCAGGAGGCTGGACTAGAAGACCTCCAAGGTCCCTTCCTATTCTATTCTATTCTATTCTATTCTATTCTATTCTATTCTATTCTATTCTATTCTATTCTATTCTATTCTATTCTATTCCATTCCATTCCATTCCAGCCTACTTGTTGTAACAAGGAAGGATAGATTGGCATTTTAGCGGGAGTATTTTATACTTGGCCAGTGTGCCTTTTGGTACTACATAGAATACCTAGGAAATGTGTGAAATATTAAGCATTTCATACTTTGACATCCCATTTTTGACATTCTATAGATTTCCTGGGCATTTTATGCCAAATTTCACACACTGATGGTAACATAACAAAGTTTCCTGCCTTATAAGTCCATTTCTAAATTTTCTTGAAAATTTATAAAAAAGCAAATTAATTTGTTTTTCTTTTAAAGTATTCTGTCTCACTTTAGTGAATCTTCAAAATAGCAATATCTTAATAAATTGCTATTACAAGATAAAACACTTATTAACTTTTAAACATTACAACCTGAATATTAATATATTCAGTATTGCTAATGAACATGGACTTGGAAGAAAAGATAGATCTTAGCCATAAGCCTAGTAAATAACACTCTTGATCTCTGGGGAAATAATTCCGAATAAAAGCACCCTCCTCTTAATCTCCAAAGTCATTTGGAGGAAGAGCTGAAATACAACTTCATTTGCACTCCATCTCTCTGGGTGTAATACAGCCCTTGGCCCCTAACATAGGAATCAGCTATTAATACTAACAAGAGACAAATGAGTTAATTGGCTTTGTCTGAAATTCCTTCCACCCAATGTCTAAAATTCATTTAGGTTGAATGTTACAAATTTGGTAAAATAAGAGCTGACATATAAGAGGTGTCTTAACAGTACCTGCAGATTTCTTCATTCTTGATAAGCCTCTGTTTTACTTTCACAACCGTAACATGAATTTCACACTTATTGTAGGTATAAGAAGTCCATTTAGAAACTCTCTGAAAAACAGAATGTGTTTAATTTCATGTAATATGTTTTTTTTTTCATTTTAGGTTTTCATCAACTTTGCTAAAGCTCAAGCTAGCCCTGATATTTCAGATGCAATCACCTGTACAAGTCCAGAAGCTTAAGGGAACATTTAACTGCTATACTAAAGCTTTATGCCAAAACCTCTTGACTACTGTATTAAAGATTTTCTTTGCAAGTTATTTTATCCATATTGTACTCTAGACCATGAATCTAGGCCCTTCCCTTTATATCAGATTGGTCTTTACTTCTTTCTCAAGTTTTTTTTTATACGTAAACAATACATAGCAGATACAAATATATTTCTCATCATGTATTTATGAAATTCTTTCCATGCTCCAGTTCCAAGAAATATATTCTCAGTGAAAAGAAGAGCTGCTTTGTGTTAAGGAATATAAACCAAAAGATTGCTATAGAGAGAGATTATGACAATGTTAAATAAAAATAAAATAAATTGACTGCATAATCTGTTAATTTCTCATCTTTGTTTAGTTCTTGGCAAAAGGAAATGTTTGTAAAGATAGAAAAGTATGGAGATATATAGCAAATAATGTGGATAAAAACTAGTTTTAGGAATATTTTCTTTCCTTTAATTGTTTTAAATATCTTTTTGTTGCTCCTTATCTTTGCATAATGTTGCTTACCAGAAGGGAATAGCAACATGATGGGTATGGGTTTGTGAAAGTGTGGCAAATGATATTTCTGTCACAATGCCCAAAATTTGGCTACCTATAACATATTCTAATTGGAAATTTGGGCAACATTGTATTATATTAATTGTGGCCTCACTATTTCATACATGTCTCTTTGTAGTAAGAACTTTTTTCCTTTGGAAATAAACGAAAGCATACATTATACTCTGTAAACATACATGAATATTAATAATTTGTTTTACTTCCTGTGCATCAGTGGAGAATAAGAGGACTTTTATTGCAACAGGATTTGCAAGAAGTTTCACAAGACAGGGAATTGTGAATTACATTGCACATTCTATTGGTGAGCTGGAGAGAGGGTAGTGATTTGCTCAAAATGGTCTTTGTCTTTTTTGCATATTTCAACATCAATGGAAGGGAAAGCAGTCAGAAATCACTGCTTAATTTAGAGTTACCCTGTGGTAAGATGGGCAGCCAATAAAATCAATCAATGGAGCAATGGAGGGGAAATGTAGAGTAGAATTGCCCTAAAAGTTACAATTGCATTTAGTCAAATATCTTCATGCTTGATTCCTAATGACTCCAAAATCATGTCCATGCAATTATCTTGCTAAGAAGATAAAACAAGTTAGTGATTGTCTTCTGGGATGTTTTTGACTTCTAAAACTAGGTGTGTTGATGTTGAGCTTCTGAGTCCAGACAACACCAACTGGGTTACAACTAATGAACAACTTATATAGATGTAGTACACATATAAATATGCCATCATTCTGTAATGCATCTTAAAATTGTACAGTCAGCATCCATTCACTTGCCATGATATAGGTGACTGATAGACAAGAATAGCAATAAGAGGAGAGAGAGTGTGTCAAGTGTATGTGTTTTCTAATTCCTCTCTCCAAAAGAAAAAAGAAGAAAAAAGAAGAACATAAGTCACCAGGAAGGAGGAGGAATCCAACCAGAATCACGAATTCTGATCCATTAGGAGTGGCATCTGTTAATAGGATACCCAAGATTCTAGTGTGGACTCCTCAAAGCACCACCTCAAATCCATGGTGACATTGGGTTGAGAATCTGAAGGCTGAGAGGAAGAAAAGCCCAAGACTGTAGGGGAAAAGTCAATGCTCCTTAAGTAAACCAGATAGTCTCTTCGGCAAATACAATACAACTACAAAGATCAGGTGGATGAATACTTGGAAACTGCACTATGAATCTTAATACTTAGGGGTGACACAGTGTTAGGAACATCTAGCAATCCTGCCCTGAATCTTTGGATGTTGCTGTGGCTTCGACCTGATTTTGCCTAGGTTTATGCCTCTTCCATGTTTTGACCTAGTCGAAGTATGATACTGCCTTGGTAGCCCATTTCTGCCTGCCTTTTGTAGCTTGGAAAATCTCTTTTTGCTCCCTCCCTGCGTAGCTTGTGGAGACAGACGAAATATTGCCATGGTTTTTTGCAACATGTAAAAAAATGAAGAGACACTCTGCAGACAGTCAACAGACTCTAAGCACAATAAAAGTGCGTTATTACTTTTTGATGTTTTGAAACTCTTTAAAAAAAATCTCTTTAAAAAATTAGAAGTCTTTTAGAGGTTATCTTTAGAACTTCTAAAAAGTTTTACAATGTTTGTTAAAGAAATACCCACCTTTGCTCTTCCCTTTTCCTGCAATGCGAGTTTCCCCCGTCTCTTTTAGAAGGGGCTAAATAGCAACAGCACTTAGACTTATATGCCAATTTACAGTGCTTTACAGCCCTCTCTAAGCGGTTTACAGAGTCAGCACATTGCCCCCAACAATCTGGCTCCTCATTTTATCCACCTTGGAAGAATGGAAGGCTGAGTCAACCTCGTGAGATTTAATCTGCCAAATTACAGGCAGCCAGCAGGCAGCCTAATCAGCCTGCAGTACTTGCACTCTAACCATGGCGCCATCATGGTTCATTTGAAAGCATCATGAGAAAGCACAATACTCTTGAGATTTAAGTGGCTGCTGGAAAATCATCAACTTAACAACCAATGAAATATTTTATCTTCATTTGTTTAAATTCCAAAACTGCTTACTTGTTGCCCTCAAGTTCTTTCTTGTAAAGAACTGTATTTTCTAAACTACTTTAGTGCTTCAATTTTTTTATCCAAAATATTTGCTTTTTAAAAACTGCTTGTGCTCATGTTGTTTCTCCCAAATGCTATTTTATTTTAAATCTTATTATTTTGTTATGCTGAAACAAAACACCAAACAAAAACATTATGAAACTACATTCAGTTCCTCAAATTCTGCAGAGGACTGAATCATTATAGCCCTATAAACAATGTGACCAGAATTACAACAAGCCACGGAAAACAACGTAATGCATTTCCGAGTGCTTCCTAGCTCTTTTTCTGTTTTTCAATATAACTGCTGTGTTCCCCTCTTGCATTTGACTGCGTGACACAAAGCATCAAATTACCCGTTTCTTTAATGATAGAATTGCTGTAGCTGCAAAGAATTTAGGGACTGAATGCTAATGCTTTGAAACCAATCTCTAATTCCAGGCAGCACTTCTCTTTATGATGCCAGTGGCATAATGCTGAGTAGTAGAGGATGCTTCTTCATTCTGATCTGTCCTGTGATATTTTATATTTGTTTGAGTGGGGTAAAATGAGAAAGCCATCTTTTGACAAAAAATCTATTGAAATAGGTTAACAAACTTTAGCATTACATTATCACTTATATGAAATCATTTATAGTGTAAGGTCTCCTGGCTTGGCTGTGGGTTGGACTAGAAGATCTCCAAGGTCCCTTCCAGCCCTATGATTCTATCTTTCTATCCTGGGATAAGTTTCATTACAGAAGACACTGGAATATGGGGTAGCATTATGAAATTTGTTACCATTTCTAATTTCAGTAACAGTTTTTAAAATTTATGTATGCATTGAAGCCTGGCAATAAGCAGAAGGTATCATGTAAGAAGATTTTTGGATCTTATCAAGATCACCCCTTGAGAATAAGATTTTTCTGTTCAGTTCCAGATCTTATATCCTGAATGGAGAATAAAACTAAAATGAGTGTTCCCTCAATTTCATGTTGTTTAAATTAATCTAAATTCATCGTATAATTTCCAGTACTGTACCTGAGGCTTTATAGTTCCCCTCCCTGGTGAGCAGGCACTCAGGTCTGATACAATTGCTTTTCAGAAGGTCCTGCAGAAAGTCAATACTCACAAAACTGCTGGTCCTGTTAATATCCCTGGGCAAATACTTAAGGAGTGTGCTGACCAGCTAGCTGGCCACTGTTCTCACAGACATCTTCAACCTCTTGTTGCATCCAGCCATGGTTCCATCATGTTTTAAGACTGCCATCATTGTAATAGTGCCCCCCAAAACTATCATCAAAAGCCTTAATGATTACCGTCCAGTTACACTCACTTCCATTACGATGAAGTGTTTTGAGAGATTGGTTTCATGCCTTTCCCCTACATTTGACTCATTAGTTTGCCTATCCGAAGAACTGCTCTATAGATGATGCATTTTCCTATGGGCTTCATCTTAGTTTGGCACACCTGGAGGAGAATACTCAAGTGCAAATGCTATTTGTTGATTTTAGCTCAGCGTTCAACACAATCATTCCTCAGCATTTGGTGAACAAACTGGCCCTATTAGGTTTTAATACTCTTTTATGTAATTGTATACTGGATTTCCTTATTGATAGGCCCCAATTTGTGCGAGTTGGAAGAAAAGTTTCCAACTCCATCTCCTTGAGTACAAGTTCCCCACAGAGCTATGTCTTGAGTCTGCTACTATTCACCTTGAAGGCCCACGAATGCTATGCCAAATCTGTTACAAATCATATTGTGAAGTATGCATATGGCATGGCAGTGGTGGCTCTTATCTGGGACGACAATGAAGATGCTTATAGGGAAGAGGTGAAGGGTCTGGTGGACTGGAGCAATAAAAGTAACCCGGTTCTAAATGTTAATAAAACTAAGGAAATCATTGTAGTTTTTAGAGCCAGCATGATCACATTCCACACAGTATCAAGGATGCAGCTGTAGAGGTGGTTAACGGTATTAAGTATCTGTGGGTGCGGATAAGTAAGTAATAATCTGAACTGGTCTCTCCACATGTCATCCTTAGTGAAGTGTACAAACCAGTGTCTGCATTTCCTGCATCGGATGAAGAGATCACATCTTTCTCTTTCTGTCCTGGCCACTTTTTACAAAGGCACGATTAAGAGCATTTTAATAAACTGCATCACTGGTGGCTGCAGTACTTCAGAAAGAAAGTCCATTCAGAGAGTGGTAAGGACAGCCGAGAATCCTGTTATTCAGGATACAGGCTAGAGCTGAAAGCATTGTTAGAGACCCCAAACACCCACTTCACGGCCTGTTTCTGTTGCTCTCCTCTGGGAGGAGGTTTTAAAGTATTTATAGCAAAACTGCCAGATTCTGTAATAGTTTTGTACCCTATGCCATCCATCTGATAACCTTGCATAATTTGTTTCTCTTGCCATGTACAATACTAGACTGTATTGTTTCTCCATGTCATACAATATATGTGGGTATATGCATCATTTTTAATTTATCTATTTGGTTATGTTTATGTATTGGAGATATACACTTTGAGAGCTGTATGCAACAAAATTTCATTTTAATGTATGCCAATTTGTGTACATTCAAGGTGACAATAAAGTTATTCTAAGTCTTTCACTTTACTCTGCATTTGTCAGGACCCAACTCAAGTGCTAAGTCTATTTCTAGACTCAGCATTTCAAGAAATTTAGAGAAATTGGAACTAGTTCAGTGAAGGTTACAAGGATGATCTGGGGATTAGAAAGAAAATACTATACAAAGAGACAAAAGGAGTTGACCATGTTCAGCCTTTAGAAGAGAAGACTTGGACAGTACTGCACTCTTGAAATACTTGAAAGGATGCTACTGCCAGAGTGCCAAGTAATAAATCCATCACAAGCAAGGCTTCGAGGCAATTGAGTTCCTCAAATATTTATTTTATTGGAATTATCATATTGGCACATATCAGGTGAATACCAACTCTGAAAACTCTCGCGGTTTTCACCTTATTAAAAGATTTTCTACTTTCTCAAAACAGTCAGTCACATGGTCCAATTACCGACAACTGGGTGGCATCACTCCACCTTCTTCCGACCAGGTGTGAGAATGTTCTTGGTTCCGAAGAGAAAGTATTTTGTTTGGGCTACAAAAAACCCTCTATCTCAAATCCCCACTCCCTGACCCTCAGCTCCATTGTGGCAACACTGAAACAGACCAAATGGCTTCGGTGAGGACAGCTTCCGGGTTGACAGTCACGAGAAGAATATCACAACCCTTTTTCTATTGTTCTACAACAGAGGTGTCAAACTAGTGTTTTTATACAAAAGCTCAGAGGTGGTATTCAGCAGGTTCCGACCAGTTCTGGAGAAACGGTAGCAGAAATTTTGAGTAGTTCAGAGAACCGGCAAATACCACCCCTGACTGGCCTCACCAATCCCATCTATTCTCTGCTTCTCGAATTCCAGCTAATCGGCTGGGTCTTCTTTTGTTGCCCTGCATGGGAGAACAGAGCTGGAAAGCAGGTTAGTGGGGTGGGGCAGGAATGGGGTTTTGCAGTATCCTTCCCCTAGCATGCTCAGCAAACCACGCCCACCAAGCCATACTCACAGAACTGATAGTAAACATTTTTGAGTCCCACCATTGCAAAAGCTGATTCTATCTGAACGTTAAAAATGTTGTAGGATTCCTCAAAGGTAGTTGACAAAACTCCTGATTGCTTTCAATCAGCAGCTTCAGTAATCTAAGGTGAATTTCATCAAGGCCTATGGACTCAAAGGCATTCAAAAGACTTTTTTCACTAACTGCTGGCATATTCTTACTACGTCAGTTTCACTTATTAAAACAACCCTTTTATTAATGTTTTAAATCAAGTTTTTATTAAACAACACGTGGTTTTCCTCACTGCCCACCTCAGCCTTTGGAAAAAGAAAATTATTTCCAACACATGCCAAGAACATATAAGACATTTTAATAGAAACAGTCTTTTAATAAAAGCCTGGGTAGATAAATCCTCGATTACTCCTATGTCATATTTTTTAAGGCTTCAGATGCCTGATTTTGTACATCTTCTATGCTGGTAATTTGTAGCAGATTCAAAGCAAGACTTACCATCTGCTAACTTGTTCTTTTTTATTTAATCCAGTTGCTTCAACACTCCAACACTGGACCATCAATCCAGAGGATTGCCTGCAAGCAAATTAATTCCTGATACTCACAGCCTCCTCCCTTGTATTGCCCATTCCATTGAAATAAAGGTGTATCCAACAAGCCCAATATTCCATAGGTGGGTTATCCCAACATGTTTCCATAATCCCTAGTATATAAATCATACCCTTATGCTCCACAAAATCCAGCTCAACCTGTTTGTTATTCATATTTTATGCATTAGCATGGAACATTGAAAATAATGGGTTCAATTCCCTTTGATCAGTTTTTCTTTTCCTCTATGCCTGTATTTCTTTTGATTCTTTGTTAAAATAATAATTTCCAAAACACTTCACTTTGCATTTGCATCAATCCATTAGTTGCCAATTCCTTACTCACTAATGATCATGATTCCCACCCTCTTACATTCTAGTTTCTAGATATAAACTACAAACATTCCCAGCTTTTAGAAGATATCACCCCAAGCCAATTTAATTAAGTAAAAACACAAGCTTACTTTGTTCAAAACTTCAAACACTTTTGTTAACAGTCACTTATATCTATTTAGTAATTATAAGAGAAAGTAAATGGCTGCATCGCAGAGACAAAATTTAGGGAGATAATTTACTTCCTTTCCCCCTCTATGTGTAAGATATATACTTAACAAAGCAAGCATGATCCTACCATCCAACCTTTAATTTGGATGGTTGGACTATACGGTCAATATGTGTTTCAATAGCCTGGTTCACATAAGAGTGATTTCAGAGATTAGAAATATAGCATTGCATAATGGGGAGGGAATGGGAGAATGGATGGGATTTAGTAACTGTCAAATCTGTCACTTGGTAGGAAGTTTAATAATGGAACAAACGTTTAAGTTTTAGACATCAGAAGTATGTGAAGCTTGTAATAGTTTACTATACTGTTTAGAATATCATCTTTGCTCACTTTATGTGCAAACCAGAAAGATAGAAATAGAGATATTAATATTAATGGAGTAGAATATCTCCTAACCTTTTTTGGCAGAATCTATATAAAAAATCTACAAGTTGAATCAAATTTGAAAAACTTTCAGAATTTTTCCTTAGCGTCAGGGTCATCAGAATCATAAGTCAGAGACATGTGTTTATATACACCCCACAAATGGATTTCTGCTTCAGTCTGCAGGGCTCGGGATTTGTCTTTGATCTGACACTCTGTTCCTCCAGGAAGGTGTTGCTGTTCCCCAGTTCTGGTGCATTGTCATTATGGAGTCTCATCACCCACTCTATAGTTTCCTCTCTAGATTGGTGGCCATTGTGTTCACTATCACCATGTCATGTGGGTTAGCTAGGGCATAGCAGTCTAGATGAGCCCACACCTGGTTGGGGAAGAATGCCAACTTCTCCAGGTCCCCATCAAATGTTTTCATTGGTGGCAGGTTTACTAGCAGCGGAGGAATGGGGGTGCCCACGGTCAAGGCCACAGACAGTAAGGCCACAGCGGGTGCCCGTGCCATCTAGGGGGAGCCTGAGGTTGCTCCACTGAACTCGCCATTTGCTGCTGCTATGGGGGCTTCTGCCATGGCTGGCTGGGGAGGAGGCTGGCAACACGGGCCACCATGGTTGGGCTCGGATTCTGGCAGGTTAGAAGCAGCTGAGCTGCCCAAGCTGCTGTCTCAACAGACAGCCCGGGTTGGCACATCAGCTCCACTCAGATTTCCACATGATCGCATCTCCCTGTCAGCCACTCAACCAATGGGCTCTGAAGTGCGTTTAGGTACTTCTATTCCCTGTGCTTGTCCCACTCAGCAGTCCTCTTTACCTTTCATCTTGGGATGAAGGAAGCTGATGATTGAGGGGACCTCAGGGGAACTCTGCTTCAGCGGCCTTCACACAACGCTGCACCAGGTCTCCCTGCCCGTTCGGTAGAGGTCCTCAGTAATTAGGGCATCCTCTCACATTGCTGGCCTTTTGGGCCTTTCCAAATGGACTTTCAGCCTGGTCCCAGTGGTAGGATCGCCTCTCTGGTCTGACCTGCTGGCTGCACAGTCCCAGCAAAGGCAGTGCTAGGGTTAGCAGCTGCTTTCCCTGTCTTCTCCATCTCCGATCTTTTCCGAGTCTTTTCTGTCCACCCAATAGGGTCGGTGGCCAGGGCTCAGGACACTGGGGTAGATACAGGAGAGTTGGTTTAATGCCAAGGTTCCGACTAATGAACCCAAGCAAATTAGAACTCTGAGACTAGAATCTTCCTCAAAGGACTTTGTTGGGTACATCATATCGGCACTACTTCAAAGGAAAACCAACTCTAAATCTTTCCTATGGTTTCAGTATAATTAAAATAGGAAATAAACCCATCCCCAAGTGTCACAGGTCACATTGACCAATTGGGTTAATTGGTGGGCTCTCCAGGCACTCCTTCCGCAACCTTACGATGCCAGCAGAGATGACCTTAATTCTCACGAGAAAGCTCTCTGTAGTGTCTAGTAAGGCATTCCAACCTCCTCCCTCCCTCCCCCCCCATGTGGCAACTGAGGAACAATTTCCAGGTTTGTTTTAAAGTTGACAGAGAGCTTCAAAGGGGTCCTAAGTGCTTTCAGATTCTTGTGATCAGTCCATACTTTAAATGGCACTTTGCTCCCCTCTAGAAAGTTAATAGTGCCCAACAGATGGCAAAAATCCTCCTTCTCCCACACCACACAGCATCTTTCAGGGTTGGTGAGTTTTCTGGAGGTGTATATGCATGATTTCAGATTTCCCCCTCTGTTCTTCTGGAGGAGAAATGTGCCTAGGGATACATCACTAGCATCAGCCTGGATAACAAAAGGCTCCTTGGGGTTAGAATAGCAATGGCATTTAGATTTATATACCGCTTCACAGTGCTTTACAGCCCCCTCTAAGCAGTTTACAGAGTCAGCATATTGCCCCCAACAATTTGGGTCCTCATTTTACCCACCTTGGAAGGATGGAAGACTGAGTCAACCTTGAGTCTGGTGAGATTCAAACTGTCAAATTGCAATCAGCTGGCGGTCAGCAGAAGTAGCCTGCAGTATTGCACTCTAACCACTGGGCCACCAGTTCATCTGCAAACATCTGCTTGAGCTTCTTGAATGGCCCCTGGCATTCCATAGTCCACTCTAGAAGCTGGCCAGGCTGAGGCTTGACACACACAACCGTTTTTCTGTCTTCAGCAGTTTGGTGATTGGCAAGGCTATCTTGGCGAAGGAGGGAATGAACTGTTGGTAAAAGTTTGCAAACCCCAGGAAACAGTTGTTTGCTGTCCGAGGGGATTGCCATTCCAGAATGCTTTTCACTTTTCCATCTCTACTCCTTTTCTTGATACTTGGTACCCTAGGTAGTCAAGGTGGGTCTTGTGGAACTCACATTTAGACAGCTTGGCATACAGGTTTGCATCCAGTTGTTTATTGAGCACCTGGCAAACCAGCTTGATATGCTCCTCCATTGTTTTAGTGAAGATGAGAATGTTGTCTAAATAAACTTGGACTCCCTTATACAAGTGATTATGCAGTACCTTGTTAATCAGCTGCATGAATATGGCAGGACCCCCTTGGAGCCTGAATGGCATCATCTTGAACTGGAAACTCCCCAGCGGGCAATTAAATGTAGTCTTCTACTCATCCCCCTCTTTGATTCTCACTTTATAACAGGGGTGTCCAACCTTTCACCTTCCCTGGGCCACATTAGAAGATGAAAATTTGGTTTGGGCCGCACATAAAATAAAATAACAGTAACGATACCTGATCATCCACAAAAACCGTAGAAAACATAGTTAACATATTAAATTTATTTGGAAATGAAGTTAGTGAGATGTTTATTTTTTATCACGGTTTTTTTATCACGGTTTATTTTCTGGCCAAATTTTGCGGGGGGAAGAAAGCTTGCCCGCCTCGCGCCTACCTCTCTTCTTGCAAATGGCCCGGCTGGATGAGGCAGGACTGGAAGGCAGAAGCAGCAGCGGGGGCGGGGGCAGAAGCAGCAGCAGCGGCGGGGGCAGAAGCGGCGGCAGCAACAGCAGGAGGTGGCGCTCTGACGGCGCCCGCCTTTTCTGTTGCTGCTTGGCCTGGCGCTCGCCTCACCCCGCCTCGCACCTGCCTCCCCTCCTCCTCCTCACTGGCTCTGGCACGAAGGTTGGGGTGGGCACTGGGCCGCATTACGAGGCGACCTGGGCCGCGGGTTGGACAAGCCTGCTTTATAATATGCCTCTCTCAGGTCCAACTTGGTGAAGACCTTTCTCTTTGCCAGGTAGGCCAGCATGTCCTTCATTAAGGGAAAGAGTACATTTTCTACACACACACACACACACACACACACACACACACACACACACACTGTTTATTCCCCTAAAATAAATGCATAATCTCATCATCCCATCCTTCTTTTCTTTGAATAGTATGGGGGTTGCCATGCAAGATTTAACTGGTTGGATGAAACTCCTGGCTAGGTTTTTGTTGATGTACTCTGTTAACTCCTTCATCTCCTTTGGGGCCATGGAATAAATCTTTGGTTTAGGAAGTTTTGCCACTGGCAGGATTTAAATTGCACAATCGGGGGCATCAATCGCATTCCTTCTCACTGAACACCTCTGCTAGAGCCCAGTACTCTTTGGGGGTGGGATGGGTCCTCGGCATCTGCTCCTTCGCAGTTTTCAAGCACTCGTTCTCCTTAAGTTCTGCCCTCTGTGGAGCAGCTCCTTTCTCAGGGCTGTTTTGAGGGGGGAGCAGGCCTTTTCCTAGTCTCATTTTTCTCTCTCTCCCTTCCCACCATATCGTTGGGCCCCACTTCTCTAGCAGGGACAAGAATTACAGCCTCAATCATTTTTGGGACTATCACGAAGTGGATAATCTCCCAACTCTTCTCTAACCTCATTGGGTGGATGTGTCATGAGGGACCCTATTAGTGATCTGTCGACCTGCTGGAACCTCATGGCTTGGAGCATTCAGATCCTTAGTCTTACTGCCATTGGTAGGCTAATTAGCCAATGGGTGCAGCTTGAGTCTATTAGGGCAGGGGTCGCCAACCTGTTGGATCTCAGGGACCACCAAGCTCATAATTTTAAATCCTGTGGACATAGACCCTGGGAAAATCCCCCAAAAAGTCTGCAGGAAAATTCTGCAACACATTTTCCTACTGGTCGATCATTCTTTATTTGGGATCACAGGATACTGTGTCCAGCTCCGTTCTCAGGGGGAGAGAGAGGAAGGAAAATTCAACTGCAATCCAAGAAAGGGCGAAAAATGTCAGTTCTCATCCAAAGTTCTTTTTCTTCAGGTTCCTCTTACCTTAATCCAATTTTTTTATTAGTAATAGAAAAAAGAGGAAGAAAAGGGAGAAAAGAAAAAAGGGAAAGTAGCAAATTGTAATCCAAATTAGCCCACCTCAGTATTCAATCCTCGATTATTATATTTCCAACCAGAAAAAAAAGGAAATTCAACTGCAATCCAAGAAAGGGGTAAAAATATCTGTTTTCATTCACATCCAGAGTTCTTTTTCTTAAGGTTCTTTTTACCTTAATCCAAATTTTATTAAGAATAGTAAATATGAAACGTGACCAAGAGAGAAACAAGAGAAAAGAGGAAGGATTTTTTTAAAAAAATAACAAGTTGTAATCCAGATTGGCCCACCAACTGTCAGCATTCAATCCTCTACTATTGTATTTCCAGAAAGAAAAAATTTCACAGAGCAAGCTCAAAGGCACCAGAAAAAAAAGTAGTCCAAGAGAAAGGGAATCCTTTTAGTGTTCAGTTCTCAGTTGTCTGATTCATTTTAATTAAGTTCCAAGAGCTACACTGTTCAAAACAAAAGTCCGTGATCCACTCTTTATCTTTCACCTTCGGACAAAATAACCCTGTTATCTTTCTATTCCCATGTAACCAAGGTCATATATTTTCCCTTTTCTTTTTTCAGTCTTCTATTTTCATTTCAACCTGCAGGCGGCTCTGTTGCTCTGCTTTCTCTTTTCTCTTCCTTGTATTATTCCAATATGAGGTATAGTTCTTTATCTTTTTGTATTTTATAGTTGAAAACAAGAGAAAAACAAAAATCTAATTCTCAGTTTTAACACTATCCAATATTTTTAGTTATTCCAACATGTCCAGTCCAGCTTCAATACCAAATTTCTTCCAGGAAGTCCATGATTAATTGCTTCCTTTTTCAATTGGCTGATTAAAAGAAACTTTTCTCGCCGCTTACAGGGGTGGGGTGGAAAGAAACCCACTTCCACATTTCTCTTTTAACCTCTCCTTCACCCCACTTTCCCAGTGGGGCTCTTTCTCCAGTAGTTAATTTTAATTTACATTTCTCACCCAGCACGATCACACCTTCTTTCCAGTTTCTCTTTCTTCTGGTAGCTGTCCCAGCTTCATAGTGGCTTGCAATGGACATTTTTCCATGTCGTTGGCTTTAAAGGCTTTCTCCGGATCAACCAGGGAATTTGCAGTTTCCCTGGGATTGACAGAGTATGCCTTCTTCAATTATCATCCCTTCTGGACGATTTAGGTCCAACTGGACCTCCTTGGAGCTGGGATTTTGATGCTCCCCCTGGAGCTCAGGAAAAGCTCATCGTATTGCTGCGACGTCAGCTCTGTCCTCCCAGAAAGAACGTTTATTGAAGAGCAGAAACACCCTGTGGTTCTGGGGCAGCTGACCAATCGGTTTGGTTTTACATGGCCTTTTATACAGTTTTTTACAGCATTTTGTAATCTGGAGGCTTGCTTTGTGTGGGTTTTTATTATTTGATTGGTTTTACTTGTTTCACATAAACTCATGATGGATCTTAATTATCAGCTTCCTGAACCTAATCCTGTCAGGCATGTGTAATTGATTTTTATCCTGCATTTTATTGCCTCTTGCCTGCCTTTTTTAATGGACAGGTATTGTTTCATATCCTGTCCTTAATCCCATCATCTGAAGTTCTTTTGTCTTGTGAATAGCTGGCACAATCTTTCTTAATGGGCACAAAATATCTGCTGGGGGCTATTAACACTGAGTCTGCCTTTTCTCTTTAAGATCATGTTTCTCCATTTCTCCCTTTGGGGAAATATAATATTCTGCCTCTTAATACCCCCAAAATATTCCTGGGTGGGTGGGGGGTTTCCCACAATTTCATAACACAATGATACAAGTCACTGTTGCTCATGTAATGGGAGCTGTTTGTTATATTCTGACAGTTATTTAAGGAATATTGTCAACTAACTCTTACTGCTCTGCCTCACAAAATTCTTATGATGAAGTTCCCCATAAGAAGTAACTTGCCTGCTCTAAATATCTTTTGAATAACAGATTTATGACTTCAGATAGGATTTTGTAACACAAATGTCAGTGAACCTGTTATAAATTGCTTTTGGCATCCACATTCTATCTTTTGTTGGGCTTAGAGTATTTCTATCCGAAAGTGATAAATTCTCCTTTAAGTGCTTTGTATGCTTCAATAATTACAAATATATGGAAGAGGTTTGTGCATGCAGGTTTCTGCATAGGTAGCTTTAAAAAACATATTCAGTAAAGAAAAAATAGGATGGGCTGAACCATGAAATGTTACTGAAGAAAAATAATGTGCCAAATAATTTGATAAATGAGAGAGAGAGAAAAAAATATATGTTAATAAAGATTTTTCAAGCACCAAGTATGGGTATAGGAAACAGATTTTATTTTCTACACAATTTTTGTCCCTTTTATCCAAAAAGGAAATTATGTGGATTAATATTCAAGTTTAAATTTTGCTTAAACTTGGATGATCTATACAGTTTATTTTACCAACTCTTGCTCCTGTTTGGATGCTCAAATGTAAAACACGTAGAAAGCCCCAAAGTAGCAGCAAGATTACTTTGGTTCTGTGAGAAGCAAAAGACACCGGATGTTAGATAATAGAGAAAATTAATGTTAGCCATATTAGTGGATAAAACACTTAAAATGTTTAACTCTTAGAACTTATTCAGATATTAAATTTAATTTCAAACATTTTTCTCCAGCAACTGGAATTGAAGAAATATTTTCATTGTCTTTCTTCCATTTATAAAATTGATTCTTCTGATATTGGTTTGGAGAATGGTGATGTTTTCTGTGATCATGTAATATCTATTCTGCAATGTGCATAGCTGTGTGGCAGTGCTTTTCCAAATACAACTGGTGCTTAGTGGACACATTGAATAAAAAGAATGCACCATGCACTGGTTTTATAATCCCCTTTGGAACACCAATCACTAAAGATTGGTATGTGTTTCCAGGCATGGGAACTAGAAAGTTACAATCATTCAAAACCAATACATTGTAGTCATTTTTTCTGCATTGGAACTGGGCCTCTACTGTCATTGTAGGATACACACACACACACACACACACACACACACACACACACACACACACACACACACACACACAGAGAGAGAGAGAGAGAGAGAGTTCTTTTTGAAGGGTTTTTTGTTCTGAGTTTTCATATTTTTAGAATGGCAAGATAAACAATGACATAACTCAAATTAATAAACTCAATCAAAATGATGATCAGTTGTAATCAGCAAAAGGTAGCCAGTATTACATAACTTTTGTCACATTATATAGCACAACCATATTATTGGATTTTGTTATTTTGTACAATTTAAAACTGTGTACACGATGCTCTCACCTATTTTCTTCCACAATAACCTCGTTAGTTGAGTTGGGCTTAAGAGAGAACAACCCTCCAAAATCACTCAGCTGGCTTTCATGTCTCATAATATACCTACCATTCTGCCATTATATATAAAGATGGGGGTCATGTTGTCAGATATCTATTTTCAATGTCCATAGGTTTCCTAAAAGCATAAGCTGTTGGTTGGGAAAACATTGCACAATCTATAATTCCATGCTGGGATTTCCAACTACTTCAAACAAAGGCAGAGAAAGGAATACAGGTAGTCCTCAAGGTAGGAACTAATGGAGCCTGCCCATTAGGTTCATAAGTAAAAAAAAATCATCAAATGAATCAGACTCAATTTTACAAATTTTTAAAATCAAATACATTAATTGAATCAAATGGCTCATTAAACAAAGATCTGACTTACTTCCCACTTATAATCAGCTGTTTTCGGTATAGCCAAAGGAAGGAGGAACTAAATGGCCTCCGATCAGTTAGCTGAGCTCTCCATTTACAGCAGGGGTGTCCAACCTTAGCAACTTTAAGACTTGTTGACTTCAACTCCCAGAATTCCTCAGCCAGCAAAGCTGAACAGTAGTCACCGAACTGGTAGTAACACCAGTTGAATCCCACCCCTGCAGGGGAGACCTGAAGCAGTGTTCCAATATTTGAGGGGCTGCCACAGAGAGGAGGAGGTCAAGCTATTTCCCATAGTACCCAAAGGCCAGACAAGGAATAATGTGTGGAAAGTGAACAAGGAGAGACTCAACCTAGAAATAAGAAGACAGTTTCTGACGGCAAGAGCAATCAACCAATGGAACAGCTTGCCTTTGTAAGTTGTGGGAGCTTCATCACTGGAGGCTTTCAAGAAGAGATTTGGACTGCCATCTGTCAGAAATGTAGCACACAAAATTATCTCCTACAATGTCCTACCAGTCAATGACTACTTCAGCTTCAACCACAACAATACAAGAGCACACAACAGATACAAACTCAATGTAAACCGCTTCAAACCCAATTGCAGAAAGTACGACTTCAGCAACAGAGTGGTCAATGCCTGGAATGCACTACCTGACTCTGTTGTTACTTCCTCTAACCCCCACTCCTTTAACCTCAAACTAACCACTATTGACCCCACCCCATTCCTAAGAGGCCTGTAAGGGGCGTGCATAAGTGCACCATTGTGCCTACTGTCCCTGTCCTATTGTCCCCATTTATTTGTACCTATTTCTTGTATTCTTACTCATGTTTATACTTATATCTATTATCTTGTAAGCAATTGACAAATCAAATCAATCAATCAATCAATGGTGTAGGGTCTTCTGCTTGGGCAGGGGGTTGGACTAGATGACCTAAAAGATCCTTTCCAACTCTGTTAATCTGTTAAAATATGATACTACTGCTACACTCAGCTTCAAAACAATAAACGAAATTATAGGGGGGGGGGAAGCCACCTGTTTGCAATACATCAGGGGTCTTCAAACTTGACAGCTTTAAGACTTGTGGACTTCAACTCCCAGAATTCTTCCTCCAGTCATCTTAGCTCAGGAATTCTGGGAGTTGAAGTCCACAAGTCTTAAACTCGCCAAGTTTGAAGACCCTTGACGTACGTGCTCACTTCATTTAACAAACCTCCTTCCCGAAAAAACCTCTATGTGAACAAGGGGCAAAAGATCGCAGAGCTCGTATCAAAAGTTCCACCCAGCGAACGAAACGATCAATCAGAGGCGCGAGACGGTAGCGGCATACGCATGCGCATACACGCAAAATTTTCCTCAGACCCGGAAACTTTCCCATCGTCGGGCTTTTCGCCGCGATGCTGAAGGCTCGTTCGAAATGCTTCGTGCCTAATGCATCATAGAGCTACTTCACGCGAGTCCTTGACTCTTTCTTCCGTTAACTAAGCGGGGATTAGAATTCCATAAGGATGAAATCGCCGGGGTTTCCCGCGCCCCTATTATTTGCAGGGGCCAATTAAACGAAGTTTCAAGCGGGGCTATGAAACCGAGTCTCAGCCCTCGCTACAACCTCACGCATGCGCCCTCGGCGGTTGTTGCATAAATCGCAAAGCGCGCAGTTTGAACCGATTCTTCGGGGCTGGGTTTGTTTGCCTTTTGGCCTGTATTTAGCGGGAAGGGAAGAATTATGCGACCCGGTATATTTCGGAGCCGTTCCGGTAATGAACCCGCCGGCCACATGGCGCAGCAGCAGCACCCGCAGTCCGGAAGCCCGTGGAAAGAAACGCGGCTGGCTTTGAGAAGCTTGGCGGAGTGCCTGAAGTGCTCCCTTTGGTAACCGGTTATGCCTAAGCAAAAGGAGGGCGGAAGGGATGGCGCAGAGGCTTTGGATGGGGAAAAGGGATTTGGAAATTAAGTCATCTTTGCTGTTATCAGTGGTCCTGCGGATGCTTCCAGTCCAGAACTGATCCAACAGACCACATTGTTTATAGAGCAGGGAGTTCCAACCTTGGCAACTTGCGCATAGCGCACCAACGTGCCTACCGCTCCTGTCTTAATGTTCCCTTTTATTCATATCTATTTCATGTATTAATAATTATGTTTATACTTATATATATTATCAAAGGCATGCTTGACAAAATAAACAAACAAATAACATAAACAAACTTTAAGACTGGTGGACTTCAACTCCCGTGGTTGGAGACCCCCCTCCCCCCCCTCCCAGTTTAATGAGTTATTTTTATTTATTTATTTTTGTCAATTGCTTACAAGATAATAGGTATAAGTAAAAGCATAGTTATGAATACATGGATACATATAAGAAAAATAAAAGAAACAATAGGACAGGGACGGTAGGCACGTTGGTGTGCTTATGCAGACCTCTTAGGAAAGGGGTGAGTTGCGTAAAACTTGTCAATAAGAAAAAGCTAGGGAAATTAATGATTTGAGATAACATCATACATATTGATCTACTCCAGCCTTTTCTGGTTCCATATAAAATGTTCGGCAAGTGGCATTTTTAACAAAATCATATGGCAGAGAATATATCTGACCATTAGTGAGGGATGTTTTTGTTCATTTGCTTTTTGTTTGTTTTTCAAGCATGTACAAGCCCTTGCAGTTTTCATGGCAAGGGTTTTTAGAAGTGCTTTGCCCTTGAGCCCAAGCATAAAATGAAGTAGAAGTCATGCTCTCTCCCCTGTTTCTAGCCCAATGTCTCAGCCACCACAGCAGATTAGCTCTCAAATTTTGCAAGCAAAATTATTTTAATTTTTACTTTTAGATGTGGTTCTCCTTGAAATGGGAGTTTGCAATTGTAGATGGGATTAATTCCTTAAATATAGACATTTCCACTTATATTCAGAGGATTGTTTTCTTTGGAAGAATGTACAGTGTTGTGATTCCCTATCTTACAGATTTCCTAGATAACAGTTAATTACGTTGTTGGCACTGGCTATCCTTCCTCAGTGTAGAATGGGTCAAATGAATTAGGAATTGCAGTCTCAGTAACTAGGCTGCCAGGTTATAAAGACTGACTTTGGCAAGGAACGTTACTTTAGGGTATACTCTATTTCATTTGTGTTTGGGTTCTGATATTTCAGTGGCAAAATCACACTAATATTGCAGAATAAATAAAGGGTTTCAACACTGGTTTGCACAGTTGAAGGTAGCATGCTATTAAAACCTTGTTATTGAAGTTGCCCTGAATGTCCATGGATCTTGCTATTTTGGTTGCAACCCATCTCTTCCAGAAACAGACATACAAAAATAGCCTGTAGCTTCTTATCAGCACATATAGACAGTTTTTGCTCATGCTATAAGACACTGGAATAAGTAGCAGCTAGGGAAGTAATCATCCTATTAATGTCTGCCTCCCTCTGTGCAGAAGACCCTTTGATATTTGTATAACACTGTTGAAATTTACCAAAAGAAATACCATGAGAAATAACTTGAACAATGCTGTAATTAATTATTGATTGTGAAAACGCAGATAGAAGATTCTTTATTTTCTGGGTCTTTACTATGAATTTTGTGGACTCCTCTGTTTCTATTCAGCTCTGTGCCTCACCCAATTTTATTTATAAAATTATTTTAATTAATAATTAGGAAGCCAATATGCTGCAGTGCACCAATCTTTATTTTCAGCAGTGCTTTTAAATTCTGTATATTCCCTTGAGGGGTTTTGAAAAATAAGCAATACTTTGTTAAAAATAACAAGGTATTGTTTATTAAAGAAAAAGGGCTGGAGGTGGTGGTGGCAATGTGCCCATCTGCTCAATAGTGGTGGGAGGTTAAAAGGAGTAGCAGCAAACAATTTAGCTGCTTTGCCGCTACCAAATGGATGTTTTGTGTAGCAATTGGATGAGGGAGTCCATAGCACAGTGGTGGGATTCAAATAATTTAACAACCGGTTCTCTATACTAATGACTGGCTGGGTAAGTGTGGTTGGGTGGTCATGTGTATGGGTGTGGCCAGCTCGACGTCACTCATCACACCCAACCCCGCCTCCCGGCCACTCTCCCTTTCCCCAGGACTTGGGCCTATATGCAACACCTCCAGAAATGAAAGGGTTAACCAACTCTATTTCCTGGTGCAAATGCTCCCTCCCCTGAGTGAAAGGATGGGAAGAGACCAGCAAAGCATTCTGCTCCCATCTCCAAGGAAAGTAAGACATTGGAGGCTGAGCTTATTATAAAGCAATATATTGTGTCATAACAGTCAACATTTCACACCTGAGGTGGCAGAGGCAATAAATCCCATTGACTCCTCAGAAGCAATTTACAACTAAAGCCCGTTTGCACCCCAAAATAATAAATAAATAACAGAAGGAGAAGGATTGACAATACTTCTGTGCAGGCAATTATGAAAGAAACTAAGCTAAAGCTGGATTAACCCCTGCCTCCCTTCCTTCCTTCCTTCCTTCCTTCCTTCCTTCCTTCCTTCCTGCTTTTTGCCTGAAAACAGCCTGAAAATGGCTGAAAAATGGGTTGAAAAACAGCCCCCAAACAGCCATTTTTTGGACCTTTTTTGCCTAAAAAATGGCTGAAAACTGCCAGAAAAAAAGGCCTGAAAATGGCCAAAACAGCCATTTTTTGACTTTGGGGGGCATTTTTTGCCTGAAAAACAGCCAAAAATGCCCCAAAAAACAGGCAAGGGTGGGGCCAGCCAGTGGTGAGATTAGGCGGTTTGCCAAACTCTGCAGAATTGTAACAACTGGTTCCCCCAAATCTGTCTGACCTAGCTGAATCCCACCTCTTCCATAGCATGATTTCAAAATTTTAGATGTGCTCCCATGCTAAAAAGATTAGGATCCCTGATCTTTTTCAAACAGTTGAGAAATATAATGAATTTGATGAGCCTTGATGCAACCAAACAAAGCTTTAATTACTGTAAACCTACATGCGTCTGCTTTAGAGGGAAGCTTAAACTGTCCTCCAGATTCTAAAAACACACCCATGTATTTGCAGCCTGTCCTTGACACCACATTGCTAGCCATGTTTTTCTGTATTGGAGGTGGAATTCTTCACAGGTAAAACTTGTCCCAAGAGGCAGCTGCCTAGAGAGATATTATTTGAGTACAAAAGATGAACACATTTTTTTCGTAGTATCCAGTTTTTTATGTTAATGTAGGGGAAAACAGTGTTTACCTAGCTTATTTATCTTGATATTATTTATCTTGGGGATGGAATGAAAATGTGTCCATTCTAATAGTTAGGACAGAAATAACTCAATTCCATTTATTCTCTTCTTGACAGTACTAACATTCTGAAGAAACCTGTGGACCTAGGAACTTGTGAGCATGTCTTCTGTCTGTGAGTCATGACATAACTTTATGGGAGATGAATAGTTAAAAAATGTGAAAAATAAATAAAAATTGTTATATAGCTTTTCCCAAGCTTGCCTATTTTGATCATATTTTTAGTCTGAAGTAAATATGTGTTATTGCTTTCTATTTGTGGCTGCTAGTATGATTATATCTTCTTATGTAACCATACATGTATGTCTCAAGAAAGCACTTATTTGTTGTAATGTTTTTTTTCCTTTTTATCATTGTAGATGAAATAAAGATTAAATAATTTAAGCCTCTGTTAGGTTTGACATATTTATTATGCATTTAAATGCCTTCCACTCCACACAAACACACACATCATCCTATCAGTATAATATTCTAGAAATACTCAGAACCTATATATACAAACTACAAGTAGTCTTTGCTTACCTATTCCTCGTTCAGCGAACCTTCAAAGTTATGACAGTGCTAAAAAAATAATTATAACTAATGCTGCATTTTCAACCTTTGCAGCATAGCTCAGTCATCTGATTGCCATTACAATCAATATACGTTATCCTTTGCCTGTTGTTAAGGAATTATAAGAGAATAAATAGGCACACAATGGAAATACATATCAAAGGTCTGTGTTGCCAGTCCTTGGCACATTCTGGATTGGAATGTTGAAGTACATTATGCAAACAGTCAAGTATATTACTTATTCTGTCCCTGTTTACTGTCTTGTAATGTCTTCTTCTCCAGTCTCTGCTCTGTGAAAGTGGGGGAAGGTTGGGAGGAAAAACAACCCCAAGCAATCTCTTATGCCTGACCGTTTTTTGTCATGTTGCTTTCAATGTATATTCCCTATTGTGCCTGCTTATCTAAATGACGACTTGGATTATTTTTTGCATGTCTTTAGAAATAGTACTTCATATTGCATATGATGCTGTTTCTACTACATGTAAGTTTCATTTGGAGTAGATTTCCCAGATTAAATTAGACAAGTATAATTACTTGTTCGGTTGAAATAGTTGTAATTTATTTTAATTTTATCTTACATTATTTTGTAAACCTTTTCATGTAATATTTGTAATATTTTTCCTCTCTCTTTCCTTTTAAAATAAATTGTGTTTTTAAATATATGATATAAATATCAGAACAATTAAAAAGATGACTGTAAAGAGATCATTCTCTAAGCAAACCAGTTAAGTAAATAAACTGATTCATATAAACATAAGCAAGTATGAAGCTAGCTTTTTTGAAATTTTTGGTTATACATAGCCTCAGTTAATCCTGGCAACATCAGAAAGGTAAAATTTATAATCCAGAAAGAGGGAGCATGCAAAAGTTAATGCCACTGTCCTTCTCTGTAATTTTTCTTACTTGTGCATTTTGTTCTAAATTACACTTTGGTGTGACGTATGAACATAGAGTTTGTATCAAACTATTAACTTATATAAGCTATCAGTGAAAACTTTACCATTTTAAGTGCATTATAAACAATTGTCTTGTTCTTATGTATTTTAATTTCTAAGATAAAGACTTATTTAACCATGTGTTAGAAATTATTGTTTGTTATCCAGATGTAGTTTTTCTCATGAAACCATGTTTATATTTTTCAGAACTTGTGTAGGCACAGCTTGCCCAATATGTCAGGTACCAATCATGAAACAATATGTGAAAATAAACAGCAAACTAGACCTCATCATCAAACTCTACAGCAAATTGCAAACTTTGCAGGACAAGAACTTCTCAGGTAATAATACTTTTTGAAACCTGAAATTATGTAGCTTGAAAGAACAAAACCATCTTTCAAGACTCTTTTCCACTATACATTTAAAATGGACTGTAATTACATTTTGGTGTCATTTTTGTATAACTTGACATTTTTGGTGCTGCTGCTGCTATTATTGTTATCCTTCGGATGGTGACATTATTCAGTGGATGGCATTCCTTTTGAGAGCAAGGCATCAGAATTTCATTTTAATATGTGTTATTGTACATACAGGTGAATAACAAATTTTATATTTTCATCTTATTTTATCTAACTAGAATCTTACTGGACTGATATTTGTTAACATTTCCCTTCTGAAGTGGCAGAAACACTGGCATTCAGTAGGATTTTGACCCCTAGAGATGGGAAAAACCTAATAAACACCAGCATTCTGAAAGGCTCAGAATGTTGGTGTTCATTGGCATTTTTGCCAGATTTGGGGTTGTTCCTCTAATGTGTGGAAGGATTTCCCCTCCCTGTACAGAGGTGAGGGAAAATCCCTTGGTGCACTGGGGAAACAGACCTCAAATCCAACATCCTTTTGCTTGCAACCTTTCCTGTTGGCTTCCACATTGACTTTTGGGATAATAGCAATAGCTCTTAGACTTATATACCACTTTGAAGTGTTTTACAGCCCTCTCTAAGTCAGCATATTGCCCCCAACAATCTGGGTCCTCATTTTACCTACATAAGAAGGATGCACCTGAAGCAGTAAAAGAGGAAGTAGAGAAGAAGACCCCTTGTTAATTCCTTAGGATGGAAACCAAACAAAGATATTTTCATAGACATTTAATTAAAGATTCTCTATTGGCCAATTGGAATAAAATAAGGAAAAACATTATTTAAAGATCCCTATCTGGCTCTCAACAATGGAGGCGATAATTCACCTGAACCACTTGGATATTAATAAGATGTTAAAGCATAGAGATTCATTGTATATACAAGGAAATTTGAAATTATGGCAAGACCTTCAGGAACAAGGGTTACGAATTGACCGGTGAGCATATCTTCAAGTCCAGAATAGATATAGACAGGACATGAAAGATTTCAGAATCTATAATAAACCACAGAAATTAGATAAAATTTTATTAGGCCCAGATAAAAAAAAAAATAACAACATTTTATAACTATTTATTAGAATTAGAGGAAGAAATAGTTAAAGGTAATATGATAGCTTGGAGTAGTAATATAGCCGTAGCATTACTTTATCAAAATGGGAGAAGATCTGGAACAGAAACAATAAAATTACAAAATCGGCATCATATAAAGAAAATGCTTACAAAATGTTCTATAGATGGCACCTACCCCCTTCTAGATTAGCGAAGATGTTTCCCAACATGAGTCCTAAATGCTGGAAGTGTAAAAAAAAAAGAAGGAACATTTTACCATATGTGGTGGTCGTGTACAGATATTGGCTGAGAATAAAAAAATGGATGGAGGAAATTACGATTGAGCAGATTGAATTTAAACCAGAATTCTTCCTATTAGGGATTCTCAACAGACAATTCCCCAAAAAAGTTAAATATAGAATACTACATATATTGACGGCAGCTAGATTGGCCTTCGCACAATGCTGGAAACAATCCTATACTCCACCAGAGGAAATGATTATTCAGAAAATATCAAGCTGTGCAGAAATGGATAAACTAACTCTAGCACTAAAAAATAAAGAACTATCGGAGTACTATATGAGTTGGAACTGTTGGTATGAGTGGATAGACCGAAGATAGACCATATAATTATAATAATAATAAACTGTAAATGAGGAGGAGTGACAATAGTAGTAATTAGATATTCTCACTAAAGATTAATTGCAAATATGGTACAAAATAATGAGATAAATAAGAAACCACAAACTGTTGATGATGTAATCATTTTTAATTGTTTACCCTTTTTTGTTTTTCTTTCCTTTCTCAATCTGTGTGTGTGTTGTTTGTATATTTTAACAGTAATTTTTAATGAAGTTTATTACAAAAAAGGAAGAAGGATGGAAGGCTGAGTCAATGTTGAGCCTGGTGAGACTTGAACTGCCAAATTGCAGGCAGCTGGCAGTCAGCAGAAGTAGCCTGTACTGCACACTAACCACTGCGCCACCGTGGCTCATAAGCTATCAGAAGATTGCATATGGCAATCATAATCACTGGACACTTGGCACCTAGTCATAAATATGAACAGATTGCCAAGTGCCCAAAGGTTATGTGACTAGGGGAGTCCCCATCATGATGTTTTACAAAGGCCCGAATTAAAGCACCTATTCCAAAATCATCTTGATTGTGGTCATTAAATGACCAGTTGTAAGTCCAGGACTATCTGTAAATCCTGTGCTAATGTTGTCATATTGATCATGATCATGAGTACCAACAATTGTTCAAAAAATTGTTGTTATATTTAGTAAAACTTATTTTTCAAGAGCTAACTTTCATAGAAAAAACATGCTGCTTAGGTAAAGCAGACTAAACATTATGGAAATAGGTATATGTTCAAATATATTGTTTGATTTGTGTCTAGAATAAAATGGTGAATGCAGTTTTTTGAGTCCAATGTGCATTTTGGAATATAGGGAGTCCTTGATTTACAATAGGTTGCTTAGCAATGATTAGGACAGACTGCCTCATTGTGGGGACTCGTGGCAGAATTCCACAAGAGGCATTGGCAAAGCTCTTGTTTTTTCTTTTCTCGATAGTCGCTAGCCTTCCCTCCCCTAATTAGCATTTGCAGCCGTAAGAAGCCCTTTTGGCTTTCCTTTCCTTGCTAGCCCTAGCCTTCCCTCTCCTACCATTAGCATATTATCATTTGGCTTCTAATGTTGGGAGAGGCAAGGCTAGTGACTAGGCAGGGAAGAAAAGCCACCAGGATTTCTTCTTGCTAGTGCCTTCATTTCCCCAGTGATAGCTGCAATACGCTTGTGGAATTCCGTCATGTGGCCCAGTAATGGAACGGCCTGTTCCTCTTTTTGTTCAACTTGAGTTCTGGAGAATGTCTGAAAGGTAAATTAACAATCAGTGGCAGGGGTGGGTACAAAGCCCAAAGCATTAGGATCCAAAAAGATGGGAAGTAGAGCATGGGATTGGTTTCTCAGTGAGGGGAGGGGAGGCATTGGGAGGCTAGAGAGAGTTGTGTCTGCATTAGGGTCTCCCCCACCCCTGAGGCATCCCATATTCCACTTAACATTTAACGAATACATAGAAAACAGAGATAGGGACACAAGTGAAGCAGATCACTTAACACCCACCCCCCAACATTCGCCCACAATGGGGAGACTCCACTATGATTACCTGTATTGTTTTCTCTACTTTTCATCATCCAGCTCATACCAGTTAGTGCAATAAGAGCTACAAGGTGAATAATAGATCTGGAGAGGACAGAGAACACAGTGTTGCATGATAAGATGCTAAGAAGAACAGAATGTGGGGCAGTAACAAAAACTTAATGGAAATCATGTTTGAAAAAAAAGTAGAGCCTCTCATTTTCTATTAGCCTTAATTATCATCCTGGACCTTGAACTTTGGTTTTAAGCATGTATTCCAAAAAGGCTTAATTCAAAGACATCGAGAAAGAAATATTCCATATTCTTGGCTGCTTCTGAACAGTTAACTCCAAAAGATTCTCCTGAGACAGATCAAACCATTCTTGATATAATACTTTATGGATCTAAATGTGTATTATTATAATAGATACAAAAAATTAGACCTCAATCTTCAAAACTTCTTTCCATTTGCATTGTGCAACAGCTTAATAACTAAATATACTGTAATTTGTCACTTCAGGCAATAAAATTGAATCCATTAGCACAAAGTTTATCCTTAAAAAAATCTTTTTTCTCTCTTGATAAGGGGAAAATTGCAGCCTAGTTCCTCTAGTCAAAGATTATTATGGTGTTTGAATAGCATCATGCAGTGTTATTAATATATTTAATATACAGGTTATTACAGGTTATATACAGGTTACAGGTTATTCATATATTTAATATATATTTAATATACAGGTTCACTATACAGGCAGTTAAAAATAAAGTTGACAGTGTCCCCCTTCCTATTTTCTGGATATGAATATTTATATCCAGGTAAAAATTTGGAATTGCAGTAATTTTGATGAGGGTAAATAAATAATATGAGGAGTAAATGTCACCTGTACAGTGTTTGTTTCTAAGCTTGTTGGCAACCTGGCTTCACAGATTGTGTTGCTACAATGGAAGGTTACTTAAACTTTTTTTAGTGATACAACAATCTTGTTCTGTTTCTGTTTTGTTCTACCCATAACTTCCAGCCAGTTCTTTCATAGGCCTAACTAAAAGTACCAATGAAATTTTTCAACATTAATTGGTCATTATTGCCTTAGGCTATATTAATAACTTATCCTTGCAACTTGCTTTATCAAGAAATATGACATTTGCATTAAGTCTAATATATTACATTTTATGTAGGATGTTATGAAAGTTACTACTTGATGCCCTATGTTCTATTAATTTACTCTGCAAATTTAGTTGCACATACTGCCCTTGAGACACAAATCACAGATATTTTCACCCATTAAAATAAAATACCTACAATAGAAAATAAGATTTTAATAAAAGTTGTTGAGTACAAATTCATTAAGAGAAGCCAAGGGCCATTGTAATTTGATTATAGTGATTTTGAACTTTCTTTTAAATTGAATGTTTATACATTTATTCCTTTGGTTATAGATTAACTTGTTAATAAAATATCCTAAAAATATATAACTGGGATTTTAATGCAGAGTGGTGTAAGTAATGTGAAATTCAGTTAGTCTCAATGGATTCAAATTTTTAAAATAATTGCATATTTCAATTTGCATACCATGTCCCAGTATGCTAAGTAACTAAAACTTTCCATAGTATAATGTCCTTGTCTTTCACTTTTTAAAAAGCTTTGCATTAGGCAAGATACTTTATATAGTGTTTGAACTTCTATAATTTATAGCAATGGATGCATTGTTTGTAAATCCATTTGACTTTTTAGTATTTCTACACAAAGAAGACCTAAGATGTGATCTGTTCTCCACACAAGTCCTAAAACTAGATAGAGAGAACATGTATTATGAAAAGTGACATTGAGACAGACATGCATACTATTGTAGATATCATGGGGGCTATTGCATTTATAATTTTGGGCAAATTGAGTGAAAGAAGTGACTGATAGCATATGAGATGCATAAAGCTACAGAATATCCCTGGAAGAATTGCATAATATGGTGAGTTACAACTGAACAGAGTATAGTATAACATATTCTATATAGGAGTCCTCTACTGAAATGCTTAATGGGTGCATTCACAGTTAAAGCAGTGGTCTTTACAGCTCATCAGATGACTGCGGCTATACAGGTGTAGCGAGATGTTTTCTTTAGACCTGCTTGGATAGAACTCATTTTCTGTAGGTAAAGAATGTTTCTACCACTGAACAACTCTATGCTGCTTTGATCTTTGTTTTGAGGCAAATCTTAGTTTAACATAATGGCAACATGATTTCTGCAAATCTGAAAGTAATTTTCAGGAGGAAGAAGAACAGGATGTACTGTACTATGAGTAACCATAATACTCATCTCTATAATGTTGAATTGTGATATAAGTTTGCATGGAAACTACCACTCTATATATGTGGAACTCTTCTGACTTTTTTTGTAGAATTTTTGATCAGATATTATACTCAAACATGAGAAGAAACTCTGGAGAAATTAGAAGAAAATGTTTATATACAAAAAGCCTGACAGATTTTTGGAATGGAAAAAGCATTTCATCATGACTGCAGCCTTAAGTGAAACTGCAGATACAAATAATACCACCAGTAAGAGGTAATATTGTTATAGTGTACATAAAACTAAATATTTTTCCTCCCTTCTGTTTCCTTGTCAGATCCTGAAAATAACTTGTCTGCTTTGGGAAAGAAAGTCAAAGAGGCAGAAACTAAAAAGAAAGAAATCAAGATGTGTTTCAGTCCTCACAGTAGGAAGTTGAAATTCACCCTGAAGACAAGCCCAAAGAAATTAGAGCAGCTGAAGGAATCAGTCAAGGACAGCGGGTCTTGTAACTTAACCTCCATCTATGACTTTGTTTCTTCACCTCCTCATGAGAAGCCTTTCAGAGAGGAACAAACACATCAGCAGGAATATAAGAAGAAGCTAAGAAAAAATACTTTAAAAGACTTCAGCAAACAGGGGGATACGTTCAGGGGCCAACAGGAAAACTCCAGTGAAAGGTATAAAGTAGGCCTAAATGAAAGCAAAGATCCAATCCCCAGTTCTGGCTCAAAAAATACCCCAGTGCTGAGGCTGATAACCGGGACAGAGCTTACAGAGAATGCAGGTGAACTCTCAACAAGCAATGTTAGACTTGTGAAACCTAAAGAGAAAAGTAGCAATTGCAACTTTTCTCTTATGCCTAATGTTTTTGGGGGAGATCTGACTTCTGAAGAGTGGCTTTCTTTGGCAAAGGAAACAACAAAGTTAAAGTGTGACAGGCAGTTTGCTGGCTCTCCCATTTCTTTGCCCAAGTGTCACAAAACGAAAAAGGGGACTATCCAACAGAAGTCACGTCACAAAACGAAAAAGGGGACTATCCAACAGAAGTCACAATTGCTGAAAAAGGCCTCAGAGCAGTTGCCTGGGAATTCTGTGGTGGCCTTTCCCCTTAGGGACTGTGCAGTTTCTTCCCCATCTCTGCCATTGCCTGGAATCACATCACCACTAAGGAATTTGGAAGACTTTGTATGTGCCAGTGACCCAGAACTTCCAAAAGTGTCTAGAAATTGTGCTGAAAAGGAGGTATTCCTCAAGAAATTTCCCAAAAACTTATCAGCCAAGAGAAACCATAAAGGGGAATCTTTACTCCATACTGCTTCTATTGAGGTAAACTAACCCCTGTAATATTTTTTTCTCAGTAATATAACAATTTTTCTATTTCCCTATAGAGTAAGTGTAGAAGAGTAAAATATTTCTAAACCATTAAGTTCATATAATAGTCTACATCTTCTGTTTTCCAGAGATACCGCATTATAGTGTATGTGCTTTCTTTTGCTGTTTTGTGGATATTGTAGTCATGAAAAGAAATGCTCTTCAACATTGGGAATGCATGTAAGAATGTTTCAGTCATTAGAAGAGAGATGCTTATTATTCCTGTGTGTTGTAAAAATGTGTATAATCTTGGGTGAGTGTATATAGAAGCAACCCTAATTAAAATGTTCAAATTCCTGAAGGCAGAAGATTGGGGACTAATCTGTCCTCAGGGAGTACATGATACCAAAATATTAATGAAAAGGATGTCTTTTGTTCTCCCTTGGCTGTTGTTCCAATAAGCATTATAAGTCCGGGAGAATGCCAAATTGTATATCAGTTGCCTCAATTTGAAAAAATAAAAATGGAGCATTTTCAAGATTATCAAACCTTACAAAATATTGCCATATTTGCTATTTTATGAAATTTTAAGTAAAATTGTGCAGTTGTGCTCAGGGTATGAAAATATTGTTGGTCCCTTAAATGCTGCATCTGGTATAGCTTCAGTGGTGGGATTCCTTTTTTTTTTACTACCGGTTCTGTGGACATAGCTTGGTGGGCGTGGCAGGGGAAAGATACTGTAAAATCTCCAGGCAGAGGTGGCATTTGCCAGTTCTCCGAACTACTCAAAATTTCCGCTACCGGTTCTCTAGAACTGGTCAGAACCTGCTGAATACCACCTCTGTATAGCTTGCTATAGCATAACTGATTTTACTGGTATTTTTAAAAAAATATTTTTATTATACATTTTCCTTTGTTATACATAACGTTTCCATTTCTGCCCAATCTTTTCTTGAAAACCTCCAGCAATGAAGTATCCACAACTCTGGGATGTCCCAAAGGTGCTTTCCCAAAAGGCAACTGAACTTTCTTGGTTTTTCCCTGAAAATGTTTCGCTTCTTATCCAAGAAGCTTGCCTTTTGGAAAAGCACTTTTGGGAGAACAAGACCTGGAAGACTGAGAATCTCCATCGATAATCACCACCATACAAATTTGTTTCTTCAAGGTACCTAGTGGACTCTTCTGTCTGTCTGAGCTACTTTTCTTCCTGTCACTGGAACACTTGATGGAGATCCTACTTCAGATGCCTATGTGTTTTCTTCCAGGGGGAGGATATGAAATCAATTGTTCAACTCCAATGGCAGGGACAATCATCTTGTTTTTTTTAATCTTCTGAATGACACGTTGCCATCAATCTTCCTATTGGGCTTTATTTTTCTTTGTAGTTGTTTTTTGCTTGCTGCATTTAGTTTGAAAACAGATTTCTGCCTTTCCAAGGTATTCCTCACTTTCATAGATGAGACTCATAGTGGCTAGAACTTTCTCCTCCAGAATCTGATCAGTTTACACCAGGTGCAGGTGTAATTTGAATCCCTCTTCGATAGGAATACAAACAGTGCACCTTCAGTTTTGTTTTGCGCAGGTAACTTGATTCTTTGGAATTTTAAAGCCCTTTCTCATGGGATTTTTAGAAGTGAAATTCAAGGAACCAATTTCCTCAAATTGCAAGGTGTTTTCTGGAGACCAGTTGCACAATGAAATGAAATTCCTTCCTCCTACTTCTTTCCAAAAAGGGATTGGGGTGACTCCAAATAAAGCTGTGGTTGCGCCTCCTATAAATCCTTTTCTCAGTCATGCAGATATTGCCAAACCAAGTTAAAAATTCCAAGACTGTTATACTAGCCTAAATAAGCGAATTAAAGGGGTTCTGTCTGCACATGTATAAACCAGATGGGACCAGCATCTGGAAATAGACATGATTTCTTTAGCAATTTTGAAGATTTTAATAGCCCTAATCTTAAATCAGCCAAAATGAGTCCAGCTAAATTGATAGGCTGGTGAATCTTGCCTTCAGATGGGGAGTTCTTAGGATTTTTGTTTCTTTGCGTCTACTTCCCACTGGATATTTGTTGGAAATTAATTACAGCTGCCCTTAGTCTAAGTATCTTGTCTGAAGGGAGTTTAAATGTGATAGGAATTCATTCTTCTCTCTTTAGTCTTTTCTGGATTCCCTTGTTAGCCTGTCCTTGCCGATAGACTGATCAAGAATTTCTGCTAGCATATCACTGGTGAAATTGGCATGTAGTTTCTTTTTGTATAATTGATTTTATTATCAGATTTTACTATGTGTGACTTTTTGTTAGACACATGACAATAACATCAATTAACAATTGTTGAGGCTGCCAGAAGAGCCAAGAACCAGAACTTTGTATCTCCCTTAGCACCTGAAGCAGCAAAAGAGAAAGTAGAGAAGAAGACCCCTTGTTAATTCCTTAATTTTTTAAAATAACCTTTTCTTTGTGAAAATGGAAACAAAAATGGGTATAAGTATATAGTACATATTTGTATAGTATTTGTATTTTATTTATTACATTTAATATGCCACCCATCTCATTTGTTGGAGCAACTCTGGACTACTTAAAAATGGTAAAAAGATAAACATAAAAGTTAAAATTAGTAAGGATTAAATAGAAGCTAAAAGCTAAGGAGACAGACAATAATGGGAATGGAATTTTCTTTCGTATCCTATCAAGCACCTCTAGCACAGAGCACCCCCATCAGGGCCCCAAGCCACTTGGCAGAGCCAGATTTTAAGACCCTTCCGGAAGACCATTTTATGCAGCTATTCCAGCTTTATATGATCCAGATTGCTGATTTTAATTTCTTTTTGTGGTATATGTCTTTGTAAGCCTTTTAGCCTCTTTTGATTGAAGATTGCCAACATTTTTTGTCTTCATGAACTGATATTGTCAATTTAATTTTGAATATTTGAATACTAATTCTCCTGTGCTGGTTAATGACCACAATAAATTTAAGTAAGATTTTATTAATGTTCACCTTTTTACCATGTGTGACTCCTGATTAATTTCTTAATTTTTAAAAAATAACCTTTTACTTGTGAAAATGAAAAAGAAAACATGCCAGAGACTAATTTTAAAGCACAATAAACTCTTTTATGAGGGAAGATGATGGTGATGATTTCTATCAACCTATATATCCCACCCTAGTAATTGTAGGCAGTATACAAACTAAAGTCTAAAAACGCAAGTAGACACAGACTTAATAAAAAGAAAAAAAAACTTTTAGAGAAAGTCACTGTCTTGAAAAGTCTGGAATTAGATAAAAGGAAACGTTTCCTGTTTCGTCCTATTCCCCACCCAGCCATGGATTGTTCTATTTGGATTGCACTATTAAATAGCTGCAGCTATTTTCTGAATTTCGTATCCAATTAAACTTGTCAGTGTAATAGAAACAATCTCATGGGAGAGTAAATGGAAATTACATTTAATTCTTCTGGGACTTCATTAATTATCGGATAAATCTATACTGTTTTCATTACTATGTAGGGCTTAATACACCAAACTTAATGAAAATTAAATGAGTTCAACTTTTGGATTGTTTAAGAGAGTCCGTTAAAAGCATTTAAAATTAAATATGTCGGTGTATTTCAGATCAATCTAAACTGAAATTGCAGGGTTGTCTTTCCTATTTTACAACTTTGACACTCATAGTAAATATCCTAAAAGCACTTTGGTTCTGAAAAATGATTCCAAAGTTCGATGACTTTACACTTGAACTGCATTAATAAATTGAAACAAATGTAACCATTTGTTTGGTTAACTGGAATCCATGTTTTTTTATTACTCATTAAAAGTAAAATGAAAGCCAAAATCTCTGTTCTTGCAAACATGTCATGCACTCCTGATTTTCTGCAAAAAATTCCTCTACTTTGTGTAAGTGTACATAAATGCATACAAAGCTTATTTTTCATATGGATACCTTGAATGGGATCATGGGGCAACCGTACCAAAAGTTAGCTGTAAAATATTCTAAAACCAGGCAAAACAAAAGATCATATGGATAAAGTTACTGCTAACATGTTTAACTAGACTTGTTGATTTACAAATTAAAAAAAGTATTAAACAGCTTTTGCAAAATGATTGATCATTTTGCTTTTCAATTTCAGGCTTCTTTATAACGATTCACAAAGGCTGGGTGTCTTATAATAGCTCATTTAATGTGGTGGACTGGTTGCTTTCGTGCTGTGGAGACAATAATTTGGTCCTTAACACCAATAAGACCAAGGAGCTTATAGTGGACTATAGAAGGAATAGATCAGACATCCAGCCCTTGCTTATCAATGGAGACCGAGTGGAGCAAGTGTCCAGCTTTAAGCTTCTGAGTGTTATCATAAAAGAGGACCTGACCTGGGGTGCTCACATTGCAGCACTGGTCAACAGGGCCCAGCGGAGATCATACTACCTGAGACTTCTCAGGAAACAACAACTGAATAAGAAACTGCTGGTGACCTTATACCGCTGCACCATTGAGCGTATTTTAACTTACTGCACCAGTGTATGATTTGCCAATTGCACAGTGGCAGATAGGACAGCATTCCAGAGGATCATTGGTTGCCCTCTCCCCGCTTTGAAAGCTTTATAGTTCCCGCTGCCTTAAGAAAGTTCAAAACATTCTTAAAGATCCATCTCAACTTGGGTACCCTTTGTTTGACTATTACCATCTGGCAGACAGTACAGGATAATAAAAACAAGGACAAATAGCTGAAAAACAGCTTCTATCCCAATGTTAACAGTTGTTAACATTGCAATATTGGATTTTCAATTCAATTGTATAGAATATGAAGGATGTGTGTTTGTGTTGTATTTTTATAGTTATGCGAGGTGCAATGACAAAGTAAATAACTAATTTTAGTGATTGTCAAAGTTACAACAGCACTGCAAAAAAGTGACTTATGACCATTTTTCACATTTACAACTATTGCAGCATCCCTATGGTCACATGATCAAAATTCAGACACTTGGTAACTGACTCGTATTTATGAAGGCTGCAGTGTCCCAGGGTCATGTGATCATCTTTTGTGACCTGACAAGCAAAGTGAATGAGAAAGTCAGATTCACTTAAAATGTGTTACTAATTTAACTGCAGTTGGTTCACTTATTTGTGGCAAGAGAGGTCATAAAATTGGGCAAAATTCATTTAACAAATGTCTCACTTAGCAAACATTTTGGGATTAATTGTGGTTGTAAGTTTAGGACTACCTGTACATTCATTTTTACCATAGAAATTCTCCCCAATAATGATAATCATAGTGTTCCCCTCTTTACCTGTCCTTCATTTCACTTCATACTTTCACATAGCTATTTCGAAATAACGTACATTTATCATCATCCATATTAATCTTGATAATACCCAGATATTTTACTTTGTGAAGTGCATATCAATTGCACCCATTTAATAAATGTTTCTGAGCTTAATGAGGGGTCAGGATAGAAATAAGCATAATAATAAATAAGATATAATTTATCAAGAGTGTAATGGATATATTTGCTTTAATAATTGCTAGTCTTGTTTTGGGAGAGGACAAGTAACTGTTACCAGGTAGACTGAATTCCGAGTGGAGGCAGTCCTATGGTTGAAAATCAACACCAGTTGAATGGGTTAGTTCTGCCACAGGTCTGTTAGCATGATTACAGTTAATTTGGGTAATCATATTTTTATCATTTTATGGTACACAATTTTTATCCTAAACTTGCATTCTTTTACTGTCATTTTTTAAAATTCATAGAATATTTCAGGCATTTTTCATAATGAAGAAGAAATTAATTTTAAAAGAGGAGTAAGAAGGGGCTGTAACAATTGTATAGTTCTCTAGATGAGGGAAATAAATAAAATCAGAATATCAATTAACTATAATATATATTTATCATTTAATATAAAGGGTGATTTTTAAAAATTTGTATTTCTAAAAAACTTCCATGTTTTATTTTATTCTGTTGGATATTTGATTCCCTCTTACCTTACTGATCTTCCTATTTTTTTATTTTGGGTTTATAGATCTTCAATAAACTTAAATTGTTTGTTAAAGTTTAATAAACTTTAATGTTTTTTCATTTCCCTTTTCTAGGGTAATCTTTCTGCTGTTGAATGCTTGTTGAAAAAAGGAGCTGATCCCAACATTAAAGACTATGCTGGTTGGACACCACTGGTAATTTAAATGCTTCATTCCTTCCATTCTTCCTTTGTTCTTTATCTCACTCTTGTAGAGACTATGTGATACAGGGGGTGATTTAGATGAACTCTTTCTCAGCTTGCCCTGAAAAAGGAAAAAAAAAACTTCTTTTGTTTTAATAAGCTCAAATACTTTTGAGATCCTCTTTCTCTTGCTTTTCCTGTTATATTGTTTCTGAATAAAGATAGTTTCTTTCTTCAGGTGAATTTCTATTGCATTTTCAGATGCAAGAGAAACGGATTTTAAAAGTCTAAACAGAATCTGGAAAATGGTAAAATACATTATAGATAGTTATTTTGTGTTCATTTTTTCCTGCCAGATACTGTTAAGTTAACATAAGCTTTTTCCTTTGCTCATAGTGAAGATCCTGTAAGCTATTTCAGAGTCAGTCTTGGTTGCAATAAATAAAATTCATTTTCCTGCTTTATTAAGCTTCAGTTTTTAATTGAGCCAATTCTTATTCTGTCACTTCTATATTGGTTTTCCCCCATTCAACATTTAGCATGAAGCCTGTAATCATGGACATAAGCAGATAGTTGAATTATTGATAAGACATGGGGCGCTGCTGGATGTGACTGGGTATGAGAATGATATGCCACTTCACGATGCTGTCAAAAATGGACATATAGAAATAGTGGAACTGCTGCTTCTGCATGGAGCTTCTCGAGACGTAGTGTGAGTAATTACTGTTCCCTTCCCCCTACCCCACACTCAATCCCACTTCAGGACAGAGGAGCGTGCACTGGAAATGCGTGTTCAGGATGATGTCAGAGCATACCTTCTGACCCTCTGATGCTCAGCCCACAACTCTCCATGCCCCTCCAGGCCCGGCTTGCTGAGGAGCGGGGGGGGGGGCAGTCCTGATGCCTCTGCTGCCCCCTCCCCCCATGGCCCTAGCCATCACTGCCCGGCTTCCTCAAAGGCGTGCGTTTCAAAGCCAGCAGCTTGTGTCTGGAGGTGCCGAACAGTGGGACAGCTGCGAGAGCCGAGCCAGACCTCTCCACCGTCTGACTCGCCAATGGGGGTGCTTCTGTTAGACAAGCCACACACCCCCGCCACTGGGCTTTTGTTCTCAGTGCTTGGCTGGGGGAGAGCAGCGCTTCCCCACACTGCCCCTTCTTTCTCTTGGCCCCGCCAATGAGGGAGAAAGGCCAGGCTTGGGGGATGGCCCCCACCCCAGAAGATCTGCCCCCGCCATTCTCTCCCAGCCCTCTTTTCTGATGGCAACAGCAAATGTACGACGAAAGCGGAATGCTGCTGCCATGCAAAGGCAAATACAAGGGTTCCTCCCTCCTACACTAAGCAGGTTCCTCCCTGCCATGACAGGGCGACAGTTCTTTCATCCCTCTGCTGCAACAGGGCCACAGGGAGCCACAGCAGAGGGGTGAAAGAGCCACATGCAGCTCCGGAGCTGCGGGTTGCCGACACCTGCTCTAGAAAAAGTACAGAGAAGAGCAACTATGATGATTAGGGGTCTGGACACTAAAACATACGAAGAATGGATACAGGAACTGGGCATGGCTAGTCTAGTGAAGAGAAGGACCAGGGGAGACATGATAGCAGTCTTCCAATATTTGAGGGACTGCCATAGAGAGGAAGGGGTCCAGCAATTTTCTAAAGCACCTGTAAGCCAGACAAGGATAAACTGATCAAGGAGAGATTCAACCTAGAAATAAGGAGAAATTTTCTGACAGTGAGAACAATCAACCAACTTTCCTTTGGAAGTTGTGGAAGCTTCATCACTGGAGGCTTTCAAGAAGAGAAGCCATTTGTCAGAAATGGTGTAGGGTCTTCTGTTTGGGCAGGGGTTTGGACTAGATGACCTACAAGGTCCCTTCCAACTCTGTTAATCTAACCTGTATTAAAAATATTGAACTTTATTCTATTATTTTCAATCTACTGAGCAAATGTGAGTTAAGAAAATGAAGGGACAACACTGTGTTTGATGGAAACTTTGTAAACAAATATTTTCTTGTAAATAAGCTGCAAAAATACATGCAAAAAAAAGCAGGCATGGCCATGATAAGAGGAAAGAAATACTTCAATTCATTATAACATTCTTAACTAATCAGTTGCACTGATTTGGGCATTACTGGTAGTCCTTGACTTACAACCACAATCAAGCCTCAAATCTCTTGCTAACCAAGACAGTTAAGTGAGTTTTGCCCCATTTTATGACTTTTCTTGGCTCAATTGTTAGTGAATCTCTGCAGTTGTCAAGTTAGTAACACAGTTGTTAAATGACTCTGGGTTTCCCATTGCTTCTCAGAAGGTCACAAGAAGCGACCCTGGGACACGTGCCAGTTGCCCAGCACCTGAATTTTAATCATGCGACCTCGGGGATGCTTCAATGATTGTTACTATGAAAAATGGTCATAAGTCACTTTTTGTAATTTTGAATGGTCACTAAACAAATGGTTATAAGTCGAAGACTATCTGTACAGCATGTTGAAAATTCTGGTCAGTGCATAATATGAGATCACTAAAAGGACCTGCTTAATTAAAAGTGAGCAGTTTCAATGTGTTGCCTCCTTTTTTATATTTCTTTGCTGTTCTTTATCCATCTGTCATAAGTGTTAGTGGTTTAATTGGTTTTTTTATGCAATTTTTCTTGTAAATACATTTGAAGACCATAAAAATCCTGTAGTGCAGTTATAATTAGATGATTGGTAACCTAGTCTCATTCCTTGTTTACTTAAAATCTACCTTTCCTTTTACTAGTAATATATTTGGTCACAAACCTGTGGATTATGCTGAAACAGAAGAAATGAAATCGTTTCTAATGCAACCAGGAAAGAATGATTCTTCTTCAATTATACAGTATGCAGAAGTATGTATCCTTTTCTTTGTTTAACTATAGTTTGAAATAATATAAAGCTAGCCTTGTTAAGTGAGGGCAATTTATAATTCTCAACAATATTATTTGTAATACTTCTCACTATTTTATCAAAGTACCTAAGTCATAAGAAATGAATTATAAGTTAAGAAAAAGTTATAAACCAGAGGTTCTCAACTTTTCTTTTATGTGATGTTATGTAACCATTAAATCATAGAGAGCCATTGCCTGATCAAAGAAACTAATTAATTTTGGCTCTCCCATGCAAGTAAATAAGCAGAGCATAACAAAATAATGTAGCAAAAATGCAATAATAATATTATAAAATGAAGTAACAAAAAGAGTGTTAGGCATAAGAAAGTTAGGCAAGATAAAGCTAGATTTACAACTAAGAACTTAAGTATTTTTCTAAGTTTACAAGAGAGCAAAGTAGCAATCCGACTAACATTTGGAAACACAACTTTGAAAAATTAGTTCAGTTCAAGGCATGAGGCCTTGAGTTTACCTACCATCAATAATTTGGCCTGGATCTATCAATGAGGCAGTGGAAATAATAATAAACACCGTAATGTCTGGCAATTGACCAACCCCACAAGGAGAGAGACATGATATAACGGTATTTAAAAAGATCTCCCTTTGAGATAGTCTAAGGTCATGATTTGTGGGCGAAGGGATGTAGAAGACTTTCAGTGAGAAACTGATAATATTAATCAGGTACTAAGAGAAGTTTCTATGTCTTTTATGGTGATGTTACCAAAATTAAAATTTGGATGACTCTACTGTAGTGATATCTTTATTGGCATTTCTTTTGGAAAGCCTCACTCTAATATTTTCTCAGTTCCAAGAGATGAGTAGGTGGTAGGGAATACATTTAGGATGGATGACAAAGGTTTAGTCCACTGATTCCAACTGTGTAATGAAGCAAACAGAGTTTGGCAAAGTGGGATTCTGGAAAGTTTCTAATTTCTTATAATGTCTTAACCACACAAGATCCATTCTAGCAATGATGGAAGGTAGTCTTTTCTTCAGCCTTAGATAAGGAGTGGGGGTGCTCTGGAGGAGGCCTAAAATGAGACAGCCTTGTGTGACTCCTTTCTCCAAATAAATAGGATCTTACAAGGACCCTTGTGGGACTATTATTACTCTAGCTGAAATGTCAGTATGTAATTCAATTATTAATTTGAGACGTCACCTACTGATGTCTTGTCAGATGCAGAAATGTTACTGTGTACATTCAGATAAAATATTTACGTAATAGTATGAAAAAAAATTACATTGTGAATAACATAATCCTTAATATTATGCATAATAAGTACTAAAACTAAAGATGCATCATTTCAACTGTTTGAAGATGTTTTGTTTTTCTGAAGATACAATAAAGCTGTACCCTAATTGGCTATATTATCTACCAGTTGAATTGCTGTGGGAATAATCGGTTTTTCAGAATCTCATGGAAAAATTACTCTATATAGCTATTGAAGATGTCCTAAGCAACAAAAAATGGCTTTGGTCATAAGAATTAAGAGTGCAAGTTTCTGAGTAAGGAAATTGTGAACTAGATGTCTCCAAAGAAGTAGAAGAGACGCTCTGACAGACCAGCAATGAGCTCAGTCAAAAGGAACTTCTCCAGATAAAGAAGCAGATGAGTTACTTGTGTTCTGGATAGCAGCTCCTCATGAGGAGACTGCAGAATAGCAATTTCCCTTGGAATTAGTGCCAAGAGATAAGGAAAGCCATCAAGTTCTCAACTGTGGTATGGGCTTTATGGGCAGTAGGTTTGTTGAACCTCACATTGTAAACAATACATTTGAAACAGTGATGGGATTAATTTTTTTTTAACTACCGGTTCTGTGGGCGTAGCTTGGTGGGCGTAGTTAGGTGGGTGTGGTCATGTGATTGGATGGGTGTGGCTTTTTTGGCAGCCACTCCCCCACCCGGTTTTGAGGCCTTCTGGGCCTCAGAGGAGCCTCTGGGGGGAGGTTGTTTTTGCTCCCAGAAGGCTCCTCGGGCTCAGGAAGAAAAAAAATGGAGTCTGGAGGGTGCACACAGAATCCCCCAGCTTCGTTTTGGGACCTTCCTGGCCTCAGAAGACCCTCTGTAGGGTGGTTTTGCTCCCAGAAGGCTCCTCTCGGACTCAGGAAGAAAAAAAACAGAGCATGGTAGGGGCACGCAGCACCCCTCCATGCTCCGTTTTGGGATCTTCCTTGTCTCAGAAGAGCCTCCAGGAGGGGCGTTTTTGTTCCTAGAAGGCTCCTCTGGGGCTTAGGAAGGGAAAAAATGGAGGGGGGGGCTGAACCCCTCTCTCCATTTTTTGCCTTCCTGGGCCTCAGCAAGGGGAATCCTGGCACAGCTGATCGTATGAACAGCTGATTGTTGGGAGGGGGGAAAAAAGAAAGAAATACCTTAAGGGCAAGCATCAGGCGGGCAGGGTGAGCAAGCATCGGGCAGGCAGGGCAAGTGAGCCAGCGGAGACCGGGAGACCGGGTTGGGGGCATGGCCAGCCAGAACTTACTACCGGTTCGGCGATCCATGCCAAATCCTTGCTACTGGTTCACTGGATGAGGTGCGAACCGGCTGAATACCACCACTGATTTGAAATGTAAAATTGAAAGAGCTTTTCAAATAATGAGTTTAAAAAGCTACCTTGTGAATTAACCTTTCTTTCAGTACAAAAGTAAAATGAACCAACAGCTTAAATATTTTTTTAAATTGAGGTAAATAGCAATTTAATCTAAAAAAGTTACAGGTGAATTAACCAAACAACTTTTGCTAACTGTTTTGGGAAATAATTAAACCAAACAGTACCTTTATGGGTATGTAAACTGTTTAGTCTGTAATAGGAATTTGAGATTTTCCAATTTTAGAAATGAAACATTAAGCACTAGACAGTAAAAGAAGGGGAGAGAAACCTATATTTTGTGGAATCTACAAAATGACACACAATGCTATAACATTTTGAAAGATTTTGGGAGATTTTAAAGGAATCGGTTCAGAAACCACAATATCAGCAGCAATGCTTGCTTTTAAGGATGTATTATTTAACAAAAGATTTTAAAGAAGAAATGGAAGACATGAAAGAGAGTATTTTGTAAGACTGACAAGATAAAAGAGGTAAACAAATATTACCTGATGCAGATACACTGAAAAATAAATTCTGAATTATAAGACAGAGATGACAGACGTAACTTTATTATTGGATTTACAAATGAGGGTTGATAAAAAAAAAACTTGAAGAAACCTTTGAGATGAAAGAAAAAAAAGATACAATTGAAGGGAGATCAAATCCTACAAGTTTCTGAATGAATTAAAGGACTAAGATACAGAATCTTAAGTAAACTGCAAAATCGATTTGTTTAATTGGATTAAAATAAGACATATTTTTATAAAATTCTGAGAACCTTTTACAAACTTCTTGCAGACATCTGAACTGAAATATTAACTGTTCATGAATTTATGAATGGGCAAGGGATGGTTATGGGAAGAAGTGATCCATGTATGTAACTTTCGTGGAAGGTGGAAAAATGTTACATTTGTTATACATGTGATGGATATTGGAATTCATTTCTTTAAATAATGCTTTTTAAAAACTTTCTTTGCACATTTTCTTTTCTTTTTTCTATTTTTTCTCCCAATTTGTATTTTATTGTTAAAATCCATAATAAAAAGTTATATATTGATATAAACATAAATGGCTTTGATAATCACAAAGGGCTTCTGGTCCTATTAAAAGATAAAGGGAAACCTTTACCTTTTAATAGGCCAGAAGCATTTTGTGTCTGGCTCTAGAGCACAGAGCTCATCTACCTTTCTTGGTCAAGGGAGGCAATGTTGTCCGAAGACGATTTCCATAGTCATGTGGCCAGCATGGCTATATGCCAAAGGTGCACAGAACACTGTTTCCTTCCCACGAAAGTGGTACCTATTAATCTACTCACATTTTGCATGCTTTCAAACTGTCAGGTGGGCATGAACTGGGACACATTCCTGCCCACCTATTGTGGGCAGCTGGCAGCTGGCAGCAGAGTTGGACAACGAGGAGGTCGGGGAGGAACCTGGGCCAGTCCTGGAGACTGAGGAGACTCAGACGAGGGATCTGTGTCAGAGGCAGAGATGGGGCCAGGGCAGGTTGGCAGTCATCAGCTGCCTTTGGGCTCAGACAGCAGTGAGGCAGGGGAGCAGCTGGAACTGGTTCCCAGCCTGCGCATGCACAGAGCTGCCAAAAGGAAAGAACAATTACGAACTTAGGGTCGATGTGGGAGTAAGGCCACAGGTGGATGATGAATGGCCCCTCTCATAAGGATTAAAAGAGGAGCAAAAGGGGAGGGGGGCTTTTGCAGGAAACAATTTGTTTGTTCGTTCCATAATTGTGAAGATCTGTCTGTGCATTCTGGAGACTCTGTGCTAAGCCCTAAGCTTTCCAAGATAGATAAGGTTTGAGCTCCTAATTATACCCTTGAGAGACTGTTTGCCAGGCCATTGGCTGAATGTGAATGCAAGAAATTCACATTTGTTTAATAAAAGGTGTTTGGTCAGGACAAAGAGTCTGCCTAGTGCTTTTGGGGGAAGCCTAGGACAGAACACCGCCTATCACTGATGATGTTATCTAGTTTATGTAATAAAACATCAGCAAGAAAACAAGCAAGCTCAGAGAGCACCAATGACCCCTCATGCCAACCCAGAGGTACAGATATTCTCCTTTATTAGTACTGGGGCAAGTAATGTGGAGGTTCAGTCTTGAGCCCAGGCTGCCAGCTGTCTAGCTGACAAACTCAAATACATTTCATCTACTTTTAATTATGTCAAAAATTATGCTTATTTTGAAATAGTTCTTTATTATGTAATAGAAATGTTGAGTAAATTTGAGTTTACTATTTTTTTAAAAGGAAGAAAGAAATATAGGCTGTTGGGAATTTAATAGCTCTCTCTTTTGTCTTTAGTGCAAAAACCTAAATTACTGTAAAAAAGGACCTGTTGTTCTCCTTGGGAGTGGTCTTGATCCAGATCAACAGCTGCTGTTAAGCAAATTGGCCACAATTTTGAAGGTTACAGTATGTACAGATTTTAACAACTCTGGTAAGTTGTTAGATTTATTTAATATAATAATACTTTATTGTTTAGCCATAAGGCTATACAAGATACAGAATTATATAATAAGACAAGGATAGCAAAATACAGTAAAAGGCAAAACTAAAAGGAAATACAAATTGTATTTCTGGATCACCTCTCATAATTTGGGGAATGTACTGTTTTGTTCACATAAAGAGCCAAATTATGCATATATGGGTTCTGAATACACATTAAGTATATTGTATTAATGTTTAGATCTCAATAGGCCATTTGTTTAAAATGTGATCTAAGATATTGATCTCTATCTTTTTTACACAATTGGCATTCAAATAATGTATGAACTATGTCTTCTGCATCTGGAATTCCACCAATACATGTACATTTATCATGAGGAACTTGGTTAAACCTTCCATATTTAACAATTATGTTCAGTTACTCAAATCTTGCTTGAGTAAGTATCTCCCCGCCAAGATTCCCAACCATTTCTGTATTTAATCATTTTACAAATTATATTTAAGGTGCATTTATAGCAGCTCACCCATTTTAATGTGCCAGCCTTACTGAGGGTAGCTATATTTCTCTTAGCTTCTATATGCAATTTTTTTTTGTGTAGCAATCTTTCTGGCTTGTTTTGCTGAGTAGCCCAAGAAATAGGGTAATCACAACTCCTAATATAGTTTGTAGGTTATACAATCCAGGAGTTCTCTAATTGAGATTTATGGATAGTTTTCATTTAACCTCTTAATGACCCCCATTGAGATTGGCAAGTCTGTTATTACGTGACATAGTTGTTAAGCAAAATTCATGTAAACATACTGCTTAGCTATGGCAATTCTAGCAGCCCAGGTACTGTTGTTGAACAAATCTCAGGTGATCATTGAGCAAGGACCCTCTTGTATCCAAGCCATTTTTGGAAGAAAGTAAAGGACTGCCTCCACTTTAGTTCCACCCACCCACCAGATCAGCCCTTTTCATCATCTGCCACCAACTCTGCCCACTGCTGTGCCCGCTGCACCACACATTACTAGGTGGACCCTTCTTTTGGCTGCTGGCCAGGGCTTTCTTTCACAAAGAACATTACTGCCTTTGAAAAAGGCATACTCTTGAATCTGTCACTGTTGCAGCTTTGCATGTAACATGATTTTTTATGTTAGTTTGGAAGTTTCAATCAGTTTCAAATAAATGAACTGGATTGCATAATATGATCTTATTAGGATAATGTTTTGTGGTTCTACTGTCTTCCATCCTCATTTTGGGTACAATTCAAGGTTTTTATGCTGACTTTTAGAGACTTGAATTCTTGAAGCCAGAGACTTTCACAGAATGTATTCTGCCTTACTTGAGTGGCCATATCAAATGGAGCAATATATAAAGCAAGAAACAGAAGAAAATGCTAATGTGTTTTCAGCTCCAGAATTTCCCCCTCAGCATTTCCATAAACATTGCTTTTAATTTGATTTTAAATGCCTGATCTAAAGTGGAAGAATATATTTTAAATTTCCTGTGCTATTTGCTACTAACATTTATTATTTTGGTTTCTTTTATTATTGTAAACTTGAGGGTTATATATTCCAGTATAGGAATCTACTATTATAGCATCCTTGACAGACCATTCAGCTTTTGTGTAAACAAGTCCAGAAAATGAGAATCCATCCTCTCTTGAGACAGTTCTTGTTATATTGAAAGCTCTTAATGTTCAGAATTTTTGCCTAATGTCCAATTTATTTCTACTTCCCTGTAATTAATGCAAATATTTTGGAACTCTTTGACCACAGAATTTTATCTATCAGATTATGGAGTAGATTATGATATAATGATAACTGTAACATATAGATAAGAGGGATACCTAAAAATATACATAATTAATTTTCTCAATTCGCATGGTTTTCTGTTCCAGTAACTATTTCTCAGAGATTGAAAACTTTAAAATAATGGTGATAGAGTTCTATACTTTTCTGCTGATATTTGGCAGTTTTCCATTTCCCTATCTTCTTAAATCACTCCTCACCCATTCAAGGAACCTCTGAGCCCGTGGGGTATAAGAAGCTTTTCAAACAATATAATGCTTCTCTTCCTTTTGTGGGAACTATTCTGCCTGTATTGTTGGCTAGTGGCTGTAAAACTGAATTATTCTCTGAATGTGAAGGATCAGATCAGTTGTGGTTTGTTTACACAGGGAAGAATTCATCCTGCAGTTTATACATTTTAACAAACTCTCATTTTAGTGACACATGTTGTTATTCCTGCAAATCCTGTGCGAACTACTATGAAGTGCATGCTGGCACTTTTATCTGGATGTTGGATCTTGACATTTATGTGTAAGTAATTCAATTTGGGGGGTATTTAAGAAAAACATGTTTGAGGTGATGGCACAAAGATAACAGGAATGTGCCTATTTTTCAACATGCTTCAACACTTCTCAGAAGCAATAATCCTAAAATTGTGCAAAATATTTTGAACATTTCCAAGCATACAACAGTTATTCCAAGTTCATGGCAGGATAAAGTGTATTCAACCATTTTGTTTTGAGAGCGGTATAAAACGTGTAGTTATTATAACTGATTATCAAAAATGCTTACAAGATAGCAGTAAACAAGATTCATAATATGCTGATTTTCCCATGGTAGATTAACAGTATTATGAAAATTAAATGTGTGTGCCATTTGAAAGAGTAAATACCTATTCACAATTGGATAATTCAAATTTATCTTAGAGAATTGTTATGACTCCACTCTGCTGCTGTTTAGAAAATCTATGAAGATCTGACTCTTCACCCAGGAGAGATAAAGGCTACTTGCAAAAACAAATTCCAGGAACATACTTCAAGAGTAGAAAATTGGCTCACATTGTTTGGTATTTTTGCCATATAATATGTAGCATTCCTTTTATTATAGCATCTTCTGCCAACTGCATTCTGTACTTCTTTGTATAATGATATGTTCTTTTTAGATTTATGAAAAATATCCCTGATAACTAAAAGGCAAATTAATATTGTATTAATATTTAAATTTGTATTTAACAGAAAGATAAAAAGGATAAGTACAAAAAAATGGAAAGAGGGACACTTACCTAAGTCAGAATATGAGCAGTTAGCCTGAATCTGCTCAGAATGAACAAGGATTTGCAACAAAAGTTGAAGATAATTTTAAAGTTTCTTTCAACATATAAATAATAATTTAAAAAGTCAAGGAAACAGTCAAAGAAACAGTCAGTCCACTAAAGAGAGAAGATGGCAAGAAAGTAACAGGCAGTAGAGAAAAAGCAGAGCTGCTTAACACATTCTTTGCATTAGTCTTTACGCAGAAGAAACTATAGCCCAACCTGTCAAAAACATAACTGTAAAAGACAGACTAGAAATAAAAATTAAACAAAAAATGGTAAGGGAACACCTGTCTGACCTTGATGAATATAAATCACTGGACCTGATCGATTGCATCCCAGAGTTCTGAAGGAGCTGACAGATGTTATCTCAGAATCATTGTACCATATCTTTCAAAAATCCTGAAGCACTAGGGAACTACCAGATAATTGGAAAAGAGCTGATGTGATTCCCATCTTCAAAAAAAAAAAAAAGTGTGTGTGGGGGGGAGGGCACAGACCCAGGAAACTATAGACCAGTCATCCTAACATCAATATTTGGGAAGTTACTGGAAAAAATAATTAAAAAAAACACAGATCTGTGAACATCTAGAAACAAAGTTATAACTAGTAGCCAGCACAGATTTTTTTTTAAACGGATCATATCAAGCCAATCTTATTTCATTTTTTGACAAAGTGACTAAATTAGGAGACCAGCTAAATGCTGTGGACATAGTACACTTAGACTTCAGCAAGGCATTTGGCAAAGTAGACCACAACCTACTTCTTAGTAAACTAAAAAAATGTGGGATATGTCACCACCAGATGGATTTGTAAACTGCCTGACAAAATGTATTCAACAAGTAGTCCTTGATGGTACTACATCTACAGGGAGGGAAGAAAGTAGTGGGGTGCCACAATGTTCTTAAAGTTTTAAAGAAAAGGCTGGACTAGAAGACCTCCAGGGTCCCTTCCAGCTCTGATTGATTGACTAATTTGATTACTTAACTCTCATATGGTATTGAGCCTTTCTCTTTGCCTGGCACATGTTCTAGCCAATCATCTGTCCATCTGTTCATGATATTTTTTCCTAATCCTTCAATTTCCCCTCCCGAAATCCACTTCTGGATTTGCAGAAAATAACATTTTCTTTTTTTAAACTTTCTTGTCCAACTTACAGGGGTAGAAGCCAGCTTGAGGAGTGGCACTTTCGAACCAGAAGAGAAATATGAAGTAGATGGTGGTCCTCGACAAGGCCGCCTGAACACAGAACAGCTTGTGAGGACTTTATCAGTGTCTGAGTCTTTTTTTTTCCAGACAAGGGAAGAAGAAAATGTTTGAGAAATAGCTAAATTAAATTAGAAATATAATTTAAAACTATAAATTGATTTTTATTGTGAATAAATGTTCCTAAATATTGAGGGTTTAAGTTTTGGAAAAATGTTTAGAGCTATTACCTGAAGTAGAATGGATTCACCTTTGATAAATTTTAGTACATCAGTAATTTTGGTTAGCAAAAACTGTTTGGTAGCCTCCTTCCCCTGTGTATGTTGTTATGCAAACATGAATATTGTAGTTAGTATGTTCTACTGAACCTTAAATTTGTTTCTCCTCCCACATCTAGAAATATTTTGTAATCATTTCTTAATTAAGAATAAACACATGCACACCAAGTTCAGATTATTTTTAATCAATATATGAAGTTATCTCTACCTGTTCCTACTAGTTTCTTCTGTTGAAAAGCTCCACATTTTTTTGTTCATTTGCTATACCTCATTTCCACAACATAACTAATGTGAATTTTTTTTCACAAGACCTTTTTGTTTCCTTTTTCTCTCTCATTCCATTTCTTCTATCCACAGGGCTGTTCACTCCTTTTCTATTGCTGAGAATAGGGCATATGTCTGTTTTCCTTCTTTGAAACCATATCTCTTGTTTGTTGTTCTGTTCTGTCCCATTTTGTCAATTCTGGGCTCCTGTTTCTATCTTCACCCATTTTTTTTCAGCAGCTTCTACTCCTTAATTTGTTGCTAGTTGAAAAAAATGTATTATTAGTTGCACTGTAACTCACAGATCAACAGATTATTAAATAAGAAATTATGGCTTTATCTTGGAATTGTCAGCTGCATAGATGAGAATAATCTATTCTTTATTTCAGCTTCCAAAGCTTTTTGATGGCTGCTACTTCTATTTCCTGGGAATATTTAAAGAGCACAAGAAAGATGACCTCAAAGAACTGGTGAAAGCTGGAGGGGGACAGATTCTCCTAAGGAAGCCTAAATCAGATAATGATGTGACTCAGACAATCAATACAGTAGCCTATCATGCTGAGATTACTTCTGACCAGAGTTTCTGTACACAATATATAATCTATGATGCCTCTTCTAACTACAAACCACAAAATGTTCGTCAAGGAAAGGTTTGGGAAGTGCCCTCCAGGTGGCTTATTGACTGTGTGATGTCATTTCAACTGTTGCCTGTTAAGAAATGATTTTCCTAGCATTATGGTGACATAAAAGTTGAGATTTAAATTTTACATAAATTTTATTAAAAGATACTGAAATTATGTACTGAAACAAAAACTTCTGTGTAGAAAGGTTGTATAAAATTGAGTCACTCTTCAAATCTTAAAATGTATATTTTTTTAAAAAATAATAACTGAAGATTCAGATTCCCAAAATTTATTGCATGCTGATATTAGGGGAGCTTTCCTTTTTTTTTGTTTGTGTTCTACAAATTATATTAATTATTATTGTATATACTGAAATTATAATAATTCTGCACTGAAATCTTACAAAATCTCAGAAAGCTTGGTTACTGGTTACTGTGATCATAATATGAGCCTCAACATGCCCAGATTTTTTTTTCATTCTTTATATGGTGAAATTGTCACAATTTGTTTAAAGAGATTACTTATATCTATAATCATGATTATGTTCTGCTGAGAGATTTGTTTCCCTTTAATGTTTTCTATATCACAAATAAATCACGTTCTTAAGCATTAGCATGAAAGACCTTTATTTAAATATAAGCTTCATTTATGTGTGAGAAAGAGGGAAAGAAAGTACTCAATATAACAAAACCTCACAACCAGTAAAGAGCTTGCACTATAATCAATTTTCAGCAATCAGTAGAGTCCTTTCAATTATAGGCCAGGGTTGAATTGAATCAAATGGTTTTACAACTTGAAAAGATAGGAGTCAGTTTTCTCACCAGGGGGGCAATTTGCAGCCATCCAGATATTAATGGAGACTAATGCAAGTTATAGTTCAACTTCACATTCTGTTACCTTTCCCTCTTTTAATCTTTAATTGAAGCATTGACATTCTCTGGACATGTATGTCATCTTACAAGGCACAAGAATCAATATTTCTATAAAGAACCTGTAGCCTTACAGATATTGGATTTCTTCCAGCCCCGGGCAGTATGGACAATGCTTTGAAACAATAACATTCTATTTCATAAATTCTACACTGTATTTCCACTCTCTCATCTTCTGACTTAAATGAAAGAACTGTATTTTTTAATTGTTTAGGGAGATGAATAAGAGTAAATGCTAGACACAGTTATCTTGGACTAGTTACATGTTGCCTCTTATTCTAACTACTAACTCTTCACTTTTCTTCTGTCCAGCTGCCTTTTAGCAGAAGGAAAGCATCTCCTCTCCAGCACAATAATACCACTTATGCTAAATTACCTGTTATAATACATTCATCAAAAATTGCAGGAAAAATGCAATGGCAAGAAGAAGAGTAGAGAAATACTGTACCTCTGCCTCAGGCAGAAACAATGAAGGAAAGCTGACTCTGCTATGTTTTTTTTTTACTTTATTGGGGCCTTATAAAATCACTTTGAGAATTTTAAAAGTGTACTTTTCCAATTACAGTGCATTCAGAAAGTATTCAGACCCATTTCAATTGTCAATTTTGTTATGTTGCAGTCTTTCTACAATTGTTGAAATTCATTTTTTTCTCATTAATCTACATTCAGTACCCTATAATGACAGAGTGAGAACAGAATTTTAGAGATGTCTGTAAATGTATTAAAAAGAAAAAACTGAAATAGCCCATTGGCATAGTATTCAGATCCTTTGCAAAAACACTTTATATTTAGTTCAGCCTCCCAGTTCTTTTGATTGTTGCTGATGTTTCCACACCTTGATTGGAGTCTACCTGTGGTAAATTAAATTGATTGGACATGATTTTGAAGCTGTGACTTCTGTAGAGAGGTACACGCCTCTGTAGAAGTCATAGCTGACAATACATACCATAGCAGAGCAAAAACCATGAGGTCAAAGGAACTGCTTGCAGAGCTCAGAGACAGGATTATTGTAAGGCGCAGATCTGGGGAAGGCTATAATAAAATTTCTGCTGTCCTGCAGAAAGAGAGGGTTTTGCTCAGATTAGGAACTATATTATACGGCAGTAGTCCTTACAGGGATCAAAGATTGGGTAATGTTGAAAAATAAAAGAGTATTGACAATTGAAGAGCATGACTTACAATTAGGGTGGCATGCATTTTTATGGGATGGGAAAAACAAGATGCATAGTTACTTCCAAAGACACCAAATAAGAAATGCATTGCTATTAATTTGGGAAAAGATTAAAATAATCATCATGACAAAATTCTGATCTAGTTATCAACCATGGAAGATCAATATACTCAAATGCACTTCTGGGTTGAGTCCTCCTCGCTGACGGACTGTAGGTCGTGATCATCCGTGGCTACAGCCCGTGCTTTTTTGTCGGAGAGCCCCAATCATTGTGATTAGGGGCTGAAGCTGCCTTGGAGGGGCAGTGGAGAAAGGGGAAACCACCAGCCAGGTTGAGGGAGCCGCATCTCCCTCTCTGGGTTTGGCAATTTTTAACCCCGAAGATGACTGAAGCGGTGGTCTAAAATGGCCACCCCGAAGAGGAGGACTCAGCTGCACTAAGTTTGTGCAGGAGTGAAGAAAGAGGTGGATAGCATGTGAGCCGGGACAATTGGGCTCAACAACCAAATAAAAGGTATCCCGAGATTAATGTAACAATGAATTTCTAAAAAAGAAAAAAAAAGCAGCGGAATTACAAAGGGAAAAAAAGAAAAATAACTGACAGCTAAACAGGGCTTTGAACTGGGAAAGGAAGAAGTTGGAATAAGATACTTAACTGAATTGGATTAAAATAGTTTGGCAACAAACAGGCATAAATTAAAGCTGGACATAAGAGTGTCAAAAAAAAAAACAAGGTGCGGGGGGGGCAAATATACAAACTGGAGATTTGATTGTTTTGGAATATTGAGGCTCAAAAAGCCCTGAATAATAAAGCAGGGGGAAAAAGGTGAAAATTTTTGCACAACGGAGAGTGCCATCTTGTTGACAAAAATTCAAATTTAAAAATAAAAGGGAAAAGATCCAGTTTTTTTATGAACTTGAGTTGATACAATGTTAAAGAAATATTGAAACAAAACGAGAACCCTAGAAAGTGAAAGTTGAACTAGAATAAAAGAAGTAAGAAAAGATTGACTGCAGGACCAATTGGTGATTTTGGTATAGACCCAGTGTTGGAATAATTGTGACTCTAGGAGGCCTGAAGAAGAAAGAAGGAAAATAAAAGTTTTTGTGGATTTTAATGATTATAAAATATAAGAGTGTTCAACGATATCTCTCCAGGAACTTAAAAATATGAAAAACTTACTACAGGAAAAAGGTGAAGCACTTGGCTTTGTTTTAAAAGCTATGGAAATTGTGATTGAAGAACATGAAGAAAGAACTTCAGAGAAGGAGGAGTTAGTTCAAGGAGAAGCCATCTTAAAACAGAATTAACACAACACCACAAAGAAGAGGGAAAAGGGGGGTTAAAAATTTGAGATTCAAGAAGGTAACTAAAAAGGGGAGTACCTGTGAAATTAGGAAAGGTAGAAAGGAACAGCAGAAACGGGGAAAGGAAGACAAAGAGGGAGAGGGACACACTGAAAGAAAAGATGGGAAAATGAAGGGGAAGAGAGGTAGTGAGAAACAGGAGTAGGAAATAAATATGGGAATTGTATCCACATGGAGATGAGGGGTAATAATACATTTGCAATTACAAAATATTTAGAAAATAGGGAAATATAGATTATCAAAGGAGGGATGGACACTGATATTCTTTACTAGGTGAATGTATATTTTTATTTTTATCTTTAAAAGAAATGTTAATGTTTATTAAATAAATTCAAATAATTGAAATGAACTATGAGGATGTTTAAAAATGAGATTAATATCAGTGACCAAGATTAGTTTAATGGACTATTTTTTTTTTCTTATCTTGGTTTTGAAACTATAAATAAATTCTATGAAATTAAAGGGGAAAAATACATTGCGGAATCTGACTAAAAACATACATAACGTTATGTAGGGTTTTTTTAGGGAATGACTATTATAATTAGTTAAAAGTAAATGTTTATTGGGAATTAAGATGAGGGAATTAAGGTATATTTTAACCACTGAGGCGATACACTCAAATTAGTAAAAGTGGAGGGGAGGGGACATGTTTTTTTTTCTCTTGTGTTAAAGCTTGTATTAATTTAGAATTTATGGAAAGAATATGCAATGAAATTGCAAATCTGACAGATAAAAGAACTATTTAAATGAGAAAAGAGTATTTTGGAAAAGGTAACAATAAAAGTATTTGTAATAATAAATTAGTCAGTTAATAAGGTTATATAGATTATTGAGAGGAAGGAGGGACATTGATAATTTTTATTAGGTGAGTGCATATTGTTATTCCAATTTTTAAAAGAAATATTAATGTTTAAGAAATATATTTGCAATAATTGAAATGAAATGAGAAGATGTTTAGATTGAGACCAATATCAGAGACCAGGATTAATTTGTTTGGTTTTTTTCTTCTGTAAAAGTTGGAATGAAAAAGGTAATAATCGAATTAAGCTTCCCAGCTTCAGCTCACCAGTTATCTTCAAAGCTTGACTTCTAAAACAGCTTGCAGGATGTTGCTGTTATCAGAGGATCTTGAAGGATGATTCTGAGACTCTCCTTAATCCCAGAGAGTCAAATAAACAAAAGGGAACCTGTTTCTTCTGTTAAATTGGAAAAACGACAGTCCAGAGAGAGGAGATTCTCTGGATGTGTCTGCTGCTGGCCAAGTCTTCACCAGAAGGCAAAGCCAGCCAATTTTCATAGCTTTAATTTAGTTGGATAGCATAGTTGTGTATTGTTCACCCCACACCACATACCATTAGAACAGCCAAGTGTCAAGGCAGAAAAGCAGCTATATACATGGCCAGAGAAAAGAACATATTCACAATATTTTACAACTGGGATAAAAAGATACTGCTTGTTTTGCTCTCTGTTGAAGATATACAGTACAAAGCCGAATGATTTGATGTTATTAAATCTTGCTTTCCTTTTCTTATTTTCATTTATGGGTGCAGGAAGTACACCAAAAGGACAGTGCCAGAAACATCACAGCACCAAAAACCTCAGAAAACAGTGCCAAGAAACTTAAGCCAGCCCTTCCCCCTTTAAGAAAACCAAGAATCACCAGCTGAAAGAAAAAACTTAGAGCAGCCCTACTAACAGAGTTGACAATATAAACACTTAAGTACAGCCATTAAGATAAGGAGAATCAGAAGAGAATAGAGAATCAGAGAATAGAAACTAGAAACTCTAGCTGTGTCACTACTTTTCTTGCCTTCCTAAATTAAAAGATCCCTTTTCTGGCAGGTGGCTTCTATGTCTATTTCTTCTCAGCATTAGCAGAGGTGGTATTCAGCAGGTTCTGACAAGTTCTGGAGAACCGGTAGCAGAAATTTTGAGTAGTTTGGAGATCCGCATATCGCACCTCTGACTGACCCCTCCCCCATCGATTCTCTGCCTCCCGAGTCCCACCTGATAGGCTGGGTCTTGTTTTGTTGCCCTGCAAAGGAGAACGGAGCTGGAAAGCAGGTTAGTGGGGGTAGGGAAAGAATGAGATTTTGCAGTATCCTTCTCCTGCCATGCCCACCAAGCCACACCACGCCCACAGAGCTGGTAGTAAAAATGTTTGAATCCCACCACTGAGCATCAGTTACTGCTTCCCAGCTAGGAAACGAACACAGGAAATTTCTTCCAACATGAGGATCTGTAATTGTTCAGTAGAAAGAATGAGGGTCTATATACTATAGAAAATATACATAGGTTACTAGGGCTCAAGGTTTAGGCCACTCCATGTAAGAATCAACACTTTGCATTGGTTTTGGGAAGGAAGCTCCAGCTAATTCACATCAAAAATTATTGCAGTAATGTTTTTAGACTTGGGCCAAAGCATATGAGTTAAGAAAGCTGAAAAGGCTTTTTAAAGTCTTAAGGAAGTTTTGTTTTAAGCTAGGTTATTTATTTGAATACCCTATTGAGTGTCCTTGAGAGGGGTTGTTCATGGTATTGTTCCCCTGTAGCTCAGCTGAATATAAGCAGGTACAGAAGTTTGGATCAACTTTGTAGTATTTGACTTCTTCCTAAAAGCTGTCTAATGGTGATTAGCACCTTACCAAGCAACTACAATTAGTTTTGCTCTGCTAAAGCACTACACTCACATAGAAGTGAGGGGGTTGGTTCCCATTTTCAAATACCTTTGGAAGCAGGTTTATGAGATTTTGAAACACTGTCTTTCTAGAAATTTAGCTGAATGGAAAACTGATTCAAAAGTCTCATTTCAACCAGGCCAAACTAGATGGAAGAGATGACTATGGGTAACATGTGATTTAATTTGTGGTTCATAGAGTAGGACCCTCAGTTCTGCAAAAGCAATGTGTGGAGGGACCAAAATCATTCATTCTAGCTTAAAAAAAGACCAATTGGAATATATATTCAAATAATAAAATATTTTGGATGGAGTCCTTCACTGACCTGAATGATGAATGATGGCACAGTTAGAATTTTGAGAGCATATCAAAGCTACTTTCACAGAATGGCCATCAAAGAGTCAGAGATCTAAGCCAATTTCAGAAACTTGCCTTCTGCCCCTTACTACGCCCTGCCACTCCAGATCATTATCATGTTTGCTTTTGTGAACAAATAAACAGGTCACATGTGCCAGGCAAGTACTTAGTTGCAACCACCCACCATTTTTATTTACAAAAATCCAGGTATGTGTGTGTGTGTGGAAATAGAGGCATGTTTTGTGAATACTGTTCTAGAAATGTCTTGAAACATTTTAGCTTACCATTTTCTAAAATGAAAACTTAATAGACATAAAATCTTTGCAGAAATCAGGCATTGGTATCACTTTATATACTCTTACTTCAGAGTCCCACCTGCAGCAGATTTTATACTCATAAACAGCCTGACATAAAGCATATTGTATGATTACACTAATAAAGCCTGGAAATAAATATTTGGTGATTGCTGTCCAAATAAAAGAATACTTCAAGTATAATACACTGGGGTTTGAAGAAGATAAACAGTAATGGACCACCTACAGTATTTCCCCTGGAGTCCCGCACCATCCAATCAAATTATTTCTGACACTCTCAGAAAGCATACTGTGAATGCTACTAAACATAGCAAAATTATGGCAGGTGAATTTTCTGTCTAGCCAAAGAAATGTTCTCTCCACTGTTGGCAGGTTGCCATTTAATTCTTCTTTCCAAGGTCATTCCATGTTCATCAGATCCGACTTTCCTACAATAAAGGTTGCTATATAACTTATGTTGATCTTGTAAACCCCATGTACTTTTTCTTAAGTGGGTATAACCTGTAACCTTGATGGCGGGGGTGGGATTGCGGCTCTTCACATTCTTTTGATGAAGGTCCAGGGATTACTATAGTTGTGCATACTAATATAATGCATTGTGTTGCCACTATCTCCAAATGTTTTGGTTCTTTACTTAAGTGAGGGTTTTTCCCACAGAACATATTTGAAATTGAAAAGGGAAGCCTGCTGGTGTAGTGCAAAGGAGAACACAGGAGACATTTGCTGGATAGTATTTTATATTTAACAAAATATTTTTAATAATATATTTTTCAAATTTGTTTTCTAGAGTCTTTTTTTTTACAGTAGCGTGTTTTGTTTTCACTAGTTTTCAGGCACACTATTGTTTAGAGGTGTAAAAAATCTGACAGATATTCTCTTTATGAAGAACACAGTTCCCCCTGTTTCTTTAGCAGTTGAAGTACTTAATCTGATCTCCAAGCAAGTAGGGTACAGCACAGCTTTATTTAAAACAGGTAGATCAAATTATATCAACATAATGATCTGGCCCTATGCTATGTCATGTATATGTATATACAAATTTCTGGAGCCTCATTATGCATAGGATTGACCTCTATGGAACAGGTACAATTTTCAGATGCACGTGCTTGGGAAACTTCCTGAGCTCCAGAACTTGTAGTAAGCAATGTTTATTCAGTCCTTCTAGTATTCTAGCAAGCTCTTATTAGTGACCAATGGTTTAGGAGGATAGGAATTTGTAGTCCAGAGTACCCAAAGGACTGTAGCTAAAAGAAGCAGTGCAAAATGACCGTCAGCTTCTCCATCCATTCTAACAGGTTACCTGTTGAATTTTCTTTGTGCCTTTTCATTCAGGGTATGATCTGAAGGCTCATGCTGGAGTGTCTGTGCTGGAACTGTGCGGATAGTGTCTGGTCAGTAACTGAATGGGAGAACACTTGAGGTCACCTTCATTTCCATGCCAGAGAAGCATAATGAGGAAAAAAATATATATAAACTATGTCAGAATAATCAGTATACTTGACCAACATTTGTAAACTGCAGCATACCTTTTTGATTAGTTGCAACTATGCTCTCTATGCTTGAGAGTCAGCCATGAGTAATTTTTTTCTATCAAGCAAGACATTTATGTACAGACATATGACATAGCTATTATTCATAGCAGTTTGAACAACACAGTCTATCCATTATTTGTAGTGTAAAAGAACTGGAAATGAAGAGTAATATTTGGGGGGGTTGGACTAGATGACCTACAAGGTCCCTTCCAACTGTTAATCTGTTAATTCTTAGTAGCTCACTACACCTTCCAAACTGATCCCAAGAACATGGAAAAAAAGAGAATAACCCTAACCCTTAAGAGCACAGCACAAGACTTTTAATAAAACCAACTTATTTTAATTAATGAACTCTAAATGTAGGGAAAATATTAGCATATTTGGCTTTCATATAGGACATAAAAGAAAGTGCGATTATCCATGTTTTCCAAATGTAATGAATGATATCCTTAAAATTCAATACACAGAAAATAAACAAACAAGTAAGTAAATAATGCAGCATAACTTCTCTAGACAAATCCATTGAGGTGAGATTAGAAAGGTAAAAGGCTTTCCCCATATTAAGCAAAACTTGCAATATATAAAATGTGATAAAAAGGATAGAAGTCAATCTGATAGAAGTCAATCTGAACTGACATGGTTTTTTTGTTTACTTCATAAAGCATTTAATCAGTGTTATTTACACTAGCATTCAGAGCTGGTGCATTTACCACAGGATTTTTTTAAAAAATAAGACTGATAGTTTTTTAAATTGTTCAGATTGGTTTGCAAAGTAACAGAAGAAAAAAAAAACCCAGGGTTGTGCAGGGCTTCAGATTTGAAGGGGGGAAAGTGCTTTGGTGCACACAGAGATGGTCTCATAAAACCTGTTGACAACTCTTTCAAGCAGCTACATCATTTCACGGGATCACCTTACTGTGAAAAAGGTAAGTAGATCCCAGAAGGTGATAGAAAGTTCTAGATGCTTCTTGGAGGAGAATAGAAGAATTTGGAAAAAAAATGTAGCTGATGAGCCATCCAAAGCCAAAAGCTGCCTTTTCCTCCAATAGGAGAAATGTCAAAACTGCATGACTTTCATTCCTCTGAGAGAGGGAGCTCGGGGACAAAAGCAGAGCTAATTTATCAATATTAGGAGGGCCAGACTAAAAGAAGGCCAAGGAAGCAAGGAAAGAATGGACTGAAGAGAAAGGCCAACGATAGTGCTAATTATTAGGTTCCTTAATAAATTCTGACTGATACAAATAGAACCCAAATCTTGGGAAATCTTGCAGAAACGGGGAATAACTCATTTTGCCTACCCAATAAAATGGTTGATGGTAGGTGCAAATTTTCCATACATAATACATATTTCTGGGACCTTGGTGTTTCAGTCATTTTCCAGTTAACACAATGTTCTTCCATGGAACATATTTATACTAATGTCTAAAAAGATTGTGTAGGAAATGATTTCAATCTTATCCAAGAAACTGCAAAATTAAAAATAGATTTGGAACATGATGTTTCTTTCATAATATATTTTACCTAAGAAGAAATGGAGCAATGGACAAAAAACTTCTCCCTCTTAATTTAGCCCCAAATATATGCACTTTTAAGCTCAAGCAAGGAGGACTTCTTCATTGGAATTAGAAATAAACACTGAAAAGAAAAATGAAAAACACAAATTTAATTCAGGAAACTTGCACAGTTAATTTTCTTTGGACTCTTGAGCCAAAAAAAAAAAAAAAAAACAGGATTACATTATATTTTGATTTCCAGACAACCTGGTCAAATGAATCTTTTGTGTGATTTCCTCCACCCCATCAGATTTATAGGAATGTTATTCAGCATTAAATGTTTTAAAATATATTTGTGCTGATAGTTAACACTTGGATAGTCATGAATTGCAACTCTGTGTCAGATGATTTCTTCCAGTAGAGATGCACATATTATCTCTTAAGAACCAGTTGATTTCTACATTCATGCTGAGATTATTCAAAGATGGCGAGAGAGCAAAGAGGGCAGTAATTGTCACTAAAATTAACCCGAATAGGCATATTTAGTCTGATGGATTAGGGAAAGGCAAATCTCTAGGAAGCTGCAGTTTTTTTCCTCCTTGCCTAGGACCAAAGAGGTGGGAAAAATGATAATGTAACAGATTGACACGGGTATGTGTTGTTGAGTGATGATCTTAAGAGTTTGGTTTTCTTAGGTTGTATAATCTCTTTCATGAATATTGACTGCTCACACTGGTTGGCTTTAGCTTGTTTTCTTTCGAAATTATAGCATACATTTTTCTTTTCAATTATCTCCACGTGGTGGAGAAAACATAAACAATCACCAGAAGAAGCTCTGTAAAACATTCCATTCCTAAGCTAACTTACCAACCTGTGTTGCTTGCTCTAATGTCAAGCTACATATATTTTTTTTCAGAGAGGAAAAGAGAGGAAGAGAACAAGCTCACAGTTAAAATTGTCTTATTTAACCCTAAAAGATTTTGCTGGTGAACCAACTGCAGCTGGCAGATTCAGCTTGGAAAACTGTCACAATGGGTACGCAAATATCATTGCTGGGAGCTTTGCCCTATGCAGTCGGCTTGCCTTGACATTCACGTTTGGAGCACTGGGCAGGTTTCCACCAGTCCCCGTGATGGCAGTGACAGATGTTACACTCATCCACTTTGACTTCGATGCCAGCCGGAATGATGGTGGTTCCTGCAAAGCAGTTTGGACCTGCAAATGTATATACATAAGTAGATTAAATGATTAACCAGATTGGAGAACATGGTCTTGATTACATTGGGCATAGTCCATCCAAACTTAACATTTTTAATTCCACTGCAGCCATCACAAAGATTGAAACCCAGATTTAAAATGGCTTTACTTATAATGTTATTGTCCACGAACTTTGTGCTCTTTTACTGAGAATAGAAATACTCTCAGTAAATACTGTATTCATGATGTAACATACAGAGAAAAATAATAATTTCATTCCATGTACAAAGACCAATGTCTTAATAAAAATGGGAAAAACAGAAAAATCAACATATGATATTTTCAAAGCTGTTTCATATATATAGATGATTCAAACAGCAATCCTTTTTCATCCTCCATTTTGGTATTCTTAGTACCTAACAGACACTCACCTAAGTACTTTAATGCCCAGTGATGACTAACCTTTTCGGTACCTAGTGCCCAAAGCACGCGTGCGCCCTCCACTTGTGCCCCGCCTCCACGGATGCATGCACAACCCCCCTCACCCAGCACATGCACATATGACCCCTTGCATCCCCTGCACATGCCCGTGTGACCCTGTGCATGCACCCTGCCCCCGCGTATGTGCGGCAGAGACCCAAAGACTAGCTGGCTGGTGGGAGGTGACGTGCGCATGCGCAGCAGAGTTGAGCTGGGGCAACAGCTCACGTGCCCAGAGAGAGGGCTCTATGTGCCACCACTGGCACGTATGCCATAGGTTCACCATCACGGGCCTAGAGTATGATGGGCTTTGGTGAGCTTTTAGTTATTTGAATATCTTTTTTCCCTGTCTACTTTTATGTTTGCAGATGAAAACACAAATATATTTATTGCATATAGGGAGAAGAAAAGATGGCATACGAGGCAGCATCTGTTGTAAGGAGCAACCTCTGAAGCCTTTCTTGTTTCAATTTTTTCACAAGCTCTTTTATTTTATCCCATTTTACTCTATATTTCATCTGCTTTACCCTCCTGCTGGAGACTGGCAATTTTATTGTTTTTACTGGAGACTGTATTTTTATCATTTCTGCCATGGGAAAAGAGGCAGTGGGATTAATTTCCACCTTACTCCTTTATTGCTTGATAAAATCATTCGCTATAGAAAGTGCAAGGAAAAGAAATAAAAGTGATCTTATTGTTCCTGTTCCAGACAAGAGGAAGCAAACTGTAGCCAAAATCCTGTTGAATTACAAGGCCCTAGCTCAATGCTTTTAACCAGAGATAAGCTCCCCCTCTGAGCATTGGTACTATTCTGAGTTGCCAACCAGCAAAATCACCTCATTCAAATTGTCACCACCTCCCTCAAAATTCTCTGGAGCTCATGCAACAAACAGCAAGGCTGTGGTAAAGTGGACAAGTGTCATACCAATGTGTTGTTTTTTGACACTGAAATAATTTTGGAGAATATCCCTTCAGTGCAGTGGTAGGATTCCAATTTTTTTACTACTGGTTCTGTGGACATGGCTTGGTGGGCATGGCAGGAGAAGGATACTGTAAAATCTCCAGTCAGATGTGGCATTTGCCGGTTCTCTGAACTACTCAAAATTTCTGCTACTGGTCAGAACCTGCTGAATACCACCTCTGCTTCAGTGGAATGACTGAAAACTCCTGGGCTTCAACCCAAAATTCCAATCCCTTTGAACCATCCCACTAACTTTAAGCACAAAGGTTCCAACCAACTACTGACTTGGAACATGGTTGGCTGGCAGAATAGAGCAACAGATGGGGACTTGATGGAGATTCTCTCCAATTTTGACTTTATAGCAAGAGTCTTGAATGAATGATTGATTGATTGAATGAATGAATATATACTATTTTAGAACAGAGAATAGAATAGAATAGAATAGAGTAGAATAGAGTAGAGTAGAATAGAATAGAATAGAATAGAATAGAATAGAATAGAATAGAATAGAATAGAATAGAATAGAATAGAATAGAATAGAATAGAAGCTGGAAGGGATCTTGGAGGTTTCTAGTCCTGTACCATTTCAGATAGGTGGCTGTCTAGACTCTTCTTAAAAACACCCAGTATTGGAGCACCCATGATTTCTGGAGGCAAGCTCTTCCACTGGTTAATTGTCCTCACTGTTAGGAAGTTTCTCCTTAATTCCAGATTGCTTCTCTCTTACTAATCAGTTTCCAACTATTGTTTCTTGCCCTGCCCTCTGGTGCTTTGGAGAATAATTTGACCCCCTCTTCTTTGTGGCAGCACCTCAAGTACTGGTATACTGCTGTCATGTCATCCCTAATTTTTCTTTTCTTTAGATTAACCAAACCCAAATCCTGCAGCCATTCTTCATATGTTTTAGTCTCCAGGCATTTGATCATCTTAGTTGCTCTTCTCTGAACTTTTTCCAAAGCCTGAACATCTTTTTCGTAATATGATAACCAAAATTGGTTGCAGTATTCCAGGTGTGGACTTACTAGATATTTATAAAATGGCACTAATACTTCACATGATCTTGAATCTATGCTTCTGTTTATACAACCAAGGATTGTATTAGCATTTTTGGCTACTGCTGCACACTGCTGGCTCATATTTCAAGTGATCATCCACTAAGACTCCAAGGTCCCTTTCGCAGTTACGGTTGATTACAAATGAAGAGAAGATTCAATTACCAGGCTTTAGTTCCTGGATTATTCCTGCAAAGAAATTTAAGACTAAGGGGAGGCATCAGGAGGACTACTACTCTTGCCAAGGGCTGGCAAGAACAGGAACTCAAACTTTCCCATCTAGTTGTCAAATTTTCTTATAAATTCTCTGAAATAGTTCTACTTTATCTTCCACTGCACACATCTCCTCACTTTTCTCCTAATATGTGGGAAAATCTAGAAAAGACAGTGATAAACTCACTCTAAAACCACTGTAATTCTCACAGGAGACTTAAATGCCAGAGTGGGGGCTTCCTTCCAACATTTTACTCATGGGTGTTATTACGGAAGATTGTCTAATTAATGATCCCTCCTGGCTTGCTAGAGGCACCAAAAGAAACACCACAGGTTCACAATTGGTCTCCTTGATTTGTTAATATAGTCTCCATATTTTAGGTAGTAAAGAACTGATTTTATATATTCTTTTACATACCATTCAGGAAACTCCACCAGCGTTTTAGATTACATGTGTTACACATCCAAGCCCATGTGAGGGAGGATAACGACCATCATCAAAGTCCATTTTTAAGGCAGATCTGATACTAGGTTATACATGCCCCATGATAAGAGGTTATTAGCTAACCTCTTATTAGAAGTGATGTACAACAGAAAGCTTAATCGGGTCAAGATTGGTATCATGGCATTGCATATACAGGCCCAGACTTGGAGAAAACTCAATTTCCTCCCATACTCAAGATTCAGGTAAAATCTTGACCACCAATATGCAATCTTTGTTGTTCACTGTGAAAAAAATTAATAGACAAACTTCCTACTAGAAATCATCAGCAAATAAATTCAGATTGGTTTGATTCTGATTATGTAGATGAAAGTTATTGAGGGCAGCAAATGTGCCAGGCCTTAGAAAAAAATGCTAAAAAATCCAGCATAACTACAAAAAATGCATAGCCTTTCAAAATGCCTCCTATTAAAGTTAAAACATGGTCAGATCTGGAAGTTTCAGTGAAAGGGACTTCTTCTGGAGTATGGTATCAAGTTTATTAAAGGAACATACATTTCAATTTGATATTCTTATTTCAGTCTCAATTTAGGAAGATTTTAATGCAGATCTATTTCCTGATCCTAACCAGGGCCTCTCACACAAACAGATGTTCAATACTTTAGCTGTTCAAAATCTTCCCCCAATCACTGGCCTCTATTAGAAATCAGGGCTGTTCACCCATATAAATAACACAGGCTGTATTATAATTGGATGGGAAGTTACCATTATACGCCCCCTATATAAAATAGGGTGACAAAGGTGACCCCAAACTATAGAGCAATAAAACCTTATTAATAAAATTGTGGCTAAAATGAATGAAAAACAAGAGACTGGGTAATGGAAAGAAACCTCTTAGTGAACAAGCTGTACTCAGATACCGGTAATAGTTTTACTTTAAAACATCTCATAACAAAGCAATTACCAATAGCAAGAAACTATGGCATTTATAGATCCTAGGCTTTTGATTCTATAAATAGAAATATTATGTGTGTGAAATTGGCCATCTTAAATATGAAACCAGGATACTTATTCTTTATTAAGGCCTTCTACTCAAACACCCATTTGAAAGTCCATATGGGTATAAATGGTTGTGTACCCACATATAACATGGTGTTAGACGGGATTGTATCCTAACCCCAATGCTTGTTAATTTCCATGCCAATGATTTACCAGGATTCTTATATGCTACAGACATTCATATGCCGAAGATCCAGATGAATTTATTAATATCTTTTTATGTGCTGATGACATGATAGTTATAGCAGTTAGACTTATATACCGCTTCACAGTGCTTTACAGCCCTCTCTAAGCAGTTTACAGAGTCAGCCTATTGCCCCCAACAATCTGGGACCTCATGTTACCCACCATGGAAGGATGAAAGGCTAAGTCAACCTTGAGCCATTGAGAATTGAACTGCTGAACTGTAGCCAGCAGTCAGCAGAAGTAGCTTGCAGTCCTGCATTCTAACCACTGCCACCATGGCTCAAGATACTAATGGTGTATTCCTAAATAGGCTTGAGAAGACCGCTGCAAAGGCTAAATATCTACTGTATACTTAATTTGTTAAGCTTCAATAAATTTCAAATTTAATGATGGTATTTAGTGAAAATGTAATTGGCAGATAAATGGGGAACTATTAGAACACAGAATATAGAATAACCAAGTTGGAAGGGACCCTATACTACTTGGGTCAAATGACTGTCCAATCTTTTCTTGAAAACCTTCAGTAATGGAGCACCCACATTTCAATGATTAATTGTTCTCATTGTCAGAAAATTTCTTCTTGGTTCTGTTAGATCTCTTTTTAATGATCTTCTACCCATTACTTGTGTTGACTTCAGATGCTTTGGAAAATAGGTCAATCCCCAAGTTCAGACCTATTTTTAAGCAGCATACTGGGAAATGATGGTCAGAGCAGATATAGATATCCATTCCTTTCATAGTCATTTAATAATTTTTTTTTCTCATATTGGCAGAGAATCCATTCAATGGACCCTGACAGCCTCCCCAAAATAGGCATAACAGAATAGATAAGCATGGCCCAGCTCAACTCCTGAACCAGACAACTTTCCAAAATTATTTCACAACATGGGTTTTCTATCTAGCATCTACTGTCAATGACCTTCCAGGCAAGGGAAATTTTTAAACAAAGAATCCTAGTTATTAGTGCTAAAACTGATATGGGATTATTGGCTAAAAATATATCCCTCGGTTGGCTGGCTAAGAATAAAACTATTTTTCAATCTGAAAAATGCATTTCGTTAAGTCTGACACAAATTTTAAAAAGAGCCTGTTTAAAAGCAAGATTGGAATTGTTGGACTCTATGGTGAAATATGGGCATTTCCACTATTTCCCATATTATGAGAGAACCTGCATATGTGGTATTCCAATCATTGAAAATATTTCTCATATTTTGTTTGACTGTAAATTATATGCCCCCATTAAGCTTTAATACTTATCATCCCTATTGGAAAAAACAGCCCACTGGGATCCAAACTACACATTTTCTTGGACTTAAATGTACATATTGTACGCAGAACTGCTAAGGCTATGACTCTAAGAATCTGATATTGAATATATTGGAGTGCCTTGTAAAGGAGATTCATTTATCTGGTTATAGACTCTTTGTATTATCACATATGTAGTATTTTATCATTTTTTCCTATCTTTTTCTCAAATTAGGCTATGTGCTATATTTCATTTTTTTAATGATGAAGTTGCAAGACTAATCAATGAATTAACTACTGCTATTGCATATTTATCTTGCCTGTTTTCTGACAATGATCTCCCTAAATTTTATTCCTAACTAAGGAATCTGAGGCAGATTGTCTTTGAAAGAACCCAACTGATCCAAATGAGGATAGTGATAACCCATGGTTTATTTAGGCGCAGGGTGGAAAACAAATGGCTCCATTTATGCTATGTCAATCAAATAATGATGTACATATTTCAGTAGATGTATTCAGCCCATGCACGAGTTCATCCATTTTCTGGACATGCTCACCCTATACACGTAAGAATTGCCTAAATAAGCAAAATTTGTGTATATTTCCAACCAATGATTTCAGGTAAAACGTATGTAGTACTTTTCTACTTGCTCATTAATTCTGATGGCAGAATGTTGACTCTGTTGGCAGAATTCTGATTCACAATAAGGAATGCCTATGTTTGATCTTACTTTGAATTATATTTCTGTAATGTTAAGATAATGTCTACTAATGTATATTAGAATTTATTATTTATTAGAATTTTATCATGCCTTTATTTCTTTATAAGTAACTTAAGGCAGAGAAAACCAATATTCTTTCTTTTTCCTTAATCTCTGAAGTGGGTTGAGCTAAGAGAGAGTGACTGGCTCAAAGTCACTCAGTCAACTGAGTGTCTAAGGCCATGATGGCAAATCTATGGCACATGTGCCAGAAGTGGCACACAGAGCCATTTCTGCCGGCATGCAAGCTGTCCCTCCAGATCAGGTGCACTGTGCAGCTGATTGTCAGGTATATGCTGCGCATGTGCAGGGGGTGGGAGTCATGCGGGAGATGTGCATGTGCAGAGGCATTATGGGTGCAGGCACATGTGTGTGCATGCACGCACCCACGTACTTTTGGCATGCGACGACGAAAAGGTTAGCCATCACTGGTCTAAGGCAAGGGTCTTCAAACTTGACAGCTTTTAGACTTGTGGACTTCAACTCCCAGAATTCCTGAGCTAACATGACTAGAGGAGGAATTCTGGGAGTTGAAGTCCACAAGTCTTAAAGCTGTCAAGTTTGAAGACCCCTGTTCTAAGAGGAGACTAGAACCCACTCTTGCTCAGTTTCTAGGCTAGAATCTGAGCCACTAAATTGATCTGGTTCTCAATATATGTTATATCCTGGCAAATAGCTATTATTACAATCTTAGGCAGATGTTTAATTATTTCTGTTCCAAGACACAATGTCTCTGAATAGCTAACAGTTTAAAAAAAATTCTATATCAAAGAGAAAGAATACAGATAGTCAATTCAACCTCACCTATTCATTTAGTGACCTTCAAAGATACAACAGCAGCAAAATGCAAACCATTCTTGCACTTATAACTGTTGCAGCATGGACATTTAGCAATTGACATGTACTTAAGAGGGTTGCAGTGTCCTGGGGTTCTGTGATCATCATTTGCAATCTTCCCAGCCAATTTCTGGGAACATACAAAATCAATGGGAGAAACCAAATACCCTTCACAGGAGTGATTTGCTTAACAATCGTGGCATTGTAAAATCAGGCACAACTTACTTAAACACTTAGCAACAGAATTCTGCTCCCGTGGTTGGAAATTGAGGACTACCTTATAGATAATAGGAGGTAGAACCCAAAACCAAAGAGGATGAACCAGCATCTAACTCAAGGCCTGGGAGAACAACCAGGTTTTTAACAGTTGGGTGGAAAAACAAAAGGGTAGGAGCAGTCCAGAGCTCCGTTCTTAAGAGCAACAAAGTGATTTCTCCTGAAATCTTTGTATAGCTGCAAAGACCACCACAGATAAATACTAGCTGGAAGCATCTCCAGGTTTTTATTTTTGAAGTCCCAAGTTGGTGATTTAGCAATGAATTTTTGTATGGCAAAACTTATTTATTTATACACCTTTATCACTAGTGTTATTTATGAATTAGATTCCTTATGAGTTTATCTTTCTCTCCCCTTCAGTTATTCATGGGGGGAAAAAAATGAAATCAGCAGGATTTCAATCATTTCTAAATCAGCAGGAATTTTGCTTCCATGCTATAAACAATCCACACCATGTTTCTTGGAGATCCTGGAGGTCTTCTAGTCAACCCCTCTGCTCAAGCAAGAGACCCCCATACCACTTCAGTTCCAATCTCTTTTTAAAAACCTTCAGTGATGGAACACCAACAACTTCTGAGTGCACGCCATTCCATTGGTTAATTGTTCTCACCATTAGGAAATTTCTCCTTAGTTTTAGGTTTATTCTCTCCTTGATTAGTTTATATCAATTGCTTCTAGTCTTCTCTTCTGGTGCTTTGGGGAATATGCTGACCCCCTCTTCTTTGTGGCAGCCCCGCAAATGTTGGAACACTGCTGTCATATCACCCCTAGTCCATCTTTTCACTAGACAATAATTGTTCTTCATATATTTTAGCCTCCAGCCCCCCTAATCACTTCTGTTACTTTTCTCTGCACTCTTTCCAGAGTTTCAATATCTTTTTGATATGGTGGCAGCCAAACTGGATGCAGTTATCTAAGTGTGGTCTTACCAAGGAATTATAAAGTGGTATCTTTCTGTGTTCTGGAGAATGACTCTTCCCATCATCTATGACAGCCCTTCTAGACTGTCATGTCTCCATTTAGGCTTCTCCTCTTTAGACTAGAGATGTTCCTTTAACTATTCTTTGGAGGATTTAGCCTCCAAGCCTGTTTCTCTCTGTATCTCTCAGACATCCTTCCAGTTCCTAAGTATCCTTTTTGAGACCAATAGTGTCATTTCCATGATCTTGACAAGATACCTATGTTGATGTAGCCCCAAACTCCATTGGTTCTTTTTGCAGCTGCCGTTTGATGATTTCTCTGAGCTTTTCAGAGAGTTTGGCGTTTTTCTTCCTGGAAAGTAGTCTAAGAGATCGCTCCTAATGTCATTCCCATGAGGGATAATGTTTCTGATTTATTTAACCACTGCAATTTTAAACCCTAAATAATTCCTAACCATTAGGTGGCTGTCACGGTCATAATCATGTCTCTTACATTGAATAGAATCTTTGTTTATTTCTAACTGTGTCTCAAGCAGTACTCAATGGCTTAGATTTTTCTGACATATGTGAATTGATAACAAGATCATTCAAAATCCAGGTTTCAAAGTGCCAAATGTTTTTGTCAAAAAATGCCAAAGGTTTTATTGTTCTCCAATTATAAAATTCAGTTTAATCATGGTCTGTCACCATGACAAACAACTGATACAAAGGATCAGGGGTGGGATTCAATTTTTTTAATATCCATTTCTATGGGCATGGCTTAGTTGGTGGGTGTGGCTTGGTGGTCATGTTATTGGCTGGGTGTTACCAACTCAATATCACTCACATCGAGGCACGCATCTCCTCGCCATGACTGAGGGGATGCTGCAACAGTCTTAAGTGTGAAAAATGGTCATTAGTCACTTTTTTTCAGTGCCATTGTAACTTTGAATGGTCACTTCACACAAGCAAAGTACCAGTAAAGGAGGAAAAAAAAAACTCCAGAGAAGTTCCAGAGACAGGAACTCTAGTCCTGCCAAGAACGTAATGAGGGTTAATGGAGAGACAGTTTCTGTAAGCAACACCAGAATGTTCCCTTCCTGCCTTCCTTACAGGATAAGGCCAGTAATTTCTTCTAACAACCGGTTCTCCGAACTGCTTACAAAGTTAACAAAACTGGTTCTAGCGAATAGGTATGAACTGGTAGAATCCCACCCCTGCAAAGGATGCATTTTCAAGGCTTTTAAATAACCCTTTTCATCATCTTACTATTCATGTGCATCTTTTGATACATCCAATAGGCTTTTGTCCCTTCTAGATTAATTATTAAGTAAAGGTTAAGGTAAAGCTGAGCAGACAGTGACTGCTGAATTCTCCATGGCTCTTACTGAGTTTTTGTGAGATAAAATAAATGGTACAATACAGGAACTGACCCTCTTTGTTCAAATACTACAATCCACTAGAATAAAATACATGTTTGGCTCACTTCTGAATGAAACTCCTTTTATACGAATTCTATTCATTTTTAGGTGGAAATTATCATCCACCATCCATATAACCCACTCATACTGGATGGTGACTGTGGGGTACTCTCTCAATATCAGCAACACCCAGTGGTGGGATTCAAAAAAAAATTCTACCAGTTCTGTGGGTGTGGCTCGGTGGGCGTGGCAGGGGAAGGATACTGTAAAATTTCCATTCCCTCCCCACTCCTGGGGAAGGTTACTGCAAAATCCCCATTCCCTCCCCACCCCAGTAACTTCCTTTCCAGCTCCATTCTCCTGTGCAGGGCAATAAAAGAAGACCCAGCCGATCAGCTGAGACCCAGGAGGCAGAGAATAGATGGGATTGGCAAGGCCAGTCAGAGCTGGCATTTGCCGGTTCTCCAAACTACTCAAAATTTCCACTACCAGTTCTCCAGAACTGGTCAAAACCTGCTGAATACCACCTCTGACAACACCTCTAAATTTAACAGAGTTAACATTCAACAACCTTTGAATGGCTGCACATTGTCTATTTCTGTCCTGCAAAATGAATGCAATGTGAGGGAGCTTCCACATTTGGGCTTTAAGATCATTTTTTAAAATGTTCAGTATTTGATAGTTTTGCCCTTGCAGCACTGACCAGAAAAGTGATTAATTTTGCATGCATGACATTTTGGTATCTATGTAAGTAGACTCTTTGTCACAAACTATTTTCTGTGTTCTGTTTGATTTTGCAGCCAAGATGATGAAATTCAGTTTAGGCTTTGTACCCTAGCTAATAATCATTTCTGTAAAAAGCAAGCAGCAGCAGCCAAAGGACCAACAGCTGTCCAAAATGGTGATGTGCCACTACCTAAATTTCACTTCTCACTGACAAGATCTAACAACAAATTTGATTAATGGTCCAAGATCCTGGCTATTTCTCAGTAAGTTTCTATAATTTTTTTCTGGCCTGAATCACAAAACACTCTGGGTGATTGTAAAGCTAAACATTTCTGTACATAAAATTCTCTGTGTTCAGCAAACTAGAATGCTAAGGACAAACCTTTCACTATGATACACAGGTTCTGTATAAGCAATTTCTGTCCAAAATGGAGCAACTTCCTTCATTTTATTTTATTCAATTTTTGTTCAATTTAATAAATTCAGTTCAAATTTATTCAATTTATGTGGCTCTCTCCAGTCACCAAGGGGCTCTATGTAGCTAATAACATAGGTTTTGGCCATATTTATCTATTGCTGTTCCAATTAATTCCTTACAGTTGAGAAAATGGCCATTGCCTAATTATTGGGTTGATATCAGATCCCACTTTATCCCTGTGGCCTGATCAGTCAACTCAGAACAACTCCAGAGGGATTCTGTGTAGGCAACCTTGGCCAAAGAATCCAATCTGCCCCCACAACATTCAGGGTACTAGTCTAGTTACAAGTCTCCACAGCATGTAAAGACTTGTGGTTTCTGTAAAGGAAGACAAGAAATATCTCCCTTTTAAGACTCACCCTGACATCTTTCCGGTCACCTATTCAGACAAGAGTAATTCCAATATCATTGAGTTGGAATTGTAACCCGTTAACTCAAGAAAAATATCTTGGTCATGCTTTGCTTCTGTTTGTCAAACTATTGCAAAATCTTCCGTTAGCACTTGATGAAAGCACTGCTAGTTTTCTCTTTTGCACTGCTGCACTTCCCATCTACCTACCATGCAATTGTAGTCTCACCTCTTGAATTGATAAATGGTAGCTAGTGCTTCATGGAGATATCATCACTGGAACCACCCATTCTATGAGTAAAATCTGTCACAAGACCTAAGCTTGGGTTTTGTCCTAATATCCTGAAAAAATGTGTAATCAGCAAAAATATATCCTGGTTTTGGGGAAAACCTCCTAGATTCCAGATACACCTTCCTAAACCATCCAGAAATAAGATCACCAGCAACAGCAGGAGCAACAACTTCATTCTTGCTGCTCATTGCAATTACAGATATTAAACTGTCTGGACAATCACAACAGAACTGTAAAAGCCTAAACAACCATTAATTTTAATGTAGAAATTATGAGCTGCTGCAGCAAAGCACAAAGGAAGCATAGGAAGGAAATTTTGTTAATAAAAATATGTAGATATTTCCTACATAATATGCTTGATTTTACTTTTCAGCCTGCTAAGTCTAAAATGTTTACAACCTGGCCCTTTACAGAAAAAAAATTCTGACTCTGTTCCAAGGTTTCTGCTTTTATCAGAGACAGAAGCGCATTGTCTATGAGAAAGGGACATCTGAATATATCTTTGGCTGATAGAAGATCCCTGAGTGATTTTTGGGCCAATTGTTTTCTCAAAAGAAAATGCTATGAATGCTGCCTTGAGCTGCTGAAAAAAGAATCATACTTCTCACAACACAAGAGTGCAGTAGGGAAGAGGAAATGTTTGACATTACTCGAAGCACCTCCATTTCAGAGAAGACTTTCCAAGCATTAAATTCCAGAGTTTTGTTTTGTTTCTGCAGTGTTCAATTGGAATTCTTGGAAACTACTGATTGACAATAAATATACAAATGAATGAAAATTAATAACAAGCTTTACTTCACGTTTACTCATACTTTGCATTCTCTGTTGTTTTATTAAAAGAATAAACTGCAGAAATGTAAATCTGAGAATAAGATCTAAAGCAGCAGAAGAATCAGTAAAGTATCACCAGGTAACACAGACAGATGCAAACAGTACTAAAATACTTAATGCCTGGAGAAATGAGAGATCATAAGTTGGATGACGTTTAATGGCAGCGTGTTTATTATTCCTATAGTATTTTGATGTATACACTAAACTGAATTGTCTAGTCATCTCAGTATATAATTATATGTAAAGATTATTACATCTTTGGGTAATACATTTAAAATGCATTTTTTCTCTCCTCCAGCAGTGTTTACCTACATTGGTGTTCAAACTTTCAGATGACTTAACCTTGAGGAGTCCTAGAAACAGTTACGGAAAGGGAAGAATCTATCCTGGGGCACTGGGCCCACCTTCCTTCAACAAAACTGGCATCACATGCAGGGCCTCAAGAGTCCTGTAGCTAAGAAGCAGTGGAGAGTGGAGGGAAGAAAGAGGGCCAGTATTCTACTTAGGCCCACTACACAAGATTGCCATAAAAGGGAATGATGCATCTTGGCATTTTAGCTATTATTTAGTGTTTTAATTAATGAATTGGCATTGGCATTACACCTGGAGAGAAGATGAAGTGACTGAAGGAGCATGCATTGATCTGTTGTTTAAATTATTTATTTTGTTTATTAAATGTTTGTGCCACCCATCTCCCTATAATAAGGTGATTCTGTTATAATTTATGCTTTCAGACCCAATCTTTTCTAAGCCAAGACTGGGAAATCAAACAACAGCCATCAAACAATCCACACTGGATTTGGGTGGTAGATTGCGACCCATAACCTTTAAAAGAGAAGATTCCTTCTTTAATGGATTGATTTGTACACACACACACCACTCTACACACTTTTGTCCAACTCTTCCCCCAGTATGAAATGGAACGTACTAGAGTAAGCACAAATGCTCCTGCAGTTAAAATATTTAATTCTGTGCTGCGGTAACACATAACCTGCAGGAAGATATTTGCAGCAAATCACTAACTATATGAAATTAGAATGGCTGTGCTGCCACAGCTTTTCATCCTGAGTAATTTACAACATCATTGGAATGATTTGGCAACCACAGTTTTACCCTCACCTGCTTGCTTGACACTAATAATACCTCGTTCTAGACTGTAATTTATCCTTGCTTATCCTACTCTTTTTTGAACAGTCAAATGCCAAATACCAACCAGTATAAAAATGCTAAGGAATAAAGCAAGTGAAGACAATGCTTCCTGATACTGGCACCTCTTTTGGTTACCGCAGTAAGAACCCAGTTCTTCCAAGGACTGCTGGTGGTAAAAGCTCTGCAGTTGCTAAAATAACATTGGGATAAGTTCCACAGCTGAGAACAATTATGATAAACAGCCATTCTTTTTCAAAGTAAAACACCAGATTGCTGTGGCATCTTGGAAAAAAATATGTGTGAAAGCAAATTGGAAGCAAAAAGCATGTGGCTTAATTGTTTTAGAGCATATGGCAGATTGCTAGTATTATGCACATTTAAAGAGTTGCACATCAGATGCCATAGCAGTTCCAAAACTCAACAGAGATTAAATATGATTTTGTTATCTTGGGACTCACTCTACTAGCCAGAGACCTCCATTAAGAATTCAGCACATAAAGCAAATCCCAGAGAAACCACCAAGAGAAAGCAGGAAGATTATCCTTAGTACTGAGTATAGTAATAGATTAAAGGCTGTGAATGGAACACTATGAATTTCTTTGGAGTATTAATAAGTAATATTATGATCTAAGCCTTATGCTGTTTTGATGTGGTTACTGGAAGAAAGGAAACTTCTGCAATTCTTGTTATGTGATACCATTATTTGTATGATAGCTAACTTCAGAATAATATGATTCTGAAAAAATATTAAAAATGTAGGCAATGCATAGTATTTTAAGAAAATAATAGCAGAAATACTTTAATATTATCTCAAAACACTCATTTTAATATGTTGCTTACTGAGATCCTCCCAACAGCTTACCATGACCCAGTTGTGACTTGTGAATACAAAGCTGGGAAGAATATATAATTCAAAAAGTTATGTTCCATCAACTTTCGCTTTTGAAATATTGCAGAAATGTTTTCATATAACCTTTTCAAGAATGGAAAAGTAACCATGACCAATTCTGTCATTATTGTTTAAGTCACTGTTTGAAATGTGCATCTCCTATGCTAAACAAAACCAAGATAGTGCACATATATCATTCTAAAAATGGAAATTCTTTGACATTTAGCATAATATTGCAAAGCAGATTTCCAAACCAAGCACAGGACACAAAAACCGCTTAGGCTAAATCAGCCCAAAGGCATATTTCAGAATGATTATCTTGCATAAAAAGTACTGATATGATATCTCTGGAAACTCAAAAGCAAGTATGAAGGTGACCCCATTACATATCATTTTAAAATGATTAGATAATAAAAACAGAAGTTAGAAATATGGGAACATAGAAATATGTTAGAAATATGGGAACATATTTAAAACAGAGATTTGTTAAAGTAAATAACTTAAATATTATTGTTATTATAAAATTGTGATCAATACTATTGCAAACATTTTGATTATGATTGCCGAAAAACAATTGTATCCAGACAACACACTGTTTGATTGAAATTGAATGTTTATATGTTATATAAATAAAACAAAACAAAAACAAAAAAAAGAAAAAGAAAAAAAAGAAAAGTAAGTCATATGGTATTCTTTATGGCAAAATGGCTGCCATTTTGAAAAGGAGAAAGACTAGATGTAGCAAATTTCTCCACACTTTGACCCAGCCCCTCCATTAGGGCTGTGCCTGTTTAACTTCCACTAGCCTCAGCTGTTTTCACCTGGCATCCTCCCTCTTATCTTAGTATGCAAGTGATGGAGGTCCCACAACCATCTTTCTATTATCTTTCTAGCAGCTAAGTTCTGCAAAATACAACATGAAATAATTTCAACAGTGCTTCATAAGTGTCTTATACAGTAGAAGTATGTAGCTAAATGGTTTAGCTTTCCCTATTGGAGACAGACCAATCTAATAAAAGATAATTACAGTATTAATGGTATTTTAGGAAGAATGTTTAAATACAACCCTTTTAAAAACTTTAAATATTATAATATCTCTATTATGGAGAAAGGAAGGAAAGACTGACTTCAGCAAGGCCACATATAGAGTCTATGGAGATTCTCAGTCATCCAAGTTATGGTTGTGCCAAAAGTGTTTTTTAAAGAGGCAAATGGACTTTCTTGAGAGTCGTTGAGGTCATTATCTGTGTCCTCAGGGTCACCTGAGTAGTACAAGTGGGTGTAGAGCTTTCTTGGAACTGCTGAAAGGACTGTGTTCTAGATTGGAGAAAGATGATGTCATATCCCTCCCTCTCTGTTGAGAGAGGGCTGTTCAATTCTGGCCTCTAAAAAAGCTCAGGAAGATCTTCAGACAACGCAACATACATGCACACTTTAAATCCAAGAATACACTAAGGCAGAAGCTTTTCCACCCCAAAGATAAATCACCCAAACACAAACTGAGCAACATTGTATATGCAGTACAATGCAGTGAGCCATGTGCAGAGCTGTACATTGGGGAAACAAAATGCTTGGCACAACATAAACCCATCAGGACAAGATTTAGCAGCCCATCTGCATTTAAAAAACAAATGCCACTCTTTTGAAGACAGCAAAGTCCACATTTTGAACAGAGAGGACCACTGGTTTGAAAGAGGGGCCAAAGAGGCCATTATGTAAAAATTGAACAGCTCTCTCTCAACAGTGGGAGAGGGATATGAGATCTTCTATCTCCAGCCTACAACACAATCCTTTCAGCAGTTCCAAGAAAGTTCCACACACATTTGCACTACTCAGGTGACCCTGAAAACACAGATAATTCTCCAAGTGGCCTAAACAACTCTCTAAAAGAATGCAAATGACCAACTGTCTGCAACAAATATAAATCCTTCCATTACCTACCACCCAGTCAGAGCTGAAGAAGCTTCGTGGTTGAGAAGCAAAATATCTTTTAAAAAAAACAAGACAGTCCATTTGCTTCTTGAAAAAGCAACTTTGGGGTCACAAATAGAGGGTAAAAAAGTAAAGGTTCCCCTCACAAATACATGCTAGTTGTTTCCAGCTCTAGGGGGCAGTGCTCATCTACATTACAAAGCTGAAGAGCCAGCTCTGTCCAAAGACGTCCCCATGGTTATGTGGCTGGCATGACTAAACACTGAAGATACACGGAATACTGTTACCTTCCCACCAAAGTGGTCCCTATTTTTCTACTTGCATTTTTACATGCTTTTGAACTGCTAGGTTGGCAGAAGCTGGGACAAGTAATGGGAGCTCACTCCGTTATGCGGTGCTAGGGATTCAAACCGCCGAACGGCCGACCTTTCTGATCAATAAGCTCAGTGTCTTAGCCACTGAGTCCCTATAAATATAAATATTTATATTTAATATAAATAGAGGGTACTTTTTCTTAAAGTCTCCACTAAAAAGAAGAAAATGACATATGATCTCCTGTTTGATCAGGGAGCTGGATTAGAAGACATCCAAGGTCCCTTCCAATTCTGTTATTCTGTAGGAGATCCTAATTAGCATTATAAATCAATAGAGGATTTCTACAGAGAAAAAAAGTCTGGAACACAACCTGAAGTAGGAATCCAAGTTGAAGGTAAATACCTATTTATATAATTCATAGAGGAAAATAAATATAACAATACTGAACAGCACAGCGGAAAAAGAACCAAAATTCCTTTGAAATTCCTTACTTATTTCTTCAGTTTCTGTTTCTTTGCTTTACTTTTGCTCAAGTGCTCAGTTTCTTGGAAATTCCAAACCTCTAGCAGAGGCTGAAGGGGATCTGGCACTTTCCAGCCTGAAGGTGCAGCTTTTCTACAAATCCTGCCTGAAGTTGTAAAATGCCCCACTTTTTCTCTATTCCTAGCAGAGGGACCAGGATTATCTTTACATGACAGGGAGCACCTATCATTGTGATTGTTATGTCCTGAGGACTCAAGGAGTTCTCACTCAGGTCCACTCACTTTGTGTGGGCGATATTCCCCCATTCCCATTGGTTGGTTCTCCCCAGCAGCCAGCTATAAAAGCAGGCTGCGGGGTCCAACTGGTTGCTGATTGCTGCGAGCCAGTTCCAGGCGTGGCAAGCACGGTCAGCCCTTTATTTGTTAAATAAAGTACTGTTGCACTCATGCTCTGGTCAGCCTCTCATTGCTCAAACTTAACACTGGCGACGAGGATGGGATGGCTACCAGATGCACCTTGCAACCGCTGAGTCACTAGCCTCCGATCTACAGCCCAGAGAGAGCGATCGGCTGGCGATAAGGGAAACGCTGATCCGCAGCCAGAGAGAGCGGTCAGCTAACAAAACGAGCGATCAAAAAGAGCAAACGCAGATCCGCAGCCAGAGAAAGCGGTCTGAGTCAAAAGTTAGAAGCGTCTGTAGCCGCTTGTTAGCCCCGCTACGGGGAAAGTGAAGCGCTGCGAGCCGCAGCCGCTCTGCATTTGGCGCGAAATTCAAACGGGTGTCATTTGAATTTCGAGCCAGTAGGAATCACAGCACAGCGCTGTAGAGAGTCACTAACGCCCACTTTTTTTGGCGCAAATCTAGACACCTCCAACGGCTAGCAGCCAACGTGGTAACCCAGAGAGAGAAAGAGAGGTTAGCAAAAAACCTCTCCAGAGCTGATTTCACTAGTTACTCACGGCGCTCGTAGTCCCAGAGAGATTTTTCCGCAGGTAGCCCAGCCGTTCCAGCACCATGAGTTCCAACCCAGTATTCCCGCGTTTAAACCAAACGAAGAGAAGTGGGAATCGTATAAGAACCGTTTCAATCATTACATCGATGCGGTCGGCCTGGCGGATGCGGGAGAGCATCGGAAAAAATCCTATTTCCTAATCTACTGCGGAGCCACCGTGTACGATACCGCCGCAGCACTCGTAGCGCCGAGAGAATTAAAAAACGTTCCGTGGTCCGAGTTGCTTGAGATCCTCACTAACCACTATGCTCCCAGACCTTCACAAATCTCCAGGAGGTTCACGTTCCGTATGAGGAAGCAATCAAGTAAGGAGACCATCAATCAATATATGGCCGCCCTCAGAACAGCAGCCCTGCACTGCGGGTTTGGAACATACCTGGAGGACATGCTCCTCGATCAATTAGTTTGTGGGGTCAAGGATCTCAACCTACAGAGGCGACTGCTAGCTAAAAAAGACCTCAACCTTGCGCAAGCGGTAGAGGAGGCCCTAGCAGCCGAGCTAGCAACGAACTCAGCCACCGAAATTCAGGGCCCAAGTGCCAAGCCAGCATCGTTCCCAGTCCATTCCGAAGAGGTGGAAGCGGAGGAAGCCCACAACGATGAGAACGATGTCCATCGCCTCACCAATGACAGACGGTCGCAGGTAAGGGCCAAACAAGAATACACCGGTCCACCCAAGCACATCACGCTGTGCCTAGCCTGTGGGGATCACATCAAAGGGCCACCTGCAAGTTTAAAGGAGCCGTTTGCAACAACTGCCATAAGAGGGGGCACATTGCGAGAGTCTGCCAAGCCCCCAAAGCGCTGCACACAGACCCCCGTCCTCGCACTCGGACCACAGAGGCAAGTATTAAACTGTCGCACGCACCACCTTGCCAGGCGTACTGGCCACACTGTTAGTAAAATTTCTCTCTCCGTTTCCCTAGAAGGTAAACCGTGCCACATGGAGGTTGACACAGGGTCAGCGCTCTCAATAATCTCGTGGAACACCCTCAAGAGACTCCACCCCAGCCTATCAACTACCCGGCTTCAGAGATGCCAGTTCGGTCTGAAGGACTACCAGGGGAAGGCCATTCCCGTGATCGGCAGAGGCAAGTTCTTTGTCAGTTTTAGAGCTTTTAAAGGCCACCTACCTCTAGTGGTAGTTAACGGCAATCTACCCACCTTATTGGGGCTCGATTGGTTTCCCCACCTCGGCCTAGGGTTAACAGGAGTCCATGCTGTCTCAACCTCAGACACTGACTCCTTATTCGCTGACTACGCAGATGTGTTCAGCGAAGAGCTGGGGTGTTATAATGGAACCCCCATCTCGTTCACCGTTGACCCCAGGCAGTCCCAATCAGATTAAAACCACGTAGAGTTCCATTTGCTATTCGACCAAAACTAGACGCTGAATTGGATAAACTACTAAAACAAGGGGTCATTGAGCCAACAGATTTCGCCAAGTGGGAGACGCCCATTGTCACACCCTCAAAAAGATGGTAGCCTGAGAATTTGCTCGGACTACAAGACAACAATCAATAAATATTTACAAGTTAGCGCCTACCCTGTGCCCGTCATTCAGCACTTATTGCACACATTCGAACCGGGCAGTATTTTTGCTAAATTGGACATGTCTCAAGCATATCAACAGTTCCCTGTTGATAACCAAACAGCGGAACTTCAGACCATCGTCACTCACAGGGGTGCCTTCCGATGCAAGCGTCTCCAATTTGGCGTAAGTGTTGCCCGGGTATTTTTCAGTCCCTCATGGAGCGGATTTTACAGGGCCTCCCTGGTGTAGTACCCTACTTCGACGACATCTTGGTCTCGGCCAGGGACAGACCCCAACTCTTCCAGAGAGTGCGAGCAGTGTTAGAGAGGTTCAGACAGCATGGCCTCAAGTTAAAAAAAGAAAAATGCGCCATTGCCACTAGACAGGTGGACTTTCTGGGTTATAAAATTGACGCCTCTGGCATTCACCCCTGGAGTCCAAGGTTAGGGCGATCCACGAAGCTCCCACACCGACCTCCAAAACGGAGCTACAAGCTTTCTTGGGGCTCCTAAACTTTTATGCATCCTTCTTGCCCCATAAAGCCTCAGTAGCCGAACCCCTACACAGATTACTAGACAAAAAGTCACCGTGGCACTGGGGGCACAAAAGAAGACCAGGCGTTTAACGCCGTCAAATCACTACTTACGTCAGAGGCAGTGCTCATCCAATTCGACCCCCACCTTCCTTTAGTACTGGCAGCAGACGCATCCCCTTTTGGAATTGGGGCGGTCCTTAGTCACCGACTCGCCAATGGCGCCGAGGCCCCCATCGCCTTTTTCTCCAGGACGCTCTCGGCCACGGAGCGAAATTACAGCCAAATCGACAAGGAAGCCCTAGCAGCTGTTGCAGCCGTGAAAAAGTTTCACGAATTCCTTTTGGCCACTTCTTGAACTGGTCACCGACCATAAGCCCCTTCTGGGCCTACTGGCCGGCGACAAACAGACACCTCAAGTCCTCTCCCCTCGGATGACACGGTGGACACTTTTCCTAGCGGCCTACTCATACAAACTTATCCACCGCCCGGGCAAAACTCTATCCCACGCTGACGCGCTCAGTCACTGCCCCTTACCCGCTCCAGCTGAAGACCCAGCTCCTGTCAATGCCATTTTTGAAATCACCCAGTTGGACCTGCCCATCACCGCCCTTGACATCGCCGCCAAAACCAAGGCAGACCAAACGCTCGCCCAGGTGCTCGACTGGGTGAGGAGGGGGTGGCCGGGAGGCAACGTTAATAACAAATTCGCACCCTTTAAGACTCGCATGCAGGAGCTGTCCAGTTTGCAGGGTTGTCTTCTGTGGGGCACTCGAGTGGTCATTCCGACCTCGCTGCGTGCCCCGAGTCCTGGAGGTGTTGCACGAGGGACACCCGGCATTGTGAGAATGAAGGCGTTGGCACGCAGCTACGTGTGGTGGCCGGGTCTAGACGAGGACATTGTCAATTGGGTAAGTTCCTGCAGCATTTGCCAGGAATCCCGTCCTGCTCCCCCCATCGCCACCCCTACCAGATGGGAGAGCGCCAGCGCCCCTTGGTCTAGAATCCATATCGATCTGGCTGGCCCGTGCATGGAAAGATGTTCCTAGTGGTCGTGGACGCTTATTCCAAGTGGATAGACGTGGCACAGCTATCCACGACCACCACACTAGCAATCACCAACGTGTTAACGCGCCTGTTCGTTACACATGGACTACCCGATTCCTTGGTCTCCGATAATGGCCCACAGTTCGCATCAGTAGAATTCAGCCGCTTTGCAGCCAACCTTGGCATTCGCCACATTTTCACAGCCCCATTCACCCTGCGAGTAATGGGTTGGCTGAAAGGGCCGTCAGGACCACCAAAGAGGCCCTCGCTAGGTTTGGCAGAGATGACTGGCACCACAAACTCTCACGGTTCCTGATGAGCCAGCACTCAACCCCCTGTGCAGTCACCAATAAGTCCCCAGCGGAACTTCTGATGGGCCGGCGCCTGAGGACTGTATTAGATAGACTGCACCCACAATACTGCCCTGACTCTCCCCTCGCTTCCACTTCGGGGGTTAGACATTTTATGTTACAGGAGCCGGTATTCGCAAGGAATTTCGCTGGGGACCCGCTTTGGATTCCGGGCGAGGTCATCGCCGTCACCGGGCCAAGATCGTATAGAGTCAGGCTGGAGGATGGTCGCGTCTGGAGGAGGCACATAGACCAACTCAGAAGGCGCCTCAGCAACCTCGCAAACAAGAATCCAGAGCCTCCAATCGAAGGGGAACCGTCTCATCCGCCGCCCAGCCACACCGCACCCAGCGACCAGTCTGCGCCAGCGGTCGTTCCGGTCAGCCCAAATTCGGACAACAGCGCCCAGAGAGTTGACCAACCTGATCCAACCCACGAGAGTTCGACCCCAGAAACCAACCCGGTGGTTCCCGAGGATGCCCAGTCCAGAGAGAGTGTTGGCGACACTATGCCAGCTCAACCGTCACAGTCTGATACCGAACAGACAGACAATGTTCCCGAGTTGCGCCGCTCCGGGCGCCAACACAAACCCCCCGTCTACCTCAAGGACTATGTGTGTTCGCATCTGGGGGGAAGGGGTGTTATGTCGTGAGGACTCAAGGAGTTCTCACTCAGGTCCACTCACTTTGTGTGGGCGATATTCCCCCATTCCCATTGGTTGGTTCTCCCCAGCAGCCAGCTATAAAAGCAGGCTGCGGGGTCCAACTGGTTGCTGATTGCTGCGAGCCAGTTCCAGGCGTGGCAAGCACGGTCAGCCCTTTATTTGTTAAATAAAGTACTGTTGCACTCATGCTCTGGTCAGCCTCTCATTGCTCAAACTTAACAGTGATGGTGAACCTATGGCACATGTGCCACAGGTGGCACACAGAGCCATTTGTGCCAGCACTTGAGCTGCAGGCAAACTTACCTCACTGCGCATGTGCAAGCCTCACAGCTGATTTTCAGTGGGTCTGAGGCCTTTTTCAGCTTCCCAAAGGCTTGAGGAAGGCTTCTGTAGGCTTCTGCAGGCTTTGCAGGCCGAAAACTAGCCCTTGTTTCATCACTTCCAGTTTTTCCAAAAATACCGGAAGTGATGAAACGGGGCTAGTTTTTGGCCTGCAAAGCCTGCAGAAGCCTTCCTCAAGCCTTTGGGAGGCCGAACAAGGCCTCAAACCTGCCAAAAATCAGCTGCGAGGCACAGTGCAGGTAAGGGGGCAGCCGTGGGAGGGTGAGTGGGGATTGCGCACGCATACGCATGGGGCATGGGGCATGGGGCATGGAGGGGCACACATTGCCTTCTGGATGCTGGCACGTGAGTGTGAGTGTGCAAGAGCACGCACAATTTTTTGCACAGGACCCCAAAAAGGTTAGCCATCACTGACCTGTCACCTGAGGGAACATGGGATGGAAAGCTCTGCAGCCTGCATAAGACAATGTCCACAGGGAGTGCCAGAGTTCTGTGGAACTCCACCATAGCCCTTTTCAGTCTTTTTGGATGCTATATTTGGCTGATAATTTATTATGCATAATGTCGTGGACATGGACACTTTAGGAACAATAAGATATTTAAAGAATAACTCTGACTTCTGCGCACACAATATGAATGGAGGCTGAATTTTTTCCTTTCTTTGTGCTCCTGCTCTGTCCTTTTTATCCCATCACAATGTTGTCCTTCATGTTGAAGGAGCACAACATGCACCTGCTCAGAAAAAAAAATTCAGAAAATGCATTTTTGGTCTCAGGAACCAAGTATTACAGGAATATCTCCTCTGTAGCCTGTAGAATTTTCCTCTGCAATATTTTTTGCCCCCATCCTGATCCTTTGTCATGGAATAGATGAAAAATGAAAATACCACTTGGCAGCACCTCTTCTGGTTCTTGAAGTTCTTTTTTAGTCTTTTGCTGTACAAACTGGCAAAATCATAAATCTCCACAGGAGTGAACAGGAACAAACAATTGTCTGCATTGCTATTCTGTCACATTCCTATTCTGAAGGGTACCATATTTCACAACACATTGGTTCTGACCAGTATGCTGTTCCTAACTATAGGATGCATCTATTTGCTACAACTTTTCCTTTTGTCCTATTCCAGAAAGCAGTTGTATCCCCTATGATCATTAAGTCTCTCATCTCTTGCTCAGCGTGGTTCTCTTGCTCATCATCAGCAAGGTTCTTTCTGTCTTATTACCTTTCTCTGGCCAAGAATAGCCAATAGCCGGTTCTGTTACTCTTCAGTGACCATTGTCAGTTTGCAATTGTTGTAAATAAATGCCAGGTTTTCATCAACAGGAAAGCAAACTTGTCATAAGCCTTGTGTTGTTAGAACTGCAGATATATGTCTTACCGTGTAATACATGTATGTATGGATGCACTGTCCAGTAAAAAGAAAATTTATTAGGAACTTTTCTCTTGATCTTTGCAAAACTGGCTGCCAAACTCCTGTTAACAGCCAAGATAACTTACTGTCTGACTCTGTGGCTTTTCTTATATGACTTATACTTAAGTATCAGCTGCTTGCTTTTCAGGAAGAAATAATTCAGTTTCCCGCAATGGACAGTCAAGAAGTTCTCAGAACATAATTTTCTAATTAGCACCTAATCAATTCCATGGATTGAAAGAATAGGTAGAGTACATAACTCATATGGTTATCCTCCTGTCAGGTCCCATAGATCCTTATTGGGATGCTGCTACTTTGGTGGGAGGGAGCCTGGGTGAATTCTTTAGTTTATAACCTCCTTCCTGGTCCCTATCTATCCTGTACTTCAGGGGTCCCCAACGACCAGGCCGTGGACCGGTACCGGTCCATGGAACATTTCCTACCAGACTACCGGTTTGCTGGGCGCCGCCATCTTGTTTGATGAGAAAGTGCTTCCGGGTGAACTTTTCCGGTTGGAAAGCGGCGTTTGGGTCCTGAAGGAATCCTCATGCCTTAGTTTCATCGAAGGGGGAGGCTTCAAACGAAACTAAGGCGCAAGGATTCTTTCAACACCCAAGGCAAGGCGAGCTGAGCGACCGTCTTGAAGCCATCCCGAAGCGAAGCCCATTGACAAAGGTACAAAGGAGGAGTTGAAGGTGGCGGGGAGAAGCGGGGGACGGCTGGCTGGCCAGTCGCTCGGCTCACCTTGCCTTGTCATGCGTGCTGATGCCGGTACCGGGCCGCGGATCATTTTATGATGCTGGTACCGGGCCGTGGCACAAAAAAGGTTGGGGGCCACTGCTGTACTTTGATTTACCTTCCTGGGAATGTAAGGGGAGAGGGCCATCTGTTTTGTCTCAGCTCCAGAGCCTCCAGCAAGAGATGACTAAGAACAGCTTCTTATCACCTTCTCAGCCAGCAATTCCCAAAACAACTTCATACCTGTGGATTGGCTTATTCAACACCAGATTGAGGGGAGGTGTTTCTAACTGCCATAACCTGTTAACTGAATTGCACAGGAATCCTCAGATCCTGCTTCCTTTTGTCTTGCAATCTCTTTCCTTCAATAACAGGCTCTTTTTGAAATGCTAATTGTTTCAAGAGTTCTCCTTTCTTGAGCAGAGAGGCGATTGATTCTGGTGAGTTCTGCTTATAGGGTAATCAAACTGCAGATCTTGTTCACCTGATGACATTGAGAAAATACCAGCACTGAAAGTTTTTCAGCATTGAGAAAATTTTCGTTACATAGGCTGAACTTTTTTTTCAGCTGACTGCATAGTTCTTTTTACCATTAACAGAGTATACTTACACAGACATAATTACAAAATGAATTACATACAGATCTGATTGCATGAATGTTCTTTTCTTTTCCTTTCTCTAATGAATGAAGTGCAATTCTCTTTGCAAGGGCGTTTTTCTTCCTTTCTTTTTTCTTACTCCATATTTATAAGGATTTATAAGAATTCCAAGTCTTTACCAACTAAATAATCATGAATGAATTGAATATGGTTTTAAAAAATATATTGAATGATCCTGAGACAACCGAGTGAACATTTTAAAATGTTTACGACTATTATAAAATTTTAAAACCGGATTGAAAATTTTTATTATCTAGTTTGTAAATTGCCTGAACTGCAATTATCATTCTACCTTCTTTTGTGGATTACAAATAGACAGAGACTGCAAAAAATGTACAATATTTTAAAATTTCTAATACTTTTAAATATTTTGTGGAAAAAACCAAAGATACAGGTATGATTAGATGAAACATGGCTCAAAAACTGTAACAATGAGAGGGACCTTGGAGTCCTAGTGAACGATCACTGAAACACAAGCCAGCAGTGTGCAGCAGAAGCCAAAAAACTAATACAATCCTTGGATGTATAAACAGAAGCATAAAATCAAAATCACATGAAGTATTAGTATTGCTTTATGAAGCTTTGGTAGGACTACACTTGGAATACTGAATCCAGTTTTGTTATATTACAAAAAAGATGCTGAGACTTTGGAAAAAGTGCAAAGAAAAGCAACTAAGATGATGAAAGTCCCGCAGACTAAAATATATGAAAAATGGTTGCAGGATTTGGGTTTGGCTAGTCTAGAGAAAAGGATGGGGGAGGGGGCATGATAGCAGATAGATGGACAAATAGATCGAATTTGAGAGGCTGCCACAAAGCGGGGGTGTCAACTGATTTTCCAAAGCACCAAAGTGCAGGAAGGGAAACAATGGCTGGAAACTACCCAAGGAGAAAAGCAACGTGGAATTAAGGAGAAACTTCCTAACAGTGAGGACAATTAAAGAGTGAAACGGCTTTATTTATTTATTTATTTATTTTGTCAAGCAATTATAAGATAATAGGTATAAGTATAAACATGGTTATGAATACATGAAATGGATACTTACAAGAAAAATAAAAGAAAGAATAGGACAAGGGACGGTAGGTACGATTGGTGTGCTTATGCAAGCCCTCTACAGACCTCTTAGGAAAGGGGTGAGGTGTATCGTAGACAGTCTAAGATTAAAGTTTTTGAGGTTTGGGGAAGAAACCACAGAGACAAGTAGAGTATTCCAAACATTGACCACTCTGTTGCTGAAGTTGTATTTCCTGCAATCAAGTTTGGTGCGGTTTATCTTGCATTTGTATCTATTGTGTGCTCTTGTATTGTTATGATTGAAGCTGAAGTATTCATCTGCAGGTAGGTCATTGCAATGTATGATTTTATACACTATACTTAGATCAGACCGAAGGTGGCATAGTTCCAGGTTTTCTAGGTCTAGAATTTCAAGTCTAGTGGCATAAGGTGTTCTGCAACGATTAGAGGAGCGGAGAACTTTTCTTGTGAAATATTTCTGGACTTTCTCAGCTGTGTTAATATCAGATACATAATGTGGGTTCCAGACTGATGAGCTGTATTCGAGTATTGGTCTTTGTATGCTCTAGTTAGTAGTGTGATATTACCAGAGAAAAAACTATGTAGGATTAGGTTAACAACTCTTAATGCCTTTTTGGCTATGTAGTTACAGTGGGCTCTAGCACTTAGATCATTAGAGATGAGAACTCCAAGGTCCTTGACGGAGTTTGGATCATCAACAAGGTCTTGACTCTTCAGCTTATATTTTATTTTCTGATATTTTTTTTGCCAATATGTAAGACAAGGCATTTATTTGTTGAGATTAGAAGTTGTCATTTGTTTGACCATTCTGATGCATAGTCAAGGTCTTTTTGGAGGGTAGCAGTATTGTCTGTGGTGTTGAATAGCTTTACATCATCAGTGAAGAGAACACAGTTGCTCTTAATATGAATATCAAGCTTGTCTTCAAAAGTTGTGTATGCTTCATTACTGGAAGTTTTTAAGAAGAGATTGGGCAGTCATTTGTCTGAAATGGCATAGGATCTCCTATTTGAGCAGGGGATAGACTAGAAGACTTCCAAGGTCCCTTCCAGCTCTATTCTGATTTTGATTCTGTTGCACATTGTAAAAGAGAGGTAGAACTGGGAAAAAAAGCTGAAAATTGAAAATGGTTGAGTAAACACAGCAGTATAAAAGAAACTGGACAGACAGGAAACAAAAATAGGCATTTTAACTGAGAAAGTACAATTTACAATTCAAAATTAGCAATCCAAGGATGAATTTGGTTCATAGCAATAGCACTTAGACTTATATACTGCTTTATCATGCTTTACAGTAGTTTACAGAGTCAGCATATTGCCCCAACAATTTGGGTCCTCATTTTACCCACCTCAGAAGGATGGAAAGCTGAGTCAACCTTGAGCCTGGTGGGATTTGAACTGCCAAATTGTAGGCAGCTGGCTGCAGAAGTAGCTTGAAATACTGCACTTTAACTCTTGTGCCACAGAGACTCCTAGGATAAACTACTTTACTTTACTGTCATTGCACCTTGTACAATGAAATCAAACAGCATCTTCAGTGCACATCATGACCATGACCATGAAAATAAACACAAACACACATCTTTCACCCTCCACACATTGACCCAGAAAACCCCCGACACCACACCAATGCTGCACTATACAGCAGAATTCAAAAGAGCTATTGCCCTGGGACAGAAGCTGCTTTATTATTTTCATCACTATTAATTTTCGGATTGAGTATTAACATCACTGTGCTGTCCAGCCAGTGTATGGGAATTGGATAGTTAGGTAGCAATTGTGAGCTGTCCCCTTACCCCATCATGGTAAATGTAGTTAAGGTATCCTGGGAAATGTAGTCCATATCATGTGACCACATCTGTAATCCTGTTTGGTCTCTAAATTGACCCTCGAGGGGTTGGGGGAGGTTTTCCTCACTCTTGGCTGAATTCATAGACTTGTGGTAACTCTTCTACTTCTATCGCTACAACATGAGGGAAAAAGGATAGAAGATAAATCATTTTTTTACAAAACATCCATAACAAAGTACTTTTATTGGTTCATCAGGTATCCTCATCTCACATTTATGATGAAGTTCTTCTTTAATAACCAATCCTTTGCATATCTGTCTTGTAGGTAAAAAGATGATTTATCTTCTATCCTTTTTCCCTCATGTTGTAGCAATAGAAGTAGAAGAGTTACCACGAGTCCATGAGTTCAGCCAAGAGTGAGGAAACCCCCCCAACCCCTCGAGGGTTAATTTAGAGACCAATCAGGATTACAGATGTGGTCATGTGATATGGACTACATTTCCCAGGATACCTTAACTACATTTACCATGATGCATTCCCTTAAGGGCACAGCTCATAATTGCTACCTAACTATCCAATTCCCATACACTGGCTGGACAGCACAATCACCACTGTTTGGATTTGAAAGTAACATCACTATTAATTTTGTATTCAGAAGTTCTAACATCAATACAGATAGCAATAGCACTTAGACTTATATACTGTTTCATAGTGCTTTGCAGCCCTAAGCTGGAAGGCTGACTCAACCTTGAGTCGCTCAGAATCAAACTCCTGGAGTGAACAGTGTTAGCCGGCAGTATTGCATTCTAACCACTGTGCTACCATGGCTATACTATATATAGTAACATATTCTGCATCATTTTAATGTTTTTGGGTTTTTTTTAAAAAGCCCTACAATTTGAATAAAGAAAATATTGTTCATGTAAATTTGCAGGGCCTTAGGCAGGTTTTTATGCTGTTCCAGCTGCCATCCAAAATGCTAATCACTTGCTAGGTCTTTTATTGTTATGTTGATTTTTCCAAGGATTCATGGCCATAGAACAAACAAGAAATGTCTTAATTTAGACAATCCACATAGTTTATTTTTCAAAGACCTATTTGCATTATTTTAAATACTTTCTTTTGTGGGAAATAACCTTGTTAGTTAGAGGCAGGGAGGGGGAATGAGAAATGTAATTTCTTTCTCTAGGATAATTTAAATTTTCTTTTCTTAGAAAAACAAAACATTCTATTTTTTGTTTGATAATGCAGATAGTCATTGTTTAGCAACCACACTTGGGACTGGCAACTTGTCATCAAACAAGTGATTGCTAGGGGAGAAATAGAAAAATTATATTTTTCTTTTCCCCATTCCATCACTTTTTGAAATGTTCATGGCAGGGCTGGAATAGCCACCTTGAAACTGATATGTCTAATCAGTTTCTCATCTCCTGCTTTTGTTACAATGGTGGTATTCAGCAGGTTCTGACCAGTTCTGGAGAATTGGTAGCGGAAATTTTGAGTAGTTCGGAGAACCGGCAAATCCCACCTCTGACTGGAGATCTTACAGTATCCTTCCCCTGCCACGCCCACCAAGCCACGCCCACAGAACCAGTAGTAAAAAAAATTGAATCTCACCACTGTTTTGTTTGCTTCCTAACCATTCTCCCAAATGGCCATCCCAGTGCTGGGATAATTAGCAAGAATTAGTGTTTGTATTTGCATTTATTGAAGAGGAAGGGATTATAAGACAGTAAGTAAGCACTACACTGGGGAACGCATAAAAAGCAATGCCCTTGTCACTGCAGCAGTGAATGCATTGGACAAACAGTCCAGTTTTTTCCTCATTGTGTGCCTGCTCACCTCTTCTAATTCCTTCCTCTCCAATCTTTTTGCACTGCAAGCAGGGGAGGGGGGAACAAAAAGTCAAGCAGATAATGTGTACTGGCGGTAATGGTGATCACATGACCGGATGTATCAAAGGTTGCAAATGTGGATGGATATTGGTCATAAATGTTGCTTTCAGAACCTTTGTAACTAATCACTGAAGCTTTCAGAAAATAAATACATGAATGAAGCAGTACTATTAGCTTCCTGCTTCAATACTAACTATAATAGGAGCTGTTTACAAGTTGCTCTTATTTAAAGTCCTCGTTTTAAAAGCATCTCCACAATTCTGTATATACTTCATTAAGGGAAACACCACCAAGAGTGTCAGATCTGTAATCATACTGCTTCAGCCCTGCTTTGCTTTGATGGCAGCCTGCCATAAAGCATGGGAGCGGGGATGGGAGGATATAGGGAGGGGTGATGTCAGGGACCAGAAGTGCCAACCAGAAATAATGGTTGAATCATCCAAGGACACTGGCCTGAGAACAGAACGCAAATGCATGCCAAAGAGGTGCTAAATCTCAGAATTGTTATCAAAACACCTAATCTGAACCTAATTGGATACTACCAAGATGACCAAGGAGGGAGGGCCTGGAAGAAGGGTAAATTACTGAGTTTGCATGGCAATCCTCAGATCTCTCTTTCCTTACACTGTAACCACTTGGTTTTAGTAAAAGTATACCTTTCGCTACAAATGGAGTGGGGTGTGTTTCTTTCCTAAATGCCCAAGCTGGGGTAAACCTGACAAAAAGTCTGTATTAGTGCACACTATCTTTCTAGGCTAATATGCATATAATTTTGTAGGGTCCCCTTAAGACTAGACCAGGGCTGTCAAACTCAGGTTGTCACAGCATCATCATGTGACGTATCATGGCTTTTTTCCTCTTTACTACACTGGGCGTAGCTGTGGCCAGCATGTGACACATTCAGCCTGCAGACTGTGAGTTTGACAGCCCTGGTCTAGACCTTTCTTTTTCATTAAATGCCTTAAAATTTTGCCGATACATTAGCAAGATGTCACATCATATAATCGGCAGAGACTGCCTTGAGGATCAGAGTGATTCTAACAGCTAAAATATATATTAGAAAAGTTTAATTAAAGAACGATCCAACAATGAGTGATTCAATCTGCAATATAGTGGCCTTTGTGCAATATAATCACTACCGGGGAGTGTTTTTCTATCAATAATTACATAGCATACATTATATTTGACATCTATATATTACAAAATTTACATGCTTTATCTGAAAAATTCAGGAAAGGAAAGTATTGTTTAAATTTGAACTTATTTATATTTATCATACAATTACTATGATCAGTTTTGAATGACTACAAAGCAACATTTTTTTTTCTTCTTCCATTCAATTGTGTCCAATGCTTAGAAACCGCCTAAACCAGTGATGGCAAATCTTTTTGTTGTTGTGTGCCGAAAGCGCACATGCATGCTGGCACCCACAATGCAATGCGCCCCACCATCCTGCACATGCATGCGCAATACCCCCACCCCACCCCCTTACCTGCACTGTGCATGCATACACCTCCCAGCTGAGTTTTGGCCCGTTTGAGGCTGTTTTCATCCTCCTGGAAGCTTCTGCAGCCTCGGGAGGCTGAAAAATGGGCCTTCCGGAAATACCGGAAGTGCCCGTTTTCAGCCTATGGAGGATCTCTGGAGTCCGGGGGAGGCCATTTTCACTCTCCCAGAGGCTCGAGTGAAGCCCCTGGAGCCTGAAAATGGGCCCATTTCGGCACTTCTGGTATTTCCAGAAGGCTCATTTTTCAGCCTTCAGAGGACTGAAAATGCATGCGCAATGCAGATAAGTTTGTCTGGTGCTTGCATGCCTGCACAAATGGCTCTATGTGCTACCTTTTTTGGGAGCAGTTTGCCATTAAACCTTTCCAATTGACTTTGTGCCTAAACCAGAGCCCACCATCGCCTGGTTTCTAACCTGATGCCCTGACCACTACATCAAACTGGCATCTAAAGCAACATTAATGACATTCAAAATAACTGATTCAAACTAAAATATGCCTTAGAAAATTACCTACGGATCAAGGGTGGAGTTCAGAGGTGGTATTCAGCAGGTTCTGACCAGTTCTGGAGAACCGGTAGCAGAAGTTTTGAGTAGTTTGGAGAACCAGCAAATACCACCTCTGACTGGAGATTTTACAGTATCCTTCCCTTGCCATGCCCACCAAGCCATGCCCACAGAACTGGTAGTAAAAATTTTTAAATCCCACCACTGATGGAGACACACACACACACAAACACACATTAATAGCATATACAGAAATTTCTATAATAGCCATCTGAAAACTATTACTAATCCTGTTAAATCCTGAAATGTCTCAAAATCTCATGAGTAAAGCTTCCTTAAAAAGATTAGCAACCATAAATCCAGGCAAGGGTTGTGAAGGGTTCAACTCTCAGCCAAAATGAGGGACTATAGAAAGCAGTCTGGCTTGTCCTTGCCAGAACACTTAAGAACAAATGTTCCTATGAAACTTTCAGTTTCTCTATGTAACATGCCATGTAACTAGCTCCTTCAAGAATTGGTCAAGTCTTTAAAATGGATGCCGAAAAGAGTTCGTGAAAATAGAACATTTGAAAATAACCATCCTAGTTTGCTTTGGGCTCAAAAACCCGAATCTTTATTTGAATACACTTTTCTAATTCAGATTCATGACAGAATATTTAGCATCATGTGATTCTGCATTAATGCATCTGTCAAAATGTAATAGAATCTGCTAAATAATTATTGGAATTTTTTAACTCAAATGTTTATGAATCAGACTTACTGTTGAACTGAAAAAGAAAGATTATGTCTATAAAAGCAGTGCCAGTATTTGCAAGATACAATAGCCTAGTTTACACATTAATAAAAATAATCACAAAAGATTTCCAATTAATCCCCACCATAGATGACATTGCTACAAAATATGTTATCCTCCTGCAATTATATATTCAGAAAAAGATTGTAAAACTTCTGAAGGAAACAATGATAAATCTGGTTCAGAATTCTTTACTACAAAAAGCATATTTTTTGGACTATAAGACTCTCTGGACTATAAGATGCTTTAGAGGAGGAAAAAAAAATATCTACCTCTGCTTCCCAGCATCCATCTGGTATTCATCTGGCTAGTGTCCTTGCAGCAAACAGCAAATAGCCTGGTCAGCTTCAGCACATTATTGCAGCCCCAGTACATGGCTTGTCAGGGCTCCCCTCCACTGCACCCACCACTGGTCGGTCAGCTGAGCTGAGCTGCTGCTGCCACCAGGGAACACCGGAGCCTTCGCTGCCGAGCAGCTGATTGATGATTGGATTTGCCTCCCAGGATACTGCAGATCAGCTGTTCTAGGTGGCAGAGATCACCATGGCTCATTCAACATGGCCCGTTTGTTGCAGCCCATTTGCTGTGGCCTATTTGCCATGGACGGTTTGCCATAGCACATTCACTGTGGCCTGTTCGCCACCTGTTTGCCATCACCTGTTCACTGTTGTCTGTTCGCCACCAATTGCCGGTGAATGGGCAGCAGCAGTGGTGATAGGAGGTGGAAATCCCTGCCACCTAGAACAGCTAATCAGTGCTGCATCAAACCCACCCCTCTGTCCCTGCCAACAAACTGCCCCCCCCCCCTAGAATGGCAACATCTCTAGGAGGACCTTATAGGACCCTCTTGGAACTGGCATGGCTTCAGAAATTGAACCCCTATGTTAACTGGTGAAAGAGACTGTTAAAAATCCAGCGGTGGGAGCCTGATAGAGGAAAAGCTTTTCCACAGAAGGCTAGCAGCAAAGCCACTTGCAGTGTAATGAAACTGGCTGTAGTGGCACAAAACCAACCAAATCAGGACCCAAAATTCCCCAAAGAATATTGGGACCTAGGGCACATGTTTAGTGAAAAGGGATCGATGTGTTCTTGCCACACTGGTCAACAGACTGCACCATTGAGATCCATCCTTGGAACTGAGCTACCAAAACCTAAACTGTACTCTATGACCCCCTGGGAGCTGGAAGAACTTGTGCATTCATAGACAAGAATCTGCAATGCAGGTTCATCCAGCCAGCCAGGCCCCAGGTAGCCACCCCAGTGTTATTACCAGAGAAAAAAGATAGCTGTCCCTGTTTGTCTGTGGATTACCACAGGCTTAATGCAGTCTGTTTGGAAAATATGTATCTCTTGCCATTTAGGAAGGACATGTTAGCCCACATAACCAAGGGAAATATTTTTATGAAAGTGGACTTGTGCAAATCATATTACCATGTCAGGATTAAGGAAGAGGATGAGTAGAAAATGGCCTTCAACTGTCCTCTGCGGTGCTTCCAGTTCAGAGTGCTTCCTTTTGGATTACAAGGGGCCTCTGCTGTGTTCATGCAGCTGATAAATGAAATCCTGCATGAATTGCTATACAAGGGGGTGCTGGTGTATTTAAATGACATTCTGATCTACACCAAAACAAGAGACAAACATGTTAAGCTCATGCGAGCAGTGCTAAAGAATTGTGGGTGGCTCAGCTGTATGCTAAATTCTCAAAATGTGATCAGGACAAAAATCAAATACTTAGGATACCAGATCTCACACAAGGGTGTAGAAATAGACCCAGAAAAGATTAAGGGGATACTAGAATGTTCCCCCCTGACACAAGAAAACAGTTTCAAAGCTTCCTGGGGTTTGCAAACTTTTACTGGCAGTTTATTACCTCTTTTGCACAAATTGCCCTATCTATCATGAATTTACTAAAGATGAAAAGGGAGGGAAAGCCCAAACCTAGCCAACCCTTGAGATGGATTATGGAATACCAGGCAGCATTTGAGAAATTTAAGTGGCTGTTCACAGTAATACCTGTGCTAAGACACCCAAACCGAGATGCCCCATTTGTGGATGCTAGTGACATAGCTGTACGGGCTATATTGGATGCTGGTGGATGCTATTGGATAAGTGGATGCTAGTGACATAGCTGTAGGGGCTGTATTGTTACAAGAACATCCCCCACCCGTGTTCCTACACCTCTAAAAAAATTAACTGATACAGACCAGGGGTGGGCAGTCTGGGAGAGTTTGGTGGGCGTTACTAATCTGATGGCATTTTCTGAAGGGGTCTAAACACTCATTTGAAGTCTTAACAGAGCACAAGAAGCCTTACAAATTCTGTGGAAGTTATTCCTAAGTAAGCCTTAGGTTTTTTTTTCCCCCTTAGGGGGTTTTCCCCAGAAGGGAAATTTTTTCTAGTGGATGCCATATCCAGACTACCTCAATACAACAATGCCAGACCCAAAATAATCAAACCAGTCATTCTGTCAAACCAATTGGCAGCAGCAGTAATCATGAGGGGTCACGGGGGAGCTGAACAAGACATTCCTGGTGAAATGCTAGACAAACTGAAAGCCTCCTTAAAAGATGACGAATAGCAGATGGCCCATAAAGAACAGTTCACCATCAGGGATGGACTGGCCTGCATAGGGACAAAGTTATTTGTCCTGCCCCCTCACAATGACCTATGATCCTACAAAATTGCTACAATTCAAAAGTAGCAAGGCATTTCAGCTTTGCAAAAACCCTACATTTAGTCCCTCAAAAATGGCATTGAAAGCTATCCCAGTCTGTGCTTCAGACAAAAGATGGCCAGTGAAACCTATGGGGCTACTACAATCAATAGCAAACCCTCATGCACCTTGGAAGGAGAGCTCTATGGACTTTATAGTGGAACTACCTGAGAGTGTAGAGAACACCATGATTTGGGTGTTTACAGACATATTCTCAGAACAAATCCATTTCATTCCATGCCCAAAGAGCCCATTGGCCCTCACCATGGCCAAACTATTTGTACAACATGATTATAGGCTTCTGTCAGCTCTGGGATTTCACAGCTGCCAAAGGAATGGTGTGTGAAGAATGAAGGGGGTGAGGGGGTTGAGAGTTCAAGGTTATTTAGTATGCCACATTAGAAATTTCAACTGCAAGTAATTGGTTCTCGTGGTTAATGAAGTGTAGTAAGTGGGAGGAGATAGGCTGGAAGTTGTGAGATGCTCTGGGAATGAATTTCAGTTTTGGAAATTAATAGACGTAACCAGTGTTCTTCCTAATAAATCAATTAGAGATTATGCCTGTCTCAGAGTTATTGATTACAATGGACAATTTCTGGATGCTTCATGATATCCCTGATCATATCATCTCAGACTGGAGATTCACTTTGTGATTTTGGCATAATTTTTTAAAATTGCCAATAGGATAACTTGACTGATCTTTTGCCATTTTTAGAGGTGGCATATAAAAACTTGGTGCATATCACCACTGGTTTTACTCCTTTTAAGGTAGCCTTGGGTCAGGACTTGGTTGCAATCTCCAAGCTACCCTTGGAAACCCCCAAAATCCATTGTTACTAGAGTGGATCCAACCATTGCAAAACACGTGGCCAGAAGCTTACGAACATTAGACTGGTAAAAAGCAAGGCAATGAAATTTAAAGTGGGCGACAGAGTATACTTTTCTACAAAATACATACAGTCTACCCAACAATCCCCCCAACAAAAAAATTGGGCCCTAAGTACATAGTCCATTCCCTATCAGCAAAATTATCAACCCAATCACAGTTCAACTAGAACTGCCAAAGAACCTGAAAAGAATCCACCCTGTGTTACACTGTAGTTTGCTAAAACCAGAAATCACATCCCCCTTCTTCATCCTTCCACACCACGCCTTCCCATTTTTATAGAATGGGAGCAACACTTTGAGATCAAAGAGATTTTGGATTCCTGAAAACACAAAGGCAAAGTACAGTACTTAATTGTGTGGAAACATTTCCCATCTCACAATCTGAGTGAGTTGATGGACACCATTTTTGAGTTGCCAAACTGCTGTGTTTTTTCCACCAAACCCTAATTGCCCAATCCTGTTTGAGAGCTTACTTAAATCTTCCTTTTCCCACCCCAAGGGCTAACATGTTTGAAAAGGAGGGCTGAATGTCAGCTGCCTACCTACAAGAATATTGTGGGAAAACTGGGGAGTATGGACAGTAACAGAAACCAGAGGTGGCAAACTGAGACATCTTACTGCCTTCAAGGATTCCAGCCCTGGGAAAGGAACTTACAACAGCTCAAGGCACTGGTTCCCAAAACTTTGGGACAGGACCCGATTGGACTACTCTCACGGGGGGAGGGGTTTGGACATTGGGGATGATTTCACTATATGATTTTTGTGTGGTTTTTTTTTCCAGAGCTTGCTTTGCTCATGCTCACTCAGTGTCTTTAGTAAAAGTACCTTTTTTCTAATACCTATGGAGTCAAGGGTTGTTCTTTCCTAGGGAGCAGGCTGTGGCCAGTCTGAACGGAATGGAATGGAATGAAACAGAATACTTTATTAGCCAAGTGAACACAAAGAATTTTATCTCCTTTAACATTATGATCAGATGTGATACACATATATTTTACATTACAGGTAGTCTTTGCTTATTGACAACTCATTCCACAATTATTTGAACTTGGGATGGTGTTGAACAAGTGGTACTTACAACTGGTCCTCAAAGTTGTAGCTATCACAATGTCCTTCCTTTAAAAAACAAACAAACACCCCCTAAGCTTAATTATAATCAATGGCCAATTTGGCATGCACTTCACTGATATCAATCTGATCACATAATGATTTGAGTCAATCATTACCTATCATCCTCAGTTGTCTCACAGGACTGTAGGGAAACTCAGAACTCACATTGCTGTAGGGAAAGACAGGAGGAGGGCATATTATATATGCTACCAAGGAAATAATACATTTAGCAAATAAAGTGAATTGGCTTGAGATACTGAAGAATCTTTCAGTACGATCAGCAATTGGCTAGCTTAGGCTGGATAGATTGGCTTATTTCTATATAACTAAAGTTTATTTCTGTATACAAAAATGCAAGCCTATATTTCAGTCAGAGGCCATTTCCAGAGAATCAACCTTACAAGTACAACCTTACAATTGTGTCTTTGGAGGGCACAATTAAACTGCAATAAGGATTGGGCAGATTAGACATATTTATATGTCTGAAACTGTTGATTCCACAGGTAAAAATCATCTTCCTCTGTCAACAACTATGGACAAAGAACTGTGAACCAATCAGAGCTTGTTTTGCACCAAAATCCCTTCCTTCTTGTAAAACAAAAGTGAACAATGTTTATACTGTTAGACAGTTTCCAATAACATTGTCTTTATCTTTTGCCTTTTAAAGAAAACTCTTTAAACTGTAGTTTTCTCTCATAACTGTAGTTTTATGTTTTTGTAGGACAAATGTTGGTATCCTGCCTTGTGTTGGGTAAAACATTCCAATAGTACAAACTCTTATGAAATTATTTTTCAAAACTAGGTTTTAATGCTTCACTTTAACAGATTGATGTTTTTCTGTACCAATTAATTACTTAATTGGCATCTTAACAGAAAAATAGGTTCTGAGAACCCTGTTCTTTGTGCAAAAGCCTTTTATAATGGCTAATTAAACAGTGTAGAAAGACCTGATTATACTGCTAAGTATTTCCCAATCTTAGGGAAAGATAACACTCGCTACAATCTATGCAATAGAAACAGAAATTGTCAGGGGTTTGGCTATTTATCGAAGAAAACTGCTGGCATGAACAATTGATAAACATAATCTATACTTTTATGCTCTCCTATATTTAGTATCTAAAGACAATTAAATAGAGGATATTAAATTTGGGATAATATAAGATTGTACAGTGAAATCATCCTGTGCCAAAACTGGACAAATCAATGCATTAATTACAAAATTTCCAAACATATTTCTAGCTGGCTATTTGACTGAAACCATCATGCTCAAAACCAAACAGCCTACAGCATATAGTTTGCAGCACCTAGATAATTTTGGCTGCATGCATGGTTGGGAAGACAGCTGTGGCATACCCCTTGCTTCCTGCTCCCAAATTGTTGCATAAGTATAGGAACCAGTGTTCAAAATATATTTTTCATTAAGTGTTTTCCAAAGTTTATTAAAGAAGTTCACAATGTTTGTTGCATTGAGAAATATGGAGTTCTGATAAACCTAGCAGGAGCAGTGACTTCTGCAGAAAGACTCAAGTTGTAGGGGCATATGTAACTTTTAATTCCAAACATGTGTAAATGATATAATGTTTTTGAGTTGTAGGTTTTTTGTTTTTTCTTAGAAATTGATAATGTAAGAGTGGTCCTACAACAGACTTGCAGAACAAATCCACTTTCAGGATGTTTATAAAGATTCATTTAGATAGAACAAGTTAGTGCTGAGGTGTTGTCACAGGCATGGGGGGACCAAATTCTAGCCTGGTTTAGGTGTAAAACTCAGCTGGGTGCTCTTGGGCCACTCATTCTGTCTCAGCTCTAAGAAGCAAGCAATGGCAAAATACTTCTGCAAAACCTTTCCAAGGAAATGGTATAACTTGTTAAGACTGACTTGAGGAGGGATGGAGGGGAATAAATCAAGTCATATTTGAGGAGAGGATCTAGGCCAAATCTCATATACATGAATTATACATTACCTAATTTGCAAATACGCACTGCCCTGTGCCAATTCTGGATACTTCTTGGCAAAGCAACTTAATTAAAATAGTGAGATTTTGAATAGTGGAGTAATCTGCAGTTAATGCAGAATATATAAAACAACTTCTCTGAGGAATAGCGAACACATATTGAATTTTCTAAGGTGGGGAAAATCAGTAACTAACATCGTTTGTAGATTGGGTCAGGAGCATCTAGAATACTAAGCATTTTGATAATTAGTTCAGCCTTCGCATCTAACAAGGATAAACTAAGGTGCCCTAGAATCATGTTGCTAAGGTCAGTGTTTGCCACTCTGTGCAAGTGCTACATATCTGACAAAGTGCACTGGATGCATTTATATACATGATGTGTTTGTGAGAGATTTGTGAGCAAGAAGTTACAAAAGATTCAGAGTCTGGTTGCTAGAACTGCAATTTGAAATGCTTAGTTTTGCTGAGAAATAATTGCAATGGTGTCCTGTCACTGGTGTCAATCATATTGGAGAGGGAGAACAATGTGCAATATAAATTGGAAATGTTATTGCCAAGGAAAATTTAATGTCTGGAGGACCTCAGTGTTTGAAAATCCAGTGACCACAATGAATTGGCTAAAGAGATGACAGTATGAAATGGGAGTTGACTTCTGAAGGTTTCATATAAACTGCTCTTTTGAAAAAATGTTGATATAGATACATATAAAGTTGTGTCAGGACAGATGGAGGGGGATCCTTCATGAGATTGCAAAGTCTGAGTGGCAAAAATGAAAATGGAAAGTTGTGAGAGACATAAAGTGGAGATTAGGATGCTTAATAGAGCAGGAAGTCATGCATCAAGGTGGAATTGCTGCTCTGGACTTGGGAAACATTGATGATTTTCAGTTAAATTTAGTTAATTTTTTTTCTTCAGAGGAAGAATAATGGTTGCATAAACCAGACTGGCAAGGTAAATACTTCCAGTTTTGGACAACACATTGCTGCTAGTGGTTATAGATTTAGGGAGGAAAATGCAGAACCTTTTGGGTGGATATCCAAGGCTATTACAGAATGATTGGAGCCTCTGTATTTCGAGATGACCATTATTTTGTCTCAGAGGTATGACAAAGACATCCAAACATTGACAGCATTGACTTTTTTCAGATTGCAAAAGATCATTTGAGGATAATGATACTGTCAGGTCTATCATCTTTGGCTTGGCATCTTGCTGACAGCCTCCTATCAAAGTACAGAGGGTGTGTGTGTGACAGTTTGACAAAACCTAGGGAAGCATAGAACCTTTTTGTGCCAGTGCTTAAGGCTACACACCCTGAAATTGGAATGTGAACTACCCCAAACATCTCAGCATTCTCAAAACACCTACAGTTGTGCTCGTAAGTTTACATATCCTGGCAGAATTTATGGTTTCTAGGCCATTTTTCAGAGAATATGAATGATAGCACAAACACTTTTCTTTCACTCATGGTTACTGGTTGGTTGAAGCCATTTATTATCAATCAACTGTGTTTACTCTTTTTAAAACATAATGGCAACAGAAACTACCCAAATGACCCTGGTCAAAGTTTACATACCCTGGTGATTTTGGCCTGATAACATGCACAAAGGTTGGCACAAAGGGGTTTGAATGGCTATTAAAGATAAGCATCCTCACTTGTGATCTGTTTGCTTGTAATTAGTGTGTGTGTGTGTATAAAAAGGTCAATGAGTTCCTGGACTTCTGACAACTCTTGCATCTAGTGCTGCACTGACATTTCTGGCTTCTGAGTCATGGGGAAAGCAAAAGAATTATCAAAGGATCTTTGGGAAAAGGTAGTTGAACTGTATAAAACAGGAAAGGCAGGGGTGGGATTCTACCGGTTCTGACCAGTTCTATAGAACCCCTTGTTAACTTTCTAAGCAGTTCAGAGAACCAGTAGTTAGAAGAAATCTCCTTTTGTTTTTTTCCACCCTTATTACATTCTTGGCAGACTGCCTAGACCTACTGTCTCCGAAGGTGGGTTTTTTTTTTCTTAAAGGGGAAGGGTTGTTTTAAGCTTTTTACGCTGCTGTTGGGAGGAAATACTCCCCTGCAAATACTTCTTTTTGGCTAGCTAGAAAGATGGACATTCAAACATGAGTTTACATACCCTTTCTGAGTTTTGGTCTAAAACTGGCTTTTGGTGAAGTTTATTTTGTGCTTGGTGATGTTTAATCCTGTGTTTATTGATGGGATAATTTTCCCTATTCAGTTTTGTTTGGAAGGAAAAAGATAAATCTCTGTTCCTGAAAAGAAACTGGTTTGAGAAATCTGCTAGTTCCTGTGTCTATTTGTTCTGGTAATTGGTTTAACAAGCAACAGCTATTGTTGTGATTTAATTATTTGTATTGTGTTTGAATTTTTTCCTGCCTCATGGTTTCTTTATCTATCTGGAGAGGGAGTCTTCCTTCACTGCCTTTAGTTGGTATCTGGCACTGTCTTTTTGGGATATACTTCCAAGAGGCAGGATGCAAGCTTGGCACTGATTTTTTTACTGCCTTTCGGGGGGGCATGTGACCTTTCCTTAAATCTGACCTTTCCTTAAAAATGGTTTCCTTAGGGTATCTTGTGAGATGAGTGAGATCAGCTGGTATCTTTAGGTGGTACAGATGGATCTAAGGATTGCTTCTCCTGGGTGTGCTCTTTCTGGAGAGCATAAATGACCTCTCTGCTAAAGGGTTTCGCTTTATGAGCAAGATTTGGCTTTTTATCATTGCATTTTAACTATTTTAATTCCTCAAGGTGCTCTGGCACCTTGCCTGATTTGTAACTCTGGCTTGCAGGTATTTTTAATCTAATGATTGGTATTTAGGGCAGCTCTTTCCAAGCAAAAAAGCTTTTTGTATTTTTGCACAGGTAATCCTTGACTTACAACAATTCATTTAGTGACCATTCAAAGTTACAATGGCATTGAAAAAAGTGACTTATGACTGTTTTTCACACTTATAACCGTTGCAGCATCCCCACTGTCATGAGAGGCCAGGCGAGGAGACACACCCCTTGATGTGAGTGATGTTGATTTGGCCAGGCCCATCCAGTCACATGACCACCAAGCCCACCCAGTCATATGATCACATCTACCAACTAAGCCACACCCACAGAACTGGTTGTTAAAAAAATTAAATCTCACCCTTGAGGAAAGGGATATAAAAAGATATCCAAGGAATTGAGGATGCCAATCAGCAGTGTTCAAACACTAATCAAGAAGTGGAAAATGGTCAGGTAGACCAACTAAACTATTCAGCCACACCTGCCAGGAAAATTGTTCGGGATGCAAAGAAAAATCCACAAATAACTTCAGGTGAAATACAGGACTCTCTGAAAACATGTGGTGTGGCTGTTTCAAGATGCACAATAAGGAGGCACTGGAAGAAAGATGGGCTGCATGGTCAAGTCACCAGAAGAAAGCCATTACTATGCAAATGCCACAAAGTATTCCGCTTACAATAGCCAAACAGCACAGAGACAAGCCTCAAACCTTCTGGCACAAAGTCATTTGGAGTGATGAGATCAAAACTGAGCTTTTTGGCCACTACCATAAATGCTGCATTTGGAGAGGAGTCAACAAGGCCTATGATGAAAAGTACACCATTCCTACTGTGAAACATGGAGGTGGATCGCTGATGTTTTGGGGATATGTGAGCTATAAAGGCACAGGAAATTTGGTCAGAATTGGTGGCAAGATGAATGCAATATGTTATCAAAAGATACTGGAGGAAAATTTGCATTCATCAGCCTGGAAGCTGCGCATGGGACATACTTGGACATTCCAACATGACAATGATCCTAAACACAAGGCCAAGTCGACCTGTCATTGGCTACAGAAGACTAAAATGAAGGTTCTGGAGTGGCCATCTCAGTCTCCTGACCTCAATATCATTGAGCCACTCTGGGGAGATCTCAAACATGCAGTTCATGCAAGACAGCCCAAGAATTTACAGGAACTGGAGGATTTTTGCCAGGAAGAATAGGCAGCTTTACCATCTGAGAAGATAAAGAGCCTCATGCGTACATACCACAAAAGACTTCAATCTGTCATTGATGTTAAAGGATGCAATACGCCGTGTTAAGAACTGGGGTATGTAAACTTTTGATCAGGGTCATTTGGATAGTTTCTGTTGTCATTATGATTTAAAAAGAGTAAACACAGTTGACTGATAATAAATGGCTTCAACCAACCAGTAACTGTTAAGTTTGAGCAATGAGAGGCTGAACCAGAGCATGAGTGCAACAGTACTTTATTTTACAAATAAAGGGCTGACCGTGCTTGCCAAGCCTGGAACTGGCTCGCAGCAATCAGCGACCAGTTGGACCCCGCAGCCTGCTTTTATAGCTGGCTGCTGGGGAGAACCAACCAATGGGAATGGGGGAATATCGCCCACACAAAGTGAGTGGACCTGAGTGAGAACTCCTTGAGTCCTCAGGACATAACACCCCTTCCCCCCAGATGCGAACACGCATAGTCCTTGAGGTAGACGGGGGGTTTGTGTTGGCACCCGGAGCGGCGCAACTCGGGAACATTGTCTGTCTGTTCGGTATCAGTCTGTGACGGTTGAGCTGGCGTAGTGTCGCCAACACTGTCTCTGGACTGGGCATCCTCGGGAACCACCGGGTTGGTTTCTGGGGTCGAGCTCTCGTGGGTTGGATCAGGTTGGTCAACTCTCTGGGCGCTGTTGTCCGAATTTGGGCTGACCGGGCGACCGCTGGCGCAGACTGGTCGCTGGGTGCGGTGTGGCTGGGCGGCGGATGAGGCGGTTCCCCTTCGATTGGAGGCTCTGGATTCTTGTTTGCGGGTTGCTGAGGCGCCTTCTGAGTTGGTCTATGTGCCTCCTCCAGGCGCGACCATCCTCCAGCCTGACTCTATACGATCTTGGCCCGGTGGCGGCGATGACCTCGCCCGGAATCCAAAGCGGGTCCCCAGCGAAATTCCTTGCGAATACCGGCTCCTGTAACATAAAATGTCTAACCCCGAAGTGGAAGCGAGGGGAGAGTCAGGGCAGTATTGTGGGTGCAGTCTATCTAATACAGTCCTCAGGCGCCGCCCATCAGAAGTTCCGCTGGGGACTTATTGGTGACTGCACAGGGGGTTGAGTGCTGGCTCATCAGGAACCGTGAGAGTTTGTGGTGCCAGTCATCTCTGCCAAACCTAGCGAGGGCCTCTTTGGTGGTCCTGACGGCCCTTTCAGCCAACCCATTACTTGCAGGGTGAAATGGGGCTGTGAAAATGTGGCGAATGCCAAGGTTGGCTGCAAAGCGGCTGAATTCTACTGATGCGAACTGTGGGCCATTATCGGAGACCAAGGAGTCGGGTAGTCCATGTGTAACGAACAGGCGCGTTAACACGTTGGTGATTGCTAGTGTGGTGGTCGTGGATAGCTGTGCCACGTCTATCCACTTGGAATAAGCGTCCACGACCACTAGGAACATCTTTCCATGCACGGGGCCAGCCAGATCGATATGGATTCTAGACCAAGGGCGCTGGCGCTCTCCCATCTGGTAGGGGTGGCGATGGGGGGAGCAGGACGGGATTCCTGGCAAATGCTGCAGGAACTTACCCAATTGACAATGTCCTCGTCTAGACCCGGCCACCACACGTAGCTGCGTGCCAACGCCTTCATTCTCACAATGCCGGGGTGTCCCTGGTGCACGCCTCCAGGACTCGGGTGCGTGGCGAGGTCAGAATGACCACTCGAGTGCCCCACAGAAGACAACCCTGCAAACTGGACAGCTCCTGCATGCGAGTCTTAAAGGGTGCGAATTTGTTATTAACGTTGCCTCCCGGCCACCCCCTCCTCACCCAGTCGAGCACCTGGGCGAGCGTTTGGTCTGCCTTGGTTTTGGCGGCGATGTCAAGGGCGGTGATGGGCAGGTCCAACTGTGTGATTTCAAAAATGGCATTGACAGGAGCTGGGTCTTCAGCCGGAGCGGGTAAGGGGCAGCGACTGAGCGCGTCAGCGTGGGATAGAGTTTTGCCGGGCGGTGGATAAGTTTGTATGAGTAGGCCGCTAGGAAAAGTGTCCACCGTGTCATCCGAGGGGAGAGGACTTGAGGTGTCTGTTTGTCGCCAGCCAGTAGGCCCAGAAGGGGCTTATGGTCGGTGACCAGTTCGAAGAAGTGGCCAAAAAGGAATTCGTGAAACTTTTTCACGGCTGCAACAGCTGCTAGGGCTTCCTTGTCGATTTGGCTGTAATTTCGCTCCGTGGCGAGAGCGTCCTGGAGAAAAAGCGATGGGGGCCTCGGTGCCATTGGAGAGTCGGTGACTAAGGACCGCCCCAATTCCAAAAGGGGATGCGTCTGCTGCCAGTACTAAAGGAAGGTGGGGGTCGAATTGGATGAGCACTGCCTCTGACGTAAGTAGTGATTTGACGGCGTTAAACGCCTGGTCTTCTTTGTGCCCCCAGTGCCACGGTGACTTTTTGTCTAGTAATCTGTGTAGGGGTTCGGCTACTGAGGCTTTATGGGGCAAGAAGGATGCATAAAAGTTTAGGAGCCCCAAGAAAGCTTGTAGCTCCGTTTTGGAGGTCGGTGTGGGAGCTTCGTGGATCGCCCTAACCTTGGACTCCAGGGGATGAATGCCAGAGGCGTCAATTTTATAACCCAGAAAGTCCACCTGTCTAGTGGCAATGGCGCATTTTTCTTTTTTTAACTTGAGGCCATGCTGTCTGAACCTCTCTAACACTGCTCGCACTCTCTGGAAGAGTTGGGGTCTGTCCCTGGCCGAGACCAAGATGTCGTCAAGTAGGGTACTACACCAGGAGGCCCTGTAAAATCCGCTCCATGAGGGACTGAAAAATACCCGGGGCAACACTTACGCCAAATTGGAGACGCTTGCATCGGAAGGCACCCCTGTGAGTGATGATGGTCTGAAGTTCCGCTGTTTGGTTATCAACAGGGAACTGTTGATATGCTTGAGACATGTCCAATTTAGCAAAAATACTGCCCGGTTCGAATGTGTGCAATAAGTGCTGAATGACGGGCACAGGGTAGGCGCTAACTTGTAAATATTTATTGATTGTTGTCTTGTAGTCCGAGCAAATTCTCAGGCTACCATCTTTTTTGAGGGTTGTGACAATGGGCGTCTCCCACTTGGCGAAATCTGTTGGCTCAATGACCCCTTGTTTTAGTAGTTTATCCAATTCAGCGTCTAGTTTTGGTCGAATAGCAAATGGAACTCTACGTGGTTTTAATCTGATTGGGACTGCCTGGGGGTCAACGGTGAGCGAGATGGGGTTCCATTATAACACCCCAGCTCTTCGCTGAACACATCTGCGTAGTCAGCGAATAAGGAGTCAGTGTCTGAGGTTGAGACAGCATGGACTCCTGTTAACCCTAGGCCGAGGTGGGAAACCAATCGAGCCCCAATAAGGTGGGTAGATTGCCGTTAACTACCACTAGAGGTAGGTGGCCTTTAAAAGCTCTAAAACTGACAAAGAACTTGCCTCTGCCGATCACGGGAATGGCCTTCCCCTGGTAGTCCTTCAGACCGAACTGGCATCTCTGAAGCCGGGTAGTTGATAGGCTGGGGTGGAGTCTCTTGAGGGTGTTCCACGAGATTATTGAGAGCGCTGACCCTGTGTCAACCTCCATGTGGCACGGTTTACCTTCTAGGGAAACGGAGAGAGAAATTTTACTAACAGTGTGGCCAGTACGCCTGGCAAGGTGGTGCGTGCGACAGTTTAATACTTGCCTCTGTGGTCCCGAGTGCGAGGACGGGGGTCTGTGTGCAGCGCTTTGGGGGCTTGGCAGACTCTCGCAATGTGCCCCCTCTTATGGCAGTTGTTGCAAACGGCTCCTTTAAACTTGCAGGTGGCCCTTTGATGTGATCCCCCACAGGCTAGGCACAGCGTGATGTGCTTGGGTAGACCGGTGTATTCTTGTTTGGCCCCTACCTGCGACCGTCTGTCATTGGTGAGGCGATGGACATCGTTCTCATCGTTTTGGGCTTCCTCCGCTTCCACCTCTTCGGAATGGACTGGGAACGATGCTAGCTTGGCACTTGGGCCCTGAATTTCGGTGGCTGAGTTCGTTGCTAGCTCGGCTGCTAGGGCCTCCTCTACCGCTTGCGCAAGGTTGAGGTCTTTTTTAGCTAGCAGTCGCCTCTGTAGGTTGAGATCCTTGACCCCACAAACTAATTGATCGAGGAGCATGTCCTCCAGGTATGTTCCAAACCCGCAGTGCAGGGCTGCTGTTCTGAGGGCGGCCATATATTGATTAATGGTCTCCTTACTTGATTGCTTCCTCATACGGAACGTGAACCTCCTGGCGATTTGTGAAGGTCTGGGAGCGTAGTGGTTAGTGAGGATCTCAAGCAACTCGGACCACGGAACGTTTTTTAATTCTCTCGGCGCTACGAGTGCTGCGGCGGTATCGTAAACGGTGGCTCCGCAGTAGATTAGGAAATAGGATTTTTTCCGATGCTCTCCCGCATCCGCCAGGCCGACCGCATCGATGTAATGATTGAAACGGTTCTTATACGATTCCCACTTCTCTTCGTCTGGTTTAAACGCGGGGAATACTGGGTTGGAACTCATGGTGCTGGAACGGCTGGGCTACCTGCGGAAAAAATCTCTCTGGGACTACGAGCGCTCGTGAGTAACTAGTGAAATCAGCTCTGGAGAGGTTTTTTGCTAACCTCTCTTTCTCTCTCTGGGTTACCACGTTGGCTGCTAGCCGTTGGAGGTGTCTAGATTTGCGCCAAAAAAAGTGGGCGTTAGTGACTCTCTACAGCGCTGTGCTGTGATTCCTACTGGCTCGAAATTCAAATGACACCCGTTTGAATTTCGCGCCAAATGCAGAGCGGCTGCGGCTCGCAGCGCTTCACTTTCCCCATAGCGGGGCTAACAAGCGGCTACAGACGCTTCTAACTTTTTGACTCAGACCGCTTTCTCTGGCTGCGGATCTGCGTTTGCTCTTTTTTGATCGCTCGTTTTGTTAGCTGACCGCTCTCTCTGGCTGCGGATCAGCGTTTCCCTTATCGCCAGCCGATCGCTCTCTCTGGGCTGCGGATCGGTGGCTAGTTATCAACCAATGGGAATGGGGGAATATCGCCCACACAAAGTGAGTGGACCTGAGTGAGAACTCCTTGAGTCCTCAGGACATAACAGTAACCATGAGTGAAAGAAAAGGTTTTGTATTATTCATATTCTCTGAAAAATGGCCAAGAAATCATAAATTCTGCCAGGGTATGTAAACTTATGAGCACAATTGTATATGGCTCTTCATTGGCTGAAAACAAATTGATCATAGGGGTAGGGTTGGGATGAGGGGAAAAAAATTTCACATGGAAAATTTAGTTCTAGCCTGACTTTACTGCAGCAAGCAGCCTTTAGTAAAAGAACTTATCACTTCACCCAAATAGAGTTAAAGGTCTTTCTTTCCTAAGGAACCCCCACTGAGGCAGGTCTGACATTAGGCCCATGAACAGAGCTGGCGCTGATGCTCCACTGGCTGTTTCAAGTGCAGGAAGGAGAGATACTAAGCTGAATATCAAGCTACATACCCAGCCCAGGGGACACACTTGGGACCCATCAAGAAGCTAGCAAAGCTGGCTCAAAGAACTCAACAGAAGGCTCTGGAGGAAGAAATGGAAGTTGTTGGGTTCACCCCATCCCCCAAGGTGATGAGAGAATTCCAACCATTTCAGCTGAAGGTCTGATGGAGAGTAATATTGACTCTGATGACAGCCCCTTGATAAGTTGCCCAGTGATCCCAGCAACTATCCTCTGTTGCTTCCATCCCTGGGGTGCAAGGGAAACCTAGTAGCCCTTCTAAATTCATGTTGGACCAGATGTCTGATCAACTCTGCCCTAATTGAGAAACTAGGTCTAAGACTCAAGCAGCTTAAAGTTCCTATGGGTTTTTTTTCCCCAGCTGGATGGCTCAGTACCAGGGGAGGGGAGACAATGTTCACTACTGAGTCAATAGAAATGAGAAAGGGGGCACACACAGAAACCTTGAGCTTTATTATGGCACCTGGGATGGAGAGATCCCTCATACTAGGCTTGATATGGGCTACTGAAGTGGAGCTGGATGTAACTCCCTATGTAACTGGAGGAGGAGGATGTTAAAGTTTTGGTGGGCCAGCCCAAAAGGGGAAATGAAAAGGAAACTTGAACTCCCTGCTCCTAAGTTGCTGTGGGCAAAGCCAAGAAGGGAGGTAGGGACTGCAATGAAGAAGTGCCCCAAAAGCAACTCCTGGATCCCTAAAGAATATTGGGACCTATGGGGTGTTTTTAGTGAAAGAGGCTCAGACATGCTTCCACTCTACCAGCCAACTGACTGCTCCATAGAGATCATACTGGGGCTAAATTGCCCAAACTCAAACTGTACTCAATGAGCCCTAGAGAATTAGAGGAACTGCAAGGGTTCATAGACAAAAAATTGAAGCATGGCTTCATATCACCCGCCAGACTTTATCAATTGATTAAAAAATTGATAAAAAAAAGACAGTGGCTGCTCCGGTGCTTTTCAAAGAAGGATGGGTCTTTTCATCTATGCATTGACTATCACGAGCTAAGTGCTGTTTGCATTGAAAACATCTACCCACTGCCCCTGATGAAGGACATGCTAGCCCATTTGGCCAAGGTGGGGCGGGTTACCAAGCTGGATTTGAGGGAGGTATATTACCAAGTTAGGTTTAAGGAAGGCGATGAGTGGAAAATGGCTTTTAATTGCCCCTTGGGTGTGTCCAATTCTGAGTTCTCCCCTACAGACGGTAGGGTGCCCCTGCTGTAATTATGCAATTGATAAATGAAGTGCTGTATGAACAACTGTACAAAGGGGTTTGGGTCTAACTGAATGACATTTTAATCTATACCGAAACCATGGCACCATGTAAAATTAATCAGAGCTGTGCTCAAAAAGCTCTGAGCAGCCCAATTGATAAAGTTGATAAAAAGTTGATAAATTAGAGTCAGCAATTCTATTATTTATAAATCTGATTTCCCAAAGTAAATTGCCTCTTTTTTCTTTTCTTTTTCTTGCAGCATATGCTGAATTAGTACTGTTTTACCTGCTACTTTTTTGCTATCAAGCAAAAAGTAATTCTCAATAGTTCTATAGCTGAATATAAATATATGTAATCTGATGTGGCATGTATAAAACAGATTTTATGTAAGCTAGGGGAAGTAGCACTGAGGTCCCATCTCCAGCTGTTTTTGGCAGTATTTAATTCTTAATCTAAATGAAAGGTTAATAGGCACCAAGTCCTAATCTGCTATACTCAATCTTTATTCACATGGTTTGATCAATCATAATTTCCACTATTTATATTGAGAAGTTTAGGAAAAAATTTAGCCAAAAATGTTACTTCCAGTGATTTAGATGAATAATATTAAGCAAGATTAAATTACCCTAGTTAAAAGCATTTTACTGGGACTTAATATAGTGTTTAATTTAAAATGGATTATGCTCTTAGCTTTTACTTTTGTGTAAAAGTGCTTTTGGTACTCGAATCAAGATTATGAAGGAAAATTAGATCAAAACAAATTTTTTTCTATGCAATTCAATGCTTTTGTTAATTTCCCAGTTACTCCCGGTATTCATTCATTCATTCATTCATTTATTTATTTATTTATTTATTGTCAATTACCAAATATTATACTTTAAACATAGCAGCAAATTCTTTGAGCATCTTTTACAGACTGGAGAAATTATACTATACTTCCTTTAACCAATATGGTTAATACAATTCAATGCATCTAGAGATCTCAGGCTAGGAAAGCCATAGCCAAGCAATTGTGGCTAGTATGCATTGTATCCACAACTCATAGCATTAGTGTCCCACAATAGTTTTCACAACACTTTCAGAAAGAGCTGCCAATTTCAGAGTAAAAGTGAGGGTACTGTGTGAGAGGCAAGCTGCCTTTGGAGTATGTAATGCTGTTTCCCTCAGTTGTTCTCCCCCAGAGAGTCACATATCTGGTGGTTGAGTGAGGAGATTGACAAAACATTTGGAGTACCTCTGGAGGCTGGATCAGGAACTGCAGGACATTACTCCAACCCATTTGAGGACACATGAAAGTTGCTCTTGAATTTGACACTTCTCTGTTCCAGTTTAGAGAGTGGATGGAAAATGAAAAACAAATTGCTCAGTGAGTCAGTCAAGGGGAAAAAACACTGCTTACTATTCTAATATAAAAACAATTTAGAAAAAAGGCAACTGGTTTTAAAAAAAGTTAAAATAGGGGATTTCCGGTTTGCAGGCTTCGGCGGCGGCAGGAAACCACGACTGTGCGCGGTTCCTGCTGCGCTCGCTGCTGAAGTGCCTCCGATCCAGCCGGATCTGGAGGATATGGTTGCCCCATAGAGGCAACCGAAGAGAGAGGAGATCCGGGCAGGGGCTTGGGAGTATCGCAAACCCCCTCCTCAGCCGGCTAAACTCCTTTTTCCCTAGGCGCTGGAGCGGTGGTCAGCAAGAAGTCTGCAGCCGGATAAGATTGTGCAAGAGGAAGTTGGAGAAAGTGAAAGTTTTTTGGCTGAACCGGGACAACAAGGAACTTTTAAAAACCCTGGAATCTTAATTGCTTGAATGATACATTGTTTCCTAAGAAGATTGGAAAGTGGCGGAAGAAAAGTGAAAGTGAAAGTTATTTTTTCTCACTCTTCCTCCCTATGAAAATAGCTGATGGAAATCGGAAAAACCTGCTTGGGCATAGAAGGTAATTAAATTTTAAACTTAAAGCCAAGAGGATAAAAGATTTCTGAACATTGGAATTAAAAACAAAAACTTTTTTTTTGCTATAAGTGGGAGGGAAGAGGTAAAGAATTTATTTTAAGATTGTATTGAAGGAGACTGCTTTAAGCTTATAAGATTAGAAATAAATGACAATAAGACTTCTAAAAATTACTTTGGGACTGTGTAATTGAACTCTACCCCAGGAAGAGAAAATACAAAAAGAAGAAAATGCTAAATGAAACAATTTGTTCTGATTTGGATTGCTTTATGACTTTTGGATTTTGGGGAACTATTTCTTGAAGGATTAAAAACATTTGGGTTGTGTTTAAGGAAAAAAAATGGCACTATCGGTTGAAGAATTACAAATGGAATTTCAAAAGTTAAAAGAAGAGGAACAAGAAGGCAAGGGCTCTTCTGGATCTATTTTTCACTTTTTAGAAATGGCAATTTCTACCTACCAAGAAATACAATAACAAGAAGGCTGGGATGAAGGAGAAGAAGCCATCTTTAATGGACAGACTATCTCACTTGAAGAAGAAAAGAGAAATGAGGGAAAGAAAACGGAGAATTCAGAACTTAAAAAAGCAACCAAGAAAGGGAAAAATAAGATGAAAAATCGATACAATGTCAGAAAGCAACAGAAAAGAGAAATACAGCAGAGAGGGAAGATTAAGAGAATGGAATTTGAGAGAAGGGGGGTAAAGAGGCTAGAATTGATAAGAAAGGAAGGGAAAAAGGAAAGAGAAGTCATAAAGGTTTAAAACAAGATGTTATCAAACAGTTTTTTTTCAGAAATAAAGGGTAAACAATAATTTAAAAAATGGTTCTGCAAAAGTACATAAGATTGTATTGTAGATATTAGTATTTGAAATTGAGTTAGAAAATGGAAATATTATATGAGTTAATAATGCATTAAAGGGAACGTATAAAAATGTTTAAGATTTAACAATGGAGTTTAATTTTTTATGGAATATTGTCTTTACTATTTTATAAACCTAATTCTCTTTTTTTGTTTTTTGTTTGTTTTATTATTCTAAAATGTGACACTTAGAATGTACTAAGCAGAATCAGTATGGAAAGTATGTATTATTTTAAGCGTTAAATTTAGGGGAAAGATAAAAAGTTGTCATACTTCAACTAGTGATTACAGGAGAAATATTGTACTAGAAAGAAAAGGAAAATAGATAATTGAAAGAGAACGGACAAAAGATGCAAGTATAATTATTTAAACTGAGATGAAATAAATAAAATAGAATTAAGAGAGTGAATGAAGAGAGAAAATATATAGAAAATATAGAATGTTAAATAAGATATGAAATAGTATACTAAGTGAGCATGAACTTGATTTATGTCTGTATAAAAAGATGTTACCCGGGGTAAGCCACTTTCCAAAAAGAAGTTTTATGTATTTATGTTTTGTGTTTTGTTTGTTTATCAAAACGTTAGAAGAATGTTGGAAGAGAATAATGAAATTTTAAATAAGACAGATGGATATAATGAATATATACAATTTAAGGCAAGAGAAATATAATTGAATAGAAGGAAAGGGAGAAATAAAGAGAAGTTGGGAAAAGATATGAAGTTGTACAGATAAGATGAATATGCATATTAAACTGTGTTGGTATGGAAATGTGATAATTTGGAATTATCCTGTCTTTAAATAAGATGTTCTATTTGTTTTTGTTTTTTAGAAAAGATGTCCTATGTTATTATTCTACGTTTTGTTTGTTGTTGTATTGTTTTTTAAAATTAATAAAATTTGTTTAAAAAAAAAAGTTAAAATAGTAGCCTCCTGATAACAAATATTTGTTTTTAATCATACCTTCTTTCACTTGTTAAAATAATTTCTATTCTACATTTCCTGCACGTTTCTTTTATGCACAGAGATCACTTGAATGGTAATCAAACATTATTTCCCAAGCCCATTTCCTTTGCCTGCAACTTTTATGAGAACACAGGAGATATGCAAATTAAATGCAGAGACTTAAACAAAATTCTTTCATTATTATGTGACATTGGTTGTCCTGGTTTTATTTGCAAAGAAAAGACATCTGCAATTACCAATAGTCTTGAGCCTATTCTGGGATTTGCTGCATTACTCAACTAGATAATCTCCATTTGTGTGAATTGTGTAATGCTCTTTGAGGAGCTTTTTGTGTATGCAAGAATATTCCTGCACTTACCCTGCCTAAAAAAACATAGGCAGCAAGGTTAGTATCTGAGGATTATTTTGGAATATGATTAAAGCTTTTTTTTTTTAAAGAAATAGCATATTAGTTAGATCATAATTGAAGAGGCTCTGCCTACCACATATAATTTACACCCAGAGGTTTTCCCCAAACTAGTCACATATTACCAATATGACAGTAAAAAATAATATGGAAAACTATATCTCAAGAAAACAGGCAAAAGAAATATGGAAGTTGGAAGATAAATATATATGATAGGGTTAAAAAAAGATGTCTTGGAACATAATTTAACCTGTAGAAACTGCTGAATTTGAATGTTTCAAACATTAATTCCTGTAATAGAGTAATCAAAAGTTCAAAATAGTACAAAAAGAAACAACAGAAAGCAAAAATAATTGATTATGGACAAAACTAACAAATCCACTCTGTTTAGCTTTGTAAGAATTTCAAGTTCATCATTTCCATACTGCTTGTAGAAACATCTACTGTTACTCCAATTCAACAGGTCTGGTTCAGAAAGATTTGGAAAGGGCCATTAAATACATTGAGTCCAACTCTCTGTCTTCTCTTGTAACAGATCATTATTCCCTTCTCCTCTTTGATGTGGAGATGAATGATACAGCAAAGAGCCTGAAAACAATATCAAGAAACTATGAGCAACTAGAAATGAAAGCCAAAGACATGGGAGCACTGGTGGTGTTTTCATCTGTATTTCCAATGGAAGGTAAACATCCTGTGAGGGAATAGAGAATTTCTGAAGTAAAACCACTTTCTTAAAGGATGGTGCAGTCAAGAGAACTTTGGATTCCTATACCATGGTTTACAATACAACATGAAGGGCTTCTAGCAGGGATTGGGCTACACATCATAAGAATCAGTAAGAAATTTTTTGAAACTGGATCAGCTTATCTGAAGGACTTTAAACTAAAACTAGAAGGCTGGGGGAGACCAATTTTTAGAACCTAATCTCAAGTATAAACCTCAAGGAAATCAACCAAATGGTGTGATAGAAGGGGAACAGGAAATACAAAACAGGAGACATAGAAAGCAAACATAGGGTCAGTCAAAAAGGACTCCAGTTGTTATATACTAATGTTCAAAGTATGAGGAACAAACATTAGCTTTAATTCTAGTACATGAGGGGAGATATGACATTATTGCCTTTACCAAAACTTGGTGGAATGAAACCCATGATTGGAATGTACTACTAGAAGGATTTACATTGTTCAAAAGAAACAAACTTAACAAAAGAAGAAGTGGGGAAGCAAGGATGATGTCACGGCAAAATGAATTCACAGGGCTCTGTGAAATCCTCCTGAATTCTGCCCGGCGGGTGATCCTATGGGGGCAAAGTCACCCCAGAGGGGTGACAAAGATAGAGGGGATACTCCACTGAGACAGCAATCTTTTTGTTTGATCCAGAAAAACTCCTCAAACTGCTGGGAGAAAAAGGCAGCCATTACAGCCAGACTAAGGCTGTGACAGCCAGACCGAAGGAGAAATGAAGAAAAAAATCCAATAACAGTGTGGCTGATTTGGGTGGGATTTTTCCAACTTATTTTGAGGAACTTTCCCCAGAAATATTCTTTGTTGAAAGTGGGACTCAAGAGAGGAGGAAATGGAGTTTTTTTCTTACCCCTTAGGAATAGTGGTGATTAAGACCTTGAGCTACTGACAGATATGAAAGAGAGAAAATGTTTAGAATATATCTGGCAAGGAAAATAAGCAAGAATAAATTTGAGAATGTTACAAGATTCTAAAAACAAAGGGTTTTTTGGGTTGCCAGGCAGGAGCTGTACTACCAGGCCTCTGTACTTACATAGGTGAAATAATGGATAAATGTGAGGCATCTCGATTATAGATTTTGGAGGGCATGATCTCCAACTTGGGTGGCACACCTTCTTATGGTGTGGGGAAAAAATACATAGATATTTTCAAAGACATTATGTTAAAAATGTATTATTGTTCGTATGGGCAAAAATTAAAGGAAAACATTGTATGAAAATACCAGTCTGGCTCTCCACAATGGAGGCATCTGAACATTGTTAACATGGAAAAAATTACAAGATATAAAGACATTCTGAATGAAAAAGGGGAACTTAAAACTACGCAAGAGACACTGTATTATCGCTTTGGGAGAAATTAAAAAAGAACCACTATGTGAAAATACCACTATGGCTATCAACAATGGAAGCACTAATATACCCTAACACTTTAGATCTAAACAAAATGATAAAATATAAAATTCTTCTAAATGAAAACGGGGAACTAAAAACGCAAAACCAGTTAAAACTACAGGGAATTGGAATAGGATGGTGGCCTTACTTTCAGGTCCAAACATGTTATAAAAAAGATAAGGATCAATTTGGTTTCAGTACAACACAGCAAGAATTAGATAAAATATTACAAGGGGTTGAAAAAAAAAATGATTAGTAAAATATATGATTACCTATTGGATTACAAAATGGAAGAGGAAACTGTTAAAGAAAATATGATAACCTGGGCTAAAAATTTGGGCCACGGCATTGATTTGGAACAGTGGGAACGTATTTGGCAGGTAAATTATAAGCTAACATTGATGGTCTCCTATAAAGAGCTTATATAAAATGTTTTACCGTTAGCACCTCCCCCCAGTGAGAATAGCTAAAATGTTCCCAAATATGATAGCCAAATGCTGGAGATGTAACCATGGTCAGGGAACTTATTTTCACATGTGGTGGATGTGTCCTCAAGTACGGAAATACTGGCTTAAAAATTAAATCCTGGTTAGAGGAGTTAATGGAACAGGGAATCAAACTTAAACCAGAAATCTTCCTGTTAGGTATGTTAGAGCCTAATCTGAATAAAAAACACCAATATTTAATGCTCCATATTATAACTGCTGCTAGAATTTCCTTTGCCCAAAATTGGAAACAGGCTATGATCCCCCCAGAAACCACAATAATTAATAAGATATACGAATGCGCCGAGGATAGATTGATGAAGATATTGAAAAATAAGGAAAAGGAGAATACTATAAGATATAGGATATTTGGTCGGAATGGATAAGGAAAAGATGCAAAGGCACCAAATGATAATGTATGAGAAATAATAAAGTAATAAGGCTCATGTGTAAATAAATGTATATATATATAAATGTATATATGTATAAAATGCTTAGAATGATGAAGAATGAAGATCTTAATATAGAGTATATAACACAGTAATAAATGCTTAGAATGATTCACTGTTATAGTAATGTTGCAAAATGTGGAATTATGTTTTTAATTGTTGAAACATTGAATAAACAAATTTATTAAAAATACACTAAGCAAGAATTGAAAAGTCAAGGGATGGATTTAGCATGGTGGCCACATGTACAAATACAATCAAGATATGAGAAAGATGCTAAAATGTATTGTTTCTGTAAAGAACCAATAGAACTAGATCAGATACTGACAGGACAGATGAAAAACTAATTTAAAAAATCTATAGCTATTTACTGAGCATTAAAATTAAAATGATAGTATGGGTTAAAATTTTGGTTATACTATAGATTTAGATAAAAGACAGAAATTGTGGGTGGGATAGGAACTATAAATTAACAATGTCAACTGCATATACAGAAAATTTATATAAAATGTTTTAAAGATGGCATTTTCACCAGCAAGACTGGCAAAGATATTTAAGAACATGTCTGCTAAATGTTGGAAATGTAATCAGATACTGGGTTCATATTATCATATATGTGGACATGCACAAAGGCAAAAAAAAATATTGGACAAAAATACATGGTTAGAAAAAAATGATAAAGCAACATATAGATATAAAACCAGAAATACTGTATTTTTGTAGGGCCTCCTACCAGAAAAAATATAATAAAGGAAATACATATTTAATTTTACATGTGTTAACAGCATCTAGAATTTTGTTTGCACAATAGTGGAAAAACAAAGGGATCCCTGCAGATGAAAGTGTAATAAAAAAAATTAGAATGTGCAGAAATGGATAGTTTAATACTTAAAATTAAGGAGAAGGAAGAAACTGAATATTTTTTAACATGGGATTTGTTTTACCAACGGCTAACTAACAGAAACAGAAATTAGAAATTTAAAAGCATAAGAGAATGATTAATTATATAAGGAAGGTTTACTAAAATGGATAAGCATACTATTATTATTATTATATACTAATAATACTATAATTATTATGTGATCATTATTAATGTAATGGATATCATTGTAATTATCATTATTATTTCTCAAAATTAACTGTACCCAGACAACACACTTATGTAGACATTGAATTTTTTGTTTGATAATAAAAAAGAGTGGGGAAAAAAGAAGAGGTGGAATTTCATTATATGGAAGAAATAACTGTCTTTTTACAGAAATGCATAAAACCAAGTATGAAAATCTTGAATGCATTTGGGTTAATATAAAAGGAAAAAGAAATGACAATGCCATGAGTGCATACTACAGACCAACCAACCAACCAACCAGAGGAAATAAATGAAATTTCTGCTAATCAGTATGCAGTAAGTACATTACAATAGTGACTGGATTTTTAACTACCTGACATCAATTGGGAAACAAACTCTTCATCAAGTGGGAGTTTGTCAGATTCCTGACAAACCTAGCAGACAATTTTAGAGGAGGGTAGAGGAGGAGAGCAGGGGGCTAGCTACACTGGACTGAATTCTTCCTAACAGTGATCAAATCAGAGAGGGGGTTGAAGTTGCAGGAACTTTGGGGGAGAGTGACCATGACATATTGGAATTCAGCATAATGCAGGCACCAGTAAAAGCTATTACTAGAAGCTAACATGGATTTTCAAACATGGATGGTGCGAGACAAATCTTATCTCATTTTTGACAAAGCAATAAAATTAATGGATCAGAGAAATACTGTGGACTGTAAGGCATCTGACAAAGTAGAAGACAGCCTACTTGTTGATAAGATAGAAATAAGTAGGATAGACATCACCACCACCAGGTGGATTCATAACCAGCTGACCAGTCAATCACACAATGTATAACCCTCAATAGAATTACATGGAGGGAAGCATGCAGTAGGGTACTTCAAGGCTTGGTCTTAGGCCCAGTACTTTTCAACGTCTTCATAAATTATTTAAACGAGGAGATAGAAGGGGAACTCAACAATTTTGCAGATACCACCAAGCTGGGGGAATAACCTAAGATAGACTTAAGATACAGAAAGATCTTCACAGACCCTAATACTGTACCCTATTCAACAAAATACAATTCAGGGTTAGAAAAGTAAGGTTTTACATTCAGGCAGGAAAAAGCAAATCTACAGATACAGAAGAGGTGGTACCTGCTCAATAGCAGTAACTGTGAGAGGGATCTAGGGTATGTTTGCCCCCAGAAGTTGTGGATTGCCATCATTGGAGGTTTTCAAGAAGAAATTGGACATCCACTTGTGTGGAATGGTATAGGGTTTGTTTTTTTTTTGCTTGAGCAGGTGGTTGGACTAAAAGACCTCCAAGATCCCTTCCAACTCTCTTATTCTGTTATTTTATTATATGACAAATCTTAAGATGTGAGATCAAAATTAATTACCTTTTTTCACTAGAAAAATCCAAAAAGGATACTATTAAGTAAATTTGAAATGAAAACTATATAAGAACTATAAGTAATGTATTTCTGGAAAAAATGGAAATCCCAAAATATGATTTCTGAATAATTCATCCATAAAATATTTTCACTTTTTCTCCTTAAAAAGTAGGTGTTGATGTTGTTTGTTTCTATGTGGATTTTCTTGGAGATCCAGATAAATGAATTTGAAGTGTTCAGTCATCTGTTCTACTCTCAAAGTTTCTGTGTCTTCTTTATCCTGCAACAGTTGTATACAATCAAAAGGAAGATAAAAAATTTTTTTCATTCTTCAATGATTTAAAATTTTTGTTGACTTAATGCTCTTGTCAACCATCACTTAAATAATTATGGAATGGAAATGGAAATGGAAATGAAAAAGCATTGAAGAACTATGAAAGAGCAAGTTGGATTGGATTTGAATATTTGCAGCACAATGCTATACCCGTGATCTCAAAAATGGCATAATTCATTTATCATGTGCTCTTGACTAAGACTGCTCACTATCTCCACAGAGACTGTGATGCTGCTGCCTGTGATTTAGGTGGAGATGTGGAGATAGAGAAATGCAACTTCAGCCATGAGAGCAAGCACATAGCCATTTTTTAACTCAATGAAACACAAATAAGCATCCTCTACCCTTTCAGGGGCTAATCTCTCTCTCTCTCTCTCTCTCTCTCCCTCCCTCCCTCTCTTTTCTAGTAGTAATAATTCAAGCTGATATCATAAAATGGTTGTGATGGCAAATACAAGAGCCAGTTTGATAATAGTGCTGGTCTAGGAAGAGGCTGAGTTTTAGGCCTATCTTAGGCAAGAAAGGTTGACCTGGGGACAGTCTCATTTTTCCAGCTCAACCCACCTCACAGAATTATTGTTATTGTGTGAAAAATAGAAGGCAGGAGAATTAAGTATGTTCACTGCCTTGAGTTATACATGTGTATAAAAAAGATGGGGAAAATAATAATAATAATGCAACAACAATAACATACCTATTTCAGATCCTTGGGAAGGACTCAATAGATAGATAAAAATACCAAACTCAGCCTAAACCGACTGTGTGATCAACCATAATATACTGATATGCACATTGGAATAAAAATTGTTACAACAGTTTTTATGGCTTACCCACACCTGAATATCTGAGGGCCCAGAGATCAGTGATGTCTCTTTTCAGATATGTTCAGTAACATATGACAGCTGTCAACTTGAAATAGGAAAGCAGTCATATACTTTTTCTAACCTAGCCTTTATAGTGCTTTTTTAAAAATATTGATAGACAGTAACATATAAATAGCTATTTGACCAAATGCTTTGATACTATATTAGAAGATATATTAATAGAAGTATAAATATGTGCATATGTTTCTTCCCTAATGCTTGCTGCATCAGTTTGAGGGGAGAATCAAAATTGGCAGGAGCCCTGTGATGGAAGCTCCCTGTGTGTAGTTGAACCCATGATTAATGGTGGTGGGGCTTGCATTGCTACACTCCATTTGTCACCCTTCCAATTAGGACATCCCCTGATGTGAATGCTGCTGATGCTTTGAAAATATCCTAGACCAGCCGTGCTTGGCCTAGAAATCACCCATTCCAATCCAGAGACTAGTATTTGTGTATAGATCTGATCTAGACACTTTGGAATAATCTTGCTGATTCTAGATGGCAACATCTATGAAACAGCCAATTTCTTGGGAAATAAATTGCCCAATCTTAGAGGGTACATACTACAGTTAATAATTTAAGCCTTGAACTTCCAAATCCAGTCCCATCACATTTAGGAAAGCAGTCAATGCTCATTTTCTCATCAATAGGGAACACTAGATGGAAGGGGAAAAGATGATCGAGATTTCACCAACTATTACTCCCAAATCACCCATTTACCTATTTAATTATCCATTAATGATTGTAAGGATAGTAACACACCCAAACTCTTTGTTGAAGTACAGTAGTAGTAGAAACATGTAGGGGCAGTCTACGACAGAGCATACAGAATAACAGAGTAGGAAGGGACCTTGGAAGTTTTCTATTCCTTTGAGTGGCTATCAGAAAGAGTTCTAGGTCATGCCCAAAGGTGAGTGTAAATAATGCTTATCTTTCATATGCATACCGAGTTGTACTCTAAAATTAGGAGTTGAAACAGAATTTACAGAATTTAATTTTCCTTACTATTGCCACATTCTGGTTTGAAATTCACAGGATTTTCTACACAGAATCATAAAATTGCAAGGGACTTCAGAAGCCATTCCAATTTTAAGTACATGGAAACTTTGAGACAGCTACAAATAACACCTAAGCAGCAATGGATCCTGGATTTGTTATTGCTTAACAACTAATTTTCTGCTTTCATATTTTGTTTACCCACTCAGTTTGTAAAGACTCTTCTAGACTATCACTTCTTGAATCAGGAATATACCTTCCAAAGATATTAGGGGAAGAACAGGAATAGTTATTTAACCAAGAAGCTTTTAAAAAGTAAGCTTTTCTTAAACGAAGGAAGTCCTGACTTTTTCAGAATTTCCAGATTGTTCTACAGTAGCTTCAGTTTATTGTCTTCTTGATGCTAATTTGTTTACATTTATTTCAATAATACCTATATTATTAAAGGCACAATTATGCAGCCAGACCCAAATAAAGCAGATGAAATACTCATGAGAAAATAATAGTAGCACATGATTTGGTTCTACCTGCTTGCAATCTTTTAAAATGCTTTTTAAACTATTAGCTAGATGAGGAGGTGATGGTGAAATATGAAATTCATATTTACTTAGATTAAAAACCTCCTCACATTAGACTTCAGTTAGAATAATTTGTCTGTTTCTGCCATGGGTCTGTAAACTATTAATGCATTCGGGTGGGGGCCATTTGTTCGTGATCTACTAGGCAGCCAAAGTGCTGCTAGGGCTGCTAAAGCAGGTCTGTTGCCTTCAGGTAGGAAGGAAAGAAGTCTTCTTCTGTGGAGTTGTTATTGTTGTTGTTGTTATTGATTTAATCTTCAACTCAATTCACAGTTTGGGACTGGTAAAAACTTAACAGTTCAAGTCCTAACCAAGGACCTAAGCGCTGTCAAGCTAATGATTGAGAATACAGGCAGTTCCGAGTAAGGTGTTTTTTTGCAAAGTCAGAATATTCAGGCATGATAAGTTCAAAATTTCCCTGTATCTAGGCAACCCTTTGGGTATTGCTCCGAGAGGCTCCTAATACTATTGGTACAACCATTGATTTCTTCCTCCATAGTCACTCAACTTCCATTTGCAATTTTGTTTTTTCCTGGCTGTTTCTCTTCAATTCATGCATCATCTGGTATTGCAATACCATCATCATCATCATCATCATCATCACCACCACCATCATTTTGTTGTTGATGTTGTTGTTATTATTACTTAGGACGTGGCTTTGTTATATAAACCAGGAGACCACAATGCTATTGCAGAATATTAGTTTGGCTGCCAATTTACGTACAGCTCTGTTGTAGAACATACTCATGGACTTCCCAAGATGCTAGGAGAGGGTGAGCTGGTTTCGCTCTAAAAGAAAGAAAAGCAGTTCTTCCTGCAGCCTCATCCTAGGACCTCTCCCTTCCTGAGCCATCTCATAAATGGGTGCCATAACCAGGAAGATTCAGAGTCACAAGTAATCTGACTGCCTGCAAAGAGCACCAACTAGCCTCCCCACTCAAGTGGCACCTGTTTTTCTATTCATGTAGAACATGCTTTTGAACTGTTGGGTGGGCAGAAGCTGAGGTGAGTGACAGGAGCTCACCCCAACAAGCAATGCTAGCACTCAAACCACTGGAGCAGAGACCATCTCCAGTGTCATTAAGCCACTGAACCACCACGCCTTTCTACTCTGGGATAAATTTACATTAGAAAGTAAGCAAGAAAGTCAGAGTGAAAATTGGAAAAAAAATTAATTTTGCAGATCTGTCACCAGAACCGGACGGGAGGGGGAGTGGTAGTATGGCAGGCAAACAAAGGTGATGTGCAGCTTCTGGTATTGCGGGGGGTGGGATGGGGGTGTGCAGAGGTGGTATTCAGCAGGTTCTGACCAGTTCTGGAGAACCGGTAGCAGAAATTTTGAGTAGTTGTGACTGGAGATTTTACAGTATCCTTCCCCTGCCAAGCCCACCAAACCAGTAGTAAAAAAAATTAAATCAACCACTGGGGGTGCAACAAGTGAACAGTGGTGACACATGGCTTCTGGTGTTGCGGGAATATGGGGGGCACATCAGGCAAACAGCAGTGGCACGTGGCTTCTGGCACAGGGAGGCGGGGGGCATGGCAGGCAAACGGTGATTTGCTCCCTGCTTTTTATCGTCTGCCAGGCTAACGATTAACAAGGAACATTTTGCAAAAAAGTGATTTATAGTTGTCATTTGGAATACTTGTTAGTACCTAAATGCTTTTGTAAAAGGGGAGGAATCCTTCTTTCACTCAATGTACCTGAAATTATAACTAAGGTAATGGCTTGGGAGGGGCTCATCATTGCCAATCTGGCATGACGCCTGGCAGTTTGGCTGCCCCAATCGTGTGCCACCTCCATTCGCCTGTTGTGCCCATGGCCCCCCTGCAATGCCACAAGCCGCGCTGTCTTTATTCCTCTTCCCCACTTTTATTGTAGCTGACAGACTTGCAAGCCAAGCTGTCTTTGCAAAGACTCCAAGAGGCACCCCTCCCTTCCTCGTCCCCCCAAACACACTCTTGCCTGTAATTACAACCACAATAAAAATTACACTTATACAGGTACTTATACAATTAAAAATCTTACATCTATTGACAGCTTAACTTTACAGCAAAATAGCTCTATCACCATTTTCAGCATATGCTTACCACTATATCCAGCTACGACTCTGGTTTAAATGTTTTCAAATCTTATTTGATGTTCCAATATTGAGGGGCTGCCACAGAGAGGAGGGGGTCAAGCTATTTTCCAAAGCCCCCAAAGGCCAAACAAGGAATAAGGGATGGAAACTGATCAAGGAGAGATTCAACCTGGAAATAAGGAGAAATTTTCTGACAGTGAGAGCAATCAACCAATGGAACAGAAGTTGTGGGAGCTCCATCACTGGAAGTTTCAAGAAGGGACTGAACTGCCATCTGTCAGAAATGGTGTAAGGTCTCCTGCTTGGATGGGGTTGGACGAGATGACCCACAAAGTCACTTCCAACTCTGTTAATCTGTTCATCTGATGTGAAATTCATTTGAAATACATATGAAATCCAGTGACTTGTCGGATGATATAATATTCAGATCCTTGGTTAACTGATTGTTCTTACAGATGACCTATTGAAGAAGATAATGAATATGGTGTTGTTGCCTTGGTTCTGTTAGATTACTTACTCAGTGATATCATAGCTGAACAATTTTAGGGACACTATTTTGCAGTGGTTCTATTCCTTTCTGAGCAAGATTTCAATGTGTGATGGTAGGGAAAAGTCTTTCAATTCTTAGGTCAATCCTTAGGCACCCTGTGTGGGGGCCTTAGGATTTAGTCCTCTGTTTTTTAACATCTACTGGAAGCTGATAGGAGAGCTCATCATTCAGCTTGGAGTGAGAGATCACCAATATGCTGTTCATACCAGTTATACATGTCCATCTTGAGTCAAGCAGGAGATGTGGTGGATCCTGGCCCTCTGCTTGAAATCTCTGAGAAATTTCTTCAGAAGTTGTGGAGCTTTATCATTGGAAGCTTTCAAGATAAGACTGGACTGCCATCTGTCAAAAATGGTATAGGGTCTGCTTGGGTGGGGTGTGTGTGTGTTGTACTAGATGACCTACAAGTTTTTTTTCAACTTTGTTAATCTGTATAAATTTCTTTTTTCTATCTATTTTGTAATGAAATACTTAAGTATTAGAATGACAGGATGCATTATTCTATCAATGTGAACATCCCTATATAAAATTATTTCATCTTTTTTTATTCAGCGAAGAAAGTTTTAAAACTGTAGTGATTAAAATTCTTTATGTGATTATTTATTGACAATAAAGGCAACATCTTCTGGACAATAGACACAATAAATTGAAACCAGTAGGTTATTAAATAACTTTTAGGAACAGTGACATATAACTGAATACTTATATATCAGTTGATACATTTATATATCAGTTGATACATTTGGAGGTTACAGCCCCAATACAACATGCCAGATTGGTAAAAAATAAACCAGAATTCCAGCTGCCAAATACTGTACTAAGTAAAGTATCCAAACTGTTTTCAAAAACAGCTTTATATTTAACATATATTCACAGAAATTACATTGCATTACAGAAATCCTGAGGTTTTCCAGAGTATGAAACCCTGTGGCCAGACAATGATTATACAGGAAAGGAGGAGGGTAAGGAACCAATCAAAATTGGAGCAGGTGCTTCAAATGAGCCACTAGGGCCTTTAGCGGCACTATACCAAGGGGCATCACAGATTGGATGCTTTGCTTTCAGCACAAGCAGATTCTCATTTCAAAAAGGCAATGAGTGGTGGGATTTTTTACTACTGGTTCTGTGGGCAAGGGTTGATGGTAGTGGCTTGATGTGTATGGCTGGGTGGTCATGTGCCTGGGTGGGTGTGGCTCAGTGGTCATGTAACTGGGTGGACATGGCCAACTTTGTGTCGAGGGGCACCTTGCCATGCCCCGCTTGCCTGGCCTCCCAAGCTCTTCTGGTCTTTTTCTATTAATCTGTCTACTACCACAGTGTCTTGTTCATTATCTAATGCCTGCCTGTCCTTTTGGATCTGGAATTCCCACAGATTCTTAGCTCTATTATTCTCCACAATCTTCTGTGGAAACTCCTTGATGTCTGGCTGAGGAATTCTGGCAGTTAAAGTCCATACATTTTTCAGCTGAGAGACACTGATCTAGCCCTTAGGTACTATCTAGTGTGGTAAATCCCTGCTTCTATGGATCTGGTGTTTAGTGCTGTTCTTGTGCTGTTATGATCAGTGATCAGTGCTGCCTTTTACACACACACACACACCACTTCAGGAATCATTATAAAAATGATAATTTCTCATTCATTTCTTTACTAGTAGTAGAGACAAAATAAGCAGCCATAAATGTCACCTAAAGTTGGAACCCTATATTTGGATTCTGATGCATATTTATTGTTGTGAATGCTTTTGCAAAACAGTGGCTGGGAAGACTCACCACAGATAAGTTTGCAAAGCACCTATTTCAAATAACACTTCTTAATTGTGTATTGCGTTACCAGTTACTCTGGAGGAAATTGGAGCTTACCTAGCCAGCAATAAATGATGTTTTTTTTCCAGAAAGTCAGTCAATAGGAGGAGGGTAGCTAGGTTTGGAGCTGGCCTTCAAAACTGGCAAGCAATAAAGTATTTTTCCCACTTTTCTATGTATAGGTTTTACAACTCTTTTGCCTTGAGTTTATTTTGACCAGTTTAATTCTTGCCATGATTTTTGGATTCTAATTGTTTTGGACTAATCCTGATATTTTCCACAGATGTGGACTTTTGCTTTGTCTACAAAGTGGACACAAACATGTTCATTAAATTGTATTGATTTTTCTGAATCAATTTAAACTTTTGAACACAATCAGGAAGAATACATGCACAGGGCTACCTTCCCATTCTAGATACAAAAGAACTTATACTGTATAAGAACATGCACTTTATATACACAAAATCTGAAGCTATTGAGAACCTTAGATGAAACAGATTTACCTGAATTGCTGGAGTCAAGTGGTATACTATTATTATTATTGTTATTATTATTATTAGTAGTAGTAGTAGTAATAGTACCAGTAGTTAATCTTTGGTGAGATTCACAGCCTTTGGGGCTGGTTGGTAGCTAAATAGCTCAAGTCCTAACCAAGGATCTAGGATCTGTTAAGTTGTTGCTGTTGTTGTTGTTATTATTATGATGATGATTATGATTTCTCCATGCTTGGTGATCAAAACCATTTGCCTTAACTACTCAGAGGCTTTATTAACTTCATTAAAAATACACATTGTTACCATCTTTTTGCTAGACTTACCTTTCTGCTATAATGACAAAAAAGATCATCCCACTCTGTGCTGCAGTAGCGTCTCAGCTCTATGTTTGGGATTTCGGCTCACAGCTCTACCTTTCTGCACTGAAAAATAGAAGATGAAGCTGCAGTCCTGGGAGTCTTCCTGGGCCAGCAACAGACCAGCCGTTCACCTCCAGCAAAGTATCTGACCGATGGCTTCCTGGCTCTTCTTCTCCTTGTAGCACTGAGCTGCTTGGCTTTGGAAATCTTGGATTTCAAGAGTGCTTGGGTTTGGCAGCCAGAGAAGCGGCACTGGATTTCAAAAGCCAAGCAGCTCAGTGCTACAAGGAGAAGAAGTGCTGGGAAGCCATGAGCAAGAGGCCTGGGAGGAGAATATTCAGCCAGCATTCAGAGGCAAGCAGAAAGCAGCTGGGATGAGTGGCCTACCTCCCAGACAGAGGAGGAAGCAGCGAGAAACTCTGGGAAGCAGCAGAGACGAGCGGTCTGCTCAATTTTTATTGTAACTCAAGGACTGCCCATATAAACAATTTTATAATTTATCACCTTATCACCAGCATCTTAAAATACAAGAAATGATCTCTTCTTCCCCTATCTCATCTCTTAGCCATAAATAAATCCTTAAAATTTCCACCCTGATCAGTAAAAGCCCAAAAATAACACATCTCTTTTAATTTTATCAAATACACCAATTTTATATTCCTTCATTTGCTTTTAATAATGCTGATCTTAGGTCCCAGAACATTTTTTCTTTTCGTGTTTTCTTTGTCCCTTCTCACAAAATTCTTCAATTCTTCAAGGTTTTAATAGGCGTCATTTGTAAATTCAATATAAGAAAATTATTCAGATCACTCTCTTGGTTTGTGTTCATATAGTCCATTTAACTATTAAGACATCAGCCAATTTCTTTTCCAGTGTAGCATGTTTTTCCATATCAGTCTCATAGTCTTTAAATCCACTTTCGGGTCAATCTCAGTCTTGTTCGGTAACTTGTTTCTCTTTCATTAATATCTTTAAACAGGTAGATTCTTGAAATTAACTTCTGGGTCCATTGTTCAAAAATATTCTTCAACATGTCCAGTGCTAAAGAATTTTGCTCCCTTATGTATTATATAAGTGAAATTTAAATGTTCTATTTCAATTGTAACCTTTAGTTCCTTCTAATGTCCAACTTTCGAAGTCCCATCCTATAATGTTTTTTCTAAAAGAATTAAAGGCAAAAGCACACCTACCTCAATGTTTTGAAGTCCTTAAACTTGTATTTAAACTTGCTTCTTTTAAGGACTAAAGGTAACGTTACTCAGTATTTTCAGTTTTGTCAATCCAAAGGCTCTTAATAGATGAAAAGCAATTAACAAGCAATTTCTGAAAGTGATAAGAAAAAAAATGTAAAATCCAGTGTTTGATTGAAGGCGCTGAATATGGTTGACAAAATGGCTATTTTCCAGAGTTCTAAAACCACCCAAGACCACTGTTTTACAGTCTCCTTTCAAAGAATGGCTGTCTGGAGCACTTATGGGTGATCTCAAGTCCTCTCCTCATATGGAAGGAAATTAAAAAAGAGCCTGTCAACTGTCCAATTGGCAAATCCAAAAAAAGAAACTCCTGGGACATTATTTTACCAAGAGTACAAACTTAATTGAATAAATACACATTGGCACAGAAGAAGCAAAACCAGCTCTGGGCTTCCCATGCAAAAGCACGCATAGTTCGTTTACCCTTTTCCCCATGGACTACCCACAGTCTATTACATCTACCAATCACTTCTGTTCATTTTATTATGAGAACTGGCCAGCCCCATTGGGACATCTGCTTGGGGTGTCCTTGAGGAAACACAATGTCTCACAGGAATCAACAAGGCTTGGATGCTATTCTCCCCCACCCTTACATTCCAATCCACCACTACCCTAGTCTTTGTCAAGCTGCAAGCAAAGTGGAATATAGGTGAAAGTTCAAGTCTGTCTTGACATGCTGACCCCCTGGAAAAAGGGTAGACCTGAAACAACAATAAACATACATACACATTATTATTTACAACCCAACTACTACTGCATTCCTTATTGGGTCCATTGAGGGTACCTAGTGTGAAATTTCTTAACAAACCTCATTGCCATAAAAGCTGGAGTAGCTGCCCATTCAGCCTCTGCTAATGGGTAGCCTTTTAGTACTTACAGCACTAGTACTGGAGTCGAGAATCCTTTTGATATCATAGTGTTCCTCTCCCTTAACTAGGATGGGAGGAGGAGATGGTTCTTTGACTGGCCTCAAGCCAGATCCCTAAACGGGTTTTTAAAAGACTGCAATGAAATACTGGATGAACTTGCCTGAGGTTTCTTAACAATTTCAGCTCCACTATCACTGGATTCACAATCTGGATGATTTGGAAAGGCCCTATGTATTTGGGACCTAACTTTTTACAAGGGTGTCTCAGGTTTAGATACTGGGTAGACAAATACACTTTATCCCCTACTCTAAATACCCTTTGGAGAGCCCTTTTCTGATATGCTTGCCTTTTTTTTTTTTGCTTCCCCTAGCTTTATTTAGTGCTTCATGCACAGTGGGCCACATGGCTTTCAGAATATCCATCCAATCGACTATTGACACCGAGGATGGAGCTTCCTGTGGGATCTCTGGCATGGGCAAAAATTCAGTCTCCATGGCCACTTTGAAAGGGTTAAAATCTGTGCTGCTATGCACAGAGATGTTGTATGCTACTTCTGTGAAAAGCAAGAGCTCGGCCCAATTATCTGCTGATAATTTACATAACAATGCAGGTATTGCTCTATTAATGAGTTGGCACATTCAGCAGCCCCTTTGGTACTTGGATGGTAGGTGAAGCTAAGTCCCTAGGAGGAGCCTATCATTTTTTAAAAAATCTGCTAAAATGTTGTGGTGAATTGCACCCCTCTGTCCCAGATAATGTGCTTCGGGACCCATGTACTCTATAGAAGTGTTGCAAAAACATCTTGGCTAGGCCCCAAGCAAAAGGAATATTTGGACATGCTTTGAGAACAGGTCATTGACAGCTGAGGGGAGACTTTTCTCTGCTGCTTTGTGAGCACTGGTGGCTGATACTGCGAGCTGCCTAGATGGGATGATGGAGTTAACTACCTTCTCTTGGGTACTTCTGTCCTGGGGCATGTGAGAGAGGGCATCAGCGAAGAAAGTTTTCCTACCCAGCAAGTAGCAAATGGTGAAACTGAACAGTTAAAATAATGAGCCCACCAGACCTGCTTAGGGGATAGCTTCCTTGGGGCTTTAATGCCTCCAGGTTCTTGTGGCTCATCCACACTTCAAATTGAATCTTATTGCCCACTAAGAACTGCGTCCAGTGAGACCATATAAGCCTCCTTCTCCCAGATGGCCCACCTCCTCTCAGTATCAGACAACTTGTGAGATGTGTGGGCAACATGGTTGCAACTTTCCTTTTTTGTTTCAAGGCTGCCTCAGCAGCAAAGAGCTGCTTCAGTTTTTCAAAGGGCATTTGGCTTTCGATGGACCAATTTAATACCTGACTAAGTTTGAGCTTCACTCCTCCTCTCATCTTGAGCAAGTTGGTGATGGGCAGGGCTATCTGGGCAAATGTGGGAATGAACTGCTGGCAAAAGTTTGTAAATCCTAGGAAGATTTGGAACTGCCTCCTGTTCAAGGGGCCTTCCATTCTAGGATTGCTCTCACCTTGTCTGGGGGGAGATGGCATCCACTCCTCCTCCTGGAGCCCATTACAACATGAAGCATTGGCTGCAGCCAGGCTGGGCCAGTGTCTCACTGTGGAGAAAGTCGTGTGTCTCCCCTAGCTCCTGAGGTGCGCACAGCACCAAGAAGGGCCTGAAGAAGACTCAAGTAGATGGGCACTTCGTTCCCACCCTGGAATACAGAACGAGTCACCATCTACTGTCGCCCTTACTTTCTTGGGCCAGGCGAGGAGAGAGTGAGTAATCCAGTAGTGGGATTGTCCAACAGGGAGCCATAAGAGAGGGGTCAAGTGCCACATGCAGCTCTGAAGCCATAGGTTGACAACCCCCACCCTAGAAGATAGGCTCAAGATCCAGATGGATCTTGACAGACTTGAACACTGGACCCTATCTAACAAAATGAAATTCATTGTAGAGAAAAGTAAAGTCCTACATTTAGGCAAGAAAAACCAAAAGTACACATAAAGACTGGGTGAAACCACGCTTACTAGCAGTAACTGTGAGAGGGATCTTGGAGTCTTAGTGGACAACCAGCTAAATATGAGCCAGCAGTGTGCAGCAGCAGCCAAAAAAGCCAATGCAATCCTAAATTGCATTAACAGAAGGATACAATCAATATCAAGTGAGGTACTAATACACTCTATAAAGCCTTAGTAAGACCACACCTAGAATACTGCATTAAGATTTGATCACCACACTATAAAAAAGATGTTGAGACTCTAAAAAAAGTGCACAAAAGAGCAACAACTAAAATGAATAGGGGACTGGAGACTGAAACATATGAAAATGGTTGCAGGAACTGGGCATGGCTAGTCTAGTGAAGAGAAGGGGAGAGATGATAATATTTGAGGGGCTGCCACAGAGAGGAGGGGATCAAGCTATTTTCCAAGGCAACTGAAGGTCAGATAAGAACTAAAGGATGGAAACTTATGAAGGAGAGATTTAACCTAGAAATAAGGAGACATTTTCTGACAATTAGAACAACCAACCAATGGAACAGCTTGCCTTTGGAAGTTGTGGGAGCTTCATCACTTGAGACTTTCAAGAAGAGATTGGACTGCCATTTGTCAGAAATGGTGTAGGGTCTCTTGCTTGGGCGGGGGTTGGACTAGATGACCTACAAGGTCATTTCCAATTCTGTTAATCTCTTAAGGCCACTAGACAGACAATTACTTTCTTTCATGGTCAGCATCTGCACCATGAACCCTTCCCCAACCAAAGCCAAAAAAACCACCCCTGAAGCCAAAGGAAAAAACACAGGTGGCTCAACAGGTCATGGAGGTTTCTCCTTAATCCAGAGCAGGGGAGGGAACTCCGATCCACAGAAAATGCAGTTTGGTTTTCTACAAAAGTGACAGCAAAGGGGAAGACGAGGCGATGATAAGTGGCACCATTACCCCTATGATGACACGATGGAGATTTTGGTGCCATCCTCTCAGCCTTTGTGGACTCAGGGTGCACTCGGTGCCTATTAGCCTTCAGGCAGTGGAGAAACTAGGATTGAGGCTGAGGAAATTAAGGCAGCTCATGGGGGGTCTCCCAGCTACATGACTCATTTATAGGAGGGGCACTAATAACTTGCCTAATGAAGCCAGTGAGCCTTGGGGATGGGACCCATGTAGAGACTGTTTGCTTTATTGTGGCTCCTGGAATGACTGAGACCATAGTCCTAAGACTAGTGTGGTTGAAGAAATGGAACCCCTCAGTAAATTGGGAGAGCAACAAATGGCCAATGAGGAAGAAAATGGCTAGGCAGCAGGAGCCAGTGAAAATGCTGAATGCCAGGCATGAGCCAGCAGTTAGGAAAGTGAAAGTGGAGTCAGCGAATACACTGAAAGGAAGCAAGGAGTACCACAACCTAGCAGCGACATTCAGCAAAAGGGAATCGGAGATACTCCTACCCCATCGCCCCACAGACTGTACTATTGAAATCTTGCCAGGGACTAAGATGAATTCCCTGACGTATTCCATGAAGATGTATTCCATGACGCCAAGGGAGATGGAGGAATTTCCGAGGTTCATAGACAAAAACTTAGCCTGGGTCTTCTATAGGCATAAAGGTATACATAGAACATGTTTTTTTAAAAAAATATTAAATTTTTGAATATACATCAATATGAATACATGAACAGTGAGGCATCTATGTACCTTTCATTTGGATACAAGTAGTAATGGTAATATTAACAATATTTGTTACTTTAATCATACTTATGTATTTGTAATTTTATTATACATATTTGTTAGAATATAGGCCTTTATTATTTGTTCAGTATTTTAGTATGCCATTCGAATGACAATAACAATATCATTAAAACATACATAGTGACCCCATCTTTCAACATCTAATCTTCATATCTACCTATTGCTTTTAATATATTATATAAAAATATCACAATAATATTCCCCGTATTTCTTGTTTCTGCCTATGTTCTAGCTCCTAATAGAGTCAATCTTGTGTTACAAAACATTTCCTCTATCTACCATCTCTTGTCCATTTAGATATTTTAATTTTTATTCATTTTTTGACTTGCCTCCCAAACTTCTCCCTTGGGTCTTTATCACTATCTACATCTTTCCTGTTTAATCTAAAAATTCCTTCCATCTCTACTATCTTCTGCTACCAAGCCTCCAGAGGGTCTGCCTTATCTTCTTTTCAAGAATATCATTCTGTTTATCCAATACCATTATTTGGTCTTTTAGTATGTATTTTCTCTGAATTATTTTATAAGTCTTTAATGCCTTCTCCTTTTTATCTTCTTGTTTGGTTTATCTGTTTTATCTAGTCTTTCTATTATCTCCTCTATTTCCTGGGCTTTTTCATAATTGTTCATTATCCCTTGTTGAACATTTTCTAACTTCCCATCTATGTTATTCATTAGATCCTGTATCTCCTTTTTTTTCAAAAAGGTTTTTTATTTTATATATACAATAATTCCATTCCATTTCAACTGTGTGTTGATTAGGTACATATTTCTTGTGCTTACAATTATAATTAATACTTTTCTTATCAATATAACAAGAATCACATTTTCTTATAAGTATTATCTAATATGTCTATTTTTTAACAATCTTACCTTATTGCTTTATACTGTATATTCATCTAATCCATTTTAATTTGTTTTATTTTCTAACAATTGATAAAATAAACCCCATACCATATAATATTCTGTTTCTTCTTTCTCTTTAATTACCAATTTTAATCTATTCATTTCTGCACATTCAAATATTTTCTCAATTACTTTTCGCTCTATCGGTATCTTATTGCTTTTCCAATTCTGAGCAAATACAATTATTTCAGGTTTCAAGTTTCTATGTTATTTTATCATTTTTTCCAACCATGTGTGTATTTTTGTCCAATATCTTTTAGCTTCTATACAAGACCACCACATATGTAGTATGTTCCTGGTGTTTGATGGCACTTCCAACATTTGGCTGATTTATCTTTAAACATTTTAGCTAATTTTACTGGTGCTAAGTGCCATCTATAAAACATCTTATACAAATATTCTTTGTATGCTGTCGATATTGTTAATTTCTAGTTTCTGTCCCAAAGCTTCTGCCATTTATCTAATTCTACGACATATCCAAAAAACTTTGCCCATGCTATCACTGTTTCTTTAACTTGTTCTTCTAATTTAATACCTAATAAATAACAATATAGTCTTTTAATCAGCTTATCTTCGGTTCCTGTTAGTATTTTATCCAATTCTGTCAACTCCTTATTAATCCCTTCAGCTTTGATATCTTTTTCATATCTTGATTGTATTTGTGTATATGAATACCAATGCATTTCTAATCCTTGTTCATTCAGTTCTTGTTTTGTTTTGAGGTCACCCTTTTCATTTAAAATATCTTTATATCTGACAACAATTCCTATTTTACAGACATTTGGATGTATAAGTATTCCCATTGTTAACAGTCAGACTGGTATCTTCATATAATGTTGTTCTCTGTTTTTTCCCCCATACACATAACAAGGCATTCCTGACCATATACCTTTGAAAATACCCATATACTTTGCTTCTCCCATACCACAAAACAAAACAAACAAACAAAAATGACAAAATTTCAAACAATTAAAAATCATGTCCTTCCAACATTAATAACCTTTTATTCCACAATGTTATCCATTCTTTCATCCAGGTTAATGCCATGGCCTGATAATATATCTCTCAATTAGGTAATCCAAACTCTCCTCTAATTCTAGCATCCTTTAACATTTTTACATTAATTCTTGTTTTCTTCCCTTGCCATATATATTTCAATACTATTTATTGATATCTTCAAAATATTTTTTTCTAATTTTATCGGAACTGTTTGAAACAAATACAACACTTTGGGTAAAACATTCATCTTAATTGACACAATTCTTCCTGTTAATAACTGCATATTACCCCATTTTCCTAACTCTGTCTTAATTTGTTGTTTGTTTATAATAATTATCTTCTTTAATTGCCCCTCATCTTGCCATCAACTGAATTCCTAAGTATTTAACTTTCTTTACAATCTGTATATCTATACTCTTTGTCATTTCTTTTTTTTGTTTCTCTGTCATATTTTTCACCAATATCTTAGTTTTACCTTTATTTATTTTTAAACCAGCGATTTTCCCATAGTCCTCTATTTTTATTTATCAGCTTAAGTCCTCTTCCTAGAGGTTCTTCTAACATGAAAACTAGATCATCTGCAAATGCCTGTAATCTATACTCTTTTCTTATTTCCATCCCTTTTGTCTCCTTGTCTTTCCTGATAGCTCTGTTTAATACTTGTAAAGTTAATACAAAAAACAATGGTGATAGAGGATACCCTTGCCTTGTTCCTTTCTCAATATGATTTTTTTTCTGTCAGTTCTCCATTAACCATTACTTTTGGTTTGTAATATATTGTCTTAATCATGGTGATAAACCTTTCCCCAAATCCCATTTCTTCCATTTGTGTGAGAATAAATTGCCAGTTCATGTTATCAAAAGCCTTCTGTGCATCTAGAAATACCAAATCCATTTGTTTTTCAGGATGTGCTTCATAATATTCCAAAGTATTTAAAATTATTCTCATATTATCCTTTATTTGTCTCTTAGGTAGGAATCCATTTTGATCTGGATGTATGAAGGAGGCAAAAAGGACTGCAGGGGAGCATGGGGGGAGCTGCACGCCCCCCCCAAGGCTCCATTTTTTGCCTTCCTGGGCCCCAGGGAAGCCTTCTGGGAGCAAAAACGCCCCCCAAGAGGCTTCCCTGAGGCCCAGGAGGCAAAAAAATGGGGGGAGGCCTGCAAAAAAAAGAAGCCACCCCCACCCAGTCACATGTCCATTGCCCACATAGTCACACCCACATAGCCATGTTCATCTAGCCATGCCTACAGAACCAGTTGTTAAAAATTTTGAATCCCACCCCTGCTTAAATGTTTCGCCAATTTCAACTCCCTGTTAAACCAAATAATTGATTTGGTTCTGTTAGAAAAAAAGGGACATTAATTTATTTATGAAGTTAACAAAGTTAGACTGTTGCTACATTCTTCAGATTAGTCAAGGTTTAACAATATCTTCATATGCTGGGAAGACCTCCAGACCCATTCAGAAGCTACCCACTTTCATCAAACAATGAGACTGAACTATTTTAATAAATCTTCTACCCCTGCAGAGATTTGTGCTATCCAACAGCTAAAGCAGGCTATTCTACGTCTTGACCAAACAATGAAGTGGAATGATTATAATGTCTTTTCTGAAACAATAGGGAGCAAGGTCCAGGATCTCTTCAAAGAGGAAGGATATGAAGAGAGATATACTGGGAAAAATAACTATGAATGTTCATTGCACTATACTACAATTTTAAGGGCCCTATTTTATAGCTCATCTCCAGGTCAAAATGGATTAAATTTACGGTTCCTCTTTTTAGGAACCATATTCACAATGAAATGCTAGTTGAAACAATACTCTTCCCAACAGGTACCATTAAATACTATGAAAATTACACACACACGAAGTATTGTTCTGTCAGGTTTTTCCCCAAATAGTACCACTAACATATTGGCAGCTTGTATTAGTTGCTGGAGGCAGGTATATGTGTATGTGTGTGAGAGTATTAACCACAGATTTGTATAGAAAAATCTTATACCCCAAAACACCATAGATTTGTCAGGAAATTCAAATGCTTTGTTCCCACAAAAGGATGGACTGTTCCTTCATATGTTCATCTAAAACTATCTAAAAAAACCCTAAAATATAATCTCCTTTTCTTTGTTTTAGAAAACCCAGAATGTAAAAGTACCTACCTGCAAATGCCCTGCAGCCATTTCTAAAAGAAAGCTGGAGAGGAGAGGAGAGAGAAATGGCTTTTTACTAGGACTGTGCAAAGCTTCCACAAAGCTTCCAACCAAGCTGCCCTTTAAAAGGTGCTTTGCAGAGCAGTGTTGCCCAGCCTCCTTCTTCTAAAGAGGAAAGTGAGAATCTCATATTGCTTCACTTCCTGTTACACTAAACCGGAGCAGAAACCTCCTGTAGCTCTTCCAGTGACTACAGGAAGCCGCTTCCCTGACTGTACAATGTACAGGTGGAAGCCCCTTCCAGAGTTACTGGTTCATTCCACAGGAAGAAATCAAACAGAACATGAACATAGAAATAGTAATTAAGTATTGTACATTGTGGGTTGTGTGTCCTTCCCTCTCATTCAGATCCATCATTCTTCATACAGTCATTCATTTCAATTTACTGGAATGCAAATCGAGTCCATTCACATTTTTAAACTACAGTGATCACGGTCATATAATTTTAATATATTCATGGATATTCAACCTACATCATGCAATAGAGGGAGAACATATTTTATTTATCTATTTTATTAATAACATTTATCTGGCCACCCATCTCATGGAAAGTGATTCTGAGCATCATACAACAATCCAATAAAATAGTAGATTCAGCTTTCTCTTTACCCATTTATATTCCCAATACAATGAAGTTAACCAGCTCCTTTAAAACATTGTCTATGTAGTTTGGAAAATATTAGGAAAAATCTTTCATTAAATAAGACTCATCTTAAGATCATAAGAAACATTCTTCAAGAACTTTAGCTAGTGACTTATTAATATGGAAATATTTCAATGTTTTATGCCAGAGTTGTTACAAGTAACTAATATCCATTTTAGCACTTTTTAAATTTTCAACAATAAAGAATACCATAGATTTAGATTCCATTCAGCTTTTAAATCAAATCATAAAAGTGGGGAAGAGCCCAGGATCTATCTCTGTGGCACCTACCTTGATATCTCACTCAGCTTTCATTTGTAGTCATTAATAAACATTCTATTTGTAATGATTTATGTTTAACTTTAAGTCCTTTTTAAAATTAAAAGCTCCAATATTCCATGTGGTCATGTTCTCTTTCTCCAAATGGTCCTAAAAATTATGGGATTTACTTGACTAAATCTTCCTTGTTGGTTAGCTTCTAGTCAAATATACCTGATCATTTCTCCCCCTTTCTCTTCCCACCTAAAAAAAATGTTGCCTACAAGATGAGCCGGATATTTCCTGGAAAGACCATGTTTAATTTAAATATTCCAAGGATCATGCTTCTGCAAATTGCTTTTGGAATTAATTGTTCAGTTGTCTTGGTTGGTTGGGTTTTAACATTTACTGTCACTCATATTGCTTTTGTATCAATGATGGGATTCAAAAATGTTTACTACTGATTCTGTGGGCATGGCTTGGTGGGCGTGGCAAGGGAAGGATACTGCAAAATCTCCAGTCAGAGCTGGTATTTGTCGGTTCTCCAAACTACTCAAAATTTCCACTACCGGTTCTCCAAAACTGGTCAGAACCTGCTGAATACCACCTCTGTTTTGTATCTTCTTCTACTTATTGTAACCCAGATGTTATTTTCAACTTTATTGAACAGTGCAATTGCTATTCCCTTTTTTACTGCTCATGAGACTGATCACATCAGATCTCTGTAGTACTTGCCTTCTTAGGATAAGAATTTAAGATCATATTATTTTCTATAACGTGAGCATCAGCAAATAGAAAATTAAGGTTATGAATGTCATAATCTCGTATTCTTTCTTTCTGACTCGCATTTCATTTTGCAGTTCACAAGTCATTATCTGAGTTCCTTAGCTTGCTTTTACTCAGCCACTCTCAAAGAACAGGGTAGTCATCCTAATCAAACTCTCCATGTTTTAGCAAAAGCGTTTTTTCTCGTGAGGTGTAGCTATAGTAATAGGAAGGCTCATATTTCCTTTTTTCTTTTCAAGCTCTCAGATTAGCTACTTATATTTAGATTTTCCCATATGACCTTTCCATTAAACTTTTCCAATGAACTCCATCAGCTCACATTAGATGTCCCTGATTCGTCACTTGTTGGCTTTGCTTAATCAGGAAGTTGAAGCTGCTGTCACTGTCACCACTTCAATAAACCTCTCCCTCAGCCTGAATACAGTAATATATTAGTGGTTTTTTTTAATTGCAGAGAACTCTTAAATGTAAAAATAATGCGCATGCATAGAAACTTTGCATGCGCTTGCATTTTTAGTGAACCGGTGGTGGGTTTATTTGAAACCCACCACTGAACCTGATATCACATGATGTTTTGCTGCCTACTCCAAATATTAGGTCTTGGCCTTTTAAATTGGGTGAAGAAAGGACATTACTCTAGAAATTTGAACATTGATCAATAGAATTTGCATTTACTATCCATGAGTTGCTGGGATTGTTTTGTGATGCCTTCTTAGTTTTTCAATAACGAATTGCTTATCACGGGTTTCTGGATGTGTGCTTCTATAATAATCTCAAATCCAGCCTGCAGGAAGAAATTGATGGATGGTTTTGGAGGTGGTGGTGGGACTGCAGCTGCTATGAATCTTGGAGGAGTGGCTTATCTAGTTTCCTTTCAATCATGTTTCAGTCCCAGGAAAGGGACTGAAATGATTGCAGTCAATCATTGGGAAGATCAATGAGAGGGTATTTTGATGCTGGGAGTGCAATTATTTGATCCTACTCAATCTCTCATTAGCATCTTATATTATCAACCAAGGTATTTTGTGAGAGTTGTGGAGGGGACACACACACACTATTTTGCAGTAGTTCCATTCCTTCCTGCATAGGTAATTCCAGTCAATTTTTTTCCTGTATAAAGCATGATATTGACCCATCAATATGCTGAGGATACATAATTATATCTTAATTGTGGACCAGATAGGAGATCAGGTAAATGTCTGGAGGCAGAAATAGACCATATAGGACAACAAAGTTGAATTTCAACATAATGGAGCTTTTCTCCTAAAGCTGTCAGGGTTAGTCACAACTCCTATCTTGACTCTGGACTGAGATCCGCTTCCCCTGGAAAAGCAAGCCCCAATTTAGGATCTTTACTGGGCTCATGGCTTCTGTTTGAACAGCAGGTGAAAGATGTGGCCAGAGAAAACTATGCCCAGTTTTGGTTAGCATACCAATTGTAGCATGTTTTGAAATGGGAGGTACTGGCAGCAATGATCTTCATGATTCAAAACTAGACTATTGTTTGGGACTGACTTTGAAAAAAAGCCAAAAACTGCAACTGGTCCAGCTTGCAAGATGGCAGGTGAGAGCTGTTTCAGCAGAGATGCATCTATGTTCATGCTGCATTTGTTGTCACTATGCTTCTGAATACAATTCAAAGAGCTGCTCTTGATTTATTGAGAGTCCAAGATTCCCATGAGACCAAACAGAGTTTGTTCATCCTGTATCATCAGCTACGCTAGGTGCCTTCTCTCAGGATGTTGAGGGTGGGGGTTCAGGACAGGCTTTGGCAGAGGCAACATGGTCACTTTGCAACCCTCTGCCCTTGTGGTCCATATAATTTTAAGAGGAATAGTTGCTCCATGGATTTGGGGAACTTGAACAGACTATCTTTTGTGGCTTTTCTTTCAGATGTCTTAACTCAGAGGTGTCAAACTCGTGTCATCATGGCGGTATCACGTGACTTATCCTGACTTTTTCCCCAGCACTTGGCACATCTGGCCTGTGGACTGTGGGTTTGACAGCCTTGTCTTAACGGATTGTAATTATTTTACCAGGCTTTTGGCTGGAGCCTGTAGAATTGGATGGGACTTAATTCATAAATTATGTATGAAAATAAAAAAATAAAGCACAATCAGTTGCAGTGTGGTTTTTACTTCCCAGCTCCTTCTCCCTCTAAGCAACTTGCTTGACAAAAAAAAATACTGGTGTTCAGGAACTTGCAGTGAATTTTGTAAAATAATGGTTGATCTAATGAATTTGGATTTTATATTGTTTTTCTCTCATGGTTAATGATTTTATTATTGTTTCTTTAAAGTTGTCTGTCAACTGTTCTTTTGAAATCTAATATTCTGCATCTAAGGATTATCCACCAGAAGGAAAAGCTTGTATCTAATTTTTTTTACAAAGGACCAGCTAGAGTCCCAGGGCTTTTATAACAAGTAAAATATAAAATTCAGGAAGATTCCCTAATCAAGTGAGCAGATAAAATCATAAACAGCAGTTTAGCTCATGTGGGACAAATCTTCAAGGATGTTTATAACCTGTCAGTATGATGACTGCATTACTCATGAATCATGCAACACATGCTCCGGTCCATTTTCCTCACTATTATCTTCTAAAAAGTCAGGTTTGTTTCCTGATAGTTTTTGTAATGAATCTTTTGGGAAATTATACCATCTGTGCACTGCTGAATAGGTTGTCTTCCAATATTTTTGTAAATGTTTGCTAGTTTACTTAGGGATGCTGCTCAGAAAAATCCCAGGCTCCCTTTATAAATTTAAATCCGATGGGAAAGTGAGGTTTCGTTCCATTTTATTTTTTGAATTAGGAGAAATTGATTAAACTAAATCATATTCTTCAACTGGAAAATTTACTAAAGAAATGGCAAAACCTTAAGAACATAATGGAAAAAACATGAGCATCCTGATCTCTATGGATCAGAAGTTGTAAGGAGTCTGTGAGGTGCAACTCCTTTGGGCAGGTGTAGGCAGAATCCAGGGGAGGTATGAAAACTTTAGTTACATTTTTACAATAAATACATTTCGCTCCAAAAGTTTCATTGTATTGCTTTCATTGTTCATGTGTGTATATTTTGCTGTTGGATTTTTAAGGAAAGTTTCTGTACATTAATATTACACTAAAAGAAGTTGTGATGGCAAAATATTTAGGAATTCCTGTTATAAACCTTGGAGAATAGAAAATAAATGTTTCTTTTCATTTAAAAACAAGATAACATTAAATATTCTGAAACAAAGCAACAGCTGTTCAAACTCAGGCACTTCAGCAAACAGAACAGTGAATTAAATACAAATACAACTGCAGTTCTGACTTGCAGTTTGAACTTTACTGGCCAACCAAAGACACAAGGGGTGTCTAGAAATGCTGACTTCAGAATACAGAATAACAGAGTTGGAGAATCTTATAATCCAGGGGTCCCTAACCCTCAGATGGTGGCCTACTCCTTGGCCTTGAGCCATTCAAATTGGGCTATGGAAGTGGGGGGCGAGTGTGTATGTACATCCCCATTTGCAGGAACAGCAGTCAAATGTATTTGCACAAGAGGCAGACAGGTGTCATACCCCTGTTGGAGTCTGACTCCAAAGGAGAGGAGGAACAGCTGACAAGGAGTGGGAGTGTGGCTCGGGTGGTTGTGGAGGAAACTGTGGAAGGGCACAGGCTGGATGGGCATTCAGAGGAAGACCCAGACCCATCCCCTCTTCATCCTAGGGCATGCAGGGAGGAGCAGATAAGGGAGAAACGTGAATGGCTAGGTCTAACCGGAAGGAAGGAGTCCTGATCCCCTTCATGGGCTGCAGCTTGGAGGGTTGTTTAAAAGGACAAACTGCGCATGGCAAAGATGCTGGAAGCAAAGCGTGCATTCTTATCTGAGCTTATCTGTGTTTTGGCTTCCTCCCAGCTGTGGTTGCTGCATTATCTGGTAGAAGTCTGCAATTAATTATCCTTGTCTGCCGTAGTAATTCCTTCAGTGTGGTTTGTGTTGGGTTTTTTATTTTGAATTAACTTTACTTTGGGTGTGGACTGCATTTACTCCCTCCGTAAACTGTTTTCTTTAAGAGTTTGATATCCAGCCGAGGATAATTGGACACTGGGGCCAAGTTGGAGGTATTAAAGGGACTTTCTTCTATTTTTGTGACTTGGTTATTTTTGTGTCACGCCCGGGTCATTGCACATGCCTGTCACTTGCGTACATGCACACTTGCCTGCCACTCACATGGATCCATCCCCTCTCACCCCTCTGCTGGTCCACAAAGTCAGAAAGGTTGGTGACCCCTGTTCTAGTCCAATCCTCTCCTCAAGCAGGAGACCCCAGGCTCTTTCTTTTTAAGCCTCCAGTCCAGTGATGGAGCATCCACAACTTCTGAAGGCAAGCCATTCCACTGGTTTATTGTTCTCATTGTCAGGAAATTTCTCCTTAGTTCAATAGTTTCAGGATGTACTTAACATGGTCCTGTTCTAAACACTGGATTTTGTACTAGCCTTTGGTACAATGTTGAACCGTATGCCAATACAGGAAAGAGGATCCAGGGTAGATCCTGATCTGTGTTCTTTAGATAATGTTAATGATTAGAAAATTTAGTTTGTACTTGTAAAGAAGACTTTGTTTGCTTCTTTGTACATATATTATGACATAATGTTTGAAATTCTAGATAAAGATATAGCAAACCCCATTTCAATGTTGGAAAGGACCAGAAGCATCGCAAGCTGCTGAGTAATGACTAAGATCTAGGAACTATGGTGCTTTTTAATATATTGTTTTAAAGGTTTCTTTAATCAGATTGCAGTTAAAATGATAAGTTCTCTCTGAATCAGGAATCATGTATTAATTTGGATTGCAGATTATTCATGGCAATTGTACCCCAAGGATAAGGACCTATTGAAAATGAACTTTTCTAAACTTTTAAACCAATCAGAGAAAGCTAGCCACAGTCTCATGCATATGCTGGATGCTGTTTCTGCTACATTAATCCAGGATAGAGCAACATGTGATGTTGGCATTTGTATTCTTTTAAGGATTTTTTTTTTTTTGCCAGAATGCTTTTCAATTCTCATGTTTTATTTTTATTTTATTTTTATTTATTTATTTTGATTTGTCAATCGCTTACAAGATAATAGGTACAAGTATATACATAGTTATGAATACATGAAATGGGTACATATAAGAAAAATAAAAGAAACAATAGGACAAGGTACGGTAGGCACATTGGTGCACTTATGCACGCCCCCTACAGACCTCTTAGGAAAGGGGTGAGGTGAATAGGAAACAGTCTAAGGTTAAAGTTTTTGGGCTTTGGGGAAGAAACCAGAGTCAGGTAGAGTATTCCAGACATTGAACACTCTGTTGCTGAAGTTATATTTCCTGCAATCAAGTTTGGTGCGGTTAACCTTGAGTTTATATCTATTGTGTGCTCTTGTGTTGTTATGGTTGAAGCTGAAGTATTCATTGACAGGTAAGTCATTGCAATGTATGATTTTACATACCATACTTAGATCAGACCGAAGATGGCGTAATTCAAGGTTTTCTAGGTCTAGAATTTCAAGTTTGGTGGCATAAGGTATTCTACAACGAGTAGAGGAGTGGAGAACTCTTCTTGTGAAATATTTCTGGACTTTCTCAACTGTGCTAATATCAGATACGTAATGTGGGTTCCAGACTGATGAGCTGTATTTGAGTATTGGTCTAGCAAATGTTTTGTATGCTCTAGTTAGTAGTGTGATATTACCAGAGAAAAAGCTACGTAGGATTAGGTTAACAACTCTTAATGCCTTTTTGGCTATGTAGTTACAGAGGGCTCAAGCACTTAGATGATTAGAGATGAGTATTCCAAAGTCCTTTACAGAGCTTGGATCATCAACAAGGTCTTGACTATTCACCTTGTATTTTATTTTCTGGGTTTTTTTTGCCAATATGTAAGACAGCATTTATTTGTTGAGATTTGAAGTTGCCATTTGTTTGATCATTCTGATACATAGTCAAGATCTTTTTGAAGGGTAGCAGTATTGTCTGTGGTATTGAACAGCTTTACATCAGCGAAAAGAATGCAGTTGCTCTTAATATGATCACAGAGGTCATTTATGTTCCCAGCCAAGTCCAAGAAAAGTTCACTCTAGAGGAAAATAGTTTTTCCCCTTGAGTCAGTAAATTTTCTCATGGAGACAAAATCAAACTAGCATCATTTTTTCCAACATGGAAACTTTTTATTTCAACTTTTAGTTGAAAGGACCAGGGTTGGGATTCTACCAGTTCGTACCTATTCGCTAGAACCGCTAAGAAGTTCGGAGAACTGGTTGTTAGAAGAAATTACTGGCCTAATCCTTTAAGGAAGGCAGGAGGGAAACATTCTGGGGTTGCTTACAGAAACTGCCTCTCCGTTAACCCTTATTACATTCTTGGCAGGACTAGACTTCCTGTCTCAGGAACTTCTCTGGAGTTTTTTTCCCCTCCTTTGCTGTACTTTGCTTGTGTGGAGTGACCATTCAAAGTTACAATGGCACTGAAAAATGTGACTTATGACCATTTTTGCACACTTATGACTGTTGCAGCATCCCTACAGTCATGAGAGGCCAGGCAAGGAGATGCATGCCTCGATGTGAGTGCTAATGAGTTGGCCACACCCAGCCAATAACAGGACCACTAAGCCATGTCCACCCAGTCACATGACCATCAAGCCACACCCACCACCTAAGCCACACCCACAGAACCGGTTGTTAAAAAGTTTGAATCCCACCCCTGGAAAGGACCCTTTACATAGAGCATTGGTTTGCGTGAAACAAACTTACTACACAATTCACTAGACTTGCAATGTTTCCTATCAGTGGGAATTCCAGGCGTAGTTTCCCAGGTTTGTAAGCTTCAAATCCCAGAATTCCACTGCCAATATGGTCATTGATGAGAATTCTGAGAGATGAAGCCCACAAACCTGCGAAATTACTGAGGCTGGGAAACACTGCACTAGAGAAAGTGAGATCCCTAGAAAATATGATGTTTTAGAACAGAATGTGATAAAATTTGCAACAAAGGCAGCCCCCGAGAAAATTATTTTATGATCCAAAGTGAGGAAATCAGGAAAAGAAATGACAAATGTTTCTTCATAGATGTTATAAAGTTGATTTTTGGGTACTGAGCCAGAAATTTAATCAATTAACAGCATTTGCCACACATTATTGCACTGCTGTGACTATTATCTTGATTGTTTTTAACTACACATTGCAGACACCCCTGTGTTTCTCTCTCCCTGTCTCACTGTGGTATTTTAGATCAGCAATTAACAGCCTTGCTCAACATACCATTTGTGGCAAACTAGAGCTGCAGAGAAACAAATCACAACTAAAGTTTCATGGAAGGTTAGGGATCAGAATAACATAGATGATGCTATGTATCCCACTTGGGATGAGAAAAATTATAGTATGAATAACCCAGTTGTTTCCCAACTTTGTCCACATCCTAGAGTAGCTTAAAAAAACAATGGACAACCAGTATTATATCTGGCATTTGTGACCTTAACTTTTTTATTTTATCACAGTAGCTATCCTGTTAGCTTGAACCCAAGTTTTGGAGAAGCAACATAGAAATGGATGACAGGATTATTTAGACAGAGGGAAGTGGAAGTTAAGAACCATCTAATTTTCTCTTTGGGCTCTGATAGAATTAAGGATTAGATGGTCTTTGTCCAGATTGTTCATGCATTTCACTCTATGGGAGCTACTTTCTGTGTAATTGTGGTTCCAATTAAAAATGTTTTATTCATGTAACATCAATTATAAATATTACTTCATATAATAATGGATTTGCACAGACAGAGAATATAACATCATAATATAAGCACATTAGAGGAAAAATAAGGGGCAGTTTTCCTATGGAGACCTCCAAGTACTCTACATTTTAATATGTATTAATATAAGCAAGTTGTTTCCCTCTTAGAAGTCACATTTGTGTGATTTCATTTATACAACCCACCTGTGAGGGAGATGGGTGATTTCAAAATTTGATAATAAAATAAATAAAATAATGTTTCTGACATTATATACAGTCTACAATTTTAGGAGAAATGTTTAAGATAAAGTACTTATGGAAGTGGAATATTATCTTTGGCTGATTCTAATTTTTTTGCAAAGTCTGTATGTCATGGAGATTCTTTGGAATAATAAAAAATATTGATGAACTAGAGATGCATTCAAACATCATTTCAATTTGAAAATCTTTAATACATCATCAGCATCATTTAAATTACTGCAATTGAAGAGCATGTAAGTATATGATTTAAATATTTTTAGAAACAGGATTTTTACTAACCAGATTACTTAGCACAGATGTAACTGGATTTTGTAACAGCTAGGAAAGCCCCAAATCCCTGAAGTTCTGTATATGGCTTGCTGTGTCAGGGCAGCTTTGCTCTAAGCTTATGTGACATGACATTTAACAAAGCCACAATGTGATATAATTTTTATAATGAAGCCCCATTTAGGGTATAGCTTCAAGCTGCAACAGTGATCGCATCACTGGATTTTCATAAGCAACCCGGTGGAATATGATTCAGCTTTGTTTCCCCATTCTGCTAATATACAGCCTTTTATCCTGCTATGATGATAAACTAATTAAAGGATTAAGGACAATTGGAAACACAATTTTCCTAAATATGTTTGATAGATGTCAAGGAGCAGTAATGGGGAGGAGTTGCGCTCTTTCAGGTTTCTGGGAATATCATTGGATATAGTTGAGGTCAACTGGAGACACTGCAACATTTGGAATATACATTATTGGAATGATATATGAAATATTAATTTTTGATTAATCCAGTTATGATATAAACCTGTGAGTGCTTATCATACCTTTATTTTTTTTTGCATTATAATTCTACTAACTGAAAATAGTTTTTTGGCTAAGGAAAATCATAATTTAAAAATCCTATTCTCATAGTCTTTAGGTTGTCTGAGTTAAATTTCAAGGGACTGCTCATCTTCTGTATCATAAATTGTGACTTGTCTCTATTACAGTTACCCATCCAGTTTTCTAATCCCCAAATTAATAAACTTTATAGGTACCAGACATCTCGGTGCGTATGCCAATGAAGAAGGTTGCCCATCATTCACATACTCTTTGTGAGTTTACAAATAATAGCCTTTCCTAATGAAGCTACATTTCTAAGCGTTGTCAAAAGCTTTAAAAATTGGATAACATATTTCTTTTTATGTATTGAAAGCTTACCATTTTTGCAGACTGGACAACACTGTTCTGGCTCATAGACTGGGTTGACACATTCAGGGACGGCACAATCTGCTACAACACAGTGAACTTCATTGCTGGGCTCACAACGGCACCATTCACATGGCGAGGGCTGGGAACAAAGCTCAAATTAGCCCATTTCAACCCTTCTGGTAGTTCAGTAAACAAAGACACTCTAATCTTGACTTATACATTTCACTTAACTTATTCTTTGTTCATATTTGGATAATACAGTGTATATATACTATATAATGTTATAAAATGGCCTTCATTTTATAGATAACTTTTTGGGGTTTAACACTAACTTATTAAAGATATATCATAAAGCTCCATAGCAAACTTTGATCCTGCTGCCTTTTGTGGTCATGGAAGCTTCTGACTAGTTAAAGGCTTAAGAGTTCACATTATGTGACATCAAACTTGCTTTTATTGCTTGTGTTTTAACACCTGAGAACTACCACTAGTGCCCTGCAATTGGCAGGAATGCCATGCTGCCCTCAACTAGAGGTGACATTGAGTTTCAAAATATTACTCTCAGATTTATACAATTATCAAATCCCTCCATTTGTGGCTGCCAGCACATCTTTCAGGAATTAATTTCACTGGCTAATTGTGTGCTGTATGAAGAAGTATTTTGGTCTGTTCGAAATCTTTGAAGGAAGAGTTTTGGACCCAGCATTCTGAGAGAGGAAGCAAAACTTCTCTCCGCCCGCTTTCTTCACCCCATGTGTGATTATATACACTTTGATCATGTCTAAGATGGTATAGAAAGTCCACAGGATCTACTTCAAGGAGCTCTGTAATTCTGTAAATAACTTCCCAGCTCTGATCCCTCCAAAGTCACAAGGACTTCTCAGAGTGGAAGCGCTTTTTCATTGGAACTACGGTTTTATAAGTGCAGAAAGAAGGCTGCTTTCACCAAAATCAGTACAAAGGCTTTAAAAATGGCAATTGCAAACTTTTCAGTAAAAAAAATGGTTTAAGCTGTGTATTAATTATTATTAATAATTACATCTTTTAAAGGAAGTAGCATAATACATTTCTTAGAAACTTGTGCTGCAGTTGTCCAAATATATTTCTTTAAAAACTTGGTTTCTAAAGTCCATGTAATTTTGCTGACTTCCAGCACACAGTTCTAATTAATTTATTTCTTTTGAAAAGTGGATTTAATTTAGCAGTTTCATGAATCTGAATGCTGTAAAGGGGGAATTCTTTAGAGAACATCAATGACTTTGGGTTTTTTTTTGTTATGAATGTGAAATCAATCAGTTTAAGCTTGCAGGAATACAAGATCATAAAGGGATAAATTCTTTATAACTTCATTGCTCTAATATATAGAAAATGTCAGCCTTCAAGATCTTCCTCCTTTCCTTTGTTTCTTTTGGGCTGCCATGAGTAACGGGGGGTGGAAAGTGTTGAAAGTGTTAATAACTGATATTGTATAAACTGGGGAGGGTTTCTCATTCCTGCTTAGCTTTCTCTTCTCTGCGCAATTGCAAACCTTTATCTGAGTAAGCCAAGATCAACTAATCATCACCACCTGGAGATGTCCACATGCTGAAGTTCACAACTTTTAATTGGAAGAACCGTTTGAACTATTGGGGGTGGGAACATTTCACTCCCTTGATATATGTGACGTATGTGCCTATTTCCCTAGATTCAGAACTTTCTCATTGCTACCACTAACTTCCAGTAACAGATATCTTTTCTCTAATTACAAGAGTCTAAGTATTTCTTTCTTGGATTTTCAACGGAGCACCAACTGACATTATTCTGAATCTCACTCTACCAGCCCACCCAGAGAGATAACGCAATTTCTTCCGAGCGGGTCTTGAACATCATGTCAACTCCAGCCAGTGACCAAGGAGGGCAAGACTCGCTCCTGCTAGAGGAAGTAAGAGAAGCTGACTTGTTAGCAGAGCTCAACATTGAGGAAAAACCAGCTGTAAAACCCAAATGGTCATTGGGAGTAGGTTGGAAGGATCCTGAGGAGCGCCCCCCCGCCCCAGGAGTCATCATTACTCGTCGGCGTGGAAGAGAGGAGCCAAGGCAAGAGAGGGAAAGAAAAGATTTTTTACTAAATCAAGCCAGTCGCCTCATAGATGAAGCTCTCGGAGAGCCTCACACTGAACAAAGGTATGAGGGAGAGGAGTGGGAGGCAGCCCCAGCCAGAAGAAGCCGAGCAGCCATCCCCATAAATCAACCTGGGCTAGCGCAACAGCAAGCAGCAGCCCTGGGGCCCTCAGGGGAAGGAGTAATTGCCAGAAGACGTAGAACTCCAAAGTTGCCTCCGTTGGAATTAAAATATGGGGGGGATCCCAAGGAGTTAGGATTTTTCCTAGCACAAGTTTGGAGCTCTATGGAGGAATACGGAGGGGATTTTTCCTCAGAAGCAGCCAAGGTTAGATGTGTTACCAGGGCTCTGGAGGGAACAGCTGCAAAATGGATGGTGACTTTGCATAATGATAATGCTCCCCAGCTGTTGAATTATAACCTGTTCATGACTGCTCTGAGGGCAAGGTTTGAGGACCCACTGGCGGAACGTAAGGCCAGGATTAAGATGAAGACCATAAATCAGGGGTGGAGATCAGTGGCCAACTACACCCAGGAATTTAGAGAGCTGGCGTGTCATATTCGAGGCTGGTCCCAAGTAGCCCTGATAGAAGCATTCAAAGATGGGTTAAATGAAGATATATACCAGAACTGCATTGCCAGAAGAGACCCCAATGATCTGCAGATGTGGTACATGATGGCAGCAGAGGTGGAAATTGATTTAACCTGAAACAGACGTCGGGGGGGGCTCTGGTTGGAGCAAGCTCTCCCCCGCATGTCCTCAAGAAGCCTTCAAACCCCAAAAGGGAGGGATGGCAGCAAGACTCAAGACTACTGTCTGCTTCCGATGTGGGAAGGAAGGTCACCGGGCTGCAGACTGTTGGGCCAAGTTGGAACCGAAGGGGGTGCCAAGAGGAAAAAAAAACCTGGAAAACCCTCAGTGAAGGATCGTGAAATGGCTTAAGATGAGGGAGGTTGTAGAGGTCGACCATCCGAAGGGAGACAGGCTGGGAACTCCGACCTTCTCTGAAGAGAGTGACATCGATTCAGAAGACGACTCATTGGTAAGTCCAAACAAGGGCCCTATGACCATTCCAGTGCAGTTAACAGTACCCATATCAGGGGCCAAGGAGGAAATGCCAGCCTTGCTAGACTCTGGGTGCACAAGATGTGTGATCAGCCCGGAAGTAGTACAGAAGATGGGCTTAAGACTAAAACCTTTAAAAATGCCCATAGCCTTTTGCCAATTAGATGGATCAGTGGTGGGGGGCGGTCCTGCACATTTCATAATGGAACCCATAGAAATGACAATGGGGAAGCATAGCAAGACTCTGTGTTTTATTGTGGCCCCTGGGATGGAACAGCCACTAATACTGGGATTTCCCTGGCTCCAGAAATGGAACCCCCATATCAATTGGAGAAGAGGGTCATTACGTATATGTACCGACCAGCGCCCAGAAGGGGAGGGGCGTTCTCAACCAAAACTCCAGAATCCTGTTGACCTAGCTTCCACGGGCACCGAGGAATTGAAGGGGGGGGGGGAGAAAATTCTGAAGGAATATTGGGACTTAAAAGAAGTATTCAGTGAAAAGGCCTCAGATGAACTTCCCCCTCATCGTTCAACAGATTATAGTATTGAATTTTTACCTGGGGTGAAACTCCTGAAACCTAAGCTGTACTCAATGACACCGCGAGAATTGGAAGAACTGTGGTCATTTATCGATAAAAATTTGAAACATGGTTTCATCCAGCCCGCTAGACCCCAGGTAGCGGCCCCAGTACTGTTCCGTGAAAAGAAAGATGGCTCCTTTCGCTTATGTGTTGATTATAGAAACCTGAACGCCATTTCCATAGAAAACATGTACTCCCTCCCCCTGATGAAGGACATGCTGGCCCACCTGGCCAAGGGGAAGATTTTTATGAAGCTCGACTTGTGAGAAGTGTACTACTGGGTTCGAATTAAGGAAGGGGACGAATGGAAAACTGCCCAATAGGTTGTTTCCAGTTCCGTGTTCTTCCATTTGGCCTACAGGGGGCTCCAGCACTATTTATGCAGATGATTAATCAGGTTTTACATGAACATTTATATAAGGGGTTTTTGGTCTACCTTGATGATATCCTTATCTACACAGAGACCTGGGATGAACATGTGAAGCTAGTGTGGCGGTTGGAGCGGCATTGCTGCAAATCAATGAGAAGGGGATTTTATAACCCTGTGCATATACGTCCCATAAATTATCTGAAACCGAAAGAAGGTGGGCAGTGTGGGAAAAAGAGGCTTTTGCAGTTCGTTGGGCCCTACTCACTTGGAGACATTTCTTGGAAGGAGCAAAACACCCGTTTGAGGTGTGGACCGACCATAAGAATTTGGAGGCCTTGAAAAGACCTTGGAAGCTGTCCCCCAAACAAGTTTGCTGGGCTCAGTACTTTAAACGGTTTAATTTTTCATTGAAGTACATTCCAGGGGGAAGGAACTTCATGGCGGATGCTCTATCTAGACTACCTCAATATAATAGTGCTCGCCAGGAAGTAGTACAGCCGATTGTCCCAATCGAACAGTTGGCAGCTCCAGTAGTTACTAGAGCCCAAAAGAAGAAGCAGGAAGTGGATCTATCGAATGATTTGTCTGTGCAATTAAAGGATGCTCTAAAACTCGATAATTGGTTCCTGGCTCATTCGAATAACTGTACAGTTAGAGATGGACTGACCTGGGTGGGAGCCAAGTTATATGTGCCAGAGAAACCAAGGAGCCAAATCTTACAACAGGCTCATGATTCTAAAGCAGCTGGTCACTTTGGGTTCGTGAAAACCTTACACCTAGTTAAGCGGCAATTTTGGTGGCCTACTTTGAAGAAGGACATTGAAACCTTTGTAGCTAGCTGTTCTATTTGTGCATCAGCCAAGAGACCTCTTGGTAAGTCAGCAGGGTTGTTACAAAATGTGGCTAGACCAACGGCTCCATGGAAGGAAATTTCTATGGACTTTATAGTGGAATTACCCGAAAGTGGGGGAAACACAGTTATTTGGGTGGTAACTGATTTGTTTTCCAAGCAAGTGCATTTCATACCTTGTTCAAAGGTATCTACAAAAACGTTGGCTAAACTATTTATATTGCATATCTATAGATTACATGGGGTTCCTGAACCCATAATCTCTGACAAAGGTGTTCAATTTACCTCGAACTTTTGGAAGGAGTTCCTGAAGTTATTAGGCTCTGCCCAGGGATTAAGCTCCACCCACCATCCCCAAACCAATGGGGCCTGTGAGAGAACTAACGTGGTATTGGAGCAATACCTTAGATGTTACATAAATTATCAGCAAGATAATTGGACTGACCTATTGCCATTCGCTGAAGTGGCATATAACAATTCTATCCATAGTAGTACTGGATTTACCCCCTTCAAGGTGGCGTCAGGACAAGACTTTGTACCCATACTTGAACTCCCTCGTGAGAGGCCTAGTATTCAGTCATTGGATGAATGGATAACACAACTCCAGCTTAATTGGCCAGTAGTTCGTAAAGCATTGGATGATGCACATCGGGCTCATAAGAAATTTGCAGATAAAAAGAGGACTCCACAAAACCCATATCAAGTGGGCGATAAAGTCTTTTTGTCCACCAGATTTCTACAAACCACTCAAAAGTCAAAGAAACTTGGTCCTAAGTATGTTGGTCCTTTCTCAATTGAACAAATTGTTAACCCTGTGACAGTCCAATTGAAATCGCCTAAAAGCCTTTGACGAATTCACCCGGTTTTCCACATTAGTTTGCTAAAACCTGAACATACTTCCGATCTGAGACCAACCCAGACCGACCCTCCTGTACCATTGCTTATTGACGGCGAACAACATTTTGAAGTTAAAGAGATTCTAGACTCTCAACGACAAAGGGGTCAGCTCCAATATTTGGTTGCTTGGAAGCATTTTCCTTTGTCCCAGGCTGAATGGGTCAACAAAAAAGATGTTAGAGCCCCTAAGCTTGTCAGAGCATTTCGTTCTAATTATCCTGATAAACCCTAGATACGTGTCTCTTTTATGTTAACTGGTTAGTTGTGCCTTTTATCTTTCCCTCTTTTACAGGACTAATGTCTTTTTTCTAGGAGGGCGAAATGTCAGCCTTCAAGATCTTCCTCCTTTGCTTCTTTCTGGCTGCCATGAGTAATGGGGGATGGAAAGTGTTGAAAGTGTTAATAACTTATATTGTATAAACTGGGGAGGGTTTCCCATTCCTGCTTAGCTTTCTCTTTTCTGCACAAGTGCAAACCTTTATCTGAGTAAGCCAAGGTCAACTAATCATCACCACCTGGAGATGTCCACATGCTGAAGTTCACAACTTTTAATTGGAAGAACTATTTGAACTATTGGGGGTGGGAACATTTCACTCCTTTGATATATGTGATGTACGTGCCTATTTCCCCAGATTCAGAATTTTCTCGTTGCTACCACTAACTTCCAGTAAAAGATATCTTTTCTCTAATTACAAGAGTTTAAATATTTCTTTCTTGGATTTTGAACGGAGCACCAGCTGACAGAAAGGAAAAAAAAGGAAAAAAATGAATTATAATGGAAAGAAGTATACAAAGGTGAAAGCAAAAAGCACAACATATGTAAAAAAATAAACCTCAAGATTAAACCATGATCTGATGGAAAATATTAGATTTTAATCCATGTGGGTATGATACAAGCTACAATAGGTGGAGGAAACATATTTCATTACTCCAAGGTTTAAAATCGGGTGGTGTTAAAAAAAGCTACACTCCATGAAGTCTAAATCTATATTTCTTCATATGTTGTGAAGTCTAAATATTGAAGGGATAATTGTATTTCTGCTCATGAATATTAACAAAGGAGAGGAGAAATAAAGACAATGGGTTGACAGCAAAGTAATAAGAATGTCTTTCTTCCTTATGTTAAAATTCAAATTCTGTTCTTTCCTTTTTAGGGAAATGACAGCTTACACTGTATCTTTTGTTTGTACATTTGTACAGTCTTCTACTAATATGGATTTGGAATCACTTTGCAGTGTATGTTTGTCCACACAGGTTTTAGGAGCAACCACAAGACAGTTATTATTACTTGAACGTTGCAATGGGTTGTTATAGCTATTGAAAGAAAACACCATTATATACACAATCCTATTGGAGGGAAATGGTGACTCTGCTGTATCCAAAGCCCAGGCATATAAGTCCCCCTGCCCTTCAAGTGTTTTTCTTTTCCATAACAGGTAAATCCCACTCTGTTTTATAGAAACTTGGTGACCCCTGTCTTCAAGATATACCAAAGGCATGGCATGTAATGTCATGTCATGTCTCTGTTAAAAAAAAAAAGAAGAGGAAATGGTGTATGGCAGGATTGCCCCAGGAACATTAAAGATTTTTCTAAAAGAATGTTTTGAAATATTTTAACTGGGTAGCCATTTTTGTATTTCATAGTATAGCAGCCAACATAATTGCTTTACTTTACTTTGGAATAAAAAGCTGGGATTACTATCTGAATTCCCTTGAATAAAAACAACCAAGCAAGTCTCCAAATTGCACTAGGTAATTCATACAACCAGTTTGAAGGAATGCTTTCCAAAACAATGAACCCTGGAATTAAATATCTCAATTTTTGAAAGAGTGGCTTTGTTCTGTTTGTTGATTGCTAATTGTGCAAGTAGGCTATTTCCAAAGACCAAGTCTCAACTTTTCCTTTTGATAGTGGTTGGCTAATCATTATTCTTCTGTGTTAGCACTCAGGAGAAGACATATATTTTTCATTACGAATTCTGAATGGTTTTACAAACTAATCCTGAATTCGTGCAAGCAAAAAGACTTGCAATTCATTTCAGAAATGCTCTCAGTTTCTCATGAATTGGTTCCCTAAAACCTCATGTCAACTCTAAAATTAGCTGCAGTATTTAAAGCTTCTCCAACTTCTTCTCATTGTTAGCAGCTTGCAATCCTTATTTTCACTTACTTTCTATGTAACTTTTGCAGTCAAGGTAAATATTTGTTGTCCTTATCTTAAAAGCAAATTCTATGCATTTACTCAGTTTTCATTCCATCTTCATGAAGCTTTTTAATTCATTTATTTGTTTTTGCTTGGAATGATAAGGAAGTAATAAGCTGGTTTATGACTATAATAACAATTGATTTTTACAGAAGCAAAAATAATATTTTGTTAAAGAATTGACAAAAGAATTACTTTCATTACACAGTTCGTTGACTGTGTCCCTCAAAATGTTAAGTTAGTTATTGTTTTATAATGCAAGAGATTTTGCTTATTTGCATGTCCCATGGGATCTGTTTTTCATCCTCATATAACACCTATTTTTTGACAATATCAGGAGATGTACCACTCCTTTCCAGTAAGGCTATGGCCTAGTTGTTATATATTGCATATAGAAAAACATCAAACAGAAACAATGACACCAAATGACTTTGCTCTGAGTAAATGAGACATGACAGATATGGAGGTTTTTTGGTTCTGCAGTATGATATCTGAAAATAACTTAGAAGAGAAAAATGATGTTCTATGATATTGAAAGCAATTGTCAAGATCAGAAAAAAAATCATACCATTCTAACTTTTAAGGAACTTTTTAAATTTCAAAGATCAGCTTCGAGATCTTAGAAAACACATTATGTTTATCCCATTATATTCAGAGGTAGGAACCTGTGGGCTATAAATCACAAGTGCTTCTTTTCCCACAAACTAATTTTTCTTTATTATGAAATAATTTCCTATCAACCATTGCTAACATATTTTTGCCTTTTGTGAAAAAATAGTGCAAATCCTTCCAGAACCATTAAGGCAGGAGAATGCCTCCCTCAAAAGCTTTTATATGCCATATACATAAGCAAGAACCATTAAGACTGCACACTAAATCACCTTAGAAATATACAGTAGAACCTCTGGTCACAACCTTAATTCATTCCATAACTTTGGTTTCAACCCAATTTGGTCATGACCCAACCTAATTTTGGAAATTTGGCACTTACAAAAAAAAAATGGTGTGGAAGAGGAAATCGGCCATGAAAAAAAAATTGTGAATTTTTTGGTCGCAACCTCATTCGGTCATGGTCAGAGGCATTTGTGACCAGAGATTCTACTGTATGTTCTATTGATTATGTATCCTCTGGAAATAAAATTTTTTATTTTTTTGTTTCTATATACACACCATTGTGTGAACAGTGTGGTTCCACATCATTTTACATTTTAAAACAAACATGACAATAGCTTCACATTAATATTATTAACTTTCCTACACAATTTGATATTAATACATATTATTGATCTTAATTATTCAATATTCTCATGTACTATTTTGTGTCAGTCTATATTCTTAACACTTATCACTTCTTTTATTATAAATTCTATATTAGTAGTCATATTTGCAGTCTTTAACACATTATAAAATTCAAATAGCCATTCATAAATTCATATTAATTTGTATTTTCTATTATTTATCCCCTTTTTAGTTCTTGATTGTGCCATCATTACACTTAAAATTAAGTTTCTTCCTATTCCCAGTTGTAATAAAACAAACAATATTCATCTATTAACATTTAATGTGTTATACCATTCTAGTAATACTATACTCCCCTTTATATGTTAGCATATTTTACTCTTATTTTTAAATCTCTCAGGTTCCACATTTTATTTCTTTTCTTACCTTACAATATTAATTTCATATCTGTTACAGTTAACAATTATATATCTTTAATAATAATCCTATATTAAAACATTAATTCCATTTTTATTACAATTACCATATTAAATTTCATGTTTATTACAATTAGCAATTACATATCTTTAATGCTAATCCTCTAATAACATATTAATTTCATGTTTATTACAATTAACAGTTATACATCTTAAGTAATAATTCACACAATCATGTGGATTCCTTATATCTCTTATTCTTATTAAAGCATTAATTTGTCACTTCCTAGCTTGTCTCCCATTTTCTATTATTTTTTACGTTTCCTCTTAATCACTCCTCCCTTCTCTTTTAAATTCCATTGTTTCTTTTTCAAATATCTAATTTTACCCCTATCCTCTCAATATATTTTCTCTGAGATTCCATTTCCTGTTGTTTTTCCCTTAAAACGTTCCCCCCTTGTTTTATTGCATCAATCATTATCATATTAAACTTTATTTCCTTGTTGTCTTTTTGTTTCATTTGTTGTTCCCTCTGTTTTGTTTCTCTGGTTATAATTCCAGTTAACTCCTCCTCTTCCTGGATTTCTTATTTTCTTTCTGTTGTTTATTTTTATTTTATTTATTTATTTGGTTTGTCAATTGCTTACAAGATAATAGGTATAAGTAAAACCATCCATGAATACATGGATACATATAAGAAAAAATTAAAAAATAAAAGAAACAATAGAACAGGGACAGTAGGCACGTTGGTGTGCTTATGCATGCCCCCTACAGACCTCTTAGGAAAAGGGTGAGGTCAATAGTAGACAGTCTAAGGTTAAAGTTTTGGGGGTTGGTGGAAGAAACCCCAGAGTCAGATAGAGTGTTCCAGAGACTGACCACTCTGTTGCTGAAGTCATATTTCCTGCAATCAAGTTTGGTGCGATTAACCTTGAGTTTGTATCTATTGTTTGCTCTTGTATTGTTATGGTTGAAGCTAAAGTATTCATTGACAGGTAGGACATTGCAATGTATGATTTTATATACCATACTTAAATTGGACCGAAGGCGGCGTAGTTCTAGGTTTTCTAGGTCTAGAATTATGAGTCTGGTGGCATAAGGTTTTCTGCAAAGAGTAGAGAAGCGGAGAACCCTTCTTGTGAAATATTTCTGGACTTTCTCAACTGTGTTAATATCAGATACGTAATGTGGGTTCCAGACTGATGAGCTGTATTTGAGTATTGGTCTAGCAAATGTTTTGTATGCTCTAGTTATTAGTGTTATTACCAGAGAAAAAGCTATGTAAGATTAGGTTAACAACTCTTAACACCTTTTTTGCTATGTGGTTACAGTGGGCTCTAGCACTTAGATCATCAGAGATGATTACTACAAGGTCCTTGGCAGAATTTGGATCATCAACAAGGTCTTGACTATTCAGCTTGTATTTCATTTTCCACTTTTTTTGCCAATATGTAAGACAGAGCATTTATTTTTGAGATTTGAATTTGCCATTTGTTTGACCATTCTGATACATAGTTGAGGTCTTTTTGAAGGGTAGCAATATTGTCTATGGTGTTGAATAGTTTTACATCTTCAGCCAAGAGAATGCAGTTGCTCTTAATATGATCACAGAGGTCATTTATGTAGAGTATGAAGAGAGTTGGTCCTAGAACACTGCCTTGACACCACTGTTGACAGGTACAGAACTTGATAGGATGCTCCCAATTTTGACAGGAATGCTTCTACTCAGTTATGTAGGTGTCCAGAGATACCGTAAAATTTTAGTTTTAGGAGTAGTTTGTCGTGTACCACTGAATCAAAGGCTTTACAGAAGTCTATGTAGATTGCTTGTGTCTCTGCTGCTTGCATCCCCATTTCCACCTTTTCTACTATGCCCTGTATTTTGTTCAAAATGTCCTCAAATCCTCTATTCATAATGTCTTTTATAGCTTGTAGTTCCAACACAATTTCTCTACATATTCCACTCATCTTTGTTCTTGTTTATTTCTTTTCTTATTTCAATTGTCCAACAATAAACCAAGCCTCCTTTTTCAAGCTATAAGTGTAACATCCAGGAGTTTTTAAGTCCCAAAGTTAATCAATCTATTTCTTTTAAGCAATCCAAGGGTAATATATTCATAAATTTCTCCACCAGTTAAGTTTTATAGTGTAGATTTCTGGGGTCCAAAGTCACTTCTTGCAAAATTTAAAGTTCTTGTATCTTTATATCTCCAAATTAATCGGTATTCCTCTATAAATTCAATCTTATATTAAAATCTTCAAAGTCACTTTAATAATATCTCTGGATTTTTGGGAATATGTTGTTTAAGCAGATGGCGCTCTTAAGTCCCATTCCAATTTTAACCGGCTTTCTCCAATTTTAAAAATGACAATTCAAAATAATAAGATAATATTTATTTCTAAGCTATATGGTTCCAGCATTTTAAAATGCGTATTTAGTACAATATCTGTCCAATTTAAAGTTTCAATTTTCTATATTTTCAAAAAATTTGCCTTCTCCCTTTAAAGTTCTTCTCAAAAGACTTGAATTGTCCCTTTGAAAATAACAGTGAGTTCCTTTTCCCCCTGGAAAGTCTTTTGGGGTTAAGTTTTAGGTAAAGCAGATTCTTCTCACCCAGATCCAAACACCGTTCACTATCTCCACTCCAGCACAATACTTAGGTGTTCACAGCTGTCCCTACTGGTGGTTGTTTTGACCACCCTCTTCTCTCCATTGTGGCGTAGAGGGAAAAGGCTCCGGAGTTCCACAGGAGAGTTCCATTCTCTCCTGGGACCTCACAGAGCACTCCTCCTTAGCTTCACTGCCCCTCCAAAGAGGTTTTTGATTCCTTCCAGAGCCCACAAACAATGAGAAGCCAGTGCAGGAATGGAGAACTCTGTTTCTCTGTTTCTGGTGTCATTGCGACATCAGCAGGAAGTATTGATTACTTGTCCTGAAACAGACAAAGAGGCTGGCAAAGAGCAGAAAGAACTTTTAGGTAAACAGAGTGCAAGTACTCTCGCCCTCCATATCCCTATCTAAACAAAGAGCACAAAAGGTCTGTTATCAGGAAAAGAATGGTAGGATTTAAACCCCAAAGGATGACATACACAATATACCCCCTCTCACACACCAAGCTGGATTTTCAGATTCTGTAGTAGTTGTGTAGATATAGCTACACTGGTTTTATCTAACTACTGAGACCTTGAAGATTCTGCTATTAGCTAGTAACTTATTATAGGGGATCATGAAGCAGCCTACTAATGGTTTTCAAGATTTCCTACCACTGACTTGGTTCCCATTACACAACTTTCAATGTTAAGGTGCTGCTGGTTGATTGAGAGGGCGATCAAAATTCATTTCTCATTGAGCACTGAATAATGCATAACCCAATAGTAATTAATTATGGAGTCTAAGCACAGAGTATTTTTATCTGTATTTCAAGAGCTGAAGTGCTTTCATATTAACCCTCTGAAAAATTAACCCTCCTTTTACAAACAGGATTAGATCAGATTAACAGAGTTGGAAGGAACCTTGTAGTCCAACCTCCCCCTCTGCCCAAACAAGAGATCCTACACCATTTCTGACAAATGGCAGTCCAATCTCTTCTTGAAAGTCTCAAGTGATGAAGCTTCCACAACTTCAGAAGGCAAGCTGTTCCATTGGTTGATTGTTCTCACTGTCAGAAAATTTCTCCTTATTTCTAGGTTGAATCTCTCATTGATCAGTTTCCAACCATCAGTTTCCAACCATTATTCCTTGTCTGGCCTTCAGGTGCCTTGGAAAATAGCTTGACCCCTTCCTCTCTGTGGCAGCCACTCAAATATTGGAACACTGCTATCATGTCTCCCCTGGACATCACAGAAAATGGTTGCTTGGGGTCAGGATATCACAGGATTGGCTCCCTGGAAAACAATCCTTTTAACTCTTCGAATGCTTGTTGACATTCAAGTGTCCAGTTTAGAGGTTGGTTGGGCTTGGGTTTGGGGTTTGTCCCCTTTGTCTTTAACAAAAACCCTTGTATAAGTGCTCATACAGCATCTTGTTAATGAGTTGCATAAACATGGTTGGGGCTCCCAGTGGCCCAAATGGCATGGCCTTAAACTGGAAGCTGCCTAATGGGCAGTTGAATGCTGTTTTCCATTCATCACCCTCTTTTATCTGTACATAGTAGTCGGCTTCCTTAGAGGTTTAGTTTTGTAAACACCTTTCCCCACACCAGGTAGTAGAGCATGTCCTTCATGAGGGGAAGAGGGTAGATGTTTTCTATGCATACTGCGTTTATTCCATGAAAATCAATGGAGAGCCTCAACTCCCCCATCTTTTTTCTCTTTAAACCAGGCTTGTCCAACCCGCGGCCCACGGGCCGCATGCGGCCCAGGTCGCCTCATAATGCGGTCCAGTGCCCACCCCAACCTTCGTGCCAGAGCCAGCGAGGAGGAGGAGGAGAGGCAGGCGCGAGGCGGGCGCCAGGCCAAGCAGCAAGAGAAAAGGCGGGCGCCATCAGAGCGCCACCTCCTGCTGTTGCCGCCCCCGCCGCTGCTGCTTCTGCCCCCGCCGCTGCTTCTGCCCCCGCCGCCACCCCCGCCGCTTCTTCCCCCGCCACTGCTGCTGCTTCTGCCTTCCAGTCCTGCTTCATCCAGCCGGGCCATTTGCAGGAGGAGAGGTAGGCGTGAGGCGGGCGAGCTTTCTCCCCCCCCCCCGCAAAATTTGGCCGAAAATAAACTGTGATAAAAAAACTGTGATAAAAAAAGTGATAAAAAATAAATAATTTTTAATAAATAATAAATAATAAAAACATCTCACTAACTTCATTTCCAAATAAATTTAATATGTTAACTATGTTTTCTATGGTTTTTGGGGATGATCGGGTATCGTTACTGTTATTTTATTTTATGTGCGGCCCAAACCAAATTTTCATCTTCTAATGTGGCCCAGGGAAGGTGAAAGGTTGGACACCCCTGCTTTAAACAGTACAAGGGCTGTGACCTTAGATTTTGCAGGCTGGATGAACCCTCTTGCTATGTTGGCATCAATGTACTTCCTCGGTTCATCCATCTCTTTAGGGATCATCAAATACATTTTTGACTTTGTGCAATCAGTGGGTCGATATGGGGGTAGCATATTGCACTCATCTTCACTAAAAACGCCTACTAAATCTTAGTATTCTTTGGGTATCCTTGGGCAACTGGGCAGTACCTCTGTGGTGGAGGCCACTCCCTCCTTCTGGTTGTACTCAGATGGCCAGTTCTTAGTTTGCAAAAGGAGGGGTAGCAGCCTATCTTTATTTTATGATAGCCATCTTCCCATGTAATTGTGGGGCCCATTTGTCTAGCCAGGCTAAGCTGAGGGTGAGTGCCTTAGTTATTTTCAGGGTGACTATGAATTGTATAATTTCCCAGTGTCGCTAGACTACCCAGTTGATTGTTCCTGCCACAGGACCGGCTCCTTGGGTTGGGCACCACTCCAGAGTATGGCCTCTACTGCGTCTGCTTCTGTTACCGCAATAGCCAATGGATAGCATATAGTTCCACAAACATCCTCCAAAATAGATGCAGTAGCTCCCTCAGGGGTCACCATTCTCTGCTCCATTTTCCCTCAGTCTTTGCACTCCCTGTTACTCCAGGGTGTGTTTGGGGCTCAACACCCTGAACAGCGAGACCACTTTGCGAGAAGCCGCTGGAATTTTCTTAATTGGAGATTCGGGTTAATGTCAGCATTCCAAATAAACCCTCAATGCAATTCAGAACTCCGAGACAAAGTCCATCAAAGTAAGAATTTATTAGAGAAGTCATGTTGGCACATCTGGGGAAAACCCGAATCTGAATTCCTGCATTTCCCCCCCTCCATACTAATGCTCACACCCTGCCCCATTTAGTGATCTTCACATCACATGGCCCAATCATCTCTTGTCTCAGCTGCCACCAAATTTCAGTCACTCCCCTTCAGGTGCCAGCAGCATGCCCTTGATTTCTTGTGAAAGAATGTTGTTATGGCTAAACTTCCTTCACTGCTCTCCCATTCTCACCCCTGCTATGGCAGCCCTGAAAATCTGTCCCAAGATGGATCCGGGGCTGACATTTATGGTCCAAAAGGTGTCAAAACTGATCACTCATGTTCTTACTATGCACGGGGAATGCCTTGTGTATAAGTAAGATTGATGATACAGTTTACATATTCTCTAAGTTACAAAAGAAGCCTTATGCAAAAAATCTCAATTGAAGAAAGTCACAAATGGATAGTATAGGTAAAATATTATAGACCCATCTGGGTGATGATCAGAGCATACAGAAGACTGTAGTTTGGGATATAAGTGGAGTGAATGGGTAAAAGTCTAAATTAACACAAGAAATAAAAAGTAAGAATAGATAGACATAGAGATACATGATGATAGATAGATAGATGGCAGATAGGTAGATAGATGCTACATAGATAGAGATAAACAGATGAGAGAGACAGAGCGAGAGCAAGAGAGAAAGAGAGAGAGAGAGAGGGAGGGAAAGATGGGGAGGACAGGGTGGTCTATGTTGAAAAAAATCAGACATTCGGCCAGTATAAGATCTTGATGGACATTCTGACACAATGTCATGGATATTTTGTCAAGGAGCACCACAATCACACTGAAGGGTAGAGACAAGACCCCACTTAAAAAATGAGTCCCGGCAGATGCCATGTTGGGTACGAATCCTGTTCAGAGTTTGACCAAAGCTGGCGAGGAAGGTCAAAACCTGACACCTTTAGTGTAGGGTCATCTATGTAACTGCCTGTATCTGGGTGTTCAGCAGCCCATTTGGCTTTCCACTGTGTGTTGATGTCAAAATGATTAGGCAGCTGTTGAGCAAGTGCCAGAGAGGGCTTCCTGGATGCCTGCCAATTGATAGAGGAGAAAGAAGTGGGTTTCTCATAATTTTGTGGTACTCCTTCACTAAGGCTTCCTGCCTTCATACAGCTAGTGGCGAAATGTGGCTCAAGACAGGGAGCCAACAAGTAGGAGTGGATTTTATGCAACTGCTTATGGTCCTCACTGTATCATTTAATCTATCATCGATCTTGCTAGTGATGATTATAGGGTGATGATTATCACAGAGTGATGATTCTTGGATACTATGCTGTATTGAATGGCTATGGTAGAAGAAACAGTAATGCATTTTATGGAAAATCGTGCAACTTTTTGAATGAAAATTTAATTCTTTAGAATCTAAAGTTTCGATGGTGTAAGTTACTTTTGAATTGTTCTGAATAACTTCTCTGCATGTATATGCACAATTTCTCAAATTAAAATTTTAATTTACATCAATTTGATTTTATGTTTTTAATAGCAATAGCAATAGTACTTAGATTTCATATTACTTTACAGCTCTCTCTAAGTGGTTTACAGAGTCAACATATTACTCCCAACAATCTAGGTCCTCATTTTACCAACTTCAGAAGGGTGGGAAGGCTGCAATAATGCATTGTAACCACTGCATTACCACAGCTCAAATGATTGTGATTCTTCAATTATTTATTGAACATTGATTTCAGATGTGAACTAGATCTTGATTGATTTTTACTGCAGCAAACCAGTTTAAGGCACCAAGTTAGAAACCAGTTAAGTGACCTTGGGCCAGTCACTCTCTCTTAGCTCTAGAAAAAAGTCAAGGAAAACCACTTCCAAAAATCTTGCCAAGGAAACTGCCATGGGACCACTCTAGATAGTTGCCAGGAATTAAGTCTCATGCAAAAACATAAAATAAACACCCACACACATTTAATGAAAGTTCTAGAAACTGAGCACCAAGAAGTGAAATTATAAATCAATAAGAAAAAGTATCATGGGCATAAGTCCGTTGCACATGCAAACTCAATGCAGTTTTATCTTTAGTTTCTACCAGAAGACATTATATAATATAAAATCATACTATATAAAAATAAGACCCTACATTAAACTGAATTTTAAATGAAAGAAGAGGCCCTGCAGTGGGTCTACTGGAAGCATTCACAACAGAATTTACAAGAAGAATAACATAGTCATGGAAAAAATTCTAACAGTGTTGTGATTTGCAAAATATGTGCCATACATATATCCATACTCATAGGAGATCCAAAGTATATCTGTATCAAATGTAAACCAATTGAAAGACTTGAGGAAAAAGTTAAGGGTCCAAAGGAAGAAGTAAAGGATTTAGAGAAAAGTCTAGCCACCCTGAGACACAAACAACAAAATGAGAAACCCCAACTTAAGGAAGAAGACTGTAAACAAACTGAACACAGTAAGGAACAATTAACTACCAGAGAAAATGAATCTTTAAGATAGACCAATGGCAACATAGAAGAAAAAAAAAGTAAGAACATTGTCCATGCAGTCCAACCCAGTCAAGTCCAGTCAAGCCCCTTTGGAACTAAACAATCAATTTCATAGCCTCCCCTTGGAAGAAAGCATGCAAACATCTGGTGAAGAGACATCATCAAGTGTACCAGTGATATGAAGAAAAGTAGAGCAGACTTCCCCAAGAAAAAAAGGGATGTGTTGGGGATAGGAGATTTACTACTCAAAAGAACAAAATTAGCAATTTGTAGATCGGACAATATTTCTAGAGCAGGGGTTGCCAACCTTTTGGACCTCATAATTTTAAATCCCAGGGACCACTAACCAGTCCTGTGGGTATGGCCAAATTTGTGGGTGTGGCTTGGCAGTCATGTGACTGGCTGGGCATGGCTTGTATGTAAATATTATAAATATTTATATAAATATTGAATTTTTTATAAAAAAAGAGCAACTTTTACCCCAAATCAGGCAAAGCAGGCAGGCAGATTTAGTTGCTCACAGAATCATTCAGTGATTTATCTGTCTGCCATTGGCTAGCTCAGTCTGTCACATAAAATTTGCTTGCTGTGAGTCTGCGCTGAATAATAGAACCTTCAATCCTAAGGGAGGTTCCACAGGAAGGTTCTTCAGCAGAGCTGAAGATCTAAAGACTAGCTAGAAAGCAAAAAATCCAACCATTTCCTGCTTCCTAGCTAATCTAAATCTCCCAGCACAGCAGAACAGCTGATGGTCAGGAAAAAAAGGGAAAATAGCAATTTAGCAGGCAAGTTTTCTGGTTAAGGAGTGAGAGGGCGGGGAGGGTTCCCGTGGGCCATGTCAGTTGCACAGCCTTGTGTTTCTGCGCAGCGTGGATTAATTGCTTTGTGGGGGTGCTCTGGGGGTGAGATTTCTCTGCGGCCCACCAAAATTTTCTCATGGTCCACCGGTTGGCGACCACTGTTCTAATGAGTATGTTTTCTCCCAGAAGCAAAAATCAAAGATTTTGAAAACATCAGGAGATTATGAGCAGCTAGCCATGAAAGCCAAAGCAATGGGAGGAAACATCCAAAGAGGGATGGAGGATTCAAGAAGTAAACTGCTAGTTCAAGGAATGGTACTGTCAAAAGAATTCTAGATTCCTAGACCATGATCTACAATACCTACATGAATGGCCTCTGGCAGGGGATGGGCTACACCTTACAAGAATTGGAAAGAACATTTTTGGAAAGCAAGTGGCTCGGCTTTTCTGAAGGACTTTAAACTTGAATTGGAGAGGGAGGGAGACCAGTTTTTAGAACCTAACCTCAAACATAAATCTCAAGGCAATCATTAATGATGAGAAAGAAGGGTAACTCATATACAAAATAGGAGATGTAGGAACCAAATGCAGGATCAGTCAAAAAGGACACAGATACCTATACACTAACACAGCATGAGGAATAAACAGGGCAAACCTGAAGTCCAAGTGTGGGCACATACAACACTGTTACCTTTACAAAAACCTGGTGGCATGAACTCCATGACTGGAATGTAGTGCTAGCAGGATTTAAATTAGAATAATAGAGTTGGAAGGGACCTTGGAGGCCTTCTAGTCCAGACCCCTGCTGAGGCAGGAAACCCTATACCATTTCAGACAAATGGTTGCCCAATCTCTTCTTCAAAATTTCCAGTGTTGGAGAATTCACAACTTCTGGAGGCAAATTGTTCCACTAGTTGATTGTTCTAACTGTCAGGAAATTTCTTCTTAGTTCTAGATTGCTTCTCTCTTCGATTAGTTTCTTGTCCTGCCCTCAAGTGTTCTGGAGAATAGCTTGACTCCCTCTCCTTTGTGGCAGCCCCTGAGATATGACAACACTGCTATCATGTCACCCCTAGTCCTTCTTTTCATTAAACTAGACATACCCAATTCCAGCAACTGTTCTTTATATATTTTAGTCTCCAGCCCCCTAATCATCTTTGTTGTTCTTCTCTGCACTTTTTCTAGAGTCTTAACATCTTTTTTACACCATGGCGACCAAAATTGGGTGCAGTATTGCAAGTGTGGCCTTACCAAGGCATTATAAAGTTAAACTTCATATGATCTTGATTCTATTCCTCTGTTAATGCAGCCTAGAACTGTGTTGGTGTTTTTGGCAGGTGTAGCACATTGCTGGCTCGTATTTAAGTGATTATCCACTAGGACTCCAAGATCTCTCTCACAGTTACTACTATTGAGTGAGGTACCACCTATACTGTATCTGTGCATTTGGTTTTTCTTGCCTAAATGTAGAATCTTACTTTTTTCACCAATGAGTTTCATTTTATTAGATAGCACCCAGTGTTCAAGTCTGTCAAGATCCTTCTGAATCTTAAGCCTATCTTCTGGAGTGTTGGCTATTCCTGACAGCTTGATGTCATCTGCAAATTTGATGAGTTCCCCATCTATCCCCTCATTAAATCATTGGTGAAGATGTTGAAGAGTACTGGGCCTAAAACAGAGCCTTGGGATCCCCACTGCATACTTCCCTCCGTGTAAGTGCAGTTCCATTGAGGACTACTCATTGGGTGCAGTTGGTCAGCCAGTTATAAATCTATCTGGTTCTGATTTTGTCTAACCCAGATGGAATCGTAACTGGCTGACCAACCACACTCAATGAATTTGTTCAATAGAAACAGACCTAACAAAAAGGAGATGGAGTTCTTTTATATAAAAAATAAGCACGCCTCTACAGAAATGTAGAAAATGAAATATGAAAATCTTGGATGCATTTGAGTTAATATAAAAGGGGAAAAAAACGTTGCCATGAGTATATATTATAAACCACCCAACCAAACAGAGAAAATAGATTAACTTTTTGCTAATTAGTTAACTAAGGTGTGCAGGTGTGCAGTTTTAATTACACTGACCTCAACAGGGAAATGCTACACAAAGTGGGAGATCAAACAGATTCCTGACAAACCTAGGAGACCCCTTCCCCTTTGGGAAGCAGACGGTCAGCTATACTGGACTTCGGTTTTACTAATAGGGATAAAAAGATAGAGGGGGTTCAAGATGTGGGCACTTTGGAGGAGAGTGATTATGTCATATTGGAATTCCATATAACACAGGCACAAATAATAGAACAAAATCAAATAAGTTTCTTAGACTTTAAGAGAGCTTATTTCAAACAACTTAGAAAATGATTAGGAAGGATTCCATCAATGGAAATCTGAAAGGAGAAACAACTCAGGAAGCTTGGGAACACTAAAAAAATGAGATTATAAAAGCCCAGTCTGGAGCAATACCACTGAGAAAGAAAAATAAGAGACTCCAGATGAAATCAGCCTGGTTGCAGAAAGAGCTCTCTGATAAGTCAAGAGAGAGAAAGAACAAGTATAAAAAATGGAAAGAGGGGAACATAACTAAAACAAATAGTTAACTAAGCAAATAGCTGAAATCTGCAAAGTCAAAGTCAGGAAAGCTATGGTTCAGAGTGAACTACGGTATGCAACAAATGTAAAAAAAAAAAAGAGCAATAAGTTTCAACATGTAAAAAACAAAATAGTCAAGGAAAGATACAGATTCTAATGGCAAGGAGATGAAAGATAATGGGGAGAAAGTGGAACTGCTTATTTCATGATTTGCATCTGTTTTTACACAAAGGAAAAAATTGTCCAACTTGTCAAAAGAAACAACCCAGCCCATGGTTGATGTATCAACCATATTCCAGTCCCAAACCTGAATAAATGGGGAAGGTTAGGGAAAGCACTGGCGAACTATCCTGTAAAAAAATCACCAGAACACTTAATGGCAATAAATTAACATGACTCAGATATGGATACCAACAGTGGACCCTCCAGGCTGGAGGGTAGCCTGCAAGCTACTGGAGAAGAACAATGACTAGCTTTTAGTAATTAGGGATTTATGATGACGTTGGAGGAAAGTCTTTGGAAAACCCAACAATGTATGGTGCCCATGACAGAAGAGGTCATCTATGCTGTACAAAGTTATATCAAATTGGAATGTGGAATGTTAGAGGAATGTCCCTTAGGAAGCCTGAGGGAAATGTAAATGTAAAAAGAGAAATATTTCGGGTATTATATATATGCATCATGTTTTATATTATTGTATATAAACAAGTTTCTTCTATAAATGCATCCTGCTACTAAATTATTTACTTGTGTGCTGGTTGGATTAGGGCAAACTCTGACACCACTAAAGAGAGAAAATGGCAAGGAAGTAACAGGCAGTGAAGAGAAAGCAGAGTTGCTTAACTCATTCTTCATGGTGGTCTTCATGCAAAAAGAAACAATTGTCCAATCTACTAAAAATATATCTGTAAAAGGAAAACTAGAAATAAAAATTAAAATAAGCAAAAAAATGGTAAGCGAACACCTGTCTGATCTTGATGAATCACCAGGAACTGACAGATTATATCCCAGAGATCTAAAGGAGCTGGCAGATTTATCTCAGAACTACTGTACCACATCTTCCCAAACTCCTGGAGCACTGGGGAACTACCAGAGGACTGGAAAAGAACTGATGTGGTTCCCATCTTCAAAAAAGGGGGAAAAAAACAGACCCAGGAAACTACAGATCAATCAGTCTACCATCAATACCTGGGAAGATACTGGAAAAAGATAATTAAAAAAACCCCACAGATCTGCCAACATCTAGAAATGAGTAAAGTAATAACTAGAAGTCAACATGACTTGTTAAAAATAGATCATGCCAAACCAATCTTATTTCATTCTTCAACATAGTGATTAAATTAGTAGACCAGAGAAATACTGTGGACATAATATACTTAAACTTCAGCAAGGCATTTGACAAAGTAGACCACAACCTATTTCTCGGTAAGCTAGAAAAAAGTGGATAGATAGAATCATCTCCAGGTGGATTTGCAACTGGCTGACGAACCATATTCAATGAGTAGTCCTTAATGGTACTACATCTACATGGAAGGAAGTAAGCAGTGGGGTACCACAAGATTCCCTCCTAGGCCCAGCACTCTTCAATATCTTCATAAACCAATATCTTCAATATCTTCATCTAGGAATAGCTAACACCCTAATGATAGACACAAGATCCAGATGGAACACTGGGTCCTATCTAACAAAAGGAAATTCAGTGTAGAGAAAAGTAAAGTCCTACACTTAGGGGAAAAAAATGAAAAGTACACATATAGACTGGGTGAAAACAGGCTTAATAGCAGTAAACTGTGAGAGGGATCTTGAATCTTAGTGGACAACCAGCTAAATATGAACCAGCAGTGTTCAGCGGCAGCCAAAAAAGCCAATGCAATCGTAAGTTGCATTAACAGAGGGATACAGTCAAGATCAAGTGAGGTACTAATATCACTCTATAAAACTTTAACAAGACCACACCTAGAGAACTGCATCCAGATTTGGTCACCACACTATAAAAAGATGTTGAGAAGAACATGGCAACCAGAATGATTAGGGGACTGCAGATTAAAACATATGAAGAACGGTTACAGGAACTGGGCCTGGCTAGTCTAGTGAAGAGAAGGACCAGGGGAGACATGATGGTGGTCTTCCAATATTTGAGGGGCTGCCACAGAGAGGAGGGGGTCAAGCTATTTTTAAGGCACCTGTAGGCCAGACAAGGAATAAGGATAGAAACTGATCAAGGAGAGATTCAGCCTAGAAATAAGGGTAATTTTTCTGACAATGAGAATAATCAACCAATGGAACAGCTTGCCTTTGGAAGTTGTGGGAGCTTCATTACTTGAGACTTTCAAAAAGAGATTGGACTGTCATTTGTCAGAAATGATGTGGGATCTCCTGCTTGGGTGGGGGTTGGACTAGATGACCTACAAGGTCTCTTTCAATTCTGTTAAGCTATATCTGAGGAAGGGTTTAACAATTCAGTACATTCTGCTGAAAGCAAAGCACAACCCATCAGAGATGGTATTCAGCAGGTTCTGACCAGTTCTGGAGAACCGGTAGCGGAAATGTTGAGTAGTTCAAAGAACCAGCAAGTCCCACCTCTGATTGGAGATTTTACAGTATCCTTCCCCTGCCATGCCCACCAAGCCACGCCCCCAGAACCGGTAGTAAAAAAAATTGAATCCCACCACTGTAACCCATGCTCTTGGTTGGACATTTGATTTATGTCTGCAGTTTCTCAAAGTGACTCAAGGTAAAACTACACTTAACACAAAGTCAGGGGATTAAAAAAAATAATGCTGTGTATAGTGCCCCCCTCCCCAAATTCTCACCACAATCTCAGGTTTTACAGATACAGGAATACCTATGCATTTCCTTGGCCTGTAGGCAGGAGGAGTGGGGGGTGGGGGTGTTCTCTGTCTGCTTACTTCCCTCCCTCCTGACATTCTGATCGATTGGGCAGCAGCACACCTCAACTTCACACATTGTTGCTTTGTCTGGTGGGCTGTGAATCAGCCAGCGATCCTGCACAGCATTCCAACATCCTGGCTTGTTAGATACGGCCTTCAGACTTGATTTGTTTTGTTTTTCTTGTTAACCAACTGCAACCTTTCTGTTGAATGCCTGATAGCAGTGCTTCTTTTCAGAGGAACATCAGAGAAGTACATAGACAGGCAGTTGACTGTGATAATGACAGCTACTAAATAATTTACTTTTAATATAGGTATTATTACAGTTATTACAGTTCATTGTCTGACATGCCCTTCTTGAATATGCATTGCTTTTATCAGCCATGACAGAAATATAGCAATTTCAGATACTCTTGCATGGGCCCTGTGTCACCACAGTTCTGTCAAGAGGGAGCTAAAAATCATGTGCTTCCATTTGACATGTTCAGTTTCTCTTGTCTGGCTTCAGAAGCTGGGTGTTGTACTGTAAGCTAGCAGGTTTGCAGAGAAGAAGGTGCGTTACTAAAATACTTTCATCTGCCCATATATTCAAGTTATGTACAGAATGTTAGAAATTACAGAACTCTTTATTTTTCAGAAAACCACCACTAATCCAGTTGCTACATGGGATGCTACTACTCACTGCTTTTAGGGGGAGGATAAGGTTCTTTTGAAAACTGGGATATGTGTGTGCGCATGTGTGCATGTCCACATTAATTAAGAACCTGTTTTTTGTAAAAATTGAGCAGCTCATTATGACGGAGTAGCTTCAATGCCAAACAGTTTTAGGATGTTTATGTAACACTTTCAGCAGAGCACTTCTTAAGGGAAAGCAAATTGGGGGATGCTGTGTATGCCTTCCCATTTATGGAGAGGGATAAAATCTTATCATTCCTTTCATTTTTTTTTCTCTTGCTAAGGCATATTAAATAGATTTAGGTTAGGATTGTCATAGATTTGGGAAGAAAGAAACCTCTTTTCTGCTATTTGACTCCGATATTTTAGCAGTAGTCCTGTTTATTATACTTGCAAACAAAATGAATACAAATCAATCTATGTATTTGATCATCTATATCATCAAGACTGCAACAATTCCCAGTTATCTCAGCCAGCAAGATGCTGAAAGGGGTTAGAAACTGCTTTCAGCCTACTTTTCTTACCTAGCAAGATGATTTAAATTTTCTTTTCATCTTTGAAAATATGACGTACTGTTTGTCATTTAATAAGTATTCTCTTTATTCCATACATGGCATTCCTAAAAAATGTTCTACAGTGTTGGGGGCAAAACCAAACAATATGCCTTCCCAATTCAATACATTCCTCAATACATTCCTAAAAGAGAAGAGAATTCTTTTAATTGTGATTTTTGAGACAGTTATCACTTAATCACTGGCTCATACTTGATAATCCAAATGTTATAGGAAATTTCATCCTTTGATTTGCTGAAGTAAAGACATATTATGTCTGTAGTATTCTGGCAATCTACGTCAGGTTCTCCCTAATCCATAAAGAAGATGCAATTAGCCTGCCAAGATTTATTCCTGACAATTCGATGCTAGCCTCCCCTAATAGATTTACAATGGTGCTTACATATTGTTTACTTTGACCATTTGCTTTAGACTCTTCCAAAACTTCAGTGCAAACTAGTCAATCTCCTTTTTCCTCTGTTAGGGACAAGATTATCCTTCAACTACTTTATCTGTTCTCCAGGATTTTTCAAAAGAGAATGGAGAGACAGTCAGCCAGGCTATCAAGTGCAATACATTGGAGTTCTGAACTTAAAGTATGCTGCAGATTTTAAAAAGACCAATTGCCAATGATACATTTCAGCCTTGGAAACAGAATTGATTATAATGTTTTGCCAAAGTTTTGCTATATGTTAGTGGCTGCTTACAGTCTTAAATTGCCTGGGAAAATACACACTTACATGAAAAGCATTATACTTATAGCACAAACATTTGTTAATATAATTGACTGAAACCTTTTAATGGAGACTTAGCAAGGGAGCAGATGTTTGATATTTCTAAAACAAATGTTCTCATAATTAATTGGTCATTAGTGTTTGACAAGGTTATTAAGACAGCTATTAGCTAGAAGATGGGAGAGTTTGTTGCAACAATCAAAACTAGATTTTATTATACTCATCTGAAAACAACAGCTCTTCATACTAAACACAATAAAACATACAGATGTTCCATTTGTCACACTACAGGTAGGATGGGCATTTTTCGTACTGAAAGCTAATCTATATTTTTTCCATGTTATATCAAAACTTATGAAATATTTTGTTAATTTATTTTTGATTTTGATTCAAAATGCTTAGTTATGTAGTTTATACTGGCTATTTGTCTATTTCATTTCAGAATAATAAATATGACTTATTTATGCACTATCTGTAAGTTGAGTAAATTATGTTTCAGCAGGTAGACAGTGAGGATATAAATTATATGAATGATACTAAACCACACAAAATTAGAATGTGTTGACCACCACAAGATGTGTCTTTGATTACTACATGGAAATAGCTAGCAACAAAAGATATATGCAGCTTACAACTGCTTTTGGTTGAAAAAAATCTGGAAGTTGTTATTTTTCTTTCTGTTTTCAAACTTAAGATGAAAAAGCAGGGATGTATATGTAAACATAGAAATCAGAATGTGTCTATCCTGCTTAGCTGCACTTGAAAATAAACTGCATCCCTTCAGACATTCTCTCTTAGGTAGACTGCATTGATCAAGTCCTGTTTAAAATTGCATATTCATGTTTGGGTAACTTTATGGCAGAATATTTAGTTAAGATTTCTTCTTCTGAGCACTGAAATGCTTGCCTTATGCCAGCAGCCTGTATATGATGACAGGAGCCATTTTTCTGATAAGCCTCGCCATGACAATTCTGGTTAGAATATAAACCTAGAGATTACATTTTTGACTTGATCAGCAAGCGGATATGAATAAAAAAGAATGCCAAGAAGCCATTTGAATACAATTCCCACCGTTATTACTACCAATGGAATCATGTTGTGGCTATTTCCACAAAATTACAAACTCATTCTAATTAGTTTAACTTTAATCTCATTATTGATAACTCAAACTTTGGACTGGGAGAAAACATGTTGTTAAAAGAGTTTTGTTTTAAAACAAAAGCTGAGATCAAACAACCCTATTCATCCTACTGACTAATTTTGCAAAAGTACTTAATCTTGCTGGGAAAAGCAGTGCCAGTTCCCTGACTATGGGAGGTGAGGTGAGGTGGGTACTGAGCCTGGTAGGTGCTGCGTTTCTGTGGCAAGTCCTGGTCCTCTGGAATAGATTCCCACTGAAAGTTATATTAGTTCACTTTAACCATCTTCCAAAAACAATTGACACTACACCTGAGAGTATTGGGCACTCTGGATTGTCTGTTTCATTTCCTCCTCTATTGTCGGAGAAATGAAGCCGAATGGGGGATATTATATTTTATTAAACAGCTCACTGAGTAAGAGAAGAAAATCAGAATAGGGTTGGAAGGGTTCTTGGAGTTCTTCTAGTCCAACCCCCTGCTCAAACAGGAGACCCTAGATTCATTTCAGACAAGTGGCTGTTCAATTTTTTTCTTTAAAATTTTCTGTGATGAAGCACCCACAGCATTCTGATGGCACATCTGAAGTATATATGCCCATGACTAATAGTGCTCTGCAGCTACTTCCAGGGGGTTTATTGGGCTCTCCAACCTACCAAACTTTTTTTTCTTCAAGATGTTTGAAAAATAGCTGAATGGGCCAAAATCATATTCCAAAATCAAGAACCAAACTGTGGTATCAACTTCATTTACAAATGTTTCTGAGCACCAGAAACATAAGAATGAGATTGGATATTAAAGAGCATGATCACTGTGGGTGTGTATTGAGATTCCACCTCTCCATGCTACTACTGTTCTGACTGTTTCAAACACATCCATGATGGAGGCTCTTTTGTGAGGACACCCTAACAAGCCATCCAAATTCCAAATGTGCTAATTGTCTATGTTCTAGCTGAAGGAATTCTAGTACAGTGATACCTTGGTACTCAACTGTTTTGAAACTCTTTAAATTTGATATTCAATGCATTTTGTAAACATTTTTTCCTGGTTCTCATCATACGTTTGGTACTCAATGCACAAGCTAGAACTTATCAGGGTTCCTTATGACTCACTACATTATTCCTTAGGAGAAAAATTTGTTTGGTACTCATTGCACTTCCTAGAACCAATTTATGATGAGTACTGAGATACCATTGTAGTTCTCAAAGCATTTTTTCCAGTTGAATACAGTTGTTTGATTACTACCAATCTCTGTTCAACTACTCCTTTTTCCTTAGGTAAATAATTGTGCATACATTGGCCATGAACTAAACTAATTTTTCAGTTTGTTCCTCATATTTGTAGAAAGTTATTAGTTTCCTTCACAGATTGGGCAATCCTATTACAGTATTCTTAATTTATATTGTAGAATCTTGCTCTGTGTTGCCAGAACTATAAAATGAAAAGAGAAATTGTAAATTCAGTTGCCACTTTGGTGTGTCATGCTAAAAACATATCTTTGAAATGTATAACATTTGTCCCTTTTTTCTTATTTTATTATTGCCTAGAAATACCGGAGACTCAATTATTGCTTTATGACTGGGCTTCTTTGAGCCAACCCATCCCTCTGTCTGACATAAAATTTCCTCTTGTCCACTCCTCCAACTAAAATGACCAGAGGTGCAGAGGTTGACCTCTTTGTGAAAATCTAGGAGGGTAGTTAGCATGAAGCAACCCTCAAACTTTTCCCAATGCAAGTTATAAGCTCATGTAAGTCTATAACAGTGGTCCATGAGAAAATTTTGGTGGCCCACAGAGAAATGTCCCCACAAAGAAATGTCCCCACAAAACACCCCCCAAAGCAATTAATCCAGGCTTAATCCACCCGCTGGCTCCCACCCTTTGGCTGAGCGCAAACCTGCAAAAATCAGCACAGCCTTCACCGGCCAGGACGAAGTAATGGTGCTGTTGCAGCAAGAGGAGGCTGGCGGCACAGGCATGCTGAAGCGGCAATGGAGATGGCTGGAAAGTGCAGGAGTGCCAGACTACTTGCATTTGTGCAGCACTCTCACACCTTCCAGTTTGCCTCTCCTGGCCTGGGCTCTTCCTCTATGGCCATGGACTGTAGGGACGGCCCAGGGCAGGAAAAGTACTGGCTGGTGAGGGTGGGAGTGGGCAAGTCTGTGCTCACCATCCAATTCACAGGTCCGGAATGGGGCATCAGCATCAGTTTTCTCGTCCCTGTCGGCGCTCTGCTCTGCTGCCCCCCCCATGGCCCCAGCCATTGCTGCCTGGGGAAAGCACAGGAAAAGCGAGCAGAAGCATAGCTCTCACTGAGGCAAAAGAACTCAGATCGAAGAAGGCACAGGCAAGAGAAGACAGAAGCTGCCGCCTTTGAAAAGTGCCATTTTCTGTTGTCTGTGCCTTCCGATCTCCGCTCTTTCCCCCAGCAGGAGCTATTTCTGCTCGCTTTCTTTTCCTGGAAGTGGGAGGGCAGCAGAGACATCAGGGCTGCTCTCCCCCGCCTCAGCAAGCCAGGCCTGGAGGAATGCAAAGAATTGAGGGCGAGCACCGGAGGAAGGTGTTTGGAAATGCCAACACACATTTCCAGCGGGCTCTCCTCTGCCCTGAAGTTGGATTGAGTGATGGGAAGGGAGCAGGGGGAAGGGTACGAGGGAAGGAGAAGCCCAGCTGGCTTTCCTTTGGCATGGGGTGCGGGGGGAGAGAAGAGACTAAATGCACAGACCAAAAGAGTGCCGAGGAAGATGGGTTCCTAATAACTAGCCTGTTTGTGCAGGCGAGAGCTCCAGCTTTTCTGGGCTCAACACCCTGCCTTCTGCCTCCACACAGGGAGGGATCCTTCTCTGCTTGGAAGCGGTAGGAGAAACCAGGAGCTTAGCCTCGGGAAGTCCTCTTGTGTGGAGGCCAAAGGGAGGGTGTTGCCTAGTTATTAGGAGCCCATCTTCGTCGGCACTTCCAGCCCGGCCCTCCTTCCCTCCCCCAACTCCAGGCAGCCACACCTGGCGAACGAGGGAGAGGTTTCTACTGACATGGGGGAGAACATGCTTTTCTTCCATTTGAGGGGGAGCCAGTTCCTCCCCATCCAGATCTTCCAAGCTTCCAGGCACCATGTGGCTCTTAAATCCTCCCTGTTCCCCCCCTGCCCCCAAGAATGAGAGAGGCCCGTCCTTTCCCTTCGCTCTGTCCATAGTTATGATTAAACATTTATGATTTTGTTATAATTAAATAAGCATTTTTATTATATATATATATATATATATAATTATTTTTTAAAATATTAAATTTATATTTAATATAAAATATTTTTTTTATATTATCTTTTTTTAAAAAAAATCATATTAGTGGTCCTTGGGATTTAAAAGTATGAGTTTGGTGGTCCCTGAGGTCAAAAAGGTTGGCGACCCCTGGTCTATAAGATACTTTTCTTTGGATTATTTTATTTTGGAATCTATTTATAAGTAGATTTTTGTCCATAATTGGAATGTTTTCACGGAAATATTCTTAATAAGCATGCAACTCAGAACCTGTCATATGTGGAAAGATTTATTTCAAAATGTTATTTTACTGGATAAATAATTTCACTAATCAACAACTCAGTTCATTTCTCCCAGATGTAGAATGTCAATTTCCACTGATTACTTAGTCTGATGAGTTTTTGTCCACTGATATTTCAGCTTAATTCATATGCAAGTTTCTTTGTGAGGAAGTGTCAGTCTTACAAGGTAGACAGAAAACATGATCAGAGAGCTAATTCTACTTTATTACAAGGTTGCCTTAATCGAATCTTGCAGATCTGAGCATACCTGGGTCTCCCCACCCTCTTTGCAACCCCCAAACTAGGGAGGGTCTCTTCTGAGCTCCTTCCACTGCAAGAATTTCTCAGTTACTCCTTTAGTTGTGTCCCTTTTGTCCTGTCTCTCAAGGCCATTCCCACATATCATTACTGGAAGGATTCTTTATATAGCTCAGGCAATTTGTGCTGTAGTATCTTAAATTGCAAACTGAAGTGGATTTATTATTTTGAAAGGTGATTACTTATCCTATATGGAGAACCATTTCATGTGAACAAATTGCAACATCAAAACAACAGTATTCAGCCATGCTTTTATGGAGCTACAGTTATGCAAATAGCATATAAGAGTTCACACATTCAAACTTTCATGACAAGATCTTCATAGCAATGTTCACAACAATCCAACCAATAGTGTTTAGTAATTCTCTAATAATAATGGGAAGGGGTGAACAATTTCCACTAGAACTGACCATCAGAGCAGACTGGAAATTTGAAGAAGGTATTTGAAATATCCTAAAGCAGATAATTTTTTCATACACATAAGAATTCCCAGTTATTCCATATTATGACCTGTGTGAGAAAGAGAAAATATGGTTCTTTTCCAATTTTCATTTATTGTAATAAAATATGTTTAGCTGTCTTACTAAAATTTTATTTTATCAAAATATTTTTTTTTATTTATTAAATTATTTTCATCCCCCTGAAATGGTTTTTTTGGATTTCATACAGTAGTAGTACATGGTTTGCAATGCACTGTGCTTTGGAAGTACTTTTCACATTTCTCAATGACAGAACCATGTTAGTAAGAGCTGCAGCAACTTGGAGTAAGCTTGCTTAAGAAATGAAGAAGACAAAATCACCCTTCACCAGTGATTCTACTGACAAGGAACAACAGGGGAACAAAGCAATCTGGAATAAGAATGCCTTGGAATTATAATTTCTCTTACAATCTTTCTAGTCTCTTAACTAAATTTGCCTAGATTGTGCCCACAATGTGCAAATTACTGATTATGAATATTTTTCTGCAATGACATGAGTAAAATAGCAGTTTTCTTCTGTATTATCCTGATGGAAGGAGCAAAGAGCCATAACAAATAATCTTTAAAATAATATATAATTGATAGTAAATACCAAGAGTCATTAAATCTAAAGTATGTCTTTACATAGAGAACAAAGTGATGAATGTTAGGGCCACATTGGTAGCATTACTAAAAAATTTCATTCAAGCTTTGGAATGGAAATCTTGGAGAACTATACTTAAAGAACCCTTGAGCAAAAATCATTTTGGGCAGGAATTCGGATGAAAGCATACATGACAGATGACTGTCCATTTTGTTTGAATACTTCAGTGAAGGCAAATTTGTTTTCCTATCAATTAATCCCTTATTGCTACTCTGACATGACAGAGAATCATTTCACTTTCCTCATGTGACATCCATTCGGATATTTGAAGTATACTGTCACAGTGTCACATTCTCCCCGAGTGTTCTTTAGACTAAACATTCTAATTCCTTCAAACTCTTCTCATGGGACTTGACAGCTAACCCCTTGATCATATTCCTTGGTTATTTCTAAGCATATTCCATGTTGCCTGAATTCTTCCAAAAGCCTAGTGTCTATAACTTAAGATAGTATTTGGGATCTGGTTAATGAAAATAAAATGGAGCAACTTTCTTTCATAATTTTAAAACTATATTTCTGTTACAATATGTAGTCTAATATTACATTTGCCTTTTTTGAAGCAATGTCACATTGCAGACACTTAGCTTATTATTAATCAAATATTTTCAGAAATATTATTACTAGACCAGACATCCCTTGTTGCACATTATATATTTTGTTTGCTTCATTGAACAAGTTTGCATTTCTCTCACTAAGTTTCGGTAAGCCAAACAGCTAAAGTGGTGTCTATATTATAAACAAGAAGTCTAATATATATATTTTTAGAAGAAATATTTGGACTGACATACTTCTTTGAGTTAATTCATAGCTCTGGGCTTTATTTCATCCAAGGATTTTGAACAGAAAAGTATACACTTAAACATTAGTTTAAATGGAAACCCTACAACCGTATACCTATGAAGTAAGATTGGTAATTGTGTTTCCTTTTCATATCCTATTTTTCTCTGACCTATCCATTAACTAGTATGGCAGATCACCAACTATTTACAGAAATTACAACTAATGTTATAATGAGGTTGGGGGGAGTCTATGTAAAACCTGATTAATCCAGCATTGAACACTGTCTGTACATAGTCAACTGTACATAATCAACCAAGTGATTACATCAATAAACATTTTTTGGTCTTACCTTAAACTCCTCTAGGATTTTGTAACTTTTCCCATGGTATTCACAAAAGTTCTTCACTTCTTTGCATTCTGGACAACATCCATTGTGTTCTACTTTAGTACACTTTGGGTGGATTTTGGGGCATTCTGGTTGGTCACAAATAGGCCCATCCTCGGTACAAATACATGGACAGTTGGAATGCCCAGGGAAAAAACGCTCCCCAAGTTTGTATACAAAACCACTGTCATCTACACATCCTTTCCCCCGATAGTCATCAAAAATCAGATTATTATCATTATTTGAAATCTGGTCACCTTCATCAGCAGGGTAGTCTTCATGATTGAAAGCAGCTGGAGTGACCAAAGAAGGAATTAGCAACAGAAATATGTAGGCTTCATGAATATGAAGAGCCATTCCCCCTCCTGAGCTTCTGAGTATGGTGCTTATATCAGATATGTATGGATGCTTCCATGGAGAGGCCAATGTGATACACTGAAAACATATATATAAAAAAGAAATTGAAACATGTTTTTCCCCCCTCAAAAAATGCATTTCCCCCTACTCCTTTGTGCCTTCCATCTACCAGGCTTTAGCTCATTAGAAATCCTGTCTTCTATCAATTCTTAAAATAGCAAAGTAAACCAGTCCATATTTCCATCCTGACTCTAGTAATAACAAACAGGAAAACATGCATGTAACCTGAATAGTCTTCAAGTTGCACAGGCTCTTTTCTGTTGCAAGGAAATCTTAATTCATCTTGATTTCAATGGCATATGCTCTGTGCATTTCAATATTTTAGTTTAAAAGTAAAATAGAACAATATTCTCACTAAATTAAAGAAATAATGCAAAACATTTCCTTGCCATGTTTTTGATTCAAGCTTTTCTTCATATGATACATTGTTATAAATAGAAAAGTATGAGAAAATGTTATTCACATTTGGTCATTTTGCCTGTTAGTTAAAAAAGATGAAAATAAGATGCTGCATCTTTACATTTTTACATCTTTACATTTTATCTAATTACCAAGTTGAATATTTATATTGTAAACAATTGCAAATCAAACTTATTTTATTGGATAGCTTGCACATTTATCAGTACAGACATAGTTCTTTTTGCTTTTACTAAATTGCTGTAAATGATACTTTTAAGAATGGGACAAAGCAAAGATATTGCTTCCAACCCAGGTTAAGTGTCCAACACCATTCAAAATATGTATTTTCATGAAAAATAAAATGAAAAGAGCATTTGCATTTTAAAGATCCTTTACAACCAAATTATATTTAAGATACTAGGAGTTTTAATTACTTAAGATTGCTGAATCTTTATACTGTATATTGTAATCTGTCCTTAAAACAGGTTCATCCTGGCCTCTTCTTAGTAAGACCTCCATTGTGCTCTCCTGAAGATTGACGTCACATCAAGATCCAGTAGTAGTTGCCCATATCTGTGCTTATACTTGTAGCTACCAGCTGTTTTTCTCCTGCTTTTACATTTTCGGTCTCTTTTTTAGGTTTCAGAAATGGCATTTCATCAAATTATTACAAATGTGATACCTTACTCACCATATGCAGTTCAAAGCCAGTAGGTGAATAGGATTTCTCGGTAGGCCATGTCACTTCATTTTCTTATACATCCATATGTGCATGGAGAACCAATAATTCACACCACATGTTTCATTTGAAATTGCAGAAAGCCTTGTTGCTTTGTTAAACATTACTTCTATTCTCCTGTTTTCCTGTTGATTATAGTCAATAATGTACCCCTCACATTGGTACATTACTCTGACTCTGGTACAGGTTCTCTAACCAAAGATTTGAAGATTGATATGGTAGGATTCCCTCTTTTTTATGAATTTGGACAGTAAAATATCTTATGATGAAATAATTTCTAACAAAATTTATAATAAAATGCTCTATTGTCAAGTGATGTTTTGATTCATTGCATATGAAACATGCAACTGCAAATTAAACAATAGCCTAGCCTATTCTGCTTGTCTGATACTATGGGATCAAATGGATTAGTAATTAATATTATACCAGTGTGCAGATTCCAATAGCAATAGAATTATGGTTTTCATACAAATAAATGCAAAATGTATATATATTATTTTATATATTTATGTTGATTTATATATTATTTCACTGCCCAACAGAAATGACTCAGAGAATAGGCAATCTTTGTATATTACAGAACTAGTAAAATAATTTGGTTAACAAAGTAGGCTCTTAAAATGCTTCTATAAAGAAGGACTATGCATTTCAAAAGCTTGCTGTCTCATTGCTTATGCTCTAGGACATGATTTTACTACAATGGAAAATTTTACTGCAATTATGGGAGCCTTTCTTACAATCACAGTATTTTATTTCTGGATGATATAAAAATGTTTAGCTTGCCTTTCAGCTCTGAATAGACAGTCACTTGCATTCTACAGGTAGGCTTTAGTCTGCCATACTTAAAGCTGAGGAAACTTACATTTTTTAGTGAATTCAAAAGAAGCTATTTATTATAAGGACAGCAGGATTCAATCAATTTTGTCAGACATCTGGGCAAAGGCAAAATCCATTTCAGAAAGTGGTACAAGGTTTCACTGCAGTAATTGATCATCCTAAATATTTTGCTTACAATTTATACATATTTATTTTGATGCAGAGAAAAATGGGATGATAATGAAGTTCCTTGATTAAAAATCAAACCCAAAACATATATTATTTACATTTATTTGGTTTTTGAAAGGAGATATTAAGGTACTATTAAATATTTGGGAAATCAACATCATTTTCTCTTAAAAATGGGTACTTACCTACTCAGAGTGAATGGTAGGAAGAGTCACAAACCACAATGGATTTGTACTTCAGCAATATAGTAGGGAAAAAAACTCTTCTTAATTATATTTGTGCGGGAGTATTATGAAAAAATTTTTTTTTCTAAAGCCTCCCATGTCATAGAAGAACCTCAGCAGATCCCCAAGAGATGTAAGCTTTAGCCAACTGTTCAAAATTCAAAGCAATCAGTCATAAAAGGGTCCAAAGATGAGACTGCTTTATACAAAATAAGAGTCCAAAACAAAACAATAAAAACAAAAAATAAAAGAATCATCGTTCCAGGATTTTACAAAATCTATTTCCTTGGTTGCAGTCTTCAGGTCCATCAAAAATAAAATTTAAAAAATCCCACTAAATCACTATATATATCAGCAAAAAGGCACACAAGGGTGGAGAATATGCTATGCTTCCAGTCCCAGAAACAGCACCAGCATGCTAGAGCTCAGAGCCAATCCAGACTGAAATGCAGTCAGCAGCACCATCATGCTATGCTGCTTTCTAGAGGCTCTTCCCCAAATAAGCAGTGGGGTTCTTGTGGCTCTTAATCACAATAACAACTTTCAGCAAGATTCAGTATCCTGGATAGCAGCAGCCCAGCATCTATTCCTCCGGAGGGCATTCCATCAAGCAGTTGGAAATCTTCAGCACCACAGACAGCAGCCTGTGACTCTCATTTTGCATCATGCAGGCAGAACGTGCCGCTCCTCTGAGCAGCAAACTCCCCCCCCCGCCTTTTCACCCCAGTCCGATGCATTTGCTCACTGGCATTAGATTTGTCCTTAGGCACTTTTCTTAAGGAAAAGGTATTTTATAAAATGCCTCCTAAATGTTATCTACATCTGATGATCACCTTCATTGAAAAAAATCTGCTTATTTTCAAGGCACTAGGAATCAGACTGCAGGACTACGTTACAGGAAGTGGAAGTAGGTAGACTGAAGCTTTCTGCATTTACTGAATGATTTGGCAAAGGTAACAACCAAGGCATTGGTCTGATTATTGCCTTGTTAATGCAGAATTCTCTCCCCCCCCCAAAAAAATTACCACATTTGCTACATGAGTCTCAGTGTGTTTGAATATGCATGCATATTTTTAAAATGTTATATGGAGAAATATTAAGCTCCTACCCACCTCCCCAAAAAATTATTCGCAGAAACTGTAGTAAGTTATATATTTTATTATTTTCACAAAATGAGACAGTCAGTTGTAGTTTTCACTATAATAACTTGAAAAGGGGTGGGGTAGGGGCTCTCTGCAGTTCATGTTTTCTGTCATTAGATGTCAATATAAAGCTATTTCTTCAGAAAAATGGCAAATTGTATATATTTTAATACATATTTAAAGCCATGAAGAAAGATACAAGAACAATAAAGTTTGGAATATTGTTTTCATTTAAGTAAAAATATAGATATTTTATTTAATGTAAAATGTAATTGTTTATTTCAGATGTTTATTTCAGATGAGGGCATTATAAGCCACCCTCAGTGCTATATTTCTCTAATAGTGGTCTCAATTCCAAATACGAATAGTGCCATCAGAACCACCTGAAATTAAATGTTCTGCCATATGATCAAATATTACACTCTGAACTTTATCTTCATGGCCCAATAAGCTGGCAAGATGTCCTGATTTGAGTTCCAAAGTCTTAACGGTTCCATCATTGCTTGCAACAGCTACAATATGACCTGTAATATAAAGTAAAAAGGTTTTAAAAATGGAAAAGCAACTCTGTCAGTGAAGTGCTCGAAATAAAACAAAAATCTTAATTTGCAACTTTCTGTATATAATGATGATCTCAGGTAACTCTGTGCTTTATTTTTAAAAAAGGCAAGTCAAACCAGTATTAGGGGAGACTGGGGGAGGAATTCCGCCTGGAAAGTACTTTGCTGATATTTTGAGTGATTTTGTTAAAATCTGCCTTAATATTTTATTTGATGAGCACTAATGATGTAATGATTCTCCATTTCTCTTAAAAGTTAGTTTCAGACAATAATAATGAGGATCTTCTGCTTTATTGCATGAATTTCACACTATGAGTTAGTTCTGAAAAGTTCTATCTGAATCCTCATGTCCCCGTACCAGTTAAACAAAAGCAGTAAATTGTATTTGAAATACATATCATTTGTATGCTGATTATGCTTATCTTTATTTCTTGGAATAATCTAGAATGTGTTGAAACACTATTTACAAAAATGGTGAACAACTGTCTGGAGTTGTAACAGGATTGATGAAGGTCAACAAAATGAAGATAAACTTGGACAAGATGGAGGCACTCTAAATAAATAATTCTACTTCAAGGTATCACCAACACAATCAATTTGCTCTTCCTCTTAAGAAATTCCTTCTAACAGTCAATCAGAATCTGCTGTTCTGTAACCTGTCCTGCACTTGGGAGTAATAAAGAAAGAATAGGATTTGGCTGTCTTCTATGCATAATTTTTGAAGTATTTGAAGTATACTATCAGACAGTTTTGTCTTTTAATATTATATATTCCTAATTCTTTTTTTAATAATGATTTTTATTAACATTTAAAAATACAAAGTTAAAATAACTAAGAAAAATAGGAAAAAGAGAAAAAGTGCAGGGGAAAAGAAATATATATATATATTTAAATATATATATATATATAAAGAAAGCACTTCCCCTTCATTAAGAAAGTAAAACAATTTCAGCAGCTACATGTATTCCCCAAATTATGACCACAACTGAGGCCAGAATTTGTTAAGTTAAACATTTGTTAAGTGAGTTTTGCTCCATTTTATGACTTTTCTTGCCATAGTTGTTAACTGAATCACTATTGTTGTTAAGTTAATGATATAGTTCTTTTTTTTTAAGAACAAGTTTTATTGATTTTTGAAGACAAACAAAACATAACACATAAAAGTATAAAACCTCCTTTCTAAGAATTACTTATAAATTTTAACAAGGCAAATAAAGCATTATTTTTTTAAAACATAGTTCCACATTATCACATTTCCATTTACACATATATATCTTTTCCAAATTTCTCATTATTTCTCCCTTCACTTTTGTTCAATTATATTTCTTTCTATCAAAGTTTTAGTAATTCTCAATCAGTCATAAGCACACAAAATACATAACCTAAAGCAAAACATTAAAAAAAAACCTCCTTAGTTATCATTTATACATATCTTTTCCCAATTTCTCTCCCTTTGATTTCATTTCTCCAAGATTTTATTAATTTACAATCAAACATAAATAATCAACACACAAAACATAAAACATAGAACTTCTTTTGAAAAGTGACTTAGCCCCAGGTTACATCTTTTTTGGCAGACCTAAATCAAATTCATGCCCACCTTATATACCCTTCATATCTTATTAACCATTTTATATTTTCTATATAACTTCTCCCATCTTTTCACTCTCCTAATTATGTTTTATTTATTTCATCTTATTTCAAAGTCATTATACTTATATCTTTTGTCCGTTCTTTACCAAACATCTATTTATCTCTTCTCTTTAACAAAAAATTTCCCCTGTAATCACTTTTAAAGTATGACGCCTTCCCCTAAAATAAAACTTAAAATAATACATAATTTCCATCCTGATTCTGCTTAGTACATTCTACATATTAAATCTTAAAATAAAAGAATAGTAAACTTATAGTATAGTTAAATGTATAATTTCTATTCTAATTCTAATTCTGATAAGTACATTGTTTTAGAATAAGAAAATAAAATACTAAGTTTATAATAACATTAAAACAATAACAAATTAAACTATAACTAAGCATTAATCATTTTACACATTCTCCTAATATTTTATTAAATATCAACATTTATCATTATTAAACATTAATATTTTATTAAATATTCCAATAAACTATTTCAAATGCAAATACTACAATACTATCTTATGCACTCTTGCAGAATCTTCTTTAATTATGCACTATCCATCATCCTTCGTCTCTAAAAAAAAATTCCTTTTTAAAATCTTGTTCTAGCCCGTGGCTTTTTTTTTCTTTTTCCCTCCCTTTCTTCTCCAATCTGGTCTTTTTGCCCCCCCCTCTCCTAGCCTCCCCCTTTTTAACTTCCCCTCTCTGTTGTAATTCTCTTTTCCATTGCTTTCTAACATTGTACCTTCTTTTCACCCTATTTTTCTTTTTCTTGGTTGTTTTATTAAATCTTAAATTCTCATTTTTCCTTCCTCTCTTCCCATTTTCTTTCTTAGTCGAACTTTTTAGTCCATTAAAGATGGCTTCTTCCTTTTCTTCTTCTTCTTCTTCTTCTCCTTCCTCCAGTATTTGCTGGTACGTAGAAATTTCTAAAAAAATTTCTAAAAAATGGAAGGCAGCTCCCAAGGAATCCTTGCCATTTTGTTGTCTTTCTTTTAATTTTTCATATTCCATTTTCAGTTCATCAACAGATGGTACCATTATAGGTTTTTAAAAACAACCCAGATGCTTTCAATCTTAAAGTAATTTCCAAATGTCAGAGTTATCAAAAAATCCAAACAAACAAAAATTATTTCCTCTTCTTCTCTTTACAGTTTTTCCTCCAGGGGCAAAATCCCAAATGTATTTTAAAAGCCGTATTACAATTAATTGATGGTCTTGTAATCTTCAAGGCGTCTCCTCCAACAAAGTTTTTTTAAAAATTTTTTAGTCCTCTCCTTCCCACTTGTAACAAAGAGCTTATTTTTACCTTTAAAAAGCAGGTTTTCTGTGCTCCTTTGCTTTCTCCGTAAGGAAGGGGAGTGAGCTTTACTTCAGCACTTTTGCCGATGTAACAAATTCTTTTGGAAACAAATGTATCAATCCAAAGTCAGGTTTCCAGGGTGTTTTAAAAGTAACTTAATGTCCCGGTTCAGCCAAGAAAACTCCTTCTGACTCTTCCTCCTGCGCAATCTTATCCGGTTGAAGATTTCTTTGTGGCTGCCATTACTGACAGCCGCTCCACAGCCTCAGGAAAAAGGAGTCTAGCCGGCTGGGGAAGGGGGGTGCGATATTCCCAGACCCCTGCCCGGATCTCCTCTGTCTTCCGCTGCCCCTTCAGGGCAGCGACAACCCCCAAATCCAGTTGGATCGGGGGTACCTCGATGGCGAGTGCAGCAGGGACCCGCAGAGAAGCGGATTCCTGCCGCCGCCGAAGCCTTGCAACCAGAAGTTCAATGATATAGTTCTTAAGTACATCTGGTTTCTCCACTGACTTTGCTTGTCAGAAATTGCAAAAGGTGATCACACACTCCCAGGACATTGCAACCATCTTAAATATGAATCAGTTACCAAGCATCTGAATTTTGGTCATGTGACCACAGGGATGCTGCAATGGTTATAAGTGTGAAAAATGGTCATGAGACACTTTTTCAGTGCCATTATTACTTCAAACAGTCACTAAATGAACTGCTGTAAGCCAAGGACTACCTGTATTACCTGCTCTAACATTTCAGCAAAATATCTCTTCTTCACGTATTCCATTTTTTATTTATAAACAAATTGTAATGCCTAAGAGTAACTAGAAATATCAAGAACATTTCAACCTTAATCAAACAGATCAGTTTTATATTTCTTTCTTTTTAAAACAGTAATTTATAATTTTCTTTAGAAGTACAATAAAAAAATTCTCTTCCCATATCTTATCTCTTATCTATAAACAAATCTTAAAAGCCTTGACATTTTGATGTAGTCAAGGGATTAATCATTAATTCCTTCAAATAGTGACTCACAAGTTAATTTATTATCATTTCCTTTGTTTCACCTCAGAAATTTATTTACCAATTTAAAAATATAAAAAATAACATATTTTAACCTTAATCAAATAAACTAATTTTGTAACCATTCCTTTTATTTCTAACACCACAGCTAACCACTTTCTCTAAAAATACAACAAAAAAGTCATGTCATATCTACAATAAATCTTTAAAGTCTAGTCCTGGTTGTTCTTAGAAACCCATTAAAAACATCATATATATTTTAACCTTGATCAAATAAGCCAACTTTATATTCCTTCTTTTTGTTTTTAAAAATCCATTCCCCTAATTTATTAAGTATGCATCTCTTTTAGTTATTAAGACAATTAGGGCATGTCATTTAATGGGGTGAAACTTAATTTTGCTTTTTTTCAGTGACGGGTTCTAAAATATGTGTTTTTACACCAAGAATTCAAAACTGCTGTTATTTTTCCAACTGCACAACATTTAACTTGGTATGATTAATCCACATCTGACCATATGCCCCACAAAAGTCTCTTGTAACTCAAATACTGTTAACTTTATGTTCTCAAAATTACACCTTGTGCTACAAAAATTAAAGTTTTTTTTCCACGTAAATCTTAGCTAGCTAAGCAAAAAATAATCCATGCAATCATAAACTATCATCAGAAAGCAATTCTCTGAGTTACAAAAATGTTCAAGTGAGATTCATCAAATCTAGCTTTGATAAAATAACCCTAACATTTTTCATGTGTACTAGGGCATGTCAAAATTTACAATTTTCAATTTCCAAATATTAGGGGTGCTCAAAAGGCATGATATGTCTTGTGTATTATAAAGATATTTTGGTTATAATTTAGATGTGCTTGGTAAGTACACTACATAAATATCATAACTTTTTTACATTTTGTTTGTTTCATAAGAAATTAGCCAATTTCATTTCTAAATCCAATGTAGAATCTTTTCCCATATGATTTTTGTAGCTTGTCATTTTTAAATCCAAATCCAAAACACGTATTCTCAGTTGTGTCCTCTTCTATCTCCTCTTTTATGGTAGCAAACAATCTTGATAGAAATTTCTTATTGCATTGTTCCCAAATATCCTTCAAATTTGAATTGGAAAGTTAAAATACTTTTGTCCATCCTCCATTCATCCCCCATTTCTCATCCCTTTAATTATAATATTTAGTTCTTTCTGATTGCTCCCAGTATTCAGTCTTCAAAAATTCTTCTTATGTTTTTCTTTAGTCCACAATATTTTCTAATGGGAAAATTTCTTAAATTCAAAATCTTCATATATTTTAACAGGATTTTAAATAACCTACAGGGAGGATTCTTATAATAAATTTCATTCCCCCACCCCAAACTCTCTGGTCCATTTATAACTTTTCAAAATCAACATTTTAATCAATCATTTATTGTTTATGTCGGCTTAAAAAAAAAGTTCTTAAACTTGCTGAAACTTCTTTTGCTAAGGATTGAAGGAAAATCAACCAGTATGATGAAACTTCTTGTTCTTTAGTTTCTTAATACCCCAAAAGCCTTTAATAAGCAATTTTCTGAAGTGATTAAGAAAGGAAATGGGCAGACACAATGACTATTAGAAGGATCCAAATCATGACTTGGGCAAAGCATGTTTTTCCTTGGCTCCCAAAGCTCTAAAGCTGCTGGATACAGTCTGGAATGGATGTATGGAATGCTTGTGGGTGACAACAGGCCCATCTCTTTGTCTGGAGAGGAATTTTGAGGTATCAGTCCTTCTGTTGGCTCCTTGTTTTGCCCTCACTTTCCTTAATATTAAATATTCCCAGTTCTTCCATCTCTTTTCATATAACTTAGTTTTTAATCTCCTGATTATTCTTTCTGCCTTCTTTAAACCTTTTCTGATGTGAAAAACCTTGAAAAAGGTTTGAAAAAGAACCTCCTCTTCCAATATGATGCTCAGAATTTAACACAATTCTTGAACTGAAGCCTGGGCAAAATGGAATAAAGCAGAATCACACGCCTATGGATTACAACTTACACTCTGGTGATGCAGCCTCCAGCTGTATTCATCTTATTTATAGACATACCACACTGATGCCTATCCATAATCCTATTTTCAAGCAATGACTTCCATAGTCTGCTTCACAAGTATTTTGCCAAGCCAGGTATATCATATTCTACACATGATTTATATTCCAATAATCAGGGGTGTGATTCTGTTTTGCACAATTTTTGCACTCATTTATTGAATCTATCCCACTATTCTCTTTCCAACTGTTGAAATCTACAATGCAAATTTAAATATTATTTCTATCTTCTGGGGAATTAGGTATCCATTTTTGTGCAAACTTCATAATCATTTCCTCTAACTTTTCATTCAAGTGAACATGGATACTCAAGATTGTGATACTCTATTCAGCAGTGTTTTTTCAGTCAGACATATATCCACTTAATTGTTTTGCTGTTCAGCCCATTCATACAGTTTGCTTGCTAATCAGAATGTTATGAAACCCATTTTGTGATAGAATTGTAACTTTGAAATGATGTGCTGATAGGTGATGTCAATTCCATACTCTCTTCAGTGCCAAATTAAAATGGCCCCATTTGTTTAAATACTTTATAAAATGTTAATGCCTGGAGTAAAATTCATTTTAAATCAATATTAGTTTTTTTTTTTTTAATAAAAAGGCCTTTCTGGTTTAGTTTTCTTGTTGATATTGTCTCTTGGCATTTAAAAAAACAACAACTATATATTCATAAAATTAATACCTAACATGAATAGATATTTGTAGCTATTTGCAAGGAGTGGAAAGAAATAGGTTAATGACATTATTTTTTTCAGGAATCATGACAATGAACAAGAAGCTAATATAAAAACTGAATTTGGACACAGTTCAAAGTGGTTCATCACTTGGAATGCTGTGAAACAAGGATGCATACCGTTCCTCAAGTTGTTTAAATTATACAGTGAATATTACAATGTCAAAGCTGGAGTCAAAATCAGAAGTCAAAACACTGACAATTTGAGATACACCGATGGCATGACTTTTCTTAGCCAATAACAAAGAACACTCTTTGTCAAAGTAAAAATAGAAACTTTGGATTTAATGTTAGAGAGTAAAAGGTAATACTAACCTATATGTTTACAACTAATGGCAAATAAAGAACTAATAAAGATAGGCAATGTATATGAGAAATAAAAGGGAGATTAATTATCTAGAGTGAAAGGGAATTAAAAACTTAGGCAGCACCATACGAATAAGGCTTTTTCAATGGCAATAAATATTAGAATAGTTTAAGCAATGGTCTTTCATATGGCTATGAAAGCAGGATTCTGAGATAGAACAAGAAAAGGTTAATGCCTTTGAATTATAAATTTGAAGGCAAATAGTAACAATAGCAAGAAAAATAAATCCATCAGTCCTGTCTGCTCCTTTGGAGCACTGATCAGCAAACATAAATTCACACACTTAGGTCTAAAATTTGAGTGAATATTGGACTAGCAAAGTGATTATCAAGCTTAAAGGAAGTAAAAGGGGAATGTATCAGAGAGAGCAAAGGATCAAAATAATGAAAGAGATTACAAGATTATCATTGGATGAGCCATTAGGATTATTGCTGGAGAATCTGTCACCTGATTAAACATACTAAACAGATTGTGGGTTGCAATTAACTTCAGTGTAATGTATGTTTTGTTCCAAGTGAAATCAATAAACTTTTATTATATTTATTTTGTATATTGACTTCAATAATGACACTGATATTCTGTTTAGGGTCTTCCCTATTTTAACATTTTTATCCAAAGGATTTATTTTATTTTCTCCTGATTAGTACTATAAAAACTGAAAAAGGAGGTAGAATCATTATATTCTTAAATAATACAATGTTAACATTCAATTATATATTTTTGCAGTTGGAAAAATAATCAAGTAAACTGAATAACGATGACAATGCCTACAGAATAAGAAAGGGGCAAGGACATTTAATTTAGAATTTAATTTTGCAGGAGCTTAAATACTTTCAGAAGTAGTTACAAAATCTGCAAATCTTAGAATGAAGAATAGGGATATTTGTAAAAGTTAGAGGAGCCTGATAAATATTGCTTCCTTGAGAACTTTTTTATAGTACATAGGTCACTTCACCTAGAATGACTGATTTGGGGACACTCTGTGATGATCAAGATGTTCAATTAACTGTGAATATTAGCTTCTCTTTGTTAACAGAAATATTATTTGTTAGGGCTGGATGGTGCTTTGTATTCAAAGGCAAAACGGTGTTTTGGTCTATGTAGACCAGGGGGTGTCAAACTCACGGCCCACGGGCCAGATGCTTCATGTGCTGGCCTCACCCCCGCATGGTTTAGTGAAGGGGAAAAAAGTCCTGATACATCACGTGATGCCCTCCTAATGCCGTGAGTTTGATACCCCTGATGTAGACTATGAAGATTTCCTCCCAGGATTCTGCAGCAAAAGGAAAAGACAGCTGTTTTGCAGGCAGATGTTGCTATATTCACAAACCATGTGTGTCATGGCATATTTTGGTCTTTGGACCCTATACACTGAAACAACTAAGATTTCACTTCTATCTACCTTCTAAGCAACTGAAGCCATCACAAGAAATTAATTATACAGTTAATTGTATATTTCATAGATTTTTGGACAAATGCATTTAACTGGGTAAAATGATAGAAATTCTGTCAAATAAATGTGCAATTACCATTACATCCATTCATTTGTCTGCATACATCTGAACATGCTGTATTCAATTTAAAATTAAAGCAATTTTTTCTGCAAAGATGTCTCTGCCTGAAAGCTTAAATGAACACTCTCAGTTCAACCCACCTCACAGGATTGTTGCTGTGGGGAAAATAGGGGGAGGAAGGAGTAATAGGAATTGGGCTCATCACCTTGAGATACTTACAAAGTAATGAAAGGCAAAATAAAAATTAAAGAAAGAAATAAAATAAAAAGTACGGAAGAAAGCTTCTTGTAAAAATACCTACCAAAAGTTTAATTAATATCTGAGGTTAATTTTAGTCATTAAGAGAAACTTGAGATCCAATAAGTTATAAGTCTTTTTCTGCAGAATACATGTAATATTTGTAAGTTAAATCAAAATATAGCAGCTATGTACAAAGATATGGTTAAATTAGAATTTAAATTAGAATTTAGAAGTTTTGGGAATGAGCCAAGAGTTTGCTGCCTCTCTAGAGAATTATAAGGTGGGAAGGGATCTTGGAGGTTTTCTAGTCCAAACCCCTGCAGAAGGCAGGAGGTTGTATGTCCACCCAGAGAGGGAACCATATTCTTACTGTAATTTGTTTGCTAAGCCACAATGTTTTCCGTCCATGAATTGAAAAACATAAATAGTTCTTTGAACAGCAACAGAAATGTCAATAGGGAAGGAAGAACAGGAAAATGGAAAGCCTCAGAATGGAAATTTCTCTTTCCCATTATTTTTATGTCAATGGGGGTCAACTGCTCTTTATAATTTGTTTTTTATAATGTAAATTCCATCTTTTCTTTCCTCTTGAAGATTTTTGTGTTGAAGGGAGGGGGAACAAAATGGGACAGTATTGTTGTCTTAAAATCTTTTCAAAATTATCACTCCTTCCCCAACTTTCAAAATAATATAAAGTATATTTACTGAAAGTCCATTTCAATGTTCCTAAAAATAATACCTTTATGAAATGTGTTACCTGAATAAGTGTTCACTTTGGGCCTGAATTGTCTTGTAAGGAATACATTTCAACTCTTTCATAGTCTACAGACTATGCAGAGGGCAACCCACAAGAAACCTGCAGCAAGGACAGGACAAAGGCCTTCTATATTACAGGCTACCCTTTAAGGGAAAATCATCCATGATGACGGAAGACCAACTGTTCATATTCTTCTCTCTAAATTTTTAATCCAGTGTTGTCTATCTATTTTTCTCAGCTATAAAGACACTTTTTAGTCTTCAACTTTTGTCTAAATCATGTGTCACAGTTGGCTGGGTTCATACAATTTATTAAGTGAAAACTAAACAACCCATAATAGTTTGTTACTGTTGCTAGACTGTAAAATGCAGTAAAAATAAAAATCCTTCAAACGTTAGGAAACAGATCAATCTAATGTTTTGTAAAAAAAGTGCCTAAAATATGAATAATTTCTGAAAGATAAGGACAAATATATTACAGTTTTCACTTACAATCTGAGGTAGACTACTCAAGGTAATTTTCTCATTTTGAAACAATGTAATTAAAACCTTCTATATGAATGATTCCTTAAAAGGACCCACCTAATCTAATGTGTGGCATTTATGAATCCAAATTGCCTATAATAGAAGGAATACATCTTGACACAAATTAACATTTTCCCCAGTGTTACTTTTAAATACTCATTTAAAAGTCTCTCTAATTAACACTTTATGACTGAATGTTTCTTGGAAGATTTTCAACTGAAATAACCTATTGGTTTGCCTATGACATTGTTATGTGATATGTTGTTGTTCAGTTGCTAGGTCATGTCCGACTCTTCATGACTCCATGGACTATAACATGACAGCCCCCCCCCCATCCTCCATTGTCTGCCTGAGTCTCCATAAACTAATGCTCACTGCATCCATATAGTCACTCTATTCCCCTGCATACCCAGAACACAGCTGAAATTTCAAGTGAAAAGTATTAGCTCCAATAGCTAAATCCTTGATTTTAAAAGGTTGCTGAGGCAAATTCTAATAATTATCTCAAGTGGCTGGGGTGGGATTTAGTTTTGCACTCTTTTGTTCTCTTCTACGTTTATTATTCTCTTTGTTTCAAACATATGAATCAGAAATTTATTTTCCCAGGAATAACATATACAGGTACTGTATATTGCCTATACAAAATAATTAATGACTATCAAAGATAACAAATTAGATGAAACTTGTTTCAATAGTAATAACTATGTGACAAATCTTGAAGTCCTAATGAATAAACATTTAAATATGAGCCAGCAGTTTGCTACAGCAACCAAAAAGCTAGGCTGCATTAACAGAGGGATAGAATCAAAATCATGTGAAGTGTTAGTACTGCTCTATAAACCTTGGTAAGACCACACTTGAAATACTGCATCCAGTTTTGGTCGCCACAATATGAAAAAGATGTTGAGATTCTGGAAAGAGTGCAGAGAAAAGCGACAAAGATGATTAGGGAGGTAAGAGCTAAAACATATAAAGAACAGTTTCTGCAATTGGGTATGCCACTAGTCTAGTGAAAAGAAAGACATGATAGCAGTGTTCCAATATTTGAAGCGCACAACAAAGAAGAGGGAGTCAACAATTTTTCAAAGCACCAGAAGGCAAGAAATGGATGGAAACTTATGAAGGAAAGATTCAATCTAGGACTAAGGAGAAATTTCCTGACAGTGAAAATGGCTTGCTTTCAGAAGTTGTGAGTGCTCCATCACTGGAGGCTTTTAAAAAGAGACTGGACAGCCATTTATTTGAAATGGTATAGGGTCTCCTGCTTGGGTAGGAGGTTTGACTAGAAGTTCACCATGGTCCTTCCAACTCTGTTCTGTTATGTTTCATTTTAAGGAATTATGGTTCAAATGTATATCATTCATTTGCGGTCAAAGTACATTTGAAAGAGATACACCACACACACACACAATATAACATTTGATTGAGATGAAAGGTAAAGGTAAAGATGCCCTTGAGTTAAACTCATGACATGATGACTTCATCCATGGCAGCGTTAGAGAAGTGGTTTGTCAGTGGCTTTTTCAGGAATTATGTTTTTTTAACTTCTCAGCCTACTCAGCAACCCTGGTAAGACCTCATTCTAGCAGTAACCAAGTCAGATTCTGTTTAGTTTCCAAAACCAGTCAACTTTGGCTAGAGGCTGTCACCTGTCAAAATGATTGAGATATTAGTACAAATAATAAAGATATAATTAGTCTCATTTTCTGTATTTAATTACATTAACACATACTGTCAATGATGGAAGAGTAGCTTTTTTAACTTCAATACCAAACATAACACTGTAGATTTCTGGACTGCTTTGTTTGAAGTTTGTACCTCAAACTTCAAACAAAGATGTACGCTAATTGTGAATGTTAGTTGCCAGAGTGGAAGCTTTTTTCCAGCAACATCAAATAACTACTAAAGAAACTATTACATTCCCAATGAAAATAAATCAAAAATATTTTTCAGGGTTTTTTTAAATGTGAAAGTAAAACATTCTAGAACTGGAGGAATTAGAAGTCGTTTTTACAAATTCCTATTCTGTTACATATTTTTTGTTACCAACTTTAATGAAGCTATTTTCAATTATGTGTCAGAAGATATATAACAACATATTCTGGGGAAGATTAAAAATTTTTGATCAGAAAGTCATTTTTATGCCCATCAGAACTAAAGTGATTCTGTAGGATCAATACAAACAGAAATACTGCTTGGCATTTTTATTAACTGTGGATGGAGGTATTGAACACATCAATTGATTTCTGAAACACGTGTGGAAAGATTTCTATTATTTGTCCAGAAAATTACAAAACTGAAAGGTTTTAACAAATGCTTGCACTTAAGAAATCAAAATATATTAATTTTTTTAAAAAAAGCCTCAGCTGAAGGAAAAATGACAGGAATGATGCATGATAAAAGATAATGAGAAAATGTTTCTGCCTATAGATTGTTTACTAAAGTTTTTTCAGGTGTTAAACTTTCATGTTTATGCGATTAATATTCTTGGTTTCACTAGAGCTGATTAAATACTGCAAGGAAGTTTTTCCTTCGTTCCAAGTTGGATCTTTCCTTAATGAGTTTCTACCCGTTTCTTGTTGTGCCCTAAGGTACTTTGGAGAATAAGTTGACCCCCTTTTCTTTATTATTGCTCCTCAAGTACTGGAAGACAGCTATCATGTCATCCCTAAACCTTCTCTTCATTAGGTTAAGCACAGCTAGTTTTTTTAATCATTCATTATACTGCTTGTCTTCTTTGTTGCTTTTCTCTGCACTCTTTCTAGGGTCTCGGCATCCTTTTTGTATTGTGGTGGCCAGAATTGGATGCAGTATTCCAAAGGTGGCCTCACTAGTGCACTATAGATCATGATCTTGATGCTATCCCTCTGTTGATGTAGCTTAGAAATGCACTGGCCTTTTGGTTTTAACCACAAATACCTTCTAATTTATCAATTTAGAATTGAAGAATTAGTTGGCACAAGGATAATCTCTGAGTGGGAGACTAAGAACAATTCTTATTTCTTTCTTTAACTTTTAAAGAAAGTAGTAGAAATGATGTGTTGGGCTACTTAATTTAGTTTTGTAACCATAATAAAGGAAAGGGTGTTTGTGTGTGTGTAGAATCAGTTCTTTGGGCAATTCAGGCTACAAAATGATGAACTGATGAAGTGATCGTTTCCTTGAGAAGATACATGCCAGTTTTGCTTCCTGAATTTCTTTAAGCCTGGGTTTGAATTTTGAATTTTGAAGATACAGGTAAACCTTATATAGCAACTTCTTGTGACTGTTGCAGCTAAATCGGTATGAAAAGTAACTTTGTGACCAAATCTCACATGTACTGCTTTCACAGACCTGTAAAGCAAAGGAAAACTAAAGCACGATTGTAAACACAGTACCTAGGGACTGTTCTTTTTAACAACTAAGTTGCCATTCCCAGTTCTTTCTGTGTGCATTTCATAAGAAAGGTCTAACTCAACATAATCATAAAGTGGATATGTTTCAAAGGCCAAATTCAAAGTGCTTGTTCTAGGTTGTAAGCATTGCTTTAATTGGAACTACAGAACAAAAAGGAATGCTTCTGCTTTACAATCCCATCTGAGCACTTTAGAAGCTCTGCTCCAAGTAATTTCACTTTCCCAGCTGACTTCCATAGAGGCTCATCAATTTCTTACATATCATTTACTGTCTTTTCAGCACCAGGCCCAGACCTGTGTATTTGCCAAAGGCTTTTTACTTTTTAATTTCATGCATGTTCATTGCAATGTAATGTTTAAACTCCTTTTATTATTTTAAATGGGGAGGCTGTTAGATTTGAATACCAGGCTCTTTTACATGACAATGAAATACCAATTTCATTTAACAGTGGAAGGGGATATAAACCAGACTTGACTTTTGTAAGCGACCATATGTTCCAGCAATGTATCAAAGAAATCCGCCCATCTATCCCAAATTCCCAGTCCAGGCAGTTATGTGTCAGGTTACCATAGTACCTCACAATATTTCCTTTCAGAATGGGACAATTTGCACCGGCCATGTTTTTATGCCCACTTCTCCGTAGGCCGCAGTCGACCCACAGTGGAGGGCTTGGCAGGCCCTCCACCAGCACTCTTTCCCCAACAAGGATTTGCCCATGGTCCTTTCCCACCCCCTTCTCCTGTCCGATTCACCAATGGACTCTTGTCCCTGGGTCTTGAACTGCATGGGACACTTAAAATGCACCTCCTGGTGACCGGATGGGATGGGCTCCTGGCACGCCCCCTGCTAAGCAACAGTGGTGGCAGCAGCAGCAGCAGCCTGACAATGGTTGCTCCTGACATAGCCAGGTTACATTTATAGCTGTGTCCCAGCTGAAAAGGGGCTCCAGCCTCACTGGCATCTACTGGCCTGTGTCCTGCTCAGCAGGGGCTGAAAGGGGAGCGTGAGTCCCAGCCAAAATCAGAGCCTCAGCAGCCCTGCAGGGAGAGTGCATGCAGGCAGCCCCTCCCCTGCCAGGAGACCCCGCACATACCTCATTAGTCCCTGGAGAGGAAGGACTTGCTAAAAAGAATAAATAAAATGAGACTATATGGTGTGAGAAGATAAAATGACTAGGTATGGAAAAAAATAAAAATAAAATAAAAATGTTAAGTAACCTTCATGGTTAAATGTGCAAGCAAACCTTGTATATTTAAGCATGCAGTAAAACACCCATGACAAGCTTCTCTCGTTGAATTAGCTGGGAGAAGGGGATGCGGCAGAAGCACCGGTGGACCGTTGCTGGGGAGGGAATGCTGGTATAGGGGAGGGAGGTATAAATGCCAGTGGTGGGTGAGCTGGGTGGGGGCCAGGGTCTCAACTCTTTTAATCTAACGGAATTGCATGGGAATTCTCAGATCCTGCTTTCTTTGTCTTGCTATCACTTTCCTTTCAATAAAAGTGGGTCAGAGGAGTGGACACAAAAATGTAGCCAGCGCAAACTGTCCTGACAAATTAAAAATGTAGATATAACTTTTAAAAAGCTGATTGTCCTAAGTTTCAGAGACTATTAGACAGTGCTATTACTCAATTAATACCTAAACCAAGTTATTACAACAAATTTGTGGAAGCTGTTAAAAAAATGTTTTTGATTGTCAATCCCATGGGGTTGCAAAACCAACTATATCCAAGGCCTTACAACAGAAACAAAGGACACATTGCGGAAGTATTTGAGTCTTTTTGAGGCTTATCCTATGACAAAAGATGCTGTGAATGCAGGACAGCAGTTAAACACTTATAAGGCTGAAGCTAAGAGAGAAAGCTGGATTAAAACAATAGAGGAACTGGACATGAGCACAAGTGGCCACAAAATGTGGAAATTGTTGAGGCATCTGAATAATGATACAACTCATCCTAAAAATCATGCCAGCATGACTGCAGACCAAATAGTCAGTTTCTTAAAAATGGCAGCCCAGATCAAAGGCCACCAAAACACAAGATTATGATCAACAGAAATAAGGAGGATGAAATGACTAATTTATCGTCCCCTTCATTATGGAAGAACTGAGAGAAGCATAGAAGAGTAACCATGCAAAGCTGCTGGTTTAGATGAAATCCTTATTAAACAGATAAAGCAATTTAGAGAAAAAGCAAGGCAATAGCTACTAGAAATTTTAATGAATGTGTTAAACAATATATCTGGCAAAAGGTTGTAGCAATTTTAATGCATGGTGGAGCTGAACTGGGGCAAAGGCTCACATGTCCACAGAGAGGTCTGTGTGTGCCGCAGCCTACAACTACCTCAACAGAGACTAAAATCCAGGAAAAGGTCAACGGAAGACTTTGAAGAATTTGCAAGCAGAGTGGATCTATGGAAAGCTACAAAAAACCAACACTGGATAGAACCAATGGAGAAAGCTGGCACCCGTGTCTGAAAAAGCTGGGAAGTATGGAAATCACTGAATAAACTGCACATGGATACAAGAAGATCCAGAGACATGCTGAACAAATGGAGGCAGTGATTTCTGTTTTTTGCAATTGTGTCAGGTCCCATAGATCCCTATCGGGACACTGCCATTCTGGTGGGGAAGGGACCTGGAGGCATCCTTCAGTTTATGACTTTTTTTCCTGATGCCTTTCCACCCTGTGCTTTGATTTACCTTCATGGGAATGTTTGGTCTCAGCTCTGGAGCCCCCACCAGCAAGTGATGCCTGAGAACCACTTATCAACTTCTCAGCCTGTGATTCTGTGAACATCTTTGCACCTGTGGATTATCTTATTCAATGTTGGACTGAGGTTCAACTGAGACTCTCAACTCTTTTAATCTAACGGAATTGCATGGGAATTCTCAGATGCTGCTTTCTTTGTCTTGCTATCACTTTCCTTTCAATAAAAGCTTCCTTTTGAAATGCTAAGTGTTTCAAGAGTTCTACTTTCTTGAGCAGAGAGGAGAGGCAAGTCCTTACAGATTGTGGTGACACGCAGACAGCGGCAGATATACTGCATATACATACCCTTTGAGGACCTCATGTAGCGCAACAGAATGCAATTAATATTGCTAGTTTCTGGGCAAGATCTGCTTAATTTGTACATATTTTAATCTTGTATTTATATTTTAAATTTTTTGTCACATAATATGCCTTATTTTAATAGTGATGATCTGACACTTTTAATAAACAGACAAAACAAACTTATTTCATTTATTAGGCTGCTTATTGTATATTGTTATATAGTAGGTATCAAGGTTCTGGCAATTGCCCTAATTAAATCATGAGCCTTGAGCCAAGCTTCAAAAAAATTCAAAAGATATATTAGGAGCAGCATGCTGGCATTAACCTAAATGAAGACAACTCTGGCATATGTAATTTACAGTCACCTGTGACCCTGTATCCCCCCTCCCCCCTCAGTGTGTCATAAATCAGATTCTCCAATGAAGCACATTCACAGGCTGGGTGTCATCAATCACGTTCTCCAGTTAAGGATTTTCACAGGCAGAAGATCTGGTAGCTTAGCTACAATATTTGTAAGATAAATGTTGGAATATAGTTCTGGTTTTAAACTGCTGCACTGCTCCTTCAGACTTCCTCCCCCTCGTTGTTTATGGCAACTCTAAAACAGGCATAGGAATGCTTTATGAGTTGACAGTAGCAAGGATTTTTATAGGTCACTCTGAGTGCTGTTGCTATAGGAAAATTAATAAATATTATGCACATCAAAAATCCTACCAACCAGGGAGCTCTGGTTTAAATGAAAAGTGGGTGCAATGTAACTTTTGTATAGATGTGAAAAAATAGTAAATAGAACACAGAACAACAGAGTTGGAAGGGACCTTGGAAGTCTTCTAGTCCACCCCCCTGCTCAACCAGGAAACCTTATACAGGTAGTCCTCAACTTACAACAGTTTGTTTAGTGACCGTTCAAAGTTACAATGACTCTGAAAAAAGTGACTTGTGACCATTTTTTTCACAATTATGACTTTTGCAGCATTGCCGTGATCATGTGATTAAAATTTGGATGCTTGGCAACAGGTTCGTATTTATGATGGTTGTTCTGTCCTAAGGACACATGATCATCTTTTGTGATCCTCTGATAAGCAAAATCACCGGGGTAACCAGATTCACGTAACAACCAGGTTACTAATCAACTGCAGTGATTTACTTAACTGTGGCAAGGAATGTAATAAGGTGAGGCAAAACTCACTTAACAACAGAAATGTTGGGTTCCATTGTGTTCGTAAATCGAGGACAATCTGTACCATTTCAAACAAATGGCTGCCCAGTCTTTTTTGGAAAGCCTCCCGTGATGGAGCACCACAATTTCTGAAGGCAAGCCATACCTAAAAGTGATTATGTGAAGATTTTGTAAGAATGCCTAGCTCTTTGGCAAGCTTGTAAATTGTAGCCAGACTAGATACTACTTATTTCAATTCAATAATTTGTTATAAACACTACTGCATAGGTCCCCTCTTTATATTCTACCTGTGACCCAAGACAACTTTCTCCACTTCTCTGCTTCCTCCAAATAATGTGCAACTGAGCACAGGCATTCTTTTAACACACCCTTCTAAGACTCTGCTCTTTGGCCTTGATTCAATCCTTGGCTTGAAAGTGTCCTTAATAATTTTTCCATGTCTCCTCTATTTAAATTGTCAACTCTGTACTCATAAAATACTGTATACAACTGAGCCCTGATTTCAGATCGGGTCATCCAATGCAACAGTGCTGTAGATTGCAATAATAAATAATATTAGGCTTCAGAAGCTAGGAGAAACAAACTACTAAGTTACATCTTCTGCTCCAAAACAACAACAACAACAACAGCCCTGAAAAGGTGCTTGGTACAGCAGTGAAAATTTCAGATTTACTAATCTTTTCATTTCTGAACAGAAGAGGGTGACGCTAACGTGCCTGGAGTTGTTAACAATGGTCTCTCTATTAGGCATGTTCTTGGAAAAAACATGCTTATTACTGTCACTACTCAGAGAAGTGTAATATTCGCTGCTTTGACAGCTCCAATACTGTTCTTTCAATGTTTTAGCAGGGCAATTAGTTTGCTCCAGCACTTGGTGCCACCAGCTTTTGAGAACAGTCTGATGGACCCACAGAAGAAGTCAGGGGCTCCCTTTTGGGAGATTGTTATAGTGATGTCCCAGCAGAAAAATTTGACTTAGACAATATATTTTTAGGCAGAGAAATGTTACTTGCATTGACCTAATGCACAGTGGAATCAATTACTTATCCCACATATCATAATCACAAAATACATAATTATTTTAAAAGATGGTGTATTGTTTCAGGCAATACCTATTTTATTGATTTTATTTAAAAAAATTATATTGCTGCCTACTCACACATGGTGACCCAAAGACCCAAAGTCTTTTCACTTTGTTCCAAGCAGCTTCTACATTCTCTTTCCTAAGTTCACTTCCCACTAATTCTGTTGGGAAACTCATCTACCTTCTAATGCTTTAAAGAATTACATTGGGAAGAAAAATCTATACCCGATTAGATGAACAGGTTTTTAATATGTATAGTAATATATGTGAATTAACGTATTTCACAAGAAAGTAGCTTGCTGAGCAATTTAGTCACATTGGGGGAAATATTCTGTTTATAATATAATTTCAAGGGGTGTTTGAAATAATGTTGATTTATCATGCTAAATATAGAATTGCAATTCATTTGGCAGCTATGCACTTTGGGATAAAGTTTCGGTAAATACCCATGAGGATTAGAACATATTTTCAAGTAGGCTCATTCTTGGGGAGGAAAAAGCTAAAATATTCCCTTTTCCCCGCAGCAGCAGTGATTAAAATGTAAATTTAAATGGAAGGAATAAATATGAAAAAAAGACATTTGTGGGGGGTCAAATTTCTCCTCCAGATTTAGTTATACAAAATAAATGAAGACTAGAAGAGATAAATATATTCTTTGAAATGTATGTTGATATCAGTAGACCTTAGACTACTTTTAAAAACAGGATAGGGAAAAAAAGGAAAAATATCCACACTGAGCATAGTACAGCAAGCATTAAATTTTCTCTTGAAAAGTTCAAAATTCCTTCTATCACATCTGGCTAGTATATTTGGGTATGACTCTGAGAGAAATCCTGGGAGAAAAGGGTAAGTCAGAAGGAATTTTCATTTGAACAGAGTGGAGCAACTAGGTTAGCAAAGAAACATATTGATACGTGTACAATTAGAGAATTCATAGTACCCTTTATAGAACCATTTATTAAGACTTCTGGATTCATAGGCAAAAAAATTAAAACAGATTATTCTCACAGATATCAGAGGTAAATAATTCTCCCTCACTCATTGAAACTAATTTTGAGCAGTAAAGTTGTCTTTAATTTCTTCTTTAATATTTTTTTTCTTCAAGCAAATTAGTTTTCTTATAAATTCACAGCCACTTGTAAGTTTTTTAATTGCTTCAAACATGCTAAAACTTAAATTTCCCTTCTGTATGGGAACAAACTCTAGAGCTGCATATTTATCTCTGCACATAGAGGAACAGGATTGTATTACAATATGAAAAACTGAACTGTCTTTTTCCTTCCTCTTATTTCCCTTGCTGTGTGGAATGCTTTGTCACTTGAAGTTTTATTTCCATCAGGTTGAATCACTGAAATGAACAAGTTAAAGACAAGAACTGTGTTCAAGGAGTGATTGCTACTTGGCAAGGGAAATAGTGTTACATAAATTCTTCTGATGTTTACCTGCTACTTTTGATGCATAAAATACATTTCAAGTCTTCTCATGTATTGAGATCAATGTAGGGTTTAAACATGCTGTTTGCTTTAACTAGGAATGATGATATATTTACTAGGTTTGAGAGATTGTATTACATTTTATTAGAGATTCAAAATTCAAAGGGAGAATGTCTCCAATCTGAGTTTGCAATCTGGAGGCAAATTTATCTGATTAAAGCAACTTTAAATAAATTAAAACATAAGCGCACCAATTGTGCCTACCGTCCCTGTCCTATTGTTTTTTTTCTTTTCTTATAAGTATCTATCTCATGTATTCACAACTATATTTATTCTTATACCTGTATCTTGTAAGTGATTGACAAATCAAATACTAAAAAAAATACTAAATTTCTCATAGACTATAATAAGAAATCATCCAAATGCTTGCAGCTGTTTGGTTTTTTGGAAAGATAAAATGAAAATAGCTGGGATAGTAATCCTTTAAATAATCTTAACATTGCCAAATTTAAGCTAGAATCATTTAAGAATCTTCTAATAATTAATGAAACATTCACCATGAAATATTCTTTTAAGGTAGAGATAGCTGAAATGATGAAAGGATTGCAAAGCAACTTTCAAATTGTTCAGCAAAAGGCCTATACTGGATTGATTCAATATAGATATTAATTTATTCAGGTTCAAAATAAAACAGAGCAAAGCTTCTTTAAAATGAAAGGCTCTCTTTTTTGCTTGCTGTTCTGAGATGCCAGGATTGGCATGGCACTGGAGAATGACCACAGCTAACTCCATTACCACAAAAGCAGTAGGTGCCATTTGGTCAATGTATGTTAGTAAAGCTTGGCCTTTTCTGGGAAGTTCTTGGAAGAATACCACTTATTTAACTTGAATAAAGGTGTATGTTGCTGCCCTTGATCACTGGGTTTTCTATGCTGGCAAGAAATTAATATTTAGATTACAGCTTGTAGGTTTTACTTGCCCTTCACTTACTCATGGGTAAAAGACACAAATCTGTCCAGTCATACAGAATTTAAAAGCAAGGTTTGACTCTAGACTGCATTTTAGACTCATCAGCCTTAAGTTCATTTGCAGAATAATGAAAGTTGCTTTGAACACACAGTAAGGTTGGAAGAATAACAGAGAACAGTTCCAAATGGTAACAACCATTAGTACAATGCTCATCTGAGAGATGACGAAGTGTATGCGATTCAAAGCAATATTTGCCTCACTGCTCCAAAAGAATTAAAGTGGAGACTTTAATAAGATAATAAAACTCATTGACACATTTTTAATGTCAATGCTGAAAGTTTTTGTTAGTTTCTGTTCATTTTTTATATTGTCCAACTACTCCTACTCATTTTCTTTATATTAAACATGGTATATTATTGGTAATAACTTCATAAATATATATATATATATATATAAGCCATCAAAATTGCAGAGCCCTTCAAAAGACTACAAAGCATTTGGGAACTACCTGATTCAATTCATTTCTTCAAAGCAGGTCAGATTCATAACTCTCCTTTGATAAAAGTCATGAATGATAACTGAAGGTTCATCAAACTGAAGCATTCTTTGAAGCTTTTCACAGCTCTTAAAAAAACATTTATTATGAATTTCCAGGACGCTGATGCCCCAAGAAAATAATTAATTCATTATAAAAAACATGTATCTATCAAGAAGAGTATAAATTGACCTCAAAATAAAAGCTATAGTATCTACATTTGAGATAAGTTCTCCCCTGCATCAACATAATTTTGTGATATTACAATTCTCTAAAATGGGAACAATCTGTATTTAAGAATTGGCTTCTGATTCAGGAATTTTTCAGTAAAATTTTACTCTTATTTAATCTATGGATACAGATATTGGTTTTTCCTAATTTAAAATAAATAATCACCCATACTTGCTTAACTGTGTTTGTAGACATTAAAGTTAAATGACAGATTTCTATGATAATCATCACACATGCTTATTGTATTTACTTCAAATATTTTTATCTTATATAATTTCTGAAATTGTACATACAATTATTTACAAGTAGCAAAATAGGAAAAAACAAAATGTAAAAGCAAAATATGTAATAAAATGGGGAAAAACTTATATGATAAAATTATATATATAGGATTATAAAAAATGTAAGGAGTAGGATTTGGCAAATTGTAATTATTAAGTACTTAATATCTCTTTATAATAATATTTCCAGTCTTCCACAGAGTCTGTGCTTCCCTGAGGATGGGCTCCAGCACAAGTCTGAAAGCTCAGAAAATTAAATCTCTGGTCCCAGATTGGATCCTGCAATATTATTCTGGGAAACATATATTTGCCTTCATTCGTGGTTTTTTTTTCTCTCTCAAAGTGAGAGTCATCATTTTGACGATATGCCAATTGCTCAGTGAATTCTTGTTTAGAAATCTTCTGCTTTAACTTCAAAGTCCACACTCAATATATGAAATCAATTAGTAAAGGGGGGGGGGCGTGTTACTTTCCTATTTTAGTTTGTGGATAACTGCATAAATGGATGCTCAATGATTGATCACAGTCTTTAAATGCTTCCAAGTGCAAATAGAGAGGTCTTAAAACATTCTTAGTTTAGCAAAAGTCTCTTTTATATACTTATCCAGATAGAATTTCTTGTGCTTTAGAAGTCAGGCTATGAATCTTTTCTTCTAGTGGCTTTGAAACAGAAGCCCAGGCACAGGCCAAGGCAGTTCATTTGGAGTGACTGATCCTGGGTATCCCATGTAGGATCAGTGAAAAGACTTTCCTGCTTTCTCCCTCCCCTGCTTAACTCAGTGCCTCCCTGGCTATTTCTGGCTAATTTCCCTCACTTCTGAAGCCTGAAATTTGTATAATTAAATTCTTCAGCTTCTGTTAACATGTTGATTTTGCTCTGGTGAACATTACTTTCAAAATTATTTAAACCTCTTAATGATGATAAAGGTAAGTGGCTGATTTGGGGTGGGGGTGGGGAGGGAGGAAAGACAGAGAAAACCAAGCAAGAGAGTGAGTGGAAATGGAATGAAGTTGCTGGAATCCTGAGCAGATACCTTCTAAAATGATCTTTTCTTAAGAGTTCTCACTTGTTATTCACTGAACTCTATATACCGATTCCACTCTTGTTCTGCACTGTCTCATGAAAACATCAAGAAGGATGAACTTAACATCATTTTTGCATTTACTGTTTCTTGTTCAGAAATGATAAAAAATTAGTATGACGACCTATAGCAGTAACGCCTTCATTTCTGGCATGCTCTGTGCATTTATATATTATTGTACTTAGCCTATGCAATTTAGCTTCCCTTGGTTCACACAATTTAAATCCTATAAATAAGATACTGACATTATCACTATAATCATGATCATAGTTATAGCTTTTATTAAAGGGCAAAACAACACATCACTGAATTCATGTAGTTTACAGTCAGTCCCTTCTAAAATTTGGTGAAACTAATGGCATGGTTTACATTTATATTCAGTTGAAAGATAAGAGTTTCAAATACATTCAGTCCTATAAAGAAAGAAAGAAAGAAAGAAAGAAAGAAAGAAAGAAAGAAAGAAAGAAAGAAAGAAAGAAAGAAAGAAAGAAAGAAAGAAAGAAAGAAAGAAAGGGAGGAGTTGCACAATGTTTTAAAAAGATTCATTCCTTGTCAGAATTAAAGTGAATTATCTTAGCAAAGCTACAGAATGAGCAGAATGGAACAGAATAACGGAGTTTGAAGGGACCTTGGAGGTTCAACACCCTGTTCAAGCAAGAGACCCGAAACCATTTCTGACAAATGGCTGTCCAGTCTCTTCTTAAAAGCCTCCAGTGTTGGAGCACCCACAACTTCTGAAGGCAAGTTGTTCCACTGGTTGATTGTTCTTAGTATCAGGAAATTTCTCCCTTAGTTCTAAGTTGCTTCTCTTCTTTTTTTAAAAACAAATTTTATTCAGTTTTTTACATTAAAAACAAACAAAAGGGAAAGCATCCTCTTTCTGAATGAACTTGTGTGGATATAACATTAAAGAAATATTGAAACAAAGTAAGAATCTTAGAAAGTGAAAGCAGAACCAGAATAAAGAAAAAAGCAAGGAAAGACTGACTGTGGGATTGATTGATGTTTTTGATATAGACCCTGGGCTGGAAAAATTGAGAACTTTAGAAAATTGAAAGAAGAAAGAAGGAAAGTGTTTTTTTTTTTTTTGTGGACTTTAACGATCATAAAATATAAGAGTGTGTAATGATGATATCTCTTCAGAAATTAAAAATGGAACTTAAAAATATGAGAGAATTACTACAGGAAAGAGGCGAATCACTTTGCTCTATGTTAGAAAAAATGGTCACCTTGTCAAAAGGTGGCACTCTCCATTATACAAAGTCTTCACCTTTTTCCCCTACTTTTTTGTTTAGGGTTTTTCGAACCTCAATATTCCAGGACAGTCCAGTCTCCAATTTGTAAACTTTATTATTATTATTTTTTGACAATCTTAAGTCCAGCTTTATTTTATGCCTGTTTATTACCAAAATATTTTAGTCCAATTTAGTTAAATCTTTAGTTCCGACTTCTTCCTTTCCTGGTTCAAAGCCCCGCTTAGCTGTCAAAAATATTTTCTTATTTTTTTTCCTGTCTTTTTTGTAATTTTGCTCACTTTTCTTTTCTTAAAAATTTCATGTTATCTTAATCCCGGGGCACTTTTGTATAATTGTATTGCCCAGTTGTACCGGTTCAGATGTTATCCATCTCTTTCTTCCCTCCTGCACAAATCTTAATCCAGCTGAGTCCTCTTCTTCGGGGTGGCCATTTTAAACCACCGTTGCAGTCATCTTCGGGGGAAAAAAGACCAAGCCCAGGAGGGGAGATGTGGCTCCCCTCAACCTGGCTTGTGGCTTCTCTTACTCCACCGCCTCTCCAAGGCAGCTTCAGCCCCTAATTGTAATAATCGAACAAAAGAGCACGGACCATAGCCACAGAGAGTCATGATCTAGGGTCCGTCAGCGAGGAGGCTCCACCTTCTTCCCCTAAGTTGCTTCTCTTCTTGATTAATTTCCATCCATTGCTTCTTGTCTTGGCTTCTGGTGCTTTGAAAAATAGGTTGACCCCTCTTCTTTGTGGCAGCTCCTCAAATAATAAAAGACTGCTATCATATCATCCCTAGTTCTTCCTTTCACTAGACTAGCCATACCCAGTTCCTGCAACTGTTCTTCATGTTTTAACCTTTAATCCCCCAATCATTTTTGTACTTCTTCTCTGCATCTTTCCATTTGTGGTGACCAAAACTGGAGGTGGTATTCCAAGTGTGATCTTACCAAGATCTTACCATAAAGCAACAGTACCTCTTCTGACAATCTTGATTCTATCCCTGTGTTAATGCTGCCTATGATTGCATTGGCTTTTTTCAGAGCTACAGCACATTGCTGGCTCATTTTTAAGAGGTTGTTGACTAGGATTCCAAGATTCTTCTCATAGTTACTGCTGTTGAGCCAACTTTCCCCTAGTCTGAACCTGTATATTTGGTTTTTCTTCCTTTTCTTTTCTTCTTTCTTTCTTAAGTGTAAAACCTTACTTTTTCTACATTAAATTTCATTTTGTTTGTTAGGGTCTAGTGTTCAAGTCTATTGAGGTCCATCTGAATCTTAAACCTATATTCTGGGGTCTTGGCTATTCTTGCTAGTTTGGTGTCATCTGCAAATGTCATGAGTTTTCCTCCTATTCCTTTATCTAAATCATTTATGCAGATATTAAAGAATACTGAGCATAAAACAGAACCATGTGCACCTCAGTGCTCCCCTCCTTCCATGTAGATGTAGCCCATTAAGGACTAAATGTTTGCCAACCATTTACAAATCCATCTGGTGGTGATGCTGTCTATCTCACATGTTTCAAATTTACTAAGAAATAGACTGTGATCTACTTTGTCAAATGCCTTACTGAAATCTATGTCCACAGCATTTCACTCATCCACTAGTTTAGTCACCTTGTCAAAGGATGAAATAAGATTTTTTTGGCATGATCTGTTTTTGACAAACTCATGTTGGCTTCTCATTATAACTTTGTTTCTAGTTGCTTGCAAATCTGTTGATTATTTTTTCCAGAATCTTTCCAGGTATTGATGTCGGGTTAATTGGTCTGTAGTTTCCTGAATTATTTTTCTCCCTTTTTTAAAAAGGGGACCACTTCAGCTCTTTTCCAGTCCTCTGGTAGTTCCCTGGTTCTCCAAGATCTTTGAAAGATTATGATACAATGGTTCTGAGATAAATCTGCCAGCTCCTTTAGAACTCTAGGATGTAATCCATCAGGTCTCAGTGATTTGAATTCATCTAGATTAGAAGGGTGTTCTCTCATCTTTTTCTTGGTTATTTTAGTTTTTTATTTCTAGACTGCCTTTTATTATTTTCAATTTGGTAGGTTAGGCTATATTTTCTTTTTGCATGAAGATTGACGCAAAGAATGAATTAAGCAGCTCTGCTTTTCTCTACTTGCCCATTACTTCTTTGCCATCATTTTCCATTCGTGGACCAATTGTTTCCTTGAATTTTTTTTAATATGTTGAAAGAAACTTTGTAAAATTGTTTTTGATATTTGTTGCAAATTTTAATTCATTCCAAGCATTAGCTTTCCTGACTTCATCTTTGCAAATTCGGGCTATTTGTTGTATTCTGCATTAGTTATGTGTCCCTCTTTCCATTTTTTTGTACTTAATTTTTTTTTTTTGTCTTTCAGTTTGTCAGAAAGTTCTTTGTCTAGCCATGCTGGTTTTTTCTTGGATTTCTTATTTTTCTTCTTCAGTGGTATTGTGGTGGACTGGCTTTTATAATAATATTCTTTAGAGTTTCCCAAGCTTCTTGAGTTGTTTTCCCTTTTAAGATTCTGGTCCATGATGTCCTTCCAAAGCTCTCTCTAAGTTTGTTGAAATCAGCTCTTTTAAAATCTGCTTTGATTATGTTCTATTGCTATGTCTGTATTATATTGAATTCTAATATGACTTGGTCACTCTCTCCCAAGGTTCCTGCAACTTTAACCCCTTATATCATTTCTTCTCTGTTAGTAAAAATTAGATCCAGTTCCCTCCTCTACCTTTTGTATAACAAAGTTATCAGCTAGGTTGATCAGGAACTGTTCCATCTTCACTTGATGCAGAGTTTGTCTCCAGGGGTGGGATCCGACCGGTATATAATTATCAGTTCGGTGCAGGGATGGGATTCTACCAGTTCACACATATTTGCTAGAACCAGTTGTTAACATTCTAAGCAGTTCAGAGAACTGTTTGTTAGAAGAAATTACTGGCCTAATCCTGTAAGGAAGGCAGGAAGGAAACATTCTATTGTTGCTTACAGAAACTGCTTCTCCGTTAACCCTTATTACATTCTTGGCAGCACTAGACTTCCTGTCTCAGGAACTTCTCTGGAGGGTTTTTTTTTCCAGCCTTTGCTGGTACTTTGCTTGTGTGGAGTGACCATTCAAAGTTACAATGGCACTGAAAAAAGTGACTTATGACCATTTTTCACACTTATGACTGTTGCAGTATCCCCACAGTCATAAGAGAGAGACCAAGTGAAGAGATGCATACCTCGATGATATTGTGTTGGCCACGCCCAGCCAATAATATGACCACCAAACCAGGTCCACCAACTAAGCCATGCCCACAGAACCAGTTGTTAAAAAATTTGAATCCCACCCCTGGATCGGTGATTTACGTTTTGCGTGTCTTGGGGTTTTATGCTTGGAATCAAGCCCCAAGCCCTAAAGATCCTATAGATTGGTTACCCTCCTCACTCATTTTAGGTATAAATATAGGTAATGCAGACAATGGTCTAGTAATTCCAGGTCATCTGTGGGATTGATTATTTTAGTAAGGTTCTCAGCCACATCTTTGATTTTTGCTCCGGGGAGACAACATTCCTCTCTAGATTGGGTATTCCATCTACAGATGATTGGTTCTGTTTCCCTAGAATTGAATCTCCCATAACCCAGCTTCGGGGGAGTTGGAGGCTTTGGTTCATTTCCTTCCTCTGTAGCCACTCTCAGTATTGATAGGAGGGGAGAGATCCAGCCCTTGCTCACTACTTTGTGGGGTTCCACAGGTACTCTTTTCACTCCTGTTCAACATTTATATGAAGCCATTGGGTGAGATCATCCATCACCATGGGCCAGGGTATCATTAATATGCTGATGATGTGGCTTCCGATTTGCAAGGCTTTGGCGGCAGCAGGAATCCGCGATCGTGCACGGTTCCTGCTGCGCTCGCTGCCAAAGTGCCTCCGATCCAGCTGGATCTAGAGGATATGGTTGCCCTGTAGAGGCAACCGAAGAGAGAGGAGATCCGGGTAGAGGCTTAAGAGTATCGCAAACCCCCTCCTCAGTCAGCTAAACTCCTTTTTCCCAAGGTGGTGGAGCGGCGGTCAGCAATGGCCACCACAAAGAAGCCTGAAGCCGGGTAAGATTGTGCAGGAGGAAGTTAGAGAAAGTGAAAGTTTTTTTGGCTGAACCAGGATAACAAGGAACTTTTAAATACCCTGGAATCTTAATTGCTTGAATGATACATTGTTTCCTAAGAAGATTGGAAAGCGGCGGAAGAAAAGTGAAAGGGAAAGTTATTTTTTTCTCACTCTCCCTCCCCATGGAAATAGCTGGTGGAAATTGGAAAAACCTGCTTGGGCATAGAAGGTAATTAAATTTCAAACTTAAAGCCAAGAGGATAAAAGATTTCTGAACAATGGAATCAAAAACTAAAACCTTTTTTTGTTATAAGTGGGAGGGAAGAGGTAAATAATTTATTTTAAGATTGTATTGAAGGAGACTGCTTGCAGTTTACAAGATTAGAAATAAATGACAATAAGACTTCTAAAAATTACTTTGGGACTCTACCCCAGGAAGAGAAAATATAAAAAGAAAGTGCTAAATGAAACAATTTGTTCTGATTTGGATTACTTTGTGACTTTTGGATTTTGGGGGACTATTTCTTGAGGGATTAAAAACATTTGGGTTGTGCTTAAGGGGAAAAAAATGGCGCTATTGGTTGAAGAATTGCAAATGGAATTTCAAAAGCTAAAAGAAGAGGAACAAGAAGGCAAGGGCTCTTCTGGATCTATTTTTCACTTTTTAGAAATGGCGATTTCTACCTATCAAGAAATACAACAACAAGAAGGCTGGGATGAAGGAGAAGAAGCCATCTTTAATGGACAGACAATCTCACTTGAAGAAGAAAAGAGAAAGGGGGAAAGAAAACGGAGAACTCAGAACTTAAAAAAGCAACCAAGAAAGGGAAAAATAAGATGAAAAATCGATACAATGTCAGAAAGCAACAGAAAAGAGAAATACAACAGAGAGGGGAGATTAAGAGGATGGAGTTTGAGAGATGGGGGTGGTAAAAAGGCTAGAATTGATAAGAAAGGAAGGGAAAAAGGAAAGAGAAGTCATAAAGGTTTAAAACAAGATGTTATAAAACAGTTTTTTTTCAGAGATAAAGGGTAAACAATAATTTAAAAAATGATTCTGCAAAAGTACGTAAGATTGTATTGTAGATATTAGTATTTGAAATTGAGTTAGAAAACTGAAATATTATATGAGTTAATAATGCATTAAAGGGAACGTATAAAAATGTTTAAGATTTAACAATAGAGTTTAACTTTCTATGGAATATTGTCTTTACTATTTTATAAACTTAATTCTCTTTTTTTCTTTTTTCATTATTCTAAAATGTGATACTTAGAATGTACTAAGCAGAATCAGCATGGAAAGTATGTATTTTAAGTGTTAAATTTAGGGGAAAGATAAAAAGTTGTCATACTTCAACCAGTGATTACAGGAGAAATATTGTACTAGAAAGAAAAGAAAAATAGATAATTGAAAGAGAATGGACAAAAGATGCAAGTATAATTATTTAAACTGAGATGAAATGAATAAAATAGAATTAAGAGAGTGAATGAAGTTATGAATGAATGAGTGAATGAATGTTAGCTTCTCCCTTTCCTGGGTGTTTTGATCTTTGCTCATTGTTCCTTCTATATTTTCCAGTTTTCCCTCTATGCCATGCATTAGTTTCATAATCTCCTTATATTTTTTTCCATAATGTCTTTTATGCTTTGAAACATCAATGCCATCTCTTCCAAAGTTCTACTTATTTCCCCCTGATGGAGCATCTTGTCTTGTTTTAATAAGTCCCACTTTTATCCAATAGTCCAAGAACTGTATATTCAGGCCTAAAATTGTTCTTCAAAAAATACACTGATCATAATTTTTTGTGATCCATAATTAATCAACCAGTTCCATTTAAGTAGTAGCAGAAGAAATAAATGAAATTTTTGCTAATCAACTAACCAATGTATGTAGGAAACACACCATAGCAATAATGGGGGACTTTAAATCCCCTGACATCATCTGGGAGATAAACTCTGCACAAGTGCGAGATCAAACAGATTCCTGACCAACCTAGCTGACAACTTCATTTCCCAAAAGGTAGAGGTGGCAACTAGAGAGACAACTATTTTGGACTGTATTCTTATCAACAGAGAAGAAGTGATAGAAAGGATTGAGGTTGCAGGAACTTTAGGGGAGAGTGACCATGTCATATTAGAATTCAATATAAAACAGACACGGGCACAGAACATAATCGAACCAATGTTTTAGACTTTAAAAGAGCTTATTTTAACAAACTCAGAAAGAGCTTGGGAAGGATCCCATTAATGAAACAGCATCTAGGGTGACATAATAGCAGTCATGGGGGTTGCCACAAAGAAGAAGAGAGTCGAGCTATTCTCCAAAGCACCTGGGGGCAGGACAAGAAGCAATGGATAAAAACTATTATAGAAGAGAAGCAACCTAGTTCTAAGAAGAAATTTCCTGACAGAACAATGGAACAGTGGAACAAATTGCCTCCAGAAGTTGTAAATGATCCAACACTGGACGTTTTTAAGAAGACATTTGTCTGAAATGGTATAGGGTTTCCTGCCTAAGCAGGGGGTTTGACTAGAATAACTGCAAGGTCTATTTCTAATTCTATTTATATATTCCAGAGTTCTGAAGGAACTACCAAGAAGTAGGTTGTGGTCTACCCTGTTAAATGCCTTGCTGAGGTCTAAGTATACTATGTTCACAGTATTTCACTGGTCTAGTAATATAGACTTTATGTCAAAGAATGAAATAAGATTAGTTTGGCATGATCTGTTTTTAACAAGCCCGTGCTGACTTCTATATATTACTTTACTCGTTTATAGATGTTCACAGATCTGTTTTTTATTATTTTTTCCAGTATCTTTCCTGGTATTGATGTTAGGCTGTTTGGTCTGTAGTTTCCTGGATCTATTTTTCCCCTCCTTTTTTTGAAGATGAGAACTACAACAGGTCTTTTCCAGTCCTTGGGTAGTTCCCCGAGGCTCCAGGATTTTTGAAAGATATGGTACAGTGATTCTGAGATTACATCTGCCAACTCCTTTAGAGCTCTGGGATATAATCTGTCAGGTCCCGGTGATTTATATTCATCAAGATCAGACAGGTGTTCTCTTACCAATTTTTTTTTTGCTTATTTTAATTTTTATTTCTAGTCTGTCTTTTCAGTTGTGTTTTTGATATGTTGGGTTCAGAGGTGGTATTCAGCAGGTTCTGATCAGTTCTGGAGAACCGGTAGTGGAAATTTTGAGTAGTTTGGAGAATCAGCAAATACTACCTCTGACTGGAGATTTTACAGTATTCTTCTCCTGCCATGCCCACCAAACCATGCCCACAGAATCAGTAGTAAAAAAAATTGAATCCCACCACTGGTTGGGTTATAGTTTCTTTTTGTGTGAAGGTTGATGAAAAAATGAATTAAGCAGCTCTGCTTTCTCTCTGCTGCCTGTTATTTCCTTGCTGTTTTCTCTCTTAGTAGACTGACTCTTTCCTTGATTTTTTTCTTGTATTTTATTTGTTTAAACTTTTTTTGTTATCTTTGATTTTCGTTGCAAGTCTTTGTTCATTCTGAGCTTTTGCTTTCCTGACTTCGTCTTTGCAGATTCTGGCTATCTGCTGATATACTGCCTCTTTCCATTTTTTGTACTTATCCTTTTTTGTCCCAAAGAACAAACACAGACAAAGGCAGCAGCCCCCACCTTTTAAGGTTTAATAATGAATTCTGTTCTGAAGGCTGCTTTCCATTATTTAGCTCTGACAAGAAAGAGCCTTGCCAAGTTGTTTGTCAAGGCTGTCAAAAACCCAGAGATAAGAACTAATTTACAAATTTCTCCAAACACGAACTAAGATGTCCACCAGTTGAGTTTAAGAGCTTCTTTGCTGTCTACAAAGAACACTTTTCCAAATCTGGCTTTTATCCTCTTGAGGGAGGGGCCATTACCTTGCAGCCTTACTCCCAAGTCGCCTGTGCTACTGTAATTGTTCTTTTCTCCGAGCAATCTTTCGTGCACGTGCACTTGGCACAGGCGCCTGGGGAACCTCCTCATCACTGCTGCCAGCCCCCACAATCTCTGAAGGCAGCAGTCCACTCTCTTATGGTCCTGGCCCTTCATCAGAGTCCTCGCTCTCCTCAGCCATCTGCACCTGCTGCCGGCTAACCACAGCAGTTTTGTCCTTTAGTTTATCAGAGAAATCTTTGTGTTGGTTCTTTGTTTTTCTTTTTCAGTGGAATTATACTGGGCTGGGCTTTTATGATCATATTTTTTCAGTTTCCCAAGCTTCTTGTGTTGTTTTCCCCTTTAGGATTTTCACTGAAGGAATCTTTCCCAAGTTCTTTCTATGTTTGTTAAAATTAGCTCTTTTAAAATCTAAGAGTCTGATATGATTGTGTTCTATTGCTTGTGTTTCCATTATGTTGAATTCCAGTATGACATTGTCACTCTCATCCAAGGCTCCTGCAGTTTCAACTCCCTCTATCACTTCTTCTCTGTTCATAAGAATTCAGTCCGGTATGGCTGTCCCTCTAGTTCTCTCCTCTATCTTTTGGACAACAAAGTTGTCAGCTAGGTAAGTCAGGAACCTATTTGATTTCTTATTTGGTGCAGAATAAGTCTTCCAGTTGATGTCAGGGTAATTGAAGTCCCCCCATTACTACTGTACTATGTTTCTTAAACATATTTGTTAATTGGTTAGCAAAAAGTACACCTATTTTTTTCTGCTTGGTTGGGTGATCTGTAGTATACACCTATGCCCATGTCATTCTTTTTTTCTTTACCCATATACATTCTAGAAGTTTTTTGTCTTTGGTTTTGTGCATTTCTATAGCAATATATTGGTCCTTTACATACAGTGCAACTCCACCTCTTCTTTTATGGGGTCTGTTTTTTTTGAACAGTTTGTATTCTTCTATCAGTATGTTTCAGTCATGGGTTTCTCCCCGCCAAGTTTCAATGATTCAAACTATACCATGTCTACTGTCAGATCCGTGTATCTGCCATTCTTCAATGGAAGAAGAAGCGGGGAGGGAAGTTGGTAAAACAAATCCTTTTTTGATGTAACTTGAATATATTAAATCTTACACTGAATTTGTATAACCTACACTTGATATACAACTGAGAGACTGAAACCAGATGCCCCAGAAACCTGCCACCTCTGGAAGAGACAGCAAAAGAGAAGGGACCATAAAAATTCCAGCCAGGAGATGTTTCCTGAGAAGCCCTCCAGAAGATCATTCTCAGAAGAGGGGAGGGGGAATTAACACGGTTGATTCTTTGTTTTACGAAATACACATCAAGATAAGGGGAGGGGTCCTAAACTCCCTTATCTATCACTGCATGCCTAGGAGACGTTAGATGCTGCTTTTGAATCCCTACTTGAATTGTCTCATCTCAATAAAGGATTTCTTTTGAAACACCTAGATTTCAGAAGTTCATTCTTGTTGATTAAAATGGGAAAAGTTCAGTAGCCTGACATCTACCTTCATACATTAATAATTCAAGTTCACCCTATTTGTTCCCCAAACTTTGTCAATTTGTATATTTGAGATCTTTAAGTCTGACTCTGGGTATGTTTCTTATGTCTTCTATTTGGTGTTTGAGTTTGTCTTCTTGCATCCATCTCTGCATCACATGGTCCAATCAAATAAATACCCCAAATTCAGCTATCTTCTATCATGCCTTCCCAGGTGCAAGCTGGATATCCTTGGCTCCCAGGGAAAATAATGTTGTTATGATTAAACACCTCACACTATCTACATTTCCCCCTTTCGTTCCCTTTTGATGTCTTTCTAAAAAGCCTTTGCCACTGAGACATGCAACATTCATTGTAGATTGGATCATCTTAAGAAATATTCTGCATGAAATCTACCTCTACTTGTGAACCTTCCATAAGACAAATCTATCAAATATGTGCAATATTTCAGATCATACTAATTTTGATTCTATGTAAATCATTTTGTTACTGCACTAACCTTCCTTTTATCAGCTATTAATAGAGGAATTGTAATAGCTTTGAACTAAAATTACAATAACCTATTTTAATCTGAAACTCAACACTCATTACGGAAAAGTTCTTATGAAATTGCAAGACACAACATTTATTGATTTAATGGCTCAAGAGAGGTGAACCTTATAGATTCTGAGTCAGATTTTTAATAATCTAAATATTTCGGGTAATATGTGCACATTATAATCATGTATCAATCCTCTCCAATGGTTTACTTATTTTTCTACCTTTTATCAAAGCTTTTATCAAACCTTTTATCAAAGCTTATTTTGCTGCCTTTTATATTCTTCTGTTTGCATTTTAATTGGGTTTGGGAATTAGCAGCAAAAGACTGTAGAAAAATAGTGGCAACATTAATGCAAAGTATTGAAATTGCAGGATAAAATACAGGAAACAAATATCAGGACAGGCAGTTTGTCAGATGGATTTAAATCTACTAATTTATCATATGAATAGCCTTTCCAAATCTGAATGCCTTGTATGCACAGGAAGATCTTGTATCCATTGTACTAGCCTTTGTTCCAGATGTCATTACAATAGATAAATCCAGTCCTCTAAACAGCAACATACTGAAGTTGATACATTTGTTTGCTTTGTTCTATTCTAGATAGAATTTTTATAGTAGCCTTTCCAACCTGGAGACTTCTACTGCCTGTATAACTAGAGAGCCCATTACCTATCATTGTCATGCTGATAATTGCAATTCAAAGCATCTCAGGCTTTGAAAAGATCTCAGACTATGAAAAGATACTTGCAGTTATCTAGCTTTAATCTGGCTAGCAATATCTAGCTTTTAGAAGGTAGGCAGTAGTAATAAGCAATAAAAACAGTATCTCCTCAAATCCGGTTTCTCTTATTTTTTTTCTGTTTGAATAGAGCATTTTATAATTCCTATTGATAAATTGATAAAATCAAATAAATTGAGAATCCATAGATAAGAAAAATTAGGTAAACATTTGGCAAAAATAAATATAATCTATATTATCTGAAAAACAGTTACGTTTCAAATGAGTTTGATATTTAGAAGTAAGGATTTAAATTAATTATCAAGTATACGTTCACATAAGCTCTAAGAGTAAAAGTACAGATGGAAAATGCTTTTTCATCTATATTTCATAATCATAAGCTTCCTAACAAACAGGAAGCAGCAAGTGAAGCTAAGCAGAATCACATCTGATACCTGTACAAGCCCCCACCCACCCCCCCCAGCTGTGTGCTTTCTCCTCTTCTCTTCTTATATACCAATGACTGCATCTCAAATGATCCATCTGTTAAAATACTGAAGTTTGCAGATGATACAACAGTGATTGGTCTCATCTGAATCATTATACAGACAGGAAGTTGTATAACTTGCCTCGTGGTATAACCGGAACAATCTGGAACTGAACACACTCAAAACTGTAGAAATGGTGGTTGAGTTTAAAAGAAACCTTCCCATGCTACCACCTCTTACAATACTAGACCCTCAAATATTCAAATACTCAAATATAGCCCCTCAAATACTGGAATACTACTATCACGTCACCTCTAATTCTTCTTTTCTTTAGACTAACCAAATCCAAATCCTGCAGCCGTTCTTCATATGTTTTAGTCTCCAGGCCATTGATCATCTTAGTTACTCTTCTCTGAACTTTTTCCAAAGTCTCAACATCTTTTTTTGTAGTATGATGACTAAAATTGGTTTCAGAATCTTACTGTGGTTTTATACAGTGGTACTTCATGTGATCTTGATTCTATGCCTTTGTTTATACAACCCAGGATTATATTAGCTTTTTGGGCTGCTACTGCACATTGTTGGCTCAAGACAGGGCTAGTAAAATATTGCTCAGTAGGCCGATGTAACTCCTGCAAACCCTAGGACTTTGGAAAACAGAATGATTACCCCCAATGACATGATGAATAAAATGCATAGTTTTTAATGATTTTTGTGATTTTGCTTCTCTGAGCTGCATGAAATAGTGTGTATTTTGGAGTATTTGAAACCAAGCATTGCATTATTATTCAACATCAGCTCCAGCTGATGATTTGATGGCTGAAGGCCGATTGATGAAATACAAATTCTACTTTCTAGCCTTATTCTAATAAGCCATCTGTCAGCCATGTTATATGGTCTTAAAACTGAATGGCCTCGCAATGTCACACTTATAGGCTGATGATCGCTATTGTCGCTAAGGTGTACTATGACCTCCAAGAAGAGGTCAGCCTTATCTCTAGACACACAAAAGAGATCCAGTACACTGCTTGAATTAGTTGAGTGGTATGTATAAGGGTATGTGTAATTCTTATCCTTACCTCCCAAAATTTGGAGATTACCCTTAAAAATTAAGGAGACTAGAAGCAAACCAGCGGCATTACTTTTACAATCTCTCGAGAGCCACTGAGGATGGTTTTCAAAGAACTCTTTGATTCCCTTCTTCTAGGCAAGCTCATACAAAGAGGGACCCAGTCTAGTGTTCAGATCTCCTAATAAAACCACTATGGACTGAGGATACAGTATTGCTATATCTTCTAGGATAACTTCCAGGCACATCCATTATTCAGAATTATAGTGCTGGGATGTGCTTGGGGGAATATACACATTTACCAATATTAACTCAAACTGGTCATATTCAAATTTGACAGCTAGAAAGTACAGATACTTATCTTCATTATATAATTTCTCTCCCTGCCATTGCAATTCTTGCTTTATAAGAATGCATAGTCCACCAGAGAGTCTCCCTTTTGTTCTTTGTTTTTTGGGCTGGGGAGGCCCATCCCTGAAAGCCTGGCAGTTGTACTGGTTCGTCCACTTCGGTTCGCCAAGTTTCTTGAAGGGCTATTACGTCAAATCTAGAGAAAAAGCTCATTAGTCCACTATCAACTATCCCTTTCCAGACCACTATGTTCCAGGTCACCAACTGTATGGGGTTCTCAGAAGCAAGATGATCTGGCTTGGTTAATTGGCTGGATGGTAAAGATGTCAGATGTCAACTTGACATGGAGCCAGATCAATATCATCTAAGCTTCCCATATAAACACAATTGTTGTGAGGTTCGATATTTCTCTTCATGGGTTGCAGAACTTGTTGTTGCTCCTCTATATCTCGGTTGCCTTTGCTCTTGCTCCAAGAATGATTTTTTCCCAATGGGCAGGTACTCTGGTTTAAATCTATAAATGTAGATTTATGTCCATTTTTGGAGTGGCATAGCTGATTCATCTTGTGAAAAGCTGTTATGGGAGCTTCTAAATCAATTGAAGATGGAAGCTAGATTATCTCCTTAGTGTTTGTCAGTTTAGGGGACACTGTGTGATGAAGCCCTTTGTCTTTCAGTTGTTTCTCAGAGGTTGGGTCAGTCAGTGAAGTTACCCCACAGTCAGCCTGTATGACAGTACCTTCTTTTACTGTTAAAGTAGAGGCAGTTTGTTGATTAAATACATTGTCACAAGATTGCGTGGTTAGTGGAGCCAAATTAAATAGAGGCTTTGCTGTAGTGTTGTCAATGCCTCTTTTAGGTCATCCAATCTTTGAATGATGTTAACTTGCTCAGGTTCTGACAATGCACTGAATAAGTCAATCAATGTTTCCTCTGGCACATCCTCAGCAGTTCCTACAGCTGTGGGTAACACAGTTTGTATATTGCTTCTTTGCCTTCTCAGGGTCAGTTCACTTGCAACAGCCTCAGGTTTAGCAATGTGAGAGCTGTTGCAGCCTAGATTTAAAGCAACAGTTCCCATTTGGTGATGCTATTTCAGGAGTGGGTACACTTTTTCTGAACAAAAAACCCTTATTGGAAATATTGAGAAGGTGCTCAGAAAGGGCTTCATTCTGAAAAGCATGGAGGGTATTATGGGTTGCTTGAACAATAGGAGAATTTTCATACATTGCATTCTTGCTGGCAGCCACTCTGCATGTAGTAGTCTATCAGAGTGAGTTCACAACAGAGCAGCTGGCTCAGGGACAGCTAATAAGCAGAAAAGCCAAGGGCCTGTATAAATCAGGGTAATCCTTTTATGAAACTAAGCTGAATGCAATTATTATAAGAAGGAAGTACAGTACTTCGTTTGTAAAGGGAATATTTGCTTGAAGAAAGGAAGGAAGAAAATAATCTTATTTTTAAGGATAAGATTCATTCAATTTAAAAAAAGGGAAATAAAACAGCTCTTTAGGAAGAAGACCAATTATTTTTGCTTGCTTCAAAGAGAGGCTGCATGAGATGAAAAATGCCATCCCCCCCCTGTTCTAAAAGCATTAAAAATGTTATTTGCTTAAAATGCTCACCCACAAATCATAAAGAAATAACTTTTACCAACCATTTTGAATCTGTGGAGATTATTATATGTCCTGGGCATTTTATTAAATTATTCTTTCAATTGTTTTAGTCTACTGCAGTTATGCAGTTAGTTATAAATTCAAAATAAATACAGCAATTACTATTAGTTCTCACAATGTTAGAATAATTCATTCAAATTAAATGAGAAGATTCAGGATCAATAAAAGAAAGCCTTTTTTTTTCATAAGGCACAATTCAGCCACAGAATTTGCAGCTATCAAATGTGATAATGCATATACAGTATTTATGGTTTTAAAAATGGACTGACTAAATTTATGGGACATCAGGTTATCAGTTCTAATGGCTGTCTGATACTTCAGGAATAGTATCTATGTATAATTTTTAGTGGGGATGGCTAAGAATTTCATTATGAATGGGTCAATACCTGAAACAATAAGATATTTAAATTGTGGAATTCTTTACGGTTTATTATCTAACCAGGTGCTATCTACTTGAACCAAGTTCAAAGAACACCACTAACTCCACAATTCAAGCATGAGCTACATATATTCATTCTCTTCTATTTACCTCTAGATTAATTGATTTGAATAGCTAGAAGACAACTGTCTGAGTCTTCTGAATTAGGCTTAGGTGTGTAAGTGAGTCTATGCAAGTTTATGGGAAACTTTCTTTTGAAATAGTTTTGGGTATTTGTGAAAGGAATCTAACTGTGACAGTACAAAAATGCAATTATTCCAGCTAGGAAATTTTAAATAATAAAAAAAACCTTGGATGTTTTTAGCGAGTGCTTATTTTAATATTAAGGGACAAAAAGCACAACTTGATGACAGATGCACTTTCTGCCCTGGGAAGCATTGTGAAACTAACCCATTTACATGGGTTCATATATATTTAATTTCCTTATAAATCTAAGGCTATTTGTTATGGCATGAATAAAGTCTACTGTTTATTAGGAATACTTGTATAAGTTTTGGATTCACAGAAAAAAATATTATGCAGCCTTCATATTTCTTCTATGGGTTTGTTTCTGTTGATTTCATTAATTTCAATGAAAGCAACATTTTATGTTTGTTTCTTTTTCACCTCTGAAGTCTGTTCTACGTATGTACAAGACAATGGTTGAATTACATCTAATTAGGTTTCTAAAACTCTTAATAAATCCAGCACTGCAGACAAACGGCCTTGGTAAAATCTTTGTCCCTTATATCTCCTGTGTCAAGAAGGATCTTACCGGAAGGATCAAAAGCCACCTGATTGCCAGGGTGTGGACCAGCATCAATGGAGAGCATTGGAACTCCCCTCCGAACATCCCACAGTTTCAATACACCATAAGAATCACAGGAAACAATTGTATCTCCCTGTAAAGCACAGGGAGGGGAGGGGAGAAGAGGGAAAAAACTTGATTATAATATAAAGGTGGACATGTTAAAACTTCAAATGTCTCTAAGAGAAAATATAGGAATCATTTCCCTAAATATTTCATTCTGAATGTCACTGTATGGCTATGTAAATCTTTTGAAAGAAATACTTGCAACACACAAGAAACTGTTCAAAGTACTTGTCTATTAATCAGTAAATCTGCCTTTTCTGCCAGGCTTACATGGTTGCTTCATAAACTTCTTCTGGCTATCTCCACATATAGGTTCATATACAACCATTTTATTTTGCTTCTTATCTAAAAGGAGATAGCACCCACATCCTGCCCCCTGTGTGTGAGTGAATGGTTATGTTGACTATTGATTGCTGTGTTTGCTGGATGGGTTTCATCTTTTTATATATATTATCCTTTTAATGTATTAAAATATTAATTCTGTAATATTGCCCAGAGTTATATATTTGAAATAGGGAGCATATGTCCAATAAACAAATAGATTGGTAGAAGGTTATAGTAAAAGCAAGACAATAGTTAGACATCTCACAAAATTTGTTTTTCTGTCTTTGGTTTACAACTCACTTTTAGTTTACTATAAATTTGGAAGAGGGTTTTTTTTTTTGCCCCAATTTTTTATTCTCCTCTACATGGAGCCACAATGGCACAGTGGTTAGAATGCAGTACTGCAGGCTATTTCTGCTACCTGCCAGCTGCCTGCAATTTGGCAGTTCGAATATCACCAGGCTTAGGGTTGACTCAGCCTTCCATCCTTCCAAGGTCAGTAAAACAAGGGCCCAGATTGTTGGCAATATGCTGACTCTGTAAAACTGCTTAGAGAGGGCTGTAAAACACTATCAAGCAGCATATATGTCTAAGTGCTGTTGCTATTTTCAATAATTGTAACAGTTTATGACTTAATCCCTTCAGTCAAAAATAAAATCTTTTTGAGACAAACTGTTGGTGATTTCATGCACATATACCACAAAGCAAATTAATTTTATTTCTTCCACTGTTTTCTTGAATTCCTAGGATACCCAACTGTTCTAGGATTTCTTGATAGTCTTCCATCCAAGTATTAAGCATGCACAACCCAACTTTGAATTTTGAAATGAAACCAATGTTAACCATGGAGAGTACCTAGACTCAAAGGAGCTGAGATCACATGTGTCAAGAGCAAAGAACATTCTTCAGCACTTTTTCTTTTTAATGTAATTATAAACCTTACTCTTGCTATTAAAAATTCTGAAAATTCTGTCTTTTCTTTTATAGTAGCTGACATATTGGTACCCATGCATGTTTTGTAGTTATGTAAGAAACATTTTCCATTACAACATTTCTTTGATAGAAGATTTTGGTATCATATTTGATTTCTCTATAAATTAGAATAAATCCGATCTAATGTAGATCTCATTCAGTAATAAACCTACTATGTTTATAATTTGGAGCCTTAGACTGTACCCAGATATTTTAATTTATCTTGTAAACTTATCTTCTATTTTGGCACCACACCAGTAAGTTTTAGTATTTTTTTTAAACAAGTTTTATTCAGTTTTCCATATTTTAACATCTCTTTTTTAGTGAACAGCATGATTACAGGTTTCACTTATACATACAAATATGACCATGGTTAAATATTCAATTTTTATATCCAATTCCTTAACAGTGCTTTTAATACATTTTCTATTTTATTGTATTATTCCAAATATTTATCTCATTATTTAATTCACTTATGATAACTTCATAATCATTATACTTTAGTACTTTTAACTGTCACATTTGTATATTTCATCTTAAATTCTAATTTAAAAAAGACACTTCTTCTATAAATTGGTTTGCCCCTGAAATCTCAATATAAGTGTGCCACCTCTAAGTTATAAATTCATTTTCACCCCTTTTAAATCTTGTTAAAACATTTAACATTACCTAAAACATTAAACTTAATAATCCCTTTAAAACTACATAGCATATATAAATCAGATTCTGCATGATTTTTCTCCTTTTAAATTTCATTAAATTCCCCCCCCCCCCAAAAGGACTTATTAATCTACTCATTCAAACAGTAAAACAATCCTAAACCCTAAAGTTAATTCCATTTCAGCTCTCCTCCTATATCATTTCCTTTATTTCCACATATTTAATACACATATTCCATTAATTATTCCATTCATATTTAAACCAAAAAAGCCAACATTCCAATCTTAAAAATATATCACTATATCTAATATACTTATTTCATTATTTGTTACAATTATCTCTCTACATAAAGAGGAAGAGCATTAGATTCCATTATCCAAAAAATAACAATTCTGTTTTTCCATCTTGTCAGTCTATATGTCCCTATTTCATAACTATAAATTTATTTATATTACCCCTCAGTACCTTGCAGAATCCCCTTTCTATATAATAATCACCCATTATCTCCTTGTCCAATTAAGGATTTCCCCATTTTTTTTACAATTCCCATATTTCTTTGTTTCCAAAACCTGTTTCTTGTCCTTCTTTCCCCGTCTTTTCTCCTTTGTTCTTTCACTCCAGTTTTTATCCCTCTCTCTATTTATAGCTTCCTTTCGCCCTTTGAATTTCTGCTGACTCTTTTTCCCTTTTTTAATTTTTTGGATATTCCCCTTTTTATTTAATTTCTTAAATCTCCTGTATTTATTTCCAACTCTTTTCTTCTTTCTTTCAAGAGTTCTTGGTTCTCGATGATCACTAAAGATAGTCTCTTCTATGATTTGCTCCACCTCCTATTCTGATTTTTGTCTTTGTTGTTCATATTCTGCTGTCGCATTTTCAATAAATTTTAAAGCAAAACCCAGCAATTCACCTCGTTCTTGTAGTGTTTCTTTCATTTTTCTGAGTTCCATTTTTAATGCCAGAAGAGAAATTGCCATTTTACAACTTTCTGATTTGCAATTTAATCCAAATAGTATCTTTAAAGTTTATTTCCAACAGTCAACTTTTCTTCCTCTCAAGTTTTTAAGTCTCCGCTAATCCAGTGCCAAATTCATGTCAGAATCAGCAACTAATCCAAAGGCAGAATCTTCCTAATTCTTTCTTTTTTACAATGTTTCAATTTTTCAAAGTTCTTCCTTTATTGTATCAATTTCCATGCAATTTCAAGAAACAAGAGTTTTTTAAAAGAAAAACAAGTTGAGTTTAACTGAGATGGTACTCTTTATTATGCTAAATCTTCACCCCCTCTTTTCTTTTTTCTTCTCTATAGTTCCTTCTCCAGCTTCTACTTTTTGCGGTTTCGAAGCCCCGATGCTATCAAAAGCAATTCACATCTTTTTTTTTCTCTTTCTCTTCGCCACTTAGATCCTTTCTTAAAGATTCTTTGAAATGTTAATCTTGGGGGTATCTTCCATTTGATTATATCATCCCATTCCTCCTGCTGTTCGCTTCTTTCTCTCTCTCCTGCACAATCTTATTCCAGTCTAATCTTCCCCTTCAGGGTGGCCATTTTAGTCCACCGCGTCTTCAGGAGGGAGCAATTGCCAAGCTGGGGAGGGGATTTCTGACTCCCCTCTACCCAGCTGACAGTCTCCTCTTCCTCCGCCACCCCTACGAGGTAGCTTCTGCCCCAAATCCAAAGGATTGGGGCTCTCTGACACCAAAGCACAAACCAAAGCTGTGCACGATCGCGGTCAGTGGTCCATCTTTGGGGAAGCTCAAAACAGGAACCAAGTTTTAGTATTTTGACAAATGTGCTGAAATGAATTTATCTCAGAAATTGGTTTATATAATTTAAGAGATATTTCTACTTGCATTGCTTCATATTATTTATTTCAAAATAGCTTCATGAGTTCACTAGTAAATCATCTTATACATCTATAGATGCATATAAATAAATACAAATAAACTATTGATTATTTGTAAATAACCTATTCTTCAATTATTTTCTTGAAACAATTTTCCACATTGTCCACCTATAGTTCATGTTAATTTTTACTATGGATTGGAATAATAAAACTCAGAAAATGCAGAAGTGAGCCGTCTCTTGGTTCAACTTGAGAGTCATTTCAATCCTCTGTAACACTGGTAAGAATTGCAACCCTTGCTTCTTTGAGGATCAATTTTGTATTCTTTGCCATGTAACATTCATATAGAAAATAGTGGTTCATAATTATAATCCCTTAACCTGCATGTTCTCTGAAAAACTGTACTTTGAGTGGGAAAATGGAACTTTTCCCTAATTGACACTTTATTCAAGCTAAGCATTGGCTATCTGGTTTGTTTTATGTTAATCCTATTGACGCATCTAAAATTCCTTATTTGTTAAGGCATGGAAATTTATTATCTAGTATTCCTAAACTAATACCTGATCTGTTAAGTACCTTAGAGATTGAGAGTTTGGAAAAAGTTCAGAGAAGAACAACTAAGAGGTTTGGAGGCTAAACCATATGAAGAATGGCTGCAGATTTTGGGTCTGGCTAATCTAAAGAAAAGAAGAATAAGGGGTGATATGATAGTATTATTCCAGTATTTGAGGGGCTGCCACAAAGAGGAGGGGGTCAATTTATTTTCCAAAGCACTGGAGGGAAGGACAAGAAACAATGGATGGAAACTAATCAAGGAGAGAAGCAACCTGGAAATAAGGAGAAACTTCCTAACAGTGGGGACAGTTAACTACTGGAACAGCTTGCCTTCAGACTTTGTGGGAGCTTCATCACTGAAGGCTTTTAAGAAGAGACTGGACTGAAATGGTATAGAGTCTCCTGCTTGCGCAGGGAACTGGATTAGAAGATCTCCAAGGTCTCTTCCAGCTCTCTTCTCTTCTCTCTCTGTGTTAGATTATGTCATAAAGTTGTCATTGACACTTAGCAACCACATAGATAGATTTTCTCCATGACTCTTTATTAGAAAATCAACCTAATAATGTGTACCTGATATGAGCATTGTGGGAAATGAAAACATAGCCTATTGATCTATTAGAATCGATAAGGCCTAAGTGGAAAAAGAAGGTCCTGAAAAGCTACATGAACCAAAGTTTTAGATAGAAAGATTTCAAAGTGGATCAGAACTATTTGTAAACCTGCTGAGGATGAAAAACAAGGATAGAGATTTGAGATATACAGGGGTATATGTGGAGACTGTCAGTAAGAAAGTGTGAAATGTGTGCAGAAAAGTATAAAAAGAAAGTCTTGGGATGAGTTCGGTGCTACTGGCCATAGCTACTCCTTGCTGGGCTCAGTTATGTCACTGGACGTCATTACAATGGGTTATTAATGTAAGTAATGTTGTGATATTGTGTTGTTATGATGGTTGTTTATGTTCCAAATTGCTCAGGAAATAAACCTCTGAATCTTAAAGTAAGAATTATTCTTTTTGTTGCTATCCTTTGTTTCTTTATTGGAATTTTCAACATTGACAGCACTAACCTTTGAAATATTGAGCTTGAATATCCTTTTTTTGGGTAAATTGATAGATTGTTTTATAATCTAATAAGACTAATACAATAACAATATGTATCCCATAATTACTGAACAAATTAACCTGTACTTGTGGAATATTAAACTATACTGTAATGTTCTCTGTGAAAATTCAATCTTTGTTTTTTACACAATAGCAAGCAAGAGTAGTTTTGTACAAGTTCATCTAATTTCTTTCCTTGTCACTATCTATTCATTCAGAACAAATTTCTCTCTGCTCAAGAGCAAGAGAACATTTGTGGTTTTCTTAGTTTTTCTGCTGTTAGTAGAATGGATGAAAAGCTGGTAGTCTAAATTCTCTGTCAGAATGGGATTCTTGATGTCAGATGAAAGTGCAAGTATCTGATTATGTAAATCAGGGTTAAGAAGCTAATTGAGACAATGGAGAAAGGCAAATACTGCAGGCTTAATTCACCACTAAACTTCCAGGCAGAAATACATATCCAGATACAGATACATTACCAGAAACAAAAGAAGGGGTCCTGCTCCTTTCTAGCACAGATGATGTTACTGAGTTGGGTAATGAAATGTCTGCAAGAAAAGAGCCAAGCTCAGAGAGCATCAATGAACTCACAGTTCAACTCTGAGCTACAAATATTCTTTTCTATTTGTAAGACTAACAATACAAAGAAACGATGGTGATCATGCCATAGTATAATCAAAACCAAGATCCTAATTTGCATATACTATATATACTTGCAGATAAGCTAAGAATTTTAGGTACCAAAACTGGATCAAAGTCACCCATCTTTCATGTGTAAGGGAAGAGCAGAATGGATGGTCAGACAGTACTTAACCATTATACCAAAATGGGTATCCCTTGTTCAGGGTTTGAATTTCCTATGTTTTGCTACTAATCTACATAAACAGGCTTAGATTTTATTCATTCTTTTATTTTTGAATTATTGAGGTATTTGCTCTGCTTTCACAATACATGGTTTGGCAATATTTGAATAGTAATGAAATAAAGTTGCATTTATTGCTCCTTTACATGTTGACATCATCATTATTCTGTTTTTTGTTTGTTTGAGAGTTTACTAATAAAACAACCATATCAACATCTCCTTTTGGAGAACTCCTTTGAACAGTTGTTAACAATTCTATTGAGATGCAGGAAACGGGGAAATGTATATATAAAGAAAAGATCAAAATAGTTTTAGATTAAATCAGTTGGGAAGTTCTTTGGATCCTAGCCATTCTGTCTCTTATACAATATCCTTAAAATCTATAAATTTGATCTTGAAATAAACTGAAATATCACTGAGAAAATAAGACTTCTTAACAGTATATTTTGTTTTCAGGATTGATGTTTTAAGGCACTGATAATACATGGGATTTTTGACTATGCCTCCCCCGAATGTTTAAATTAATTCTAGGGAAATTAGAGGGAAGCATAAGGAAGTTTTCAATCCTTCTATAATTGTTATTATTTTGCAAGGCACCCTGCCCTTCTCTTTACTATGTTCAATTGTTACTTGCCATATAGCAAAATCAGTTCCATGCAGGGATATAACTTATTGCTAAGAAAGAACTCTGTGATTTTCTTAGCTGTAAAAGAATGAATGTAAAATGTTATTCAGCTCAGATTCAAATAACATAAGACTTGTTCTGAATTATTGCTCTTATGGGTTATATTGAAACAGAGAAATGTCAACTGCAAAAAATTGCCATTTCTCATAAATTCAATAACTAATCTAAGGAAACCTATACTTCCATGATCTTTTCCTTTCATGCACTATTGAAATTATGAGCAACTGAACTGTAACCAATAATACAAAAATTCCTTCCAGCTGCAGAGCACAATTAATTTATTTGGGTGGTGTGTGTGTGTGTGTATGTGTTTAATTTATTTGGTGTGTGTGTGTGTGTGTGTGTGTGTGTGTTTAATTTATTTGGTGTGTGTGTTTGTGTGTGTGTGTGTATATTTCTTAAGTTTTCACGGGTACTTCTTACATGTATGGTATTTAGCTTTGTTCGGGTATTTTCCCACGTCATTATAGTTGTGCTTTTAAAGTTGTAGCAACGTTTCGGCAGAATCTCATCTGCCATCATCAGGCTTCTGTGTTGTGTTTGTCTGTGAGTCAGACTTTTACAGTTGTTTCAGTTTTAAATTTGGGGCTAGCCTACTGCTGTGCCAGAATGGTTTTTTCTTCATCCTGATTGGTTGGGAGACTTAGTCTGTGTTTATTGGTCTTGGAGTTTGCTGTGTTCTGCTTGATTGGTGTTTCTAATATCTTCTGTCTGTTTTGTGGCTTTTTTGTGTGTCTTGATTGGCTGGCAACATTGTGTTCCTGTACTGGAGGCTTTTAGTGCAGCTTGGCTCTGAGTAAATGGACGGCTATCATTTGTTAGGAAGCTAGGTTTCATCTGGGTGCCTGGTTGGGGTGTGTTTGAGCTGGAGGTATCAGGGGGGATCTGTTTGTGCCCAGGTGTTTGCCTGGCTTGTGGTGTGGAAATTTTTTTGTTTGTGAGTGCAGGCTTCCAAATAATTGACAGTCTGGTGGAATCATTTCTTCTATTCATGCTTTCAGGTCTTTCAATCTCTATGGCTTCTCTGATAATTCTGTTCCAGCTTTTTGACTGCATTTTTGTGTTCATCTGGGCGGGTACTTATTCTTGTATTGGTCTGTCCAATGTATGTGGCCGGGCATGATGCACAGGGCACTTCATATATGCCTTGGTTTTCCAGGTCAATTTTATCTTTGGGGTTTCTAAGGATGGCTGCTATTTTTTGGTCTGTTTTGAAGGCAGTCTTGATGTGATGCCTGTGTAGTATCTTACTGATTTTGCCTGTAGTACCTCATGTAGGGCAGGACAGCTGTTCCATAGGTCTGTTCATCTTCTAGGTCTCCATTATATCTCAGTGTGTTTTTGTGGATCAAACTGGTGATTTTGCTTTTGTGGAAGCTGTTGGCTGTCAGTACTTTAATCAGGGTGCATAGTTCAGTCTTTATGTATGTCTTGTCTGCCAGGCGTTTGGTTCTAACAATTAGTGTTTGGGCCATGGTGGTATTGGGCGTTGAGGTAGCGGTTGGTGTGTGTTTTCTTCTGGTATATGATGTGTCCTAGGGTGCCATCTGTTTTTTTGTAGATTAGTACATCTAGGAATGGTAGTTGTTTGTTGGTTTCCATTTCCATGGTGAACTTGATTTTGGGGTGTATGCTGTTTAGGTATGTTAGGAAATTGTTAGGTTTTCTTTTCCATGGGGCCAAATCACAAATGTGTCATCGATGTATCTTAACCATAGTTTGGGTTTGTGGGTGACATTAGCCAGGGGACTTCATATATGCCTTGGTTTTCCAGGTCAATTTTATCTTTGGGGTTTCTAAGGATGGCTGCTATTTTTCTGTCTGTTTTGAAGGCAGTCTTGATGTGATGCCTGTGTAGTATCTTATTGATTTTGTCTGTAGTACCTCTTATGTAGGGCAGGACAGCTGTTCCATAGGTCTGTTGATCTTCTATGTCTCCATTATGTCTCAGTGTGTTTTTGTGGATCAAGCCGGTGATTTTGCTTTTGTGGAAGCCGTTAGCTGTCAGTACTTTGACAAAGGATGAAGAAAAAAACCATTCTGGCACAGCAGTAGGCTAGCCCCAAATTTAAAATAGAAACGGCTGTGAAAGTCTGACTCACAGAAGAACACAATACAGAAGCCTGATGATGGCAGATGAGATTCTGCCGAAACGTTGCTACAACTTTAAAAGCACAACTACAATGACGTGGGAAAATACCTGAACAAAGCTGAATGCCATAGATGTAAGTACCCACGAAAACTTGAGAAAACACACACACACACACACACACACACACACACACACACACACATGGTATTCAGCTTTGTAGATATACATATACATATATGGTGTATGGCAAATACATGGACTTATAGTGCTTCAAACATCCAGTCCACCCAGCCATTCAAGGACAGGGTGGTCTATGTTGAAAAAAATCAGACATTGGGCCAGTGTAAACTCTTGATGGACATTCGGACACAATGTGATGGTTATTTTGTCAAGGAGCACCACAGTCACATTGAGGGGTAGAGATATGACCCCACTTAAAAAAGGACTCCTGGCAGACATCATATTGGGCACGGATCCTGTTCAAAATTGACCAATGCTGGTGAGGAAGGTCAAAGTTTATTTGGTATTGGTATGCAGGCAATAAGTGATTGACTCCTATAAGGACAAATTGAAAAAACAATTACTACCAACCTGCCTTCAATCGAGGACCTGTATACTGCATGAGTCAAAAGGAGGGCTGTGAGAACCTTTACAGTCCCACTTGTGACTGTATGACTGTAACTTTCTAAACTATCTAAAAAGTTTGAGCATGGATGTGTAGATACATTTTGATTTAGACTGACTATGTATATTGCTAAGCTTAACCAATATTGGAATTCAGTAAATTTCTTCATCAACTTGTTTATTCATAGCTGGAAATCTACTGTATCCCCTCAAACACAGCTATACAGTTAATGAGGTCCAGCCAAAGAGAACTCACTATCTCTAAAGCCAGAGAAAGATTTTTACTTTTATACAGCTTTTCCTGATGTACATCTGAAATCTATCTCTTCAAGTTGACTTCAAATGCAAACTGAACAATAGAGAAGATAGAGAGGAACAGAAATGCAGACTTCTTTTGATCTTGACACTATACTTTATTGATGCACCCTGACGTTACATTTTCTTTTTCCCCCTGCTGCATCACACTGTTCATCTAGTTCTTTTTTGCCTGCACAATATGTTGCACCGCCTGATTCTCATACAAATTCCTTATGCAAATGATGCAACCCAGTTTGGTGTGGTGATTTAGGTATCAGGCTGGACAGTGGGAATTTTAGTCCCACCTTGAGCACAAAGCCGGATAACCTTGGGCCAGTTATTCTCTCTCAGCCCAAGTAAGCAAGCAATGGCAAGATACTTCTGAAGAATCTTGCCAAGAATACTGCAAGGACTAGCCCAGGCAGTTGTTACACATGTGCTCCCAGATTCAATTTATGGTCACTCACTCACACAATCACAGCCCTGGAAAATTGCCACACTCAAATCACTTTCAACTGAACACTGAGGCACAGTTTTTCAGAATACACGAATTTAAAGTCATGGCAAACTTTACTAGTTACAATCTATTTGTTCTTTCACACAAACACAAACACATCCACATCCACACTTACCCACATACTCAACTAGGCTGGCAGGCACTAGTCAGAAGGACAGAAGCTGCCAAGTCTGGGTCCAAAGACAACTCAAAGAGTGGGTGGGTTCCAGGACCTCTTTTATCCCACAAAGTCCTTGCTTTGTTCTGGTGAGACTTGGGGAGGGGCTCCCCGTTTGTTCTGGCCCAACTTCTTTTGTCTGTTTCAGATGACATTTTTTCCATTGTTTCCTTAACAACTTGGTTCTTTTTTACCTTTCCCTGAGGAAGCTTTTCCTGGCTTTTGTCCACACTGCTTATGTTAAGTTGGGGCTGATTGAAGAGGCAGGACGCTCAGGGTAGTGACTACAACTCTTTATTAGGTGACCAGTACAATGAAGCAAAGTGGCTGTCTGGCAGCTCCCTCTTTTAAAGGGAGCTTTCAGGCAGCCCAACCAATGAGGTTCATCCAATTTCCTGCCAGCATGGCAGAACAATGATTTTAAACCATTATTTTCCCACTGGAAAGGTGGACTGGAGAGAAATCTTCATCCCTTGGTTTCCCTCATTAGCACATTCAACATCCCTCCCCTTTAGGAAAGAGCATTATCCAATCAGCAATGTTTAACTGACATAGTCATACAGGTAGGTGGGGTGATGGTAGGCTCTACTTGATCTGCGCAATTCAATTGGAGCAGCGGCGGCAGCCTGAACAGTCAGTTCTGCTGCTGCTCTGGAGTCAGCCAATGGAAATGCCTGGAAGTTTTCTTGGGGCATGACTGGCTCTGCCGGAATCGGTTCCCTGAGAACTCTTCACTGGATTCTTGGTTCTTCAGGTATGTGTATGCATTGCTGATTCGGATTTGAGCTAATTGTAGATGGAGTTTCAGTTTGTTGTTCGGAGTGTATAGGGATCTTAGTTGTTAGGGCCAGCTCCCCTTCTGGTTGTCTTAGGACAGAGTGTCCTACTTGGCCCTGGAGTTGGTCAATATGCCTCTTCCATATCTTACTGTCTTCTAATTCCTCCTAGTAAGAACGAGGGCCTGTAATTGTGATTATTTTGGCAGGGACCCAGGCAGTCCTCCCGGTATAGTTGTGGGCATACACTAAGTCCCCTATGTAAAATGACCAGTGCTGACTAGTCGAATCAGTGGGTCCCTCTGCATTGTAATTTGGATGTAGCCTGTCTACTTGTGACCTGAGTTAGTGGCCCATTAGCAATTCTGCTGGCTTCAATTTGTGGTGGCTCTAGGGGTTATGTGTTGAATTAGGAGGATCATCTTATCTTAATCCTAACCTGATACCATTGTCTAGGCTTATTCTTCTATTAGGCTCTCATGAGAGTCTTTATCAAATGCTTTGTTGAAGTTAAAATGCATTATGCACACCACTTTCCCATGATCAATTGTCACAATTACTTTATGTACTTTAAAAGAAGGTTAATATCGTATGAAATATTTTTGATAATACCATTCCAGCTTCTACAAGGAAAAGCCTTCTTTCCTAAGCTATTGTTTAGCATAAATAATACATAACTTAAGCATGATTAATATCAGTATAGTTTTGTAATGATTTCAAGATAGCATGTCACAAATGGATACTGTTTAAAATAAAAATAAAAATGCCTGGAAACTTTGCTGAAGTGTTTACAGAAGGATGGTAAACTGATAATGAGGTGATAGAAGAGGAATTTGCATCAAATTTGTAGATGACATCAAAGTAGGGGGAATTGCTAACACAAGATAGACTCAAGATTCAGAAGGATTTTGACAGACTTAAGCATTTGGTCCCTAGCCAAAAAACGCTGCAATTTAGTGGTGAGAAAAGTAAGGTCCTCACTTAGGCAGGAAAAATCAAACACAGAGGTATAGAATAGGTGATACTTGGTTCAACAGCAGTTACTAAGAGGGGGATTTATATGTCCTAGTGGACATATCCGAGTGGACCACCATTTACTGTAAGTATGAACCAGTAGTGTGCTGAAGCTGCCAAAAAAGCCAATGCAGAGCTAGTTCCATTAACAAAGGGATAGCATTAAGGTGATGAGAAGTGATTCCAACTCCTCCTTAGATTTGAGGATAAGTGTAAGTGATATATCTCCTTGCGGAGTTCCTTTGAAAATGGATTCTATTAAATTAATTTTAATTTAATTTGCTCCTATTGCTTGGATTGTTTCATGTGTTTTAGTTGTATATTCTTCCAAAATAGCTCCTAGGGGGTTCAAGTTTTCCTGATGTTCTCTCCATCCTTTTCTGTGTAGCCATTATCCCAAGATATAATTAAGATAAATAACATTAACTCTGTTTAATGTGATGATGTTAATGATACTATGGTCTTTGACTCTCTCATGTAGTGAAAAGAGCATCACTACAATATAGGCTGCAAATAAAGTTCAGATTTTGTGCCTCTTCATGTAATCAAGTGTCTCATTACAGTCAGATAGCTTCGCTAATCAGATGGTCACAACAGACTCAAAGCATCATTTAAGCAGTCTTTGATCTAAAACCAAAAAAGTTCAGCAGAATCAGCATAGAAGCAATAAAACCTTCTAGAACAGGGGTCCCCAACCGCCGGGGCCTTGGGCTATTTGCATCCGGGCTGCACAAGCAGCAGCTGAGCGTAATCATGTGTGCAGCTCTACTTCCACAAGTGGAAGATGCTTGCACTTGTGCACAAAGCTCCGTTTGTGTGAGTGTGCCCACCACTTATGTGGCTCAGAACCATCCCCTCTCCTCTCCTCATCATCTTAAAATCACACAGCTTCACAAACGATGATGTTTCAACAAAAAGGAAAAAGCAAATTGCAGCCAAGAGGAGCCTCTGTTAAAGCAGAAGGTAAATATATAAAAATAACCTTCTAAGGAACAGAGGCTGATTCTTCCACAGTGAACTTGCTTCTTGGTTGTCCTGCCTCCCAGTCAGAGACTCACCCAATTACTCTTTCAAGAAGCTCCCTGAGAGCACCCAGCTATCTGGGGGATCAAAAGCGTTGATTTCCAGAGCTTTCCCTTCCCTCAGGAACTTTCTTGAGACTTAGAAATCAGCTCTAAGTATAAAATTGTAGAGAATCGATATCAAACCGAAAATGGGGGTGGGGGTGGGGTGTTACTGTCAAGTTGACACTTTCACCAGAAGTCCATGTTTGCCATTGGTTTACTTATTTACATTTGAAAGATTTAAACTAGACAGAGTTATGAAATTGATTTGGTAAAAAATGAATTAGAATAATGATGAACATATTATTGCTAAGGTTTATAAATTGTTATTGAAATTGAACTTGGGGAATAAGTATGTAAAGCATATGATTCAGTGGGCAAAGAACTTTGGTTATAATATGCGTGAGTAATGGGAAAATATGTGGACAAAAGGTCTAAAATTCATATTAAATTATCATTTATAAGATGATGTACTATTGGTATCAAACACTGGACAAATTGTCAAGAATATATAAAGGCATTTCAAATGAATATTGGAAATGTAAATGTAAAGAAGGAAGTTTTTTATCATTTATGGTAGACAAATGACAAAGCAAAGAAATACTGGAGTAGGATACACATCTTAATACAGAAATTCTTAAAGTAAATATAAAGATAAAGCTAGAGACTTTTCTTTTAGGTTTAATAGCTAAAAAGCTTGAAAAAAATGGATCTTTGATGTCATACATTGTTGACAGCAGCAAGAATACAAAAATAGAAGGATACTTTGATTCCCACAATGGATGAACGGCTGCAAAAGTTGATGGAGTGAGCAGAGATGGCTAAATTTATCACTTTGGTTAAAGAAAAGAATACAATTAGTTTTGCTTCTAGTTAGAAACCACTTTTGGACTTTATGCTTGAGGCAGAAAAAAATGAAACCTTGATTTTGGGTTTTGCTGATTAGATACTGAATATCTTATTCTACTACACCAAAATGAGTCAGAAGTCAGTCCTTTTCTTTTTCTTTTCCCTTACACTTTTCTCTCTATTTTCCTCCTTTATTTTCACTTTTCTTTGTACTTCTGTAACTTATATTCTGATACTGTATTTTTTAAAAAAAAGATCATGAAAAATTATGATACTTTATACCACCATAGTGAGGCCACATTTGGAATATTGTGTTCAATTCTGATCAGCATGATGCAAACAACATGTTGAAACCCTAGAAAGAGTGCAGAAAAGAGCAAGAAAGAGCAATAAGGAACCTGGAGACTAAATCGTATGATGAATGGTTTAGGGAGATAGATATATTTAGCTTATCAAAGAGAAGGATTAGGATGACGATAGCTATCTTCCAGTGTTTAAGAGGCTGTCAAAGAGGTCCACTTATTTTCCACTGCAGCAGTGGGTAGGACAAGAACCAATGAGTAGAAATTCATTAGAGAGATCCAGCCTGAAACTAAGGAGAAATTTCCTGACAGTGAGAATAATTAATGAGTAGAATAGTTTGCTTCCTGGGGCTGTGGATGTTCCATTGCTAAAAGTTTTCAATACACTGATCAACTGGTGTATTGTATGTTAACTGTGTGGTTGGTATAAGGTCTCCTGCCCTGAACAGGTCATTAGATTCGAAGATCTCCAAGATCCCTTCAATGATTCTATGTCCTGTGCTCTATGATAACATCAGATTTCAACCAACAGCAAGGAATTCAGAGCCTGCTGTAATCAGACAGAAATTTAGATAAGGAACATTTTTAAAGCCACTGTACCCTTTCATGTCCCCACACTGAACAGGAACCAGCCGACATCTGAGAGAAGCTTTACTATATTTTCTTATGAGAAAGATATGGTTACCTCACATTTATCCTCATTTTAATTCAAAGACTTTTCCCGTAGGAATGTTCCTTATAAAAAGAAACAGTAGAAAAATTTTAAAAATATGCCCTGAACTATGTGCTTTATATTCTGTGCATAATAGATGTTGACATGATTGATTGATATGCAGTTCTGTAATTAGGGTGCAATAAGTAGGGCTGTTTGTAAATTGCCTGGCTTCTTTTTTGAGCTCCCTCCCTCCCACATAAATTTAGCTGCAGACCAATTACTGCTCACTTGCACTACTAGTGAGTCTTATTAGCTTCAGACAAGATAAATGAGGGCTTTGAATGTTCCTTGACCAGGGCAGGAAAAAATGAATAAACTACCTGGGAAAATCAGTGGGAAAGAACTCTGGCAAACCAAAAGAAAGAATACTCAGAATCTGATGGAGCTGGATTGCTTCCATTTAAGCCATTTGCTATAAATGAAAAATATGAGTTTTCATTTTAGTTGTGCAAGCCAGTCAGTTAACAAAAGTAAAAAAAAACAAGGAAAACAAAGAGGACAAAACCAGACAAGACAGTATTGAAATATAAGCAAACTTGAAACTGTATTTGCAAGCACCAGAGCAAATAAATTTCTTCCTACGAAAAGCTGCAAATCTTGCATATTTGCTAAACATTAGTAGAATACGGAAGAAAAATGAGTTTATAAATGATTTGGCCAATACATTTTGTTCTGCAAGACAGGTGAAAGAAAGATGTGATTCTGTTACCCAGAATCACACAGAAATAGACCAGAATTGATATTCAGTCATATTTGTTACATATGGATAAAGGCATGAATGGGGGTGGGTGGGTGGGGGCTTTGTTTTCTCAGAATAACAGGTGGTATCAGCTGTATTCGCTATTGAGTTAAAGCTGTTCTCACTGGAAAATTGATATTTGTCACAGCAATGAGAACTTTTAATTAAGGGGAAGCACCTTATTACTCACCAGGGCACTAATAGCTAATTGAATTGCACAATCGTAAACAGATTTCTTTATTACCTCTTCTGCTGTGAAGGAGAGTTGAGCATGGAAAATCATATGCTGATAGCCAATGGGCAGATCTAGCCCATGTACTAAGTGACAGATTAGCCAGCATCAGTTGTAAAAAGTATGTGGTGGCTACTCTAGAGGAGGTGAGCACCACTCCTTGAGGCACCAAATATTTCATTCACTGCAGAAACTGTAACTGTTTAATAGTTTGGCCTCAGAGCCAGGTTCCAGGTAGCAGGACAAAGCCCCTCAGCCTGAGGAGCAGAGGTGGCATTCAGAAGGTTCTGACCAGTTCTGGAGAACCGGTAGCAGAAATTTTGAGTGGTTCGGAGAACCAACAAATACCACCTCTGACTGGCCTCGCCCCCCATCTATTCTCTGCCTCCTGAGTCTCCACTGATTGGCTGGGTCTTCTTTTGTTGCCCTGCACAGGAGAACAGAGCTGGAAAGAAGGTTAATGGGGTGGGGAGGGAATGGGGATTTTACAGTATCCTTCCCCTGCCATGCTCACCAAGCTATGCCATGCCCAAGCCACGCCCACAGAACCGGTAGTAAAAAATTTTGAATCCCACCACTGCTGAGGAGCTTATAGCCTGGCAAAGTACCCACCTCATGGGCAAGTGTCAAGATGCTGCCTATACAAGCAAGCTCAATATCTCTAGTCTGCACATTAAGTGGGGGGAGAGGATATAAAAAACTCAGAGTCTGTCTTCCATTGCTGAAAACAATTTGAGTATCTGGCTTTGTATATTCTTGGTCTTGACTGCTACTTCCTTTTGATGTGCTTCTGACCAAGTCTCTGGCCTGTCCCCTGGTTCTTTTCAAGCTATTGTGTGATGTTGGATCAGTATCTAACTGATTTAGCTGATCTAGAAAAAGATCTCATTAGCATTTGGGTGGAAGACCACCAGGGAAACCAAGAACAATAGGCTAGAATGTGAAGTTTAACACATTCTAGAAGAAAGCAGTGGCAAAGCATTCTGTATTATTGTTATGCGTCTGGGTAGTCACCATGAAGTTGTGTTTGACTTGAAGGATATTTTCCTATTGAATTACTCTAGTTTATTTTAAACCACTTTATGTTTTCTTCATTCCCACTTTCCAGTTTTGAACAATTTTCTGTTGTATAATTCTCAGTGTTTGAGATGAAAAAATACATGCTGGGCTTGCAAATATTTTCCATTATTTTATATAGCAAGCTCAAGATTACTGCATACCCTGTAGGATTCTTGGTGTATAAAGCTGACAAAGCATTTCATATAGCAGTTTCATCAGGTCTACCCTTTTCAAAAAAGGATATAGGCTGATCAACATATTATTCTTTTTATCATCAAAGGAATGCCATGCATTATCAAGGATTGGGCAGTCAAATCAGAGGAAGGATAAATTCCTATAGTTTTTAAAAGAATGTTCTGAATTGACTGCTATCTTTATACAGAGTTAGTGGGCTAATTCTGCCCATTGCCAGCAGTTCAATTCTCACTGGCTCAAGGTTGACTCAGCCTTCCATCCTTCTGAAGTCAGTTAAATGAGGACCCAAATACTTTCAGCAGGTAACCAACATCAATTTAGACTATTGAAGAGACAAACAAAATTGGTATAAGATGTGTCTGGCATTATTTTGTTCTTTGACTGACTTGAAATGTATTGTTGCTGGTTTGAGCAAGGGGTCCAAGAAAGAGGAGAGGTTATGATGTTAAAAAATAGTTTTAATAGAAAAATATCCCCATAGCTTAAGAAAACTATAAATTCAAAATCATTATCTATTAATGGAAGACTAAAAAGTAAACATTTCCCTGTCCAGTCATGTCCGACTCTAAGGTGCAGCGCTCATCTCAAGGACCAGCGTTGTCTGAAGACATTTTCCATGGTCATATGGCCAGCATGGCTATACACCAAAGGTGTACAGAATGTTGCTTCCTTCCCATTGAAGTGGAATTAATCTACTTGTAGTTGCACCTTTTGAACTGCTGGGTGGGCAAGAGCTGTGGCTCACCCTGTTGCACAGCTCTCGGGTCTTAAATCCGGGCTGTCAGCTTTCCAGCTGACAAGTTCAATGTCTTTAACTGCTGAGCCATTGCATCCCCTAATGGAAGACGTTAAAGAAAAAAAATTATTTGATTCTATTGTATATGCATAAACCATCTGCAGCTGAAATTTATGCATTTTCATTCTGATTTTTATTTGCATATGGATTATTCTATTTGATTTAGGATAGAGGACATATTTGAATCTGCTGCTGGCTTTATTTTTTGTTTTAGAAGAAATGTGGCACAGATATTGGTTCAATAAATTAAAAAATATATAATGGGGCCCTGATGGCTGCCTAGCTATCAACATTTGAGCCTCTCACGTTCAGCTGCAGCTAGTTCTCCCTTTCCTTACTCTGAGACCTCTTCTTTTTGGACATTCTCCTCATGTTCTGATTAAATGAAATGATTTGAGAAGGTTTCTGATCTTGGGCTAATTTAAAATATATTCAGCCCTACTGCTAATCGATGCTAAGGTACTGGATGCAGTTTTTCTCCCACCTAACTTTAAAAAACAAGCAAGAGAAACCTTTTTTTCCCATAAGGTATGCAGCTGTAATCTAGAGATGCACTTATGAATGGAGGACATTTTGCTTCCGCTTCTTACTACAATGCTTGAAATAAAAGAGGGATCACTGAAAAACCTCTCACTTTAATACATGAAAAATATCTCAATAAGTTTATGTTTCAACCTTTTTTAGCATACAGGCAACAGTTGATAAAAGAAGTGTATTTAAATTCACATATCATAAATGTAAATAAATGTTGCTCGTTCGTGGGTATGATAAGCTTAGGCAGAAAGCTGCAAACAATCTGTTAAGGAATATATGTAGGGCTTACTCCTACCCACAGCAATCTAACAAAGTTGGGTATTAAATATTTGTTTATTTATCAATCAAATTTAAATAGCCATGGCGGTACAGTGGTTAGAATGCAATATTGCGGACTGACTCTGCCCGGAGTTAGATCCTGACCAGCTCAAGGCTGACTCAGCCTTCCATCCTTCCGAGGTTGGTAAAATGAGAAGCCAGACTGTTGGGGCAATATGTTAATGATGCTAATTCTGTATAGACTGCTTAGAGAGGACTGTAAAGCACTGTGAAGTGGTATATAAATGCTATTGCTAATGTTATTTAATATATGACTGGGCAGCTCACAACATAGAAACAATATAAAAATAGTAAGAGGTATCTTTTCAACCTTCTATTCCAGTCACCACTCAAAACTTTTTGAAAAGCATGTGCCTTCAGTGAAGTGTTCCCTAGGAAAATAAGTTAAGAAAATAAATAAGATTATATATGCCCTTCTATCTTATTGCTATTTTGTCCTGTTTTTGCAAAACAACTAAAGGACTGAAATTTTCCTGAAAAGGTGACTTGAATACTTCCTGAAGGTGGCCCTTCCATTATTGACAGTGGGCAAATTTGGGAAGGTCAATGTACCTTTATGCCAGGCAGGAATCTGTAGATCAAATTTGTAGCAAGTCATGTCTGTGAGGGCTGATGTCGCGTCCATATGGTATACTCTCCATAAGGCTCTATGGAGGTTTGTTGAGTTCCTTCTGCCAGAGGGTCCCGATGGACCTAAGCCACCCTGAAGGGGTGGTGAAGAAGAGAGGACACTCCATAGATCACAAGGAGATTGCGAACTCCTTGTTTGATGTGGAGGAAAGCTCAAATCTGACAGGAAGAAAAGACAGCCATTGCGTGACCAACTGAAGCTGTGACAGTCCGACTGAAGAAGAATGAGTGAAGATTGAGGAGGAACAGTGTGGTGACTGGGTGAGAATTTTCTAACTTCTGTTGAGGAATTTGCCCCTTTTAAAACTGGCCTAAGTGACAGTGGGACTGTAAAAGAAGGAGTAGATTTGTTTATTTGCCATCCCCCAAGAATAGCAACAAACAAGCACAAAGCTGAAATAGATCCAGACAAGAAATTTGAACTATTTGAGATACTTGAGAGAAATAAGTGTTAAAAGAGGAAAATTGGACTGGTTATTTTAAGGAAATCATTACTTGGACTATTACAGAATGAAAACTTTCTTTTGGAATATAAATTTGGGCTCTGGAACCCCTAAAAAGGAAAAGATTCAGCTTAAGTTAAAGGAAGTTAAAGGAGAGGAGCAGAAGAGAAATAGTGCAACAGTGACACCTGCTGGCCAGGAAAAAACCAATATAGTGAAAGTGAAGAAAAGAAAGTGAGAGTAACATTTGACCTTGGGCAGTGTTATAAGACATAGATAAATTGCCTGCACCTGAGACTGTTTATAGAGAAAATTGCAAAGAAAGAGAGTGGAAACAGTTTAAATTTTAAGCATTGTAACTCTCTATTTGGATATGGATTTTATAAACTGAGTAACTGGAACATAACAGAAATTGTTTATAACGCAAGTGAAGACTTTTATCCTTCTCTCCTTTTTGGTGATTTATAATTTGTTTGATACAAACTGGGGTTTGGTGGCCCTTTGTGGATTATAATATATTAAAAAAGAAAATCTTTTTGAAGATTTTCAATATAGATATTTTGGCCTTGTGAAATACAACAGCTAAAAGAGTGAAGTGATTCGAGGTCTGAAAAGAAGAACTGGGAATAAGAAAGGAAATTGTTGGACTGCTTCAGATGTATTCTTTAAGTTGGGCATTATGGAGTATTGTGTTGTTTGAGTTATTACTGATTGCTTGAATATTGATTGGCTGCCTTTGTCAAATAATTACTTAAAATATTCAATTACCTAAATTTATTAAAATGACAAACAATATAAATTTAAGTAAAACAGAGGAAAAAAATACTTCATCTGCACCAATAAGCAGCAGCAGCATCGAACCCTGCAAGTCAACACTCTATTGATGTTATGTTGCAGAACAAAAAAATTCAATAATTTTCAATCAGAGATGAAAACCATGTTTCCACTGTTACAAAAAGCCATGGCTAAGAACCATGATGATCTGGCAGATAGGCTGCAAAAGATAGAATGAAGGATGGAGGATAAAAAAGACAACATCCAGCAAAATAATTATTAAAAATGAACAACAGATTCAGAAAATGGAAGAGAAGACAGAGCAAACAGATAAGAAAGTAGAAGACATGGATTACAGATTGACCAAGGTAGATAAGGAGCTTGAGTAGTCTATAATTATGCTGGAAATGGATAAAGCTGAATACTTCCTGAGATTTCAGAATATTGAAGAGGAAAAGGGGGAAGATCTCACTGAAAAAAATGGCAGAATTGTTGGCAGATGTGTTGGAAAAGAGCAAGCAGGAAGTCCTCTCTGGAATTGATGAAATGTTTAGAATATATACAAGTTATGTGAGAAGGAATAAACTTCCTAGACAGGTATATGTGAGATTTACAAAGAAGGCAATAAGAGTGAAAATACTTCAAAGAGCAAGAGATGCACCACTGAAATACAAAGGGAGACAAATAGCAGTTCTGAAACAAATACCAAGAAGAATAAGAGATACAAGGAAACAGTATCAATTTTTGACAAGACAACTAATAAAAAACCATATAAACTTCAGATGGCTAATACCAGAGGGAATATTGATGACCGATGGAAAAAAGATATAGATTAAACAAAATAGACAAAGCAGAACAATTTTATTATTGGTACTTTGCAGTATATGAGGAAGAAGAGAAAAAATAGATGGCAAAAACAAGAGGAAGTGAGAGCAGAGGGAAGCACACAACAAGAAGAAAGTGAAGCAGAGCCAAAAGACAGAAGGGAACAAGAAGGAGCAAGACAGAAAGAACAGAGAGAAATAAGATCAATTAGAACCACAAAACCTATCTACAAGTAAATAATGGAAGAAGAAACAAAACTATTATCAATTAACTTAAAGGAAAATGATTTTTAATAAATTAGAAAAATTGAAATTAGGTCTAATTTGTCTCCAATAGGATCATATTAAAAAACAATATAGAAAACTATTAGAGTGCCCCAGAATTGGGAAACTATATTTTTATTAGCGTGGCAAAAGAAAAGTGGGGAGTGGGTGGTCTTATACATTAAAGAAACAATAAAGGCTAGTCAAATCTTTGCAGATGAAGATGGCAGAATATTGATAGTGGGGGTAATAATGAACCAAAAACAGATATTGTTAATAGCAATATATGCATCTAATAACAAACAAGATGAGTTTTATGGGAAACTTCATAAGAAAATTATAGAACTGGAATATGAAAATATTTGTATGGTAGGGGATTTTAATGCAAATGTAGATACAGAACTTGATTATAAGAGTAGTAAAACAGGTAAAACGGTTAGGAAAACACTCCCTAAATCCTTCTTTAAAATGACAGAAGAAATAGGAATTCAAGATGTATGGAGAGAAGTGCATCCAAAGAAAAATCAGTATTCATTCTATTCAAATAGGCATAAATCCTAAAGAGGAATTATTGAGTCTGTCATCCACACTTCTATAACTGTCTGGTTTGGTTCTGCAACCCAAGAGGACAGACACAGACTTCAGAGGATAACTAGGACTGCAGAAAAAACAACCACCAACCTGCTTTCAATCGAGGACCTGTATAATGCACGAGTCAAAAAGAGGGCTGTGAAAATATTTACACACCCCTCACATCCCGGACATAAACTGTTTCAACTCCTACCCTCAAAACGACGCTATAGAGCACTGCACACCAGAACAACTAGACACAAGGACAGTTTTTTCCCGAACGCCATCTCTCTGCTAAACAAATAATTCCCTCAACACTGTCCAACTATTTATAAAGTCTGCACTGCTAATTACTGTTAATCTTCTCATCACTCCTTATCACCCATCCCCTCCCACTTGTGACTGTATGCCTGTAACTTTGTCGCTTGTATCCTTACGATTTATATTGACTGTTTCCTAGTCTGATTTGATTGCTTATTTGTACCCTATGACTATTATTAAGTGTTGTACCTTATAATTCTTGACTCTTGATGAATGTATATTTTCTTTTATGTACACTGAGAGAATTTGCACCAAGACAAATTCCTTGTGTGTCCAATTACACTTGGCCAATAAAGAATTCTATTCTATTCTATTCTGTTCCTAGTCTAGAATAGATATGGCATGGATATCCTCAGAATTAAAAACATGTGTACAAGAGATAGAAATAGAAACTAATATATGGGCAGATCACAGTCCGATAAAAGTTATACGGAAAGGGGAAAAAACTGAAAATTGAGTTGAATCAAATGATATTGCAAGATAAAGAATTTATACAAAATATGGAAAAAGAATTGGACTTTTTCATCAAAGAGAACAGGAAAGGAGAGATTTCACTGCAAATTGTATGGGATACTATTAAAGCGTACATTCAGGGATTAGTTATAACTTATATGGGGAAGAAAAACAAGAAAAAACAAAATAAGAAAATGCTAGAGGAAGAATACAAAAGATTAGAAACAGAATTACAGAAAGAACCACAAAAAAAGAAACTAAAAAATCAAATGGACTTAATAAAATACAAAATGAATTATTGAAAAAATATGATTTTACATGTACTAACTGCAGCTAGAACTGTATATGCCAACAATGGAAGTGTGATGAGATCCCGACAGATGAGAATGTAATTAAGAAAATACTAGAATGTGCAGAGATGGATAGATTAACGTTTACTGTTAAGGACAAAGAAGAAACTAAATACTTTTTTACATGGGACTAATTTTACTGATGGCTAGACAATAAAAAAGGAGTTAGGAAAAAAGGGACATAAAAAGGATAAATATTTAAATGGTCAAACAAAATACTACAGTATTAACGTTATTGTAAACACTTTGATTATGATTGCCTAAAAACAATTGGAATTTTTATATATTATATTAATAAAACAAATACAACTTTAAAAAAGGAAGAAATGTCTGTGAGAAGGTAGATTTATTGCATAATAATTTATATAGCCTGTATAATAAAGTGAAAAGGACTGAATTACATATTTTTTGTGCAAATATGAATTGAAAGTTGACTGCTGAATGTAAAACACAATGTACATAAAATATTCATGCAAATACAGTAGACAGAATTCTTAGCAAATTGTTCAGCATTGAGCCTGGAATAAGACAAGGATGGGTGATATCCTTTTGGATTGTTATGTGTTAACTTGTGATAACATTAAATGTTGGGAGTGTTACTACTCTGTACTTCTGTATTTAGATTATGCCACATGTTGGCTGAAGAGCTGAATGATTTGTAGTGATGTTAGATACTCAATGTGGAAAAGAGATCTATGAATCTGAAAATTAATGCATCAAAGACAGAAGTGGTGTTTAACAGGGAAAATGAAGAGAAAATAGCAAGATAAACATACATTGAAAAAAACTAGAGCATTTTATATTTTTTTATTTTTCTTATATGTATCCATATATTCATAACTATGTTTTTACTTATACCTATTATCTTGTAAGCAATTGACAAATAAAAATAAATAAAATAAAATATTTTATTGCTTTGCCTGCCTTCCAGATGAGCAGAGGAAGATCAGCTTTTGTTTTGCCGACAAACATACAGGCATGATTTCTCAGAGTCTCTCACTGCATTTGTAGAAGGTTTCAAGACAGAGGTTTGATTTTCCTTTGAGAGCTGGGAATTATCTGACTCTCTTGTTATGCAAATTGAATCTTTGAGATAGCAGGAAGATAAACTGAGCAGAGATGAGGGGTGGGTGGGTAGGTTACTGTTTTTCAACTCTGCAGTTAGAAAGTTTTCTTTGTTTCTAGCATGTGGGGGAATTCCAGCCCCTCCCACCATCCAGACAGCATGTAAAGAGTTCCGATGCTCAGAGAGAGAGAGAGAGAGAGAGAGAGATGATGATGATGATGAGAAATGCAGGCTTAGATTAACATTGCATATTCACTCCTGGCTTCAATATTACTTTGCTTTATCACAAATCCAAATTAACTGTCTTTATACTGTTGGGCTTCAGGACTTCAAATTAAATCATCTTTTTACTGTTCTGTATTCTGTACAGTGGTGGATTTGTCTTCTGTACAGAAGCAGATAGATAAACTCAACAAGACGTCCATAACAAAGTACATTTATTGATTCATCAGGTGTTCTGTCTCACCTTTCCTCTTTCTCAAAAGATGAAAGAGTACAAACTCACACAAACACTGGCAGGCAAGCTGGCTCAGACTTCACAGAGTTAATTCTTTGGAACTGATAATATTCTTGGCATTCCAACACGTCCTGCCTGCCAAGTCCGAACTGATAGTAAATAAAATTTTACTTACAGAAAATCACAAGGCAGTCCACAAAAAAAATCTGAAGTAAGGTTAAACTTTGTCCCGTACAAAGTTTCAGGAGAAAACACACCCACTTTTATCCCCTGTGGGGTGTGGCTCAATGACTCAGCTCACTCTCTGATCCTCCCATGCCTCCTACGTTGCTGCTCACATTTCTCCTTACGACGCTGCTTAGGATCGAGCCAACACTCTTCCTCTTTACTCCCTGTCAGGGGCTGCTTCGATGCCTTCCTCCTGATTAATCTCAGGCTGTTCCTCTCAGTTGTCTGATGGAACCTGAGGTATTATCAGGGAGGAAGATCCTGGGGAGGAAGGCATTGCCAGAGAGGAAGGTCCTGGGGAGGAAGGCATTGCCAGAGAGGAAAGTCCTGGGGAGGAAGGCATTCCCAGTTCCTCCTCCTCATCTTCCAGGTCCTCTTCCTCTGACAGCATAGTCTCGGGAATCAGGGCCACAACAATCAGGTATTCTCATAACTCACATTTGTGATGAAGTTCTTCTTTAATGACCAATTCTTTGTATATCTGTCTTGGAGGTAAAAAGATGGTTTATCTCCTATCCTTTTTCTCCCATATTGTAATGATAGAAGTAAAACAGTTACCACGAGTCCATGAGTTCAGCCAAGAGTGAGGAAAACTCCCCCAACCCATCGAGGGTCAATTTAGTGACCAATTAGGATTACAGATGTGGTCACACGGCATGGACTACATTTCCCAGGATACCTTAACTACATTTACCATGATGCATTCCCTTAAGGGAACAGCTCACAATTGCTACCTAACTATCCAATTCCCATACACTGGCTGGACAGCAAACAGGATGTAAACTTCAGACTTTTTGAAAAAGTACTTTGAGATGACTTAGTCATGGAGAGAGAATGAATGAAGATCAAACTTTAAGAACAATCCATTAAGATAGAATAAGTCAAGCAATAGAGGAAGATTGCCAAAGTGTGACTGGAAATGATGAAATTCTGAAAGAGAGAGGTGAAAGTGTAAAGAACAAAAGGCAATGTATGAAGTGGTGTATGGATACAGTGTAAGGGGAGATGGGAAGGTAATAGAAAGCTATGCCAAATGGTGTTGGTGCACACTAGTTGTATTTGTTTGTTTTTCTTGTGCTTTTAATTTCTTTGAATTACTGTTTTTAACTCCTTTTCTGCACTTTGCAAACTACTGCTACTTTGAAAGGAAGTAACATGATGGCTATGTACATATATAGAAGTCTAGGTAATTACAGTCCCACATCACCATTTCAATTTTTTTTAAAGATCTTCATTAAAGTCACATTTTCTAGATTGGATGATAATAGTAGATACCCACAATTGTACTGTTTTTATTTGTTCTTCCATTTATTTTATGTATTTACTTAATTAATTAATTAGTATCCAACCTTTATTATTTTTATGAATAACTCAAGGCAGCGAACGTATCTGATACACCTTCCTCTTCCTATTTTTCCACAACAGCCTTGGATAAGTCTTGGATAAGATGGCGGCTCTGGCATGAATCACGAAGACCTAGATGGATAGGAAGGTGGAAAAGGTCCCCTCTCAAAAACATATGCCCAGCTGGATTCTGAGTATGCCCAGGCCATGGGAGGAGGAATGACTATGGTCATTCAGAAGAACTTGAAGGTGTTCGAAGCAGTATGTCTCAGATAGCCAGGTGTGATACTCTATTTGTGAGACTGAGCCATAGACATCAACTGGGATTGCTATTGCTTTAACAGCCTCATTGTTGGGTGGCAGCTTCCCTTGCTTATGCTGCTCCCTGTAGCTGGACCAATAGTAGAATTTCTCAAGGTTGGTGGGGAAGTTCAACTGGCCTTCCCTAGGAGATAGCCCAGGAGTTAACATTCTCATCAATTTGCTATCTATGTTTATAGCTAGCAGGTCTTTGTGAGAAGATCAGTTATTTTTTGAGTTATTTTGATGTATGAGAACACAAAACAGTTACTCAGGAGCCACATCCATTATTTAACTTTAACATCAATTAGATGATAGTGTATTTAATTAAAATTGACTGTCTTTTGCTTAAAAAATAAACAAAGGGAAGTAGAATAACTTCTATACCCTGAGGATACAATAATTCTTTCTCACTTACCAGTATGCTCAAGGAGGGTACTGTGAATCTTATTTATTGCAAAGAACAATCCATTTTAGAAAACAAGAAATTATGATTTTTCTCCCATCTTGGCCATGAAAGCCAGAGAAGTGGCTTTGGGACAGTCACTCTCTCTGAGCCCTCTGAGCCCATCCCACCTAATAGGGCTGTTGTGAAAAAATAAGAGGAGGAAGGTGTGCTGGATATGTTTACTGCCTTGAGTTATTTGTAAAAATAATAGTGAGATACAAATAAATAAATAAAATTTCCTGATTGTTTTTAAACATCTAAAGCAAGTAATATAGACACAATTATTATTTTGTACTATTTTGTTGAAGTACATTGCTCTACTTCAGGCTTTACTGTCAAACTCAAAGCCTGCAGACTGAATTCGGCCCTTGACGTTCTTAGGTCAGGTTCACAGGGCCAACCTGAAAACAATGAAGGACCGGACCACGGTGCCTCTGCCAACAAAAACAGAGCTCAGGAGGCTCCATTTGCAGCCATGACGGCCGCCTGCAGCTCTCTGCCAGCAAAACCCATTTTCATTGGCAGAGGGCTATAGGAGGCCACCGCAACCAGTGGATCTACTGTTGGAATAATTAACCTGGAATTCACACCGCTATTTGATTAGATATTGTTAGATATTCTATTAATTATCTTTTACTTGTTAGTATTCCTTTAGGTTTATTATTACTTTGTAATTGTTGTTACAAAGGGGTTTTTTTTGTAAAAGTTTTATTTGGGTTTTCATGAAACATAACAAAAATAGACATCTTTTTTAGAGAACAGCATGATTCCAGGTTATCACATTTCCAAACAGATATAATCTCAGTTACATATTCAACTTTGTATTCAATTTCATATCTTGTCACAATTTTATCAATTTCACAATATTTTTTCCCTTCCCTAACTTTCCTCAACCTTATTTTATAATTTTCTCATTCCCTTCTAATTCAATTACAGATCTTTTTCTAAATTTCTTTATCTTTCTAGCAGAGGTGGTATTCAGCAGGTTCTAACCAGTTCTGGAGAACCGGTAGCAGAAATTTTGAGTAGTTTGGAGAACAGCAAATACCATTTCTGACTGGAGATTTTACAGTATCTTTCCCCTGCCACGCCCACCAAGCCATGCCCACAGAACCAGTAGTAAAAAAATTTGAATCCCACCACTGCTTTCTAGTCATTATACTTGTACTTTTGTCTGTCCTGTTTCAATTTCATACATTCTTTTTCCATCATCATTCCAAAAGGGAAAAGAAAAAAGAAAATTCCCTCCCCTTCCAGGCATTAAAAATGTCCCCTGTGATTACCAAGTGGAGTGTGTCACCATTATATCTTATAATTGTTATCCTTTCAAATCTCATAAAACATTTAATTTATACATTATACAATTATAACATTCAGCTTCTAATATCTATTTTATATCATATAACTTTTATCAACCGAATTCCACTTGGTACTTTCCCTTAAAATATACACCAAATTCTAAGAAAAGAAAAAGTATATAAAAATGATGAGTAAAATGGTTATTCTTTTCAAATTCATCCTAACAACTGATATTAATTTCATTATAAATCTGTCACATCTCTTTTCAATTGTATTTTATAAATAATTAAAAACAATTAAAGTATTTTCATTCATTCCTCTTCTTTCACTTTTATGCCCTTTCTCTCTTTATTTCATTAAATTGTTAGCAAGCATTTCATTATGTAACAATAACAGTTTTATCTTTCATTTTAATCACCTGTATTTCCTATTTTCCACCTCGTTACTATTTCTAATATAACAACACTATCTCTTGTACCCTTGCAGAATCCCCTCTTTTAATTGTCTTTTAAATAGGTTAATACCTTTAATCCTTGTACGTTTCCCATTTCTTTATTTTCTGTTTCTGTCCCTTATAACTTCTTTTCCTTTTTATCTTTCCCCTCTTTTCTTTACCACCATTTTTCCCCCTCTCTCTAATTCTCCCTTCTGTAATCCTCTCTTCTGTTTCTTCTTAATGTTATGTTTACTTTTCAAACTATTCTTTTTTTAGTTGTTGCCTCAAATCTTGTGTTATTAACTCCTTTTTCTCCCTTTTTCCATTTTACCCCACATTGCATTGTTTGATAATTAAAGATGGCTTCTTCTTTGTCCAGCCCTTCTTGTTCTTCAAGCATTTCTTGTTGTTTTTCATAGTTTAAAATCTCCATTTCTAGGAATTGAAGTGCAAAGCCAAAGGATTCTCTTCTCTCTTGCAACTCTTCTTTCATTTTTTTAAAGTTCCATTTTTAATTCCACAAGTAGTACTGACATTTTAAACACTTTTAAACAATCACCCAATTGATTTTAATTCAAAGCACAAAAAATCCAACACCAAAATTCCAAAGATCACCAAGTAATCCAAAATTGTTTCTTCTTGCTTCTTCCACTTTTCCTTTCTGGAGGCACTGTTATATTATAGCAAAATTTCAGTTACAGTATATCCTTCGGAAATCTTTTTAAAGTTTCACAATTAATTATTTTTATTTCCAGGTTCCATCCCTTCTTTTTTTCCTTCCACTTTCCTCCTTTTGAGGGCTTTAAAGTGTCCAATCTTTATTTTCCCGTTGACACTTTACTTTCAGCTTAAAATTTGTCTATTAGTGTCAAAGTAAATTAGCACAAATTTCTTACTTGAATCTCTTCTTTTTAGCATTCAAAGTCGATTGCAACTGTCAATATGGGAAAGAAAAATTTTTTTTTTCCCTTTTCCCCTCCCTTCTCTGCTGCTTTAAAACTCTTCTTTTAGGAATAACATTCTTAATAATTTTAGTTCAGGGTACCTTTCATAGATGTTACCTCTGTTTAGCCCAGTCTGTCAAGCTCTTTCCTTTGTCTTCACTCCTTCACCATCTTGTCTGGTCGGGTTCCTCTTTGAGGTAGCCATTTCTGACCACTGCTGCATCCACCTTCAGAAAAGGGAGTAATGCCAGGCTGAGGAGGAGAGATGCAACTCCCCTCAACTCAGCTGGCGGTCTCCCCCCTCTTCGCCGCCTCTACAGGGTGGCTTCAGCCCCAAATCCAGAAGATCAGGGTGCTCCGGCGGTGAGCATGAATCGAAACCACACACGATCGTGGATTTCGGTCCGTTGCCAAAGAAGCCCAAACCGGAAGCCATTACAAAGGTTATTGATGTTTCTTCCTCCTGGTTTAAAATCATCTTCCAATCCAGTTTCCAAATAGATGATAGATGATAGATAGATAGATAGATAGATAGATAGATAGATAGATAGATAGATAGATAGAGTATATTCATATATAAGTTTCAATTCTGCTTCCAAAGAAAAAGAAAAAATCTATTTTCTAGTTTTAGGGGTATGTATTTTAAATTGGGAAGAACTACAAAGCCTTATCGTGCTTTGTCATCTTAACTTCTCCAACTGCATACTCCATATTAATTTTGAAATATAGTCTAGTGCTTCTTTCATTCACAAAGAGATCTCACCAGCTGGAATCATGATAATAGTGACACAGTGTAATCAAAACATGGTCTCTTTTGAAGTAAGTTTCATACTCATGATGCATGTAAAAAAAAAAGGGAAGGATTTCAGTTGTGCAGGCAACTTTATACTCTTGGTAAAAAAAACCTTGTCCTATAAAAAAGTATTGCCCTATTAAACCCTGCACCAATTAAAAGCGGTGTCGTCCAAGGCAGCGTTCTAGGACCCACTTTCTTTCTAATTTACATAAATGACCTTTGCAATCTTATGAGAAGCAACTGAGTCCTCTTTGCTGATGACGTAAAACTTGTTGTGGTTTGCCAGCAGCCTGTACAGACAGCAGCGGAATCAGACAGTGGGGAAGAAAGGGGATCAATCCAGAAGTCTGGAGAGGACTCGGACGAGGGTCCTGCGTTCGATGCAGAGATGGGGCCAGGACCAACTGGGAGTGAGGTGCTGCCTCCATAGCCTTCGGAGTCTGGCAGCAGCGAGGCAGAAGACCCAGGGGAAACTGTTCCCAGTGCCTGTGTGCGCAGAGCTGCTAGAAGGCGAGGGCAGCTGAAACAAAAGGAGCGACTCGGAAGTAAGGCTGGGAGGTGATTGCCCCTCCCATAAGGTATAAAGGACAGGCAAAGATGACAAAACCTTTGCAGGAAGCAAAGTCGTTCGTTCGGTTTAGATTCATTCTTGAAGCTCTTTGTACTTCAGTTGGTTTCTTTTCTAGTTCATTTGACACTTGTTATTGGCAGCACTTCACAGGAATGAAAGGTGGGTGCTTATCTTGATTGACTGTTTGAGATTCATTACCAGCTGGGAATGAAAATAATTCCCAGCGTTGCAATAAAACAAGACTTTTTTTAAAAAATAAGTGTGCGTAATTACAGTCTTGGAAGCCTTGGCCAGAACAAAACTATTTAACACCACTGACAATACTGCTGCCCTACAAAGCGATTATGTGTCAGAATGGTCAAACAACTGGCAACTTCAAATCTCAACCAACAAATGCTCTGTCTTACAAACTGGCAACAAAAATCAGAACACTAAATACAAACTGGGCAGATCAAGGACCTAGGAATACTCATTTCAAAATATCTAAGCCCTAGAGCTCACTGTAACAGCATTGCCAAAAAGGCATTAAGAGTTGTTAATCTAATTTTGCGTAACTTCTTCTCTGGTAACATTGAACTCCAAACCAGGCATACAAAACCTCCGCCAGACCAATTCTTGAATACAGCTCATCTGCCTGGAATCTGCCCTGTATAATGACATTAATACAATTGAGCGAGTCTAGAGGTATTTCACAAGAAGAGTACTCCACTCCTTCGCTCACAATAGAATACCTTATGCCACCAGGCTTGAAATATTGGATCTAGACAACTTATAACTACACCACCTATGGTCTGACCTAAACTTAGTACACAAAATTGTCTGCTACAAAGTCCTACCTGTCAATGACTTCAGCTTCAACCACAATAACACATGGGCAAACAATAGATACAAATTCAAAGTAAACTGCTCCAAACTTGATTGAAGAAAATATGACTTCAGCAACAGAGTGGACTCACTACCTGACTCTATTATTACATCCTCAAACCCCCAAAACTTTAACCTTAAACTGTCTACCATGGACCTCACTCCATTCCTAAGAGGTCTCTAATACCGATGGATGCTGGTAGGCAGAGGCAAAAATTTTTTTTCTCCTCCTTATTTTCCTCCCCCAAAACTAAGCCCAACCACATAGTTTCATAGTGAACCATGGGTATCCAGCTAGTCTACTATATTATCTTTTAGGGAGATTATGCTTAATAAATTTCTTCTGAGTTGTAAGTTACATTTTATCTTTCTCCTTCTTAAAAATCACATTTATTACATGAATTCACAGGAGGACAAACAATGATGGAGCCCAAGCAGTTCAAGCAGAAGTAAGTTAAAGGACAGACAGAATGGGGACTTTTTTCATAAATTAATTTGTGGAGATGGGGACACAGCATTTAGAATCTACATATGAATTGTTCATAGTCTGCTAAAAGAACTACATCAGAAGATAATTGGTTTATTGGAAAGTAGCATAACTGGACAGAAAGATAATTAAGTTTTAAAAAGGTGAGGTATTAAAAATAGATTTCAATAATATTTGATGGTTTTTCTCTTATTTGGTTCTTCATCATTTTAGCTCCAAATCCAAAGAAATGCATCGATTGTATTCTACCAAACCAGACCTTAATAACGTCTAATATCATTAGAAATGAGTTGGGTGGCAAATTTAATTTAAAAATGCTTATCACTAATTCTGCTCAATGAGAAGACTTATTTTATTCTTATTTTATTAAATTCATCACAATTCATAACTGGCAACAAAATGTATACGTTACAGTGGGTGTCCAAAATGGGAGGCAAAAACAATTTGGTGGCATTCCAAAAGGATCAGAGCTTGCCTGTACATACTGCTTCTCTTGAGTCTTATTATTTGACATCTGTCAACAAATATATGCTAAATCTTTGAAGCATGTCATAAATGGTCTTCAGGGTCAAGTATGTCCACTATTATTGTTAGTAACATATCAGCACATTCAGAATAAAATGTGTGCCTCTACAGCAATCTGACCAGATGCTAAATTATAGCAAAATAATTTCAGTAGGTGACAGTACTGAGCTGATCTTGAAAAGCCAAGCAGGATTTCAGTTGTGTAGTACAGCTGTGTGATTATTCACAGGGGTTTCAGCAAAGCCTACTAGGAAGCATTCCTTTGAAGTTGCTTCAGGAAGCAAAGTAGTCCCCTGCCCTTTAAGAGTGAAAAGTGAAGTAAAACAATCCTATCATTTTGCCTTATTCTACCTCAGTGAAGCACCTCTCAGCCTTTTCCTACAGAACTCATGCTATAGGTAAAAGCTGAGAAGAAGCTTCTCCCTGTTGTTGGCTGAAGCATTTCTAGGCAGAAGGACTACGTACACGTGCGACATATGCTAAATTGTCCAATGAGTCATGAAGGTTTTCCAGGCTCTGCAGCTTTGTTGAACATTCTACAAAACCCTACACTGTATGCTAAAATCACTCAACCTGAAGCTTCATCCAGACCAGATGCCTCCTCCCAAACCCTTTCTCCAATGCTGTGGAAGAAGTACTGCTACCAAGCAGTTTGGATGGGGCAGACAGTGCGTTGACAGTGTTATTCTAAGATGTGGTGAATGCCAAGCAGCAACAAATGACACAGTGCTTGCCAAACTGCTTTCCAGACTGAATGATTCTGACATACCCTGTGGGCAATCCTAAAAGCAGCCAATTGAAAGCACTTCAGCTGGCTTTTAAAATCCCATTCCACATTACTGGCCTGAAGCAGATATTTATTAGAGGTTAAACTAGAAGAAGAGCAAGTTAAAGAACTGATTATTGCTTGGGGGAAAACTTTTGGATATGGGATTGATTTAGAGCAGCGGTTGCCAACCGGTGGGCCGTGAGAAAATTTTGGTGGGCCGCAGAGAAATCTCACCCCCAGAGCACCCCCACAAAGCAATTAATCCAGGCTGCGCAGAAACACTAGGCTGCGCTGCCCACATGGCCTGTGGGAACCCTCCCCACCCACTCACTCCTTACCCGGCAAACTTGCCTGCTAAATTGCTATTTTTCCTTTTTCTGACTATCATCTGTTCTGCTGTGCCAGAAGATTTAGATTAGCTAGGAAGCAGGAAATGTTGGATTTCTTGCTTTCTAGCTAGTCTTTAGATCTTCAGCTCAGCACAGCCAAACCTCCCTTAGGACTGAAGGTTTGCTTGCAAGTAAATTCAGTGCAGACTCACGGCAAGAAAATTTGAGAGACTGAGCTAGCCAATGGCAGATAGATAGATCACTGAATGATTCTGTGAGCAACTCAATCTGCCTGCTTTGCCTGATTTTGGGTAAAAGTTGCTATTTTTTAATAAAAAATCAATATTTACATGCATGGTATATTGTGAGTTAATTTTGTGAGTTTGCTTGCTAGCAAATTTTATGTGACAGGCTGAGCTAGCCAATGGCAGATAGATAGATCTCTGAATGAATGTGAGCAACTCAATCTGCCTGCTTTGCCTGATTTTGGGTAAAAGTTGCTCTTTTTTAATAAAAAAATCAATATTTATATAAATATTTATATTTACATACAAGCCATGCCCAGCCAGTCACATGACCACCAAGCCACACCCACAAATTAAGCCACGCCCACAAATTAAGCCACGCCCACAGAACTGGTTAGTGGTCCTTGGGATCTATGAGTTTGGTGGTTCCTGAGGTCCAAAAGGTTGGTGACCCCTGATTTAGAGAAATGGCAAAAATTATGGTCTCAAAAGTACAAAATGACAATGTCAACAGCATATAAAGAAAATTTGTATAAGATGTTTTACAGGAGGTACTTACCCCGATGAGAATAGCAAGAATGTTTATAAATAAATTCAAAATATGTTGGAAATGTCATCAGATATCAGGTTCATATTACCATATGTGGTGAACGTGTGCAGAAGCTAAAAGATAGTGGACTAAAATCCACACATGGTTGGAAAAAATGACAGAAAAACATATAGACTTTAAAGTAGAGATATTTTTACTGGGGATTTTACCAGAAATATACAGAAGAGAATTGAAATACTTGATTGTAAATGTATTAACAGAGGCTAGAATTGTATTTGCTAAAAATTGGAAAAATGAGAAAATATCAATGCAGGAGGAAGTTATTAAGAAAATAATGGAATATGCCGAAATGAGCAAATTGACATTTGAAATTAGAGAACAAGAAGATAAACAATATTATAAGATATGGGAATTTATTTTATCAATGGTTAGACAAAAAATATGGAAATGAAATATGTTAGAGAATTTTACAATATAAGGATAATAGAATATACAGAATATAACATAAAGATATACTACTATTGGATGGATTTAAGATGATGTAATGAATGTTATAATATAAATTAATTTAAAATTTTGAATATCTTGTATAAAATGATGGAAAAAGAGTTATAGTCAAATAAATGATTAACAATGATAATAATGTATACATATATACTAGATTGATAATATGAGAATTTATAAAAACTGTTAAGTGAGGACTATGGAGAGGATGCACAAAAGATTTGTAACCAACCGACACACTGTATGTACGTAACTGGAAGATGGTTTTATGTTTTATGTTTTGTCCCTGTATGTTTGTCTAAAATAAAAATTCTTTTAAAAAAATACTTACTTTCCGATAGCTATGAATATTTTTGTATGAGAACACACTTGAGCACTCTAGTTTTCAGAATGAAAAGCAATTCGAATAGTTTGATAGTTACATATTCAGCATGAACACCTACAGTTCAGCTGCTTGAGTTCTACAGAACTACAATTAATTTCTGGGTCTGTAATTATAGCTTCTAAAATTGCACCCCTTGTTCTGTTTAATCAGCCTTCTACTGACAGTTTTTAACTTTTCTAATTAAGTTACAAATGATGTCAATCAGCAATTCTAGCATAGTGTTTTGTGCCAGATGTAACACTCCTAATCAAAATAAATGTTAATCTATAAAATTATCAATGTAAAAATGTTTGTGCTTAATTGTTTAACATTATGAAGGACACTGCAGGAGAATACAATGCTAGACTGTTAAAACAGAATAGAGCTGGAAGGAACTTTCGAGGTCTTCTAGTCCAGCCCCCTGCTCAAGCAGGAGAACCTATACTATTTCAGATAAGTGGCTGTCCAGTTTCTTTTTAAAAACTTCCTGTGATGGATTGTCCACAATTTCTGGAGGCAAGTTGTTCCACTGGTTAATTGTCCTCACTGTTAGGAAGTTTCTCCTGAATTCCAGGTTGCTTCTCTCTTTGATTAGTTTCCATCCATTGTTTCTTGTTCTGCCCTTTGGTACTTTGGAGAATAATTTGACCCTCTCTTCTTTGTGGCAGCCCTTCAAATATTGGAATAGTGTTATCATGTCATACCTAATTCTTCTTTTCTTTAGATGAGCCATCCCGAAATCCTGCAGCCATTTTTCATATGCTTTAGTCTCCAGGCCTTTGATCATCTTAGTTGTTCTTCTCTGAATTTTTCCCAGTCTTAACATCTTTTTTGTAGTATGATGACCAAAATTGTTTGCAGTAACTGACATATCCTGATGTCAGCATAAAGCATCCTTTCCAGAAATAAGTCATGCTGCCAGTATAACCCTCTTGTTAAAAAACATAGAAATGTTTTGTTTTCTTATTCCATCTTTGGAGGGTTTCTTTAAATATTTAATGAGTTGTTGAGTACAATCTGAAATTCTCCCAAAGTTTAACAAAAATATTGCCCTGATAATCATCCAGGTATCTAAATTCAATTCCATCAAAATAGTAGGGATAAGACAATTCAGCAACAAATTGCACCATTGTAATTGGTTAAAATTGAACCTATGAGAAACATAAGTCCTCTAAAGAACTCTAAACTATTTTATTGTGTGTGTGTGTGTGTGTGTGTGTGTGTGTGTATGTATGTATGTATGTATTTATGTATGTATATATATACAGACAGTATGTTCATGTATATAAAGTATATACATGAACATGATTAATGACACAATAACCAAACAGAAAATGAATAGATTTTTTTTTCCATTCAATAGGGAGAATAGTGTTTTCTGGAATTATTGTTGGAAAATAATGATTTCAGGAAGCTAAAAACTCCAGCAGATTATATATCCAGCAGCAAAATTACTTGACATACAGATTTTATATGTATGTATGAATAAATGAGTGTCTGCATGTATGTAAAGTAAAGGTAAAGGTTTCCCATGTTCAGTCATATCTGACTCTAGGAGGCAGTGCTCATCTCTGTTTCTTAGCTGACGGAGCCAGAATTGTCCCAAGACTTTTCCATGGTCATATGGTGAACATGACCATACACCGAGGTGCATGGAACACTGTTAGCTTTCCAACAAAGTGATACCTATTTATCTACTTGAATTTGTATGCTTTCGAGCTCCTAGGCAGGCAGAAACGGGGGCAAGTTAACAGGAGCTCACCCTGTAATGCAGCATCGGGTCTTGTACCCAAGTTACCAGCTTTCCAGTTAACAAGTTCAACGTCTTTAATGTGCTAAGCCACTGTAATATATATGTGTATATATACATATATACACAAACATATATACATACATATATATATACATATGCACACACACACACATATATATACAGACACTGTCTGTATGTGTATATGTATACGTGTGTATATATGTATGTATATTCTATTTAAACCATAATTATTTACTGTTTTTAGCTTACCTTCATGTTGAACGTGGCATGGTTGCAGGAATGTAAGTGACCATAGAATGTTTGAGCACAAAGTCCCTAGTGGGAAAAAGCAAGAAAGATCATAAAATCAGAAATTGAACAAGCTGCAAAACATCATATGAATACAATAGTTCTGTCTGGGAAACCAAGTGACTGGGAAAGAGAACAATTAGATACTATCCTGAAGAAAAAAGCACCTCAGTGAAATATGATCTTTTTTTAAAATGAAATGGTACACCTTTTAATATAGTAGTTCCCATATTTATAGAGATACATACATACTTATAAGAAAACTTAGGATACTATATATATTGTACTTATTCAAAAATAAGTTTCAGTGAAGTCTATACTTATATAACATGTACTATTACAAGTATATATTTATACAGAAGTGTTAACAGGAGACAAAAGTTATGCATGCTAAAATAAGGTAAAATAAATATTTACTTATTTCAAATAAAAATAAGAATAATTCTATTTCTCAATAATGTATATTTAATGTTTGTTATTTTCTATGACGGGAGATGCACCAGATGGTTTGCCATTATATTAAGGTTGGCTTAGTAGTTTTAGTTCTGTAGAAGTTCTGGTCAAGTTGTTAAAGTGGTCTTAAGCTGTTCTAATAATTCCCAGGAAGGTGATTTAAGATAAATTGCTATTCCAGTTTTTTCTTTTTCCATATGCTATACATTGTATAGCTTCTATGCATAATAGCTTGATTTAACTTATTCTTTTTATAACAGATTGACATGATCTCATTTTATGTATATCTCCTGTAAACAAACAATTTGCTAAAATTGTACTTTTGCTTGGTAAATCAAGTTACATTAGATATGATTAATGTTGGGTTTTTTTCCATTTTAATTGTGATTTGGTATTAATTTAAAGCTGCAGCCATACTTAGTTTCCCATTGTCTTTATTTCCAATACCTTTTTTTTTTAACCAGAAAGCTCCTTATCCTGAGCAGTGAGTATGAGCATAAGGAGCAGAGGGAAGGGGGAATAAAGCAAAGTCAAACTTGCAGGGTTCTGGTACTATAGCCAAAATTACTGATAGTTTTAGTCTTCTTGTGGAGTTGATTTCTTGATTTGATCTACATAAGTGAGACTAACACCAATCATGTAAGTCTAACTATGAGTTACTTCTCCCCCAACCACAAACATCATGTGAATTAGGAAGGTGCCTGCCTGAATTACTTGTGTATATCTTCTTCTTGTTTTGGACTTAAACTATGCTTTCCCCCTTGTCATTTGGTAATAGATCAGTCCTACCATTATCTTCCTTACTCTTTACATGAGACCAATTCCTTTCTCTATCTATTATCCCTGTACTCAGGCATCGAACCATTGGGAAAAGGAGTCAAAATAGTTGTGTTTGTAAAATTCAGTATAGGAAAGTGATTCCTATTGTAAAATCCAGTACACAGCAACAGTAATCCAATGATTAATTCTTTCAGGGATGTTTTAAATCAGTGGTCTCCAACCTTTGCGGTTTGGTGGCCTGGCGAGAGGGAAGCCAGTCCCACTTGTGTGAGTTGGGATGCATACATGCACGTGCATGCCAGCACATCACTCATGTAAGTTGAGCTGCACACATGTGCATGTGCACCAGCCTGCCACACACATAGCCTGGTTCCAAAAAGGCCTTGACCTGGTAACGGAGGATGGCTCGGGGCTTGGATCTCCTGTTTTAAATTATCCTGCCAAAGAAAATAGAGAAGAAGAAAAAAGCAGGAGAGGAGTTGGCAGTGTCAAAGTAAGCTTTGAGAAACAACAGCTGTACAGGTGTTAGATGGTGGAAAAAGGGACTGGGGCAAACCAAAAGTCTCCTGGCTGTGCTTTCTTAGCTTAACTCATGACAGATGCCTGGAAGTTAATAAAAAATACCATAAACTCCAGACTAGGACAGGAGAAGACAGTAGGTGCCATTGCTCATCTCCACAGGATACTTTGGGATCCAAATCTAATTTTTTAAATTTTTATCAGCTCATTTGACATCCTTAAACAACCCCATTCTTGTATAAAGTCTCTTAAAAGCATGCTTTAAAGACTGCTGACCTTTAGGCTTTATTACAGTGATGTTATTTATGTGTAGTTGTCTGTACATCTGACCCAGAAATTTCAGCTGGTACAAAATCCAGCAGCCAGGTTGGATTTTGGAAAAATGCAAAGAACCCAGCTGGCATCCATGTGTAAGGTATTCCACTGGCAAAATATAAAGGACTGGCTACTACTTTTAAGGCTAGCTCCAGGCTATTTAAGAGAATTATATTTTTTTCTCTTTAAAACTGTTTTTATTCCAACCAACATTCTACTTGGTAACATCATAGCTAAAACAATACAAAATAAAAGAGCTCTAGGTTTATTTGTGTTGCTTCATCATGTACCGCCTCAGGGCTGTGAACTTTTAGAAAATAAGAATCTTACTCATTAATCCATTAATTCCTGAACAGACACTATTCCTGGAGATGCAGCTAATTATATTGCAGAAAGTAATAATAAGAGGATGACACCCTCCCTTTAATCTAGCTCTGTTAGCCAATGTTGCTCAATCTGTATGAGCAGGTTTAGAAGTTTTTGGCAGGACAATTTACCACATTTAATCCAACGTGTTTTCTTTCAGAGGAAGTTGCCACAGGACCCAGACAAAAAAATTACTACATAAATCAAGATTAATGCACCCAGCATAGAATTTTAAATGTTTTGATTCCTTTTTTGGAATTTTTAAGGTGTAAAGATTAGGTGGAAGATAGGCATATAGATATTCTTTCATTCATCTAAATATATTTTTAATAATATTGTTTATAACAGTATGAATCTGTAACTATGTGAGCGTAATTGTGAGAGATCAAGGTGTCCTAATTAACCACCACTTAAATATGAGCCAGTAATGTGATGCATCTGCCAAAAAAGCCAATGAAGTCATGGCTGCATCAATAGAGGGATAGCATCAAGAACACAAGATAGTACTACTTTATACCACATTGATGAGACTACCCTTGGAATACTGCAGCCAGTTCTGGTCACCGTGACACAAAAAAGATGTTGAAACCATGGAAAATGTGCAGAGAACAGAGTCACAGAGAAGAGAGGATTGATTTATTCTTCAACATATAGTTTTTAATGGAACTACATCTACATGGAGGGAAGTAAATAGTGGGGTGCCCCAAGGTTCTGTATTAGTTAATCCAATTCAGTCATGGTGACCTGTTTATAATGAATGCTTATAATACCTCTAGTGAGACAGAAACCTCAGCTCAGTCTTGAGAACTGAAATAAAAACCTATGCTGCTGGGGTTAGGGTTGATTGGGCCCCAATGACAACCTTTATGCAAAGCACAAATGCCTTGCTCCCAGCTGTGAAGACAACAGATTTCTTCTCAAAGGTTCCAAAATCAAACTTTACAGGCCTTTGCCAGGCTCAAACAGTCTTTAAATTAAATAAAGAGGAATATTTGTAACCTAGGGTTGAAATGAGGGATCTTTGGTGCTCTGTGAGCTTGTTTTCTTGCAAATATTTCATTACCCTAACTAGATAACATCATCAGTGCTACTAAGGTGGGCAGTTTGCCATCAGTTTACATACTTGTGTCTTGCCTGTCTGTGAGTGGGGCTGTCTTAGAGATTCTTTGATTGGGCTGTTTACTAATGGCTCTTTGGAAGTTTCTTGATAGGGATATTGCTTACTTGATTGTTGGTCCAATATTAACCTTAATCTATGCTGATCTGAGTGCTGCAACCAGCCTCAAAGAAAAAAAACAAAGACTCCAACACCTCTCCACCAGTAATCAGCACTCAAATCAGCACAGATTAACTCCAAGGTTAACTTCAGACTATTGTAACTCTCTCAACCAAGAGCTCCACCAACATCTACCTTGTTGCAATAGTGCACCCCTGAAGCAACAACAGCACCACTCCATGCCATAGTTTGACAAGGACTGTGTTAATGAAATTCTCTCCAGGTCAGCATAGGATATATTCAGGTGAAAGTTCTCATTAAACTGAGTGCTAATTGGACCTAGCCAGGTAGGTCCAACCTTTATTACCAGCAGGTACTCTACCTCTCCTATGACATACTTAACAAATCTTAAAGTACCTAACCACTGTAGGGCAGTTATTATGGCACAGTGTCATACCCTCCTCTCACTGCCTTTGAAGGCTGATAATGGAGGATTCCCTATTCAGAGAGAGACAATGCCCTGGAAATAACAGAACGTGTTGTTGGAGATGAGCAGGCTGAGGGAGGGGTCAAATCTTCATAAATTATGAGACTCTGTGTGCCTGCAAGAGATCTAAGCCCAATCCACCTTGAATGTCTGTCTTATCTCCTGAGCATTTCATTTGAATGCCAGTTGATCAGATTCTTGTAGAGAGCTTAAACTTGCAATAAATCTTTTTCCCCCAAGTTTTATTAGATTTTTATTGGTTTGCAATAAATCTTTATACTCATTTGAACTTCCTGGATCGCCTGATTTTTCTGGTGCTTCACACATGTATTTCTTTAGTGCCTATACTGCAGAAACATTTTTATTAGCCTCTTTTCAACAATATTGCATCAATACCTAGAGGCCACAGGACAATTCTATACTTCCCTACTGTTTTCAGATACTAACCATGCTACAATATGCAATGTGCCTGGTTCTGCCCTGCAGCACTTCAAATGTCAGAAGATCACCTGTGCCACACATCAATTATCATGATTATAGTGTTTTGTACAATATCTATATTATTTGTATTATATATGGTTTACCAAGTTTTTATGTCTATTTATCGTTTTTATATTTTACGAGGTTTTTTTGTAATTTTATTTTTGTATTTTGTATTTTTTTAAAAAAAAAATCCTTCTACTTGCTCTCCTTTTGTTAGTCTTTGACTGTAATAAAAAATGATTTGATGTAATTTGAGGCATATAGGCTGATCACCTACTGATCATTATTACAGTATTCTCATATGATTTAGTACTCCAATTAGATGCTTTTGGTTGAGACCTCTGATGAATAAAATATTCTCCAGGGATTAAACTGCACTTGGATTGTATAGTAGATCAGTGACATGAAATCACAATTATTTTCATTGCTGTACATTTCTGTACATCTTTTAACTTTATAAAAAAATCTTTCAGTTAAATCTCTGAAATAGTTGAATAATAGATGATAGTAGTTAAGGACCTGAATAGAAAAAAGATAAGGTAGAATTGTCTTCACATTACAGAAATTTATAGGATCTGATTTTGATAGGCTAGGATGTTGAATTCACTTTTCAGAATTAGAGTTTTGTGAACTGATGTTGAAACTGATTTCAAGAGGACTACATGTGATGTATGTAATGTACATAATGTAATCTCTGGACCATGCTAGTTTAGTCCTTTGGCAACTTAGTGAAAGTATTATTTATTAAAATTTTCACTAGGAGAACATCTGGGGATGATAGTTAAATGTTCCCCAAATACACTGCTCAAAAAAAAAAGGGGGGGAACACAAAAATAAGACATCCTAGATCTGAATGAATGAAATATTCTTATTAAATACTTTGTTCATTACATAGTTGAATGTGCTGACAACAAAATCACACAAAAATTATCAATGGAAATCAAATTTAGCAACCCATTGAGGTCTGGATTTGGAGTTACACTCAAAATTAAAATGGAAAAAAACACTACAGGCTGATCCAACTTTGATGTAATGTCCTTAAAACTAGTCAAAATGAGGCTCAGTAGTGTGTGTGGCCTCCACCTGCCTGTATGACCTCCCTACAATGCGTGGGCATGCTCCTGATGAGGTGGCGGATGGTCTCCTGAGGGATCTCCTCCCACACCTGTACTAAAGCATCCCCCAACTCCTGGATAGTCTGTGGTGCAACGTGGCGTTGGTGGATGGAGCGAGACATGATGTCCCAGATGTGCTCAAATGGATTCAGGTCTGGGGAACGGGAGGGCCAGTCCATAGCATCAATGCCTTCATCTTGCAGGAACTGCTGACACACTCCAGTCACATGAGGTCTAGCACTGTCATGCATTACTAGGAACCCAGGGCCAACCGCACCAGCATATGGTCTCACAAGGGATCTGAGGATCTCATCTCGGTACCTAATGGCAGTCAGGCTACCTCTGGCAAGCACATGGAGGGCTGTGTGGTCCCCTAAAGAAATGCCACCCCCCACCATTACTGACCCACTGCCAAACCAGTCATGCTGGAGGATGTTGCAGGCAGCAGAACGTTCTCCAGGGCGTCTCCAGACCCTGTCATGTCTGTCACATGTGTTCAGTGTGAACCTGCTTTCATCTGTGAAGAGCAGGGCACCAGTGGCGAATTTGACAATCTTGGTGTTCTCCGGCAAATGCCAAACATCCTGCACGGTGTTGGGTTGTAAGTACAACCCCCACCTGTGGACGTCGGGCTCTCATACCACCCTCATGGAGTGTGTTTCTGACCGTTTGAGCAGCCACATGCACATTTGTGGCCCACTTGGAGGTCATTTTGCAGGGCTCTGGCAGTGCTCCTCCTGTCCCTCCTTGCACAAAGGTGGAGGTAGCGGTCCTGATATTGGGTTGTTGCCCTTCTATGGCCCCCTCCACGTCTCCTGATGTACTGGTCTGTCTCCTGGTAGCGCTACCATGCTCTAGACACTACACTGACAGACACAGCAAACCTTCTTGCCACAGCTCCATCCTGGATGAGCTGCACTACCTGAGCCACTTGTGTGGGTTGTAGACTCCGTCTCATGCTACCACTAAAGTGAAAGCACCGCCAGCATTCAAAAGTGACAAACCATCAGCCAGAAAGCATAGGAACTGAGAAGTGGTCTGTGGTCACCACCTGCAGAACCACTCCTTTATTGGGGATGTCTTGCTTACTGCCTATGTTTTCCACCTGTTGTCTATTCCATTTGCACAACAGCATGTGAAACTGATTGTCAATCAGTGTTGCTACTAAGTGGACAGTTTGATTTCACAGAAGTGTGATTGACTTGGAGTTACATTGTGTTGTTTAAGTGTTCCGTTTATTTTTTTGAGCAGTGTAATACTTTTCTATCTCTTCAAGATTGCTTTATCCAGTAGGTTGGGAATTGTAATTTGAAACTATACCTGTGCTTTTTGTTAAGTAGCATAGATCATGATTAGGGTAAATTTGGAAAGGCACCAGAAATTTCCACATTTTAAACATCAAGGTGGTATAGCTGATATTTTAAATTTAGCTAAAGTAAAAAATTAATTAAGATTAATTAATTAATTAAGATTCTAAAACTATTGAAAGACCTAGTGAGTCATTCCACCATTGTGGAATTGTTTCCACAACAATTTGGGGTATTTGGAAATTGAAACAGCTCGCACCAAGAAGAAATAGTTCTTATATTATTGAACAAAATTTAGAAGGGCTAAAAATCTGGTTGGAATGAATTCTTGCTGACAAATTTATTTATTTTCTTAGAAAAAGAGCTATAATAAAGTCAATAAAGATCTTGGCCAAAAAAGAATTGTTACTGGGCTTCAGTAATGGATTTTCTGCATTAGCAACTATTTTTAAAAGATATTCTCCATCTTGAATAAAAGGGCATTTACAACTTGAAATGTAAGGCCTTCCTCTCAAAGAGTTGAAGGAGAACATTCCATATTCAATAAGACTCTATCTATGCTTAGAGACTTAGAAGATGTCATTGAGACAATCACACACATTAACTTTAGTTCTCTCAGTTAATATTGGCTCTTATTATTAAATGTACAGGTTGGCTTGAAGTAAAGTCTTGTGCCTTCTACTAGCAGATCACTCTTCTGAATTTCAATGAAAGTTGCAAAATTATATTAAGTTGGTTATCAGAAGATGCTGAGTTTGAATCAGGTAGTTTGACTGGCAGTTACCTATGTTAGTAATAGAAGGTTGCTATTTGCTACAATTTCTGTCTCCTAATAGGTTAATTTTTCATTTTGATTATTTTTTATCTCGCTATATTTCCATTGGTTTTTAATAATTAATTAAAAAATAGAGAGTAAATGAGAGGGGAGAGGGAGGGAGAGAAGTGGGGAGAGAGAGGAATCCACCTGTTAGCTTGGTAACAACCACAGAAGCTGCAATCTTGGCGAGTTTTTCAAAATTGAGACTCTTGAACCCCAATGCTTTAGGAGTAGTGGATATACACTCAGGGGTGAGATTCAAATTTTGTAACAGACAGTTCTGTGGGCATGGCCAGGTAGGCATGGCCATGTGACTAGGTGGGCATGGCCTTTTTTGGCAGCAACCCCCCCTTTTGGGGGCCTTCTGGGTCTCAGGGAAGCCTCCTGGGGTGGCATTTTTGACCCCAGAAGGCTTCCCCGGAGCTCAGGAAGGGAAAAAAATGAAGGGGGGGCAGGTGTGTGTGCTATGCCCTCCCCTCCATTTTTTCCCTTCCTGGGCCTCAGAGAAGACTGGGCAAAGCAATAAGTAAGCGAGGGAATCCTGGCACAGCTGATCACAGGAACAGCTGGTCGTTAGGAGGGGGAAAAAAGAAATACCTTAAGGAGTGACTGGGCAGGGAAGAATGCAGTCAGCGATGTTGGGCATGCATGCAATGTTGCACATGCATGATAAGGACTGACTGGGAGGGGAGGGGTGGGTGGGTGAAAAGGGGCGGGGCCAGCCAGGGGCACAATTTGCCAGTTCTCTGAACTGCGCAGAACCATAAGAACCAGTTCTATAAAACCGGTCCAACCAGTAGAATCCTACCCCTGTATACACTTAATGTCAGGGCCCAATCTGAAAGTTCTTTCTTTAGAATATATGGACAATCTCCATATTACCATTTAAGTGATCATATAACATAGTGCTAATGAATAAATTATATAAGGACCCTGATAAGAAAACTTTATAGTCTTTTCTTGCTTTCAAAAGCTCCTCATATAAATATCCTTTGACAAATACTTGAATGAACTCTACATTACTATATATCACCTTAAATTTTTAAGTATTTACTTCATTTGTACAGGCATTCTAACTGAGGATCAACAGATTTTATTCAAACTTTTTTCATCTTATCTATGGCAATTAACAATTTACTCTACTAAGGCCTGCCTCCTTCTGTTCTTTTCACCAGTTCTTCTTAAATGTGTTTAATAATATAGCTACTTTAGCATGCTATTGTATCCCATTGAAATACCAGTACTATTTTTCTACCTTATTTTTTCCCTCTTTGTCACAACATTAGATAGGATCATAAAACCATTGAGATGGAAGGAGCTGTTAAGGCCATGGAGTCAACCCCAGCTTAGCTCACAAATACAAATTAAAAATGTTATGATCAGTTAGCCTTCTAGCCTCAAATTTCCTAACCCAGCTAGGAAAATTGATTAGTGCCTTACAGGGCAAAAGTATAATTCAAGTGACTCTGACATATTTGAACACTGGGTCAAATCCAGATGGATTTGAGTATTCAGTGGGGTCAAGTATAATGTCTTGTATTTGGGCTGGAAAAAAAAAATCAAATTCACGAATGCCTGGGCAATCTTGGGCTGCATTAACAATAACCAATTAGCTCTCTTTTAGAAGCTTCTACTCACAGAATTAGAATAGAATTATAGAACATAAGGCTTGGAAGAAATCTTGCAGTTCATCTGGTCCAACTGTAAGACTCTACAAGTACAAATTCTAACAGATGGCCAACCATATTTTGTTTATACACCTTAGATGAAAGAGAGTCAGGCTTTTTCTAGGCAAAATTTGGTGTCTTCAAAGCCTCCCACCACTTCTATTTTGTGTCTTTATTAAAATATCTGCAATTTGTTTTTGGAAGACATCATCCAAAACTTATCCAGGCAAGAGAAGACAATAACAGACATCAGCTACATATGATTCCACTTATATTAACTCAGATGCTCCCTTCAACATTGCTAAATTTATTCATTTGGATTTCTAAGCAAAATTAGTTATTTTTAACATAGACTGCAACTTGTCCTTGTTCTCTATGTCCTATTCCTTCTGATCAAATTGTATCCTTCAAGGAGGAGACTGTGAGTTCAAGTCCTGCTTTAGTCAGTGACACTAGCGGGGTGACCTTGGGCCAGTCACTTTTTCCAGCCCAATCCACCTCACATCATTGTTGTGGGAAAAACAGGAGGACGAAGGTGTGCTGGATATGCTTACTGCTTTGCGTATAAAGGTGGGAAACAAACAAACAAACAAAGTGGTTTAATACCTCCCTTTAAAGTTTGCCTTCTGCAGTGCTTACCTCATCATCTGAGTTCCTTCATTCAGGATTTTTGCTTTTTATCTTTACAAGAATTCAGTTTAATGCATCCTAGAGCAAGCTTATTGTCAGATCTGCCCCAGTTTGATCCCTTAGGGAAATAAAACTCTCGACTCCATTTTGCTGAAGTGAAAAGGCATGCTGATTGCAATAAAGTCAAGAGATGCTGATTGCAGTAAAGTCAAGCAGAATCTAAAATACCTGCGCTCCAATACAGAATTAAACCTGATTTCTCCTCTCCCAATGGTCTGTCTTTGTGGAGCCAATCTAGCACTGCCAAGATGTTTTGGAAAACACTGAGATGTTTGGGTTGGTGAAGTTCCATTCTCAGGTCAAACATCCTTGAAGATGCCAGCACACCAGCACAAACCAGATTCCAAAACGCTCTGGTCTTCCTCAACTGTCAATTACACACACACAAATTTCCCAAAATAAAAATATACAGCTTTATTGCCCATTTGTTCCTACCTGTCTTCCACAATTGATTGCAGAAGGCTGGCAAGGTGCCAAGCCAAAGCTGCTGGATCTGACACTTATTGTCCTTTAGCAAATCCATTTCTATATGTTTCTTTGAGGTGTCATCCATCTTGGGCCAGCACTATAAATAATTCAGGCCATAATTTGAAAAAAAGCAGCTTTATCATAAATATTCAATAGGCAATCATTTACTTCAGATATTCTTTCTCTTTCACATCTTCACTGGATTGGAAGGATGGTTGAAAACATGACATGTGAGACCTCCCTGGGATTATCTCAGAAATGGACATCAAAATGTTCAGTTAATTATCAGTAAGTAACAGAATAGCAGAGTTGGAAGAAATCTTGGAGGTCTTCTAATCCAATTTCTCCTTAGTTCTTGATGCTTCTCTCTTGTATATTTTCCATCCATTCTTTTTGTCTGGCCTTCTGGTGCTTTGGAAAATAGGATGCCTTCCCTCTTCTTTATGGCAGCCTCTCAAATATTGGAACACCACTACTGTGTCACCCCTCAACCTTCTTTTCATTAGACATACCCAATTCCTGCAACCATTCTTCATATGTTTTAGCCTCCAGCCCTCTAATTATCTTTGCTTGCTGTTTTCTGCACTCTTTTTCTGCACTTTTTATAATATGGTGACCAAACTGGATGCAGTATTCTAAGTGTGGTCTTATAGATGAAACTTGAAAAATTAGAATATCGTGCAAAAGTTCATTTATTTCAGTAATGCAACTCAAAAGGTAAACCTAATATATGAGATAGACTAATTACATGCAAAGCAAGATAGTTCAAGCCATGATTTGTCATAATTGTGATGATTATGGCTTACACTTCATGAAAACCCCAAATCCACAATCTCAGAAAATTAAAATATTACATGCAATCAATAAAACAAGGATTGTACATAGAACAATATCAGACCTCTGAAAAGTATAAGCACGCATATGTACTCAGTACTTGGTTTGGGTCTCTTTTGCAGCAATTACTGCCTCAACATGGTGTGGCATGGAAACTATTAGCCTGTGGCACTGCTGAGGTGTTATGGAAGACCACGATGCTTCAATAGCGGCCTTCAGCTCTTCTGCATTGTTCAGTCTCATGTCTCTCATCTTTCTCTTGGCAATGCCCCATAGATTCCCTATGGGGTTCAGATCAGGCGAGTTTGCTGGCCAATCAAGCACAGTAATCCCACGGTCATTGAACCATTGATCCTGCTGGAAAATGATATCAGCATCCCAATAAAAGTTGTCTGCCGAAGGAAACATGAAGTGCTCCAAAATCTCCTGGTAGATGGCTGCGTTAACCCTGGACTTAATGAAGCACAGTGAACCAACACCAGCAGATGACATGGCTCCCCAAATCATTACAGACTGGAAACTTCACACTGGACTTCAAGCATCTTGCAGTGTGTGCCTCTCCATTCTTCCTCCAGACTCTGGGTCCTTGGTTTCCAAATGAGATGCAAAAGTTGCTTTCATCAGAAAAGAGGACTTTGGACCACTGAGCAACAGACCAGGTCTGTTTTTCTTTAGTCCAGGTAAGACGCTTCTGACATTGTTTGTTGTTCAGGAGTGGCTTGACAAGAGGAATACAACATTTGAAGCCCATGTTCAGGATCCGTCTGTGTGTGGTGGCTCTTGATGCAGTGACTCCAACCTCAGTCCACTCCTTGTGAAGGTCCCCAACACTTTTGAGTGACCTTTTCCTGACAATCCTCTCCAGGCTGGGGTCATCCCTGCTGCTTGTGCACCTTTTTCTTCCACACTTTCCCCTTCCACATAACTTTCTATTAATGTGCTTTGATACAGCACTTTGGGAACATCCAACTTCTTTTGCAATTACCTTTTGAGGCTTTCCCTCCTTATGGAGGGTGTCAATTATGGTTTTCTGCACAACTGTCAGGTCAGCAGTCTTTCCCATGATTGTGATTCCTACTGAACCAGACTGAGAGACCATGTAAAGGCTCAGGAACCCTTTGCAGGTGTTATGGCTTAATTAGCTGATTAGAGTGGGACACTTTGAGCCTAGAATATTGACTCTTTTCACAATATTCTAATTTTCTGAGATTGTGGATTTGGGGTTTTCATGAGTTGTAAGCCATCATCATCACAATTATGGCAAATCCCGACTTGAACTATCTTGCTTTGCATGTAATGAGTCTATCTCATATATTAGTTTCACCTTTTAAATTGCATTACTGAAATAAATGAACTTTTGCATGATATTCTATTTTTTTGAGTTTCACCTGTATAAAGCAGTACTAATACTTCCCATGATCTTGAGTCTAGGATTCTGTTGACTATTTTGGCTGCTGCCACACACTTCTGGATCATATTTAAACAATTGTCTACTAGAACGCCAAGATCCTTTTCACAATTACTACTTTTGAGCTTGGTTTCACCTAATCTTTACTTGTACATTTTATTTTTCTTGCTTAAGTGTAAAATCTTACTTTTCTCTTCATTTAATTTCATTTTGTAGATAGAGCCCAAGTTTGTCAACATCCTTCGGGATCTTGAGCCTATCTTCTGGAATGTTGGCTATTCCTGCCAGTTTAATGTATATCTGCAAATTTGATTAAATTCTATTCTATTCTATTCTATTCTATTCTATTCTATTCTATTCTATTCTATTCTATTCTATTCTATTCTACTCTACTCTACTCTACTCTACTCTACTCTATTCTATTCTATCACTCATGAAGATGTTGAAGAGTACTGGGCCTAAAACAGAACATTGGAGTATCCCACTACTTACTCCTCTTCATGTAAATGTAGTTCCATTAAGGAGTACACATTTAGTGTGGTTTGTCAGCTAGTTACAAATCCATCTGGTGGTGATGCTGTTTATCCCACTTTTTTTAGCTTACCAAGAAGCAGGTTGTGGTTTACTTTACTGAAATCCGAGTATATTATGTCCACAGCATTTTACTGATCCACTAATTAAGTCACTTTGTCAAAGAATGAAATTAGGCTTGTTCGGCATGATCTGCTTTCGACAAACCCACCATGTTGGCTTCTGGTTATAACTTTGCTTGCTTCTAGGTGCTTGCAGATCTGTTACTTGATTATCTTTTCCAGGATCTTTCCGGTTATTGTTGTCAGACAATATTGGTCCGATTGGTCTGTAATTTCCTGGATCTGTTCCCGCCCACTTCTTTGAAAATGGGAGCCACATCAGCTCTTTTCCAGTCTTTTGTAGTTCTCCAGTACTCCAGGATCTATGAAAGCTATGGTTCAATGGTTCCAAGATCAAATCTGCCAGCTCCTTCAGAACTCTGTGATATAATCCATCTAGTCCTGGTGATTTGAACTCATCTAGAGTGGACAGCTGTTCTCTTACTATTTTCTTATTTATTTTAATTTACATTCCTAGTCTGTCTTCTATGGTTAGGTATATTTTTGATAGATAATTTACTTACCTGACACATTATTTTTGGTAGATAGGTAAATAATCTGCATGACACAAGAAATCTGAATGACTGATTGAATTAGTTAACTTTCTCTGGGTTCCTTTGGTTGGAATCAATTAGATTGGTTTTGAAAATGTGCATGAGACACCAGCCCCACATTCTGGTTAAACGTATTGTGCAAATATAACCTTACAATAATACTCTTCTCCTAGTTGCTTTGTGTTTCTCTGGTGCACAGTTTCACACTAACTTAAAATTTGTTCTGAAATTGTCTTATGCATCCATATCTTATGCAGACATAATGTCTTATGTCACACTTATACATGAGAAGGAAACTGTTCTACATGCAGTAGTATAGTTTCCAATTAGTTTGTTCCTATAAAATGTCACATTGATCTTACTTTCCCGATTGACCAACTTTCTGCACAGAACTCAGTTATAACTTGTAAGCCCTGAAAGAGTCCTTCAGGACTGAAAGCCCAACAGCACTGAAACATCAATGCACTTTGGAAAAAAAATCTTGAGAATTTTTTTCCCTTCTAGTTTTTAAGTAAGGCTTTCATCTTCTACAAAGTCTTTTTCGGGCTATCATTGACATTCAGCTCCCAGCTCTAACAACAACAAAAAGATTGATTTATAAACCCTATTATCATTGTGTTCTGTCCCCCTGGTGCTTCCAGAGACTTTGTGCAGAAGAAAACTAAAGAGTAAATGTGGACAGGAAAAAGCATTTTGCCTAGTATAGAGAAAATTGATTACAAATTCCCTTTTCAACTAGGAAGAACATTTCTGCACAATTCAAATAGCCTCAGGGGTTTCTCTAGAGAAGCCCCAGCTGGAAGTCTGAATAGATGGTAGATAAGGGCAGTATACCACAGATCATAAATCCATCACTAATATAAAGGCTGCAGATAGGTTTCCATTTTAACAGCTTTGGCCAAATAAATAGTATGCTCTTCCCCATTTTTCTTTAAAACTGTTCTGTACTAAATATATTACCTTCTATGCTTATGTTCTTAAAAGTGAGGAACTATTAATGCTGCATACAATGCAATGTGATGGAGAACTTAGAGCAGGAACAATTTAGAAAATGAGAGTTTAGTTTAGTGGATCTATAAAGTCAGATATATTGTATAAGGTTAGGATTCATCAGCAGGGATTTCTGTGCTTGGTTTCATAAAGTATGTAGAGAAAACTCTATATTTTGAACAACTAATAATCTATTTAGTAATAGCAATAGCACTTAGACTTATATACCACTTCAAAGTTCTTTACTGTCCTCCAAGTGTAATGCTTTATTATTGTCATTTATGTTTCTTTGCAAATGCAGAAGTATTAATACATATTTTTGTTTCAAAAGTGGAAATTACTTACAATTGCTCCATTTTTATTTTTGATTTTATATTGAGCCTTAAGGAGTGAATAAATAAAAAATTTCAGTTAGAACCCAGTTATTCAGAGCATCATAGATATGTCAACTCTGAGCTTTGAATAGTCAACTTATTCTGAGAAAGAATAAGTCTCTTCTGGTATGGTTTGCTAAATTTTTATAGACAAGTGTTTTGTACTAAAACTACATATTATCATATAAACATAATTAAGCAGACAGGCAATATTAAGAAAGTTATTAACTATGTTCTATTTGTTTCGAAACTCTGGAATGTAACAAGTGTGGAACATATTTTATTTTCATAATTATAATAGGAGATTCTTTATTCCAAACAACTATTTCTCTATCTCAGCTATCCCTTATCCATTGATACAAATCCATGATTTACTGAGACTGAAATCTATGGGAAATACATTATAACTATAGATTGTGAAACTGTACCTCTGCTAAGCTATCAACTGATAATAGCAAAACCGAGTACCAAACCAAGAACCTCAGCAACAGTAATTAAGCAAAGAACCTGTTCAGTCAAACTTCCCCACACCTACAAATAGGCTGTCCTGACACCATCTGGGGAACATAGGTAAACCTATGGCACAGTTGTGTTTTTGTATGTCTAAAGAAGCCTCTTGGATGAGAAGCAAAATGTCTTCAAAGAAAAAAGAAAGAAAGTCCAGTTGCGTCTTGCAAAAGCACCTTTGGGAAAATCATGACCTGGATGACTGAGAATTTCTGTAGACATCTAACTTTTCTTGTAATTTAAATACAGTATTATATGCATAAAAATATAGTATTGTGTGCATAACTATAGAATGATACGAAGCAGGTCTTGGCTGGAGGAAGTTTACTAGTCATCTTTTTCAGGTACTTTAGAAATAATGAACTCTCTTTGAATGTGATTGTCAAGTCACTTGCTAACCAGAAAGTTAGCTGATACTTTGTTAAAGTATATGCTAAAATCAGGATATATGTTGTCTATAGCTTTATAGACTAATACTATTACTGTAGATAGGGCCACGTAGCTCATGGACAACAAAGGCCTTGTGACCACTTAACAATTAGATTTTGCACTTTCCACATTATCTTCAGGTGTAATTCACAAAGAATGTACTGTAGTAGCACATATGTCAGCCCAACAAGGTAAATGAGATTAAGAAATCAAGGTCAGGATTGCTTTTATTGTAATGGTTATACTAACAGAATTTTGCAAGTTTGAATGTGTTTGAATATGTTTCCCCCTCACTTTATCTTCATGTGAATTAGGAAGAGGCTTCTATGAGATATTTACTCAAACCAATTTTCTGGATTGGACTCAAGTCCCTCTTTATTTACTATTGCTTGCTAGTGACTCTTCCTCCTTTCTTTCAAGACTTTCCCCTATTCTGTTGACAATATGACAATCATCCAGACATGAGCGTTATTAGAATTCACTTAGGCGTGGTTATTCCAGTTCCAGTAGAATAATAGCTGATGCACCAGCTGGAACTTACCCACAGATGTTTCTTCCAAACTGTTCTTTTAATAATAGACTGAAATCAAAGGGAGACCTCTGCTAACTTAAATAACCAGCTGTGCATGGAATCATAATTTTATTCAGTTTCACTCTATTGCCTTTCATAATTTCCTTCAAAGAACTGCCAACTACCTGCCCAGCCCCTCTTGATAAAGATGGAAAAAAGGAAATACTCTCATTCAATTCCAAATTTCTTGACAACTGCTCCAAGAGCTCAATTCAGATATTGAAAAATAAGGGAGAAAGATCTGAGCCCTTTTAGACTGTGCCATGCGATTGAACAGAAAGCTCTCAAAATCACTCTCTGGTGGTGATCCTACAGGTTGTAATGGAACAACAAAAACACACCTGAATCATCAAATTGTTGCAGTAATATTACATCATGACCAATAATGTCAAAGTTCTTGGAAAGTTCCAGCAGAATCACAATGTAGAACTCACCTTGTCTCATAGTAAAGTTCAACCATCAGCGCAACCAAGATGTCTTTAATACTCAAGCCAAACTGAAACACATTTACACATTAACAGAGTTGGAAGGAACCTTGTACGTCATCTTATCCAACCCCCGCACCACCCAAGCAGGAGATCCTACACCATTTCTAACAAATGGCAGTCCAATCTCTGCTTGAAAGCCTTCAGTGATGAAACTTCCACAACTTCCAAAGGCAATTTGTTCCATTGGTTGATTGTTCTCACTTTCAGAAAATTTCTCCTTATTTCTAAGTTGACTCTCTCCGTAATTAGTTTCCATCCATTATTCCTTGTTTGGCCTTCAGGTGCCTTGAAAATAGCTTGACCTCCTCCTCTCTCTGTGGCAGCTCCTCAGATAACGGAACACTGCTATTATGCCTCCCTGGTCCTTTTCTTCACTAGACTAGCTATGCCCACTTCCTGAAACCGTTTTTCATATGTTTTAGTCTTTAGTCCCCTAATCATCCTGTTTGATCTTCTCTGTACTTTTTCTAGAGTATTAACATCTTTTTTATAGTGTGGTGACCAAAACTGGATGCAGTATTCCAAGCATGCTCTTATCAAAGTTTTATAGAATGGTATTAGTATCTCACTTGATCTTGATTGTATCCCTCTGTTAATGCAGCTTAGCCAATTGCATTGGCTTTTTTGGCTGCCACTGCACACTGCTAGCTCATATTTAGCTGGTTGTCTACTAAGACTCCAAGATACCTCTCAAAGTTACTACTATTAAGTCTGGTTTCACCAAGTCTATATGTGTACTTGTAGCTTTTCTTGCCTACGTGTTAAGACTTTACTTTTCTCTACATTGAATTTAATTTTGTTAGATAGGGCTCAGTGTTCATATCTGTCAAGATCCATCTGGATCTTGAGCCTATCATCTAGGGTGTTGGGTATTCCTACCAGGTTAGTATCATTTGCAAATTTGTTAAGTTCTCCATCTCTTCCCTCATCTAAGTCGTTTATGAAGATATTGAAGAATACTGGGCCTAAGACAGAACCTTGTGGTATCCCACTGCTTACTTTCCTCCATTAAGGACTACTCGTTGAGTATGGTTTGTCAGCCAGTTACGAATCCATCTGGTGGAGATGCTAGCTATCTCACTTTTAGCTAGCTTACCAAGAAGTAGGTTGTGGTATACTTTGTTGAATGCCTGCTGTCTAAGTAATATTATGCCCACAGTATTTTGCTGGTCTACTAATTTAGTCATTATGTTGAAGAATGAAATAAGTTTGGTTTGACATGATCTGTTTTTAACAAACCCACGCTGACTTCTAGTTATGACTTTACTCGTTTCTAGATGTTGGCGATCTGTTTTTTTTATTGTTATCTTTTCCAGTATCTTCCTGGGTATTGATGTTAGGCCATTTTAGATTTAGATAATTAGCTTTTTTCAAATTGGATGTCACCATTCACTATTTACCTTGCAAAGATGTTAAAGACTAACAGAAATGAGCATTTCAAGACATCACAAAAATATATGATCTAGCCCAGGGGTCTCCAACCTTGGCAACTTTAAGCCTGAAGGACTTCATGGGAGTTGAAGTCCTCCAGGCTTAAAGTTGCCAAGGTTGGAGACCCCTGGACTAGCTTACCATAAATTACAACAATTCAAACTAAATGTTTGGAAATAATATATCCTATAAAATTATGATCCATGTAACACTCAGTAGAACCCAAATACATCTCTGTAATCACACAATTTCTGTCCAGAACCTGATTTGTTATAGAAACAGATTTAATTTTTGCCCATTAAGCAACCATTGAACTTGTCCAGTTTACATGAATTAGTAATACATCCCAAAGCCTACTTACCGTTCTGGCATCCCACAGAGATAAAGTCTTGTCTGCAGAGCTGGTGAGAATAATATTGGAGAAAGGAAAGAACTCGATGCTGTTTACTGAATCCTTGTGGCCACGCAAGGTATACCTGCATCGTTCACTGTAAAGTAATGCATTTAAATATCTTGAGCAATTGTGAAATGAATTAACAAAATCAAAGGACAATGTGAGTTGGCATCAACAAAGCTCAAATGGACAATAAATTTCTCCCCAATATTTATATTCAATTATTTATTAAATGTTAGAAACATCATGGTTAAAAGTTCTTGAAAGACATTACATATTAATAATGTAGCAGCTAATACAGAAGTGGGATTCAGCTGGTTCGGACTGGTTCAGGCAAACTGGTTAAGATTTTGCACAGTTCAGAGAATCGGCTAATTGCACCATTGGCTGCCCCCCCCCCGACCCTCCCAGTCACCCCTTAACTTGCCTCGCCTGCCTTGGCATCATAGCAGCTGCTGCTCTCTGGCACCCTTGCTCGCTAGTTCACTTGCCTTGGCCATATGGTCCCTGCGGCCCAGCCCACTTGCCTGCCTTTGCCCGGCCTCTTTGCCAGCCTGAACCGAGGCAGAAGCCACTGCCTCTTTGCTGGCCTGAACCAAGGTGGCAACCATTGCCTCTTTGCCATTGGAAAGTGTCTCTAGCCGCCACCTCTTTGCCAGCACAAGGGGTCTCCAGCCACCATCTCTTTGCCAGTACAAGCAGCCTCCAGCAGTGAGACTTTGCTGGTGTAAGCAGCTGCCAGCCTCCATTTCTTTGCTGGCCTGAACCAAGGCAGCAGCTGCTGCTTCTTAGCTAGTGTGTGGAGCCTCCAGCCACTATCTCTTTGCTGGCCTGAACTTAGGCGCTGGAAAAGAGCAGTGGCTGGAGGCCCCTCGCGCTGGAAAAGAGGTAGCGGAAGCAGGCCAGTGTCTCAGGGTGGAGTTGTGCCCAGCTGCACCAACGAAGGCCGGAAGTAGCCGCCCACCGTTTCCTGCTGCAAAAATATTTTTTAAACCCCTGTCAGGCAGTGAGACTCAGCAAGAGATGAGGTGTCAGAGAATCACTGTTGCTGTTGCTGCACAAAGCTAAGTCCAATGCTCCAGCCACTGCTACTTTGGTCTGCCTGCGCCGCCCCACCTTGCCATGAGTGACATCAAATTGGTCATGCCCACTCAGTCACATGCCCTCCTCCCAGCCATGCCCACCCAGTCATTAGAACCGGTTGTTAAATTAGATGGATCCTACCACTGAGCTAATATATATGATAAATTGATATAAACTATGTTCTTAAAAAGAACAAATGTAAAATAAGAAAATTCAAAGCAAATTAGCATGGCATGGAAACAAACCAAGAGAAAGGTGAATAAGCAGACAAAAACTAAAACAAAGACAAAAAGGAAATACAGGAAAAAACAATGAAGGTACTATATTCAAAGTTCTGCTGCCATTCTACACTTTTAAATTAGGAATCATATTATTTGATTTTTTTCTCTTCTTGAGTAGACAGCAAGCATTTAAAGGCTTAGTTTAATTAATTTTGCTACATCCTTCCAGGAATGCACAATTGCAATCCAAGATATCTAACTAATAAGGAAATGCTTAATGCACTAAAGTTCCGTCCATATCAGTGGTCACCAACCAGTGGGCTGGAGACCACTGGTGGTCTCGAGAAAATGTTGGTGGTCCGCAGAGAAATGCCCCCCCAAACACTCCCCCAAAGCAATTAATCCAGGCTGCAGAGGAATGCAAGTCTGCACCGCCCACATGGCCCGACCATCCACTGGCCTCACCCTTCGACTGAGCGTAAATCTTACCTTGAGTAGAGCCATGCAAGCTGGAACTGGAAGGTAAGACCAATGGTGGGGTAGGGAAATCTGCCCCGGAGTGTCTTGCTGACGTTGGTGGTAAAGTCAGTCTCATATTCCAGAGCTGCAATAGTCACCAGATTGATCCTTTGGTCATCCCAGAGCAGCTCCTCCAGTCCATGGCAGGCCAGTGCACCAGGGTGGAGAAGCAGCTACTTTGGGATGACCAAAGGGCCAGTCCTGTGACTACTGCAGTCTAGAATATAGGACTGACATATTACACCTCCAATACAGAAAGATAGCCAATCATTTCTGAACATTATTGCAGGGATTCAATTCTCCCCAAGTATTTTTAATTTATTTTTAAAATCATACAATATATAGCTAAGAATCCTGAAACCTGAAACCTATTCTGAAAACAATCCTGAAATCTTTAAAAATGGAAATGAAGGGCTTTGTTTCCTTTTATATCCACTATGCCACACTCTGCCACTGCCATCTCTGGAACAAATAAAAATTTCTGCCCTAATTATTGGACTGAGGTTTATGGTTGGATTCTATTATTAGGGGTCAGCAAACTCTTTAAAGGGATAGAGCATGGCCCTCCTCGGTTTCTGCAAGCACAATTGGCAGGTTTGCAGGCCAAAGAATATGGCAGTAATTGGGTGGCACTAGTCTGCCACCAAGAAGGCAACTTTTGCCCAGGACACTCAACTCCTACTCTCATCCTAGGAACTTGGCTGAGGCTCAGGCCTGGTGATCTTCTCCTGCACACCTATCTTTTGCTCTAATAAACAATCTATCTTAATTACAACAGGTACTTCCTGTTTTTTCTTGATATACTTTAATGTGTAATGTTATATAATGTTAAAATAAATATTGAAAGGACTCGATAAACAGCCAAAAATGCCAAACCCAGTCTGAACATATGGCTGACTGCAAATAACAACAACAATAATAATCTCCCAGTGAGGCACTACCTTGAAGTGGTTGTGGGGCTTGTGTGCTCTGAGGAAGATGAGAGCCATGCCAGAGGTTCAACCATACTAGACAGGTCTCATCAGAGAAGTCAGATTCAGAGTGTCACTCCCATGAAAAATATGGTGAGATATAAATTTCAGAAAGCCATATTGGCTCAGATGTCAACCAAGGTCCACACTAGATGTTGGAGTTCCTGGATATCTGGTAAAAAAATGGGCTACATGTCTCAACTGAGCAACCAGGGCCAGCAGCTACAGAATTACTGGAAGAAAAGGTCTTTAGCAGATTGAAATCAAAGAAATAATGATCTGCTAATACAAAGCAAGAAGAGGATATTTGAAATGAATGCACCAGTTCTGGAAAGAACAACATCAGAATCAGAAATAAAAGAACAGAGGTTAGCAGATCAACATCAATTTATAATACAAAATAAAGTATTCACAGATGCAGAATTAGAACAACTGCAAAGGTTCATCCAGGGCAAAAAAAAATCAAAAACTTGTCAGAAGTAACTCAGAATAGAGAAGCAAATCAGGAGGAGTTGGTAGTAGAGGAGTCCAGCAGAGATATACAATTGTTTTCATTTGGAAACCAGGAACCCACTCCTCTGCCTCATGAAGAACAAAGTTCTAACTAAAGAAGTAAAAGAATTGAAAGAAAAAAATAACTGAGCATTTAGAACAGCACAAAAACACCAGAATAAGGCTGTTTCAGTGGTGGTATTCAGCCGGTTCGCACCGAATCGGGCGAACCAGTAGCAAGAATTTGGCATGGGTCACCGAACCGGTAGTACGTTCTGGCTGGCCGCTCTCCCACCCAATGCTCGCTCACCCCGCCCGCCTGGCTGACATCGCCTAAGGTATTTCTTTCTTTTTTTCCCTCCCGATAATCAGCTGTAGATAAGATCAGCTGTGCCAGGATTTCCCTTGCTGAGGCCCAGGAAGGCAAAAAATGGAGTGAGGAGCTCAGCCCCCCCCCTCCATTTTTTGCCTTCCAGAGCCCCAGAGGAGCCTTAGGGGAGCAAAAACGTCCCCCCAGAGGCTTCTCTGAGGCTAGGAAGCTCCCAAAGTGGAGCTTGGAGGGGTGCTGTGTGCCTCTCCCATGCTCTGTTCCTTTTCTTCCTGAGACCCAGAGGAGCCTTAGGGGAGCAAAAACACCCCCCTCCGAGGCTCCTCTGTGGCTAAGAAGCTCCCCAAAATGGGTGGGGGCTGCAAAAAAAAGCCACGCCCACCCAGTCACATGGTCACACCCACCAAGCCATGCCCATCAGAACCGGTAGTAAAAGATTTTGAATCCCACCACTGCTCCCAATCATATGAACCAGGGGATACACAGGAGCTACTGATTTCATCAAAATGATAAGAGTCGTGTCACACTGTTGTCATGATGGAAGCTCCTCTGCATTCAAATAGAGGACCAATGTGTTTTACAAATGATATGCCTTATTTTACCAGCAAGGCAAGTAATTTCAATCAGTACTCTTTAATTCAATTAACGTTTCTATAATTTTTGTTCTGCTTCTTTTGTGTGTTGGTGGGTGAGTGTAGTCTCTGCATGTATACATCCACATGTAGAAGTGTGTCACATCCATACATCTGCTGAGATAAAAAAAATATTCAGGAATACCTGTAGCTACAGTTTCAATTGACAGTTCTAGCTGATGTAGTAGAGCAAGTGGGCTATGTGCAAGGCTTATACATATGTGTTCTGTCTCACCGGTGACCACGAGGTGAGAGTCCAAATTTCCAAAGGAATATAAATAAACAGACAGGACGAGGAATGACAGAGTTAAATTCCTTTGGCTGGAGAAGTCCTTGGCAGTCTTCCAAAAGCTGCCTGCCAAGTCCGATAACAAAACAAGACCATAAATCAAAGGCAAACACCGCACAGAGAATTTGTCAAAGCTTCTATCCCAAATAAACAAGTTGTCCCGAATGAGGATTCAGAGCTAACACGCCCCCTTTTTCTTCCCGAGGGGCGTGTCAGTTTCTCATCTCAGTCCCCGATTTGACATTTCCTTTTACGTTGCATTTCACGTCTATGTCTACGTCTTTGCCTTGCATCAAACCAACATTCCTCAGTTTGATCCTCAGCCAGAGGCTCCGCTACGCTCTCCTGATTATCTGCCGACACCTGAGGCACAACTAGGGAGGAAGGTCCTGGGGAGGAAGATGATTCCGAATCCTCCAGCAAAGCAGGCTCAAACCTCAGAGGCAAATCCTCCTCTTCCTCCTGGCTCAAGTCTGTGTCCTCCAGCAAAGCAGGCTCAAACCTCGAGGCCAAATCCCTCTCTTCCTCATTGCTTAAGTCTGTATCTTCTAACAAGGCAGGCTCAGACCTCCGAGTCACAACACATATGTTTGACTATAGTTCATAGTTCATAGGTAATCTGCTTAAATGTGGCAGACTTTCAACAGGGAAATACCTTGTGGGGGCACATTGCTTTTTGATAAAATCAATCTTGCTAACTGTGGCTATCCTGCTATTGATAAATGAGTGAAGCCAAATGGCAAGCTATTCATCTTGTTGAAATGGGACATTGTCATGTTTTGTGGCAAAGTTCTGAACAGGAAATTTGTTTGAATATCCAACTAAACAAAGTGCCTCTTTGGAAATGGACATAGCCTTAGTATTAAAAAAAGAAAGAAAGGAAGCCCACTTTTGGATTCTAATATGGGAAGGGTAAGTTACTTTACAATAAAGTACAGGAGGTGTGCATTCAAAGGGGGTATCTAAAACAGGTAGTTGTCTGGATATGGGCAAGATACTTTGCAAGTGACAATCCTAGGAACTAGGAACCAGGAAACGTTGCAGAGGAGAAGGATAAGAGCCCCTATTCATGGTACATACTGTAGACTCCCAAACTTCTAATTGCAAAACATAGGGTCACATTATACCTGAACGCACTGTACCCATGAGGGTGGGATTTAGATACGTTTCTCTAATTCCACTAATGTTCAAAAACATTATTGAAGCAATAAAGCTTTTAAAAAGTAAATATCCTGGAATATAAAACAATGTCTCTCAAAAAAAGATTAGACTGAAATTACAATATTTGCCTCTATTACTATAGTCTCAACAGATTTTTTTTTAAAAAATAACATTTTAGGGGGGAAACCACATTCTTTCTTTTAGATAAATGCATTCAGTTACATAAAATTAGTTAAACAAAGTCCCATCTTATATCACCTCTTGGAATATTTCATCAAAAGTATGAATAAACAAAACAATCTTAAATTCTTTGTCCTGTATTCCAGGTCAAAGTACACAACTTACTTAATTACTTATTATTAACCATGTGTTATTAATACTATTATTCATCATTAATTTACAGTCAGAGATCAAACCAATTACATTCTATGAAAATTAAGAAGCCTTCCTTCTGATCATAGGAAAAGTATGCAAGGGATCAATCTGCTTAAAAAATGAAACATGTTTTTAAGAGTCAGTCATATAAGTTATTTCGGGGCAAATAAAGAAGCAGGATAGATCACTACAATTATTCTTAGCTTCACCATCTAGGGCTGTAAACCATCATTATAAGCCAACCTAAAGTTTCATATCTGCACAACCAAATGAGTGCCATTATTTACATATGGTAGTTCAAACTAAAACAACAAAAAACATGGAAAATTATGGTATTTTAAAGTATATTACTAAAGTGAAACACAAGGTGTAAAAGGACATGAGATACTTACAAAAGGCTCTATTTCTCAAATATATCAAAAGCAATTTACACTAGAGAAAATCAGGAGGAATTAAGGTACCTTACACAGTATTGTTCTGCATAGAATACTGAGTTCATTAAATGGGCAGTAATCTTTCATGACAATCAAAATGCCCTTTGCAAAGTAATGGTTTTTATAAAGCAATATGATACAATAAATTGTGGATGGGTGATGTACAGCAACCTACACTCTTGAGTTCTAATTCCTTTCACAATCAAGTAGTTCTGACTTCTCTCAAACTAATCTCTGCCTGCTATGTAATTGGGGAATCAAGGCCAGACAGGGGTATTGGATAAAGAGTCTGAATTCTGATCCATTCTTGCTCTGTTCTGCATTTACTTCAGAAGTGATTTGCCACTGCCTATAAATGATTGGCCTAAGATCAGCCAGCTGAATTTATGCCTAAGGCAGGACTAGAAGCAGAGGTGGTATTCAGCAGGTTCTGACCAGTTCTGGAGAATCGGTGGCAGAAATTATGAGTAGTTCGGAAAACCGGCAAATACTACCTCTGACTGGAGATTTTACAGTATCCTTCCCCTGCCACGCCCACCAAGCCACAGAACCAGTAGTAAAAAAATTTGAATCCCACCACTGACTAGAAGTCATGTTTTTCTGATTTCTAACCTAATGCCTTAACCATTACAGTAAAGCTGTTCTCTACATTATTGTTTATTTTGTCTAAAAATACCTTTTCTCCCCATTTAAATTTACACATATAAAAAAATAAACAGATTATAAACAGCCACGTACCTGTTCAGGTCCCAGACTTTACTTGTTTCATCCATAGAGGCAGATGCAACAAAATCACCACATGAATGCCAAGAACAATCCAACACTGCATAGCTATGACCTTCTAGTTTCAGAATGCACCCACCCTTCGTGAAGTCCCATAAACGAACTGTTTTGTCTCCACTTGAAGTAACAAGTTTGGATCCACTGTAATTAAAAAACATAAATCTGATTTAGAACTTTAAGAAAGTTCTTACACAGCTGCTTAATTAAATTTCCCAAGTCAATATGATGAAAATCTCCATTTTTCATACTACTACTACTACTACTACTACTACTACTACTATTACTACTATTATTTTCAAATGCTCGAAGAAATGTAATACTTTATATTTCTACTATAAAGTAGAAATATAAAGTATTATATTTCTGTAATGGAGTATACTGTTGATTGGAAGCTGTGGGAAAGGTTGCCTAATCTTGTTTAAGTACTACATTAAAGACAAAGCAGAGTAAGGGGCAAACGGAAGAGGATGGAAGAGGAATTCAGCTTACATATCCCAGTAATAAATAGAAGACTGTTTCCATTTTTAAAAGATAGGCTTTCAAGAAGGAGAGTTTTTTTTCTACTGAAAATGTGTAATAGTTTAAACCAAGCACATATACGCATAACTTTTAATGTTTAAAAATTATTTCCATTATAGTATTACATTCTTAAAACATCAGCACTTTTCTGAAAATTATTTGTTTAACAAATTGGAAAAATAAAGAAAAAATGAAAATCTGCATGAATTACTATTGTTACATAAGATAATTCATATAGGAGTTTAATAAAAATCTGATTTAAAAAGAAGTTTAATCAAATGTCTGATTTAAAAAGAATGCATTTATTCTCTTTACATGCCACCTGACTCCAGGTAGTTTACAATATATATAAAATGCCAATAAAATAATAAATAAATAATAAAAATAATAAAATCCATTCATAGAACAAATAATAAGTAAACATTAAAAACAACAAATAAGTCCATTGTTGACTTAAATGTAATTAAGCATTCTAATGACAATTCAATCAATCAATCAATCAATCAATATGCTCTCTGAAAGAGGACTGTTTTAATCATCATCTGAAACATTGCCACATAGGGGCATACCTAAATGTTGGTCAGGATGGAAGAGAAATTGTTCAGATATTTAGGTCTCAATCGCCCTGCTTTCTTTTATGATCTTCCTATGATATCATGTAAGTAAGCATTGAGAAAATAATTCTGACCTTTTAAATTGGTCCTCAAGGCTTACTGGCAATCAGTGCAATTCCCACATAACAGAGGCTATTTTGATAAACAAGTTAATACCAGTCACCAAGTGGGTCAACATGCTCTGCCTCAAACGATATACAAGAACTCACTTGTTCCTGCAACTACTTCAAACTACTCCTGTATCACCATACTCTACAGCTCTATCTCTTAGGTAACTATTTTCCCTTTATTCCATTTATTAACTATTATTCTTAAAGTGTTACTCTCAAGGCATTATAAGAATTATGTGCGTGTTCTTAAAAATGACGGAAATGGACAAATATCATAAATAGATATGTAGTGTTATCGATAGATATGAAATCCAATGTGATACAATGGTTAAAAGTACCGGACAGGAAGTAGAGAGAGATCAGGTTTTGGTCTTCTCATAGGCAAAAATGACAGCTGGATGAGATTGGGCCAATTATTCTTTCTCAGACCTAATCTAGGTATGTAGTTCATCCTTTCATCCTATTGGACAGAATGGTAGAGTACAGTCCACGATCTTCAATAAAGAGTCCTTTATCTTGTAGGGGATTGATTTGGATGGATGATTATATTAAAAGAGAAAGACAAGAGATCCAAGAAGAACCCACCATGGTTGCATAAAGATTTCTCCGATAAATTAAAAGAAAAAAAAAGGATTAGTATAAAAATGGAAAGAGGGACACATAACTAAAGCAGAATCCCAGTACATAGCCTGAATCTGCAATGATGAAATCAGGAAAGCTAAGGCTCAAAATGAACTAAGAGCTGCAACAAATGTTAACAATAATTTTTAAGTATGAGAACCAGCAGTATGCTGCAGCTGCCAAAAATGTCAATACCATCCTTGGTTGCATCAAGAGAGAAATAGTATCAAGATCATGTGAAGTTTTGGTTGTTGTTTTAACCATTTATAGAAGATAGAACATAGAATAATAGAGTTGGAAGGGATCTTAGTGGTCTTCTAGCCCAACCCCCTGCTTGAGCAGGAGATCCTATATCATTTCAGACAAATGGTTTTCCAGTCTCTTTTTGAAAGCCTTCAGTGATGGAGCACCCACAACTTCTGAAGGCAAGTTATTCCATTGGTTAATTGCTCTCACCATTAGGAAATTTCTCCTTAGTTCTAGGTTGCTTCTCTCCTTGATTAATTTCCAACCATTGTTTCTTGTGTTGCCTTTTGGTGCTTTGGAAAATAGTTTGACCCGCTTAAATATTGGAACAGTACTATCATGTTGTCCCTAGTCCTTCTTTTCATTACTAGACATACCCAAATTCTGCAACCGTTCTTTATACTTCATCATTTTTGTTGCTGATTCTATCTCTCTATTGATGCAGCCCAGTATTGCATTAGATTTTTTGGCTGCTGCCTCACATTGTTGACTCATATTTAAGTGATTGTCCACTAGCACTCCAAGTTCCCTCTCGCAGTTATTGACAGTTACTGGCATAAAGGAATAGAACCAAAATGATATGAACTTCTAGTACCCCTTTACAAAGCCTTAATAAGATCAACCTTGCAATACTACATCGAATTCTGGTCACTACAATATAAAAAAAGATGTTGAAGCTTTGGAAAGATTGCAGAGAAGAGCGACAAAAATGATTAGATGAGTGGAGGCTAAAATATACAATGAACGGTTGCTATTTTTAGAAGCCTTTCAATATTGGAACAGTGCTATCTAGACCTTCTTTACATTATACTAGACATACCCAATTCTTGTAATCTTTCTTCGTATTTTTGTCCAATATCCTACACATGTCCACGACATATGATAATATGACCCAGGTGTCTGGTGGCATTTCCAACATTTGGCTGATTTATCTTTAAACATCCTTGCCAACCTCGCCGGGCTAAATGCCATCTATAAAACACTTTATACAAGTTTTCTTTATATGCAGTTGACATTGTTAACTTATAATTTCTATCCCATAATTTCTGCCATTTATCTAGTTCTATTGTATAGCCAAAGTTTTTTGCCCATGCTTTCATTTTCTCCTTCACTTGTTCCTCTTTTAATTTAATACCCAACAAATAAATATACAAACAAATATATTTTTATCAATCTTCTTCTGTCCTGTTAGTATCTTATTCAATTCTGTCAGTTCTCTATAGAAACCATATAATTTAGCATCTTTTTCATATCTAGATTGTATTTGCATGTGTGAATACCAAACCACATCGATCCCTTGCTCACCCAATTCTTATTTAGTTTTAAGCTCACCCTTTTCATTCAAAATATCTTTATATCTAATGATATTTCCCATATTGAAAATGTTTGGAATAATAAGTGCTCTTCCATTGTCAAAAGCCAAACTGGTATTTTCAAATAGTGCTGTTCTCTGATTTTCTCCCATACTAACAATAAAGCATTTCTTATACGTCTTTGAAACTAACCATGTATCTTGTTTTTTCCATACCATGGGAAGGCATGCCAACCCAATTGCAAATCATGTCCCTTCAGAGTCAATAATCTTGTATTCCTCAGTGCAATCAATTCTTTCATCCATGTTAACACCGTGGCCTGGTAGTATAATTCCCAGTTTGGCAGTCTAAAACCTCCACTTGTTCTTGTATCCTGTAATATTTTTAAATTAATTCCTGCTTTTTTCCTTTGCCATATATATTTTAATATTATTTTGTTAAGATCCTCAAAATATATTTTCCAGCTTTATTGGGACTGTTTGCAACAAATACAATAATCTCTGTAATATATTCATTTTAATTGTAGCTATCCTTCCCATTAGCGATAGTTGCAGACCTTTCCATTTTTCCAAATCCACCTTAATTTTTTGTATCAATTTATAATAATTATCTTCTTTAATTGTTACACATTTAGCTGTCAATTGGATCCCTATGTATTTTACCTTCTTGGTAATCTGAATATCTAATCTCTTCATTAACTCTTTTTTCTGCTTATCTGTGATATTCTTTACTAAAATTTTGGTTTTTTTCTCTGTTTATTTTCAATCCTGCCACAATTGAGATCAAGTGAGGTCCTAATACTACTCTATAAAGCCTTAGTAAGACCACACCTAGAGTACTGCATCCAGTTTTGGTCACCACATTATAAAAAAGATGTTGAGACTCTAGAAAAAGTACAGAGAAGAGCAACCAGGATGATTTGGGGACTGGAGACTAAAACATATGAAGAACGGTTACAGGAACTGGGCATGGCTAGTTTAGTGAAGAGAAGGACTAGGGGAGACATGATAGCAGTGTTTCAATATTTGAGGGGCAGCCACAGAGAGGAATAGGTCAAGCTATTTTCCAAGGCACCTGTAGGCCAGACAAGGAATAACGGATGGAAACTGAACAAGGAGAGATTTAACCTGGAAATAAGGAGAAACTTGACAATCAACCAATGGAAAAGCTTGCCCTTGGAAGTTGTGGGATCGTCATCACTTAATCTGTTATCTCCATGAACTTCTATTTGAATAAAATGAATATTATTCTTTCTTGGGATAAGTCTCTCTCCAAACATCTTGAATATTTAGTTCTTCCACCATTTTAAAGAGGGCTTTTGGAAGTATTTTCCTAGCATTCTTATTTGTTTTTCTAGTTTTATAATCCAGTTTTGAGTCTACAACTGCATTAAAGTCTCCTATAATACATATACTTTGGTACTTCAATTCTATTATTTTCGTATGCAACCTGGTTGGTATCCACACTGGTATCCACACTAAGTCCACAATTGCATTAAAGCCTACTAGAGAGTTTTAGGACCATAGCCCTGTGGAAAGTTGAAAAACTTTCTAGAAGTACACAAATGACTTCCACAACATGATGCCAACAACATGCTAAGTTGGAGAACTATACTTTTTTTAAGTTAAAGGAAAAAGTAGAGAAATTTCCATTTCAGGCAATTCAGGCATTGAAAACATTAATGGAAAGTAGCTGGCCTATAATGAGGAATAGAAAATCTGAAGCCCAGGAAAATAAAATGCTAAGAGGACAACCAGGAAAGTAGATTTTCCCCTCTCAGGAGGTCTTTATAAAAGGGGGAAACAGTCTTAATTTTATATTTATCACAGTGCATTTATGTTTTCCTCCTTGAAGGCTAGATAATAGGAAAGTTCCAGCTGATAGCAACCAGACAGACGTTTAGTGAATTTGGACAGCAAGCTAGGATCAGAGAGATTTGCTGCAGTACAGAGAATATTTTATTTATGGACTGAAATCTAAATTGTGTAAATTTGTTCTGGTGTCTGTGCTTATTTAAGAATCTAGAGAAAATACCAATGACAAAAATAAAATTGACATTAAAATAAAATGGACATCCACATGTATCTAAAAACTAAAAGATTAAATTAGATGAGACCTGGAAATCTGATATAGAAGCATGTGGACTAAAATTTACAATGTACTGAAAGTAATCACTTTTAACAGGTTAAGACCCAAAAGAATCAATGCTGGTTTCCAGCACTATTTTTACTTACCTTGGATGAAAGCAGCATCCAGAAAGCCAATCTGTGTGACCTTCACCCTTCAGGATAATGTTCCCATTAGGAAAGGCCCACATTTTCCATAAGCGATCATCACTTCCAGTGACAACAATATCTTTTCTTGGATGCAAAGCCAAGCTGTAAGGAGTAAAGAGAGAAAGTGAAGATTAAAACTGAACAAAAAGGAGCATATTGATTTGGGTGTAGTTTGGAATTCAGGGTCATGTTTCTTTCTGGTAAATACAATAGTTTGCTCCAAAGGTTGCTAATTTGAGAAAGTGAAGATGGGGTTGGGCTTTTTACATCTAAAGATCTTCTGTGTTGATCTTATTTCTAGCTTTGTTCCCATATTATGATATGTCATGCTAGAAAAAGCCTTTTTGAGAGCAGAAGTTAACTCAGCAAAGAATCGGAAACAGAACCTAAGTAATGTTAGTTTCTGAGCTCTTTCACTCCAGTTTTTTAACTATTATCATTTTTTATTCAGAGAACAAAAACTAATACCAGTTCCTTTTTTTTCTTGGTCCTACTGTTTATTGGAATCTGTTTTTGGCAGATATATGCACAGACATACATTATAAAAGTAGCCCTTTTATAAAATTAATATTTTCTTTTCACGCACTGTTACACATAGAAATATACATGTAACTTCCCTGTAACAAAAATAGCAAAAGGGGAAAATTATCACAATTTTGTCAGAACAGTAAACAGAAAACTGTTGCTCTTAATGTAATAACATATGTGCTTCAGGAGATAACATGAAATGATCAATAAAGGCATTTGGATTACTATACAACATGCAGGAAACACACTACAATTAATTGGAAAACTAATTCTGCACCAAGTGAGAAATCAAGTAGATTCCTAAGCAAGCTAGTTGACAACTTTGTTATCCAAAAGATAGAGGAGGGAACTAGAGGGATACCCATACTAGACTTAATTCTTACAAACAGAGAAGAAGTGATAGAGGGAGTTGAACCTGCAGGAACCTTGGGTGAGAGTGAGCATGTCATACTAGAATTCAACATAACACAAACACAAGCAATAGAACATAATGACACCAGAGTCTTAGATTTTAAAAGAGCTGATTTTAATAAACTCAGAGAGAACTTGGGAAAGATTGCTTGGATTAAAATCCTAAAGATGAAAATGACTCAAGAAGCTTGGGAAACTCTGAAAAGTACAATCATAAAAGCCCAGATCAGCACAATACCACTGAAAAAGAAAAACAAGAAATCCAATATGGAACCAGCATGACTGGACAAAGATCTCTCTGACAAATTGAAAGACAAAAAGGACAAGTACAAAAAATGGAAAGAGGGACACAAAACTAAGGCAGAATATCAGCAGACAGCCAGAATCTGCAAAGACGAAGTCAGAAAAGCAAAGGCTCAGAACGAACAAAGACTTACAACAAAAGTCAAAGATAATTTTAAAAAGTTTCTTCCAATATATAAGTAACAAGAAAAAAATCAAGAAAACGGTCAGTCCACTAAAGAGAGAAGAGGGCAAGGAAGTAACAGGCAACAGAGAGAAAGCATTCTTCAACATAGTGACTAAATTAGTAGACCAGCGAAATACTGTGGGCATAATATACTTAGACTTCAGCAAGGCATTTGACAAAGTAGACCACAACCTACTTCTTGGTAAGCTACAAAAAAGTGAGATAGATAGCATCACCTTCAGATGGATTCGCAAATGGCTGACAAACCATACTCAACAAGTAGTCCTTAATGGGTCTAAATCTACATGGAGGGATGTAAGTAGTAGGGTGCCACAAGGTTCCATCTTAGGCCCAGTATTCTTCAATATCTTCATAAATGACTTTGATGAGGGAATAGAAGGAGAACTTACCAAATTTGCAGATGATACTAAGCTGGCAGGAATAACTAACACCCTAGAAGATAGGCTCAAGATCCAGATGGATCTTGACAGACTTGAATACTGGGCCCTATCCAACAAAAGGAAATTCAATGTAGAGAACAGTAAAGTCTTACACTTAGACAAGAAAAACCAAAATACACATATAGATTGGATGAAATCAGACTTAATAGCAGTAACAGTAAGAGGGATCTTGGAGGCTCAGTGGACAACCTGTTAAATATGAACCAGCAGTGTGCAGCAGCAGCCAAAAAGCCAATGCAATCCTAAATTGCATTAACAGAGGGATACAATCAAGATCAAGTGAGGTACTAATACCACTTTATAAAGCCTTGGTAAGACCACACCTAGAATACTGCATCCAGTTTTGGTCACCACACAATAAAAAAAGATGTTGAGGCTCTTGAAAAAGTGCAGAGAAGGGCAACCAGGATGATTAGGGGACTGGAGACTAAAACATATGAAAAACGGTTACAGGAACTGGGTCTGGCTAGTCTAGAGAAGAGAAGGACCAGGGGAGACATAATAGCAGTGTTCCAATATTTGAGGGGCTGCCACAGAGAGGAAGGGGTCCTGCTATTGTCATGTCCCCACGGCATGCTGGAGCCGTGACACCGAGCGTTCCACTGCGTCTGAATATTCTATCGTGTTAGGAAGTACCTGCTAGCCAACCGACACGGGGTTCGGAATTGCCAATGGAGATTGACAACGAGCCCTGATGATGTCAGACACTGAACTATTACAAGTCGTGGGCGACTATAGGAGAACAATGAACATGCTGACCATTAAAATAATGACATCAGTGGATGGATATTCACTGGGCGGGCACAGGGGGATTGATGGGCTATGGAGAGTATAACGTGGCGAGGGTATGGTAAAGGAGGGTGGATAATTAACGGACGAATGCACAGTATCTGGGGGTTACATAGTGACCAGAAATTAAGCAGTACTGTTCACCAGACAGTGGATAAATTCATTACATTATTATCTGGTGTATAAATACAGCTCTGGCTGCGAGGTGCGCCAGAGCTGACTTTACTATCATCTAGATGCTGGTTGTTACCCGAATCCGGAGCAGTATATGGACGAACAAAGACTCATTTTATAGTTGCTATGAGAGCTTTGTTTCCTTTTCTTTCTGGAATTCGGCTGAATAGCTAAGAGCTATTTTCTAAAGCCCCTGTAGGCCAGACAAGGAATAATGGATGGAAACTGAACAAGGAGAGATTTAACCTGGAAATAAGGAGAAATTTTCTGAAAGTGAGAACAATCAACCAATGGAATAGCTTGCCCTTGGAAATTGAGGGAACTTCATCACTTGAGACTTTCAAGAAGAGATTGGACTGCCATTTGTCAGAAATGGTGTAGGGTTTCCTGCTTGGGTGGAGGATTGGACTATGTGACCTACAAGGTCCTTTCCAACTCTGTTAATCTGTAATCACCAGTTTTGCATAATTTTTAAAAGATTATATATTTCTCAAAAACCATCCTTCAGGATCCACCTGAAGATTTATACTCTTTCAGAGTAAAACAAACAAAGCTCATTCAAATACACACACACACAAACACACACACACACACGTATGTATATATGTCTATCTATCTATTCCATGAGTATATTTCTTTCAATCTCAAACTTCAAACCTAATCTTCAAGATTGCCTGGTAAAGGATTCTCTTTTCATGGAGAAGACTGAGGAAAAATAAAAATTGTCTAGCTCTCTACAGTGGTGCCCACAGAAGTTATCATTGGCTTTAAGTGGCAGACGTAACTGAATAATTGTAGTTGCAGTTAGTGCAGCACAAGAAAAGAGAGAGAGAGGATATTGGTTGCCTGATCTCCCACAAATTTGCAACCAGCAACTGTATAAGATCTTTCTTATTTTTTTTACCTATTTTCTCATCTTCTCTGAGCAGTTGCTACATGAATTCTTGTTTCTTTCTTAAATTTTTAAACATAATCTGCACTTTCTTGTTATTCTTTGCCAACCTCTGTTCAATCTGAGCTTTACTTTTTCTGACATTATATCTATAACTCCAGATACCTGCTTGTTCCAGGTTATTTTATTACACTTAGATTTAGTTTTCATTAAAAACAAGAATTTTAACATCACATGGTATTTTGTTTGTAAGCTGCCTAAGTTGTCTCTAGAATTTTAATAAATGAATTAAAATATTTTCTCTCATGTTTCGCTTTTTTCTAATGCTCAAATTCTTAATGTGAAACATATAATTATATACAAGTTTAAGATTTAACCATATCATATTTAAAATGTTTAGAATACATTGTATACAGTATTTAAAACAATACCCCAAATATACTTCACTTCCCAAACAATGAATGCTGTCATTCTTTATACTTAAAAACCTTATTTTTTCATTAAAAAAGTAGAATTTCTTCCTTAAAAGCTTATAATGTTTACCAAGTTGGATGGTTGAAAATTGCAAGTAAAATATATCAGACAAAATAATCACTTGCTATTAGAATATAATGTAGGATGTGCAATTCTTAGAGATTACAGATTCACAGAGTTGGAAGGGATCTTGTAGGTCATCTAGTCCAACCCCCACCCAAGCAGGAGACCCTATACCATTTCTGACAAATGGCAGTTTAATCTCTTCTTGAAAGCCTCCAATGATGAAGCTCCCACAACTTCTGAGGGCAAGCTGTTCCACTGGTTGATTGTTCGGACTGTCAGAAAATTTCTCCTTATTTCCAGGTTAAATCTCTCCTTGTTCAGTTTCAATCCATTATTCCTTATCTAGCCTTCAGGCATTTTAGAAAATAGCTTGACTCTTTCCTCTCTGTGGCAGCCCCTCAAATATTGGAAGACTGCTCCCCTGTCTCCCCTGGTCCTTCTCTTCACTAGACTAGCCAAGCCCGGTTCCTGTAACCGTTCTTCATATGTTTTAGTCTCCAGCCCCCTAATCCAGTCCCCTTATTGCTCCTCTCTTCTCTTTAGTCTAATAAAAGTTATTTATTTATTTATTTTATTTATTTGGTTTGTCAATTGCTTGCAAGATAATAGGTATAAATAAAAACATAGTTATGAATACATGGATACATATAAGAAAAATAAAAACAAAATAAAAGAAACAATAGGACAGGGACGGTAGGCACGTTGGTGAGCTTATGCACGCCCTTATTCTTTATTCCTTAGGAATGCTAAAGTTATTCCTTATTCATTAGGAATGTTAAAGTTGCTCAAAAATTGTACAACTAGAAGCAAATACTACTTAATTAGTAGCTGGGGGGTGAGGAAGTGACATAAGTATGCTAAAGTTGCCTCTTGAAATAAGAGATTACATCTGTGGTTGGATTTAAAAATTTTTATTACCGGTTCTGTGGGCCTGGCTTGGTTGGCGTGGCAGGGGAAGGATACTGTAAAATCTCCAGTCGGAGGTGGCATTTGCTGGTTCTCCGAACTACTCAAAATTTCTGCTACCGGTTCTCCAGAACTGGTCAGAACCTGCTGAATACCACCTCTGGATCACATTAATTCCCCAAGAAGTACTAAGCATGTAACATTAATTTGATGTTTTATTTAACATTGTTAAAAAGCTTAATTTCATCTTTAGACAGAGTTTTCTTACGGCTTTGCAAGCTTTGCATGAAATACTTCAGGCATCACTTAAGTGCAGCAACTCTCTGTAATTCATTAAATAAGTATTTTTTTCAAATTTTCACTTGATCATGAAAACACTTTGCTGGTGCTTTTTCTTTAAAAACCGCATTAACTTTAATAAATGGACTTCTTAAACCAGCAACAGGTTTTTTTTTAGTCAGCAGAGAAGCCTGAAACAAGGTCTTCTTTAATGTACACCAAAAGATAGTTTTTTTAATGAATAGTTTTCAAAATAAGCACAACTCTACTAATGATTCAAAATACATGGTTTTGTAGGCTCAAATGAAAGTACTTTGACATGGTGTATTTCAGGTTATATAAGCAGTATCCTTCCCCTGCCACGCCAACCAAGCCAGGTACTTTCTACCTTTCTTGAGCATAAAACTGATTCTTATCATGAAGCAACTATTCAGAGGTCACTTTTACATTTACCTGTGCATTTATAATGAAATGAAAAATTTAATTCTCTTCAAGCATGACTTTAAAAAAGCAATTAGCAAAAAATATTAAATTGATATTTAATATCAAAATACACAGGTTAGCCAAATTCTCCTGACATTATTATTAAATACATTTATTAAGGATGGGTGATGTGGCTGTGAGTCTGCTTAGTAAGACAATTCACACTGATGCACTTTGTCTTATTTAGGCAATAAGATAGTACAGTATAATATAGTGTGATGTCGCCTGTGGACGATGGCTCCTCCACAACTTCCTCAAAGGCCTCATGGGAGTATGAGAGCATTCCTGGCATGTCTGATAGTACTGACTCTGAACTGCGGCAGAACATGCCTCAGCTGGGGAGAGCTCGCAGGCCAATGAGGAAGAGCGGAGGAGCTACTGGCCTTGGTAGTTGCTAGAGAGCACAGAGCAGAGAGGTGGAGATCTGCCAGATTGATGGAGAAAAGGCCCTGCCTCTCTTAATGGGCTGCATCGGGAGGGGCTATTTAGCACGGCAAGCATGTTCTGATCCAGCTTTAGCAGAAGCAAGAAACAGACTCCTTGTCATGAAAAACCCCTCTTTACCTCTTGTGAAATAATTGCATTCACCCTCTGAAAAGTCCAGGCAATAGTCGTTCAAAGAGTTAACAGCAGCAACAGACCTTATCATTTCCTTGAGATAATTACAAGGCCATGAGTTCCCAGCTAAAAGGCTGCAAATTAAGTTCTGGCAAGCAGTCTCTGTGGCACGAAACAGAATGAGCAAAGTCTTCATAAAAATGAACTGTTGTCTCCTCCGACAACCACTCCCCTTTCCTTCTATTTATTTTCCCAGCCAGTGTCCACGTGTGCTTTGCTTCCTGAGTCGACTCCCTGACCTCTGTTGTTCCCCTCTCCTAGCAGCTCTGTACATACATGTGTCTGTCACAGGCCCCAGCTGTTCTTCCTCCTAACTCATATCAGTCTCTAAAGGCAGTTGCCTCTCTGGTGGCTGGGAAATGTCAGACGGCCCTGGCTCTATCTGTGTCCGACACAAAGCATCCATCAGAGCCTTCCCCAGACTCCAGAACTGGCCCAAGTTCCTCCCTAATCTCCTCATTGTCCGATTCTGCCACCAGCTCTGCTGGCAGCTGGTGGCCCACAACAAGGCAGAGGGAGCCACTGCTGGAAGCAACGTGAATGGATCGTGGCCAGATGACTTTTTGTGTTTCTGGAACTCTGAAGCTTATGGATTTAATTCAGTTGTGGAGAGAGTTTATGTTTCTGTTTGGAGCAGCTGGTTATCTGTTGTGTGGACTAATTGGCCATTGCCTAGAAGGTTAGTTTGGAGCTGGTTCATGGCTGGCTTCGCTGAAAATGACCCCCTGAACTCCTGGCTTGGACTATTCCTGTGACTTCTCCTTGCAAGCCCTGAAACTCAAACTACCTGATTTGTTGACAAACCTCAGTGGAGGCCCCTGACCTTAGAGGGGATTTGGGGGTGTTTGTTTTTGGAACTTACCCAGGCAAAACCTTTATTTCCAAGATTGTTTTTGGTTTGGTTGTAAGTTTGTTTTGATTTTGATCATCTACTTGGTTGCAAGTCAATTACTGTGCTAAGCTTGCAGTTGGGGGTTAGCTGAAAGCCTGAAATTGAACAGTTGAGGGAACAGACTGAGTAAAGCCCTCTATACAAACCCTGATGTGCGGGCAGCACATATAGTACAGTACCATACAGTACAATACAGAGTAATGTGTTACAATACACTTAGCTTTGCAACTTTGATTTTTGTTGTTGTTATTGTTGTTTAGTTTTAAGCCTGCATTGCACATGTGTAGAAACCTCTGTCAGGACTTCCAGTAGTTGACCAGAAGTGTTGCAAAAGGTTTCTATGCATGTTCAGCATGTGCACAGAAATTTCCTCTGGCTTTTGGAACTTTCAGAAGCAAGGAGAAGTGAAGCACTATAGTCACACTGTTGCTGGGGTGGAGAAACTATGCATTGCTTTTCTGAAATAGTTTCACAAAAATTCTCTGCACAAATTTCACTTGAGCATTCATTTGAGGTTTTGCACAGGCATAATACCTATTCCCCACATCTCATTATTACAAATCACAAAATTGTTAAAATCAACAATTATGAGGCAAAAGACAAAATACAGATTAAAACTGTGTAAAAGAAGATTTATCTCTTCAGGGGAAGAGATAAATAAACATAAAAGGAAAATACAAAGAGAAAGGCCTGCTTATTGTTACAAAACAGTTAATATTAACCAAACCAGTAGCCTCTTCCAAATTAATACCAATCTCAATCCTTTACAACAGCAGCCACTTGCACTCCTCGCCCATTGTATTTATTCTAAGCTAATAAATGATGAAAAACAGAATAACTGAGTTGAAGGAACAGAGTTGAAGTCTTCTAGTCCAACCCCCTTCTCAAGCAAGAGATCCTACACCATTCCAGACAAGTGACTGTCCAGTCTCTTCTTGAAAGCCTCCAGTGATGGAGCACTCATAACTTCTGAAGGCAAGCTGTTCCACTGGTTAATTGTTCTCACTATTAGGTAATTTTTCCTTAATTCTAGGTTGCTTCTTTCCTTGATTAGTTTCTTGTACATCTTGCACATGAGTGTTACAGTACTTTAATATTTATTCTAGATATCTGGGAAATAGGATCTAAGGCCTCCAAACAGTGAACCTGGGTCTAAATACCTGGCCTGCATGGGCGGGGAGGGTTTGGACTAGATGACCTAAAAGGTTCCTTCCAACTCTGTTAATCTGTAATTGATATTGCAGAAGCCTGGACCCATGATCTATGTGGCAGCCTTCTTTGCACCAGTCAAACTTGTTCCTGTGGCTTTAACCACGCAGGATTACTGAGCTGAAACATATTGGATTTAGATTTCCTTTACCATGCAGGATTACTGAGCTGAAACATATTAGATTTAGATTTCATTTAGATTTCAATGAAGAGTGTTTAAGTAGCCATATTTAGTTACCTAAGTGCTTCTTTTAAAATTCACAGTCATGCTGCAGAATTAACCTCCAAGAAGGATGAAATTCCTGTAGGTGCTTGCACAAGCATTTTGTGAACCATCAGCAAGTCTGCTAATTATGCACTGGAGTCTCCAAATAGAGAAAGTTTAATTTCCTTAATAATAAATGCTAGCTCATATTTAAAGGAACCACAAACATCATTCCAACTTTGTATTTAAAAGAACTGTTGTACGTATTAAAACCACTGTCTTCCTTGCAATAGCTTCTGATATACATTCACAAAAGTGACCCGCACCTCGAAACATAGAGGAGAGTTTAAATAGTTGTAAGGGCATAATCAAAGACGTATTTGACATTAGGGTTTAAATTATTAATATCCCATGTTCCCTAGTATAGATAGAGAAATCTTGTATATAGGATAATGCACAAAACTCCCCCCCACTCAAAAAAAAATGGAATATCAGCATGCCATGAAAGTAAGCTTCTTCTGCCAGGAAGCATTCCTAAACAAAGTGAGGCTGCAAGCTATCCAAAACCTTTTATTCAGGAAGTAAGTTTAGCTCTGGCTAGGTCACCATGACTAATCATAATTATGATGAAATGAAGAGCATCTTGTCAAAAGTAGTTTTCTCTGCCTACTAGCATGGAAGACATTTTTAAAAACTCTACCATTCCAAGAGACTAGTAGAATGTGCTGTTGCCAGTGGTTACAGGACTAGCCAAGCTAGATAAGAGAATACAATGGTCTATACAGAAAAGCAAAATGAAATAGACATGATTCCCTGCCCAGGAGAATGCATTACGAATCAATAATTTTCCTTCAATGGATAAGAGGAGGAGCAAAAAATGTATGTGTACTTTAAAAAAAGATAAGCTATGGTTCATGAATCATAAAAGATCTGAATAGTAAATATAGTATAGATTTTTTAATCATTAGTATTGTAATAGTAATTAGAACAATGGTGACCTTGCCACATGCAATTGCCATGGCAAGCTGTAAGGGCCATCAGAGTGTTCTGGGGCCATCAAAGGAGTATTCATTTCTGAAGCATATTTGGTGTAAGAAATCAAGCTAAGAAAGCACAAAGCAACAGTTCCTGGTCCAGGGTGAATGGTTATCATAACATTTGCCAAGCTTAATCACAGAATCATAAAGCTGCAATGAACCTCGGATATCTTCTAGTCAAAGCCCTTCCCCTTATTGCATTCCAGACAAATTGTTGTCCAATCTTGTCTTAAAGACCCCCAATGATGGAGCACCCATGATTCCAGGAGATAAGCTGTTCCAATGTTTAATTGTTCTCATTGTCTGGAAATTTCTGCTTAGTTCCAGACAGGATCTATTGCTTCCATCTCTTGCTTCTTGTCCTGTCCTCAGTTGCTTTGGAGACTCAAACCCTGTTCTCTGTGAGAGCCCCTCAAGTACTAGAAGACAGCTATCATGTTTCTCATAAGCCTTCTCTTTGTTAGGCTTGACATACCTAGTTCCCTTAATATTCATCATATGGTTTAGCCTATATTTATCATCTTTCTTGCTTTTCTTTGCATTCTTTCTAGGGCCTCAGAATCTTTTCTGTATCATAATGACCAGAACTGGACACAGTATTCCAAGTATGGTCTCACTAGTGCAGTATAAAGCTGTAGTATCACTTCTCGTGATCTTAATACTGTTGATGCAGCCCAGGACTGCCTTGACTTTTTTGGCAGCACACTTTTGCCTCATACTTAAATGATGGATCAACAGGATTCCAACGTTCTTCTCACAGTTGCTACTTTTAAACCAGGTACTGCTTATTCTATAGCTGTGCGTTTGTTTTTTTCCTTCCTTACTTTTCTCACCACTAAACTGCATCTTGTTGGTAAGGACCCAATGCTGAAATCTGTCAAGATCATCTTGAATCTATCTTCCAAAGTATTAGTAACCCAGCTTGGTGTCAGCTGCAAATTTGATGAGTTCCCCTTCTGTACCTTCATCTAGATCAATTATAAACACCTTCTAAAGGGAATCAGTGATCTCTTACCAGTTTCTTGCCTATTTTGAACTGCTTTCCTGTTCTGCCTCTCACAATACTCCTTTTGAAAGATTGGACTATTTTTTTTCCTTTTGTGACAGATGCAAAGAAGGAATTAAGCAGTTTTGATTTCTCTATCACCATCTTGCCATTGTTTCCCATTAGTGGACCATTTCTTTGACTTTCTTCTTGCTCTTTATGAAAGAAGCTTTTTTTTATTTTTGGCATTTGTCTTATTTCTCTCTGAGCCTTAGCTTTTCTGACTCCAACCTTGCAGATTTCAAGCTACTGTATTTGCTGATACTCTGTACTAGTTATGTGTCCCTCCTTCCTTCCTTCCTTTTTATACTTGGTCTTTCTCCCTTAGTTTATCAGAGAGCTCTTTAGGCAGCAATGCTGCTTTTGTCTGGGGTCTCTCTTTTTTGTTTCTCTATGGTATTGTGTCTTATTGGGATTTTATGAACTCATTTTGCAGTTTATCAAGCATCTTGAATTGTTGAACTGAACTGAACTGAACTGAAACTCCAGTATTTCCATCCATGGAATTTTTCCTAATCTCCAAGTAACTGCCTGTGATTCAATAAGTAAAGGATCTTTATTCTGTCATTTTATAGGACAGATAGGTAGAAGATTGCCAGCACACACTCACAAAGTGACAGTCAGAAAATTCATCTCTCAATATAGAGACAAATTCAACCCCAATTTCAACTGGAAAACTGTTGACATTTTTAGATCAAGCCAAATCCCAAAATATTACTAGAGAATCTATGGGAGTCTAGCATTCTAACAAATCAACCAATAACAGACATATAGAGATAAATCCTAACTGCATACTATTTAAAAGCCATACCATCAACAAAAGCAAAAACAATGCAGAGCACATCCTCCCTAGCATATCTCTAAGGCAGGGGTGGGCAAACTTTTTGGCTCGGGGGCCTCATTGACTTTTAAAATTTGACAGACGGGCCGCCACCTGGTGTCAAAATGCCTGTCATTACAAGTCAAAATAAAATGAATGCAATCATTCACATCAAACCTTAATTCTGTACCAATCTTCGGCGGGCCGGATTAAAAAGACCAACGGGCCGGATGTGGTCCCCGGGCCGTAGTTTTCCCACCCCTGCTCTAAAGCAGTGGCCCCCAACCTTTTTTTGTGCCGCGGCCTGGTACTGGCATCACAAAATGATCCGTGGCCCGGTACCGGCATCAGCACGCATGGCAAGGCGAGCTGAGCGACCGGCCAGCCAGCCGTCACCTGCTTCTCTCCGCCACCTTCATCTCCTCCTTTGTACCTGTGTCAATGGGCTTCGGGACAGCTTTGGGACGGTTGCTCGGCTCGCCTTGCCATGCGTGCTGAAAGAATCCTCGTGCCTTAGTTTTGTTCGAAGCCGCCCCCCCCCCTCGATGAAACTAAGGCGCGAGGATTCTTTCAGCACCCAAACGCCGCTTTCTACCCGGAAAAGCTCACCGGAAGACTTTTTCATCAAAACAACATGGCAGCGCCCAGCAAACCGGTGGCCCGGTAGAAATTGTTCCACGGACCGGTACCGGTCCGGGGACCAGTGGTTGGAGACCCCTGCTCTAAGGGATCACCAAGCCAAAGCTTTACAAGATACGAGTTTAGATGAGTGTTTATGTGAGAAGTTACAGGAAAATAATATTAATTTAATACTAGATAACAATTGAGATTGGGATTAATTTAGACTTCTGAACAGCATTAGGCAATTGTAAAAGATATTGGCAGACTAAGTTTAGGATAGAAGCAGACTCCACTTTCTATTTACAATCAAACAAACCTTATTTTGACATTAAAGAAATCCTTAGAAAAAAATTATATGCAAGTTGGTATATACAGACTTGACAAAGGAATCTGAAAAATTAAAATTTCAAGCATTTTAAATATGTGATATTAAAGCTGATGAGAACAATTTAAAAATGACCAATGTATAGAGGCGTGTGTCAATATTTTATAATTAATTATAAAGAATATTCATCCTAATTGCACCAGGGTAACCAGCTAAAGAAAATATCTTGAAAACTAAGAAAACTGGGCACTTGCTAAGCCCTAAGTAGTTTCTAGTCAACAAATCAAACTAATCTCTTGTAATCTGGTTTGTTTTTTGTATGGCTGCTTCTGAAACTGGTTTGGAGAGAAGAAATTGCTTCAAAGCTCTTGAAAGTACAGGTTGATACTGCAGAAAAAGAATCAAAAATGAGATAAAGCAATATGGCTATTATTTTTTATCCATAGTAGTCTGACATCCATATTGCTTTGTAAAACAGGACGGCAGCTTCTTGAAGACAATAGTATCACATACAGAGTGCATCATACACAAAGTTGAAGGTAAGTATCCAATGAATTAAGCATGACATAACTTTCTGATCATAAGAGAGATAAAGGTTTACTTTGTATTCCATCTTTGTCTACCATTCTGTTTGCGCTTTGTAAAAGAGATTGCTCACAGAATCTAAAGAATAGAGCTTTTGTTTCTGAAATATAATATGAGTAGCTGCCAAATAAATGTATTTGTTTCCTTTAAATTATTTATATGGCTGCCCATCTTGTTTCTACAATGCTGGATATCTAAAAGCAATTAAAATCATAATAATCAATGCCTCTTCAAATAAAAGTAATTGTAATGTTATTAATATAATGCAGCTAAGAGCCTAATAATCATACACCCTTCAACTGTACAACCAGGCTTACTCAGCTCAATGCCTGGGAAAAGAACTACATTTTTAAATCTCTTTGAAACACCAAAAACATTTTAATCTCGGGGTGGAGGTGGGGTGGGGTGTTCTGCATTCCATTAGATGATACTGTTTCAAGGAAGGGACCAACTAGTATTCTTGTCACAACACTAGCCCCTCCACATCTCTCAACCAAATTAGTGACACCTTCCTTGGAAATTGTTTTTCAGCTTTTTGTTTTATGAAGCAATTCCAGGCAACCATATCAACAAATTATCTAGGCATTTTCAGTAGCAGTTTGTTCTGGCCTTCTCAGTGTTGAAAAATGTCTGGTCAAAATTGCCCAGCTAAGGCAACAGTTTCTTATTCATAATCTAGTCCATTAACCATTAGATACAACTAGTCCTCTCATTAATGAATATTAGCAAAATAAGTTGATAACTGACCTTACTCACAGAGCTTCAGTGCACTTTAAAGGTATGAAGCTTTGGGATGAAGTAATCACAAATGGCCAACACTTTGGAAGATGGACTCAAGATTCAGAAGTATTTTGATAAATGTTGAGCACTGGGCCTTATCCAACAAGATTAAGTTCAGTGGTGAAAAAAGTAAAGATCTGCACTTAGACAGGAAAAACCAAATGCATGGGTATAGAATAGGTAGTACCTGGCTCGCAGTAGTAACTGTGAGATGGAACTTGGTGTCCTGGTGGACCACCATTTAAGTATGAATCAGTAATGTGTTGCAGCTGTGAAAAAAACAATAGAGTCCTAGACTGCATCAACAGAGGATTATGAGACATTATGGTACTGCTTTACACTGTACTAGTGAGGCCACACTTGGAATACTGTGTCAAGGTCTGGTTACTATGATAAAAAATGCTGCTGAGACCCTAGAACCGTGATGGCCATCATCCCAGATCATGTCCACTGTGCATGCGTGTGCCACCAGCCAACTGATTGTCGGGTATCTGCTGCTCATGCGCGGGGGTGGGGGGCAGGGGGCGGGCAGGAGGCGTGCGTAAATGCGCAGGGCAGTGGTGGGATTCACATTTTTTTACTACCGGTTCTGTGGGCATGGCTTGGTGGGCGTGGCAGGGGAAGGATACTGTAAAATCTCCAGTCAGAGGTGGTGTTTGCCGGTTCTCTGAACTACTCAAAATTTCCACTACTGGTTCTCCAGAACTGGTCAGAACTGCTGAATACACCTCTGGCACAGGGCACAGGTGGAGAGGATCATGCATGCATGCGCAGGGGGTGTGAGGAGTGTGTGTGGGTCACACGTGCATGTGCAGGGGCACAGGAGGATCGCACATGCATTGTTTTATGGGTGCAGGCACATGTGCGCATGCACACACACACATTTTCGGCATGCGACGACGAAAAGGTTAGCCATCACTGCCCTAGAAAGAATGCAGAGAAGAGCAACAAAGATGATAAAGGATATGGAGACAATACCATACAATGAACATTTAGGAGAACTAGATGTGTCTAGTCCAATGAACAGAAGGATTGGGGTGACATGATAGCTGTCTTCTGGTACTTGAGGGCCAATTACAGAGAAAAGTGTGTGAACTTATTCTCCAGAGTACCTGTAGGCAGGATAAGAAGCAATGGGTGAAAACCTGTCAAAAAGAGATCCAACCTAGAATGAATCAATGGGAAAGGTGCCTCCCAGAGTTGTGGGTGCTCAATTGTTGGAGGTTTCCAAGAAAATATCGCACAGCCCTGGTCCAGGATGGGATAAGTTCTCCTGCCTTGGGCAGGGTGTTGGTCTAGACTGACCTCCAAGGTCTGTTCCTTCCTTAGAAGTTCCTTCCTTAGAAGCAGACAGGAGTGTATTTTCCACACATAAGACTGAAAAAATGGCAGGACTTGATCTTCTTGTTGCAATATAATCATTTATATGAAAAACTGCCTCAGAAGGTGACAACATCTCGTTGGCCATGATTACGCTCAAATGCTATGATTAGACCTAATTTAAACGGAAGGCCATTAGATAACACCAGGTATAGGCTGGACAGAATCCCACCCCCAAGTCTAAAGAGAACTAATTCTAATTTAGTTTATAATTTCTAAATAATTTAGAAGTCATTTTAAGATCCTATAGTGCTTAGTTTAGTTCCTAAATAATTCCGTGGTGCATTCCGACAGATATTTATAACTCCTCCACATTTATTAGCATATAACTGAACACCTTTCAACTCCCTTCTGCTAAAGCTTGATCCAATGATTATAGACTAATTCTTGCCTTTGATGACTATAATTACTATAGTGATGCTTCTTCACTAAATTATTTTTAAATTAAGAAAGAGTTATTCTATGCAATAATTTTCTCATGAGTACATAGACAGTATTGCTGTTAACCACCAAATTGGAATTAAAAGTCTACAACTTTATTGTAGATAAAGGATTTATCAAATGTTGCCTTGGGGGGGATAAATAAAAATGAAGAATCAAAATTTTCAAGTAACTTTTATCCATGATCTTTTCAAACTGTATAATTTTGGTCTAAAAATCCTGATTATTGTTTCTATTCCAGATTAGAATACATGACAATACATAGGACCCATAGAATAGCATACTGGGAAGCGCTAGCTAGGTAGAGCAATATTTTTGCTCTTTCCCTAATTATTTTATATATAAACTCATTGGCTAAGGAAATTTCAGGTCCAAAATATCATTTCCTAGAATTGCCATTATGAAGGTTCACTATTTTATGCAGAAGATGCAGCTGTTACTTCTAGAACTCTAATTGGTCTTAGGTACACTTTTAACACCTTGCATTCTACTGTAAGAATCACCAGCTTCTGATAAACTATCAGAACATCAAAGCAATGGTCTTTGCTAAATCATTCAAGAAGCTCAGATAGGTAATAGAAGGGCAAAAGATTGATACACCTAAGGGCTTTTAAATTCTTGAATATGATTTTTTTCAAAAAAGGTGGTCACAGAGTACACATACTGACTTGATATTGTAGGCTCAAAATGCTTCAGCCATTTTAATGTTTTCTCACACTAAAGGCAGAGAATTCATCCCTACAGCTTTAAAACTATTCACAACTAAATCTCTAGTTCAGTTGCTTTATGATTTCCAGCTAGGACCCTGCCCAAATTTAGATCAATGGAAGAGGTTCAAACCAAGTTTATCAAGCACTGCTCCATGTACCAAGATGGGTGTCCAGGGTAATTTTGATACTTGAGACTGGCCAAACAAGGGTTAAGAACTTGGCAACTAAATATAGATTACTGATTTAAGTGCTATTATTGCCAGGTTAGACTGATTCTATCCATTCTATCTGCTAAATTTCAAATGTTATGACCAGAAGTAATTCTAAAATCTTTCTTCCTGTGGCCTCCCTTTTTTATCTTTACAAGTTATTGAATCTATCATGTCATTGGTTATCAGATCTTATCCCCCAAATATATCTTTGCATGGTTTAACCAGGGGTGGGGTTCTACCGGTTCTGTCCACCTCTGTAGAACCGGTAGCACTGAAGAGCAGCAGACATAGAACCGGTTCTATGTCCGCTGATGTTTTTGCCCGCCCGGGCTCGTACCTGATCTTTATTTCCTGATTTTTCAACTTCAGTTGCCAAATGAGGCACAGCTGCAGTTAAAAAAACAAGAAAAGAGGGCTGTTTCAAAGGCTGCTTCTCGGAGCTAATGACAATTAACAGGCACGTGGCTCACAGCAGGCAGGGAAGCTCGTAAATCCCAAACCGGTAGTTAACCCTGTCGTATCCCACCCCTGGGTTTAACCATCCAGGTGGAACTCAGTTAATTATATTAATTAATGTCTTCTTCACAATTAAGTTTCCTTTGGGGGGCCAGATTTAACTGCATGTCCTCAGCATTCCTGTCTGGGAAGTTTAAGAGGTTTCCTAGTGAAACCTCCATTTATGGTAACCATTCAAATGAATTCATTTTATGTGAAAATGAATATGAACCCTTTATATGTTGATACACTATATAAGAAAGGTTTACCTTTCCACTGTTGTGGTATGTTCCAGGTTAGTCTGAGTTATTTTATGTTGACTTTTTTCTTTCAAGTAAGAAAAATTCTAAGATTTACAATGTAGCACATTTTGTACAACAGTGAATGCACATAAACAACTGATCTCAGGTTTATCTGAATAATTATTCTTCTGTTTATATTTTAATAATTATTCTCAGTTAACTATAAGTAATAATTCAAATGTCTAAATTTTATAGGATGATTTATATTTATTTCATATGTTATGTTTATATGTCAAAAATTTTTTCATACTGATCAATCACACTGGCATTCAAGTCCATATTTGTTAAATATCCATTCAGTCCTAACTCTGTGTCCTCACACATACACTTAAATATCCCATTTCCATTGCACTTTAAAATGTTTGGTTTGACATAGCTATTCCTAACTTCTATATAATTATGCATACATATGTAGCTATTTTCACTTCTAACTTTCATTCCTTGCAATAGAGTAGACCGTATGCTACCCACTATGTTTTTACCAACATTATTTATTTATTAAATTATTGAGTTGCCCATCTGAAGTGCATGTGTCTTTGGGTGGCATACACAAATAAAATGCAAATTAATAGCTATAAAAGCAATTAAAACTGTTAAAAACTATAGTAACAAAAAATGGGAGAATGCAATCTAAACTTATAATGCAACCATTTAATGGGTTCCATGCTTCCCCAAGCTCAACAAAACATCCTTTCAGAAGGTTGACAGAATTGGGGGCCAATCAGGGAATTATGGATGCCCCAAAAGCTGGGTATACCACAGAAAAGGCTACCTTCCTGAGTTTCACCAAACAAAGCACCTGACAGATCACACTAATTACTAAGGTAATGTGATTTTCTTGTCTTCTGTGAATGTTAGAGTTTAAGAGCTTGGGTGCTTCTAAACAACAGATAAGGAACTATATTCTCTATACCAGTAATTTCACTTGCAGCTTTCAATAAACAAATCACACAGAGCAAAACTATTTTGTGAAGTGCTACTTAAATATCTACAAGATGATAGAAAAATAGTCTCCTTCAATCCTGCTAGTTGATATTTTTTATTGTCATGGATGACATTAGTTTACTATAATGTAACTGACATGGCTGATATCTGAGATGAATGTATGAGATACCATTTTGTGTCTTTCCTCCTATCCATGTTTCAATGGAATTACTACTGTCCAAAGTAGAAAGTTAAACAATGAATATACAGGGACAACAATCCTGTTGTACATTCCAGTCCTGGAATTTTAGTTTGCCTATAGAAAAGCATTTGAAGACACAGTGTAACACACTGAGGTATACACAGAAAATGTGTTTTGACCCATCCATTGAACAAATGTGGGCTGGACACTTAATGGAACTATTTCAGGGAGGTGGATAGCACATTTGGCTGTTTCAAACTGTTTGGTTATTCCAGATTTTGGTTGAGGTCATTCTAGAGAGATCCTATGGCAGCAGTAGGATAAGACTGCTGTGTCTCATCCCTCTCTCCTGTCCTCTGCAAGGCTTGCATGCTAGCCAACACACTGTAAGGATTGCCTCTCCTTCTAACTTAAGAAAATGAAGACTCTTGAAACAAAGTATTTCAAAAGAAAGCTTTTACTAAGCAAAAGTGAAAGCATGCCATTCAAAGCAATGCCCACAGGCAAGACAAGTAGAATTAAAGAAGGAGACACCTGTCCCTTTAGCCAGATGTGGATTCAGCCAATCCCCAGGTGTGAAGATGTTATTGTACCGGTAGCTCTGAGAAACAGAGAAGCATACATTCCCATGGCCATCTTCCACTGGTTATTAAAGTGAAACATCCCACATGGCCCTCCTCTCCCCAAGAGGTGAGAAAATCTCAGGGCGTGTATTTTATAAATACAAGTTATAAAATACCAGTTGTCACAGGCAATACTAATGAATCACATCCAAGCCCCCCCCCCCTTCCTCCAACTGAATGGCAGTATCACTTTTAGGGATCTGATACCCACACTGGTGTATCTCAGCATTTTCTTTTTCCCTCCCTCCCTCCCTTCCTATAGTCACTCTGATGATTGGCATACTCCAGCTACCCATCCAACCTTTATCTTCCCAGTGACCACAGTGGCTTCTTCAGCTTTTCTCAATTTTTTTCTGCACTGGAATTGTTGATGCCTTTTTAAAGGAACTTCTTCCTGTCTTGAGCTTTTTCCAACTGTTTTTTTTTTTCTGTCAAGAAATCCAACTTCTTGCTTTGTATTTTTTTTTTCATTAACTTTTATAAAGTGAACTGTGCAACTATACTTACATTTAATTTCTATTAAAATGAAAAATCTGCAACTTGTGTCCAAAATGGTTCTCAGTCTCTAAATATTTAATTGATACTTTCTTTTCTTAGTTGTTCAACCTACGGCAATATGGGTAGAAACTGGACTTGTGGTTTCATTGGGTAATGGATTTGACCAATGACTGCTGTATCATCTGTTATTCCTATTTAAAAGGAGGAGTTCATTTATCTTATTTACAAGTGAGCAAAGATTAGTTAAATACGGTGATGGGAGGGGAGATTTTCTTATTCCATGCTTTCTGAGTTTTTGTAAAATGCCTCCTCGCTTGCCCCTCCTTCTCCTTCTCTTGTTTCTCCTCTGCCTCTTTCTAACTGTCGTGCCAAGACAGATAACTGCCATTCCCTCAGTCAGAATTTCCTCAGCATTTGAAAAGAAGGGATGAATAAACCCAGAAAGCTGCTTGTTATTTAAAATCCACTATCTGATATTCAAAATCTGATCTCAAGTATGAAATTCACAGTCTTCCATTCCATTCCATTCCACTCCACTCCACTCTACTCTATGGTTGCATGACTGCAAATGATCATAAATGCAGCTATGTTGTCAAGCGCCTAAAGTTTGGTCACATTGTCAGGGAGCATTCATTAGAACCTTAAATGCAAGTCATAAGTAATCCCAAGGTAGATCCATCATAACTTTGAACAGCCACCAAGTGACCAAACATAAATTGAGAACCACTACACCACTTTGATAAAAAGTTGCCTTTTACCCAAAGTTTGAAGCATAATTCAAGGGGTTATAAGACATACATTTTTCATTAGTTACATCAGGAAAATATACCATTTTTAAATTAATTGATTAGTAACTTCTAGGATGTTTCTGGGAAGTATGAAAATTTTGGCAGCTACATGCCTCTTCTTTTCAAATTTCCATTACAGTAAGGAGGGGGAAGTGTTGTTTTAGAATGGGTTATGGAGAAATGAAACCTCAACGATTCCACTGAAGAATATGAGAGCCTGAAACCTTTTCAAGGACATTGTAGCAGGTGTGGAGTTGGAGCAGACAGTTCCCATAATAAAGTGAACTTGTTTACATGGATTATGTGAGATGTTGGGGGTTTGGTATTGTTTAATTCTATGAACTAGTGTCTGGGAATCTCAGACATAGTTTTGCTTTGACATTACCATGCAGTGTACTCAATAAACAGTAAGATTTTCAGAAACAGAATGAACCTGGCGATTTATTTGGATTCTTGGGATGTTGACAATTTCCTGGAATACGAAGTGGTGCAGAGGCATCCCCAGGTTGCCTATTTCTTATATCTGGAGAATAATTATTAGAAATTCCACTCACCAATGCAAAAAGCTCATCAAGCAATCTACCTTTCATTTTATCTTAATTTTAATTCAGTCTTTCAAATAATGCTTCCAAACATTATTTCATTTTTACTGCAAATCTGGCTTTCAACTCATATAAAGCCAACAAGATATAACCCATACCTAACACCCAATATGGACTGCTTTAATCTGTGGAAAAGTCAGCAATTGATAAGTCAAGGGGCGGGGGGGACTTGGAAAAGAATTAAGTTAAACTGCCTTTTAAAGCTAGAGTACAATAAACTAATTTACAGTGATAAAACACATAGTAGTATGCATTTCAATTCTGGTTTTATTTCCGCATTATAGCAATCCTACTTGCAAACAGCCTGGAGAGATAAAGAAACTGGTTTCTTTGATGCAGTCCATTAACTTGTGTGATCAAGAAGATTCAAACCAAAGCAAGTGCTCATAATCTTGTAAAGTCTTTAAAAATGAACTTTCCTTCTTTAAACTCATGTACAAGGATAAGGATATGCATAATAAAGTGAAAATACAAATGGAATAGGCTATAAATATTGTGAAATAAATAATCAATAAAATATATATAATTAGATTTAAAGTTAAACATATGTGATAGATATCCTCTACTAGTACTGTGCTAGCATCATATGTTTCAAAAAAACAAATATTCTTTTAAATTCAAAAACTAGATTTTGAGAAATATATTAATAGCTCAGGGTAGCCACTTTCTGTAGAAAGCATGGATACCAGATGGCCAAGTTAAAACTGTTCAGCTATAAAACTTGCTGGAGATCCTGAGGCATTCATAATGGCGTTGAAAATTGAAATATGAAAGCCAGCTGGGTGTCTTTAAGCCAATCTTTCTAGTCCAAATCTGCTCTAGTAAGAGACTCTATACCATTCTAGACAAGTGGCTGTCCAGTCCTTAAAAGCCTCTAGTGATAGAGCACCCACAACTTCTGAAGGTAAACCATTCCCCTAGTTAATTGTTCTCACTGTTAGGAAATTTCTCCTTAATTCTAGGTTGCTTCTCTCCTTGATTAGTTTCCATTGTTTGCTTCTTGCCTTCTGATGCTTTAGAAAATAGCTTGACCCCTTCCTCTCAGTAGCAGCCTCTCAAATATTGGAACACTGCTATCATGTCACCCCTGGTCCCTCTTTTCACTAGATTAGACAAACCCAATTCCTTCAACTATTCTTCATGTGTTTTAACCTGTTCTTCAAAAGGTTTAGCATTTATGTTTTAGCTCTTTTCTGCTTTATTTCCAGAGTCTTTACAACTGACCAAAACTAGATGTAGTATTCTAAGTATGGTCTTACCAATACTTTATAAAGCGGTACTAATACTTCACGTGATCTTGATTCTATCCCAACCTAGGATTGCATTGGCTTTTTTGGCTGCTGCCACACACTACTGGCTCATGTTTAAGTGATTGTCCACTAGGATTCCAAGATCCCTTTCACAGTTATTGCTCCTGAGCCAGTTTTCACCTAATCTGTTCCTGTACATTTGATTTTTCTTGCCTAAGTGTAAAACGTTACTTTTCTTGAATTTCATTTTGTTACATAGGGCCCAGTCTGTTGAGGTAGATCCGGGGTGTCAGCTATTCCTGTCAGTTTAGCATTGTCTACAAATTTGATGAGTTCCCCTTCTATTTTGAGCTGTGGGGCGCAGTGGTTAGAAAGCAGTACTGCAGGCTACTTCTGTTGTCTGACAGCTGCCTGCTTTTTGACAGTTTAATTCTCACCAGCTCAAAGTTAACTCAGTGTTCCATCCTTCCGAAATTGGTAAAATGAGGACCTAGATTGTTGGGGCCAATATGCTGACTCTGTAAACCATTTAAAGAGGTCTGTAAAGCACTGTGAAGTGGTATATAAGTCTAAGTGCTATTGTTATTGCTGTTCCTTCATCTAAATTGTTTTTGAAGATATTAAAGAGAACTGGGTCGAAAATGGAACCTTACGGTACCCCACGGCTTCCTTCCTTCCTTCCATGTAGATGTAGTTCCATTGATGACTACATGTTAATGCTATTTGACAGCCAATTACAAATACATCTGGTGATGATGCTTCCATTCCACATTTTTCTAGCTTATCAAAACGTAGATTATGGTCTATTTGTCCAATCCAAAGTATACTATGTTCATTGCATCCCACTAATTTAGTCAATTTGTCAAATAATGAAATATGATTTATTTGGCTTTTTTTTTTTTTTTTTTTTTGATAAACTCATGTTGGCTTCTGGTTATAACTTTGCTTGCTTCTAGGTGTTCACAGATCTGTTGCTTGACTATCTTTTCCAAGATCTTCCCAGGTATTGATAACTACAGACTGATTAGTTTGTAGTTTCCTGGGTCTATTTTTTTAATGGGAAAACATCTGCTCTTTCCAGTCCTCTGGTAATTCCCTGGTGCTTCAGGGTTTTTAAACAATATGGTTCAATGGTTCTGAGATAACATCTGCCAGTTTGTTCGGAACTCTAGGATTTGAACTCATCTAGAGTGGACAGGTATTCTCTTTCCATTTTTTCTTTACTTTAATTTGTATTCCTAATCTGTATTTTATAGTTATGTTTTTGGAAGGTTGAGCTGTATTATCCTTTTGAATGAAGACAGATGCAAAGAGTGAATTATGTAGTTCTCTATTGTCCATTACTTTCTTGGCATCTTTTCTCATTAATGGACCGATTGTTACCTTGACTTTTTTCTTGGTTTTTTTCTGTCAATCAATCAGAGCTAGAAGAGATCTTGGAGGTCTTCTAGTCCAACCTGCTGTTCAAGTAGGAGACTTTTTACCATTTTAGACAGGTGACTGTCCAGTTTTTTCTTAAAAACCTCCAGTGAGCACCTACAACTTCTGAAGGCAAGTTTCTCCTTAATTCTAGGTTGCTTCTCTTCTTGATTAGTTTCCATCCATGTGTTAAAAAGAAACTTTTTTTCCTTTTTTCCGTTCTCTCACACCTTAACTTAACTCACAGGGCTGTTGAGGAGAAAATAAGAAGAGGAAGGAGTAATATGTACATTTCTTTCCTTAGGTTATTTATAAAGTAATAAAGGTGGAATAAACAAATAATTAATAAATAAAAAAGCCTATTATGGATACCTTTTAACATGAAGTTATCTGAGCCATTTATCTGGGCTTCTCTGCAGCACATCAACAAACAGCAAACTTTGTTAAAACTGTGCTTTTAGTATGAGAATCATACTCTAGGCAGGGGTACTTAGCCATCCAATCCAATAGTCTCTGCAAGGCAGGGACACCTTATGAACACAATCCAGACAGATGGCTTTCAAAGTTCCACTTGAGTGTGTTTAATGAAACAGAACTCACCATTTTTCTGCCTAACTGGTTTCATTGCCAAACTGTTCTTACTGCTAGTAAGTTTCAACTAGAATTTGAGTACTAGAAAAAATTAAATTCATTATGCCCTGTCCTCTTATTTAGAATGAGAAACAAGTTTTGGTCTTCTTTTATGTGACATCCTTTCAGATATTTGACAAGTGCTATATCATCCCAGTCATTCCCAACCATATCCATACCCTTCACAAGATTTAAGCTCTAATTAGGTTCTCCTCCAAGAAAGGGCATACATTTGGTTAAAAGAGATTTCAGTTCCCAACAGAAATACAATCTCCTTTTCCCCTTGAATCAACAGAGGAAAGATGAAGGGAGGAGCAATGCTTCATATCTCTACTGTTCTTATGAGCTTTTTCTTTGCTTTCTCTTCTGGAACACAAAAAGAGGACTCAGGAGAAGCATAAAATTTTTAATTAATAATGTAACTAAAATCCCTAATGAATTCTAGACTCCACTCGCCTTTTCCAGGAAATGTTTGCATCTAAAATAACTAATAATATATTTTGATGGCCGTAAAGTTTATGGATTACACTGCAGAATTGTCTTTTATCTCTTTAAAGATATTTGTTTGTTTATATTTGTTTAATTTATATATCTGCTCAGTTCAACACATTTAAAAAGTAACAAGAAGCAAATATAAATAAGTTAGCAAAACAAGAAGACTATTGGAAACTTAATAAAACAATTAGAATTATAAAACATATTTTTGTGGTATTCATAAAATGTTAAAAAACTCTTTGCATATTAAGTGATCACTACACATTTGTACTGATTTATACAAGCTACTCCAAGAACCATGTCCTTGAGAATGTAATTTTAACTCTTTTTCACTTTTTTCAACTAATTTTGAGAATGACTCCCTGTTAGCAAGAGATATATTTTCCACCTTCAGAACTGGCATATTTTCCACAGCCAATAGCCAATTTGTTCATTTCAACAACCAAATGAAAAATCAGAACCATCCAGGGGTGGGCTGCTACTGGTTCGCCCCAGTTCGGGTAAACCTGTAGCTAATTTTATGGCCTTTTTATGGCCAGTTCAGCAAACCAGCAAATCCCAGCCCTGGCTGGCCCCGCCCCGCCCACCCCACCCCTCCCAGGAGTCCCCACATGGCCCATTTTGGATCCCAGGTAAGTATAAGGCCCGCGCAGAGGTTCGGGGAGGACAAAAAAAATGGCCTCCCGGAGGCTTTGCAAGGTTGGAAACGGGCCCATTTCCGTACTGCAGAGGGCCTCTGGAGCCTGGAGAGGCTGCATTCACCTTCCTGGGGGCTCAAGGAAGAAAGCCTCCAGAGGCCAAGGAGGGCAAAAAACAGGCCTCCCGGAAGTTCCGGAAAGCCAGAAACGCGCTAGATTCTGCCCTCTGGAGCCCGGGGAAGCCATTTTTGCCCTTCTGGAAGTTCGAGGAAAAGCAGTAGAGAGAAAATAGAACTGCTTAATTCATTCTTTGCATCTGTCTTCACACAATCAGCAGAAGTAGCCTGCAGTACTGCACTGTGCCACTGCAGCTCATAAAGTTATTACCAGAAGCCAAGATAGGTTCATCAAAAACAGATCATGTCAAATAAATTTCATTATTTAATAAAGTGGCTAAATTAGTAGATCAGAAAAATGTTGTAGATATAGCGTACTTAGATTTCAATAAGGCATTTTAAAAAATAAACCAAAACCTACTTCTTGGTAAGCTAGAAAATGTGGGATAGACAACATCATCACCAGATGGATTTGTAACTAGCTGACAAACCATTTTCAATGTGTCATCCTTAACAAAACCACATCCAAATGGAGGGAAGAAAGCAGTGGGGGTACCCCAAGGTTCCATTCTAGACCCAGTTCTCCTCAATAGCTTTATAAATGATCTAAAGGAGGGAATAGAAACAGAAACTCATCGAATTTGGAGACCACACTAAGCTGGTAGGAATAGCTAACACCCCAGAAGATAAGCTCAAGATCCAGGCGGATCTTGACAAACTTGAACACTGGGCCCTATTTAATAAAATGAAATTTAATGTAGATAAAATCAAAGTTTTATACTTAGGCAAGAAAAACCAATTGTACAGATACAGACTAGGTGAAAGTAGCTCAGTAGCACTAACTGTGAAAGGGGCACCAAGCTGAAAATAGCAGAGCTGACGATAGCTTTATAAAGACTTAGTAACACCACATTTGGAATACTGCATTCAATTTTGGTCATCAGAACATTAAAAAAAATGAGACTCTGGGAAGAGTGCAGAGAAGAACAACAAGGATGATTAGGTGACTGGAAGCTAAAAGATATGAAGAATTGTTGCAGGAATCTAGTCTAGTGGAAAGAAGGACCAGGAGAGACATGATAGCAGTGTTCCAATGTTTGAGGGGCTGCCACAAAGATGAGTAGGTCAACCTATTTTTCAAAGTAAAACTAATTGAGGAGAAAAGCAACCTAGAACTAAGGAGAAATTTCCAAACAGTGAGAACCATTAATTAGTGAAATGGTTTGCCTTCAGAAGTTATGGGTATCCCATCACTAGAAGCTTTTAAGAACAGACTGGACAGCCATTTGTCTGAAATGGTATAGGGTCTCTAGCTTGAGGACGAGATTGAACTAGAAGACCTCCAAGTCCTCTTCCAACTCTATTATTCTATGTTCTATGCTTGCAGAAGTTTCATTACCCAACTAGGTAATATCACCAGTGCCGTTATTATATGCTACATTGTGTCTGTAACTTCCTCATAATCTGTTGAAGAAATTACTAAATTAGAAAATGAGATGATGTTAATCTGGAATGGTTAACTCCTGACAAATCTGTAGTGACTTTCAATAATTTCATTGTTTTCAAGATGTCCCAGATTGGTCATTTTGATTGCAATGGATGTAGCATTATTGTTTTCCTGCTTGAAAATGGTAGCTGAACTGTAGTGGTAATTTTACTATATCTCACAAGAGAGCCAAAGGTTTTTTTTAAAATAGGATATTGGGGATGTTAACAACACAAAAGATACACACACACACACACACACACCAAAAATGCATTTGAATGTTAATTTGAATAATTTGGTTTATGGATCAATAATCACCATTTCCTAGAAAAAAAAAGTAAGCTTCAGAATGAACGCATTATGCAAATTTGGTAACATGTTTTTGGTCCAGCTATGATAAAATTGATAAAAAGGACATTAAACAAAAATTCAGAAGAAACAGCTTTAGATGAAATTATATGTCCTGAGATAGAAAAGAGTGAACAATGAATGAATTGGTTTGTTTATCAGGTTTATTCATCCACTTCACACAAAGAGAATGTGGGAGACTTACATTTTGTAGGAATATAAAGTAAGGAACAAGAAAATAAAATACAATAAATATATAGAATACTGAAGAGAGCAAAAGTAACATAAGAACAAAAATAACAAAAACTACTAAATTACTGAGACCAACCAGATTGATCAGAACAACTGCCACAGGATCTAGTTACTATCTGTTTAGCCTAGTTTTGATAGCTAATATAGTCAATTGTCCTTTCTCCCTAGGATTCCTTAATGGCAGGTAAGACAGCCATTGCTTTCATATTGTTGTTCTGCGACCAAATGAAATAGTTGTGAAAAGCTGACATAATTAAATGATAATATTACGTAGGCCTTTTCTTTTAAATTCACATTTATATTGTTTACAAGATTTTCATCCTGTCTTTCATTCAGAAATTCCAGCAACATGCACAGTACTCTCTCCAAGCACTTAATTTTTTTATTCTTTCCTTCAAGTACAAATGGTTTTGATGGCATTAAGAAACAAACCGCGAGTCAATAGGCAAAGAAAAGCAGAAAATTCTATTAAACTTGCTCTTAATCTGAATTGTAGAAAGCTGCTGTGATAAATTACAAAGTAATTGTAATTTATAAGGAGTGATTAAATGTCAAATATTGTCATAACTGATAGACAGCTGCTTTACATTTTAAAGAATATAGAATCTTTGGCAAAAGAAGCAAAAGGGCTCCTATTTCCAAGACCTATGTTCCAACATTCATCCTCTATATTCCAGGGGTGGGATTCATATTTCTTAACAACCCGTTCTGTGGGCATGGCTTAATTTGTGGGCATGGCATGGTGGTCACATGACTGGGTGAGTGTGACCAACTCAATGTCACCTCCAGCTGGTCTTCGGAACTACCGGTTCACCAAACCGGATGTATAATTAACATCCGGTTTGCCCGAACTGGCTCAAACCAGTAGAATCCCACCCCTGCTATATTCTCAACTGCAAGGAAGAATACCGCTTTATTGTTTAAATTGATTGATAAATTGATAATTTTTTCAAGGTTACTTTGCTTAATGTAACGTTGTTATAAAAATCATGTATATAAATCATTGTATTGACTGTTAAGAGAACCAATAATAAGCAAATATATATTTATAATGCTAAATAAAATGAAATCATTAAGAAATGTTTAAGAACTCCTACCAGGTCACTGCCAAATCATGTACTTTCAATGTGTTGCTCAATTTATATATTCCAGACTTCAATGGCCGCACACATTTTTTTGCACAAGCAAGGTATGGATTTACTTGGACACCTTCAGGAAATTCTGAATCCTTAAATCAAATAGAGTAAGAAAAATTAAAATTAATTAATGGTATTCATTCAGATTTTAAGACATATTTATTCATAGGTTTATAAAAAGTGCTTTCTACTGTTGTTTGGTTTGTTGATTGTCTCTACTCAACGGAGTCTTAGAATGGCATGACATACGTTTTGTGAATTATATTAATATTCAATTTTCCATTGAGTGTGATAATGAAAATTGTTTCTATCTATTGTGTAAACAAAGAGGACTGAAATATTTCTTACATCCTGGGAAGCAAGGTAATATCTGTAAGAAACTCAGGAATACATAGTGTATACCTCACAAGAACAATCCTGGGAGGCAGGCTGGGCTGACAGCAAATGATGAGCCCAAAGTCATCCAGTGAGCTTCCAAGGCTGAGGAAAGGTTAGAACTGGGGCCTCTCTATTCCTAATTAAATACCTTAATCACTGTAATTCACATAAAATTGAAAGGAATCTCAGAGATTGGGTGGTGAAGATGGATAAGCAGTTAGGGGTTGATCACCATCATCATCATCATCATCACCATCACCATTCATCATCATCATCATTTCCAGTTCATCACCCCTCTCATTAAGGTACTCATTAAGGAAATGGTTGCTTCATTTCATTTAATGGTATGACTGTTCTTGAGTCCATTCAGTGGGATCTGAGCATCCCATAAACCTTTTAACAGGGAATTATTAAAATATGCAGGCTATCTGAAATTGTGTTACAAACTAGTGTGCCTAATGTTGGACTGAATCACATCCAATAATAAAGATATTTTCCTGTTGGATACAATTCATTGTAATGAGCAAAATAGGATCCTCCATATAGGTTTGATCCATGTCCTTCCTGGTTTCTTAGGGTACTAGGTGGTATATGAGTAGCTTGATCAGGGAAATTATTGGTGTTTCTTTAAGCTTTACGCTGTTTATTTTAAAAGATGTAGAAGAAGCTCTCCTTTGGTCCAATAGGCTTTTTTTATAAATATTGCCTGGATTGAATATATCTGATCTCAGATGGATGGAGTGCATTCCTCTTGGTCCTGTTAGACCAGGGATGTGAAACTCGTGGCCCGCAGGCCGGATGTGTCACCTGCTGGCCCCTCCCCCATCCAGTTTAGCGAAGGGGGAAAAGTCCCAATACATCACATGATACTGCCATGATGACACCCCTGTGTTATACCTTCAAAGATAGTTAATCCTATTGGTATAATATTTGTAGATATCTATACTACTTATTTAGTAATTCTACACCTATTTGTGTGAGCAGTTGCAGCCAGTAATCATGTAGTAGTCTAAATGGCTTATTCCAATTCCAAGATTGTGATTCTACTATCGTAAATAATATAGCTCAAATTCTAAATCTATTACTGGAATACCACTACCACCACCACTCCTGATATATCTGGCTCCAATTGTTTAAAAGAGCTCTGAAAACCACCTCTTTTCCTAGGCTTTGGGCTATAGTGGATGGGTGGATCCTGTGCGTTTTAATGGTTACCTTTTTATGGTGTTTGGTGGTTTTTTCTTTACTTTAATTGTATTGGATTGTATTTATTATGTCCTGTCCGGACTCATTCGGTGGCTTTATAAACTTGTAAAATAAATTTATATTTATTTATTTACATTTTACTTATTTATATTTTATAAATAAGAACATCCATACCTTTGGATATTTCTTGCTCATCTGTTTTGCTGGATCTTTGGCTGAATCATGTGGATTAACAGCAGAATGCCCTTTCTGTTCCTTGGCTTCTCTAAGTGCTCTTTGGGAAGGTCCCTCTAATCCAGCCTCTCTATCACACCAATGACCCACTATAAGGCACAAACAATTTATTACAGAGAAGTAGAGAAATTTAACAGAAAGAACATTATTTCAATTATTTAAGAACTTGTTTTTCTACTGCCCATTTAGACAGAACGTTGTTTTTTTTATTTCCAGAATGGTAAACCACAATAGAAATTGTAATTTCTTTTCTATCAAATTATAAAAAAATCCAAGTTGTATTGAGATCTAAATAGGTACTATAAATCCAATTATTCAGAACATAATCTAACCTTGATTTCAGTACCAAACTAGGAAAAAGGAGATTGGTTATTTATTCATTCATTTGTTTGTTTGTTGTTTGTTTGTTTGTCAGTTTTATGTAGCTCTCCATCTCACAATCAAGTTACTCTGGGTGTCATACAATAAAGCTAAAGAACAGATAATTAATAAATAATAAAGCAATACTCATTATTAAAAGCTATAAAAGGAAAGCTTAAAAAGAAGAAATATTAGGCAAGGGGGTATTAATAATAGTGGAACCACCTCAAAATATATTATGGGTAGGTACATACAACATGGCAATATTTACTCTACACCAGATGTATTATAGAATATAAGTCATCAATCAATCAATCAGAATAGAGCTGGAAAGGTCATTGGAGGTCTTCTAGTCCAACCCCGTTTTCAAGCAGGAGACCTTATACCATTTCAGATAAGTGGCTACCCAGTGTTTTCTCAAAAACATTGTATTAGGTTTTTGCCTGCTGCCACAACACTGCTGGCTCATGTTTAAGTGATCGTTAACTAGGACTCCAAGATCCCTTCCACTGTTTTTGAGCCAGGTTTCGCCGACTCAGTAGTCATGCCTTTGCTTTTTCCTGCCTAAGTGTAAAACCTTGCTTTTCTCCACATTAAATTTCATGTTGTTGGATAGGGCCCATTGTTCCCACCAGCTTAGTGTCATCTGCAAATATGATTTCCCCTTCTATTCCTTTATCTAAGTCATTTATGAAGATATTGAAGAGTACTGCCCCTAGGTCAGAACTTTGTGGAACCCCACTGCTTACTTCCCTCCGTGTAGATGTAGTACCGTTAAGGACAACTCATTGAGTACAGTTTGTCAGCCAGTTACAAATCTGCTGGTGGTATTGCCATCTATCCCACATTTTTCTAGCTTACCAAGAAGTAGGCTGTAGTCTACTTTGTCAAATGCCTTGTTGAAGTCTAAATATACTATGTCTACAGCATTTTGTTGATCTACTAATGTAGTCATTTTGTCAAGTAATGAAATAAGACTGGTTTGGCATGATTTATTTTTAACAAACCTGTGCTGACTAGTAGTTATTAACTTATTTGTTTCTAAATGTTCACAGATTGGTTTTTATTATTTTTTTTCCAGTATCTTCCCAGCTATTGAAGTTAGGCTGATTGGTCTATAGTTTCCTGTGTCTGTTTTTATCCCCCCTTCCTTTTTTGAAGATGGGAATCACATCAGTTCTTTTCCAATCCTCAAGTACTTCACCAGTACTCCAGGATTTTTAAAGATATGGTACAATGGTTCTGAGATAACATTGCCAGCTCCTTCAAAATTCTGGGATGTAATCCATCAGGTCCCAGTGATTTATATTCATCAACATCAGACAGGTATTCTCTTACCATGTTTTTGCTTATTTTTATTTCTAGTCTGTCTTTTACAGTTATGTTTTTGGTAGGTTGGGCTATAATTTTTTTTATTTATAACTTTTATTGCTTTATCAATGTATAAAATACGAATAAAAATGGGAAATTAAGGGAAGAAAAAAAGAAAGGGGGAAGATAAGAGTACAAGGAAAGAAAGGAAAAGGCGTTGACTTCTAACTCTTTTTGGCACAAGATAGCAACATTACAACCTCAACTGTTTACTTTTACACATTAGTATATAACTAGCCATTTCTGTTACAACATACCCATTTAATCAGCCAAAGTTTCATTATTTTTCCTCAAAAGCACAAAATCCAGAAGTGATATCCAAATAAAAAACATAAATATATTTTTCTCTTTGAATAGAACAATCAATTTAACCATTATTGTTTTATCTTCCTTGCTGTTGAAATAATGTACTTCTATTTGCACTTAATAATCTTTATAAACTATCACCATTTATATTAACAAACTTTACTGTATTCTTTCAGATTTTTTAACCTTAAAGGAAAAAAAATTTTCTCGTCCATTTTAAAACACTAAGCTTTCTTTAAAAAATTTCTAAAATTAAAATATTCTATTTTTTTAACTTCCTCTTAGCATACATACTTTAAAATTCACTTTCAGATCAATAAAATACCAACTAATTCCAATTAACTTAGATAACTCCCTCCAAATTAACCTCATAGAATATTTTTTTCTTCTTGTATACAGCACTCAGCATTCTACTCTGTTGTGGCAGCGAGCAAAAGAAGCTTCACCCTCTACCCCTACTGCCTCATTTCTCTGCACATCTCCGCTTCACTTTGCGGCTTTGGCCTCAACGCATCGCACAGCCTCCTGCTTCGTTGAGGTGGTAAATAAGAAGAAAAAGCTTCATCCTCTACCCTCCACTGCCTCGTTTTATCCTCCACGCCTTGCCTCCTGCTCCATTGCAGCTATGAACAAAAATAAAACCTACCCACAAAATTCCCCCTTGTGCTTATTCTGGAAACCCAAAAATACAGGACCAGGTCTCATTGTCAGGGAAACATGTAGTCCTTAAAAATAATTAAGAAATGAAAGGCACAACTTATTGTCCATTTGAAAAAGAAACTCCAGAATGGCTACTTCTTCAACCAGAAACTGATTACAGCCCCACCCTCTAGTGCAGGGGTTCCCAAGCTGGGGTGCTCGCATCCCCTGGGGGTGCGAGACGATATTCCAGGGGGTGCAAGAAAAGTCCAGGTAATTACATTAAAGAATAAAGTAACAATCTTTTTTGATAAAATATTATTTGGAATTCGCATAATTTATCCTTGAGCAAAATATAAATTTCAGGGGGTGCGAGGTTCAAGTGAAATTTCTTTAGGGGCAAAAAAAACATTGGGAACCACTGCTCTAGTACACCTAGATCCCTCTCACAGTTACTACTGTTGAGCCAGGTACCACCTATTCTGCACCTATGCATTTGTATTTTTTTCTGCCTAAGTTCAACCCCACCACCCAGCTTTTGCTGCACAAGCTGCTTCAAAGTGCATTTCTGAAGCTACTTGCAGAACTTTTGCTGTATTGAAGGAACTAGTTTTGGGTTCAATGGAGATCATTCTTCTGAGCCCTGACACATAGATCCAACTGTTATTACAAACAAATCCAGTTTAAAAGATCTATTGCCTGTCTTCCCATCCCTGTCTTCTCAGGAGTGTCCTTTCTGGGGTACACCTTCTCGTTTCTTTCAAGAAAGAGGGTTGTCTTAAAATATTGTATTCAAGATTGTATGAGAGTGCATCTGACAAATTTGGGGAGAACTAGGAAGTATAGATATAAAAAGAAAATCAGGAAACTGATCTGATGTGAAGTTAGGGTTCACACTTCTGCAATGCTCCCAAACTCCCAATAAAGTTTGTGTATTTATTCATTGGCCCCTCCGAGAAATGCCTCTATCATTCAGTGTTGCTTTTATAGCTAGCAATTCTCTGTTGAAATTATTGTTACTTTCAGTTGGGAAAAGATTAGAATAAAATGCAGAAGACAAGAGGTCCTTCCTCTCTTTGCCAAAGCCTGAGGGAAAACAGTTCCAAATAAAGGTCAAGGCATCAATTTGCACAACAAAGGAGCAACTAGAATCCAGATGTCTAAGTAACAGCTGAGATTAAAAGAAATCCTTCAAATCCTGGAGGATGGCTTGCTCTTTAGGGTATCAGTTAAATTGGTTCCCTTTTTCAGAAGTTTACTGAGCTGTCTTGTGCATTTTGCAAAATTATGGATGAGTCTTTTATTAAAAAATGTAAATCACCGAACAATGTATATTTTTCACATTTTAGTTGTTTACCACATGAAAACATACTGCACCTTAATGGGATTCATCTATACTTATTCTGCAGAGATCCAATAACCCAAATGGTTACATGGATTATTTGGATTATTGGGTTACAACAGGCAGTTTTCCAACTTAGTAAAAAAAAAACTGGGTATGAGGGGAAAAATACATTTCTGATGTGAATTTCTTGTAAGGATGGAACTACTGTAAAAAAAAATCAGGATGTCATCCTACTATAGCTATACATTTATCTAAATTGTTGGAAATCTGGAAAAAAATCAAGAATAATTAACCAATCCATAGGGCATTACTGTGGATGTCAAAAGCTATTAAATATTGATGGATGTCTACAATTCAGATGCATTCTTCTTAAGACCAATATAGCAAAAACAATATCTTTTGAAGGTAACTCAGCAGATTTGAAATAAGAGATATTGTGTGATAGTCTAATGGATATAGAGTTCAGGTCTCTAATCAGGCACAGCTCTCAACAATTTAATTAATTCTTTTTTCTTTTACTAAAAATGTAGACAAAGATGCTGGGGATCCCAATGCCCTAGTTATTCATTGAGATTTTCTGCATAATGTAGTATAAAACAGCATTAGTTTTAGACCATTTAAGTCTGTGTACATTGTAGATTATTTAAATAGTGTATAAATTTAATATGTAGAGAAATATTAAATTTCTAGAAATGTGCATAATACCATGAGAAGCAAACATTATCTCTTAAGCTTTTACTTTTGGTTCATAGCTAAATATTTACCTTTCATCATTGGAATGTGAATGTTGTTTCCAGATTCCAAGCTTTGTAAAGTCGCTTGCAAGCCAGTCATCTGAACAATGAAAGAAAAAGCTATCAAGAACCTTTAGAAAATCAGAAATAATATATGACATTAAGTATAAAATATTTCAATATAGTTGAGAATCTCAGAATACTAATTAGATTGCATATAATATCTTAATACTTCAGGAAATCCATCTAGATTAAAAATTGTCCTGTAGCATAGAAAGAAAGACATGGTAACAATTTCTGCCTCTCCTCATCACCTTTCATGCAAAAAGAATTTGTCACTCAAACCTGCATCTTGAACAGAACCCTTAGATGCACAGTGATCAAATATGATAAAGTTCCTGGAATCAAAAAGCCATTGGAACCTATAATTCTTTCCACTTTGCCTTGCTTATGCATCTGAGCAGCTTGGAGACCTGTCTTTGTTGAGCAGAAATTATTTCTGCCTGCCCAATGTCAACTGCATTGGAACTATGCCTGATCATATTCTGTTTAGGAAAAACAATTACAAAATTGTTGAGTTCGAAGGGGCTGTTTAGTCATTAAGTATAATCATTTGACCACTGCAGGAATCCAGTTTAAAGAATTAACAATAGATGGTTGTCCAACCTTTGTTGGATATTCAGCAAATAGGAGATCATCTCTTCCATCTGTAATTGGCTTCACTGTCAAATGATTCTGTTAGAAGCTTCTTCTAATACTTAGTCAAAACATCTGTGTTGATTTATTCTATATATTATTCTATATCATAATTTTCAGATGATAAAGAGCATCTTCTATGTGACATCCCTTAAAGAGTCTAAGGACATCCTTGAAAAGAGTTAAAATGTTAACTCACTGAACCAGTTGAACTGCATCTTAAGATACTGAGGGAACTAGGTGATAGTGACCGAACTCTTATGAAAACTGGAGAATTGTGCACATGACTGAATAGAAATAGAATCATCAGGCTGGAAGGTCCCTTGGGAGCTTCTAGTCAAACCTGCCTGCCCAAGGCAGGAGTCCTGATTCCATCCCAGACAAATGATTGTCCAGTAAATCCCCTCCTCTAGGTCAGTGGTCCCCAACCTTTCCAGCTTGGCATTCCAGCGGGGAGAGGGGATGGTTCTATGTGAGTGGCAGGCCCATCCACACACATGTGCAGAGCTCCATTTGTGCGAGTGATGCAAGGGCAATCAACCGCTGCTCGTGCAAGTGGAACTGAATGCACAGGGTGCTCACCTCTTGCGCAGCCCAGTCAGGAACAGTCTGGGTTGCTCTAGATCATTTATGAAGATGTTGAAGAACACTGAAGAACTTCTGAGTGGAAGCAAATAATGTCTCTGCCTTCAACATGGGAAAAGAAAAAGATGCAGCAAACAAAAAACAGATCAGTCAGTAATTTGGGTTATGATCTATTCTAAAATCCTCTCTGATATTGAGAAGGTATTGATATATTAAGAACATTTTAGACCAGATCATAAAGCAATCCATATGCCTGAATCTACACCATGAAAAATATGCAATTACCAGAAATTAACATGGTAGTTTGTCTTAGCAGTCAAATAGGCTTATAGATGCAAAGATGCAAAAGATGATGCAAATGTTCAACAGCTCTTCAAATATCAGAAATACCTGTTTGTTCTAATTCCAGAAAGCAGAACATGGAATAGTCAGTTTACATTATAAGATAGCCATTTCTGACTGAAAATTAGAAACAGTAATCACAGTTAATCAGTGTGGTGAGAGGCTCCCATTCGTTGAATACACTGAAGCAGAATCTAATTAACCACTTGTCTAGGATGTTTTAATTGGATTCCTGCACTGAATAAAGGCTTTGGCCTTGATGGACTAAACAGTCATTTCCAACTTGATGATTCTGTACTATTATATTAATGTCCTCACCCCTTCCTTCACATCATATCTCAAAATGATGCCACTTATACCTAATATATTTCAAGTTATTTCAATTAGTTTATACCTCAATCAAACCATAATAGAGAACAGTGAATTCTACTTCAATGTTTAAAATAATACTCTGCTTACAATAGAGCATAATTTGTTTCAAAATACTTTCCTTCAAGAATAGAATTCTTCATTCACTTCATCAAAACTTCCTGAAGCCTCAGTGGAAGGAATGGAAAAGAATGATAGAAGAGGCTTAGTGAAAAGAATGATAATTAGAAGCAGCTTTTCTCTGGATTTATGGATTTGGATTTATGGATTTTGCATTCAACATAACTGTGGTAATAGGAAACAATATTTGCCCTATGAACAACCCATGACTTTCATGTGTTTTCATAAACATATATACACACATAAGCACATTCTAATAATACAGGTTGATAGCTAGTTGTGATGCTAAGAACTAAGATGAAAAGAAATGTGTATGTTCTACCCAAGAAAGCAATATAATTTCTTATTATTATTACCGTTAATAAGAATTCTGCTTTAAAATGTCAAATTATAAAATTTCACTTCACACACAGAAATAAAAGCCTGGGAGGCTACAATTGTAAACAAAAGGCCATTAGTGTATTTCAACTGGTTTTCTTCTCCTTCCCCAAATCATACTGTTTTTAGACAAAGAAAAAGCCTCACTATTTTAGAAAAAAGATGTATATTTCTTGGTGTACTTAATGCCACATTCAACAAACAAACTCTTTGATGTGCATTTGTTTAACTTTGGTTTGTTTCTTTGACCCACCTTGAATTATGAGGAATGGCACAGAATAAAACTTTACCTAAAACATTAAATTAAATAATATAATATTTTAAATGGTTTCCATAAAAATGTAAGTTAAAATTGCTGTAAGCTTTACCTGCCCAACAACTCTGTCTCGTTCCAAACTTGTAAGCATTTTCTCTCTTAGGAGAACCTCATACTTTTCATTCAGTTGTCTTAACATAGGCTCATACAATGCATAGTGTGTCTTTAGCCTATAGACAAGAAACTGTTTATAGTTACCAAATATGAGAAAATTAAAAAAAAGTATTCAATTCCAATGCAAGAGGTTAATTTATTTATTTTTTTAGTCAATGGTGTGATCAATGAGCATCATAGCAAGCTACAGTAGATGTTCTGCCAATAAGGGATGGGCAGCATGGGCTTTATGATGGAGATCCTGGATCCTGGATCCTAACAGTGAAATCTCTCCAGAAAAAGGAGAGATTGTGAGACAACCCTTATGTACTCCCAGACAGCTGCTCCTCATGAGTAGGCTGCAGTAACTGTTTTACAATCAGCTGAGGAATTGAATGACTAAAAGTTGCAGGATACCATCTAAGTTCAATCGTACTGCAGCCTTTTAAGAACAAAAACTTTATTCCTTGTTTCTTACCCTTCAGATTGGCAAGTTTCTACAGTTATCAGTGGCTGAATCGCCTCAATTAAAGTTTTAAATATGATTTTAAGGACTTGGAACAATATTTTTGGAATACAGTAAAAATGGTGTTTAGAATATTGCTTTTAGAAAGTTAAACATGGATTAAGGGTTCAGATACATTTTGAATAAATATTTGAAATTAATTATAAATCTCTTCTAATGAGAAACTGAATATTTATATTTTTTACACAAGGACATATGTGAAAAAATGATTCAGAAAATACTTTTAAAGATTTCTGACATTATTAAAAGACTAGATGTTACTATGGAAAAGAAACAAGTTTCAATTGACAAGAATGAAATTGGCTTAAATGTGGATTTAAAAAATCACAGGCTGTAAGAAGGTTATGGAACAAAGTAAACTGAACTGACAAATGAAGCTGGCTGATGTTTAAATAATTAAAAAGGACATGTGAATAATAGACCAGAAGAGTAGATTGTAGAACCTTTTTATATGGGATTTACAAAAGGGACATGTTGTTGGTAATTTTGTGAGCTGATACAAAAATGAAAAGAAATCATATGTTGCATTTATAATTCATCTTCAGTGATATACAACAAAAATATCAATCAGAGCAACACTTATTAAAATTAATGGAGTAAGAGTTGTACTGTACATTAAAATCTGAGAGAAGCTGTAAAATAAATTCATAATGACACATGTAATATTAAAACACACTGATATAAGATTTTATATGTTTTTATTTCCCGTATATCATAATAGTCTACCTACTTTGACATATTTATTCTATTTATCTGGTCTTCTTATTTCTATATTATACTACCAATGATGATAGATTTAAAATATACGGTACACTATATTCTGCTTTATTTTCTATATCTATAACCTGGTCTTTGATACATTAATTTATTTATACATTAACCAAATTGGTATGACTCACTTAACAACCATACTGTTTGTCAACCAAAATTCTGGTATTAATTGTGATCATAAATCAAGGACTACCTGTAATGCAAAGCTCTCTACATGGGGCTATCCTGGAATACTACCCAGCAGTTTCAACTGGTCCAGAATGCAACAGTGATGGATATCCACTGGTATGCCCATGTAACACTCTGCTTTGTAAGCTACATTGGTTGTCATTTTGCTTCTTGGTGCAATTCAAGATGCCGGTCATTATTAAAGCCCTACATGGCACAAGACCTGGTTACTTGAGGAACCACCTGTCTTCCATAGTATCTGTCCTGCTGACTGCACCTGGCAAGGCTGGCATGCTCCAAGTTCTTTCAATTAAACAATGTCATCTGTCAGAACCCTGGAAATATGCCTTCTCTGTAGCAACAGCTATCCTCTGGAATAGGGTAAAACTCAAATTCACAGCCTGCGGCATGGATGCATCACACATTGGCCATGCCCACCCCCAATTTAGCAAAGGGGGAAAGAGTCACGATACATCACATGACAACATGACAATGCGAGCTTGACACCCCTGGGATAAAGGAATGAGGTTCTCCCAGAGATTCAAATGTGCTTACCCTACTGGTGGTTTGAAAGCCTTTATCCAGCTTTTGGAAGGTATGACTGAAATTAAGAGGAGGAATTCGAAAACTGAAAATTCTGAGATATTACTCAGAATTCACTGAGGTTCACTTTTCAAAAATTGAGCTAAAGCGAATCTCTGTTAGGCTTTGGACATGTAATTGATTATTATTATCAACATTTATATTACTGTATCTTGCACCCGATACTTTTTGACTTAGAATTTAGTATCACCTTTATGATTTTACTCACAGAATTTATAATAATAATAATAATAATAATAATAATAATAATAATAATAATAATAATAGTAGTAGTAGTAGTAGTAGTAGTAGTAATAATAGTACTATTGGTTGTCATTCTTTTATCTTTATAGAATGTAATATCTTATCTTTATCTATGACCACAAATTTGTTGTTGTGGAAACAAGATGGCAGTTCATTAGGAAGGCAGTGGTGGATTTTAAGCTTCCCCTTTCTGTACTATAGAAAAAAACATTCATAATGTTTGTTAATTGTAAAGAACCTGGGAGAAGAGTAATTTTCTTCTGAGAGGTAGTCCAAATAGGCAAATCCACAAAATTACAACATCTTGTAGGAGATTTACATGTTTCTCTGATAATTATTTATGATTTTACAGCAAGTAGTGACCTATTATTTTAGCTCTTAGTGTAAAACCCAAAAAGATTTGTTTTAAAAACTGCATTATTTAGTATAATTATTCAATGTCTTGAAATAATTGATTCTGATTCTATTATCCTATCTGTATTATTCTGGATTTATATTTCTATAAACAGCTTTATTTTATATGTTTACAGGGACTTTAACGCATTCCTCTTTTTAATGACCTTTATTGGATTTTTCTATCCACAAGAGGGAAGTCCAACATAAGGAATATCTACTCAAGGTTTTCAACTTTGAAACAAAACATAGATTAAGACATTTAGACTGGGGAATTGCTTAGATGTTTAGTATAAAGTTCAAGAATAGTTGAATGTTTTCTTTTAAGAGTTTAAGGCTAACCTTTTGCATTGCAATATTTTTTTTCTTGTATTATCTGCCACTTATATACAATATAATACTGTATATTATATATACAATATTGAGTCTATTGATTTTTTGTTTCTGGGTGTAAAATTGCTTTTTAGCTATCAACTCTAAATAGGAGATGACATTATAGGAAATAAAATTTTAAAAAACAGAAGAGATCCCACATTCATTACAATCAACCTGCTTTACTTTATTGTGAAATATATTCTCACAGATTAATTGCATTATACTGGAATATAATATTATCAATAAATTAAAACAAAAAACAAAAAAAGATTTAGAAAAATTTGATCATACATTTGTGGTTTTAAGGGTGACTTTAATGATGAATACAAGAAATTAATGGACACCAAAAGTTCTTTTCAGTTCAGAGAACCCCCAACCCCATAAAAAGTTAAACATATCCAGAGGTATATTTAAGAATTATGGGAAATATTATTTTGAAAGAGAAGTGGGAAATTTTCTCAAAACCCGATGTGAATATTGATCAAATTTTAGAAATACAAGAGATTTTCAGAATAAATTCATAGACAGAACAAAAAAATAAAATGCTACATCCTTCTTAAATTCACATATTTCAAGACAAAAGAAGCAGTATTAGAATAAAAAGGAAAAATACTCCCTTAGAATTCAGAAACAGAATAATTGAGATTCTGTCAAAAGTACCTCCAGATATTCTTAGAAAGAAGGAAAATGACAGCTTTTTGACAATGGCTCAAAAAAAAAAATCTGATATGGAGGTCCATTGTCTTTCATCTACAGTATAGGTCTTTATGTTTGATGGCAAAGCTTTTGTATATTCCACCAATGATGCCAATGGAATACTCCAGTCATTGGCTGTGAGAGAGTAAGGTAGTAAAGGCAGAGAAGAGACAGAAAACGAAGCTGTACAAAGTAGCTGTTATTTCTTGTTAAATTATTTTTCAACTAATATTAATAGTATGAATAGCTAATTTAAAAAGAAAAATAACTTTTTGAAAGTCTAAAAGGAAAATGCATATATTATAGATCTTCAAGATTCCCATAAAGCTGTCAGAATAAAAATACTTTTATATTTGTGGTCTTAAGCAGATAAGAAGAAATGGATAAGCTATATATTTGAATATTTAAATTTGGAATTTGAAAAACAAAATCAAGATGAACCAGGGAAATTTATATATTTTAAGGCTGAATTTGAGAAAAAACCAATTGATACAATTTATGCTGGGAGCTAAGTATATAATTTTGTAACTATATAGTCAGAATTGCTGGAGTCAAAGTTTAGTGTTTACTTTGAAAGAGGTTTATCTTTGCTGGAGTTCTTCCCATGGACTCTCCTCAGTTATCTTCCTGGAATGTATGATTAACTATCTTGGCTTGCTTCGGAACTCTCGTCAATGCGGTTTGTTTTGGTTTTCTTTTTGCCTCATTATTTACTTTTGTGACTTTAAACTGTGCCTAATAAAACAGTGAAATTAAGTTGAAGGCATTACCAGACTTTAATGTATGTTTTGGGTTATTTTGAGAGACTATGGGTCATCACAGGCAGGGGAAGGACACTGCAAAATCCCCATTCCCTCCCCTCCCCACTAACCTGCTTTCCAGCTTCGTTCTCCTGTGCAGGGCAACAAAAGAACACCCAGCCGATCAGCTGGGACTCAGGAAGCAGAGAATAGATGGGGGTGGGGCCAGTCAGAGGTGATATATGCTGGATCTCAGAACTCTTCAAAACTTCTGCTACCAGTTCTCCAGAACTGGTCAGAACCTGCTGAATACCACCTCTGCATGCATGTGATAGTAGCAGTGCTACATACACCTAATATTATCTTAATAATTGTTACACAATTATTACACAAAGAAACCTCCAGATTGAAGAGGTGGGAATTTAACAAATTTGTGTTAGTACAAGTGGATATGAAATTGAAATGACAAGAATTAAAAAGCTTCCAAACCAATTTAATCTAATGTGTTTTTATCTACAGTATAGCACTCCAGCAAAGCACTTATGAAAGGATGTGTATCTTTCTGCCTTAAAACAGAAAGAAATCTATGTAAAAACAGCAATTAAACTAAAGCAATTAGAATTATGAAACAATCATCTATTTTTAAAACAAAAAATGAAAGAAATTTATAATCAACTCAATTTAATGGAAGTAAATGAGAACCATAAGAAGTTGAATTTTTTTAAACAGAAATATTTTGAAAAAGGTCAGATAAATCGTTGCCTTTCCAACGCAAAAGGAGCAGGACAAAATAACTGTTACCTCTATTTGGATGGAGCAGACCAATGTACATGATTCAGCAATTTGTTATATACTATTAAAGATCATAGTGAACAATATTTGGTGCAGAAAAGATTAAAGAGCATTTGAATACAATACTACTCATAAAGCTTATAGATTAAAAAAATTGTAATAAAGATATCATTAAAAAAATAGAAACAGAACAAAGTTCCAGGGCATTATAGTATCTACTGAATATATTGCATAACTTTTCCAGAAATTTTAATTAAATTGTTAACTCAGGTATTGAACGAGATTCCAAGCATCAAGAATTCCCTACATCATGGAAAGAAGCTTTCGTCATCCATTTATTGATCAGTGTAGATAAAACATATGCCTTAGCAAGACGTTTAGGAGTATTCCATATAGATCTATTATATAAATTGTATCAAATCAGGAAACTATACAAAAAGCAGCAGTTGCAACAAGTATCAAATAGATTTGTATTTATGTACCTTTTAATGTCATTAATAAGTCTGTTCTTTTCCTGGACTACTCTTTTATGATGCATTCTATGGAAGTCACGCTCTCTTTGCATTTTTAGCAGTGCATCTTTAGCTTTACTGCATGGAAACAAAAAAAAAATGATTTCTAAATATATATCTATGATTTAGGGAAGTAAAGCATCTATCATGAGGACTAGCCATCCTGTATCAGAAAGATATTCTTAAAATCTCCAATAAAAGAAGCACATTAGCACTTGATCTGGCTCTATTGCTTGTCCTGGTTTCATTTAACCTGTTATTTGCATTCCTCATTTGTTTCTGTCAACAGTACATATATGTTGTGGTTAGCCGGCAGGAGGTGCAGATGGCTGAGGAGAGCGATGACTCTGATGAGGGGCCAGGACTATCAGGGAGTGGGCTGCTGCCTTCAGAGATTGTGAGGGCTGGCAGCAGTGACGAGGAGATTCCCAAGGAGCCTGTGCCAAGTGCATGTGCACGAAGGATTGCTCGGAGAAAAGAACAGTTACAGCAGCACAGGCGACTCGGGAGTAAGGCTGCAAGGTGATGGCCCCTCCCTCAAAAGGATAAAAGCCAGGTTTGAAAAAGCGTTCTTTGCAAACAGCAAAGCTCTTTTTTTTTTTTTTAAACAAGTTTTATTGATTTTTCAAGACAAACAAAACATATATAACCTCCTTTCCAAGAACTACCCATAAACTTCAACAAGACAAACAAAGCATTATTCTTTAAAACATGGTTCCACATTATCACACTTGAAGCAAAACATTGGAGAAAAAAAAAAAAACCTCCTTAGTTATCATTTATACATATCTTTTCCCAATTTCTCTCCCTTTAATTTCATTTCTCCAAGATTTTATTAATTTAGAATCAAACATAATCCACACACTAAACGTAAAACATAAAACTTCTTTGAAAAGTGACTTGGCCCCAGGTTACATCTTTTTTGACAGACCTAAATCAAATTCATGCCCATCTTATATACCCTTCATATCTTATTAACCATTTTGTATTTTCTATATAACTTCTCCCATCTTTTCACTCTCTTAATTATATTTTATTTATTTCATCTTATTTCAAAGTCATTATACTTATGTCTTTTGTCCGTTCTTTAGTAAACATCTATGTATCTCTCCCCTTTAACCAAAAATTTCCCTGTAATCGCTTTTGAAGTATGACGCCTTCTCCTAAAATAAAACTTAAAATAATACATAATTTCCATTCTGATTCTGCTTAGTACCTTCTACATATTAAATCTTAAAATGAAAGAATAACAAACTTATAGTATAATTAAATATATAATTTCTATTCTAATTCTAGTTCTCATTATTAAACATTAATATTTCATTAAATATTCCAATAAACTGTTCCAAATACAAATACTACAATACTATCTTATGCACTCTTGCAGAATCTTCTTTAATTATAAGCTATCTATCATCCTTCATCTCTAAAGAAAAACTTTTTTAAAAAAATCTTGTCCTAACCCGTGGCTTTTTTTTTCTTTTTCCCTCCCTTTCTTCTCCAATCTGGTCTTTTGCCCCTCCTCTCCTCTCCCCTTTTAAGTTTCCTCTCTGTTGTAATTCTATTTTCAGTTGCTTTCTAACATTGTACCTTCTTTTCATCCTATTTTTCTTTTTCTTGGTTGTTTTATTAAATCTTAAATTCTCCTTTTCCCTTCCTTCCTTCCCATTTTCTTTCTTAATCAAACTTTTAGTCCATTAAAGATGGCTTCTTCCTTTTCTTCTTCTTCTTCTCCTTCTCCTTCCTCCAGTGTTTGCTGGTACGTAGAAACCGCCATTTCTAAAAAGTGGAAGGCAGCTCCCAAAGAATCCTTGCCACTTTGTTGTCTTTCTTTTAATTTTTCATATTCCATTTTCAGTTCATCAACCGGTGGTACCATTATAAGTTCTTTTTTTAAAAAAAAACAACAACAACAACCCAGATGCTTTCAATCTTGAAGTAATTTCCAAATGTCAGAGTTATCAAACAATCCAAACAAGCAAAACTTTTTTCCTCTTCTTCTCTTTACAGTTTTTTCTCCAGAGGCAAAATCCCAGATATATTTTAAAAGCCGTATTTCCATTAATTAATGGTCTTGAAATCTTCAAGGCGTCTCCTCCAGCAAAGTTTAGAAAAAAAAGTTTTTTTTTTTTTTTTTAGTCCTCCCCTTCCCACTTATAACAAAGAGCTTATTTTTACCTTTAGAGAGCAGGTTTTTCTGTGCTCCTTTGCTTTCTCCGTAGGGAGGGGTAGTGAGCTTTCCTTCAGCACTTTTGCCGATGTTACAAATTCTTTTGGAAACAAATGTATCAATCCAAAGTCAGGTTTCCAGGGTGTTTTAAAAGTAACATCATGTCCTGGTTTAGCCAAGAAAACTTCTCCTTCTAAGTCTTCCTCCTGCACAAACTTGTCCGGTTGAAGAATCCTTCATGGCTGCCGAGACAGCCGCTCATCCGTCTCGGGAAAAAGGAGTCTAGCCGGCTGGGGAGGGGGGGTGCGATGTCCCCAGACCCCTGCTCGGATCTCCTCTGTCTTCCGCTGCCCCTTCAGGGTAGCGACAACCCCCAAATCCAGTTGGATCGGGGGTACCTTGACGGCGAGCACAGCAGGGACCCGCAGAGAAGCGGATTCCTGCCGTCGACGAAGCCTTACAACCCGGAAGTGTGAGCAAAGAAGCTCTTAAACTCAACTGGTGGACATCTTAGTTCGTGTTTGGAGTATTTTGTAAATTAGTTCTTATCTCTGGGTTTTTGACAGCCTTGACAAACAACTTGGCAAGGCTCTTTCTTGTCAGAGCTAAATAATGGAAAGCAGCCTTTAGAACAGAATTCGCTATTAAACCTTAAAAGATGGGGGCTGCTGCCTTTGTCTGTGTTTGCTCTTTGGGAACCCGGTTGGGTCAGAACAATATAATGGTATATTCTACAGTAGATATATGGCGTGTTCTCTGTTATTTTTGCATGGATTTTGTTGCTAGCCTCTGCATTTTCCTTCTTTTCTTACTATCAAAAAATTTGTGACATGATTGAACTTTGACTGAGTGAACTTGCCTTTGCCTAACAACTTTGTTCTTTTCCTATTCATGTGAACTCTGTGCACCCTACAATTCACTGAAAATCAGGGATGGGCAGACTTGATAGAAAGTCATCAGTGGCTCCTTTGGGAGTTAGTCCTACACATATCTGGAATTAAATTCAGGGAAATTTAACAAGAACCCAATGCATAGGTTCTTAATAGAGTACTAGAAAAAGAAGTTTACTTCCATTCAGTTGCATCCGATTCTTGGAGACTGACTGGACAAGTCCCTGCAGTTTTCTTGGCAAGGTTTTTCAGAAATTATTTGCCATTGCTTCCTTCCAAGGACTGAAAGAAAGTGACTGGCCCAAGATCACCACCTGGCTTTGTGTCTTAGGCGAAACCAGAACTCACAGTCTGCTAGTTTCTAGTCTAACTACTAAACTGGCTCTCCTAACAATATTCTTCAGAGGAAATAATTTTCTATGCCGAGATTCTATTCTAATTTTCCATGCTTGAATTAAATGTAAAAACTGGTTTAAAGTAATTCTTTTTATTATGAATGAAATAATAATAGCACTTAAACTTGTATATTGCTCCATAGTGCTTTACAGCATTCTCTAAGCAGTTTACAAATGTCAGCATATTGCTCCCAACAATCTGGGTCCTCATTTTACAAAACTCAGAATGATGGAAGGCTGAGTCAACCTTGAGCTGGTCAGGATCAAACTCCTGGCAGTGAGCAGAGTTAGCCTGAAATACTGCATTCTAACCACTGCACCACCACAGCACCTAAAATTAGTATCCTCAGTTAAGTAACTTCTTGCAGATTATTTATTGGGCTTTCAGTATCCATCAGTTTCAGAAAATTATTGCTGCTGCTGCCATATCCCTAGGCAAGTTCCCCACCCTCAAGAATAAAAACAAGAGATGCAAAATAATTGCATCTCTACTTCCTACTGTCTTTAGTGCCATTGTGGATTTTGCCTCTGATATAAAATGAATGTTTAATATTTTATAGAGGGTTATTTTACTCTGTGTTGACTTAATAATTATATCAGGTTTTTGTAATCATACAGTAATATATAAATAGAAGATGTACATTTTCATTTCAAATACTAACAGAATTTAAAATTCAGGGGGAAAAAATCTGAACATTCTAAACATTTCCATTAAAACCAATGCAGTATAAAATAAAGTACACCAATGTCTTTTTATATCCAGTAATGCAATGTATCTGTATCCTATCACTACTTTTAAGTTCAATAGAATCCTAAACAATGCAGGATAAGGGAACATTAAAGACCATAGAGTCAGGTGAAAAAACAACACTTTGAAATGTTTGACTTTTTCAACACATTTCAGCATACAGATATTTTATCTTCATTTCAAAAATGTTGATAGATAAAGGGTATATAATGTAATAAATATTACAAGCACTTGATCTCCCAGTAGCTTCTGGTCAACCAATAAAAAGGAGTAGGGAAGATACTCTTAGAGGTTCATCCTTGAGGGCTGCTATTGTGAAGGAAAAAAAAGGGCACATACCTTCTCTGCTTTAGAATAGCACTCTACCTGGGGTCACGCTAGCAACAGCTAAGAGACCTGGTTGTTCCAGAAGTCCTTGGAGAGGTCATTGTATAGTATCCCCCGCCCCCTGAAGTAGGCAATTATTGTTTTGGGGATTGATGTTTGTTTTTTCTTTTAATTCTATCTACAGTAGTTCACTTTTACATTATTGTAAGCTACTCAGAGCCTTTTTAACTGAGCAGCATTGCAGAAATAAATTAACTTGGGTATTGATGGATTAATAGCTATTTAACCCATTCTTTACCAGACTTGCAAACAACAATACTGCCATTCAAAACTGATACCTTCTACAATCTGATATCAGTATTTTTTTTCATTCAAATTCCTAAGGAAATGTAACCCAATAATGACAAGAACATACTTAGCTGCAAATTTATAGTTCTCCATTTCTTTCTTCAAACTTATATTTTCCCTCTCCAAATGCTGATTGCAAGTATAGGCATCTGGAACAAATCCAACATCTTTAGGTTCAAGCACACCTCTCTGCATCAATTCATACCTAAAATTAAACAATTGAACTTTAGTTTTTTTTTCACTCCTCTTGGTTATAAGGAGTACATATACCATAAGCAGGAATCCATAGAACAGCACAAACTCTTTTTCTTGATTGTGGTTACTTTAAATAGGAGCTCCTATAGTTCAGAACTACATTTCTCATGGTAAGTGAAATTACCCCCCAAAACAGAACTCCATGCCTTAACTTAATACCCTAAGTACAATGAAACAACTGTTACTTCTCATTATTTTTTGAGAGGTCAAGAGAAAGAACATGGATAGGACGTACCAGTCAAATATCTACAGAATGCAGTAATCTATCAGATTATAAAAGAAGAAAATAGACATACTGTAATCTTATTGGAAGATTACAGTTTAATCTTATTTCCAATGTATTGGAAATAAAGACCAATACATATTTTGGAATAATACATATTTATTGATCCATGGCTTCCCGTTGCACAGAAAATTGTCAAGATAGTTGTATCGCTTCTTAGTATCCCATCTTTATTTTTACAAATAATTCCAGGTGCTGAACATTATCAATATTCCTCCGCCTTCCTATTTTCTCCAGAACAACAAACCTGTAGGGTGGGGTGGGCTAAGAGACAGTGACTGGCCCAACATCACCAAGCTGGATTTCATGGCTAAAGCAGGACTAGAACTCATGGTCTCCTGTTTTCTAGCAGGAAAACACAATTTTCTCCCACAGAGTTCTCTGAAGTCTTCAAACATTATAGCCACTCATATTTTGTTCTTAATCTTCCCAATCCTCTTTTTGCTATCCTTTTTCTGCTAGCATCAAGCTCTTTTGAAACTCCTAATTTCCAAATCTACCCACCCTTCTTCCCCTTTGGCAGGCACAATGTACAGGCACAGTGTACATACATCTCACATCCCCTCAATTACAGCTGGCCATTTTTCCTGCTAAAACGGATTAGACTGGTGCTGCAATTTAGAAAATCTCCAGTCTAAGCAGCACTTTTATTAGTTCCAGTTTTTTATTTTGCATTGCATAAACTTATGGATGAACAGGGTTATCTTAGGACTGTTTTAGACTTTACAGTCCAGATTAACCATCCATCTTAGGATATGGAAGAATGGAACTAAATTTTAAGCAGGAGGGATGATGGTTTGACCTTTAAAAATATTTTTATTGACTTGACATTTTAAAATATTGATTTCTAATTAATGGGCTACTTAAAACTTACAAGGAGAAAAATATCCCCAATATGAAATTATAGAAACAAAAACAAAAAGTAACATTCCAAGTTTCAAAACAGAACAGTAATTTGAAATACAAGATCTCCTATTTAATTAAGAAAGTTTTACCATTCAGTCTGAAAGCAGTCTAATGTCCTGTTCATTCCCATTCTGATTAAAAAATTGCAAAGAAAGTCATCTACAATTTCAGGTGTTTCAGACAAAGATTGTTTAGTGATCTGGCCTGGCCGTTGAGCCTAGAAAGAAAAATTCAGGAGACATTTTAGAAACACTATCTGCCTCATCAGACATTTCCTTGTTTTAGAAAAATATTTTTTTAAATCAGAGACTACTTTTTTGTACATTACAGAAAGATATATAGGCTAATGATAGTTTATTTCTTACCATACCATCTTTCATAAAGATACAGTAGTCATGAATCTATCTCAATGAACTGTGATTAACAACTATGTGCAATAGTCTGGAAATTAACTTTGTCAAAGAGTAGCCAAACATCAGGAATGATGTTGGATACTATGATATGAATATTTTAAATATTGTTCTCCATCCTTGTTCACCTTCTAATAGGATCACCTTTTATTCCTTTGACTCCTCTCCTATATGACGCTGTCCTACAAGTCTGGGAACAGCTAGATGGCAGCAAAGAATTAGATTAGATAGCTTTTTTTCCCTACCATCACAATGTTAACAGACCAAATGTAGTAGTCCTACTTTTTTGATTGCCTTGTAAGGGACAGAGTAGATCTTATTTAAGAGTATGGAGGAAGTGTCTGTGTTGGTTTGATGAATACAAATCTAATACCATACTTCATTGTAATATGTATGTGTGTATGTATGTATGTATGTATGTGTGTGTGTGTATGTGTGTATATATATATATATATATATATGGATCTTTGGTTGTTCGGGTTTTCTCCCGCGTAAGATTCGAAGTATCTAGGCAACGTTTCGATGAAGTCTCATTCATCATCTTCAGGCTTCTGTCTCCGGCTCTGTGCTTCTCAGAGTGATGTGAGATTGCAGCTGCTTCTTCCTTTTAACTGCTAGTGGGGGTGGGACTTGATTGGGTGGGGGCTTGGCTGTGTTCTGATTGGGTGGGGGTGTGTTCTCATTGGTAGGGGGTTTGGCTGTGTTCTGATTGGTTGGGGGGGAACACATCACTCTGAGAAGCACAGAGCCGGAGACAGAAGCCTGAAGATGATGAATGAGACTTCATCGAAACGTTGCCTAGATACCCCCCAACCAATCAGAACACAGCCAAACCCCTACCAATGAGAACACACCCCACCCAATCAGAACACAGCCAAGCCCCCACCCAATCAAGTCCCACCCCACTAGCAGTTAAAAGGAAGAAGCAGCTGCAATCTCACATCACTCTGAGAAGCACAGAGCCGGAGACAGAAGCCTGAAGATGATGAATGAGACTTCAATTCAGACATCTGAAGAAAAAAGGGGGCAATATCAAATATCCATATGCCAATGTCTTAGGCAATCTGACCCAGTCTAATAGTTGAACTCATACAAACTGATTATTTTCTCAAGTCAATTATAAAAAAATATTTCATATTATTTTATTACTTTATTTATTTTGAACTCATGCAAATTAGCATAGCATATATCATGATATATAAGATATTTACCATAATTTGGGCATCAATAGTCTGTTCATGCATTGTGTGTAAAGCTTTTGCCAGATCTTCATCGCCTTCCGGAAGACTAAAATCTTCATCTGTGGGAATCTAAGTCAAATTATAAATAGATCCAAAATTAATAGGCTCACTGAGAAGAGGGAAAATATTTCAGCATCACAAACTCTTTTAGACAGAGCTATAACAGGGCTCACATAGAGAAGGTATCATTCTGTGAATGTTAGAATTCAGCTTCAGGCTCTAGCACAGGGCTGTCAATCTCATGGCCCGCGGGCCAAAGGCATCACGCACTGGCCACATCCACGGCCAGCTTAACAAAGGGGGGAAAAGTTATGCTACATCACGTGATGCTGCCATGACGACATGAGTTTGATGCCCCTGCTCTAATATGTTGCTCAAATAAGATATAAATGTCTGATCTAGGAAAGATTCTTTGTCTGGAATCCAGGAAAGCAATTTCTAAACAGGGAAGATTATATTTAGAGTTTATTTATGTAAAAGAGAAGATGTTTGCATTTGGCAACTTGTGCAGCCTGTTTTTGTCACTGAAAAAATAATGAATAGCCAAAACCTGCCAGAAAAGAAATCCAGTGAAACTTCAGACCTCTAAAATAAATTTCCAAAATTATGCCAATCCTGGAACTGCACCATCAATAAGAGAGAAGTTTGTTTTAAGTTTTAAAAATAATGTAAACAGCAAAGAAGGAAAAGAGAATCACCTTGAAAGGAAGATGGGTAGCCTAGAATTTTAATAAGTTAAAAAAAGTGATGCCACCAAACATATCAAACGTAATTTTACTCTTGTAAACATTTCTTCTTTTTCCATAAGATCATTAAGTTTGTTTCAGTGTTTTTTTAATTTTGATATTAAAAAACTAAACCATCTTTGCTACCACCTGCCTGTTACCTAAAACATGTGGAATGTATATATTTTTATTTATTGAATGAGTTTTGGAGTCTGCCATTTGTGAATGCTTTTACTGATGTTGAGGATTTAAGCTGCTTGTTAAATCCTATGTTGCTTTTCTTTTTGGATATGTTGTTTCTGACAGATTTCAGGTTGCATGCTGTTTTAAAAAGAAAAAGTCCTGACCAAGTTGTCTGCTGTTTGGATGGTAAGCAATAATGACTATGCAATAGCTTCCCACCATTTGTAGCCTAAGGATGAAAAATAAGAAAGTAGGAATTCCCAATGTTTTGAGTTCCTAATGTTCCCAATACATCTAAAACTCCTTGAATTTGAACATAAAAAACACTATTCCATATGGGGGGGAAAGAACCACTTGAATTTTTTTCCAGTTTTGTATGAAACATGGCTAATGTAGAATATTCTAATTAAGGATTCTGATGGAAGCCTTTTTGATTCAAAGCTCAAAACAAATAAATCTCCCCTTTTGATCTGTCAACCTTGATTTTTCTAAAAAATCATGATCAACATTATTTTGAGGTTTGAGTTCTTTTAGAATCTATTAAAATTAATGATCATACAGGTTGAAATTGGATTTTTCCATGCTATATTACAAACTGCATTCATAATAGCTATGCAACAATTGTTTGTATATGCAACAAAAATTTGGACATTACAAATAATATATATTTGTAATAATGTATATTACAAATCTGTAATATATGAAGAATCTGAGCTCTGCAAGCTTGACATACTCAGCATTTGAATTTTGCAGTTGAGTAGATATGATTCAAACATAAAATACCATGAAGAATTGTATTTTTCTGCTTACTTATCATTATTTTCTTCATCGAGTAAATTTTTTACTGATTTTTAACAGATTGAGAAATTTCTTCCTACCGTGTTTTCCCATTAATTTGATAAAATTAGATTTACCCTTGAACATCTTTCTTGTCATATAATTTAATCAATCAATATTTTTATTATTGGCATATTAATAATAGCTTTCCGTTGAGCAAACACTGAAAAATTCTTATTTATTCCAATTTTGGAACTCTTTAATTTGTAGACACCAAAACCAAAGTGAGTGCTTGACTTCCATTATGAAGGCCAAATTGCTGTGAAAAAAAAATAGAATTCTGTAAAAAGAAATAATCCTGTCCAATTTATATTGGTCCTGGGCTCTGAAATCTGATGAGTCTAATCAAAATTCTCATGCTTAATTACTATTCTAACAGGAAAACCTCAGGGTTCATGCTCTCCCTAATTTTATTCCAGAATTATTCCAGAAGGGGGCATGCATAAGCACACCAATGTGCCTACCATCCCTGTCCTATTGTTTCTTTTATATATTTTTTTTATTTTTCTTATATGTATCCATGTATTCATAACTATGTTTTTACTTATACCTATTATCTTGTAAGCAATTAACAAATAAAAATAAATAAATAAATAAATTAGTTTTTCCATTAGTGAAATGGTCTATTTTCCTTGCCCATTCATATTAAACTCCTCCAGTTTCAGAGTTGAATAATTCTAATTTAGATAGTGATACTAAAATATTCATTTTGATAATGTGGCTTGGTAATAGGATTCAAGGTGGTGAATTGACAAGCCACCTATTTGTTTCCCAGCTTGCATTTAGCATCGTTGAATCCTCATCAGCTTATCTTCACATATAAGCAAATTAATCTTTTGCCACAAATTAAAATTTCTCAATAATTTACTATTATATTTTATTAACAAATACATTAACAAAAGTATTGACAATAATGACATTTTAATAGCAATTAAATTCCATTTCCCCACTGATACTACCTTTCCATATGTAAACATTAAATGCTCAGCGGTCATCTTTAGATACACATAACAACTGCTGATATGTTTTTCCCTTTCTTATCCTTCTGTATAAGGTTGAAGATTACTAAAATGTTCACATTGATAAAAAAGTCTTAAAAAGCCATTTCCAATTAGAACAGGAAATACATGTCAACTTCATAACACTAATTTTATATGGAGAGGGAGATCTATTTACTATTAATTTATCAAGATAGGATTAATTTAGCAAGATCAGAGAGTGGATTGAAGCTTCATATGCATAAAGTGCTACTTTATGTTCTTACCTCTTCATATTGATAGTCATCTTCAGAACTTTCAGTTATTGTAACCTCTGCATGTTTAGTTAAGTCTACAATATGAAATTGTATTGGTTACAACATGATTTAATATTATATCTGATATGTGTTCAGAATGCTATTTTAAGGCAATGTATTCATTTTGTATAAATATTTGACTACTAATACTAAAATTAATTTAGCCACTCATTCTGGTGAGATGGGTGGCAAAGAAATTTAATAAATAAATAAAATAAAATAAATCCTAACCCTAATTTATGAACATAATCTAATCAGTTCTAACTTCATTTTTTCAAACATTTAAATTTAAAATCTTCTCCAGAAATGCTAAATTAGATTCTATTCTCATCTCCACTATGCTTTAAGCTCTCATGGTTTATCTGTAATTATTCAACAACTACATGCTCCTGCAATTATTTTTCATGATTTTAAAAAAACATACTTTTAAAATTAATGAAATATTTCCATTGTTAATTTTAGTATTTGTTAAGATTTTCTTCATAATTCCTTCCTTCTTTCCTGCCTTCCCTTTCTCCCTCGCCCTTCCTTCCTTTCCTGCCTCCTTCTCCCTTCCTTCCCTTCCCTTCCAGTCACATTCCCTCTCTCCCTTCCTTCCCTTCCTCCCATTCTCAATTCATCCTCCTCCCTCTCTCCTTAGAATTCCTGTAGCTTCGTTTGTGGGAAACTTGTAAAGAGAAAGGCAATGGGGAAGCCAGCAGGAAATTGCAAATCCAAAGACAACAGGCAGGTAAGTGGTTGCTGCTGGGTGGAGGAAAGGGTAAGGATGCAGGGGGCTGGATGTTACAACATGGGGATGCACAAGCAGTGCCATATGAGTTGGAAAAAGTTTGTGGGTGTGTGCCAGATTTCAAGTAAGTCAGGGAGTGTTGTGGAGACAGGGCGGCATAGGTCAGGAAGGCTTCCTGAGATGTACAAGAGGTGCTGTGTGGAATGAGTCAGCTTGGGTCAAGAAGAGTGCTGAGGGTGACATGAATCAAGAAAAATTTACAAGGTCACATTGGTCACATGTCAGAGCAGCAGCAATGTGATCCTGTTCTTTTGCTAAGAGTGTTGATTGCAATAAAGTAAAGCCAGCTCTGAAATTACCATGCTTGCTGGATACAAAAATAAGGTGTAGGTTTGCCCCTAGCCCATCCCTCCCCCCATGACCAGTCCATTTCCAGCCAACTGGAGCTCGCCAAGATGTTTTGAAAACTGAGATGTTTGGAAGTCATCCGCATATTTCTCAGAGTGCCCGACCATGGGATGCTGGTTTAAACAGGATCTGGCTGCTCTGGTCCTTATCACTTGTCATTCTCCCCTCCCGATTTCTTATCACAAAGCTTTATTGCCCTTTCATCCTTCCTCCCCTTTTTCCTCCTTTTATTCTCCCCCCACTTCTTCTTTTGATGGCAGGATGCCTGTGAGCCCCCCCGCCCCCAAGATCAGCCAGGCAGAGCTGACAGTATGAGAGGTACTGTGCAGGTCATAGACAGCGTGAAAGGGTTAGCATAGGTTGAGAAGAGTATGTGTGGGTTCCCAAGAGGTTTTACATGGGTCAGGAAAGGAACACTGGAGGAGTGCATGTTGATGAAGATCATGAGGGTATACAAGAGGTGTTATGTGAGTCAGGGATAGTGTACGTGGAGCAGCACAGACTGGGAAGAGTGCATAGGGGCATGCAAGAGGTGCTGCATGGAGCGGGGAACATCACACATCATTGGAGTGCACAGGGGAGTGGCATGTGCTGGGAAGGTTATACAAGGGTTTTTTCCTCACTATTCTTCCCTCTTTTCCTTCCTTTTTCCCCTTCCCTTCCCTTCCCAGCAGACAGGTATCTGCTGTTGGGTGGGGGAGAGAGAACAGGTGAGTGTGAGACGGCTGGAAAACTTTCACAGAACATTGAAAATGAAGATCATGTGACTGAAGGAGCAGTCCAGCAACAGAGCAGCTGCCAGTAGGACGGAAGCATCACAATTTTTCCAAATTTCATTTGGAAGCCATGAGTCTCAGATTTTGAGCACATTCTGTATCTTAGGCCATTTGAGGTATATGGGTTCAAAAACTGTTGCCGTGTGATAGACCATTTCTCTCAGTTAAAGATCATGACAAGAGTTTTAGTAGTATATTCATGACTCCCACTATGCCTCTCCCTGAATAGTAGACACTTGATATATTTCTTTTTATTTCCAAATAGTTTTCAGAGTGCTGGGAACAGAATAAATGGAAAAAAATGTATTCAGATCAGAAAATAATGATACCTGACCGTGTAAAGTTAACAAAAGCAACCACTATGACCACATTAATTAGTTATTTTGCACAAGCCACGGACATGGATAGTAACTGCACAAATAGTACCAATGAAATTCTACATAACTTTAAAGATATGGTTTGCTCAAAACCTGAACAGAACTGAATTAGGCTAATTAGGGTTCAATTCAAATAATATCTTAAAAGTATTTTCTTTTAAAGCAGACCAAGCCCAAATGTAAATATATATAAAACACTAGTATTCATTTATGGATATACGGGAATGAAGGAATAATTACATTTTTATCCAAACATTTCAAGTAGGAAAATGCCATGATAGAAAGGATTAAAGAGGAAATAGAAATAGGTACTTAAATCACAATATTCTGGCAGAAAGATTTTGAAGTAATACATTGCAGAATTTCAGAAATTTCACTGATATTCGCTAGCTTTCTTTCTTAGAGATATGATAAGCATTTGTTCAAAATCAGTAGAAGGCACTGCTATCAGTGGGTAAATTTGGATGTTGAAGCCTTTTTATTTTTTGCTTCGTTCACTCCAAATAACTCTACAGTTACAATACATATCAAGATTTTTGCTGATTTTCAAGGAGACATTATGATTTTAATGTTTGAAGTAAATTTCAGTTTGGTCCCCAAAATCAATTTGATTGTTATTAGGGTATCATTGCACATATTTATATTTTGCAATAGAGCTTACACTGTAAAAAAAAAGTAATAGTTTCCCATACTGTAAACCAAATCTCTTATTTTCTCAGCCTCTTTGAATCCTATTTATTTATATATTTGATTTCATAATTTGAAAGTATCTTTTTCTCATTGTATCCATAAAGCAATAACTTTCTTTCATCCTTATTATTGCAGCAATCATGTACATTTGGTTTTTTTTACAAATTAGTGGACCAGTGAAATACTGTGGACATAATATACTTAGACTTCAGCAAGGCATTCAACAAAGTAGACCACAGCCTACTTCTTAGTAAGCTAGAAAAAAATGGGATAGATAGCATCACCACAAGATGGTTTTGTAACTGGCTGACAAACTGTAATCAATGAGTAGTCCTTCATGGTACTAGTCTACGTGATGGGAAGTAAACAGTGAGGTATCACAAGGTTCCAACTTAGGCCCAGTACTCTTCAGTATCTTCATAAACGATTTACGATGAGGGAGCAGAAGGGGAAGTTACCAAATTTGCAGATGATACTAAGCTGGAATAGCCAACACTCTAGATGATAGGCTCAAGATCCAGATGGATCTTGACAGACTTAATCTCTGGGCCCTATCGAACAAAAGGAAATTCAATGTAGAGAAAAGTAAAGTCTTGCACTTAGGCAAAAAAACCCAAAAGTACACATATAGAATGGGTGAAACCAGGCTCAACAGCAGTAACTGTGAGAGGGATCTTGGAGTCTTAGTGGACAACGAATGAAATATGAACCAACTGTGTATGGCAGCAGCCAAAAAAGCCAATGTAATCCTAAATTGTATTAACAGAGAGATACAATCAAGATCAAGTGAAGCCTTAGTAAGACCACGCCTAGAATACTGCATCCAGTTTCGGTCACCATACCATAAAAAAGATGTTGAGACACTAGAAAAAGTGCAGAGAAGAGCAACCAAGATGATTAGGGGCCTGGAGGCTAAAACATGATGAACAGTTACAGGAACTGGGCATGGCTAGTCTAGTGAAGAGAAGGACCAGGGGAGACATGATAGCAGTCTTCCAATATTTGAGGGGCTGCCACAGAGAGGACGGGGTCAAGCTATTTTCCAGAGCACCTGAAGGCCAGACAAGGAATAATGGATGGAAAGTGATCAAGAAGAGATTCAACCTAGAAATAAGGAGGAATTTTATGACAGCGAGAGCAATCAACCAATGGAACAGCTTGCCTTCTGAAGTTGTGGGAGCTTCATCACTGGAAGCTTTCTAGCAGAGACTAGAGTGCCATCTATCAAAAATAGTGTAGGGTCTCCTGCTTAGGTGGGGATTGGACTAGATGACCTACAAGGTCTCTTCCAACTCAATCTGTTATCTGTTAACTTTTCATTTAATCACTCTATCAAGCATCTGTTGCCATGATTTCTGTTATTGTACCTCATATGTTTCTGTGGTTTTTTTCAGGTTTTTACAAAAAAAATGCCCATTTGCATTATCTTCCTTATATCTTCTTTCAACTGATTATCTTTTTAAATTAATCTATCTTCATTTTTTTTCATATAGGTCATACTGGGCTTTTTTTTTGCAGCCACTTCATTTTCCATTTTTGTTTCCCTTTTTTCTTTTTCTATATACATTTTTGTACTTCCATTTTCAGATTTTTGTGGGTGCTCAATCACTGGAGGTTTTTAAGAAGAGATTGGACAGCCAGTTGTCTGGAAATGGTTTAGGATCTCCTGCTTGCGTGGGGAATTGGATTAGAAGACCTCCAGCATCCCCTCCCCCATAATCAATAATCTGTTATGTTTTTCTGTTATTCTTTCTATGATCACATGTATCCCCCCCCCCTCCCCATCAAGTCCAAAGAACATCCAGAATGGTATACAACAGCGCAGGCTAACCTTTTCAGCACCGAATATCCAAAACGCGCGCGCATCCCCAAAATGCAATACATGCACATCCCCCAGTGCATGCGCCCCGCATGCACAGCAGAGATCCAAAGACCAGCTGGCCAGTGGTAGGTGCAAGTACATGTGTGGCGGAGCTGAGCTGGGGAGACAGCTCACGTGCCCACAGAGAGGGCTCTGGCACCCGTGCCATAGGTTTGCCATCATGGATATAGGATATACCCGTGCCATGGGGAGGGGTTGGACTAGAAGACCACCAAGCTGTTCGAGGATTCAGTTGATTTACCATCTACCTATTTGCCATTCAGCCTCTGTTTGAACTGCTGGAGGTAAGAAAAATATTCCTTGAGGATTTCAATATTATGAGTGCGCTCCTGGACAACCGTGACAACATCTAGGTATTTTCACATACCACTTGCACAACATATACTGCAGAAGATGTGTGCATGGTTTGATCCTGTAATATAAAGAGGATATTATGATGAAACATTACTATCTCTCTGTCAGAATCAGAAGGCTGGTAAACTGGATAAATATTGGCTCATCTGAACTGATATAAAGTTCATTAATGTAGCCTACCCACCTCTTAAAGAATCAAAAGATCTGGTGAATATTCTGGGTTATTTTCTGAAAAACAGACTTTGCAATTTGAATAACAAACTAATGCAGAAAAACTAAAGCATGTATTCATCATACATGGCAACTTTTCCCAAAGGAAATGCCTGAAGCTTCAGTGGAATCCTTTTATTCCTCCATTACTTCACCAAAGCAGCAGAAGGAAAAAAGTAAACCTGCATCATAGTGCACTGCACAATTCTATAAAATGCTTTTAACAGTTGTCATAGAAACTACTGCCCTCTCTCAGCTTTTGTATAAAAAAGCAATCTGGAAAATGGAGATTTTTTTTTTAAAAAAAATCCTAAATAGTGCATTCTGTCTATTCACTTTCAACAGGGTCTACAATCTACAGGGAAAGCATATAGTTTTACAGGTTTGGTTGAAGTTTGAAAGTTGAAAAAAAAAGTTTGTCAGATTTATATAGCTCTGTAACTATATAAACTACCTTGGATGTTCATTTCAAAAAGAGTAATTTTAAAAAATGTGCCAGATTCATATACTGAAGTATTTATATTGTTTACTTTTAAAATCTGTTCATTTAATGTAGGCAAGATCATATTTTCCTTTTTGTAAAAATCATCTTTAATATGTAAGGTATTTGGATATTACCCTTCTTTTACCACTTTAGAGAAGACGTACATTGTTTCAAGATACAAACAGCCCAATCCAAGTAGGTTTCTACTCAGAATCTCCCTGTCTGCAGCGGGACGAGCATACGCTCCCAAGAAGCTGGCGTACAAAGCGTAATCACGGAGCCCAAGGCGTTATCCTTCTAATTGGAAATCACGTCTCGAGTCTTGTTAGATTTACAGGCAAAGAGCGCGATTTGGGAACCCAACTCTTCTCCAAGCCTCCTGAAACACCCCACCATCCCCGACCCCTCCAGGACGGGCGAAGGAAAAAAACCAAGGATACGCTGTAAGCAGAAGGTGCCTTCTATGGTCGTCGCTTCCTCCATGTTGTTCCCGACAGCAGCTCCGCCCCGACGCGTTCTTGGGTTGCCCCTGGGAACCGCCCGGCCATCCTTTGCGGGCATTCGCGCTGTCAGGCTAGCAAGAACTTCCGTTAACGGGATGATTGAGTCGGCGCCGCTCTATCCTCGCTACCTCTGTAGTCAGTACCCTGCAGGAGACTTCATTGGGGTGCAATTTTAAAGGTTAAACGTGGGTTTGATCGGTTTGATACGGTCACCTCTCCATCAGTTATCAAGGAGGCTCTAGACCACTTATCTGTTGCTCCTCTGTTTGAAGCCCCCCCATCAAAAAACAAATAGGTTTTTAATGCTCATCCAAATACAATACGTAAGTGTTCACCCTGAATTCATTAGTTGTTTTTTTGTGGTTTTTTTGCCGTAGCGTAGGGGAATACTTCAGCAGCTTGTTCAGCTACGTTCATTTTCCTTTGCATTGAAAGGTTGCGACCCGGATATTGTTACATCATAAACAGTATATCTAAATAAAAATTATTATTTTTAAAATTAGGAAAGCTTGTTTCTAAAATCCATAAATCTAAATATCCAGTTGTTGGAATGCAATCGTTGCTGTCATTTGGTTATTTTCATATTTTTGTTCATTCAGATGTAAGGTTATTTTTTTCTAGTACTAGCTCTGTAAGTGATGATTTAGTTACAGCATGTGAAGGTTTCAAAAAAAAAAAACCTTCCCTGAATAAAGTAGCTAAATCTACTTCTATATGGCTGCCGAGAAAACTGCACGAGTGCAGGGCAATTCAAAATACTAATAACTTTTAGAACTATGAAAAATTTGTTCTGTACATAAAATAATCTGGAGAGACTTAATGGTGAAATGTAAGAAAAACTTTTTCTAATAGCATCCCAGCACTGAATTAATTTCTTTGATGAGCTTTTTTTAGTTACAGTATCTATACTTCTTCATAGAATCATAGAGCTGATGACTGTTCTAGTCCAACCACCCTACTCAAGGCAGGAGTCTTAAACTGATCCAATCAAATGTTTGCCCAGTCTATTTGAAAACATCAAATCAACCTCATGTTTAAATAATAGTTGGAAATGACTTCACTTTATACTGCATCATTTTGCTCCTTTTGAGAATAATCACCATTATGCAGGGCACAGAAAAGGAACATGAAACAGTATGTCAAATAAAATACTCATGTCTCTCTTTTTCATGATCTCATCGACTCCATCCAACCAAAACTGGGATGGGACAACTTGCCACATTAGACTAGACTAGACTAGACTACTACATGAATTTGACTATTTGAATCCATCTAGAACTGACAGGTGTTCTTTTACCTTATTATTGCATATTTAAATTTGCATTCCTAATCTGTCATATACAGTTCTGTTTTTGGTAAATTGAGTTGTGTTTTCTTTTTGTGTGAAGACAGATGCAAAGTAAAAATTAAATAGTTCTGCGCTCTTTCTATTGCCTGTTACTTCTTTGCCATCTTCTCCTGTTAGTGGACAGATAATTTCTTTAACCCTTTTCATGTTTTTTATGGGTTGAAAGAAACTTCTTTTATTGTTTTTGACATTTGTTGGAAGTCTTACTTTGTTCAAAGCCTTAACTTTCCTAACTTCATCTTTGCAGGTTCAGGCTCTTTGTTGGTATCCTGCCTTAGTTCTGTGTTCCTCTTTCCATTTTTTTGGACTAATCCTTTTTTCTCTTGATTGGTCTGTGAGTTCTTTGTGTAACGATGCTGTTTTTTCTTTTTTTCAGTGGTATTGAACTTGACCGGGCTTTTTTAACTGTGTATTTCAAAGTTTCCCAAGCTTCTCGAATTGATTTCCCCTTTAAGTTTTCATCCATGAAATCCTTCCCAAGCTCACTCTGAGTTTGTTAAAATCAGCTCTTTTTCAGATTCAGATTCAGATTCAGATCATCAGAGTTGGAAGGGACCTTTTAGGTCATCTAGTCCAACCCCCCGCTCAAGCGGGAGACCCTACACCATTTTTGACAAATGGCAGTCCAATCTCTTCTTGAAAGTCTCAAGTGATGGTGCTCCTACAACTTCCAAGGGCAAGCTGTTCCATTAGTTGATTGTTCTCATTGTCAGAAAGTTTCATCTTATTCCCAGGTTAAATCTCTCCTTGTTCAGTTTCCATCCATTATTCCTTGTCTGGCCTACAGGCACTTTAGAAAATAGCTTGACCCCTTCCTCCCTGTGGCAGCCCCTCAAATATTGGAAGACTGCTATCATGTCTCCCCTGGTCCTTCTCTTCACTAGACTAGCCAAGCCTAGGTTCTGCAAACGTTCATTGTATGTTTTAGCCTCGAGTCCCCTAATCATCCTGGTTGCTCTTCTCTGTACTTTTTCTAGAGTCTCAACATCTTTTTCATAATGTGGTGAACAAAACTGGATGCAGTACTCTAGGTGTGGTCTTACTAAGGCTTTACAGTGTGGTATTAATACTTCCCTTGACCTTGATTGTATCCTTCTGTTAATACAATTTAGGATTGCATTAGCTTTTTTGGCTGCTGCTGCACACTTCTGGCTCATATTTAGCTGGTTGTCCACTAAGACTCCAAGATCCCTCTCACAGTTACTGCTATTGAGCCTGGTTTCACCCAGTCTATATTTGTACTCTGGGATTTTCTTGCCTAAGTGTAGGTCTTTACTTTTCTCTACATTGAATTTCATTTTGTTAGATATGGCCCAGTGTTCTAGTCTGTCAAGATCCATCTGGATCTTGAGCCTATCTTCTTGGGTGTTAGTTATTCCTGCCAGCTTAGTATGATCTGCAAATTTGGTAAGTTCCCCTTCTATTCTCTCATCTAAGTTGTTAATGAAGAATAATGAAGAGTACTGGGTCTAAGACAGAACCTTGTGGCACTCCACTGCTTACTTCCCTCCATGTAGACTTAGACCCATTAAGGACTACTCGTTGAGTAAGGTTTGCCTAGACTTTTAAAGTCTAAGACACTGGTTTCGTTATGTTCTGTTGTTTGTGTTTGTTTTATATTGAATTCTGGTCATATTTTGAATAGTTTGCATCCTTCTATCCAAGTTTCTGTAATGGCAACTATATCATACTTGCCCTCTTATAATAGTATTTCAAGTTCATCCTGTTTGTTCCCTAAACTTGGAGTGTTTAGAGAAATTTACTCTTCTATTCTTTGCTTTTTTCCTTTTTGTTTTTTTCTTCTGTAGTTTTTTCTTTTAATTTCCCATATTTATTTTTCTTTTAATTTCCCATATTCCCAGTTTTTTCTTTTATATTCCCATATTCCCACCAGTACACATATTTTTATATTTTTGTACTATGTTGCATTAATTTTACTTGTTAATGTACTCCTTAATTAAATTATATTTAAAAAAAGAAACAGATGTACTCAATGGCCAAAGTGGCCTGTTCATATTTGCTATTCTATGAAAACAGACTCACTTGAACCTGGTGATATTGTTTTAGCTAGTTAAGTTTAAAAAGTCAATAACATAGATTGCCTTTCTTATTCTGAGCAGAGATAGTGTAGATATGTTTAATGTACTTCTGTATTTTCCCAAGATTGATAGAAAGTTAGAAAGGTAGATTAAATGCATAAATACATAAATTTACTGTAAATTAGTATTCTTAAATATTACATTTGTTTTCTGTTGCTTTTCGTTTTAACTTTGTATTGTTACAAGTTCGGGGTGATCTATTTTTTGTTTTGTCTTTCAAAAAAGACAAAAATATTTTCATATGTGACGTATAAATAAAACAAACATTCTATCATTCTTTAGTTAGCATGGACTATGACTTATGCATTAGAAGTTATTAAGGTGTTTCCAATATTGGCATCTGATCTCACTGCCATTTTCTAATAAAATTTCATATTTTGTACATGTTTCTAACCTTATTTTCAGATGGAATGAAAATGGTGACACCTCCTGTTTAAGAAAGGAAACTATTCTGAAAAAGGTTAATGTATTTCACAGATTTGATAATATTTTCCTGTGGTTTCAGTACAGTATGTCATATATTAATCCACTGTAGTTAATTAATTTTACATCTGTCTTTTGATTACAACACACACACACACACACATGTAAATAAACATAAAATATTTAAAAGACAACATTACTTACAGTAACAGTTGACTTGAATTGTGAAAAAGTCAATTTTTGTAAAAGGCTTTATGCACTATGAAAAGAATCATGCTCAGTACCCATTGATGTAACAAACAACAACTAAAAGAAAGCATTTTGCAAATTCTATATTCTAATTGTCTAATATTTAAATATTCTGATTTTTAAAACACTGGAATTGAGAAGAGATTGGCCCTGTGCTGCAAAGGAGGGCCATTGCGTAGTACTAATGCAGTACGCTCTTGGAAATATTTTGAAAGCTGTATCAAAAAATAGGTCAGCTAACAACAGTTTATTTACACTTAACAAAGACATAAATCTATCAAGTTTAAAATAGGAGTGGGCTAACTTGCCGTCAAGTGGCATATTTAACAGTACTGTATTCCTGTTATTCAAAATGTTAAAGCCTTTGGCCACTAGGTGGCAACAGACATAAATTGATTCAAAATAATTACACTATTTCAACTTCAGTCCCTTATTTTCCTTCTAAAATCTCAAAAAGCTGCTCTGTCCCTTTTCATTTTGATTGTGAAATATTACCAAATTAGTATTTTGAAAAGAATCTGCAAAATTAATGAATACATTCAAGGGGAAAAATCAGGAAAAAATATTTTCCTGTATTTCCCCATTGGCCTCATTCTCACCCTCATAAAATGCAAAAACAGGTGAATTTAAATAAAACACCAGTACAGTGAAGACATGCATGTATGAAGAACACATAAAATTAAAATCATGCTTGCATATTTGAGACAGCATCTTCATAAAAGGAAAGAGAAGAAGCAATCAACAAATGTGAATGGACTCAATTACAGCAGCCATTGGTTGCCTTCTTGGAAGGTTTGTAGAGCCAGGCTGGGACAGAGATTGGGAGAAAATCTATCTGTGTGCTTACTAAGAGCAATTCCGACTTACAGAATAACAGAATAGGAGACTGGGAAGGACTCTTGGAGGTCTTCTAGTCTAACCCCTTGATCAAGCAGGAGACCCTATACCATCTCAGACAAATAGCTGTCCAATCTCCAATGATGGAGCACCCACAACTTCTGAAGGCAAGCCTTCCACTGGTTTATTCCACTGTCAGGAAATTTCTCCTTAGTTCTAGATTGCTTCTCTCCTTGATTAATTTCCATTCATTGTTTCTTGTCCTCCCTTCTGGAGCTTTGAAGAAAAGATTGACCCGCTCTTTGAGGAAGCACCTCAGATATTGGAACACTGCTGCCATGTCGCCCATAGACCTTTTTTTCATTAAACTAGACATATCCAGTTCTTGCAACCGTTCTTCATATGCTTCAGCCTCCAGTCCCCTAATCTTTGTTGCTCTTCTTTGTACTCTTGCTAGAGTCTCAGTATCTTTTTTATGTTGTGGCAACTAAAACTGAATGCAATATTGCAAGTGAGAGCTTACCACGGCATTATAAGTGATACTAACACTTCAAGGGATCTTGATTCTATCCCTCTGTTAATGCAGCCTAGCTTTTTGGCAGCCACAGCACACTGCTATATTTAAGTGATTGTCTACTAGGACTCTAAGATCCCTCTCAACTTGATAGAACTTCATAACTTGTTATGAGAAGTTGCACATTTTAAAAATATTCTTACTTCATATACAGTATGCTGATCACTCGGTTTTTTCAATTAGCATTTCAATAGGCCACATTTTTAGTGTGGACAAAATAGCTGAAATATCTAAGGATCATAAGCACATAAAAATTCTAAAGTCTTTTTGAATCAGATACATTGTACCAGTTATTAACCAGTTGCTGATATCTTCTTTATGCAATACTTCATTATGCTGTTTAACTGTAATTGGATGTAAACTAGTCATATATTTGAGCTGAAAGCCATGCAATTGCACATTTTTAGATGTCCCATTTTTAACCTTTACACTTGAGTTTTACTAAATTCATCTCCAAATTCTTTTACATCCAGCATTTTTATTACACTTGTTGAGTTTCCCATAGATTGTTCCAAAACTGAATTGTTGCCTTTTTTGTTTGGTTTTCCATTTTCACAATTTCTATTACCATATATACTTTGGTAGAATTGCCTCTAGTTTGATTGAAACAGCTGATTTTACTTAAATTGGATGATTTCTACCTCATAGCATTCAATTTTCCCTGGTATTGCTGTTATTTGTTGCTTTATGATTTCCAAAGCTGCTTCAATTTTTCTAGTACTAAGCCAATATTTTTTCTTTCACCTTGTCTTGATCCTTACTTTCTTCCATTTTTGCTCTTTCATGTTCTTTAGATTACTTGCATCTGATCTTGATTTCTTTATTTTGGCCTCCAGTCTGATCTTGGGAACTGAATATGATTTTACTTTTGGTTTTCTAACTTTGATACCCAGTTTTTCTATAACCAACCTTGCTGTACTGTAAGCAGGCTGATTGGTCTGTTTGATAAATGTTACTTTCATCCTTCCAAGTACCTTATTCACATCCTTCATTCTAGGTACCAGGTCTTGAGGACAGTACTTTCAATGCTGTCAGTTTTTATCTTTCTACTAGTATGTGCCATAATTTTCTGTACTATTCAAATATTTGCTTAAAGTATCTTCGCTTTTTTGATCTTCATATATAGTAGCAGTCCATAATGGCATGATTTTCAAATGCAGTATATTTTGTCTGTAGTTTTTCCCCTAATCTTAGAGGGCTAAGCACTGGTTGCCCAGTCATAGCTCCCAAGTCCTATTGCCCACTTGTTGACAGATGCCCAGAAACTCTTAACATCTGACGTGGTCCTTGCTGACCTTGGTGACAACCAATCCAGCATAGGATTCTTTTTCTGTTTTCTTGCCACATTGGCTTGAAGGATACACTTCCACTTATTTAGCTCTTTTACTAAATGTGTCTTAACATGGGTGCCCCTTCTGTCAACATAAATCTCAACCTCATCAGAGCATTGCAAGCCCCTCACCCAGAGGAGATTACTATCATTGATTGCATAGTCAGTCAGATGCTTTGACTGGGTTTGGCATTTTATCTACTTCCTATAATTATTGGAATTATCTTTGCTTGTATTTTGTGATTTTCTCCAGTTCTTTCTTTTCTATTCTGCTGTATCCAGGAAAAGGCATATTATAATTGCCATTTACTAATAATTATTATTGCCATTTACTTTTCAACAAAGGTTTTCAAAGCAATTGATATAGAACAAAATAGATATGTTCGAAGAATCATAAAATTGGACAAGAAGTGACATTGGAGATGTTGCCCAATTCCGGAGATCTTATAACATCCTGGACAAATGTCTCTCCAAAATTTTCTTGAAAACTTCCAGTGATTCTGTATCCAAAACTCAGGAGGCAAGCTGTTCCACTGATTAATTCTTCTCAGGAAGTTTCTCCTTAGTTCCAGGTTAGATCTCTCTTTAACAAGCTTCTACCCATTGCTTCTTGTCCTGCCCTCTGGTGCTTTGGAAAATAAATCGCTCCCCTCTTCTCTGTGACAGTCTCCTGAAGTACTAGAAAACAGCTATTATGTCACCCCAATCCTTTTTTTTTTTGTTTAGGCTAGACATATTTAGTTCCCTTAAATGTTCTTCATATGATTTATCTGCAGATCTCTTATCTTCTTAGTTGCTCTCCTCTGAACTTTTTCTAGGGTCTCAGCACCTCTTTTTAATCATAGTCACCATAACTGGATGTAGTATTCCAAGTGTGGCCTCATTGTTCAATATTAAGTGGTATTAGCACTTCTCATGTTCTTGATGCTATCTGTCTGTTAATGCAGTCCGTAATAGATTTTTGGCAGGCTTCCATACGTATTATCTCAGCTTCAGCAAGGCTAATAATCCTATGTGGGTTAATTATCTTTTAATATTCATTTGAAATTGCTGTGGACCTACTAATCTCAATTAGAAAAAATAATAATAAGTCCTATTGTATTTTTTTCAGTATAAGAGCATTTTTAAAGCATTGAAAAAGGGAAAGGAATGATAAGATGCCCGGACACTTATATTAATATGACTGGAGGTTACCGCATTCAGGAGTTACCATATACAAAACACTCTTCATATAGTACATAATAAAAATAATATTTGATTCTCAATCCAATAATGAAGAGGTTTCAGTAGCTTTATCTTCAAAATTTAGTATTATCTGCAATTGTGCATATTTTGATGATATTTTCTACAGCATTTTCTTTTCTTTTATTGTTTTATTAAGATGCTTGAATTATATCACCACTTAAAAATAAAGAACATGAGAGTAAGCATCCAAAAGAAAAATAGACTCTAGATTCTGTATTGCATAATTTTAGTTCTATCCTCAAATCTATTAACAGCTGTCAACATTTTGATGATGAATTGTAGAAATATATCAGGAGGCAAATATTGGAAAACATTGTAATTACATTTAACAAAACCTAGTATTTAACAACATTGTTAGAAGGGAAGCAAAATAAATACATTGGCATAAGGTTTTTTTTTAATTGGTCTGTGATTCTTAAATTGGTTTATAAAACACATGTTCAAAGGATTTGGATTATATCAAATGATTCCTGAGACCCTCAGTTTGATAACAGACAAAACTGAAGAATGATAGCTATTATTCCCTATAAAAAAGAGAATAGAAACCCAACTATTTCTTTGTCCTGAAATGAAACATCTCCACCTGATGGTTTGTCTGACCACCACAGGTTTGCCAGGGTACAAAATGATAATATAACCATCAGCAATTGCAAAGTCTATGAAACTACTAGTTGCTTCAGAATCCACCATAGGCATCACCTACAAATCCAGGTGACAACTTCAGGTAGGACTAATAAGGGCACTTTCTCTGTACAAGGAAGAAAGCAAGTTCATGATGTTTCTCCACCTTCCTTCCAAATTCCAGATGGTTCCACTATGCTGGACTGTTAGGGGGGAAAATGAAAATACAGCTGCTCATAAGGAAATTTAGTTAAGATCTATTATCTTAGAGCTGTTATTATTGTTGTTGATTTTAGAATTTTAATGGAAGGTTTGTTCATTTCTAAGTACTCAGAAATCTGCTGCTTGATTCTTTTCTAGAATTTTCCCAGATATTGATGCCAAGTTGCTGGTCCACAATGTCCTGGATCCAATTTTTCTCCCTTCTAGAAGATTGGTATTATATTGTCTTTTTTCAATCCTCTGGTAGTCCAGGAGCTCTGAAATATTTTGTTCAGAACCTTGGGATATAAACCACCTGGTCTTGATGATTTGAACTTACCTAGAATGGCTAGTGTTTTAACCAATTTCTTACCTATTTTGATCTGTATTCCTGTTCTGTCACCCACTGTGCTACTTGTGGTGAATTGGGCTATTTTTTCTTTTTGCGTGAAAACCGATGCAAATAAGAAATTAGTCAGCTCCACTTTCTCCTTGCTGCCTGTCACCATCTTGTTATCTTTTCCCATTATTTCTATTTTTTTTACTTGTCCTTCTTGTCCCTCAGTTTGTCAGAGAATTCTTTGTGCAACCATGTCAGTCTTGTCTAGTGTCTTTTGTTTTTCTTGCTTGGGCCTTTAGTAATTCATTCTTCAGAGCTTCCCATGCAGTCTGAGCTATTTTTCCTTTTAGGAATTCCATCAACAGAATCCTTCCTAGTCTCTCTAATAGTTTGTTGAACTCATTTCTCTTAAAGTCTAAAATAATGGTCTCACTTTACTCAGTTATTCATTTGCTTAATTATGGCAAATTCTAGCATGACATGGTCACTCTTCCCCAAAGTTCCTCCAGATTCTATTCCCTCAAACATTTCATCCTTTTACTTAGGATTAAGTCTTGATAATTGAATTCATGAAGCAGATTTTACCATAATGGTTGATTGCACATGAAAGATTAAAATATTAAATATCAAAAGCTACAAATATGCAAATGTATCTTTAAGTTGTATAATAGAAGTGTGATTTTCAAAGCATGGAAAGAAAATATTCTACTTTATTCTTATTTAATCAGACCACTTCTCAAATACTGGGTCCAATCTTTGGTCTGTCCATTTCTTTAACATTTTTTCCCATATTTTTTTCCTAATATTTTTCAAATATTTTACTTAATGTTTAATAATAATTTCTATTTATTCTTTAACTTTTTAAAGATTGTAAAACATTCTTTATTTCTTTTTCCACCTTATGAAACCTGTTTTCCTCTCCTTACAAACCCAAGAACCCCTACCTCTTTTCTCCCAACTCGCCACAGCCAACCTACCTGTTCTGACCCAACTCGGTTACCAGCAAGAAAATCTCAAACAAACGCAGCAACTCAAATCTTCACAGCTTTAATCTACAAATAAATTTCTTTGTAAGAAAAAGATGGCTTGCAGCCAATTAGTCCAACCAGAAAAGCCTTGACAGAATTCTTCAGATAAGCTGGAGTCTCTACACACAATGCTGGGTCCTTAGAGCATTTTTTGCCTTCTGCAGAGGCAAAAACCTTTTGAAACCAGGCTTATATTCTCTGGAGGGAGGGGCCATTACATTGCATCTTTACTCCCGAGTCGCCTGTGCTGCTTCAGCTGTTCTCTTCTATGAATCATCCTGTGCTCACGTGCATTTAACGGTTCCTCGGGAACCTCCTCATCACTGCTGCCAGCCCGCACAATCCCTGAAGGCAGCAGTCCACTCCCTGGTGATCCCGGCCCCTAATGCGAGTCCTTGCTCTCCTCCACCATCCGCACCTGCTGCCGGCTAACCACAACACTACTATGGCCAACTTACCATGGTCAACTTGCCATGTCCAATTGGCCACAGAACAACTCACTGCAGGGCAATTCAACAATTCAATTTAACTATTTAAAAATATTTTAAAAATATTTTAATTTTTGTCATTCACATTTCATTTTTTAAAAAGTTTTTTTTTATTTTAACAACAGACAACAAATAAAACCATCTTTCAATTTTACAGTGTGTCGGTTGGATGCATATATCTTGTGCGCATAATAATGTTATACATTTCTTGTTATACTTTATAAACCATTCTAATCAGCAATCATATTGTACAAATGTTATATTATTATTGACATTATAATTGTTAGCTTTTAAAAAACATATCTCATTCTTACTAAGTTATATTCATTCTCTACCTCGTTCAAGGTTAGTCAATTATAATACGTTATAACTATTACCACATATTTCACTTTCTTATTTTTCTGTCTAACCATTCATAAAATAAACCCCAAATTTTATAATACTCTTTTTCCTCCTGTTCTTAATCTACTCATTTCTGCACATTCCATTATTTTCTTAATTATTTCCTCCTCCATCAGAATTTTTTCAGTTTTCCAATTTTGTGCAAATACGATTCTAGCTGATTATTATATATAGATAGATAGATTATTAACAATAATTAAATATGTTATCTCTCTATTAGAACCTTCAGGCATAATTCCCAGTAAAAATATCTCTGGTTTTAAATCTATGTGTTGTTTTATCATTTTTCCCAACCATGTGTGTATTCTAGTCCAGTATCTTTTAGCTTCAATGCATGTCCACCACATCCAAGTATCTGATGACATTTCCAACGTTTTGCTGATTTATCCTTGAACATCTTTGCTAGTCTTGCTGGGGGTAGGTGCCACCTGTAAAACATCTTATACTAATTCTCTTTATAAGCCGCTGACATTGTTAATTTATAATTTCTTGTCCACAGTTTCTGCCATTTATCCATATCTATCCCATATCCAAAAATTTTCCCCCATGCAATCATTGTTTCTTTAACTTGCTCTTCTTCTAATTTCACTCCCAGTAAATAACCATATAATTTTTTATCATCTTCTCTTCAGTGCCTGTTAAGATCTTATCTAATTCAGTCAATTCTTCATAAAACCCTTCCATCTTACTATCTTTTTCATATCTTGAATGTATTTGCAAATATGAATACCAATCTATATTTATTCCTTGTTCATCTAATTCACCCTTTTCATTTAAAATTTCCTCATATCTAATAATATGTTCCATTTTAAAAACATTTCGATATGCAAATGCCTCTATTGTTGATAACAATAGAGGCATTTGCATTATGGTATTTTCATATAATGATACTCCCTCATTTTCTCCCATATGTTAATAAAGCGTCCCAGTTATAATGTCTCAGAAAATATCCATGTGCCTTACTTTTACTATACTATAAAAATGCCTGCCACCCCAGTTGCAAATCATGACCTTCCAATGTTAACAGTCTAACATTTTTCAGTACAATCCATTCTTTTATCCACATCAATTTAATAATATTGATAATATAATGTTAATATAATTCCCAATTGGGTAATCCAAAGCCTCCTCTTGTTCTTGTATCCTGCAACCATTTTATCTTAATTCTTGTCTTCTTTCCTTGCAAATAAATTTCAATCATTCACATTTCATTTTGTTCCCTTCCTTAGCATAGTTTCTTTAATGATTCTATTCCACTATTTCTTTGATATTACTATAACTCTTGTCCCACAGCAAGTTGTCCCACAGTGAGTTGGCTGTGGAAAGTTGGCTACAGCAACTTGACTGCAGTGAATTGGCCATGGTGAATTGTTGTAGACCCCTTTCCTATTCCTGTCCCTCCTCTTCTTCCTCCTCCTCCTCTTCTGCATCTCTATAAGTGTAATTATAGAAAAGTATATCATTATGTATAGATAAAACCCCTTTGTTTTCTGAAAAAATAGCTTTTATTAATTCTTGTAAGAAGAATTCATAATATAAAAAAGCAAAAGTTTATTTCACATGAAAATGCACATAAAGAAACCAAACCAAAAACTGGATATTGTTTTGAACAAAATTCAAAGATAACCCCAAAAAAGTTTCTTTCAACATAACAAGAAAACAGTCAAGGAAATAGTAGATCCACTTAAGAGAGAAGATGGCAAGGAAATAACAAGCAGCAAAGAGAAAGCAGAACTGCTTAATTCATTCTTTGCATCAGTCTTCACGCAAAAAGAAACTATGGTCCAACCTACCAAAATGTGGGATAGACAAAAATTTTATCTGACTGACAAACCACACTCAATGAGTCTTTACATCTACATGGGGGGAAGTAAGCAGTGGCGTACTACAAGGTTCTATCCTAGGCTCAGTACTCTTCAGTATCTTTATAAATGACTTAGATGAGTAATAGAAGGGGAACTCATCAAATTTGCAGATGACACTAAGCTGGCAGGAATAGCCAACACCCCAGAAGACAAGCTCAGGATCCAAAAAGATCTTGAGAGACTTGAACACTGGGCCCTATCCAACAAAATGAAATTTAATGTGGAGAAAAGCAAAGTTTTACATCTGGGCAGGAAAACCAAAGGTAGAAGTACAGATTAGGCAAAACCTGGCTCAAAAACAAGAACTGTGAGAGGGACCTTGGAGTCCTAGTGGATGATCACTTAAGCATGAGTCAGCAGTGTGCAGCAGCAGACTAAAAGTCTAACACAACCCTTGGTTGTATAAACAGAGGCATAGAATCAATATCACGTGAAGTATTAGTACTGCTTTATAAAGCTTTAGTAAGGCCACGCCTGGAATACTGCAACCAGTTTTGTGGTACCACATTACCACAAAGATGTTGAGACTTTGGAAAAAGTACAAAGAAAAGCAACTAAGAGGATTAAAGGCCTGAAGACAAAAGCATATGAAAAATGGTTTCAGGATTTGGGTTTGGCTAATCTAGAGAAAAGAAGGACTGGGGATATTCCAGTATTTGCTACAAAGAGGAAGGGGTCAACTTATTTTTCAAAACACTAGAGAGCAGGCAATGGAAATTAATCAAGGAGAGAAACAACCTGGAATCAAAGAGAAACTTCCTAATAGTGGGAAACAATTAACCAGTGGAACAGCTTGCCAAAATGAAGTTGTAGGTGCTTCATCATTGGAGGTTTTTAAGAAGAGACTGGACAGTCACTTGTCTGAAATGGTATAAAATCTCCTGCTTAAGCAGGAGGTTGACTAGAAGACCTCAAAGGTCACTCCCAGATCTGATTGTAGATTGTATATAACTTACAAATCTTCCTTGGCTCAACAAGTAGTATCTAACAAGATATCAGATATAACAAGATATCAAATATCAAACAAGTTCACATCCCTTTACACAATTGCCCATGATCTGACCATGATCATGGCCACCCTGGAGACAGTGAGAAGTCGGCCCCCACTGCCTCATCCCTAGCTCGCCTCAGCCTGGCTGGGCACTTCTCTTGGGCATGCACGCAAGTGGCAGACATGTACGGGCTGGCATCCCTGATAAAAGGGAAGTGTTTGCAGCCTGCTAGGCTAATGGGCGAAGCCGGGCCAACAAGTGGGCCATGGAGATGGCAAAGTCCCTAGTGGTGGCCGTGACACAGCTGCTAGAGATCTACTACATGCTGATCTACAACTTTTTGGCAGCCACACAGGTCAGAATGCGGTCTGCTTGTGGAGGGAGGGGGGAGTGAAGGAGGAAGGAAGGTGATGGGAAGGAGAAGGTGGGAGGTAGGAAAAGAAGGAGGCAGGGAAGGAAGGGGGGAGGGAGGAAGGGAGGAGGGAGATTGAAATGAGACAGAGAAAGGGGTCTGAGGGAAGTCCAGCCTTAGCAGTTGGTCATCATCAGCTCTGCTGCCCATTCGCCATCCTGCTATCCTGCCGCCTCCTCTTGCTCTCCAGAGAACTGTCAAGGCAGAAGTTGGACTCAGGAGGAAACTGCTTCCTGCAAACTTTCTGCTCCACTCTTCTATATTCAGCATCTTCCTCTGCCTCCTGCTTTGCTTGGAGAGGGCACTGGACAAGGAAATGTCAGGGACGTCTGGGATTGGGAGAAGAGAAACTCATGCACAAACAAGCACACCATTCTAAGCTTGCAAACTGTCAATCATGTCTGGGCTTGGGGAAAAGGCTCTCTCTTTCCTCTATGGATAAAAGTCCCCAAACTTAGAATGTGCATGCACGCACTTAGCTGCCATAAATTTGGGGAGGCGAGGTGCTTGTGGGGCTCCAAATTGTCCCCATGTTGAGTCAGCTGGTGCAACTTGTTCCATCCTGACCCCGCTGTTCCAAGTCAGCCATGCCCAGTGAACGGTGTTGAGATGACCACGCCCACCCAGCCACACCCAACTAGTCACGGTGAGTGGGTAGTGACCATTCAACCAAACTTACCCAGCCAAGCCCACGTGGTTGCTGTGAGTCATCATAATCTTACATGCAACTGGCCCTTTGAAGGCAACCATAATGAGGATGAAGCCCTCAATGAAATTGAGTTTGACACCTCTGGTGTAGAAAGATAGCAAAGAAATCAAACTTCATGCAATAAGGGGATGTCCTCCTTCTGTTCACTTCCTAGAGCAAATTTTAAGGCTTGTGAGATGAACAAGGAATTACCTGTTTTAGGGAACAGGGCAATGGATTTCACCAACATGAAAGAAGCCAATTGTGGTTCATTCCCAATTCCTAAAAGGACTAAAAATCACTATGTATCTAAAAACTATCCCCAAATTAATATATGGATAGTGGTTTCCATAATAACACGGTTTCATTTGTGAATTAGTTTTGTATATAACATTGTGAATCTAATATGGACTTCATATTCAAACAATGTCCATAAATTAAGTTTAAAGACACTTGGGGGGAGTGTGTGTAAAATGTTTGAAGTTAGTGAGTGAGAAAGAGAGAGGGACGGGTTGGGCATAGAATGGAATGCATGTGAGTAAAAATATGCTGACAAGAGGAACAGGTTGGGTGAAACAAAAGGCAGCATTTTTTTGGGGGGGGGGGGGGGAATATAGTATCAGTTTTGATCAAGTGCAGAAAATTGAAACAGGTAAGAATTTTCATGAGACAGAAGAATGTATCTACTAGCCGCAAATTTAATGTGTATAATTGAAACAACTATTTGACCTAGTCATTCAATAGTTCCATTAGAATGCTGATTTAGAACTCATTTTTCAAAAAAAAAAAGTCAACTCAGTTTTAATTTCAAGTATATTCAAATTGCTCATAGATGTCTGGATAGGAATGGAAACAATATCATTTTCTGCATGAATAGATCAGTCAAAATGTTTCAGAAGTTTATATGAAAGCTGAGGCAGAATCCTTCTGAATTTTGAACTTATCTTCCAAAGAGTGAGTAATTCCACCCAGTTTGGTGTCATCTGGAAATTTCATGAGTTTCCCTCATCTAAACCATTTATGAAGATGTTGAAGAATACTGGCCCCAAGGCAGAACCCTAAGGTACTCCACTGCATGTTTCCCTCTGTGTAGATGTAGTTCCATTGAGGACTTGGAAGAGCATATAAGGTTCTGATAAATAAAAGGATGATAGGAAGAAGCAGGAATTGATTCAACTTCTCATTTAATTTTCTTTTCAATGAAAAACCCTAGCTCATATATTTTTCCATCTGCCCTCATCTTAATGAATGGTAGACCATCAAGTCTCTTTATGCTTGCATGTTGGAGTAAATTCCCATAAAGACTGCTATTTTAAATTTTCTTGAATAGGAGCAATTATGTAGGAAATTCAGAATTATAAAATTTGGTTCTAGTCTTTTCTGTGTAAGCTGTAACTAAACAAAAACTAAGTAAACAAACTTTTCTAAAGCAAAATAACTTTAGTATTTTGTTTCCTGGTATGAGTGAAGATGTGACGCATGACTCAGAGCAAGGAAGGCAAAAATACAGTCCATCCATATATAGGTGAATGAGCCAGAAATATACCAGGATATCTCTAGTTATAAGGATCCAAATAGATGTTAGTCATAAGAAACTAAGCGGATTGTGGGAACAGTATTATATAAAAGATCTGTTTGGTTCTGCACAGATATCTCTCGTGGGTTACTTGTCCTCTTTCTGCAGTGTTAATAATTTGAGGAAAGGAATGAGTTATCATTTCAATGACAAATGTGCTTGCATGTTTCTTTATTTCCTCGGCTTACATACTGTTGTCATTTTAACTGATTCGGTTAAAGTGGTGTACAAAATCCGATATTCATAAAGCAGGTTAAAACCAAAATTACAATAATAAAAACAAACATAGCTGGACATCAAAATCCAAGACCATTAGTTATATATCCAAACATTCCAATGCCAGAGGGAGCAATATTACAATCTCCCATCACCAACTGCTGCTGATGTAGGCAATTTTTAATGGCTTCCTAAAATCCAGCAAGCTATGAGTCAGTCTGGTTCTGAGCAAATACTATCCCACAGAATGCATAATTAACATTTAAATTATATTAATCAAAGGACCACCATATTAGAATTAGCTAGTCCAACAAGACACTCCTTTTCTAATAATTAAAGTTTAGGGAGTTAAAATGTATGTTGAACATATTTCTTTATAAATAATATTTATAAAGTTTTACAACAATCTTTAATCAAACCACCAGAGTCTTATTTAAAGTCACCCTATTTAAACCACCACCTTATTTAAAGCACTTCTTTTAACAGAACAATCCTGGTGTTCCTAGAGACTGCAAAAAAGAGACTGGAGCTATAGGTGACATGCTGGCTAATCTTGTCCACCCCTGACTAGGCGTACTCAAACTCGACTGTTTTTCCCTGTTTATGATTCAATTGCTCCAGTCCTTACATAGCAAAATGGCTGATCCTTAGGGTAGCAGGCCGAAGGCCTCAATCCTCCTTTGTCAGAAGTCCTCCAGGTCATCACCCTAAAGACATGTCTTCTCCTTTTGGTCAACAGCTTGGTAATTGCTGCTGCCAGGACCTGTTTTCCTCACTTGGCATCTTCCCTTAATCTTAGTATGTAAGAATATAGATTGGGGTGTCTGATACTTTTTAACCTATCACTACAACAACTGTCTGATTCACAGAGCAAAGGGCATCTATATTGTAAAAGATAAATATTTCTTCGACAAAACAGAATATCAGGATTGTTTATTTTATTGTTGACTGAAAAAAAGACAGCTTTTTCAGTTTAGAAAGACCTCTGAAGTTAAGATTAAATACAGTTTCTAAAAGAAAGAGAAAGAATGAAACAATTATCTATAAAGAAAAGCTCAAGCTATTTAAAACATTGGATTGTGGAGTTGGCAAATTGAGACGTTCAAGAGAGAAAAATTATTGAAAATATAAGTTACAACAATTATTATTTGAGCCAAAAAACTCCAAACCTCGGATGTTCCCTGCCCCTACTATTCCTCGTTACCAATTTCCCAGATGCTCTTAATTGACAATCTGATTATCACATACAACATACAATAACAGATTGGAAGGATCCTTTTGGTCCAATCCCTTAATCAAGCAGAAAATACCGTACCATTCCAGATAGACGGTTATTCAACCCCTTCATGAAAATCTCCAATGATGGAGCATCCACAACTTCTGGAGGTAAACGTTTCCATTGATGAATTATTCTCACTGACAGGAAATTTCTTCTTAACTCTAGGTTGAAGCGCTCTTTAATAATATTGTTTGTTTATTTGTTTATTTATTAAAATTGATAGATTGCCCATCTTCCACCCATTACTTCTTATTCTCTCCTCAGGTGCAGAATAAGATTGACTCCCCTCTTTTTCTGTGTTAGTCCCTCAGATATTGGAAGACTGCTATCATATCACTCCTAGTCCTCCTCTTCATTAGACTAGACATCAGAAGTGGTATTCAGCCGGTTCTGACCAGTTCTGGAGAACCAGTAGCAGAAATTTTGAGTAGTTCAGAGAACCAGTGAATACCAGCTTTGATTGGCCCTGCCCCCATCTATTCGCTCCTCCCAAGTTCCAGCTGATTGGCTGTGTCTTCTTTTGTTGCCCTGCACAGGAGAACAGAGCTGGAAAGCAGGTTAGTGGGGTGGGGAGGGAATGGGGATTTTATAGTAACCTTCCCCTGCAGTGGGGTGCAGTGGAGATTTTGCAGTATATCCTTCCCCTGGAGTGGAGTGGAAATGGATATTTTACCGTATCCTTCCCCTGGAATGGGGTGGAAATGGGGATTTTACCATATCCTTCCCCCGCCACGCCCATCAAACCACACCTACAGAACCGGTAGTAAAAAAATTTGAATACCACCACTGCTAGACATATGTAGTTCTCCTCCATGCTGCATCGAGAGCCCAGGATGGGTTGACTCCTTCCTATGATGTCATAGCTGAGTCTGTACTAAGATATAAAAACCAGCTCCCGGGAGAGACCCCAGCTTTTGACTCAGCTCCTTTCAGTCAGGAGCTGTGTCTCTGAAAGCGTTCTGTTAGATAGCAATCACCAGCGATCTTCAGTACTTTTTTCCTCTCTTCAAGCAGCTCCCAGGGATCTGGGCAGCTGCTCTTTCAGGAGAGCCCTGCAGCGTTGGGAGCAGCGTCACAGAGCTCTGTGCAGGCAAGCCGGGCAGCATCTGCAGACCTCCCCCACGCCTACAGTTTGGAGCGATCATAAACACGATCGGCAAACTGATAAGAGCTCCAGCCAGCTGATCGTGTAGCTGATTGCTGTGTTTTTCCCTTGCTGACTTCGCTTGGGGCTCTGTATAACCTAAGGAGCGATTCTTCAATCTTGGAGCCTGTTTTCCTGTAGTCAGTGGCCATCCTGGATTCAAGCCTTCCACCACGAGGTGAGCGGCCATTTTGTAAGCCCGGGGGCCATTTATACCCTAAGGGGCTTAATAGAAAAATTTCTAAACAGCTTCTTTCCAATGCAAGAGCCTATATTTTACAAATGTAGCAAGATAAGGCTCAGGCAGAGCTTTCCCCCCCAGTGGAACAGTCTCTTAAGCCCAATAGGAGAAAAAGACGTAGGCAACGCACCCAATCAGTCCAGAGGGAGGTGGCTGCTAAAATCAAAGCTAAGGCTCTAGCCCCTAAGAAGGCAACTCAGGCTGAGTTGAGGGCAGAGAAGCGCAGACATGCAGCTCTAGAGAGGCAGTTCAACAGAACTATTCAACAGAAGGGAGTGCAACTACAGCATGTTTCAGGTGATACTCGTGGGCCCCAACCAAGCCCTCCCAGGGGAGGATAAGTTATCTATGAGCCTTTCCATCCTCCATCCTGGTCTCCTGAGGCTCTTGATGTACAGTCAGATCCTCAGGATTTAAGCAGATCTGGGCCTTATTTCCAACAGGCTTCTGTGCCCTATGCTCCTCCCCCTCCCTCCAGGCCTCGAACCACTCCTCAATCTAGGCCTGAAGCCACCTTCACTACCACAGCAGCAGGCCTTCGGCCTTCTGCCTCTACCTTTGAGCATAGACCAAGGGATATCCAAGATGTAGTCTCATCAGCCATTAGGCAGAGATTGGCTGAAGGCTTCAAGCAAATTCTTCAACCTCTGGAAAGGGTTCAGGCCCTTCTCCCTTCTCAGTCTCTAAGTTCCTTGCCTTATTATCCTGATTTACACAGGCCTCAGGACCTCAGGGTCCATTCTTCTCTACTAGAATGGGAGGAGGTTGATGAGGAAGGAAGACCTTCACCATCTGAACACAGTTACTCTTCTCATTCAGAGTGTGAAGAGGGTGAGATTTTTGATCAAAATCTTTCAGAGGAAGAGGATTCTCACCCAGAGAATCCACCCATCCTCTGCATTGGTCTTCAAACCTACTCTCTTCAGACCATTACTCAGCAAGGCCTTGGTCACTGCCAAGCTGTCGCCAGAGGAAGTGGCTCCCAAGCCACAAGGAAATCCCTCTAGCCAAGGGGATTCGCTCTTCTCCAAGCCTGTAGTGCATGCAGAGATTTTGCCTTCTTCCATTTTGTTCCTGGACATGGTCAAGGAACAGTGCGCTTCTCCTTCGGCAGGTCCTCTCCCATCTTCTCTGGATAAGCATTTCTACAATGTCAGCTCAGCTCTGGACAATGGCCTGGCAGTGCCTTCTGTTGACATTCCGGTTCTGGCCTCGTTCTCATCTTCTGGCACTCCCACGGAGCCAGAAGATATCCTGAAACCGGATGATAAACGTTCCGAACAGACCTTCAAGTGCAACCACCAGGCTCCTGCTTGGGTTGTTCGGGCTTCAACAGCAGCATCCTTCTTCACCAGGGCATCCATACGGTGGCTGCGCCAACTCCAGAATAGATTGCCTGCTTCTGACCTTTGGTCTCACCAAGACCTTAATAAGGTTATTGCAGCGGTGGAATTCACTGCAGATGACACTCTTAAATGCCAAATTTTGCATCCAAGGCCATGGCATCTTCTGTAGCAGCAAGAAGACTTTTATGGCTCTGAAATTGGCAGGTGGAGTCACGCCGAAAATGGAAGCTGGCTTCAGTTCCATTCATAGGCGATAAGCTTTTGGGCGATGTTCTGGAACCTTATCGAAACCAGAGATAAATGTAAAATAATTTCTTCCTCTGGGAAGAAAGCCGACTATCACCCTGCTCCTTATCGCTCTCCTGCCTTCCGAGCGGAGACCTCATCTCGCTTCCCCTGCTCTCACAGGCCATACTCCCAACGCCAAGACCAACGGGTGGAAACATCTGGCAGGCAACAACCTTCTACTGGTAAACGGCCCTTTTGGGGGAAGGGGGTCATTCCTTCCGTCGCTCTAAGTAATCCCTCATTCTCCCCACCCATCTGAGGTTGCCTAGCCTTCTTTGCCTCCAAATGGGAGGAGTCAATGACGGATGCCTGGGTGCTCAGCACTATTAGGTCAGGGTTACAATTGGACTTCCTAACCCCCTGGCCCCAATTTTTTTTTGATCTGTCCTGTGTCTCGGGACATTTCCAGGCAAGCCCTCATGAATCAGGCCATTCAGCACCTTCTTGAAATCAGGGCTATTCAACCTGTTCCCCCCTCTCAATGGGGACGTGGGCTTTACTCTCGCCTTTTCATTGTTCCCAAAGCCTCAGGGGGGTGACGAGCCATCCTTGATCTAAAATTTCTCAACCAATTTGTAAAATACAGGCGATTTAAAATGCAGACTCTGCATTCTATTTTAGAGAAAATTCAGGAGGGTGACCTCCTCTCTTCCATTGATCTCACTAAGGCTTACTTCCACATCCCAATTTGGCCTCATCATCACCAGTTTCTCCGTTTCTGTTATCAGAATACCCATTACCAGTATCAAGCACTTCCCTTCGGCCTCTCATCAGCTCCAAGGGTCTTCACAAAGGTTCTGGCAGCATTGATGGTATCTCTGCATTCTATTCCAGTGAGGATCCAATGCTACTTGGATGACATTTTGATTCTATCCTCTTCCATCCTTGAGGCCCATCAGGATCTGCAAATTACCCTGTCATGTCTCCAGAGCCATGGATTTTCCATCAACACCAAAAAGAGCCATCTCTCTCCCACAGCCAAATTGCAACACTTGGGAGCAGTCATCGATACCATGTCGTGCCAGGTTTTCCTGTCCCCAGCTCGTGGAAAGAGCCTTGCAGAGATCATCAGCCAGATCCAGCAACATCAAATTGTCCCCCTGTCACTGCTGTCCAAACTTCTGGGGAAGATGGTTTCCTGTATTGGCATCGTCCCATGGGCTCGGCTCCACTCCCGAGCCCTCCAATGGTTCCTGCTTCCCTACCAATGAGCAGGAACCAGCCACTCATCCATCAAGGTCCCACTCCCGTCACAAATCCAGAGATCTCTCAATTGGTGGCATTCCCCATCTATCTGGAGGGGACTCCTGTTCAGGGACCCAGACAGGCTAGTGATAACCACCAATGCCAGCCTCCTGGGTTGGGGTTCCCATATGCAGGGCCAGATAGCTCAGGGCGTTTGGTCCAGATCGGAACAGACCCTTCCCTTAAATTGGCTAGAGCTCAGAGTAATTTTTCTGGCTCTCAAGCATTTCAGGCAATCAGTGACTGGCTCTCATGTTCTAGTCCTTACGGACAACATGGCTGCAGAGGCTCATGTCAACCGGCAAGGGGGGACGAGGTCCAAAGCCCTCATGAGAGAGGCTCTATGGTTGGGGTTATGGGTAGAGAAACACTTGTTATCGATCTCCACGGACCACATCTCTGGGGTCGACAACTCCCAGGCCAACTGGCTCAGCAGGAGCCTAGTCAACCAGGCAGAATGGTCCATTCCTCCATCTCTATTCAGGGATCTTTCCCTCAGATTCGGAACACTGGAGATGGATCTTTTCTCCACTCCTCAAAATGCCCAAGTCACCAGATTCTTCACCAGGTTTCCTTGCCAGGGAGCGGAGGGGACCAATGCTCTTTGGTGCAGATGGCCCAAGGGTCTCCTCTACGCCTTTCTCCCGCTTCTCATCATTCGGGCAATAATTCAGAGGATGTTGGAGGAACATGCAGAGCTCCTCCTCCTGGCACCCTATTGGCCAAGGAGGCCCTGGTTTGCAGACCTGGTCAACCTATCGGTGGCTTCTCCTTGGAGGATCCCTGCCCATCTAATCTCCCTTCACCAGGGGGCCCTGCTCCACCCAGAGCCCCAGTAGTTCAAGCTGACCGTGTGGCACTTGAGCGGCAGCAGCTAGAGGAGGCTGATCTTCCACAAAGGGTCATCCTCACTATCCTGGCATCTCGCAAACCTTCTACAAGGTGCATATATGATGCCACCTGGAAGGCTTTTTCCCAATGGTGCCTCAGGGAGGGTCTTTCTCCTGCTTCAGCCCAGCTGGTAGAAGTTCTTAGCTTCCTTCAGCATGGGCTGGAGAAAGGCTTGGCCCCCAACACCTTACGCAGGCAGGTTACGGCCCTCTCCTCAGTCCTTTCACGGGGTTCGCTTCCTTCCTTATCCCATCACACTTCAGTCAGGAAGTTTTTGAAAGGGGCTTCCAACCTGCACCCTCCAGTGGTTCACAGGTATCCTTCCTGGGACCTTCATTTGGTCCTTAGTGCCCTTACAAAGCCCCCCTTTGAAGCCCTTAGAACAGTGTCTCTCCATTTCCTGACTCTGAAGGTAGTGTTCCTTGTTGCCATCACTTCTGCCAGGAGGGTTTCTGAGCTTGCTGCTCTTTCCATCAGACAGGACCTTTGTTCCTTTCATGATGATAGGGTTGTTCTTCGTCTGGACTCCTCATTTATTCTGAAGGTTAACACCTGGTTTCCAAGGTCCCAGGACATTGTTTTGCCTGACTTCTGTCCTCTCCCGCACCATGACTTAGAGTGGCAGTGGCAGATGCTAGACGTAAGAAGGGCTCTTAGAATATACATTAAGCGCACTTCCTCCTTCAGGAAGTCGGAAGCCATGTTTGTTTCCTTTTTCCCTTCTCACCTGGGGCACAAGGCCTCTTCTACTACTATTAGCAGGTAGGTGAGCAGGCCTGCAAAGTTGCGGCCCTTCCAGTTCCCCGAGGTCTGAAGGCGCACTCTACCAGAAGTGCAGCCACTTCTGCTGCCTGGGCGACCCAAGAATCCTTGGAGGAGATTTGTCGTGCGGCCATGTGGACATCCCCGTCTCCTTTCATCAGACACTACCGTCTGGATGCTGTTGCCTTGGCGACTGCAGCCTTCGGCAGACAGGTGCTTCAACGAGTGGTTCCATAGTTGGTGCGATGAGCCAGACAAGGACCCGCCCGTGGACATGCAAGCTTTGGTATGTCCCATCCTGGGCTCTTGATGCAGCATGGAGGAGAATGGGCATTGGTAGAGGTTACCCTGAATGCCCTTTCTATCTATGCTGCGAGAGAGCCCAGCCCCTCCCTTGATTCGTCCGGAGAGGGTAAGACATATTTCTGTATTTATTTTGGGCTTTCAGAGACACCTTTCAGTCTGTCAAGTATCTTCGTCAAAGCTGGGGTCTCTCCCGGGGGCTGGCTTTTATATCTTAGTACAGACTCAGCTATGACATCATAGGAAGGAGTCAACCCATCCTGGGCTCTCTTGCAGCATAGATAAGAAGAGCGTTCACGGTAACTTCTACCAACGCCCATTTTCTCAAATCATTTATCATATGGTTTAGCTTACAGATCCCTTGTCATCTTAGTTGCTCTTCTCTGCACACTTTCTAGAGTCTCAGCATTTTTTTATTGTGTTGACCAGAATTCGATGCAGTATTTCAAGAGTGACCTCATCAGTGCAATATGAAGCTGTATTAACACTTCTTGTCCCAAAGGTGCTTTTTCAAGAGGCAACTGGACTTTCTGGTTTTTCTTTCTATTAGCCTGGTAGTCCAGAAAGTCCAGTTGCTTCTTGAAAAAGCACCTTTGGGACAACATGACCTGGATGACTGAGAATCTCCATAACACTTCTTGTGGTCTTTATTCTATCAATTTTGTGATGCATTAGTCTCACAAACAGTCACTTCAAATATGCAAGTAGTCCTTCCTTAAGAATCATATCAAACAATGAATTTTTCAGTCTTAATATAGTTGTAAGTCAAGCATTGTCCATTTGTACGGAAGTAATTGTAGGACATCAGAAAAGGAAATAGGAGTTTTACCAGTTGTAACTTGCTTTATGGAGTCAGATTTTAGCTTAGAAGCAGCATCTCACATTTATGGATTTCTAATATAAAATGGATTCTTGAACTATATTAGAGTGAAGTAAATAAAAAATACCATACTTATATGCAAACATAAAACTGGAAATCTGAACTCCTTTGTAATAATTTGTACTAAGGATGCAAAGTTTTGAAGGATTAGTAAAAATTAGTGAATAATGAACAGGTACCAAATAAACAGGGTTAAACTATAATTACAAGAACCCAACAGACAGAAAAATAGAGAGAAAAGAAACAAAAATATCTGAAGTTATTTAATAATTAGCTTAATAATCTAATTCCCACATAAGAAACTGAATTATAATATGGTTGGTTTGCTTTTGGCTTCATATATTACACGAATGATTTTGTATATTATGCTTCTTACTAATATTTAAATTCTAAGATACAAGACATTTTATATATGGAAACTTGATTCTAGTTCTATTTTTGAAATGAAAGGTGCAATGAAGTAAGTTTAAACTGCACTAGAAGAAATTCCATTGAGTTCTTCATCCCAAAAGGGACTTCAAAGCAAGCTTGTGTTGGTTTACTCCATGAGTAAGAGAGATAGATTTGGTTTACTCTATCTCACTCCTCTTTTCCGGCTTGTTGAAAACTGATATACAGTAGTTCCAGCAAGTTCCATTATACAATACTGAAGACCTCTCCTACACAGAACTGTAAGCCACAGCTTAGATTCATCTGTTTGGTTTGCAATTTCCAATAGCTATCTGTTTGTTGACTTCACTACCAGGCAGGCAGGCAGGCAGGGAGGAAGGAAGGAAGGAAAGAAGGAAGGAAGATGTGTTTGATCAATGGAGGACTTACAAATTCATTAAAAATAATGCAATGTTCATAATGTTCATATATTTTCTTATATATCACAAAATTACTAAGAAATATCAAAGGTAATGTATATGTTGCAATTAAGAAAAACATGTCCTTAATAATATGTGCCTTGTTATCAGTGGAACTGTCTCTACAGTTTGCAAGATTTGTCATATACATTCTCCGTCAGGCTGGCCACAGCCTGCTCTCTAGTGACCCTTGATTCCATAGGTGTTAGAGAAAAGATACTTTTACTAGAATGCTGAGTGCAGTGTGGATGAGGCAAGCTCTGAGGTAAAACCGTGCAAAAATCATATATTGAAAGCAATCCCCAATGTCCAAAACCCCTCCCCCTTGGGAGAATAGTCCAATCAGGTCCTGTTCTGATGTTTTGGTAAATTCCTTTCCCAGGGCCAGTGTCCTTGAAGGCAGGAAGGTACCTTGGTTTGGCACCTCTGGTTTCTGTTAGTGTCCATACTCCCCACTTTCCCACAACATTTTTTCATGCCTCCAGCACTCTTCTCCTCCCAAATACTCATCATTACTACTTCAACTTCTTCTCCTTCAGATTGCTATGGATTAGCACATCCTGTTGTGCAAAGGTGCTGCTGCCGGTTTGCACCGGTTTGGGCGTACTGGTTGTTAAGATTCTGCGCAGTTTGGTGAACCGGTAAATGCCAACATTGGCTGACCCTGCTCACCCCACCCCTCCTTTTTACTCCTTATCTCACCTTGCCTGCCTTGGCCAATGCCTAGAGTCATGCCTGAGGCATAGTTGCTGCTATTCTCTGGTTCCCTCGCTCACCTCAACCACACAACCACACAGCCCTGATCTCTGCCTGGTGCGTCTTCCTTCGCTTCTCGCCCAGCTGCCTCCAATGCAGTCCCCGTGACCCAGCCTGCTTGCCTACCTTCCCATGTGATCCTGGCAGCCCAGCCTACTTGCCTGTGCCTTCTCTGCAGCCTCCCATGCAAGTCCCGGCAGCCCAGCCTGCTTGCCTGCCTTCCCTGCCTTCCCTTCCCTTCAACCTTACATTTCTTACCATTTAATTGCATTTTGTAGATAGGAACCTATGTTCAAGTCTGTCAAGATTCTTCTGAATCTTCTAAGGTGTTTGCTATTCCTGCCAGCTTAGTATGGTCTGCAAATTTGATGAATTCTACTTTTATCCTCTCATCTAAATCATTTATGAAGTTATTGAAGAGTACTGTTCCGAAGACAGAACCTTGAGGTACTTCACTGCATGCTTTCCTCTGTGCATATGTAGTTCCATTGAGGGCTGCATATTGATCATAGAGTTATGATTCCATCTGGTGGTTGTGTTATCTATCCCACATTTTTCTATTTTACTATATTATCTATTTTATTTTCTGTTTTACTTTGTCAAGTGTCTCTAAGTAAACTATGTCCACAGTATTTCCCTGTTTCACTAATTTAGTTAAAGAAGGCAATAACGCTTGTCTGGCATGATCTGTTTTTGAGAAACCCATATTGGCTTCTGGTAATAGCTTTGCTTGTTTCTAGGGGTTCACAGATCCATTGCTTAATTATCTTTTCCAAATCTTCCCTGCATTTTTTCCAATAGATTTGTTTAGACTTTTATATCCATCCATCCATCCATCCATCCATCCATCCCATCCATATCCAGGTAGATTTCTCAAATGAGAAAAGCATACATCATGTGAATGTTAATGTAACTAATGATACTGTAAAAGGCATATTTATTTGCATTTCTAGTTGGAGAAGCACAGATGGTAGAGACTTCTGTTGCTGTCATATGCTCTTAAACTGTTGACATTATAGCACAGTATAATCATTAAGTAAGTATGTAGCTTAATCTCTGAAGCCAAATGTTGGCTTATTTGAAAGCAAGGTATTTTTTTCCTAATGAAAATTAAGTTAATAGACCAAGTTTTGATGGATAATGAAAATATTCCAATATACCCGAATACTTGGTTTGATGATAGATTCTATTACAGTAACTTCTACAGCAAATTCAGTACATATGCAGAATAATACAATTTTTTGCAGTTTTTTTTCCTGGAAAAAAGTAGCTTTTCTGCTTATTCCTTTATCCAAATAATTAGTTCTTCTTTCACTGGGTGGAGAAGTCACTATCCCAGTCCACAATTTGTTTGGATGAAGGAATTAGGGGAAAAAAAACCATCCCACTCCAGTAAGGAAAAGGACACCCCATCCCCATCCAGGACACCCCATCCACAACTGAAAATGTCAGTGGCATTTTTCTGCATGGACAAAGGTAAGGAGAGATAGATGGAGATAGATGGATAGATGGAGAAGTGAGATTTCATTGCTGTGGAGAGAATGATTACTTTGTGGAGAAAACACAACCTGGGATTGAGACTGTAAAAGGAAAGTGATTTCCCCATGTAGGCAGAACGATAGCAAAATAAGGAAAAAATCCAGACTGTTATATAAAATCTCTTATACTACTTCCTTTTCCTGCCCAAAACATCATTTTTATTTCATATTATTACAAAATCATCCCACCAATAAAACATATCAAACATTCCTAATGATTTTTATAACGCCACCAGAGTCCTGGATAACAAAACCATGCTATTGGCCTATAAAAAAATACTTACTTGTATATCCAAACCATTAGTAAATGAAAATCCTGGATGCACAACATCATTAACCTAGAAAATAAATGGAGTTAATATGCAACCCTAATATATTGCTTTAACACTAGGGATTTCTCAAAGTATGATATACACTTGTTTGCACCATTAAACTTGTACAGTATTAAAGGGCCTTTATAAGACAGAGGAATATTCAATAAACACTAGTTTTTAGCAATTTCTTCCACAAAATATTTATATTTGTAGTAGAATCTAATATAGTGCTTTAATCAATAAAGGAAATGTAAAGACACCCATCATTAGCCGTATATTTTGTTATTAAATGGATAAGATATAACAATTATTGACTTGCAAATCAGTCTGTTTCTCTGTTAAGACAGAATTTTCTTTTTTGTTTGTCTGAATTCACATCATCACCATCTTATTATCATGATTCTGGGAAGGTAACAATAGTTACAAATTGCAAACAATGCCAGTCAAAGGATCTCAACCCATTCTAGCAGGTTAGGTAGGGTAGGCATGATCCTAGTCCCTTCCCTTAAACATTGTCACCTGATGGCAGCTAGGAAGTGTGCCTTTTCTGTAGCAAACCATGCCCTATGGAAGGCCCTTCCCCCCTGAAGTTCAGCAGGCCTTTTCCTTGCTAGCCTTCCACAAAGCACTTTCCCTCCAAGCACTAGCTTAGGGTGACGTGACTGCCATCAGAAGCTAGACTTGGCACCAGTCTTTTGTTTTTATGTGTTTTTAATATGATTTTATGTTATTTAAATTTTTGATTGGGAACTGCCCAAAGTTTGTTATAAGCGGCTATACAAATGTTGTAAATGAATGAATGAATCTAATCTAATCATATATGTATATGTATGTGTATGTGTATGTGTATGTATATATATATATATGTGTGTGTGTGTGTGTGTGTGTGTGTGTGTGTGTGTGTGTATAATTTGTTTTCTGAGGTTTTCGCGGGTATTTGTATGTGGATCTTTGGTTATTCGGGTTTTCTCCTGCGTAAAATTGGAAGTATCTAGATGATGTTTTGATGAAGTCTCATTCATCATCTTCAGGCTTCTGTCTTCGGCTTTGTGCTTCTTGTAGTAATGTGAGCTTGCAGCTGCTTCTTCCTTTTAACTGCCAGTGGGAGTGCGACTTGACTGGGTGGGGGCTTGGCTGTGTTCTGATTGGGTGGGGGGGTGTTCTCATTGGTTGGGGGTTTGGCTGTGTTCTGATTGGTGGGGGGGGTTGGCTGTGTTCTGATTGGCTGGGGGTGTGTTCTGTTCAGGTGGGGGCTTGGTTGTGCTCAGGTTAGTCTTAGTTGCTGTGGGATTTGAGCTGGTGAGCTGTGATCCTGTTGTTTGGCTTCACGTTCGTGGTCATGCCACATCTTCATGGTGGGCGTCAGTTCCCTTCATGTATGGGTTGGAGGGGTTTGAAGCAGGTAGTGATGCAGCTGCGGTACAGCTTCTGGTCTGTTGTCGTGTCTCATCTTCTGTGTGGCGTGAGTCTGCTTTCTACATGGAAGTGTGGTGGTAGCATCTTGTGTGGCCCTCGTGGGTGTGGGTCTGGTGTCATTCTTCATGTTAGGTACTCGTTTGTTCATGAGGGTGGGTTTCCAAATGGCTGGTAGGCGGGAGGTTTCATCTCGTTTATTCATGCTGTATGGGCGTTTTTCTATCTCTATGGCTTCTCTGATTATTCTGTTGTTGAAGTGTTCAGTTTTGGCGATAGTTCTGGTATTTTTAAAGTCAATCTCATGTCCTGTCGCTTTGAGGTGTTGGACCAGGGAAGAGGTCGGTTCTTCTTTTTTGACTGAGTTCTTGTGTTCTCCAATGCGTGCACTTATTCTTCTGTTAGTTTGTCCGATGTATGTGGTGGGACAGGCGGTGCAAGGGATTTTGTATACTCCTTGGTTTTCTAACTTGATTTTGTCTTTAGGGTTTCTTAGGATGGTGGATATTTTTCTGTTTGTCCAGAATGTTGTTATAATGTTGTGTTTTTGGAGGATCTTCTGATTTTGTCTGTAAAATATAATATATATAAAAGGCACTACAGACAAACACCCGCCTACACCCCAACCCAATCAGAACAGAGCCAAGGCCCCACCCAATCAAGTCACACCCCCACTAGCAGTTAAAAGGAAGAAGCAGCTGCAAGCTCACATTACCCCAAGAAGCACAAAGCCGAAGACACAAGCCTGAAGATGATGAATGAGACTTCATTGAAACATTGCCAAAATACTTCCAATTTTATGCGGGAGAAAACCTGAATAACCAAAGATCCACATACAAATACCCACGAAAACCTCAGAAAACAAATATATATATATATTTCAACTAAACTTGGTACACAGATGACTTACCCTCTGGAAACAAATACTGTGGAGGTAAGACAACCCTAACGCCCCTTGGGGTTTGTGCCTTAAAATGGTTTCTACTGTACAGCACAGTGGACTTGCCATGGTAACAGCTTCACAGTACTCCACAAGGGGACTCCCTCTCAGCTCTCCAAGGAAACGCCAGGCGATTGGCCAAATGCAATCAAAAAAATGAAACACCAGAGTAGACAAACTCCTGAGAGGAATAGAAGACTTGTGATGCTGCGCAAGAGAGAGTACAACAGCGTGAATCCCCACTACAGGATTTTCTTGTCTAATGCAGGATTGGGATAAATAAATACCCAGGCAACCGCAGGTTATCAGCTAGTATAATATAATATGTAATATGCAGCCAAGATAAAACCACAAAAAATCACAAACATAATCATCTTATGGGCTCTGTCCAATTCTATAGTTTCTGGAGGAGGAACTTTATAAAAACTAATGCAAGTTTGATACCTCTGATTGAAATAATCAATTTCTGCCTGTAAGAGAAGACTTTTTCCTTAATATTTTGATTTCTAGCATGAGCATGTTTAAGTACATTTCTGCTGAAATCATGGTATTAATAGAGTAAATAAATGTTAACCAAAATATCTTATCTTAGATGTTTAGGAAAAGAACTTGGATAATGAATACATGAGAAATCCAGGTTTTTATATACATTTACTCCTTGATATATATAATTACAAGAATATCACATGTTAGCTGGTCTTCAAAACATTGAAAAAGGAACAGCCAGTGGCTACTGCATCTCTCTAAAAAAATAGTTCAAACTGCAGCAATATGGAAATCATACATCAACAAAAGAAGTAAGAATGGACATCCTATTTTAATTTCTCTTCTGCACTTAAGCAAAAATAAACAAACAGAAAAACAGTAGGTACTATTTTGATGTTTGGAAGTTATTTGTATTCTAACAAACAGTTCATGACTGTAAGATAAATCTTGGAAATACCGACATATTAAAATTAATATCTTAATTAAAAATTAAAAAATCTTAATAATAATTAAAATTGTTTTTAGCATTAAAATAATTATAGCAGACACCCTGCAAAATACTGTAACATATTTTTATAAGCTCATCACTAAACACTAAACATTGAAGTGTCAAAATCAATACATGGTGTGTAGCCATTGGCCTAAAGTTATTCCAGGAATATTGCTCTTGTGCAATGAAAGAAGATTGTGTGTCAGATTAAATATGAAAGCAATTCACATTTTGAAAGTGCAGTCATCTTTCAGGTACATATTAAGAATTCCAAGTCAAGGCATTTTGAATTTCATGGTGAAATGAGACCGGTAATGATAATATAACTACAATAGCTAATACTTATTTGTACAAAGTCAAAATAAAAAGAATACTATAATAAAATACATAGTTCACTGGCTCAAAAAAGAGAATGGGGGGAAGGGGAAAGTTGCTTCTTTTTAGCCTTTTGTTACTGGCAAACCAGTAGATTATTTATTTATTTGATTTGTCAATCGCTTACAAGATAATAGGTATCAGGATAAACATAGTTATGAATACAAGAAATGAGTACATATAAGAAAAATAAAAGAAGCAATAGGACAGGGATGGTAGGCACTTTAGTGTGCTTATGCATGCCCCCTACAGACCTCTTAGGAAAGGGGAAATTAGACAAAGCTGTTGCAACAGGAATGGTTTTGAGGTAGTTAGCAGATCACAGTTGCTCTGATGTGGGTTAACTGAATGGTGGACAATGGTATTTTTGCAAACAGTTCCATGTCAGGGCAAACAAATTACCTGTCAGCCCACCAGTCAGCTAGCAAGGGAGCACTAGATCAATATTTGATACAGCAATCAAGGAAGATTCATTTTTAGGAAATCATGCCTCATGCATTAGACTCAGGGCAGACAAGATGTAGGAGAAAAAAGAGTCATGATACTTAGCAAAACAATAACCAAGATCTCTTCCAAATATAAACCTATATGTATAAGCTTTTTGCTGGCTGCATTGGCATTGCTGGCTATCCAACCATTTTTTAAAAAAACTTGAATTGTTTGCTTAAAACATCCCACCCATTTTGAGTTCTTTCTCCTATTACTTTCTCCTGCCATGGGATCCATCCTGAGTTTATTAAAATCAATTTAAGTCCATGATCACTTTCCTCCAAATTGTTGCTATACTGCTCCTTCAGTCTCACTTCAGTGGGCTTAACTCATGATCATCTTGCAGTCTCAGAACCTGTTAAGTTTTTCTGAATTTTTCTTAAATGTTGCTGTTCAAAACTAGACATTGTACTTGTGGTGAGATCTCTTCAATGAGAATTGCATGGAACAAATACTTCCCAGTATTGGGAAATTAAACGGGTGATACAACTTAAAATCACACTTCCCTTCTTTGTTGTCACATGACACTACATGCTCTGTTTCCAATAAAAACCATTCCACGATCTTTTTAAGACTCTCTACAACTAGCAGTTCACAGCGTACTTTCATTTAGGTCAGAGACAGAACTCTGAGCAGACTGAACTAAAAGCTGAGGCAGAATGAAAATTCAAAATGAATTGAATTTGGTAAAAGTGTGTAACAAAAGGATTTTTATTTTTACAGAATCAAACTTTAATCTGAACTTCAGCTCCAGGATGCTTTGCTAACTAGGTCACTGCAACTTTTCTCTTGTCCCCTGTGCAGACCCAAGGACAACTAACATTGGGTTTATCCAACCCCTTATAGAAGTAGTGTTTTGCATCTTTCTGTCTGCTTGATGTATGGTACTTTGGCAGTGAGCCTGGTATTGATTAAGGTTTGGGATCTTTCAATTTATTGACTGCTTTTTGCTGCTATGAACATGACTTTTTTTTCTCTCTAGTCACTTCTGGCTTTCCTTCATGACTGTACAACCATATGCAGAAACTTTGCTACCATCTAGAGATCTTCTAAATTTTTGCAACCGACATCTCATAGCTCTATATCAAAGAGAAGCCTTGTTTCATTTGTATTAAAATGTTCTGATAAACATATTGTATATAAGAAGAATGTGATCAAGAATTTTTAAATTTGAACTTTGAGAAGAGGATCTCTTACCAATGTTTTCTTCCTGGATAGAAAATATTCTTGTATGGATCGATAACTCATTGAGGAACATAAATAGGAATAAATGAGCTACAATTAGCTTACATAACATATATCTGCATTTGACTATGGATAACATATGCAGTGATATGGAGTAAGGCGAATAATGAGGTGGTAAAAATTGCTGTTGCAAAATCAAATTATTTATGGCAGTTTTAAAAAGAGGAAAGCAGTAAGGAGTTCTAAAATGTTTCTCAAAGGTCAAAGACACAGAAATTAAAAAGAAAAAAACGAAAAAAGGAGGATCTGAAGCAAGCTTCTTATAAGGAAAATTGCAATATTTGAGACTTTGTATTCTAGAAAAAATATAGTTAAAAGTAACATGATAGAAATATATAAATATGCATGGCATAAATCAATTGATTTGAAAAAAAGTAATATAAAGGTCTCTTCACATCTCTGCATTAATAAGTATGACTTTTGAAACTATTTATATTTTAACAAAAATAGTGGCTGCTAATGCAAAACAAAAATAGCACAAAACTGATATGTAAAGCATCCTGTTAATATAGCAGGTCCTGCAGCTATTGAAGAAGCTCATTATTTTCTTTATAGTTTTTTTTTATTGATACTGTTATATATAGTCATGAAAAGGGATAGTTTATAAAAGATACTGTAGAGAATAAAAAAACATTAATGTGAAGTTTAACACTCATTTAGTTTTAGAGTATTTAGTATAGCACAGAAAGTAAAATGCAGCTATTCTGAAAGCGTCAGTCAAGGACTGCTCATGGTCAATGCTTTAGCTCAGACATGTAAACTCAAGGCCTGTGAGCCAAATCTGGCCCACAATGTAGTTAGACGGGGCCTGCAGGGCTACCCTGGAAACGGTGAGGGGCTAGCCTCTGCCACCTCGGCCCTGGCCCACTCCAGCCCGGCTGACACTCTCCCATGGTGTACACACAGGAGGTGGCAAGCATTCAGGGGTTGGCAGTGCCTGGCAGTAGCTGCAGTTCATTGGAAGGCTGGAGAAGGTTGTTTCTGCATGGGGAAGACCAAAAGGCAATGCTTCATGGATCTCTTCCTCACTGGGGTCACTTCGAGCCCCCACCTCAGCCCCCAGTCCAAGCAGGTGGCTTCTCTGCCATCACCATCATGCCGAGCCTCCAAATAACCATCGAGCAAGAGAGAAAAACGAATGGAGTCACTATGTCAACCAGATTTATCCCCACCTCTGAAAGCTTTTTGCCTGGAGTGGCTCAACCAGCTTTTGCAAAGCCACAACAAAAAATAAAGGAAAGGCAGGAAGTGTCACCATTCCAAGTAATGAACTCCAGGAAGTCAGGATTCTGACACTTTGTTCAGGTTCAAGAGATTCTTATGGAGTATATCTTTTTTTTTTTTAATATAAATTTTATTTGGGTTTTCACAAAAACATAATACAAATAAAACATCTTTTTTTGAGAATAGTATGATCCCCGGTTATCACTTCTTCATACAGACACAAACTCCATTTCACATTGATCTTTGTGTTCTATTCCATATCTTATTACTATTTTAACATATCTTATTACTATTTTAACATTTTTAACATTTCCATAATTTTTCCCCTCCCTTGGTTTTCTCAACTTCATTTTTAATTATCTATCTAAATCCAATTATATATCTTTTTCGAAGTTTCTTTCTTTTTTTTGTAAAGTTTTTATTTTTTACAACATACAGACAAAACATAAAAACATAAAACCATCTTTCAAATTATATACATACAGTGTGTTACAATCTTTGTAAGTTACAATCTTTGTGCTATCCTTTTTTTTACCATTACTCACAAGTTGTTTAAATTCTCACCTTATCAATCTAACGTAATCAATCTTATCGTAATTAACCTTATCAATCTTATGTAATATCAATTATTAATCATTCGTTTGACTAAACTATTTTTCCATCATTCTATACAAGATATTCTAAATTTCATTATGATTTAATCTTATACATTCATCCAGTAGTTATATATTTTATATTGTATTCTATATCAATCTATTAAGGTTTATTGTAAAGCTTGCTATCTATTTCTTTAACATGTCTTTTTATCTAACCATTGATAAAATAAATCCCTTATCATATAAAATTGTTTATCGTCTTGTTCTCTAATTTCAAATGTCAATTTACTCATTTTGGCACAATCCATGATTTTCTTAATAATTTCCTCCTGCATAGATATTTTTTCATTTTTCCAATTCTTAGCAAATACAATTCTAGCTGCTGTTAAAACATTTTCAATCAAATATTTCAATTATTTACTGTATATTTCCAGTATAATTCCCAATAAGAATACCTCAGGTTTAAAGTCTATGTGTTGTTTTATCATTTTTTCCAACCATGAGTGGATTATAGTCCAATATCTTTTTGCATCCGAGCATGTCCACCACATGTGGTAATATGAACCAGGTATCTGATGATATTTCCAACATTTATCTGATTTATTCTTGAACATTCTCGCAATTCTCGTAAGTGCCACCTGGAAAACATCTTATACAAATTTTCTTTATATGCAGTTGACATTGTCATTTTATAATTTTGAGACCACAATTTTTGCCATTATCTAGGTCAATCCCATATCCAAAATTTCCCCCCCACGCAATCATTGTTTCTTTTACTTGTTCTTCCTCTAATTTAAACTTTTCTAAGTTGCAATGTCTTTCCAATCATTATATTTATACTTTTGTCTGTCCTGTTTCAATTTCATATTATCTTTTCTCATTAAACAAATTTTCCCCTGTAGTTACTAATTGGAATATGACACCTTTGTATCTTTTAATTTTATCCATTCAACTCTTATTTTATCCATTCAACTCTTATTTTATCCATTCAACTCTTATTTAAACTTCAATTTATGCCTTTAAAATTATAACATTCAAAATAGTACATAACTTCCAATTAAATTCTGCTTGGTACATTCTTAAAATACACACTATGTTTTTAAATATATATATATATATACACACACACACACACACACACACACACACACACACAACTTTAAAAGCACAACTACAATGACGTGGGAAAATACCCAAACAAATACCATACATACATACATACATACATACATACATACATACTTGTTTTCTTAAGTTTTCACGGGTATTTATATATATGGTATTCAGCTTTCTTCGGGTATTTTCCCACGTCATTATAGTTGTGCTGATGATGCCTGATGATGGCAGATGAGATTCTCCCGAAACATTGCTATAACTTTAAAAGCACAACTATAATGATGTGGGAAAATACCCGAACAAAACTGAATACCATACATACATACATACATACATACATACATACATACATACATACATACATATATGAATCTTAACATCTTTAACATTTTTTTTCAATTGAATATCATACTTCCTTGTGAACACTTATAAACTTTCCATAATTAATTCCTTTTTTCCCATATTTCTCTTCATTTATATTTTTATAAATCATTAATAATTATTAAAATGTTCCCATCCTTTCCTAATTTCATTCTCTCATTCACTTTATTTCATCTACTTATTAACAAACATTCCACTGCATTACAATAAGTATTTTATCCATCATTTTAATTATACATTGTTTCATATTTTCTAAAATTATTTCTATTTCTAATATAACAATACTATCTTATGTACCTTTGCAAAATCCGTTTTTCAATTAAATTTTCACCCATTATCTCTAAATAGGCTTATACTTTCAATCCTTATACATTTTCCCACTTTCTCTATATCTTGTTTCTGTCTTTTATAACTTCTTTTCCTTTCCTTCTTCCTCCTCTTCTCCCTCCCCTTTTTGCCCCTTGTCTCTCTCTACTTCTAATTCTATCTTCTGTGATCCTCTCTTCTGTTGCTTCCTAATATTGTAATTATTTTTCAAACTATTCTCTTTTTTTAAAAAAATCTTAAACTTTTCACTCTCTTTCCCCCTTTTCCTTTTTTTCCCCACATAAAATTACTTGATCATTAAAGATGGCTTCTTCTTTGTCCCAACCTTCTTGTTCTACAAGCGTTTCTTGTTGTTTCTCATAGTTCCAGATCATTTCTAAAAATTGAAATATGAAGCCAAAAGAACCTTTTCCTTCTTGTGCATCTTCTTTCTGTTTTTTAAGTTCCATTTTCAGTTCTTCTAAAAGTGATGCCATTTTAAACATTTTTAAACAACCACCTGATTGATTTTAGTTATTTAAATCCAATAGCCAAAAATCCAAAAATCACCATGTAATCCAAATAATCCAAAGCTGTTTCTTCTTGCTTCTTTTTTCCACTTTCTCTTCCTGGGGTTCTATTATTTTGTTACAAAGTTAGAATGTATCTTTTAGGAATCTTGTTAAAGTTTCACTGTAAGTTCCTTTTAGTTCCAGGCAGTCTCCTCCATTTTTTCAGATCCCACCCTTTTATTCTTTCCTTTTCTCTCCTTTCCTGCTTTTAAAGGTTTTTGAGTATCCAAAAGTCTTTATTATCCCTTTGACATTTTATTTTCAGCTTAAATGCCTATTGATGTCAAAGTGGATTTTTGTCAATTTCTTACGGAAATCTCTTAACTGTCAGTATAAGGAAGGGAAGAAAAAAAAAGCCAAATCCTTTCCCTTCCCCCTCTCCTTCGCTGCTTCAAAGTCTTCTTTGTGAACAATGTTATTTTTTATAGTTCAAATTCCAGGGTACCTTACATTGTTGCTTTTTCAGTTTAACCCGGTCGACCAAAACTTTTTCTTCTTATCTTCCTCCTGGACATTCTTTTCCAGTCAAGTTCTTCTTTGAGGTGGCCATTTCTGACCACCGCTGCAACTGCCTTGGGGAAAGGGAGTAATGGCCAGCTGAGGAGGAGAAATGCAGCTCTCCTCGACCCTGCTGGTGGTCTCCCCCTCTTCACCACCTCTACGTAATGGCTTAGCCCCGAATCCAGCTGGCTCGGGGCGCTCCGGTGGCAAGCATGGATTAAAACCACGCACAATCACGGATTTTGGTCCGTCGCTGAAGAAGTTCAAACTGGAAGCCTCTTTATTGAGTATATCTTATTGGCACTTAGAAAGATGAAGCTAGCTCTAAATTATTCCCACACTTAGGGATAGTTAAAAGAATGAGACCTCCCAGGGAGAAGGCGGAGCCACGTCGCTGTGATACAGCTGCAATCTCAGGGCTCCGAGATTGCAGCTGATATCTTTGCCCCTGGTCGGTCCTAACGGACCTAAACCGAACCGTAGAGACGGTGATAGTAAGGGGTGCATTCTGCTGATCCCAGGGACATCGCAAAGTCCCTGGTTGATCCAGAAGAAGCCCTTTTACCATCGGCGGAGAGGCAGCCTTTAAGCTGCTGAAGCTGTGATGGCTCCGGAAGGAAGAGACAGAAAGAGAAAGTGTATCGGCTGGTGAGAGTTTTCTTTCTTTTTTTTAAATTTTATTCGGGACTTAAGGACACTCTAAAATGAGAAGAACCCTGTAAGACTTTGGACAAAAACTGATAAAATTGACTTAGCGGTGATTTTTTAAAGAGAATGTCAAACCGAGGCTTGGCTTTTTATTTTTACTTTTGTTTTCACTGAACTTCTATTGCAATCTAGTAACTGTAACTAGACTGGTTTTTTCTCTTATATTTATCTAATTTTTTTTCTTTTTTTCTCCCTTTTGACTGTTAATAATTTTTTTTAGAACAGAGGCTCCCTTTAGTAATTTTTTTCCCCTTAAATAAATAAATAAATATATATATATATATATACACACATACATACACACACACACACACACACACACGTGTATTTCCTTTTTTTATTAGGCTTTTTCCGGGAAAGAAGGGGGAGTGGATTAAAGAAACTTTGTAACACTGCCAACTAGAGGCTTGAAAATACTTTATTGGAAGTTGAGAGGACTGTGAAAAAATCCTTTCTCAAGGACACTGGAACTTGATAAGATAGAGGGAAGAACACTGGAGAATGTTTTAACGGGTGTTCTTTGGAACTTCTATTATTAATTGAGTACTTGAAGCTTGGCTTTGGAATTTGTGGAGAAGCCATAATAAGACCCTTGGATAACTAAATAAGATGCAGTGTGCTTTCTTTTTTACCTTCTTTTAGCTGTTCCATCCCTCCTCTTCAATCCCACAGTACCTTGTAATATTTGTATATCTATTTTTTTTATTGTTTGACTTTATTTTTATTTTTATTTTTCCTCTTAAAGGGAAAGCCTCAGAATACTTTTCTTTTTTCTTTTTGCTTACTGGGATTTTTGCCTTTTCTATTTTCATTTTTTATTTACTTCTATGGTTATTTTTCTTATTTTTTGAGACCTCTTAATTGGATTAAGGTGTGAAGAACCTGAAGAATTCTTTTCTTCTTCTTCTTCTTTTTCTGTTATTGCTTTTTAATATTATTGGGTTTTACTCTCTTTTTCTTTTTTTATTATTCTTAATTTTTATTTTTGAATTATAATTGACTATCCCACAGTAGGATTAAGGTTTAGAAGAACCTGAAGAATTTCCTCCTTTTTCTTTTTAATCTTCTTTTTCTCCTTCTCTTTTTAATTCTGGACTCTTTATTTTTATTGGCTTTTTTATGTTTTTCTTCTTCCCAATTGGATTATAATTGGCTATCTTATCAATTGGATTAAAGGAGCTTAAAGATCCTGAGTTATCCAAATGAGTAAGAAAACTTTACCTTCCGGCAGTTCAACTTCTGCTCCTGCTTCTCCATCAACTGGAGGACGACTATCAATAATGGCGAAGCAAGATAAAGTACAAATGGACCTAGCAACGATTATACAAGGAATACAAGAACTTAAAACGAGTATTGACCAAAGAACAGAGAGTATTGAACAAAGAATTGTGAAGACTGATGAAAAAATTGAAAATTTTCAACAAATGATGGCGAAATATGAGGAGAGACTCCAAAAAATTGAAGAGAAAGACAAAGAGATGAGACAATTGGAAATATCGTTAGCAAATTAACAATGGTTGAACAAGACAAAACTGGGATGTTGAAGTGGGAGATGGATAGGTCAGAATTTTATCTCAGATTTCAAAATATAGAGGAAGAAAAAGGACAAGATTTGGTGGCTGTAATGATAGAAATCTTGGCTGGAGCTTTGGGGATAACAGAGGAAAAGATGATGGATGGAGTAGATGAGATATACCGTGTCTTCACAAGATATGCGATGAGGAATAAGCTACCAAGAGAGGTCCATGTCAGATTTACTAAAAAGACTATTAAAACACAAATACTACAAGTGGCAAGAGATAAGGCGTTGAAATATAAAGACAAAGAGATTGTGGTTTTAAAACAAGTGCCCAGAAGAGTGAGAGAGATGAGAAGAGAATATCGATTCTTGACCAAAAAGTTATTGGAAAAAGAGGTGAATTATAGATGGTTGATCCCAGAAGGATTAATGTTCATATGGCAAGAACAGAGACACAGAATCGACTCAATTGAGAAAGCAGAAACATTCTACAATGAATTTTTTGGAAGAAGAGAAATAGAGACAGAAAAAGAGATTATCTCGACTGAACCCCAAGAAGACCAAATGGGAATGGGAAAAGAAGAAGGTGGGGCAGGTGGACAAATAGAGACCAAAGAACAACGTGAAGTAAGATCTATGAGAGCTGTTAGACCTAAATACAAAACATAATCATGGAGGAAAAAAAATTGATTTCTATGAATATAAATGGATTGAACTCAGCTATCAAAAGAAGAAAAACCTTTCATAAATTAGAGAAGTTAAAATTTGATATAATTTGCCTACAAGAAGTACATATTAAAAAACAACATCAACGATTATTGGTACGACCAAAATTGGGGAAAATTTTTACTTCCTTGACTAACTGTAAGAAAAGAGGAGTGGTCTTGTACATTAAAGAAACTATTGCAGCAAAATTGATTTATGCTGATGAAGACGGAAGAGTATTAATGGTTGAAATAGTGGATAACAATACAAAAACACTCCTGGTTGCAATTTATGCTCCGAACGATAAGCAAGAAGAATTTTATAAAAAGTTACATATGAAAACAATTGGACTGGACTATATCAATATAGTTATGATGGGAGATTTCAATGGAATTGTAGATAATAAACTGGACTATACAGCGACAGCATCAAGACAAAACAGAAAGACTCTCCCTAAATCCTTTTTCAAAATGATAGATGAATTAAATCTAAAAGATATATGGAGAGAAAGAAATGGCAAAACTCAACAATATACTTTTTATTCAAATAGACATTTATCATGGTCCAGAATAGATATGATTTGGACTTCATCAGAATTAATATCTAATATTCAAGAAATAAATATTGAAACAAGTATATGGGCAGACAATTAAATGGAAAGGACAAAAAAGAAGATCTAGATGGACATTAAACAATACTATTTTAAAGGAAAAAGATTTTACACAATGGATGGGCAAAGAATTGGCTTTCTTTTTCAGTGAAAATAAAAAAGAAGATACTTTAATGCAGAATGTTTGGGATACAGTGAAGGCATATGCGAGAGGACTAATAATGGACTATACAAAGAAAAAGAATATTAGGAAGAGGCAAATTATTAAAGCTTTAGAAGATGATTACAAAAAACTGGAAACAGAATTGCAGAATATGCCACAGAAAAAAGATATTAAATTCAAAATGGACATAATTAAACATAAGATGGGTCAGGCAGAGAAAGAAGAACTGGCACAAAAAATTAGAAGTGTTAAACAGAACTATTTTGAAGATGCAAATAAGCCAGGTAGATGGCTAGCATACAAATTGAGAAAGGAGAAAGAACCTAGGAAAATATTACAGCTAATAGATGATCAAGGTCAAATGTGTTATGGTAATAAGGAGAAAAAGGTAATTATTCAAGACTTTTATGGACAATTATATAAACAGGAGGATTTTGATGAGGAAAGAATTAAATTTTATTTACAAAATGCTAACCTACCTAAGATATCTGAAGAGACTGAAAAAATGTTAGAAAGCACTATAACAATGATGGAACTAACTGAAGCATTCAATAGGCAGAATAATGGAAAAGCACCAGGCTCAGATGGGCTCCCGGCAGAATTTTATAAAACACTACAAGAATCGTTGAGCACTCCACTGTTAGAAGTCATGAATGAAGTTATGTTAAATAAGAAAATACCTAAAACATGGTCAGAAGCTTATATTACACTTATTCCAAAAGAAGGGTCCGATCCATTAAAAATTAAGAACTATAGACCTATTTCTTTACTGAATGCAGACTATAAAATCTTTGCTTCAATCTTGGCAGAAAGGCTCAAAAGATACTTAAATAACTTTATTCATCCTGATCAGAATGGATTCCTGCCAAAGAGACAAATTAAAGATAATATGAGGGTATTCTGGACACTTTGGAATATTATGAGGCGCATCCTGAAAAACAAATGGCTTTGATATTTTTAGATGCCCAAAAGGCATTTGATAATGTGAATTGGAGATTCATGTTTTTGTTATTGGAAGAGATGGGCTTTGCTAGAAAATTTATTCAAGCAATAGAAGCCATATATGATAAGCAAACGGCAAAAGTAATGATAGAGGGAGAATTTACAGACTCTATTAATATAAGAAAAGGCACAAGACAAGGATGCCCATTATCACCTTTGTTATTTGTGTTGACTTTGGAAGTGCTGAATAGAAATATTAGAGAGGATCCAAATATAAAAGGAATGAAAGTTAAGAAGGAGGAATTTAAATTGCAAGCCTTTGCAGATGATTTGGTTTTTATTCTGGAAGATCCTCTAGAAACAGCTTTAAAACTATTGGAAAAGATAGAGATGTACGGTGAGATGGTGGGTTTGAAAATAAATAAAGATAAAACAAAGATTTTGACAAAGAATATGCTATTAAAACGAAGAGATGAATTGGCAGACTTATTGAAAATTCAAGTTACGAATAAGGTTAAATATTTGGGGATACATTTGACGTCAAGATGTACCACATTGAAAGAGAATAACTATATTAAACTTAAACAACAGATAGCATCTGATTTGAAGAAATGGGAAAACTTACAATTGTCATTGATAGGTAGAATTTCAACACTCAAGATGAATATTTTACCCAGAATTTTATATTTGTTTCAAACCATCCAATTAGGCTTGGTAAAGACTACTTTGAAGAATTAAATAAAATTGTGTTGAAGTTTATATGGCAAGGTAAGAAAGCGAGAATAAAATTAAAACTTCTGAATAAAATTAAAACTTCTACAAGATGCTAGAATTAGAGGAGGATTTGGCCTTCCGAACTGGGAGTTGTACTACCAAGCTGCAAATTTAATGTGGGTTAAAGAATGGATAACATTAAGAAAGACTAGGTTGTTGACATTAGAAGGACATGATTTATTACTGGGATGGCATGCTTTTCTGTGGTATAAGGGAACTAAATCGCAGGGCTATTTTAGAAGGCATTATATAAGAGAGTCTTTATGGTTGAATTGGGAGAAAATTAAGAGAAAATGTTATTTGAAAATCCCAGTCTGGTTATCAACTATTGAAGCTTTTTCTTATCCTATAATATATGAGAAGGAACAAACAGTTAGATATGGGGAAATATTGGATGAAAAGAGTGAACTTAAAACAATGCAAAAACTAGAAGAACAAGGCATAAAGATGAATTGGTTTTCATATGCGCAAATGCATTCAAGGTATCTTATAGATTCTAAAGCAGAGGGATTTTATGATAAATTGACTGATTTAGACAGGATCTTGACAGGTACTGATGAAAAAGTGATTAAAAAATTATACACTTATTTGTTGGAAATTTTATTAGAGGAGGAACAAGTTAAAGAAACGATGATTGTTTGGGGGAAGAATTTTGGATATGGGATTGATTTGGAGAAATGGGAAAAATTGTGGTCTCAAAATTATAAAATGACAATGTCAACAGCTTATAAAGAAAACTTGTATAAGATGTTTTACAGGTGGCATTTTCCCCCGACAAGAATTGCAAGAATGTTTAAGAACAAATCTGAAAAGTGCTGGAAATATCATCAGATACCTGGCTCATACTACCATATGTGGTGGACTTGTGAGGACGCTAGAAAATATTGGACTAAAATTCGCATATGGTTGGAAAAAATGACAAAGACACATATAGACTTGAAACCAGAGATTTTTTTATTGGGAATCTTACCTGATATATATAATAAAAATTTGAAGTATTTGATTGTAAATATATTAACAGCGGCTAGGATTGTATTTGCTAAGAACTGGAAGAGTGAGAAAACTCCATCAGAGGAAGTATTAAGAAAATATTGGATTGTGCTGAAATGAGTAAATTGACATTCGAAATCAGAGAACAAGAAGATAAACAATTTTATGAAGTTTGGGATCTTTTTTATCAATGGTTAGATAATAAAACATAAGAATAGAATATTCAGATTTAGCATAAAAAAATTTTTTTCTTGATACTATCTTTATAAAACATTATCAAGATAGATTTGGTATGATCTTATGATTTATTGCAAAATAAATTAAGTAAACTATAGTTATCTCGTTAAAATATGAATTAACAAAATTATAGATAAATGATTTTTTTTTGTGATGATATTAGGTTATACAATTATTGATTGATAATATGAGCTATTATGTAATATAATTATATTAGTGACTAGGAAATGGATGCACAAAAAAAAGTGGTAAACCAATCGATGCACTGTATGTAAATTTATGAAGAAGGAGGATATTTTTATGTTTTTTGTGGTATGTTTATGTTTGTCTTGTTAAAATAAAAAAATTTTTTATAAAAAAAAAGAAGATAAACAATTTTATGAAGTTTGGGATCTTTTTTATCAATGGTTAGATAATAAAACACAATAATAGAATATTTAGATTTAGTATATAATTTTCTTTGATATTATTTTTATAAAATCTTATTAAGATAGATTTGGTATGATCTTATGATTCATTGCAAAATAAATTAAGTAAATTATAGTTATCTCATTAAAGTATGAATTAACAAAATTATAGTTAAATGATTTCTCAGTAATGATACTAGGTTATACAATTGTTCATTGATAATCTGAGTTATTATGTGATATAACTATATTAGCGTTTAGGAAACGGATGCACAAAAAAAGTGGTAAACCAACTGATACACTGTTTGTAAATTTATGAAGAAGGATGATGTTTTTATGTTTTATGTTGTATGTTTTATGTGGTTTTGTTTTATTGTTAAAATAAAAAACTTTTTTAAAAAAAGAAAAAAAGAATGAGGCCTCCCCACCCCACCTTTGTCTCTCAGGTCACATGGAACAATCAGTCCAGATGTAAGTTCCCACTCAACTTAAACAGGTGTCCATTGACATGACCTTGATTCTCATACCGGATGGTGGATGTTATGGCTAGCCAACTGAGGCACCACATTCCTGAGTCTGCCCCATGCTCTTCCCCCCTCCCCCTTGAATGGCAACCAAGAAACGAAGCAGAAGTAAGCATGGCTTCAGTTGAAGTCACTTTGCCGGTTGACAGGGAGAGGGGCTTTAAAAGTTTATGCAACCGCCATTGAGCAGAAGCAAAGCATGGGCATGAAGGGCCACAAGTCCAATGGTGAAACGTCGGATAAATCTGCCTCAGTGTAATACCACCGGCCCTTCCCACATTTTTCGCCTGTCCCTTTGCTCTTTATATCACCTTGGAAGATCACATGAATAAAGGGATTCCGAAATCTTCCTATTACTTTTTGATGAAGATTTTCTTATCTTTGAATAATGAAGGCTAGAGAATTCAGATGATGTATCAGTCTGCCTCTCTCAGTGTTCTGGAGGCATATTCTCAGGGATACCTAACTATGCAATGCATTTGATAAAACTGCTTCACTGATATTCAATAGTTAAGAAAATCTTAATGTTACTTGGTTTAAAAGAAAAGGGAGAATCACTGCAACAGGGATTGGTTACTGTGAACAGAATGGACAACTTTTGAAAATTTATTATGATCTCCTGAAGATGGGTAAACTAGAAATGATATTTGACCCGATGCGTCACTCTTTAAAATTGGAGGTGTTTGTGTTCTGCAATCAGCATGAAGTTAGAAACATAATGATTTCTACTTCTTGTTCAGTACCACTGTTCATTAAAGGTGTCTGCAATTTACCAAGAATTAAAATGATGCCATCCTCAGATCTGTTGCAAAGCAATGGTTTTTAGAAAGATGCACATCTATAGTTGTCTTCCTTATCTTCATATTCCATTATTTCATATGATCTTTTTTGAAAATGTTAAAAGGATTTTCTATTCTTTTGACTGGGGCATTATAATAAAGAATTAGAACTTCTGTACTGGCATAAAATGCGGTTGCATTTCAGGGGCACTTGTATACTGTGATATTGTTGCAAGAAAAAGAAGTAGAATTAAAACTTTCAAATCAAATTTACCTTGAATTATTGTGACTGGTTGTATTTGCAGAACTTCTAGCAGCTGTAGGTACTGTAATGTAGGGGTCCCCAACCACCAGTCCCTGGACCAGTACCGGTCCGTGGAACAATTTCTACTGGGCTGCCGGTTTGCTGGGCGCCGCCATCTTGTTTTGATGAAAAAGTGCTTCCGGTGAGCTTTTCTGGGTAGAAAGCAGCATTTGGGTGCTGAAAGAATCCTCATGCCTTAATTTCATCGAGGGGGCTTCGAACAAAACTAAGGTGCGAGGATTCTTTCAGCACGCATGGCAAGGTGAGCCGAGCGACTGTCCCGAAGCCGTCCCGAAGCCCATCGACACAGGTACAAAGGAGGAGTTGAAGGTGGCGGGGAGAAGCAGGGGACTGCTGGCTGGCTGGTTGCTCAGCTCGCCTTGCCATGCGTGCTGATGCCGGTACCTGGCTGCGGATGATTTTGTGATGCCGGTACCGGGCCACAGCACAAAAAAGGTTGGGGGCCACTGCTGTAATGTACAGGTAGTCCTTGACTTACAAAGTTTGTTAGAGGTAGATCTTGACTTAACCAACCACACTTGAGCCCAAAATGTTTGTTGCTCAGTGAGACATTTGTTAAGTGAATTTTCATCCATTTTATAACCTTTCTTGACACAGTTGTTAAGTGAATCATTGCAATTGTTAAATTAGTAACATGGTTGTTAATCTGGTTTGCCCATTTGTAATCTTTGCTTGTCAGAAGATTACAAAAGGTGATCATATGACCCTGGGACACTACAATGGTCATAAATGAGAGTCAGTTCCCAAGCATCTGAATTTTGATCAGGAGATGCTACAACAGTTGTAAGTGTGCAAACCGGTCCTAAGTCCCTTTTTGCAGTCCCATTCTAACTTCAAACAGTCACTAAATGAACTGCTGTAAGTTGAGGACTACCTGTATTATCTTAGTTAATTTGGATTAGGTTTCACTGAGTATAGGAGAAGCTAATACCCATAAAATATTCACATGTCTTAATTTCCATTCAATCCAATACTAGATATTTTTGTCTTATCACAAGTTGAAATGGGTGCAAATGTTTTATTATTCTCCACCAAATTTGAGGGTAGAAAAATTGGGATGATGGTGAATTTTTCCAAATGTATTCAGAAAGGAAAGTATTCTTTCTAGCAGTAATAGTACAGGGATGTCCACACTTTTTGCAAGGAGGGCCAGATTTGGTGAGGTGAAAATGTGTGGGGGCTGACCATTCAGGGGAACTGCTGTGCGGTGAAGGGAAAAATGCCAGCTGGCGGGGATGAGTGACAAGCTGAGGCAGTGGGGAAAAGAGGCTGCGGGACGCTCGAAATTTGAAAATGGACCAGAATTGGCCCCCAGGCTAGACTTTGAACATGCCCGTAATAGTAGCATTACTACGAAATTATGAAAGAAGTCCTGCACTGTTGTCCCAGCCCATGAAAAACTCAAGGCAATATATCATAACCAAATGGCAAAGGTGATGGCAAATGGAAATATGACAGAGAATTTTAATATAAAAAAGGCACAAGACAAGGATGTCCATTATCCCCTTTACTGTTTATATTAACATTAGAAGGGAAATGTTAAATAGAAATATTAGACAAGATAAAGAAATCAAAGGTATGGAGATAAGGAAGGAGTATAAATTACAGGCATTTGCAGATGATTTGGTTTTTATTCTGGAGGATCTAGAAACTGGACTTAAATTAATTTAAAAAAATAGAAGAATATGGGGAAGTTACAGGTTTGAAAATAAATAATAAAACTAAGATATTAGTTAAAATATTACAGTTACATAGAAAAAAGAATTAATGAGATAGTTAAGAAAGTTAAATATTTAGGAACTCAATGGCAAGGTTTGTAATGATTAAAGAAGATAATTATTATAAATTGGCACAACAAATTAAAACAGATTTGGAAAAGTGAAAAAAAAATCTGCAGTTATAATTGATGGGAAGAATAGCCACCATAAAAATGAATATCTTGCCAAAATTACTATATCTATTTCAAACAATACCAATAAAGTTGGGAAAAAATACTCTGAAGTACTAAACAAAACAATATTAAAATTTATTTGGCAAGGGAAAAAAGCAAGGATAAATTTGAAAATGTTGCAAGATTCTAAAAATAGAGGGCGTCTTGGGCTATGAGATTGGGAATTGTACTTGGGCTTCAATACTAACTCGAGTGAAAGAATGGATTGGCTTGAGGAATAAAAGACTATTGACATGATCTCCAACTGAGTTGGTATGCTTTTTTATGGCATGGAAAAAATAAAATACATAGCTTTTTCCAAAGACATTATATTAGGAATGCACTATTATTAATATGAGAGAAAATTAAAGAACAACATTATTTGAAAATAATGTTGGCTCTCCACAGTGGAGGCATTGATTATCCATGTTATTGATATAGAAAATATTGCCAATTATCAAGATATTTTGAATGAAAAGGGGGAACTCAAAACCAAACAGTAACTAAGTGATCAAGGTTTTGAAATAACATGGTGGTCATATCTGCAGATACAATCTAGATATGAGAAGGATGTTAAAATGTAAGGTTTGTATAAAGAACTAACAAAAATAGATCAGTTGTTAACAGGGACAGATGAAAAATTAATAAAGAAAATATATGGCTATTTAATAAGTGTTAAGATGGAAGATGAACAAGTAAAAGAGACAATAATAGCATGGGCTAAAAAAATCGGTTATCCGATTGAGTTAGATAAATGTCAGAAACTATGGGATAGAAACTATAAATTAACAATGCCTACTGTGTACAAAGAAAATATTTATAAAACGTTTTATAGATGGCATTTTCTGCCGTCAAGGTTAGCAAGAAGTTTAAGGATAAGTCTGCAAAATATTGGAAATGCCACAAGACACCTGGTTTGTACTATCATATGTGGTGAACATGTCAAAAAGTGAAAAAATATTGGACAAAAATCTATACGTTGTTAGGAATGTAAGTCACCTAACAGCTATTTGGGTTGACAATATATAAACCAGGATAGACATTTTAATACTGTCTCTTTAAGAAAATCTAAAAGAGTAATTGGGTGTGGTTTCTCAAACAGCCATAAGATGGAGCCAGAAACCTGGGTTGTTTAGTCTTAGTCTCAGAAGAGAGTGTGTCTGAGTGAGTCTCTCTTTTTCCTTCTATTGGAGAGTTTTGCTGTTACTTCTAATGACTGTTATTCATGGATTTGATGTAAGTCTGATACTGAACTATTTTTGACACTGGACTTTGTTATTGGATTATCCCCGGACTAAAAACTGACTGATCTTACCTGTGAATGACTTTGGACTGCCTATTTTGAACTTTGCTTAAACGTTTCTGGAAGTAAAAAACTTACATTTACTGTACAGTGTATCTGTGTGCTGTGTGTGTATTATTCAAACACTACTCTCAAATATGTCTTCCTGTATGCTCTCATTCTCCTAACGGGGAATTACCTCAACATACATGGCTGGAGAAAATGATAACACAGCATATTGATTTGAAACCAGAGATATTTTTATTGGGGATATTACCAGATAAATATAATAAAGGGAATGCATATTTGATTTTACATGTATTGACTGTAGTTAGAATTGTATTTGTGCAACAATGGAAAAGTGAAGAGATCCCAATGGATGAAAATGTGTGTCAGCCTTCAAGAATCTTTCTTCTGCTTGTCTTTCTGGCTGCCATGGTATTGGGAGGAGGGAGGACAAATTGGGCTTTGCAGGGGAGGAAGATGCTGGAGGCTTGAGTTTCTGAAATATAAAACTTGGGAAAACTTTCTTGTTTATGCTTACCTGCTTACTGCATAGCTGCAGCATCTTATCTATCCAGGCCAAGGTCAATGGTCAGATGTCTGAATCACCACCTGAAGATGCCCCACATGACATTATACACATCTCAGATTGGATGGCCAGTTTGAACTATTGTGGGTGGGAACGTTGCCATAACTTTGTATATGTGATTTTTGTGCCTAATGCCTCAGGTCTTGGATTCTTTTGATGCTACCACCTGATTTCCAGTAAAAGTCCTTTTTTCTATAACAGTGGAGTCTACTGATTTCTTTCTAGGATTTTGAATGGAGCCTCACCATCTTAAATCACCAGAATGCTCCTGTCAAATCATCAAGTAAAATTTGGGTTTGGGTAGTTTCACCCCAGGCGCTATTTCAGTAGCACAGTCTGTGGCTTGATGGGGTGTAGGACATCAGATTTGCACTCACTGAAGACCTCATTGAGGTTCCAATTACTCCTTGGGTATGGCCAGGTTGGGCCCATTCCTTTGGCTGGGCACTGCCACCTTTTCACTTTCCAGTGTCTTAGTGGGTGGTGCATGGCTGATTGGCAGCAGGCTTCTCATGACCTCCTCTTGTGGGTGTCTGGTGTGAATCCTCAGGACCCACTTTTCAAACCATGCCAGTCATAACACCCTGGGTTTGATCATGCATGCCCCCACAATAAAGCTAAGAGTCTCTTTGTGGGGCCCCAGTTTCAATATCAATGACTTGGTGAGCAGTGTGGCAGGGATCTCCCTGTGCCACGGTCCCATCCTTTTGGGAGAAAGCTTCAGATATGTTAGGCACTGGAGACATATCCCCAGGCCAAGCTAACAAAGCATTACAACCAAGCTAATTAAGCACCACTGCACCCCATGTATAACAGGGAAGTTAATAGCCCCTTAATAGGATGGAAACATAATTTTGGTTCTCACAGTTACAGGGATGATGGTCCCATTTACCATGGGATCATTTGCACGTCCACTGTCACTCTCCAAGAGGGGCTTAAAACTATTGGTCAGAGTTCCTTCACTATCGCTGGGAAGGATGTAGTCCAATCATTTCGGGCTTCCATCTTACTGCACTGCCAGGGAGGAGGCTGGTGCTCCCCCCAAATTGAGGGAGTTGCTGGCACTGGTGGGGCCACTGGTACTGGTGCTGCTGCAGGTGCAAGCTGGGCAGACAATGCTGGCACAGAGGCAATGAGTGCTACCACCATTGCTGTGGGTATCCCAGGTGCAGAGGCTGGTTCATCCTGGGCTGGCCAGTCATGCACTCCCAACTCCTGGAATCTCACTTTCAGGTGATTGATCCCCGGCTCAGGTGCTGCAGCCAGTTGGCCTCAGTCTGGGGTTGTCCCACTCTGTAGCTCATCAAGCTCAGCTTCCTCGGAAGACATTGACACCTGGAGGGAGGCTCTTCCAGCTCAGGTGACTTTCCAACTCCCCAAAACCATGGCCCCCTGGCTCCTCAGGGGGAATCCTTCCCCAGCTCCTCTGGTGCTGCGGAGGAAAGCGCTGGATTTCACCCTGCCCCCTTTGTACGGTTGCCAAGCTCCATTGGGTTGGCTTAGGCCCCGTACTGGGTTCCTGAGGCTTCTGGTTCTTCATTTAGGCTGATCTTCTTCTCTCCTACACAATCTCTACAGTAGATGGGTCTCTTCAGGTAGATTGCTATTGTAGATCCAGCTTAATGTCATCTGCCCCAACTTGGCCAATTAGAAAGCAAGACTCCTAGGCCAAAAGTATACTTTATGAAAGCCAAGTGGTTACAGAAGCAAAGCTGGATTTGAGGGTTTCCTGCCCAAAGTATATGGTAAACCTTTCCGTATCCCCCTCCACCCCCCTGGTTTTCAAGAAGTATCCAATTAGGCACTAACAAATTGTTTTGGAAACAGTCCCTGTATCTGCAGCTGGCATTCCTTTCTTGTCCTTGAAGCAGCTGGTGTTTCTCATGGGACGGTCCAAGACTTGGTTTCATTTCCTCATGGTATCCCTTGGCAACTCTCCCTTTCATTCCATCCCGGTTCCCACCTACCCCATTTCTATGGTAGGCTGCCAACAGCAAGCAAGATGCAGCATAGCATAATGGCAGCCCTGACAATTGTAGCCATCCAAGACTACCAAGCAAACCTGTAGAAACCTATTAACTGAGAAAGCAGGAAGAAAATTTAAGATAATAATACAAGTAGGGGAAAGGCTTGCCATTCGTTCTTATGTTCACTGTATTTGTGAGTGTCTATGTGTGCTTTACATAAATTTTCTACCATGTTGCAAATATTCACAGAAATGAGTATGATTTTTCAACTGTACTCTTGTAAATAGACATGAACTACTATGGCAATTTTAATTGGTGCACACATAAGAATCATTAAAATCAAGAAACATTGCATCACAAGGGAGCCAAAATTATGATGAATTATTACATGCAGATCAGTATGATCTCTGATTTGATCATGCTTTCATGAGGATTCCGTGTAGAAATTTCTTGGATAATAAAGATCATTTTTGTATTTTATTGATGTGAAAAAATGCTGGATGGCTAAATTGCTATAACATTACACACACAGTGTGAAATCTGTAACATGTTGGTGATTTTATCATGGATCCATGTCTTAATTCTAAGTTTTTGCAGCATGTTGGTATCAGACTTTCTTCCTTGAAAACTGTATTGGAAGCAGCTAAATTCAAAGAACAAGAATATTTTTTTTTGCTAAATAATGTCTATGAGAAGAAAGGTAAATGTTATAACGCAATAGTTCCAATGAGTGCTCTGTTTTCAAAGGAGACACCTATATACTATATAGGTAATCCTTAACTTATGACTGCAATTGAGCCCAAAATTTCTGATGCTAACCAAGACAGCAATTAAGTGGATTTTGTCCCATTTTATGACATTTCTTGCCACAGTTGTTATGAATCACATCAGTTACTGAGTAATAATACAGTTGTTAAATGTATCTGGCTTTCTCATTGACTTTGCTTGACAGAAGATTGCAAAAGGTGATCACATGACCTTGGGAGATTGCAACCATCATAAATACATGCCAGTTGCCAACCTTCTGAATTTTGATCATGTGACTACTGCAATGCTGCAATGGTTGTAAGTGTGGGGATGCTGGGATGCTGTAATGGTTGTACGTGTGGAAAACAGTCATAGTCACTTTTTTCACTTTTGTTATAACTTTGAAAAGTCACTAAATGAATGGTTGTAAGCTGAGGACTACCTGTACATATAAACTAACTCTAGGACAACAATATTCTTGTTTACTTTTTACTGTTACATCTGCAGAGACCTGGAAGCCTATCTGTTTTGTGAAGAAAAGCAGTTTGCTTATCTTCACTACTTTTAACAACTATCAGCCTTATTATCAGTTTGAAAAATAATTCTCACCAGTCCACATCAAATACTGCTGGATCCGTAATTATGATGGCTTATCAAATGGTTTCAGATGGATGCTACTTTAAAACAATACAGAATCAAGATAATTGCTGCAATGGATCCACAGTCTGGAACATATTGGAACATATGGAGTATTGGATCCAAATGTGGTAAAAACAAGGATCTAGATATGGACCAGCAATGTGCTGCAATTGCCAAAATACCAATACAACTAGCCTGTATCAACAGAGTGATAGTGTCAAGACAACATGAAGTGATATTGCTTTACACTGTCCTGGTGAGACCACATCCAGAATACGGTATCCAGTTGTCACCAGAATACAATAAAATGTTGAAGTCCTGGAAAGTGTACAGTGAAGAACACCAAAAATGATAAAGAAGCTCAATTGTGTGATGAGCATGGTTTATTTATTTATTTATTTATTTATTTATTTAGCATATTATACATGGACTTGCAATATATATTAAATGTCAGCATTGCAACTAAACTCTCCATCTCAAATCAGCACTCAGAAACCAAGTCCATCCATGTAAGAATTTATTAGAGAAGTCATATTGGCACATCTGGGAAACCCCAAATCTGAAATCCCGTGTTTTTCCCTGTTAAATTAAACTCACATCCAACCCTTACTGATGACCTTCAAGTCACACTCTCCAATCCACCTCCATTCTGAACTCCCGCCAAGTTCAGTCATTGCCCTCCAAATTCCAGCGATTCGATCTTGAGCTCTAGCAGAAGAACGTTGTTGTGGCTATCCTCCGTTCTCACTTCTCTCTCATTCCCACAATTACCCATCCTCCCTTGCGGCATCCCCAAATCTGAACCAAGATGGATGTGGGGCTGACAGGAGGTCAGTCAGGCTTGGGAAGGTCTGCTCCACTCTGGTTGCTGTAATGACTTTTTAATGGAGGGCTGGATCCAAACCCAATTCCTGGCTCAATGAATGGAAGGTCTCCTCTGGAGGCAGCATCTGGATCAGTGTGCTCTGTTTCCACATGTTGCAGAGTCATCTGTGCAGGGCTGAAAGACATGAGAGCAAGAACCTTCCCCCCCCCCCGCCGCCTTTGTGGGTAATCCTTCCAGGAAATTGTTGAAGGATAAGACATGGGGAGGTAAGTTGGGAGTGGGTTGGTAGATAGCTTATTCGAGGGGGAAAAAAGCATCAGTACTACAGTTATTAAACAGATAACCCAGTTAAAACAAAATGGGGACACCACAGATGAAAAAAGGAGCTGGATTCACATGCTTCAGGAAAAAAAAATGGACAGATAAAATCACTTAAACACATACAGTAAATGCAAGAATGAAACTTTTTTTGCAAATGAATTTAAACATTCCCTCATAACCTTGGGCTGTTCTTAAGGGTACAGAGAGGGAAGGATGAAAAAGTGAACACTTTTCTCTTCCCCCTGTTTTGTGGGCCAGAAAAACACAATGAAGGCTTTTTCTTTTCAGTGCTTTAACTTTTTTGTAGCAATTTAAATTTTTTGACTTTTGGATTGGAGACATTTTACAATTACAATTACCTCAAGGGCACACAGAGACTGACACGCACACACACACAAATAAGGAGAAAAAGAGGAAAATAGAACTCTCGGGTTTACACACACTGGTCATTCCCACCATAAATCTCAGTTAAATTACGGAAGGCACAAATCTTAACAAATATATCACATGGTCGCATGGAAGACAGGAAGAGAGAGAAACAAACAAACAAACAAACAAAAACCCCAACATTCCTATTTATATCTCCTTTCTTTTAAGTACCTTTATTTAGCCAAATTTGTTTTCCAGTTTCATTCCTGAGCAAAGCCCACTTCTTACACAACATTTTTTTTCTTTTTTCATGCCCACCTGGACAGGCAACTGCCTGTTTTTGTCCCAGGAATCAAGCAAGTCTTCCATGGGGGAGCCTATCCTGACCCTCGAACTAGAGCACCCCATGTTTCCCTTTCTGATGCAGGGATTCAATTCAGCTCCACTGAATCCCAGAGAAAAATGAGTCTCTTTATGAAACTCTCACCCTGCCTGGCAGTTTTCAGACAAAAAGGGGTCCAGAAGGACTCCCCTGCTCCCAACAGTGAGTACGGGCACCTCCTTCCACTGGCTTTACTCTGCCATCAGTTTTTGGGCTCACTAGAGTCCAGGAGAACCTCTGCTTGCTTCCAGAGGGACAGATCCCTCCAAACACAGGGCTTTGCTCAGTGACTCTCCAAGAGTTCTCCTCTCACTTGCCTTTCAACACCTTCCCATGCACTCTCTCCATTTTTTAACAGAAGGTCCTGTGCTCCGAATCAATCCCCTTGCTTTCCAGAACTCACCAGTCATGACCTGGGGGGGACGGATGGACGGACTAGCAGTGAGCCTGTTTGCAGCTGAAAAGATTGCAGAGAGAGATCCAGCTGTTGAAGAAAAGGGTCCTCTCACTCACACACAGAGGCATACACATATTTCTCATGCTTTTCTGGGCTATACAATTAATTAAAATTTAGAGGTAGTCACCTTCTTTCCAAGCAGCCTTTGAGCTCAAAACTCAAAACCCCTTTAAAACCCTTGTTCCAAATGGCCAAAGCCTGGGAAAACCCCACCGACAGACTCAATGGGTCCCTGCTGGCAAGGGAGGGTTACCCAAGCCAGGTCCGTTGGTCAGGTTAGCTTGGAGTCCCATCTGGGGTGCCAAACTGTTGAAAGAAATATCCATCTAGGTTCAGTTCCAAGTGGAGAGAAAGACACTGGAAAAATGGAGGCTGATTGGAAAGATGGCTTATTGATGAACAGGACCACATGGGTTTGATGTTCTGGGGAAGCTGAACCCATGAAGTGGAGTGTGGGTGTTATTTATACCCTCTCTTGGGCTTTGAACTTGAATTTCCTATTCTTGTGGCAAGGAATGTATTTTATTAGTTGCAGTCAGACTCCCATGTGGAATCATGTTTGTCTGAATCAAGTTTGGTGGAACCTTGCTGGGTGATGTAATGAAGGGGCTTGGTTATGATATGTTGTGAGCTCTGCTGATAGATAAACCTGTTACGTCCTGGAGGGTCATGTCTTAATCCCATCACCCTGGAGCTGAGGACTTTTGTTTTGTAGATAGGCTGGCCTAGTCTTAATGTGCATCAAGTATCTGTTGGGGACAGGAAGCTGCAGGAAGCTACTCTTTGTCTTTAAAAAAACTGTTTCTCATTTTCTCATCCAGGGAAATATAATATTCTGCCTTTTTAATATTTCCTAAAATATTTCATTCTTCTAAAAGGGGTGGGTGCTAACTTTCTTCACACTTAAAGAAGGCTCTTTGTGTGTGTCTCTGTTTGTGCATTTGTGTGTTTGTTTGTGTGTATGTGTGTATTCCAAACAGCAAAATGGTAGGTCTTGCATGGTGATCAAGGACTTGCTCACTTTACATGTACAGTAATTTGACGTGCATATATAAAAGAGAGCGAGCTTTGATCATGACACTGTATCCACTATCCCATATAAATACTTCAGTACTCATCATCAGTTGGTTCAGGGAGGCATGATAAGGAGTAATACGGTGAGTCACAAGGCAACCAACACTGACAAGTCTAGCTTGTGCATTGAGTACCAAGCAAACAATGAGTACCAGGACAAAATTTTAATGGCAAAATTTATTGAGTATCAAATTCAATGAGTTTCAAAACACTTGAGTGTCAAGGTACCTCTGTAAACCTTTATTTTGATAATGACTTATTTAAAGGATAGAAATATGAGAAATATAGAACTCCTGGTGCTAAGTAAGTATCCTATATCCATGTGCAACTGAAAAAGAGATATTAATAAACAAGTAGAAAGAAATAGGTGGAGATTTTGAGATTTGATTTACAATTGCACATTATTTTGACAGTTATTATACATTTGCTGTTGACTCCTTTTATTTCAATTGTCAATAAAAGGTTATTAAGAATAAAAACCAATATTTACCAGAGTTAAAGTACAACTAAATCTTGGGAAAACTCCAGATTTAAGAGTTATTCCTTCTGTATTAATTAAATCTGATGCTAATGATTAATACTGCATGCTTCACTTTTCATTATATTGATAAATCAAAGCAACTCTCTTTTCTAAGGCCAAATTATATAGAGAGCCAAGGTTCAAGTAATGTGAGGCATTCTGCCTGACACATTTTCATCTCAAGCTTCAAAGACTGGTCTTTAAATAACTATATGTCATATAAATGCATCAGTGGAACGGGACAGGGATGGATTGAAATAAGAGAGATATTAAACAAGAGTGATCAATTTTTCTTGCCTCCAAAAAGTTCTGTTTATCTTTATTATTGGCAGAAACCAATATGGTGACCAGTTGAATCCCAAAATTAAGTTCTATTCTGCTGCAAATAAGAAAAAGGTAATAGGTATTAAAGGAGGCTGAGTTGTTTGGAATTCAATTTTATTATTTAAAGGAGATCTATTCATGAATGGTCAGTTATGGAATATTAATGTATCCCTGTGAAAGTATTTAAGATGTGCAATTTTTGCCTTAACCTTATTCACCACAAGCCCCTCCATGCAGCGCAGCTTCCACTTCCAAGCATTTAGACAATTGGGCAGCGCATTCATCTTTACTCTCTTCTATTGCCCATAATATGCTAGGAAGAGAAAGGAAGTCAAGCCCAGCTTCTGTGCAAACAAAATAATTGCAGATGGGCCTTTTCAGCTAACTACAATGTCTTAAACTCACAAAATCCCTTTACCCTCTAGTTTTAAGTTTCTGGATGTTACCATAAAAGAGGACCTGACCTGGGGTGCTCACGTTGCAGCCCTGGTCAAAAGGGCCCAGCAGAGATTATACCACCTGAGACTTCTCAAGGAACAAAAACTGAATGAGAAACTGCTGGTGACCTTCTACTGCTGCACCATACTGCACCTCTGTGTGGTTTGCCAATTGCACAGTGGCAGATAGGAAAGCACTCCAGAGGGTTAACGTCATTGCCCAGAAGATCATTGGCTGCCCTCTCCCCGCTTTGGAAGAGCTTTATAGCTCCGCTGCCTTAAGAAAGTTCGAAACATTCTCAAAGATCCATCTCATGCTGGGCATCCTTTTTTTTGAACTATTACTATCTGGCAGATGGTACAGAATAATAAAAAGAAGCACATATAGGCTGAAAAACAGCTTCTACCCCAGGGCAGTAGCTCTCTTGAATTCTACTGTATAGTGCAGTGTTGGAGGTTTTCAGTTCAACGTGTGGAGTGTGAAGGATGTGTGTTTGTGTTTATTTTCATGGTCATGATGTACACTGAAGATGGTGTTTGATTTCGTTGTACGGGGTGCAATGACAATAAAGAAAATTAAACCCTACTATACACAAATCAATGGGGTGGGGTGGGGTGGGCTGTGGTGGTGAGGAGGAATCCACTGGCCATTTCCTGAAAAAAATTGGGCTAGTGATATGAGAAGCAATCTGCTTATCTTTTAAAATGTTTGGCATAAGCATCAATATTTATTATTAATATACTTATAATCTATTTTAGCCTATAAATCAATTTAACAGTCAGTGAAATTTACTTTTGAGTAGACATGCACTGCACACAGCAGGTGGCAGCACTTTACTAATCTTGAACAATTTAAGCAGAAATAAACCTTGTTAGCCCTTGGGTGGGAAACCACCTGGAAATCACCAGGTATAAATTAAACTGGGAAGTTGAAAATCCATTCTATAAGGAGATAATGGCAAACCTCTTGTTAAGAAAATTTCAAGGAAGACATTAATTCAAGCATGGGTAAGATTACAAAAAGGCCTTTGAATTTGTGTTATAATCTCAAGTTCTCAGCAACCAAGCACAAGAAACAGTGAACAGGAAGGTCCTTCTGAATATATCGAAAATGCCCTTCCTTGAGTTGGCCACAGAAGTCTTCACTCCCAAATGGGGGAAACTTGAAACTTGGGACAGAACAAGATCACATGTTTCTGAAGAGCTCTGGCTCTGAGACATCTTATAATACTGTACTATACTTGGATTAGAGATCTTGGTTTATTTCAAGTTTGAAGGCTAAAACTGATTTAAGACCATATGCTTAACCTTGGATTAAATCAAATCAAATCAAATGTTTATTGTCAATGCACAACATGTGTACAATGAAATTGGAATGAGCCTCCCCTGGTGAAGGTATTAACTAATATTTTACTAAATTAACCCAATATTTGCATTTGGCAACACTAAAATATAAACTGAGGGTAGCTACAGGGTTTCACATAACATAAAGATAAAATCTCCTTCCAAGCTGAGGGCTACTATGGCACATCCATCTATTTTTCTTGGCATCTATATGGGAATAATTTGGCACCTTCTGGGATATACATTATAGATATGCAAAAAAAAACCAAAAAAAAAACCCTTCCCAATTTTTAGCGTACAGCTTTGCGAATTCCTGGGGTCTCCCATCTCTGTATTTGGTGCATCCAATCACGCTAAGATGTTTGAGATCAGCCAAGGATGGCACAACGTACTGAACCACAATCGCGTTAGCCTAGTGTGTTTGAAGCCCATATTAAAACTATTTTGCAGTGCGATCTCTCCCCCCCCCCTCTCTCACACACACTTTTTATTCTATTTCGCTTCCGTGTTACAATTATGTTGAGACAGGCAACATTGGAACTACAGTGCTCAACCAGCAGAGTTTTACAGCAAGGAGCGGTAAAAAGGCCCCCTCCCTCTCCCGAAAGTTTATGCCGTGCCGGCAGCTGTCCCGGGGTCGCGATGGGACTCGTTCCCCCTGCTCCCGTGGCGGAGCGGGGTCTACCCAGGCACCCAGCGCCTCCGCCTGGGAAGAGCCGCCTGAGCTCGGGAGCAAAGAGGCTGCGGGCGTGTTCGGGGACTTGTCCTGTAATCGATTGCCGAGTCAGCTGAGCAGCGCTGCCAAGCCAGGCAACGCGCTTCCCAGATCGCTCTCTCCAGCTCAGAGTGTCTGGGTGAGACAACTGTGATGCCTCTGTGTGTGTGTGTGTGTGTGAGTGAGTGAGTGAGCGCGCGAGCGAGCGAGCGAGCGTGTGAGTTGCCGGATCGGTTTCTCGGGGTTTGACCAGTTGTCCCAGGCTAACCCTGCTCTCTGAAGATGGAGGAAGTAAAAAACAGGATTACCCTTAGCTACAGATCCACTGCCTTAGTTTCCATAACCAACTGCGGGGCGCAAACACACGATCGCTAAGCCTAGGAAAGAAACCGAGAAAGGAAAAGACTCATTAACAAAACAAACAAACCGGGAGGATGGTGGAATTGTTTCCCTACGCGCATTGCTAAGGTAAATCTTTGTTGGGCTATTTCTTCGGCTCGGCTGGTGGCGGATGGAAAGGAGAAGATTTCTCTCTGGAAAGGCTGCCTGCCGGGCTCTGTCTTCAGTGTCGTCGGGATGCGTTGCTGAATAGGGGTGTGTGTGTGGCTGAGAAGGGCAGGGAGGCGGACAAGGTCTGTCACTGAGTACCACGCAATTATGGAGCATCTCTAACCTCGGGGTCAACAGGACTTGTTGCTTTTTAATCCCCAAATAAAGCTTTAGAATAACATAAGGAGGCGAAAGGGCTAGATTTGCATTTCTGTTCGGAAAACGACCATTTCATGTTGGCCGAGCCATTTCGGTGAATGCGGATTAAAGAATGCCGAAAAGAACAACAACAGAATTTTGATTTCTAGGAGGCTAATCGATTAATTCGTCCCCACTTTTTTTTTTTTTTAATACGGTGGGCTTTTGTTTTCTTAACTGAACTGGGCTTGTCAGTTGCAGTTAAGAGTCTTCAGTCCACGATGCACGAGGATCCCCCCGACGAAATCTCCTCGAATGATAACACAATATTTCGTGGCACGCCACGCCACGCGTTCTGTTTCAAAAATGCAGTGTTTCAATTAATTGACAGCGCGCGGAAAGAAACAGACGCCGGTAAAATTAGGAGCTCGTTTTATTTTGGCTAGGGCCAAAAATAGTGGCCTAGGTTTCTGGATTCTTTTTTCTTCTTCTTCTTCTTCTACTTCAAGTCCGCGATCTACTACTCCTTTCAACTCCCCCCCTTTCTTTTTCTTCTTTCCTCCAAGATTTTCCCCCCTTCCCTCTCGGTTCTTAAGGAACCGGTGGATCAAGTTTTCTCTCATCTGGTTAATCGCACTGCTGTAGCTTTGGCTGACCTCTCTCTCCCTTTTTTTGTTCTTCATCTTTCCTGAAAGTACGTGCCATTCCCAACAAGCCCATCCTGAAGGGGGGTGGGAGGAGAGAGAAGAAGCTTCCTTCTTCATTTTTGCTTTGTTTCCCTTCCGATCCGCTTGCTCTGAATGATCTACCTGTAAGTTTTCTCCATCTTCCCTTGAACCCTGGAGGAGGGAGGGGGGAAATGAGGGAAAAAAAAAAAGGGATCTGACTTATTTCAAAAGGCGCCCCCATCTCGCTGTAGTTCCAGAGTATTGTAATTCCGTCTTTCTCTTCGTTTTTGGTTGGGAGGAGGGGTAGAAGCTGCCATCAGAATTTGGAAATGGTGAACAAACTTTTTTTTAAACCACAGAACTTTTCTTTCTCTCTCCCCCCCCCCTTTTACCTTTCTATCCACCTCATTGGCTGGGATAGTATTTCTCTCCCCCCCGTGGGCTTTAGGAACTTTTCCCCCTTGTTACCGTGTATGTTACCTGCTGAAGGTGGAAGATAAGGTAATTTTGGAAAGGCATGAGGGGATTGCTCTTATGCTAAAACATTTAGATCTCAAGTATTATTCTTAAAGCCATGTAAACATCAACACGATGGCAGCGTTGCCCGATGAAATCCAAGCATTATACTGAGTATCTTGGGAATTTGATATGTTGTATGCCAAAGAGAAAGGAACGCAGCAGAGAAGTCTTTCTTAAGGAGGGGGATGAGGTAAAGGGAAGTGGTTTAGGAGACAAGAAATGGAGCTGCCTGTTTTCCAGTAAGTAATGGAGAAATTCCAGGAGCTGGAGCTAAATATACTTAGCAATCAATACAGAAATGGTTCATTGTGAATAATTTAACTGCTTGATGTAATAAGAGTTTTGAAACTAAAGGCAAAAGGGAGCCGGGAAACTAGGAGGGAAAATGCAATTTTTTTGCCGGCCATGGTTTTTTCCTTTTAAATTTCACTTTAATATGTTGATTATTTACCTTATTTTATTTCATTTTTATACATACAGTAGATGACGGAGTGTCATCTAATATGGTTATTTGATTTCTAGAAAGTAATAGCGTGCTCCTTGCTAGCAAAGTGCTTCAAAAAAACTTTTGAGACTGCAGTAATGCATGCAATCTGGAACTACTTTAAAAATTGCTCCAGGGTTAAAAACTTAAGCTAGAATAAACTGGTTCCTGTGCAAAAATGTTATATCAGTGTCATGGAAGCATACATTTCCCATTTTTTGTTCAGCATTTTTTTGTTCACACCATAATGGTAAGAAACTTTGTAGCACTGACATTTGACAGTACTTAAAAACCAGTCCAAAAATTCCTACTTGAGATACTCAGATTCCCTGTTGGATTTATTAACAAATATGCTCCTGCCTTTGTGTAGAAGTAGCTGTTGATTGTTAAGTCAGTTAACACATTCCTGACCTAAATAAGATTTATTTAGAATCTGGTTAGTAATTATTTTAGTGTGTGATTCCCCCCTCACCACCTCCACAAGGTTCATTTTGGGAAAAAAGTAAATTAACCTATTCTGATCACTGGGTACTTTCAGAAAGATTCCAGGCAGAAAGCCTTCTGCTATGACAAAAAGGAGAGTTCACTAAGAAACCTAGATCTTTCAAGAGTTGGCAGAGTGAGGGCATCTTTGACCGTCTATTTTTTATTTTATAGCACTGCACTTTGATTATGGAAGTGGAGGCTACTGATGGATACCTGCCCTGTAAGTATCAGTTTAATTTTCCTGTCGTTGTTTGGGCTTTTGCCTTATTGGGCGATGAAGATAATTTTTTTATTATCATATTTTATTTTTTGTTAATTTGGTCATTTCAGTGACACTGTATAGATGTCTTGAAAGGCAGTTGGTAGGCAGCCTATATGGAACATAATCTTTCCCTCTTTGTGTTTCTTTTTTCTTTTTTAAATAAACCATACACTGTATGCAAAGGAACTGAGTGTGAAATTGAAGGGGTGTGGACATTTCTTTGGCCTTGTCCCAAGACCATAATATTAAACCAGTGTTGTTAATGTTGAGCAAGCCAATAAACAGACCTTTTTGCCATACCTTGTAAGCAGTTGTAACCTACACCCTAGCCTTTAATGAATGGAAAAATCTAATAACTTGGGAGCAAAATTACCAGAAACAGTTTTCTCCTGGGTGCAAATAACAGTTTTTCTAAATAAAAACTGACACTTTTTAAAAATATAATAGGTGACCATGACCTTTCACCTGAAAGGGAACACTCCAATGTGGCGATTGACCTTACTTCAAGCACACCCAATGGGCAACATACCTCACCAAGTCACCTGACAAGCAGTAAGTTATATTTTAAAGTGTTTTGCATAATAGATTAATTAATCTTGTTCAGTCTATGAGGTTGGTTTGTATACAAAGAACAGAGGGCAGATTGGTTCTTCATATTAATATATACCTGAATGTGATTGTTAGTCTGAATTACTCCTAATATCAGCGTTCCAGGGAATATCCATTCCGATTAATATCACCCCCCTCCCACTTTCTCAAGCTATATGGCAGCAATGAATTAGGATTCCATATCTGACACCTAAATTGCTAATGAGTTTAATCATGTTTAGTTGAACGTGATAGGAAAACTTAAACTTGTTGGAAGTTGGGTGAGAAGTTCTTTTGTAATGCATACATGGCTACAGATTAGTTCCAAGCAAAAGATATTTCAAGGTATTCAAGTATTCCAAAAATATATTTGGTGGACTGAATGATTGAAAAAACACACATAAAATGTTCTTTATTCCACCTCCCTTGCCTTTACTTTTTACTTTACTTTTTTACTTTACTTTTCAAAATGAGTTTTATGTTTTTGGATGCTTGCAACACTTTAAATGCTTAAAAAATAAAATATACATTTTCCTTGGCTATTGACATTTATTTACCAGATAGCTTCATTGTTGTTTGAAATGTTAGATATTCATCTGTTCTGGTTTATACAACTGAAAATTTTTATTTTATAACTCTTCCATCTGCCTAATTTTCTTAGCAACATATTTTATGTGATTTCCTCCATTTTTTGTTATTTCACAGGTACTTTTAAAATTCTTTTTTATATCTTTTTTTTACTTGGGACTGTAAATAAATAGTTATATATTATTCCAGATTAAATTCTGCTTCAAATAGAAATGTGCAGTAATTAAATATGATCTTTCTATCATCTCTTTCTGAGAGGGAGCTATAGCACTCGGTCATTTTTTTCTGTCCTTTAGCAAATTATGAGTGAAAAAAAATAGTTTTTATGAGTGTGTGAATTGCAAGATTATTAAAAAGCGCTCAGTTATTTACTTGTTGCTAATGATATGTTATTAGTGTCCTGGATTAAATTTTATGGATTAGTCTCATGAGGAGCATAAATAACATTTAAACTGAGGAGTAGAAGTTTAGATATTATTTATGTTTCTTATGAAACTAGGAAGAGTGGAGTGTATAAGGGACCAATATTTTCTCAGTGGGTTTAATCTGGTTAAATATTCCTAAAATATAATAAAATGTAGAAATAAGTTGATGTAAGAGACAGGAGATTTGATGTATATATTCTAGTTAATCTACTACAGTGTGTATTTTTTGGTGGCCAAAATTGAGATCTGAATAATGAAAACTTTGGTCATTTAGTCTTAACTTGTTGCACCTCCAGGAGTTAATTCTTTCAAATAAATAATAGAACAATTTACCATGAGGCTCCTTTGAAAAGATCAATTGAGAACTACATCCCTTAACATGATCTTAGTTATTTGTATCCCGTTAAAACAAGAAGGAAGCCCATAATAGGCAACTGACTTGGCTTTTTATATACTGTAAATATTGTGTGTACCAGACAGAAGAAAGAAAAAAAAGCTGCTTTTGAAACAAACCATTCTCACCCAACTGTATTAAAATTACATGCTTTGGAGAGAAGTGTTTTTTCCTCATATTTATTAGCCTGTGGCAATTCCAAGTGAGTAAGACTTGGCTATACTATGCATGTTTTTATGTTTCCTTCCAAAAGGTTGCAGGTCAAAAATTTTTGGCACATATTTCACAGATGTCAGCTTCATCTTTTCATTACTGCATCTATTATTACACTTACATAGATTATAGATGAAGCCAAGTTTTCCTCTTTTTAATGAGGATGCTACCTTCTACATTAGATTGGTTCTTGTAATGTATTACATATACTTTAGTGAAAAAATGCTGTGCTTTGAATTATTAATTTGAGTACCTTATTGACAGGTTTGTAATTGAACATTGATGGGAAATATAAATAAGAAACAGGACTTCTCTCTAATTTTGTTTCAGTATCAAATGATGATATAGCCTGTCATGGAACAAAAATTACATTCATTATATACATATTGTATAATGAAATTGTAATGCATGAGTTGTATGAGCATTTGCTATAGCAGATAGGAAAACTCTGGACCATAATTGGTTGAACAATTATGATCAACCAACAGATCAATAAATTGATCAATAAAATAAAAGATACTGATGATACAAAGGATTGGGGACACTTCTTATTTTTGATATTTTTATTCTGACCTTGCTTGTTGCTGTCCCAAGTAGCTGCACTGTCTACCTGTAAAGCTGAGTTGGCTTTGCCCTGGTCTGATCAAGCAGAAAAGATTACTGAGAGTTTTCACCTGTAAGTGATAAGTCCCTTGCTCAGTCGGAGGAAGTAACTGTAGTTAAAGGTTTGTAAGAGATGTTCATAACACACTGATATGTGTAGCTCTTGGCATTTACACATCTACACTCTGTTTCATGCTCAAAACATTTCTAAAAAGCTGAAAACAAACTGTTGGAGAGGCAAGGGGTTTGGGAAGGTTTGCACTTGAAATGGTTCAAAACAAAATGTTTTGCACACCCCTGTAATTTAGTGATCTCAGTCATTTCAGCACAGAGAAAAATACAGCAGCGGATAAAATTTAACACCCTCTGATTTTCTAGTATGTGTTGAAAATCTTTGTATTGTTTTACAGACAACATAGATACTATATATCTTAAACAGTGGTAGAGCCTTCTTCACTTCCTCTTTTACCACTTCTGGTGTTGAGCAAGATGCAGAGTTTTGGCTCTTGCTGTTCTGGCAACCTAAACCATTGTTAATTGATGTTGTATTGTGTCTTTGATGTTGTCTCTATCTTCTTTTGGATCTGCCTCTTGTTCTTCCTCATGGTGGAGTGCCATGTGGTAAATACCAGTCTAGATTTGCACAAATGTTTCCAATTATGTTCTTAGCTGTGGCCCACCAGTTCTGTTCTTGGAGGTATCAGTTCCTTTGGTTTTTGCTATATGCGTCTTCGCTTTCGTAGCAATGATTGGCTTATATTCTTACACATAAAGAAAAAAAATGGATTTGGAACACCAGTCCTTCTATGTCTGCTTTCTATGTATTTTTACATAGAAGAACGTGTGGACTTGGAGTGGTGTTCTTCAAGTATGAATACTCTTTATGGGGATTTGTATTAATATCATCAATCATTTGTAATATGTTGGAAAGGTTTTGCTGTGCTGTCAGTAGTCTATGGCTCAGTTCAAGTCTAAACTGATGCCTGATTCATTTGGTTAACTCAGCCTTCTAAAATTTGGTGATTCTTATCTGTATAGATCTTCAAATCCCATAATGTTTCAGTAATGCTGGGAATTAGGGAAGTTGGTGTCCAACATATCTGAAAAGCATTAGATTGGGTTACACTGGGTTAACTGCATGAAAATGTAAGAGATTATTGCTCTAGGTCTGCTTTGATTTAATAAAGCATTTTTCCAATCAATTGTCTGGCTTTCTGATTCGTGCATCTAAAAAATGTCCAACTAATGAAATGAAGTTTCGACAACTTATATTAATTATTATCTGCTGTTAACAGGGTTTACTTATAAGCTTCTTTCACGTTCACATTTCTTTTGCGAATGTAAATTATAGTAACAGTTTGGATTATTTTAACTGAGGAACATTTTTCCTAAAATGTACAATAAGGGCTTTTTAACTTTAATTGCTGCTTAATTGGTCCCTATTCTGGTGCTCTCATTGAAAAATGATCCTGATGTTGGGAAAGACTGAACGCAAAAAGAGAAGGAGAAGACCGTGAAGTGGCTAGATAGTGTCATTGACACAGTGAACATGAATTTGGGCAAACTCGCGGAGATGGTGGAGGGCAGGCTATCCTGGCATGATGTGCTCCGTAGGGTCACAGAGACTTAGCAACTGAACAACAATATTATGGTGCTCTTTCTGCTATTGAAAGATCCATTATATACAGGTAGTCCTCAATGTACAACAGTTCACTTAGTGACCATTCAAAGTTATAAAAGCACTGAAAAAAGTGATTTATGACCGTTTTTCACACTTACGGTTCTTGCAGTATCTCCATGATCATATAATCAACATTTGGATGTTTGACACTTGACATGTATTTATAAAGATTGCAGTGTCCCAGAGTCATGCAATCACCTTTTGTGACCTTCCCAAAGGCAGAGTCAATGGGAAAGCCAGCTTCACTTAACAACAGTGTTACTTATCAAATGCAGTGACTCAGTTAACAACAGTTCCAAGAAAAATAGTAAAATGGGGCAAAATTTACTTAACAAGTGTCTCACTTAGCAACAGAAATTTGGGGCTCAAGTGTGGGTTATAAGTTGTGGACTACCTGTATACAAAGGTTTTATTTGTGATTTCTTTGTAAGTGTTGCACTCTGGTTCATTAACTTATGGCATACAAAGTATTGAACAAGTGTGTTGTTATTTTTCCACTTTTTCCAGAAAGTGATGAAGAAAAACTTTGGATTTACTTTAAAGTATAATAAGAGTGCTTGCAACTTTAAGGTATCTTTGGAATTAATCTAACAAGCTGAAACTGGGAACTGGCACCAATCTCCTGTGCCATGCATGGCAAAAGTCTTCCATCCCCAAAACAGGCTTAGAACTGAAGATGTTCAACTGGTTAAGAGATTCCATCATTCAGGAAGGAAGACCATGTTTAATCCTGAAAAATGGATCTGATAAAAGCCATACCTACCCCCCACTACCAAGATATTACTATCCTTACCTTCAATAAAAGACATAAAAAATTGAACAAGTAAACACCTGGGTGTTCTGAGGGTGTTGTGTCTTTCCCAAGATAAACCCTAATCTGAAAGTCCCCCAGGTTTTCCCTACCCAAAGGAAAGTCAAAGTCCCTTCCCCTGCACCCACATGTCCATCACATGGTCCAATCTGTCCACAGTCCCAGCTGGAGATGCCTCCCAGTCATGGCTCTCCAGGTGCAGGCTGAATGTCCTTGACTCTCGGAGAAAGGAATGTTGTGACTATCTATCTCTACCCACTTTGTGCAACCCCCCCTCCCAGTTTCTCACAGCAGGGGCCTAGGCACTAAACATGGCAGCCCTGAAGATCCAAAGAAAATGATGGCCTTTAGGCCTGATATCCTTCATCTGCTGCTGCTGCTGCTGCTGCTTTCTTCAGGTTAGCACTATGGTGTACCAGGAGAGGGGTGGGGCAAAAATGAAGCTTCATCCATGACCATTCTTTTATTGTAAGCTCGCTAGCTCAGTCAACTTAGTAGGAAATCTTTTTTACTGTGAAAAAGAGAATGCACTACAACTATTTATTACAGGGCCCATTTATTTATTTATGTCTATAGCTCTTGTGATTTAAATGCTTAGGGCCTGTATTAGGATTGTGGAGACCGCTGGTAAAGTCTATCCTTAACCAAGTAAGTTTACTAGGTGACTTGGGGTGAGGAATGAACTTGCGACCTATCTTACAGGGTTGTTTGCAAAAACTAAAGAGAATTTAAAGTATGTTGTCTCAAGTAACTTGAAGAAAATGGGGTAGAAATCTAAACAAAAATAACTCACTTTTCAATGAAAGTAGTATGACAGACAAAGTATCAGCAATGTGATTCTCCATTTTGGATAATGTACTTCATTAGCAAACTTTGCTTTAATTCAGCCATGCACATACAACATGGCTTCTCAAGGAGGTGATCTGTCCAGGAAAAAAAAGATTGTAATAGAAGAGTTGTGTGTTTTAGTTCCCATTCAGGAAACAGCTTTATCAGAATTGTGCAGAGATTTCCATTGAATAAACAAGGGTGGTTCTAAATCATAGGAATATTAGAAGCAAGGAAGAATGATTCTAGCTTAATATCAGTTTAGATCAGTGATGGGATTCAATTTTTTTTACTTCCAGTTTTCTGGGCATGGCTTGGTGGGCGTGGCAGGGGAAGGATACTGTAAAATCTCCAGTCAGAAGTGGTATTTGCTGGTTCTCTGAACTACTCAAAATGTCCGCTACTGGTTCTCCAGAACTGGTCAGAACTTGCTGAATGGTTTAGATGCTTTCACTGCAAGATACAACATGTTTTTTTTAAATCGGCATAAAGAAAAAAATATGAATTAAACCATCTTTACTTACTTACATTGCATTTACATTAAAAGCATCAAGGTATCAAAATAACCCCATTCATTCTTTGTTTTGTAATAGCACTAGACTCTCATTTATTTGTTTAGATTTATATCCCATCTTGATCCAAAGTCACCTAGAGATTTGCCATGTGGCAGAATGATTTGAATCTGGGTCTCCTCAACCCTAGTTGTAACCTTAATTCTCTGGCTCACTTTATTGAATTTGAATTTGATATAGAGCTAATGAATGTACCTGCATCATAAATGTGAATACTTTGACCGCTGGAACAGGTAGTCCTTGACTTAAGACCACAATTGAGCCCAACATTTTTGTTGTTAAGTCAGACATTCGTTAAGTAAATTTTGCCCCATTTTATGATCTTTCTTGCCACAGTTTTTAACTGAGTCACTGCATTTGATAAGTAACATGGTTGTTAAGTGAATCTTGCTTTCCCATTGACTTTGCTTGTCAGAAGGTTGCAAAAGGTGATCCCACGACATTGGGATCACACGTCATAAATATGAGCCAGTTGCCAAGTATCTGAATTTTGATCAAATGATCATGGGGATGCTGCAAAAGTCATTACTGTGAAAAATGTGACCATTTGTAAAGTGCCTTTGTAACTTGGAATAGTCTGTAAATGAAGTGTTGTAGGTCTAGGACTCTCCGTAATGGCTGACACACTGCAATTTGAAATTGTTTCAGTCTAGTGGCTGGGTCTGGTCATTGCTTGTCAGTTGTCATAAAATCGCCCTTGCATGCCATGCCTCCCTTTTCAAACTAACAAATTGTATTAAAAGGCTTATGCTTTCGTAGCCATAGCTAATTTCATCAATGCAATGGCATGACTAGACTGATGTAGGATTTGAACTGGGATCAGGTGTGGGGACGGGGGGAGAGTGAGGACGGCAACAATACATTTTGTTAGTCTGAAAAAGTTTTATGAGGCTCCTTGTGACTCTGGAAACTTATTAGGAAAGGATAACAAATGCAGCCCCATTTTTTTTAAAAAAGACAAAAATATATAAAAAGGAAAGATACAAGGATTATGTTGCCTTTTGTTTTGGAAAAAAATACTATTGATATGGTTGGGATGGAGAGTACACACACATAGAGACATACAACTTATGCACACCTATTCATATTATGTGTCTTACTTTATCACACACTGTACATACGTATATTTCTGCAAAGCTTGCTTCCTTTCTTAGCCCACAAAATAAAATAAAAAAAAGACCACAGTTGCTGGAATTGCATTCTATCCAGTTTTGGATAAAAGCTGGGGGGTTTATCTCTGCCCCAGGGATAACTAGATGTGCAGGGTAGCATGGATTGGCCAGGAGGAGCTCTGATCTATTCTCCTCTGGACAGGGGTGCTTTTTGACTCAGTTTTGACAGAGCTCAAAAAATGTTCCTTGCTTTGATCTGGGATATTCAGTAGTAGCAGCTGTCTGTTCTGCCCCAAGAGTTTTGTAGGGGGGAAAATACTGTGCTGTACCCACATGAAAGAAAGAAAGAGAATCCAACAATTGAAAAGTTAGACATCACTGCTTGATAAATCAACATGTTATTCAATTCTTTTTCTGATGTATTCTGCATTGCTGTAACTTCCAAGCCACCATTTGCTTTTCAAATGGTGACCGAAAATTTGTTCTGGCAAAAATAAATAAGGATTTCACGACAAACCCAGTCTTTCCCCAAATTAGTAGTCTTTAGAAATGCTGACTTAGACTCATCATAAATGTAAGCATCTACGATTGTTGTTAGATTTGTCTAGGTAATCTAAATTCCTCAAGTTAGACAATGGAAAGTTGGAATTGGTAACAGTGACACTCCAATCCCCATAAGGGAGATGATTTTTCTTCCTTCTCTCTTTGTTCTGCCCCAACCTTTTGGTGGCATTTTACTGAAATATTCAAAAATCTGAACTGCTCTGTATGGTTCTTGCTTGTGTATTTTGAGAGCACATATAGTGTAGTATGTTCTTTAGTGGCATGTAATGTTTTTCTTGGTGCAAAAAATGAGCGAGATTTCCAACATTTATCTATGTTTGCCAATTTATCAGATAATAGTGATTAAGATGCTGATAGTGAAAGTAAATTTATTGGACTTAATTCTCGTCCCTACTCCTCAGCCCTTTAAATTGGGGTCCACAAGAAAAGCTTCTCCATGATAAATCCAGTTATATGCAGTTACTTTCCTTGGAGTATTAATATACCAGACATGACTCATCTGTTGGCATATGATATGATTCCTCTTAATTTGCATACTGTAATTGTATAGCAATGCAGCAAAACTTGTTTGAGACTATTTCTTCCCTCACACCATAAGTTTGTCAAATTTCATTACTGGGTGTAATGCTTGTTAAATACAGCTTACTAGTAATAGATGTGAAATTATACAGTGTGTTGTATATGTACACAAACTTATACACGTACATAAATATGCTTACTGCTTTTTTAATATTAAGATAGGCAACTAGCAGGCTGCAAATAGTTCCCATTATGTCCTTTTGCAACATTGGAATCACCTGAGTTTTACTACTAAAAATCACAAGTTTGTGGCACATACCATTTAGTGGGCCTCTGCCAAAAACATATGCCTGTCCATACTAATATATAATTTGACATGCTTTTCGATGTTCTGCAAAATATTTTATTATACTGATATTCATATTGTGCTATTTTATTATAATGCTAAGCCTTATCACTGTGTTAGTTTTCATTATTACGAATAAAGACTGCAAAGAACAAAAGTTTGTTAGCACTACATTGGTTGTATTGCTTGATTATTCATTAATGTATTAAATGTTGCTATTTTGTACAAAGCAAAGCATAATTAATTAATAAACTTAATATAAAAAATAGCAAACTATATTAGCAAAATGAATATACAAATAAAAAAGCAATGCTCTGATATGTCCCAATAAAATAATACAGTGTTTTACAGTCTTAAAACATGCAGATTTTTGATGATGGAGTGTGAGTAAGAAATTCCATAGATTAATTAAAATAAACATTATGAGTGACACACAACACCTAAAATAGGAAGATTTAGCTTTTATTTTTTTGTTTGTTTGTTTAATTATATTCAATTTGTATACTTCCCAAATTCCAGGAAGAGAGATAGGCGGTCCCTCAACTAGCCAGCCTTATTGTATACGGAGTTTGTAGGTAATGATCAACACATTGAATTGCACCCAGAAGCAAGCTGCACTAGTTGGCACTGTCAACTAGTGCAGCTTGCAGAAAAGAAGTGTTACATGGGATGAGTGCCTGTGCCATCACATTCTGGACTAGTGGTGGATTCCAAATGGTCTTCAAGGACAACCCCATATAGCCCACAGTGTAGTACTCTAGTTGTGAAAGACCAGGGAATAAGTGTCTGTTGAAGGGCCTCTCAGACTAGGAAAGAGCAGATAACGTTGTGCAAAGGCCTTCCTGACCATTGCTGCAACCCCTCATTGGGCAGGAATTGTGAGTCTGAGAAGATATCCACACACACAATATGCTTACCACTCTATAGGATTTTTTAAAAAATGATACTCTATACTTTAAAAATATAATTCATGGATGCTTACAGAGTGAATACTTACATTACCTCTGTTGTGTGATACTGTATCTTTCAAATCATAAATTAAGCACAAACATTGAGGAATATGTACTTGCTATATCAGCTTTAGCCAGTGGTGGGATTAAACAATTTTTACTACTAGTTCTGTGGGCATGGCTTGGTGGGCATGGCATGGCTTGCTAGGCATGGCTTGGTGGACGTGGCAGGGGAAGGATAATGCAAAATCTCCATTCCGTCACCACCAGTGGTGCGATTCAAATTTTTTACTACTGGTTCTGTGGGTATGGCTTGGTGGGCGTGGCAGGGGAAGGATACTGTAAAATCTCCAGTTAGAGGTGGTATTTGCCAGTTCTCTGAACCACTCAAAATTTCCACTACTGGTTCTCCAGAACTGGTCAAAACCTGTTGAATACCACCTCTGCTCCCCACCCCACTAACCTGCTTTCCAGCTCTGTTCTCCTGTGCAGGGCAACAAAAGAAAACTCAGTTGATCAGCTGGGACTCGGGAGACATAGAATAGATGGGGGCGGGACCAGTCAGAGGTGGTATTTGCTGGTTCTCTGAACTACTCAAAATTTCTGCTACCGGTTCTCCAAATTGGTCAGAACCTGCTGAATACCACCTCTGGCTATAGCATGGGGACTTCCTTTTTTTGTTTTGGTTGTGAACCAGCAGAGAAATGCTATGGCATTTGTGGCATTGTGGTGTAGTATAAGGTCCTGAGCCATTAAAATGGCATTTACTCTACAAAACAAGGACTAGGCTGCAAATGACAGGACCTTGGTAAAAGGAATCTGTTGACATTATCATTTATTTATAATTTTAAAACTTTTTAAACTCAGGAGGTCTTTCCAGCTGAGAAATATTAACATTTTAATAGGGATAGAACACCAGCATAATTTAACATTAAATTATTGTCAAATACTCTTGGCCGCTTTGGAAGCTTTACAAAAATATAAAGAGAATTTCAGATTGGAACTCAGTGAGTTAGCTTGGGACTCTTTATGATGTAAAATTCCTTTCAAACCCATCTTGTTGTATCTTCAAGTATTGACTATAAACATAATTCACAGATGATACTATACCTCCTTAAAATTGCATTACATGAATTTTAGAAAGGGTTGTAGTAGAATTCACACATATTACTCTCTCTGGTGGCAAGAGGCATTTAATTACTCATTTTGATTTACTATTTTTGAGGAAATTAGAAAAAAACCTCAGCAAGATTCTAGAGTAGCTTCATTGTCCATTTCTCCAAGATTTATAAACTGAAGTAATATAAGAAATGGATACATTTTTTTTCTTGTTAGTTGTCAGGTTTACTGCAGCAAAGCACCAAGTAACTATAGTACATGATTCTTTGGATTAATAGTATTTAAAAGTGCATTGGAAAGAATCTTGAAAAATCTTGCATTTAAAAATTAGCTTATTCAAATTTCCCTCCATTCTTAAAATATATTAACAAACTAATTGCTAATAAATAACATTTGTACAACTATGTTCTGCGGCAGAAATATTATATATGGCTTTAATTTTTTGGTCTGGTCTTTATGATATTTTACTGGCATGTAGTTTTTGTTGTTTGAGTACATTAGTCAATTTTTTATGTTTAGAAAACAAACAAAAAATCTTACAGCTTCTGATGGTACATTTGTTTTTTGAGGGAAATCTGACATAATGCAAATATTCAAGTTCACTGAATGCAGTCTACATGATCTTCATTCATTTTGTGAGTAAACGTACAAATTTTGAGTCAGACAAACCATTCAGCAAATTATTCTGAAAAGTGGTGAAGCTTGAGCTGCTTGTTTCATAATTGCACTTGAAGGAAAAGCTTTATTGTACAGTTTAGTGCTGTCATACATTTTGTTCTGTTTATTGTGATTTTTAGGCAGCTATTGTAATCTCTTAATAAGAATTAAGCAAACACCATCGGACTTACTTTGCAGTAAGCATACATAGAATTGTGTGATTACTTTCCTTTTTATTTTTATTCATGAAGAATGTTAGCTATACTCAAATAAATTACTAGGCTGGGATTTCCCAACACAATAAGCCAAAAACAATCTGTTGTCCATTATTTAAGTTAACTTAAATAATGTCAAACTAAGATCTAAGTTAACTACTATGACAAGGTGAGTAAGATATGTCCTCATGAATAGGGTGGCCAAACATTGTTTTGAAAATTGGTCTGTTATATGAACTGCTACTGTTGTTTTGTCTTCTTAAATAACTAGGAATATAACACAAATAAATATTAAGATAACTACAATTTGAAAACTCTGTTAAAGCTGCTAATACAGATAGTTCTCAAGTTATGAATGTAATGGAGTCTGCCAACCAGTGGCGGTATTCTACTGGTTCAGCCCAATTCTGCCAAGCCGGTAGTGGCGATGAGCAGCCGTTCTGCTTTTGGGCCCACCCACCCACCCACCCACCTGGGCTCCCATACTCACCTTTATCTTCTGCTTTTGAAGCACAGCTGCTTTGTGCGGCACAGCAGAGTGCTGCACGGCAGCTGCTGAAGCAACCAGGAGAGTGCAGGCTTGCAGGAGGTGAGTCGGAACACCTCTGCGTCTGCACAAAGTGCATGTTTGGCACACGCACGCATGCAAAATGTGTGCACGTGCACATAGCATGTCCACCAAATCACGCCCACCAAACTTTTTGAATCCCACCACTACTGCCAACTATATTCGTAATCCGGGGATTCATAGGAGTGAATCACATCACTTGACTGTGATCACTCCCTCCTTTCATCCACACATTCACTAATTGAATGCATGGGTTGTTAACTGCACATGAGGTCTCAGTGTGAGGAAGGCTTAGTGATGGAAGAGGCTACTTGCATCGGAGCACTCATGGCCTCCCCCAATCCACAGATACCTCATGCAATTGCTTTCCCCCCCATCATACCACACTTACCTTACTTACTTACCTTTTGAAGATCTAGTGAGCTGTCTCCTCTCCAGCTTCTCTGTTTCTTCACCTGCTCCCAATAAGAGCAGAGGGAGAGGAGGATAAGTGCACCCTGCTAGACTTCTCTGATTCACCAAGGCTGCCTGCCACTTCTGGAGTGGCAGGCAGCCTCGGTGAGTCTCCTCCAAAGGCTTCCAGGCTTGGCAGGGAAGTGTGTTTACATGGCGAAGTGGAGCTTTGGGACAGCAAACTTGTATTGCTTCAAGCCTCTTGTTGGTGTGCAAACACTTTCCCCCCAAACCTTTTGGTTGTCCTGATCTTGTGGGAGTTCAGGCATCAATTCACTGTAAAAGTTGGGTGACGCCATGCCCCCCAGAAGCTTCCAGTCTCCATTCAGTCTCTGTCCCAGCAGTTGAGTGCCTATGTGGGGCTTGAAAACATATTGAATCACTCTGCTTTCAGGTGCCCCATTTGCCTGCAGATGAAGTTTCCAGTCTCCATCAGGTGTTCATTCTGGCAAAAAGGGTTTGAGCATTACTTTGAATGGTTGCTGAGTAAACTCAGGGATTACCCATTGTGAGGAAAGTGATCTTATGAAGAGCTTTTTTCTCTGAATGTTGAGTTTTTCAAAACACTGTCATCTTGTTAAGAACAGTAATCATCAACCTGCCAACATACCACCTACCATTGCCACCCTGTTGAATACATTATTTACAGGTGATTGGATTTTATCAGCCAAGCCTGTCACCCTCACATTTAGGTGGTTTCAAAGCTGCCTTCTTAAAGTACCTTCAGTGGTCACAACTTTTGTCATGTTTCCTAACACTGTAAATCTATCATTGTAAAGAGGCTGTAAGTTTAATTTGTAAATCTGTGCATTGTTCTTTGCCAAAGCAAAAGGCCAAAAATATCAGGCATGGATTTTGTAATCTAATGTATTTAATCTGCCCAAACATTTTCTGTTAATTTTCCGTTTTTTCTGTTTTACAAATTATTTCTATATTTTCTGTTGATTATTTCCAAATACAATTGTTCACATGGAAGCTTATGGAATTGTCACCCAATTTTTGTGAATTGCCATGATCAATAAGGTTTTATAATTCAATAAAATTTTCAAAATCCAGAAGTTTATAGCTCAACTGGCTGGAACTAAATATGAATTTGGGTAAGGGAGGAATAAGACTGAGTAACTAAACAAAAATAAAAGTAATCTTGAAAATTGTAATGAAATTATTTACAATGAAATTGTAACATTATCATCATTAGAATGAAACCAATCATATTTTAAGTAAATTTTACTTAGATTTTTATTTATTTATTTATTTAACTGCCCATTTTCTCTATAATGGTATAGAATTAGAGCTGTGAGATGAATATGGCCTGATTCTGATTCTTCTGCCATCAAATTATTACTATGAGTTTCACAAGCTAAGAAAACAAACTTTGCAATGCGAGAAGTACCTTGGCATCCATATCTGCCAGTAAAAATTGAACATTTTTTCAGTCTGTCCCAGAAATTAGGTTACAGGAGCTGTTAGCACCTCTTTATGTACTGTACTTTTTAATAGAAATTTGAATACAACTGAATATGAGTTTGTATTTCAATATTATTCTCTTTACACGGGCGTATAGGATGTTACAAAATTTTACTTCCAACTCTGCTGGCAGTATAATACTGAACCTTAATAAGGTAAATGATCATCAAGATGTATTGTTTGTAAATTGATCTAGATACAATGCTGCTTTAAAGCATGCATCTCCTCCATACAGGTGCTACTTAACCTATGACCACAATTGTGTCACAAAATTTTTGTTGCTAAGTGAGATGGTTGTTAAGTGAGTTTTGCCCTATTTTACAACCTTTCTTGTTACAGTTGTTAAGTGAATAATTGCAATTGTTAAGTTAGTAACCTAGTTAAGTGAATCTGGCTTCCCCATTGACTTTTCTTGTTAAAAGGTCTCAAAAGGTGATTACGTGACCTGGGACACTGCAACCATCATAAATATGAATCAGCTACCAAGCATCTAAATTTTGATCACATGACCATGGGGATGCTACAACAGGCTTAAGTATGAAAAACAGTCATAAGCCACTTTTTTCAATGCAGCTGTAACTTTGTAAGGTCACTAAATGGAAGATTGTAAGTCAAGAATTACCTGTATACATTGTGCCACAGAGAATGTTTAGCTGATATATAAATGTTTAAATGGATGAAAGTCTATTGTATGGAATTCGTGTGGGAATATTTCTTTGCAGGTAAAATAGGTCAAATAAATTTTACAGCTTAAGTGAATCTCTTTCCAGTAACTGTATCAAATGGCATCTTTGACAGCATGTTTGATTTTTACTGAATATGTAAAGATAGGATCATATGCTCTACCATCAGTTATAAAGGAACTGCTGTAGTAAAATGTCTATGGGCATAGGTTCAATTCATGTCTTTCTATCCCACATTCTCTTGATATCTTTTTGTCAGCTATTTTGCTATAGGTTTCAAAATGCAGGCTACATTTAAAATGAGCAAAGTGCTATTAATCAGTGTACATAGGAACACATCAGCTGTTTTCCAGCCACAAATCTTGGAAACAAATATGGTTGTTTTAATAAGTCATTGAGAAATCATGAATGGATGTTCCCATGATTTGGAAAATATGCTTCCAAATCAACTTAGCAGCATTGTAGCAAGCAGTCCAGAGGCTGAAATCAGCAGAGCAGAGGAATGTTATAGATGGATAGACAGACAGACAGACAGACAGACAGACAGACAGACAGTCTGATAAAAAGAGATAGAGATATTGGATGTATATGTATTTTCTCACTCCTAGATATTGGAATTCCAAGAGTACATCTCTCTAACTCGTGATAAACCAATTGGAATAAAATATCTATATGTTTGCAAAATCAGTATTTTCCCTTTTCAAAAAAATAAAAAGTCATTTGAATTGCTCTTTATATTTATAATTCAGTTTCAGATACAAATAATGGTTTCATGTGATAAAACATAATTAACGATAGAGTGCTGTGATAACACTGATAAAGATCTGTTCTGAATTATTTAGATTGGCTGGTTGTATTGTCTGAACAATGGTGCCAATTCCAGTTGAAATTAATGGAAAACTTTGCACTTGGCATCTCTGTGGCACTCAGAGCCAGTACTATAGGATGAAAATTGTTCATTTGTAAGACAAAGTACGTTAGAGTAGGAACAATCCTTTTGATGTGCTGTTCTTCCCTAACCCTTGCTGTCTTTCTAAAATCTTTGGCCATTATCTTAATGTAACTGTTTTCAAGCTATATGTTTCAGCTTTTATCTATAATAGCATATGTTTTAAAGTGTTGCTGTAATGTGGTTGAGGCCAAAGAAATAGAATATTGAGCCATTTCCCGACAGATAACAATCTGTTTTGGGTTTTTTTATTATTATTATTATTTCACTCACGGATGCTTAACATGTTCAGAGAGGGTTATAATTATAACCCCAAGATTGATGCTTTTGGCAAGAATGTAAATTTTGTACAGTCGTAATCCATTAAAAAATCAATAATCATCTCATACTGAAATACAGTTTGTTTTCCAGTTACATTTAGGTTTTTTTAAATTTATATTTTATTTGTCTTCTGAATTCCTAGGATAATGACTGGTTTTGGAGGATTGGTGAATCCAGTAATGTGTTTATTTATTAATTAAATATTTTCTTTCAGGGCATAATTACTATCACTCATCTCATCTTATCTTATTTTTATCTCGCCTTTATGATTTTTAAAAATAACAAGGTCATGAACATATCCAATACACTGTTCTCCTTTTCTCCACCATAACCACCACATGGGTTGGGGGGAGGGGTTGGTCTGAGAGACAGTGATTTTCCTAAAGTCACTGGTTTTCATGGCTATGATGGGATTTGAACTCATGGTCTGCTTTCTAGCCTAGTGCCTTAACTGCTAGACCAAACTGGCTCAGAACAATAACTGTTCTTTGAATTTTTGTAAGATTATGTTTGTGCCATCAGTGCTGATATCATGCCTTCTTTTGGTCTGTTTTGATTGCCTTTGATTTTCCAAGCATCAGGGTCTTCTCGGTTTATTCTTGGTTTTACATTGGTTAAACAGACATTCAGCTCTATTTTTAAAACTTCTAGTCAGCAGGGTTTTGGGGGGGGTATTCAGTATTTTCTTCTTGCAATTATGGATCTCAGCCATGTTCTCTAGTACAACAATTCAGAGACATTATTTTCATTTCATTCAGTCTTTCTACTAGTCCAGCTTTCATAATCATAAATTACAAATGGGAAAATCATGGCCTTGATAATATGTACCTTTTTTCAATCTGATGATTTGCCATGATCTTCTTCCCAAGTAGCAGGTGTCTGTTTCTTTCATGACTACAGTCACCATTCCTGTAAACCTTTGAGCTTAGGAAAATAAATATAACTTCAGATTTTCTGCCTCGTTATATTGGGTTAACAATGCCTGTTGAAAATACTTCTTGATATTGAATTAATAAAATATAGCTTAAAATAAAAACGTTTTACAAATGATTAAATGAACTAATATTAATAACATATTACAGATTTCTGGAGTAAATTTTCATATGCATGGGGCTAGAACTGTAATTATTATCTATTAATTTAGAACATTTCATTGTCAGACTCTTAGTGAGATCTAGTTCACAAGCAAAACTCTAAGTTGTGGGCAGAGAACTCAGGTTACTTTACTTGAGAAAGAAAAACAATTTAAATGCTACTCCTGCTCACTTATTCCTACTGCTTGCATTGGTTTCTCATTAAAGCAGCTGATCTGTGCTTAGATTCAGCCCTGGGAAATCTGGAGTTATGTAATTTTATTGGAGTAATTTTGAATAAAATAAGCAGGTACATGCACCTTTATGCTGTTGCTTCTTCTCTTTATTTTGCCACTAGACTTTAGCCTGCTTCTAGCCACTACTGTCACTGCATCCACAATAACTGCAGTGGTATGAACCCCAACCAGCCTTTTTCTTTGGGAAAATGAGACCAATTTTCATCCAAATGCTATACCGATAGTTTGCAGGACACAGCTGTTTTATTAAACAACTAAAAACAATATCTTACATACACTACATATACTTTTTAATATTTCTGTATTTAGGTAGAGGCCATTTCAGTTCTATCTGTCAACTATACATGTTTTGCATATCAACAATACATAAATGAATGTTCAGGTCCATTTGCTTTCGCATGGGGATGAACTTACATCTATATGCGTTCCAGCTTAAGTATGAAATGAACAACAGTACACTTGATACAATGATGAATGTTTCATTAGTGCCAGTGTTTGATTCTTTTGTTTGGTGAAATGTTTATGCTGAACAACCTATCATTGTATCATTGTTGTATCATTGTTAATCTAAAATTCATTCTGTGGCATATGTCTGCGTGTGTGTGTGTGTGTGTGTGTGTGTGTGTGTGTGTGTATATGTATGTATGTATGTATGTATGTATGTATGTGTATATATATATATATATATATATATAAAATTCAGCTTTGTTCGGCTATTTTCCCACGTCATTGTAGTTGTGCTTTTAAAGTTGTAGCAACGTCGTTTCGGCAGAATCTCATCTGCCATCATCAGGTTTCTGTATAGTGTTCATCTGTGAGTCAGACTTTTACAGTGGTTTCAGATTTAAATTTGGGGCAGCCTATTGCTGTGCCAGAATGGTTTTTTCTTCATCCTGATTGGTTGGGAGTCTTGGTCTGTGTTTATTGGTCTTGGAGTTTGCTGTGTTCTGCTTGATTGGTGTTTCTAATATCTTCTGTCTGTTTTGTGGGTCTTTTTTGTATCTTGATTGGCTGGCAACATTGTGTTACTTTATTGGAGGCCTTTGGTGCAGCTTGGCTCCAGGTAAATGGACGGCTATCATTTATTAGGAAGCTAGGTTTCATCTGGGTGCCTGGTTGGGGTGTGTTTGAGCTGGAGGTATCCGGGGGGATCTGTTTGTGCCCAGGTGCTTGTCTGGCTAGTGGTGTGGAGATTTTTTTGTTTGTGAGTGCAGGCTTCCAAATGATTGACAGTCTGGTGGAATCATCTCTTCTATTCATGCTTTCTGGTCTTTTTTCAATCTCTATGGCTTCTCTGATGATTCTGTGGCTGGGGTTTTCTATGGTGGCTAGGGTTTTGGTGCCATTGAAGTTGATGCTATGACCTGTGGCTTCCATGTGTTGGACTAGTGAGGAAGTGCGTTCCAGCTTTTTGACTGCATTTTTGTGTTCATCCGCCTACCAGCCATTTGGAAACCTGCCCTCATGAACAAACGAGTACCTAACATGAAGAATGACACCAGACCCACACGCATGAGGGCCACACAAGATGCTACCACCACACTTCCATGTAGAAAGCAGACTCACACCCACACAGAAGATGAGACACGACCATGGACCAGAAGCCGTACTGCAGCTGCATCACTACCCGCTTCAAACCCCTCCGACCCATACATGAAGCGAACTGACGCCCACCATGAAGATGTGCCATGACCACGAACATGAAGCCAAACAGCAGGATCACAGCTCACCAGCTCAAATCCCCCAGCAACTAAGACTAACCTGAGCACAACCAAGCCCCCACCTGAACAGAACACACCCCCAGCCAATCAGAACACAGCCAACCCCCCAACCAATCAGAACACAGCCAAACCCCCAACCAATGAGAATACACCCCCACCCAATCAGAACACAGCCAAGCCCCCACCCAATCAAGTCCCACCCCCACTAGCAGTTAAAAGGAAGAAGCAGCTGCAAGCTCACATTACTCCGAGAAGCACAAAGCCGAAGACACAAGCCTGAAGATGATGAATGAGACTTCATCGAAACGTCGCCTAGATACTTCCAATTTTACGCAGGAGAAAACCCGAATAACCAAAGATCCATATATCCACAGTCTGGTGGAATCAATCATTTGGAAGCCTGCACTCACAAACAAAAAAATCTCCACATCACAAGCCAGGCAAACACCTGGGCACAGACAGATCCCCCCTGATACCTCCAGCTCAAACACACCCCAACCAGGCACCCAGATGAAACCTAGCTTCCTAACTAATGATAGCCGTCCATTTACCTGGAGCCAAGCTGCACTAAAGGCCTCCAATAAAGTAACACAATGTTGCCAGCCAATCAAGAGACAAAAAGAGCCAAAAAAACAGACAGGAGATATTAGAAACACTAATCAAGCAGAACACAGCGAACTCCAAGACCAATAAACACAGACCAAGACTCCCAACCAATCAGGGTGAAGAAAAAACCATTCTGGCACAGCAATAGGCTGCCCCAAATTTAAATCTGAAACCACTATAAAAGCCTGACTCACAGATGAACACTATACAGAAGCCTGATGATGGCAGATGAGATTCTGCTGAAACGTCGCTACAACTTTAAAAGCACAACTACCATGACGTGAGAAAATACCCGAGCAAAGCCGAATGCCATACATGTAAGTACCCGCGAAAACTTAAGAAAATATATATGTATGTATGTATGTATGTATGTATGTATGGCATTCGGCTTTGCTCGGGTATTTTCCCACATCATAGTAGTTGTGCTTTTAAAGTTGTAGCGATGTTTCAGCAGAATCTCATCTGCCATCATCAGGCTTCTGTATTGTGTTCATCTGTGAGTCAGACTTTCACAGCTGTTTCTTTTTTAAATTTTCTGCTGCTGAAACGTTGCTACAACTTTAAAAGCACAACTACAATGATGTGGGAAAAGACCCGAACAAAGCTGAATACCATACATATATACATACATACATACATACATACATACATACATACATACATACATACAGGTCCAGGTGTATTCGGGTCTTTTCCCATGTAAGATTAAGAGTATCTTGGCGATGTTTCGGCGAGGTCCCACTCACCATCCTCAGGCTGGTGCTTTCGGCTTCGTGCCAGTGCAAGCAGTGTGTGATTGGAGCTGCCGTCACCAAGATACTCTTAATCTTATATGGGAAAAGACCCGAACACACTAGACCTACATACATGTATCCGTGAAAATCTACGAAAACAAATATATATATATATATATATTTGTTTTCTTAAGTTTTCGCGGGTACTTACATGTATGGCATTCAGCTTTGTTCGGGTATTTTCCCACTCACAGATGAACATTATACAGAAGCCCGATGATGGCAGATGAGATTCTGCTGAAATGTTGCTACAACTTTAAAAGCACAACTACAATGACATGGGAAAATACCCGAACAAAGCTGAATGCCATACGTACATACATACATACATACATACATACATACATACATACATACATACAGTATTTATAGTATATAGTATATATATATAGTATTCAGCTTTGTTTGGGTATTTTCCCACGTCATTATAGTTGTGCTTTTAAAGTTGTAGCAACGTTTCGGCAGAATCTCATCTGCCATCATCGGGCTTCTGTATTGTGTTCGTCTGTGAGTCAGACTTGCACAGCCATTTCTGTTTTAAATTTGAGGCTAGCCTACTGCTGTGCCAGAATGGTTTTTTCTTCATCCTGATTGGTTGGGAGTCTTGGTCTGTGTTTATTGGTCTTGGAGTTTGCTATGTTCTGCTTGATTGGTGTTTCTAATATCTTCTGTCTGTTTTTTGGCTCTTTTTGTATCTTGATTGGCTGGCAACATTGTTACTTTATTGGAGGCCTTTAGTGCAGCTTGGCTCCGGGTAAATGGACGGCTATCATTAGTTAGGAAGCTAGGTTTCATCTGGGTGCCTGGTTGGGGTGTGTTTGAGCTGGAGGTATCAGGGGGGATCTGTTTGTGCCCAGATGTTTGCCTGGCTTGAGGTGTGGAGATTTTTTTGTTTGTGAGTGCAGGCTTCCAAATGATTGACAGTCTGGTGGAATCATCTCTTCTATTCATGCTTTCTGGTCTTTTTTCAATCTCTATGGCTTCTCTGATAATTCTGTAGCTGGGGTTTTCTATAGTGGCTAGGGTTTTGGTGCCATTGAAGTCGATGCTATGACCTGTGGCTTCCATGTGTTGGACTAGTGAGGAAGTGTGTTCCAGCTTTTTTACTGCATTTTTGTGTTCATCCAAGCAGGTACTTATTCTTCTATTGGTCTATCCAATGTATGTGGCAGGGCATGATGCACAGGGGATTTCATATATGCCTTGGTTTTCCAGGTCAATTTTACCTTTTGAGTTTCTTAGGATGGCTGCTATTTTTCTGTCTGTTTTGAAGGCAGTCTTGATGTGATGCCTGTATAGTATCTTACTGATTTTGTCTGTAGTACCTCTTATGTAGGGCAGGACAGCTGTTCCATAGGTCTGTTCATCTTCTAGGTCTCCATTATATCTCAGTGTGTTTTTGTGGATCAAGCCGGTGATTTTGCTTTTGTGGAAGCCGTTAGCAGTCAGTACTTTAGTCAGGGTGCATAGTTCAGTCTTTATGTGTGTCTTGTCTGCCAAGCATTTGGTTCTGGTGATTATTGTTTTGGCCACAGAGTTTATCTGTGCTGGGTGGTGGTGGGATTGGGCATTGAGGTAGCAGTTGGTGTGTGTTTTCTTTTGGTATATGGTGTGTCCTAGTGTGCCATCTGTTCTTTTGTAGATTAGTACATCTAGGAATGGTAGTTGTTTGTTTGTTTGTTTCTGTTTCCATGGTGAACTTGATTTTGGGGTGTATGCTGTTTAGGAGTGTTAGGAAATTGTTTAGGTTTTCTTTTCCATGGGGCCAAATCACAAATGTGTCATCGATGTATCTTAACCATAGTTTGGGTTTGTGAGTGGCATTAGCTAGGGCTCTGGATTCGAATTCTTCCATGAACAGGTTTGCAATGATGGGTGACAGTGGTGATCCCATAGGGGCTCCTTCAATTTGCTTGTATCTTTGTCCTTTGTATATGAAATATGTGTTGGCTAAGCAGTGTTCTGCTAGTTCCACGAGGTGTTTAGCTGGTTGGTATTTATTTTTGATGATTTCAAGAGTTTCTTTTATCGGGACTCGAGTGAATAGTGAAACCAGGTTGAAACTTACAAGCAGATCTTCTTGTTCCACGTGTAGATCTTTGATCATTTCCAAGAGGTGGTATGAGTTTTGAACATGTGAAGCTGCTGCTTCAGCATGGGGCTGTAGCTGCTTTGCTAAGTGTTTAGCTAGGTTTTGTAATGGTGCTCCTCTGGACATTGCTACAACTTTAAAAGCAAAACTATAATCACGTGGGAAAATACCCGAACAAAGCTGAATACCATACATGTAAGAACCCACGAAAACTTAAGAAAACAAATATATATATATATATATATATATATATATATACATACATACATACACACACACACACACACACATGTGTATGTGTATGCTATTCTAGTTTTGGTGAGTATGAATACAGAAACCAATTAGTTTTTCATTTTAAAAAGTTTTGAAAATACTTGAAAAAGGCTCAACCGTTGGCAATGGGGTTGATTAAATTTTCTGCCAAATTATAGTTTGGCATTATGAGAACTGCTTTCTGGTTTGCATTTTTCTCTTTCACCTACATGATAGCCAAGTACCAGACTTCTTAATTTTAAGAAAAAACAATAATTGCTTTCCATCAGGAAAAAAAAGTTTTGTTCTGTGAAAATGATCTGTTGCCTTCCATTCTCAGTCATTGTGCATGTCAATCATTGTTAGGACTATTCATTGTCTTGAGTTCTGAAAAAGAAGGAAAATATTTTCTTACAATATAGTCAAAACAATATTTGACATTGAATAATTAATTGCTTCATATTATCGGTTCTAGAAAGCCTAGAGCAGTTTTTTTAATTTTTTTAAAAAATCTGGAATTTATCCAAGGGGAAATATTGGACCTGTTTTGCCCATTTTACAGGCCCATTTGATTGTAGCTTTTTGGGTGGCAGGATTTCTTCCACTCTTGTTACGTTTTTCCTTCATCTGCCATAAATGGCTGTCAAGACCCCCTCTTGGCTATCTCAGTCCAGAGGCTGATCTGGTAAGGATGAAGGTTTCATTAATTACATGTTTTATTTATTTATTTATTTTTTTGTTGAAAACAATTTTATTGATTTTTAAAAACAAACAAAACAGACAAAACATAAAAACATCCAACTTACTTTCATAAATATACAAACAGTGTATCGGTTGGTTTACCAATTTTTTGTGCATCCATTTCGTGGGTTCAATTACAATTACTATTAATATCTCATATTGTCAATCAGAAATTATATGCCCTAGTATCACTATTAAACAATCATTTGACCCTGATTTTGTTCATTCATTCTTTATGAGATAACTATAATTTACTTAGTTTATTTAATAGCAAATCATATAATCATACCAAAACTATCTTGATAACATTTTATAAATATAATATCAAAAAAGAAAAGAAATAAATCTTTATATATTCATTATTTTCTAAAATTCTAAATATTCTATTATTGTATTTTATTATCTAATCATTGGTAGAAAAGGTCCCAAAGTTTATAAAATTGTTTATCCTCTTGTTCTCTAATTTCAAATGTCAATCTACTCATTTCAGCACATTCCAATATTTTCTTAATAATTTCTTCCTGCAGTGGTATTTTCTCATTTTTCCAGTTTTTAGCAAATACAATCCTAGCCACTGTTAATACATTTACAATCAGGTATTTCAAATCTTTACTATATGTATCAGGTAAGATTCCCAATAAAAAGATCTCTGGTTTCAAGTCTATGTGTTTCTTGTCATTTTTTCCAACCATATGCGAATTTTAGTCCAGTATTTTCTAGCGTCCTCACAAGTCCACCACATATGCTAATATGAGCCAGGTATCTGATGACATTTCTAGCATTTTTCAGATTTATTCTTGAACATTCTTGCTATTCTTGTCCGGGAAAAGTGCCACCTGTAAAACATCTTATACAAATTTTCTTTATAAGCTGTTGACATAGTCATTTTATAATTTTGAGACCACAATTTTTGCCATTTCTCTAAATTGATCCCATATCCAAAATTCTTCCCCCAAGCAATCATAGTTTCTTTAACTTGTTCTTCCTCTAGTTTAATTTCCAGTAAATAACCGTATAATTTTTTAATCAACTTTTCATCAGTACCTGTCAAAATCTTATCTAAATCAGTCAATTTATCATAAAATCCCTCTGTTTTAAAATCTTCATCATACCTTGAGTGTATTTGCGCATATGAAAACCAATTCATCTTTATACCTTGTTCCTCTAAGCTTTGCATCGATTTAAGTTCACCCTTTTCATCCAGTATTTCCCCATATCTAACTGTTTGTTCCTTCTTATATATTATAGGATAAGACAATGCTTCAATAGTTGATAACCAAACTGGAATTTTCAGATAACATTGTCTTTTGATCTTCTCCCAATTTAACCACAGAGACTCCCGTAACATGTTTTATTTATTTATGTTCCTTTTGAGAATTTATGGAATGATATTGTGATAACCTAGGGCATGGCACAAAGGCTACACAGTCACATAAGTAAGAAGAGTCCCTTTAATCCCTCCAACTTTGCCTCCAATGTCCAGGTTACCTTCATCTGGAGAAAACTCTCAAGAACAGTCATTAAGTGGAGGAAATTCAGTCCAAAAATAAAGTACATGTAAACTGTAAATAAAAATCCACACAAACCACACTGCAGTAATTAACTTGATAGAGCAGGATAAGGAATTCCAGACTTGACAGGCCAGCAAAACACACACAGTTGGCAAGACACCAGGAACCCAGATAAGCCTCGACAATAACAGATAACTCATGATTTGCCGATTCTCCCTTTTTAAACACTGTGTTCCCAGCTTGCTAATGAAGGAAATCAGGGCCCTTTCCCCCCACATAAGCCATGCAACTCACATTGCTCCTTTCTCCGTTCCTCCCTGCGTGCTCTAGGATGAAGATGAAGGTGGCCTGGATCTTCCTCTGAATTCCCTCTGCCTTGCTCTACCTCTCCCCTGCTCTGCCCAGCCGGACTTTGCCCTTCCCCAGTTTCTTCCATAGCCAACAGAGCCACACTCCCACTCTCTGTCAGCTACTTGGCCTCTCTCTCGGAATCAGATTCCGACAGGGGCATGACAGGTATTTAGCAGTTAGATCAACTTTGCAGTTAAATGAGTTAAATGAAGTGAAAAAGGAAATGAAAATATCTAGCTGGATGTTGTTGTATACTGTATGTTTGACAAATTAAATCTCTATGTTGGAATCCAAATGTATCCTAAAAATAAGGGAAGTTAGCACAGTGCTGTAAAACTCTGAATATTTTGTGCATGTGAATCTAGAGCAAAATTGTTTTTTGAAAATATATGTTTTAAATTATAAAAAAGTTAATTTTCAATCTGTAAGTGGCAATATTTTGTCTTTCCCTTGTTCATATTCCGGTGCTTTAATTTTTCCTGGCATTTTGAGCTACTATTAGACAGCATTAGCTTGAGGGACTGGAGTGCATTTTTAAACTTAGAAACACAAATTCAGTTTTGAAAAACATTTTTCTTAATGTAAATTCTAGGCCGAGTCCATGGCAGGGTGGAGAGATAATATGCTTATGCACTGTGATGGAGAATGAGTATTGACATCACCTCACTGTAGAAGCCACTAGTTGTTGAACATCAACTCTAAATAAATGGAAAGTTTTTGAAGGCTGTTTTTACTCAGTTCTTAAATGATATATAGTTGCTGATTTTTTGTCTTACAGTAGAGTGGGGAGTGTTCTTTGATAGAAGATGGATGATCAGTACTATTCAGCTGTCTCACCACGGGTAGGGTTTTCAGATTCAAAGGAACTTCAAGAGATTCCTGATGCAAAGTCAAACCTTTGGTCCATCTAACTAGTTTTGTATATACAGACTGGGAGTTGCTTTTCACAGTTTCAAAGCAGCAGTTTTTAAATTTTATCTGGAGGTGCCAAAAACTGGCAGGACCCTCAGTTTACAGCAGCTGTAATTCTGGTCCAAACTGTGGTTGTAAGTTGAGGACAACCTGTATATTGTTAAGAAAGTTCTTTTAAAAAAAAACTTTGCAGTTGTAATATGTGAAATTGTCTTACAAAACAATGTTAGGATTGCTACCTTTTAACTCTGACATAATATTACAGTAGCTTTTCATGTAGAAACAAGAATAAAGAAAAGGCAATTTACTGTTTCCAGTTTTTTGACACCTTTGGAATTCAGATAACATGTTATATATGTTGCTATAAAACAATTACCCATAAGAAACATAGGAAGTGCAGTTTACTCATTCACAAAACAACTACCTTAGTGAGCATAGCCAATCACAAATGTTCCAAAGATAGACTGTAAGAATCAGTCAAGTTATTATTTTTTAGCCTTAAGTAATATGACAGAATGAAGGCTAAGTACCTTCAGATTTTATTCCATTTACCAATTCACATAAAAGGCTAACTGACGTATATTCAGTCACATCTTTTTCCCACAAATATTAACAAAGCGAAGTGAAACATGTGGTACTAGTACCACTCTATAAAGCCTTAGTAAGACCACACCTAGAATACTGCATCTAGTTTTGGTTACCACACTATAAAAAAGATGTTGAGGCTCTAGAAAAAGTACAGAAAAGATCAACAAAGATGATTAGGGGACTGGAGGCTAAAACTTATGAAGAACGTTTACACGAACTAGGCATGGCTAGTCTAGTGAAGAGAAAGTCCAGAGATGATCCATTGGACATGATAGCAGTGTTTCAAAGTTTGAGGGGCTGTAATAGAGAAGAGGGGGACAACCTATTTTCCAAAGCACCTGAAGGCCAGACAAGGAACAATGGATGGAAACTGATCAAAGAGAGATTTAGAAATAAGGAGAAATTTTCTGACAGTGAGAACAATCAACCAAAGGAACAGCTTGTCTTCAGAAGCTGTGGATGCTTCATCACTCTTCAAGAAAAGTCTGGACAGCCACTTGTCAGAAATGATATAGAGTCTCCTGCTTCAGCAGAGGATTGGACTAAATGACCTACAATGTCCCTTCCAAGTCTGTTATTCTAAGTTTTAAAACAGTGGTTGTGAGAAGTAAATACAGAGACAAGAAGACGCTCACCCACTCCTCATGAAACATTCACTTAAATTTCGTCTATATGAAACTTAATAGGAAAAATGTTCTTGCTTAATTTCTATATAAAACCTGTGCAAAGGATATATTAATAAGGATGGTTTTTTAAAAAATGCTATCTGAAGGCATTGGTATTATTGTTATAAATAATAACTGTTAACAATAATAGTGGCTTCATTGATGTGTTGTATCCACACTTTCCCTGCCCCCTAGCAATTGTTATGCATAATATATTTATTTATATGTCAGGCTTGCAAAGCAAGAGAACATCTTCATGACCCCTAAATTTTATGTTTTGTTTATTAAACTAATTTATTTAGCTACCCATCTCACAAACAAGCAACTCTGGGCAACATATAACAGAACTAAAAACAATAACATTACTAATGATAAAACCATTATTGTTTTATATTAATTAATTCAGTGTATATTATGTGTTGTGATTTAAGGATACAATAAATGCTGTGCAAGAATCAAGATCTCCCTTGAATAGAATTCTCTGAGAAACCTACTGAATATCATGAATTAAGCTGGTTTCTTCCAACTGAATATTGAAGATACTAAAAGATACTAGATTATTGATTAGATTTTAATACAGGTGGGCAGATTTAAAAAAATGTAGGTAATCAATTTGAAATTGGCCAGTGGCCATCTATAAATAAGAATCTGTCTCAGGAGTGGGCAATTATTTTCCCCAAAAGACCACATGTGAAACTGGGACCGTGGTGGAGGGCTGAACTGGTGGAGAACCACTGCTACAGGCTGGAAAGAACAGCCAAAGGGCCAGATGTGGCCCGCAGGTTGCAGAATGCCCAGGTCTGGTCTGTCTTTACCCCATGCTGTAATATTATAATCTGCTCAGCGAAGAATGTAACACACTTTTATCTAGTTTGTTTCTTATGCAGCATGATCTTATGCTGAGTATACTCAGGTTTACCTCATACAACTGGGCAAGAAGGGAGGATCTGTATGGAAAAAGAAAGTTGAGATCTATCTCTCTGCAAAACAGTGATACCGTTTATCCAGAGATCATTGAGGAGAAAGAGAGCGAGAGTGAGGATGAGGATGAGTCTGACTTGATACTCAAAAGAAATTTGCCTTTGCTATGCAGCCATGGGCCATTGTTTTTTTCATTTTCCCTGTCAGTAAAAAAGAGGAATGGCAAGTAGGGCAGTTGATGGATCTGTCTACAGACTATTGTTTTCTTTGAAGTAGAAAACCATAGAGGCTAATGCTTTTAAGGTGCTGTTAATGTGTTTTCTGGTACTATGTTGCTAATTATGCTTTTTCTTCTGGTCTCATATTGTGTATGTATGTTTGTTTGTGAGCACATACTTACATGAATGCACAGATTCATAGACACACATTCTTTATATGAGGGAGACAATAAAATATTGAGAAACAGTCTACAATGCAATTGTAACATACTTGGATAAAATAAAATATTAAAAGTACACCATGGGTTTCTTCTTACTTTATTCTTTAATAAAAAAAAAATGTTGTGTAGCAGAATGCAAGTATGTCATAATGAACAGGTTGTAAAGATTAGGATATATGTTCTTTTCTCATTTTTCAAATACAGAAACCAGGTGATTGGTAAGAGCAATAAATATTTAATTGTTTCAATATTTATCTAATGTTTAAAGTTGGGCATTCATGTTTTTTGCTGGACTGAATTTGGCACAAAATCCATGTGAATTTGCTCAGAACAGAAGAAATGTAGAAGTTTCTTCCTTTCCCTGACTTGCATTGCTGGTCTAAGTAAAGAATGAGAGAGATCTTGCTTTGCTGGTTATTTTTTAAATGTGTATTTTTTAAAATGTCTATTTCATTCAATATAACTTTCTCTTAATACTGCATTAGCAATCATAAGGATTCTGGATACTATAAATCTAAAAGCTGAAATAGCGAAGAGTTTTCTGCATGTAAACCAAGAAATGAAGAAAGCAAAGTATTTTCGGTTTATCTTCATACTATTATATAAAACAACACTCACTGTGCTGTTTCAGCGAGTCAAATTTATATTGCTATTTTTTTCCCAAAAAAATGAGGGAGAAAAGAACAAAAGAAAATCCTGGACATTCTATTTGCTTCACCTTAATTTAGTCAACATGAATTGGATGTCAGGGTGGTAGTGGGAATTGCTACCATGTTTGTTATTAGTTATTCCCAACCTGGAGATACTGATATGGTGCTGTGAAGAATCAAGGTTAAAATTCTATGAAGAAAATATAACTGTCTTCAATATAAATAAAAATAATAAGAGAAATAAATAAGCATAATTTAATAATTATGTAGATTCTTCCTTATAATGGAATTGGATTCATCCTTTGGATTGTTAGGACGAATCATCTTCCTTTGCATTTTGTTTTTGAAAAGTACAAATAATTGAGATTAACTCGATGTTAACAATTGAGAGAATGTGTATCAGCAGCTTTTTCATGTGAGAGGTCATATTGGAAATTGTGTGAGGCAGTGAAAAATCAAATTAAATTTGATACTGTGAATAGTGTGACCCATTCATACCACAACACTGGATAATCCATTGGACTAGTATGTCCTGTGCCCACTGTTTATTTAGTTGATGTTGTCAAGACACAGAAAAAGAAATAGGTACAGGTTTAATGTAAAGTATGGCAAAATTGATTCTCCTAAAGTACTTTACCGCTGTCCTGAAAGTTAACTAACAGCTATGGAATTTTAACAGGAAACTTAGATTATACAGTACATATCACAGTGTTTAGATTAGAATTGTAGTCAGTTATTTTCTGTCTTACCTCATAAGTCAATTAAAATAGAAAATCTAGGACAATTTTGTTTTTGCTAATCATTATGCAGCTCCAGGCAGCACTAAACCAGCACAGCCAATGAGTACATGGTGCAACAACTGTAAAAATATGCACAAAACTTGATTGACATTTCTTTTGGTTATTTTTAGCAGGTTTTAGAAAATAAAGTGACAGTTTGATAGATTTTAAAAAGCCTATAGTTCGGGAAATTATTTTCTATAATATCACATTCTATAACTAGGCATGCTATGATACAACCAAATAATTATGTTTCTTGATTCAAGATATATACACAAATATCTGTTTCTAATTTGCATATGTTATAGCAAAAGGAAGAAAGAAGAGTGACAAAAAACCCCAATGTTTTGGCAGGAACCTTAGTTCAGTTAGTTCAGGAGTGAAAAGATAATCTCCTGAATAGTGACCAATTACAAGAGGTATATCCTGAGTACCATTCATTGGGTGTGAATGAATTAACTATTTTCTACTAAGTAAACATTATAGAAAGAATATAAGGTAATCAATTTTCATGGAGAAGGCTCACTGAAGGAATGATCAGGGAAAGCTATTAGGAGTTTACAGAGGAAGTTAAAGGATAATTGAGGTCAGCCCCTAAATAATAGTATGTTTTGGCTAACTTGAGAACCAGAAAAGGGAATGAGAGAAAAAAAGCCTTCCACATGATATAAACATGATGAGGCATGTTGCAAGACTATTCACTCAGAACTTGCAATGCTTGTGAGATGTTTGTCTCCCAGCTGGAAAATACCCTGGAATTGGAAGCATGCTTGAAGGGATGCACACTTCCACTGACAAAGTATGCTTATCAGACTAAACCAAAGCTACAATATGATTATAAAGTAAGATAGTTAAAGGAGAAAGTTGAAAAGAGAAGAGATACAAAAGTGTTATGCACTACTGGGAATCCAAAATAGCCTTCAGGCTCTGACTCCTGAGTGAAAGAACAAAAAAGGATGATAGATTTGAAGAGCAAATTGATTGCAGCATCACTCTTGAAGACGAGAAAGAGAAGAAACATTTTGATAGTTCACCAATATGTAGATCCCAAATGAGTGCCAAGTGGGGCTCTTGGCTCACTATACCATCTACCAAAAGCAAAAATCTGGCCTGTGGGCTATGATAACTCAAGAAGAATGGGAAACTCTGAAAAATAGCCCAGTCCAGCACAATACCACTGAAAAAGAAAAACAAGTAATTCAAGAAGAAACCAGCACGGCTGCACAAAGATCTCTGACAAACTGAAAGACAAAAAGGACAAGCACAAAAAAATGGAAAGAGGGACTTGTAACTAAGGCAGATTACCAGCAGATAGCCAGAACATGGAAAGATGAAGTCAGGAAAATAAAGGCTCAGAATGAATTAAGGCTTGCTACAAAAGTCAAAGGTATTAATAACAAGAAAAAAGTCAGGGAATCAGTAGGTCCACTAAAGAGATAAGTTGGCAAGGAAGTAACTGGCAGCAGGAAGAAAGCAGAGCTGCTTAACTCATTCTTTGTTCAGTCTTCATGCAAAAAGAAATTATAGCCCTACGTACACACCTCCCCAAAAAGACAAACTAGAAATAAAATAAAATAAGCAAGAAAATGGTAAGAGAACACCTTACTGACCTTGATAAATATAAATCACAAGAAACTGACAGATTACATCCGAAAGTTCTGAAGGAGCTGGCAGATATTATCTCAGAACCATTGTACCAGTGGTGGCATGCAACCAGTTCAGACCGGTTCGCCCAAACAGGTAGTAAAAAAAGCCTCTGATGATCAGCTGAGAGGAGAAAGAAGAGAAAAGTGCAGGATTGGCCCTCCCACGTGCCCCTGTGCTTTTCTCTTCTTTCTCCTCTCAGCTGATTGGCACTGCATGCCACAGCTGGTGTGGAGAAAGCTGCGCTTGTGCACTTGTTAGGTGCATGCCAGAGATGGTATTCAACCAGTTTGCACCAGTTTGGGCAAACCGGTAGTGGTGATTTGGCGTGGGTTGCCAAACCGGTGACGACCCCTGGCTGGCCACACCCCTGACCTGGTCGCCTGGTTGCTCACTTGCCCCAGTCGCTCTCCTAGCTTTCCCTACCACATGGTGGCTGCAGCGCAGCTGGGCAGATCTCCTGTGGCTGCTGCACATGCACACTGCATGTGCAGCCGCTACACATGCAATGTGTGTGTGCAGCAGTCCCGAGACATCCGCCTGCCTGCCTACCCTCCTGGAGCATGCTTTCTTCCTTCTCCCAGCGGACGCACCTCTTCCAGCCCGGCCTGGCCAGCCAGCAGGTGGCCACATGTCCAGCTGCCCCTTTTTCAGCACAAGAAGCCTCCCCCAACTGGCTGGTTGCTCTCCTCCTTCTCTGCCTGTTTGTTCTGTATAGCTGAGGAGGAGGAGAGCAGCTGGCTAGTAGGGGGAGGGTTCTTGCGCTGCGAAAGAGGTGGGGGGGGCGAGGCTGCAGCACACACCTCGCTTGAATTTCGCAGCCCCAAAAGTGGGAGGGGAGGAACTCCTGCCTGTGGCCCCTTTGTTGGATCCGGAACCCTTGCCTGCTGGCTTTTTCGGGCAATGTAGGACTGGAGACTGGCCAGGAAGAACCCCCGTAATGAGTGATGCTGCCGGGTACTTGGAAGTGTGTCTGTGTTTGTTTCAGATGGGTGCTTGGAAGCCTGTGTGTGTGTAGGTGAGTGTTTGGAAGTGTGTGTATGTGTGTGTGTGTGTGTGTGTTTGTTTCAGGTGGGTCTCCTTTCCTAGCTTTAGAAGGAGAGAGGGAAGGAGGAAGGAGAGAAAGAGAAAGAGAGGGAAAGAGAGAGAGAGAGAGAGGGAAAGAGAGAGGGAAAGAGAGAGAGAGAGGGAAACAAAGAGAAAGATAGAGAAAGAGGGAGAAAGAGAAGAGAGAGAAGAAAGAAGAAAGAAAGAGAAAAGGGAAAGAAAGAAAAAGAGAGAGAAAGGAAGAAAAGGGATAGACAAAGACAGGATGGAAGGAAGGGAGAGAAAAAAAAGGGGGAGAGAGGAGAAAGTGAATGAGATATATGGATGAATGGATGGATAGATACATGGAAGGAGGGAGGGAGGGAGGGGGAGAGATAAAAAGGAGAGGAAGAAAGGACACAAACCCTGGCTTCAGAAGACTCTTTGAAACAGCACAACAATCTAGGGCTGGAAGGGATCTTGGAGGTCATCTTCTAGTCCAAGGGTCTTCAAACTTGGCAAGTTTAAGACTTGTGGACTTCAACTCCCAGAATTCCTTAGCTAACATGACTGGAGGAGGAATTTTGGACTTGAAGTCCACAAGTCTTAAAGCTGTCAAGTTTGAAGATCCCTGTTCTAGTCCAACCCCCTGCTCCAGCAGGAGATCCTTACAGAATAGAATAGAACAGTTACAAGGAACCTTGGAGGCCATCTAGTCCAACACCCTGCTCTAGCAGGAGACCTTATATCATCTGGAATCGGGATTATTTTGGTGGCTCTAACAGAGAGGAAAATTGGCAGTGTTTACTAGAACAAGGCTGCCATGCAGAGGAAGGCAGAGATAGTCCTTCACTTACAACCACAATTGTGCCCAAAATTTTGGTTGCTAAGCAAGAGCATTGTTAAGTGAGTTTCACCACATTTTACTCAATCCATGACATCTCCTGGGTCTAACGGTCATGTGCAGGCTAGGGAAGTAAATCTGAAGGCATGTGCAATGTTCTAATGTACAGACGTTATAGTTAAATGTGTGGCTGAAAATGGACTATGGGTGTGTTTTTCCAAACACAGTGAGGTTGAATGTGTATAGTTTTAGAAGAGCTCTGTGTGTGTGTGTGTGTGTGTGTGTGTACACATACACATACAGTATATACAGTCGATAATGTATCATAGTGTGCCTATACACACACTATACTATGTAATATGTATGTGCACATATGGCATATATACATAGGATTAAATAGTGTATTTTGGATGTTCAGTAGTAGTAAATAAATAGAGAAATTGTATCTCTTTGAGGCCAGGCAAGGCACCCCTTGACGTGAGTGATGTCAAGTTGGCCACGCCTACCCAGTCACATGACCACCAAGCCATGTCCACCCAGTCACATGACCACCAAGCCATGCCCACCCAATCATATGACCACCAAGCCATGCCCACCAAATAAGCCATGCCCACAGAACCGTAGTAAACATTTTGAATCCCACCACTGGTGCACGCATGCACATGCAATCACCGAACCAGTAGTGGAACAGGTAGGATCCCACTGCTGCATTGTACCCTAACTTTCAAAAATCCTGGAGCACCGGGGAAGTACCTGAGGACTGGAAAAGAGCTGATGTGGTTCCCATCTTGGAAAAATGGGCGGGAGGGAAACAGACCCAGGAAACTATAGACCAATCAGTCTAACATCAATACCTGGGAAGATCCTGGAAAAGATAATAAAAAAACAGATCTGTGAACAACTAGAAGCAAATACTAGCCAGCACAGGTTTGTTAAAAACATATCATGCCAAACAATCTTATTTCATTCTTTGATAAGGCAACTAAATTAGTAGACCAGAGAAATGCTGTGGACATAGTATATTTAGATTTCAGTAAGGCATTTGACAAAGTAGATCACAGCTTACTTCTTGGTAAACTAGAAAAATGTGGATTAGACAACATCACCACCAGATTGATATGTAGCTGGCTGACAAAACATATTCAACAAGTAGTCCTTAATGATACAACATCCACATGGAGAGAAGCAAGCAGTGGTGGTACACAAGGCTCCATCTTAGGCCCAGTACACTTCAGTATTTTCATAAATGACTTAGATGAAGGAATTGAAGGGGAACTTTTCAAATTTGCAGATGATACCTAAATGGCAGGAATAGCCAACATCCCAGAAGACAAGCTCAGGATCCAAAAAGACCTTGACAAACTTGGAACTATCCAACAAAATGAATTTTAATGTGGCGAAAAGCAAAGTTTTACATTTAAGCAAGAAAAATCAAAGTATAAATTAGGTGAGACCTGGCTCAAATACAGTAACCTTGGAGTCCTAGTGGATGATCAAAATCAAAGCCAGCAGTGTGCAGCAGCAGTCAAAAAAGCTAATACAATCCTGGGTTGTATAAACAGAGGCATAGAATCAAGGTCACATGAAGTATTAGTGCCACTTTATAAAACCCTAGTAAGACCACACCTGGAATTCTGCAACCGATTTTGGTCACTGTACCACAAAAAAGATGTTGAGACCTTGGGAAAAGTTCAGAGAAGAGTAACTAAAATGATCAAAGGCCTGGAGACTAAACCATATGAAGAATGGCTGCAAGATTTGGGTTTGGCTAGTCTAAAGAGAAGAAGAATTAGGGGGAACATGATAGCAGAATTCCTATTCTATTTTAGGGACTGCCACAAAGAAGGGGGGGGGGTCAAATTATTCTCCAAAGCACCAGAGTTTAGGTCAGGACATCAAACAATGGTTGGAAACTAAGCAAAGAGAGAAGCACCCTGGAATTAAGGAGAAACTTCGTAACAGGACAATGCCTTCAGAAATCATGGGCGCTCCATCACTGGCGGTTTTTAAGAAGAGACTGGACAGTCACTTGTCTGAAATGGTCTAGGTTCTCCTGCTTGAGCAGGAGGCTGGACTAGAAGAGCTCCAAGGTCCCTTCCAGCTCTATTCTATTCTATATAAGAAATGAAATATGTTTCACTGAAAACATAAGAAATTTCTTTAGGAGGGATTTAAATTTAATCTTCAAAAGATTATAGAAGAAAACCTTGAAGTAAAGATCTCTGGTAACAACTTGTGTATAGTAGAAACAGCTAGCAATGATATTTTAATTGGCCCTTGGATTTATGATGTAAAATGCTGGAAATAATTTTAAGTTTGCTGGTATAGAAATATAATAAATAAATTTGGGGAGAATGTTGGCTCATAAAAGTCACAGCTTTCTTTTCTTATGAAGTAATGCTCAGAATTTGGAAGATAAATAAGGGGCTTGAATTGTTGATGCAGGAAAGCAGACATGATTTAACAGGTGATCTGGTGGTGGATTTGCTCTCATAATTACAGTACAAGCAATTGAAATATATGATTTGTTAGAAGGAACAGAAGTAATAGTAGAGGGGATGGTACTCTGTGTTAAAACGATCTTCATCTGTTCAGAATTTCAAGTGAATGAATTCAGCCATACTGTGATGTCAGTGGGGAGCCTTAATTAGCTTGACACATGTTGGGAAACAAACTGTACAGTAACATCCTGAGTTATCTTGCTTGAATATTTCTCCTTCAAAAGTTGGAGGAAGACAGAAACGCATCAGGTTTCTTTGTTCCTTGAGATGTTACAGGTTCCGGCCACTAACAGAACTCAGGAGGAGAGCTTTTTCTGTTATGGATACTGCTCTTTGGAACATCCTCATCCCTGAGGTTCAATGGGCCCTGGCCTTATTGGCTTTCTAGAAGGGCCTGAAGTCATGCTTTGCCACTGTGCCGGGGAATCTGGCAGTAGCAGTGTGGGGCCTGCAGAATGCTGTAAGATGGATCACATTTTTTCTGTAGATTTATGTTTTTATGGTTTTTAATAGTTTTAATGTGTGTGAAAGTTTTTATTATTTTGGTGTTTTTTTTATTACTACTGGTGTCAACCTCCCAAAGTCTCATATTTGATGTTGGCAGCTATATAAATTGAATGAATCAAATTGGCACTAAGATTTTAGTTGAGGAAGTGGAAGTAGTAGGGTCCCTGGGAAAAAGTGACCCCATGATTTTTGTTGTTGTTGATTTTAAGGGAAACCAAAAGTGCACGTAATTGAACAATATATCTAAAATTCAGAGAAAGTTGATTTTAAAAGCCCAAAACAATTAATATGTAAATTCATGGCAAGAATAATTAATGTAAAAAATAGCTGAAGATGGCAGAAATTGGTAAGTAAAAGCTACTAAAACCACAATACAAATTGTTTCAATGAAGGAAACAAACAAACTAAAAGTCCAATGTGTTCACACAGACTCTCTCTCTCTCTCTCTCACACACACACACACACACAGACACATATTAGTAAAATTCTAAAAAAAGAGAAGGAGAAAGAAGGTAGAAAGAGGGACCTATGAACATTCATAATGGTTGCCTATAATTATAGAGATAATGCTAAAGACTCAAAATGAGGACAATTAATGATTCTAAGAATAAGGAAAAGAGCTTATTCAAATATGCCCATAATAAAAGGAAGAACAGAGAGTATAATAAGTACTCAATGAATATGGATAATGCTGATAAGTAACACAGAAAGCATACAAGTATTCAGCTCTAACCTTAGCTTAGCCTTTGTGTGAAGAGTCTATATTTTCCATGAGGTGCCTCTGAAGGAGCAATATTGAAGACCGAGATTGACAAAAAATAAAGTCAAGGAATATGCTGTGTCTATATTTCCAGGATTAGGTAAATTGTATCCTGGGGTACTGAAGCAACTTGCTGATGATCATGTTGAATGATCTCACTGAGTATTTTGGTGAAGCTCGCCGAATAAAGTGCCAGATGATCAGAGGAAAGAAAATGTTTTGCATATCTTAAAAGAAAGAAAGAAAGTGGGATAAAAGGCCGGGGGGGAGGGGAATCAAGAATTGAAGTCAAGTCAGTCTGACACCAAAACCTGGGAAGATTCTAGAGTAGACCACAAAGCTGTAAATATGTTGAAAATAATACAGTAATTATCAGAAGTTATTCATGCTAATTTTATTTCATTTTTAATCATTAGTAGTTTGCCGGAATACTGTAGAAGTAGTATGACATGATTTCATTAAAAATATTAACAAAGTACTCAGAACATCCAGATTAATAAGCTCGTTGATCATTGTACCAATCACTTATATTGTACCATTGTATTAAATAGATAAGTACAATGTCCTTGCCTTGAAGTACTTATTAATGGCTCTTCAACAAATAGAGGAAGAAAGAGTTGCTACATTATTTAATTCAGAGATCTGTATTCTTTGCCACTTTAGTTAAAGACTTGGATGGGAAAAGCAAATCATAATGATGCTTAGCAAATTTACAGATGACACAAAATTGGATGAGTTAGCTAATGCTATAGAAGTCAAATGAAAATGGGCTGGATGTAGCAAAATGAAATTTAACAGAGACATATGTAACACAAGTGCTTTATTTCTGAGGACATTTGATGGGTTGCACTTACTGTCTTGTCATAGTACAACTGTGACTGATTATTTTGGCTCTGCTCATGCTAAATTGTCACCTCAGCAAGAAGCTGTAGTTGGCAAATTGGCTATATCAGAGTCAGAAATAGTGTGTATGGTAAATCATGTGATGGCACATTGGGTAACTACAATTAAGTTATTTCAAGCAATGTTAACCACCTCACAAGGCTCTACTACTAGGAAGCATACCAATATGCCCTGTGGGTGGTTAAATCTTGAATGCCATTATGAGAGGAAGCTGCTGAATTGATATTTCAAACTATGTAAAGAAAATCCTGTTTTGTGTTCAATCTCTAAATTATTGAAGCTGAAGAAAAATATAAGCAGTTGATTTGTAAGGGAAAAAGAAAAGCAATTAGGGAATACTGGCAGTATCTGAGAGAGCACCCATGAAAGAACCCTGCAACTTTTGTAAGTTGGTAGTCCATTTATTCTTTTACATGTCTACTGTTATCTGGGAAAATAGTTTTTCTGCTTAATATGAATAGCAGTAGCACATAGACTTATATACTGCTTCACCGTGCTTTACAGCCCTCTCTAAGTGGTTTACAAAGTCAGTATATTGCCCCCAACAAACTGGGTCCTCATTTTACTGACCTCGTAAGGATGAAAGGCTGAGTCAACCTTGAGCCGGTGAGGATTGAACCCCAGAGTCACATGATGTATCGGGACTTTTTTCCTCCTTCGCTAAACCAGGCGTGGGCGTGACCAGTATGTGACACATTTGGACCATGGGCCAGGAGTTTGACAGCCCTGTTTTAAAGGAAGTCAATCTACATTAGGTTATGTTATGGCATTACAGCACCTGACAGAAAAGTATACCTATAGACCTGCCTCATGCTTCCAAACAACTTTCATTGATTTTACATTTGACACAGTATTCAAAACTAAATTGTGGCAAAAATTTAGACTCTTCAATAAATAGATTGGTGCTTTCAATATTAAATATTCATGATGATTCAAGATTGAAAATTATTAAAGAAATTATGATAAGGAGAGGAGTTAAACAAGCATATGTATTGGCTTTGGTTTAAATGTTATACAAATTCATTGATGCCCCCTCTAAGTGGTCTTGCTGTCTATCCACCTCAACTAGATACAGATACAGATTAACAGAGTTGAAAGGGATCTTGTAAGTCATCTAATCCAACCCCCTGCCCAAGCAGGAGACAAATGGCAGTTCAATCTCTTCTTGAAAGTCTCAAGTGATAAAACTACCACAACTTCTGAAGGCAAGCTGTTCCATTGGTTGATTGTTCTCACTGTCAGAAAATTTCTCCTTATTCCCAGGTTAAATCTCTTCTTGATCTGTTTCCATCCATTATTCCTTGTCTGGCCTACAGGTGCTTTGGAAAATAGCTTGACCCCTTCCTCCCTGTGGCAGCCCCTCAAATATTGGAAGACTGCTGTCATGTTTCCCCTGGTCCTTCTCTTCACTAGACTAGACAAGCCCAATTCCTGTAACTGTTCTTCATAAGTTTTAGTCTCAGTCACCTAATCATCCTGGTTGCTCCTCTCTGCACTTTTTCTAGAGTCTCTACATCTTTTTTATAATGTGGTGACCAAAACTGGATGCAGTACTCTAGTCTTACTAAGGCTTTATAGAGTGGTATTAGTACCTCACTTGATCTTGCTTGTATCCCTCTGTTAATGCAATTTAGGATTGCACTGGCTTTTTTGGCTGCCACTGCACACTGCTGTTTCATATTTAACAGGTTGTCCACTAAGCCTCCAAGATCCCTCTTACAGTTACTGCTATTAAGTCTGATTTCACCCAATCTATATGTGTACGTTTGGTTTTTCTTGTCTAAATGTAAGACTTTACTGTTCTCTACATTGAATTTCCTTTTGTTCGATAGGGCCCAGTATTCAAGTCTGTCAAGATCCATCTGGATCTTGAGCCTATCTTCTAGGGTGTCTTCTAGGGTGCCAGCTTAGTATCATCTGCAAATTTGATAAGTTCTCCTTCTATTCCCTCATCAAAGTCATTTATGAAGATATTGAAGAATACTGGGCCTAATATGGAATCTTGTGGACCCTACTACTAACTTCCCTCCATGTAGACTTAGACCCATTCAGGACTACTTGTTGAGTATGGTTTGTCAGCCATTTGTGAATCCATCTGAAGGTGATGCTATCTATCCCACTTTTATCTCACTTACCAAGAAGTAGGTTGTGGTCTACTTTGTTGAATGCCTTGCTGAAGTCTAAGAATGTTATGTCCACAGTATTTCACTGGTCTATTAATTTAGTCACTATGTTGAAGAATGCTTTCTCTCTGTTGCCTTTTACTTCCTTGCCATCCTCTCTCTTTAGTGGACCGACTGTTTTCTTGATTGCTGCTGCACACAGCTGGTTCCTGTTTAGCTGGTTGTCCACTAAGACTCCAAGATCCCTCTCATAGTTACTGCTAGTAAGCCTGGTTTCACCCAGTCTATATGTGTACTTTTTGTTTTTCTTGCCTAAGTGTAAGACTTTACTTTTTTCTACGTTGAATTTCATTTTGTTGATAGGATCCATCTGGATCTTGAGCCTAACATCTAGGGTGTTAGCTATTATACCAGCTTAGTATCATCTGCAAATTTGGTAAATTACCCTTCTATTCCCTCTTCTAAGTCGTTTATGAAGTTGTTGAAGAGTACTGGGCCTAACTAGCCCAAAGACAGTGTAGCAATTCTAATTGCCTTAAAAGAATTTGCAACCACCCCTTATTTAGTTTTGCAAGGAAAAAAATAAGAATATTATAATAATATTAATAATAATATAATAATATTGACAAAATCAAGATCTTCATTTTTCTAAAGGGCCGGATCAATGAAACCAGTGTTAAGTAAGTGCACAATTGACCAGGTTAAAACCTGCAAATATTTAAGGGTGTTCCAAGCCCTTGGAAACCAAAATGCTCATCTGGATTATGTCTCTCAAAATACACAGAGATTAGTCTTAGCTACCCAAATTTATATTTTTCATGAACTGCACAGTTTATATACTTGCTGCAATTAAGTTACTTGAAACTACAACTCAAGCATAGCTGCAGTAAGGAGCTCAGTATGGCTATATTAAGAGAACAAACCAAATCAAAACCAAATTTCTAAGAAAGATTTCCCATATTACTTGTGTTTCAGACATAGTCTTTTTGTGGAAAGTGGCATTAATAAGGTTAAATATAGATTTTGAATGAATATTTTAATATATTAGCAAACAATATTGCATAAGCCACTTGGGCTGACCGATGTAACTTTGGCAGATAATTTCAGGTTGTCATGGGAAAAAACTACCCCAAGAAAACTGAATATTTATGGTTTTTCCTATAATGATATTTTGCCCCTGGGCCAAATCAAGTCAACATAACCTTAAAACAAAGGATTTTAGACATGGAAACTCAATTATAATTTGCTGTTCATCTCTGAGATTTATTTATAAACAGATTACAGCCAACCTTCTATTTATATCAAATCTCAGTCCCTAAATGTAGAAGAGCTCTAGCCCATGTTAATGTGTTCCCCATGGCAGTTTTGGAAGGGAAATATATATATATATAATTGCAGCACATTCGTTTTGTCCTTGTCTCAGGGATGCCATAGAAACCATGGCCAATCACCTATTTTATTGCCCATGCTATTAGGGACATCCATCTTCAGATTAACATTCTTCTCTTATCCAAATTTCTGGAGTAAACTTTGCTTATACTATTTAGTACTAACAGTAATTCTGTTACTTCATGAATAAATTTGGCCCACAAATGGGTGGTAATAGTCAATGATGAAGTTTAGGTGCTTATTTTGTTATTTCGCAGACCATGACAATGCTAAAGTAATTCATTCACAGCATTTAGAACTGTCATACTGGTAAAGACTGTTCCCATGAATATGTATTTGATTGGATTATTTCTAGCTATTTAACTTTTGGGTTTTACTGCTATTGTTTGTGTGAGTGTATTTCTGAGTCAATAGTTTCATAATTTATATTAATCATAATTTTTCTTGTAGATTTTAGTGATAGTGATTTTTAAAATTTTTATTGGAGAATTTTAAAACCATGGTAAAAACCATGAAAGAAAAAAAGAAAATGGTGAAAATAGAAAAAGATGAAAATAGAAAATAGAAAAAGAAGTCTTCTGATCTTCTACACTGTACTTATAAGTGTTGTGAAGAAGGTTAGCTGTTTTCATTTTTATCTACTAGTTCATAGTTCATTAGTTCATAGTATATATTAAAATTTTATTTATTTTTATCCTGTCTTTATTTATAAATAACAAGGTGATGAACATACCTAATTCTCTTTTCTCCTCCTATTTTCCCCACAATAACATCCTGGTGAAGCAGGTTGGGATGAAAGAGGGTGACTGGTGAAAGGTTGCCCTTTCATGGTTAAAGCAGGGCTAGAATTCAGGGTTGCCTTCACAACTAGACCAAACTGACTCTTTATATGAGAAAAGATAATGTATTCATCTGTCTGTCTGTCTGTCTGTCTGTCTGTCTGTCTGTCTATCTATCTATCTATCTATCTATCTATCTATCTATCATCTACCTACCTACCTACCTATCTACCTATCTACCTACCTACCTATCATTTGTGTGTATATAATAACATTCTAAGTTTTGGTTATATATGCCTGACTGTCATAATGACATTATTGTAAATTTTAACACTTAAGGTTGTCGTGCTAATCTATGACCAAAATATAAATTAGTTATCAATGTGGGTCATTTTCTTAAGAAACCAAAGTCAAATACACAGATATAGAAATGGTTACTGTACAATACTACTAAAAAAGATCTTTGAATAATAGTTGACTGAAGTCTGAGCATGTCATGGCTGCAACAATAGAAACATAGTTTAAATCATGGGAAGCAATTATTCTTTTTTATTCTGTTTGCTCAGACCACACTGGGTACTATACCCAGTTCAGGGAGCAAACTTCAACATAGTTTGGGATAAACTGGAAGAGGTTTAGAATGGGCAGTGAGAATGTTAAGGGGACTTGTAATTAACTCTGATGAAAGGAGAGATTAAACAATTAGACTTGTTTAGCCTTGAGCAAAGGAGACTGGGGGAGCATGATAGCACCTTTCAAATAATTGAAATGATGTCAACCAGAAGACAAGACTACTTTATGTTATGTTATTCAAGAAAGGCAGTGATGGAATAACCATCTTAAATTATAGAAAACCAAAGTGTTAGAAAAATCTTCCAATCAGCAGGAATAGTTCAGATATGTAACCACCATTCAAGATGGTAAGGTGCTTCCCTGTTGTGTCCAGGTTGCATTTGGACAAGCCATCGGTTTTGGTGTTTTTCATATCCATGCTAGGGAGGAGGATTTGGTATCTGTATAGGGACTTGTGGGAGATGGTGCTGTTGCCAGCTGTTCAGGAGTAGCCTGAGGGAAACTTTTCTCTTAAACAGGACACAGCTGGAAAGGAGGAGCTGCTGAAATCCATGTCTCCCCTGGGTCCAAAAAAGCAAGAGACAATTGCTGGTGCAGAAGCAGAATGAGCACCTGAAGTTAAGAGCTGGAAGGATCTGGACTGTTCTGGTAGAATAATGAGGCAGCACCTGGGGAAATGCCATGGTTGTCAGATTTAAGCTTGCTCTCTAACTTTCCTCAGAAAAACTTTCCATTGTGCCCCATGAATCCTCTTGTATGGTTCCAGACTGGGTGCAAAGATCCTTGAATGGATTAGAGACTACCTTGTCTAGATTGCTTATTATACTTGCTTCTCCCTTCTTCTCCATAATGTAACCTGGCTACAAGTTTCATGCAGAAAATGGCCAGTGCCCCTTGGCCTAGTGCAGCCCTGTTTATTTATATGTTTGTTTGCCTATTTAATAATTTATTTGGATGCCTTCAGTGCCTCCTCTGATTGTATTGTTCAATATTTGCAGCTTGGTTGCAAATCTCAGTATCACAGTTGCTCACTATTTTGATCCAGAAAATGCCTGAATGGTCTATCATAAGCTGTAAAATAGGTTTACTAAAATTGTAATTATCATTCATTAACTGAACAAGCTTATAAAGGCTTCATGTTGCTATGATATGATGCTTGTTTCAATCCTATTTAGCTGTGTCATATTGATTTTATTAGCTTCATACTTGGGTTTCTTCATTTCAGTATATAATCAACTGTGTGAAACCTAAAAAAATATCCTGTATTCAGAATATCTTTTCTACATGTTTGATATTCACATTCATTTAGGAGCAAGGGATGATATCTAAAGAATATTTTGGAAGGAAAAACTTTACCTAACATTTAATTGAAATTTCCATTTCAGTAAATGCATCGTTGTATAAAACATAAACTGAGAAATCAACAGTTCATGATATCTTGTGATGTCCGTGCAGGTATGCTCTTTGTTTTAGATGGCTAGAAAATGTGGAAAAACAGGAAAATTGTGCAAAGAGGTGGATGAAACATGGGGAGGTGGATGAGAAAAATGTTCCACCCACTTCATAATAGGAGCAAATTTATAGATTTGGTTCTTTTTCTTATGAAATGCCAGAGACCTGAGATGGCAAGAAAGAGATTTAACGAGTCTGCCTTTAGAAGAACAGTGAGATCACCTTGAAGAACGAATTCCAAGACTGCTATGCAAATATCAGCTTAGTCTGCATAGTCAGGAAGGAGTGAGGTAAAATCTGAAGATTGTCCTGTCTTGATTCCCTTTAGTATAAGAGTGGGGGAGGAGAGAGAGAGAGAGAGAGAGAGCGCTAAACATGTGTATGTAGGCAATTGGGCCCTGTTTGAATATGAATCGTATTTATGCACTAGAGAGGAGCCCATGGATTTGTGAATCCTAAGCGACATAAGAATATTACTGAATGTGGTAACTTCTCCATAGAATGGGAGAAGAATCCCTTTTTATCTGGGATATTAGCCCTTCGTTCCTGTTTTTATGTTTTGATCATAACAAGTATTAGAAGATGACCAAAGATGCAACATTTTATAAAGTTTCCTCTTCAAAATTAAAAGTGATTAAGTATCAAAAGCATAATTGTTTGCTTTTACAAAAATGAACATGTTTTGTATGAATTCATGGGCTTAGTATCTCAACTAATTTTACATGTAAATAAGCTTTTTTTTCTAATAATATGTGTACACTGGGTTTTATAGAAGAAATACGTTTTTGATGCAGCTATGTCTTTACAGCTGCATTCAATCTTGTTTTGCTTTAGTAGTTTAAATGTCTAGAAAATATTTTGACTGTACCTATACAATTTTTATTCTTCCCTTCATGTGAAAAAGCAAGCAAATCAATTATCTTCAATTACCAATAGTTTCCTATTTATTCTGAGCTGGAAATCAGCAGTTAACTACTTCAGAACAAACTGTGCTATTTGACATTGGTTTAACAGTTTGCAATTCTGAATTTTGTTAACCATGGTTTCTTAATTAATATAGAAATTTGTTTTTCAATGTAGCCAGGAGAAAAAGGAATTTGTGCTCAGTTGGAATGGTGATTCCCATTATAGCTTATTAGGATCTCAAATAAATGTTAGCGTCAACTCATGAAGCATTTCTGACCTGCTCTCGAGTTGCCATAGGCAAGGGGGATGGGGAAATCGAGCTTCGCAGCTGCATCGAGGAACTTGCATTTCAGTCAAAACAAAACACATTTCAGCTGGCAACGTCAAGGTCATCTCCATGGAGACCCACAATTGCCAGAGGGAGTGACTTCTACAACCCACAAAGTTGCTTCGTTGGGGAATATGACTGTTGACACATCTTGGGGGGAGGGGGAAACAGGGCCAGAGCCAAAGCACGAATTAAGTAAGGTCAGAGTTGGCTTCACTTGGTCCATGCCAACATGAAGCTCCTAATAAATAACTGGATTTCTTTTGAAGCTTGGCCTGAGGCTAATGATTTAATTAGGGCATCGGTCGGAACCCTGACAGCAAGCCAACTCTCTCAAAACTAATAGAAAAAACAACTGGGAATCCTGAGCCCCAGACTCTCCATCCACTCCCTGACACCTGGGGTGAGTGAAGAGAAACTCAAGCTACCATGGCAAAGGGTGAACTATCTGAAGATAGCCTGCTCCAGGTAACTGAGAGCAAGGTAGAACTTGCCCTCACCCAGGTAACTCCCGGAACTAGCAGCTCAACCAGAACCAAATTGCAGCCCTCCCTGACATCAAAGCCGAGATGCCTGTCTCAGTGACCAAAATGAGAAGGGATGAGTATTGGTGGAAAAAAAAATCCCTAAAATGGCTGTGGTTGAGCTCCCCTATCTAGAGTTTAGGGCTGGCGGAAATCCCTGAGCAAGCTAGGAAAATTGGAATGGATGATGGACTGGGAACAGGCCAGATTCCCCAAAGCTCTGATGGAACCCTTGGGGGGGGGGATCCTTAGAACAGCTGAGGGAGAAATTTGACTGAACCACCCTTCGTGATGAGGGGCCGTCATGTCACCCAAAGTGATGGGGGTTGCAACTGAGCCGTTTGAAGTGAGGAGAGGCAAGAAGGAATGCAGCCACCCTTCTCCACCCACCTGAGGGAGAATGAGCCCGAGGCTGCTGCTGGTGGATCCTCCACACAACAGGCAAGCCTCCCAAGGCGGCCATCCCCCCTCTCTTTGAACTAGAACTGAGAGAGACCACCAAATACACCAAGTGCATGCATACAGGGGCCAACATGATGAGAGAGGAGCAGGTCTGAACGAACCACCCCAAGTCAGGGGGAAATTCGATGGGGACTCAGATCAACTGCTCTATTCCTTGACTCTGCTAGAGTCCACCTAGAGCGCTATGACTACCTCTACCCATCACACAGAGCCATAGTGAATACCATCATTGGGGGGCTGGAGGGAGAAGCAAAGGAATGGCTAGTAGACTCCCAGCTGCAAGACATTGATGACTTCCTGCAAGAGCTAGAAGCCAAATTTGAGGAGGCGGAGGAGGATCCATACATGGAAGATGAGCTCCGAAACGACCCATTAAGGGACACATCTGTGAATTCAGGAGAGTCATGGGGAAGCTACCCCCTTTGCCGGAGCAGCTATTAGTTCACTTTTTCAGAACAAGCCTGGACAAGCAAATTGCCCAAGTAACCACCTATTGGGACATTCCAAACTGACTCTCTGAGTGGTTCTGAGTGGCCATAAAGGTTGACTGTGGATTGTGTGCCAACAATATGCAGAAGTAACCAGATAGCAAGGAAAGAGACCATTCAGCCAAAGGGAGGCATAGCTGGCCCCAAAACTAATCTTCTTACAAAGCCAGTTAAAATGCTACAGATACGGAGGGATGGGCCATATTGCATCGGCATGTGTGACCCCAGCTCTGAAACCCAAGCCAGAGCCACCAACCAGGGCATGACTGGAACAAGGCCCCAGGCGTGCCACCAACACATCCTGAAAACCCTCCAGGCCATAGAGATCCCGCCCAACCCACTAGAAGAGGGGGGAACTCCAACCTATGACGATCAATCACCAGACCCCTATGACATTGAGGATGATGGTAAAAATGACCCAATGGTGAGTGAACCGATCCACCCCTTCGTCCTCCCTATATACTTCACAGCCCCCCAAACCCAGGGCACTTTTCAAGTCCTAAGAGACTCAGGCTGCGCTAGATGCTTGATTAACCTAACCACGGTCCTGAAACTGGGGATTAGAGCGAAGAGACTGGCCCATCCGATCAGATTTGAACAGGTCAGTGGGTCCCTATTGTGGGGAGCCTATGCCAGCCATCTGACTGAACCAGTGAGGCTAGAGCTAGTGGACCAATGGGAAGCAATTCGATTCATTATAGCCCCCAAAATGACAGACACGGTCATACTGGGCTCTTGGCTTTCTTTTAGCTAGTCAAATGGGGCCCGACGATTTGGTGGGAAGGAGGCACCCGGAGGTCGGAACCATGACAGTTAGAGGGATTAGATTAATAATCACAGCCATTGCCAAAAGAAAGCCAAGAGCTCCAGAGGGAGATCTGGTAAAACATTAATTCACCATCTCTTGTGAATAAAAGTGACCAATCTTGCAGCCAAAGTTTCTTATTGAAACAGTTAAAATTTAATATTTTAATGACAAGTGGAACGGATCGGATTTGTTGGCTAAAGCTGTCCAACCCCTATGCTTTGCAGAGTATCCAATTAACCCACTCTTAGCTCATCTTTTTCAATTTTGGAAAATTAAGGAAACTAGTTGATTTTCATTATATTGACATCTGAAAGGAAATCTTTACTTTAAATTTACTCAGATATCATGATGATCAATAACAATGCGTACAAATATCTGCTGAATTTCTACCCTTACATATGAAGAGTTTTTAAAAGGTTTGGGATTTTGTTTCAACTTGCTAAATGCACATACTCAGGGGATTTTATTTATTGTCTTTATTATTTTTATAAGCAACTTAAGGTAGCAAACGTATCTAACACTTCTTCCTCCTCTTATTTTCCACATAGCAACTGATTCTTCCTTCATCCATTATCTGAAGAAATAAGTTGACAATTACCAATTTCCAGGAAAACCATGGTTGATGTAGCTTTTCTGGATAAATAAAGTTCTTTATCACTCTTATTTCCTGCTTCTTTGAACAATCTGGAATTTGCTTTTGGAAGACATCTTCTCCACATCTATCAAACTAGATACCAATAACAGTATTGCTTTTATTTACCCCAGTTCTGGTTTTAATCCAGATGACCTCTACTGCATCACCAAATTAAGTCATTTGGATTCCTGAGCAGATAGGGGTAACATTACTTCTTTCCTCTTGCTTCTGTTTCTCTTGAATTTATATTTCAACTGCTATTTTACTGTTAAATCATATTTATTTTGTTGTAAAAATTGAATTAATATTTATTTTATTCTGAACATTAGTATATAGACAGTAAAGTCTGTAACCTATTCTACTAGTTGTGGAATGTGGGCAAGATCCAAAAATAATTCATGAATTAATTAAATAAAAGAAAGGAAAATAATTATGTTGCATGTTTGTGAAACTAAAGTTAAGGTTGTAATACATCTGAATGAATATGGTCTGATTTTGTGGAGTGGGTAAGTACATATATGGAACAAAATAAAATAAAATTTAAATAAAAACTAACATGTATCTCAGAAAGCTTTAATTGATGTAATGCAGTTTACCGAGGATGCTGTAAAAGAAGAAATTCACAGATTGTTGTACCCCAGAAGGTAATAATAATAATAATAATAATAATAATAATAATAATAATAACAACAACAACAACAACAACAACAACAACAACAACAACAATTATAATAAAAAATAGGAATGGTTTTTGGCAAAAATAGTACAATATCACAAATGTGATTTAGGTGGGATTGCAGAATTATCTTGTAAGGTGACAGAAATGAATGGATGGATGGAACTGAAATGAGAGAGTCCATAAAAAGTAATCCTGCCACTCAGATGCAAGAATTAATGAGTGGTGATTATTTGGGGCATATCTGTTTAGGAAATCACTTCTTTAAAGTAGGTGATTTAAATATAAACATATATGAATATATACTTGATAATGAATCTACTATTGTTAATTTGACTTTACAGTGAAAAATGGGAAGAGTTAATGAAGGATATAGTAAGAAATTCTGAGTTCAGAACATTATTTTTTAGTGTCAAGCTGAATCTCGGCAAAATGGATATGAATGAAAAGAATCAAGAGTGAAAATCGAATAAATGTAGGACAAAAAAGTGTGAGTCCTATAAAAAAAGGTGTTATCAGCTAAAGTAGGCTTCTAAAGAATGATTTCAATGTGGTCAGAAGGAAAATTGTGTAATAATTGTTTAAAACAGAGTGAAAAGAGTTCTTTTATAAAATACTACAGAAGTGTGTGGAGTTATGCTGGTAGGAAGTATGAAAAAATATGCTTGATGAAATGATGGTGAAAGAGGCTGAGGATGAGAAAAGAAATCACACACTAAATCCTCAACTTAATGGACTGATAGGAAAAATTGGTGTTTGTTGAAGTCAAATGCTTCTCTGGCACAATCAATTAATGAATGTCTGTTTAAATTTCTGTGGGGCTCTATAGCACTACTAGAAACAGAAGATGTAATATCATAGTTAGTTATCTAATAGGTTCAAACCAGTCACATTAAGTAGTAGAAGAGGTAGTAATTTTGTCCATTATGTCAGGAAGTCAATATAATAGGATTTATTAACATAGATTTACTGCATATGATACTATGTGCGATTGATGAAAAATATGAATATAAGAAAAGTATAGGAAAAATGTATTTTATAATGAGCACAACAAGAAGAGAAAGTGTGAATAATCTAACTAATCAAATGGAGAAAGGGACAGTTAAGATTAAAAGAAGTAGAGGAAATATATTTTGAAGATATATAAAACAGCAGTCATGTGATTGCCACACTTCACAACTGGCTTCCAACAAAGAAAATCAATGGGAAAGCCTGCAGTAAAACCACAGATCTCAGTCTTGTGATGCCTTGCTTAAAAACTAGTGATGATAATATTAATATTAATTAATATTATATTAATATTATATTAACATTAAAATTAATAATATGAATATTAATATAATATGGCAGAAATAAGGTTATAAGTCCATTGTCATGTGATGTCTTACGGACGTGTCACTTAGTAATTGAGTTTCCAGTCCAAATACTGGTTGTTAAACAAATCCTACTTGTAATAATATATATAAACAATTAAGTTTAGAATTGTGACAATGAGCAAAATTTGAAAAGTGAAAAATTGTTTCATGTTGGGAAAGAGTATGCAGGCTAAAAACTTTGCTCTTCAGCAGATCATTGAGAAATATATGAGTTTGAGAGAGGAAGATGACTGTGTTTGTTGATTTAGAACAGCATGTGACAAATTTAATGAATTTTGATTATGAAATGTTTTGGTGGATATAATGTTGAAGATTGTTGCAGATGGGAATAAGAGCAGTATATACTGGAAATAAAATATGTGTGAAATAAACAAAATGCACATTTAATGGTTCAATGTCGACCAAGGTTTTTGAGCAAGATACTAAATAAATAGTCCTTACCCACAGATTAATTCATAATTTTTATTATAATCACACACCAATTTACTCACATCTTAGTTATTTTAAACCATTTTAATTGTCATGGTTATAATGACTTCTGCAATTATTTTTTGGTTGTGTGTGTATGTATAATTTTTTAATTTGTAAGTGCCCAGAATCACAGCAGCAAGCTATGTGGCCGTATACATGTAATAAACGAATAAAGAACTTCTTCCACAACAGTAGCCATCAGCAACTTGATTCTTCCCCTTGTATTCCTGCAGAGCATTGCAGGATCCACTCTGCTCTTTTGGGATCCAGTGTTTTATTGCCTGTTCCACTATTTCTCTTTCTCTTAGGGCTCAATGCCTATTTCATCAGCAAGGTGACCAGGTCCAAAAGCTGTTTCTATGTTCTCAGAAGTATGAAATGTCTTTTACACTTCTCGCTTCTGGTTGTTATTCTAGTCCACAGGCTAGCTCATTTTTTAGATTCTGTTCTTTATGGAGAGTTGTTTCCTTTTTCAGTTCCTGTTGTGGTATCTCTGTGTGTGATTTGATAAATCTTCATCCTCCCCCAAGCACTGAATTGTAACCATTCATGGCTGCAATTCTTTGCATTGTGTTTTTTTTTCATAAAATACTACTGTAGGTTTTTATTGTTTGTTAGAATATGCCAACTTTTTTTTAAAGCAATTGAACAAATATACCACAATCATTGTCAGTCATGAATGCAGAGTTTGTATGATGCTTGTTGATCACAAAATATCAGGCCCTGATCTGCAAACTAAACTCTGAATATGTGCTTTAAAGATTCAAAAAGGACTTTTTTATTTCCATAAATGAGGAAAAAATGAGAAGCTATCAAAAGGAACGTAATTCGTGATGCACCAGAATGCAGCATTGAGACTATATCTAATAACAAATCGATCAACCAAACAAATCCCAGAGCTTTAACATAGACCAATGGCACAAGGCAGTATTTTATTTTCTAGCCTTGTCACTATTAACATTTTGATAACCAGTATATATATAATATTTAATAACCAGTATATATATTTAATAACCAGTATACGAGAAGATACAAATAGTCTTTGAGTTATGATCTCAGTTGGGACCAGAATTTCCATTTCTAAGCAAGGTGATTTTTAAGTAAATTGTTAAGCAAATCACTGTAGTTCTTAAGTGAATCATATAGTCATAAAATGAATCCAGCTTCCCCTATTGATTTTGCTTGTCAGAAGTGAGTTGGGAAGGTTGCAAATTGCAATGCCATGACCTGGGATACTGCAACCTTTGCAAATATATGCCAGTTGCCAAGTACCCAAGTTTGGTCATGTGACTATGGGGATTGCTGGAACAGCTGCATATGTGAGGATTAGTTATAAGCCATTTGTTCAGTTCCATAATATCTTCAAATGGCTACTAAATAAATGGTTATAAGTCGAGGATATTCAATGTTAAAGAAGAATAGAATAGAATAGAATAGAATAGAATAGAATAGAATAGAATAGAATAGAATAGAGCTGGAAGGGATCCCCTGCTCAAGCAGGAGAAACCTATACTATTCAGATAAGTGTCTGTCTAGTCTCTTCTTAAAAACCTTCAGTGATGGAGCACTCACGATTTCTGGAGGCAAGCTGTTCCACTGGTTAATTGTCCTCACTCTTAGGAAGTTTTGTCCTTAATTCCAAGTTGCTTCTCTCTTTGATTAGTTTCCAACCATTGTTTCTTGTCCTGCCTTCTGGTGCTTTGGATAATAATTTGATCCTCTCTTCTTTGTGGCAGTTCCTCTAATATTGGAATGCTGTTATCATGTCATCTCTAATTCTTCTTTTCTTTAGACTAGCCAAACCCAAATTGTGTAGCCATTCTTCATATATTTTAGTCTCCAGGCCTTTGATCATCTTAGTTGCTCTTCTGTGAACTTTTCCCAAAGTCTCAACATACTTTTTGTAGTGCAGTGACTAAAATTGGTTGCTGTATTCCAGGTGTGGTTTTACTAGGGTTTTATAAAGTGGCACTAATACTTCAGGTGATCTTGATTCTATGCCTCTGTTTATACAACCTTGGATTGTATTAGCTTTTTTGGCTGCTGCCTCACACAGCTGTCTCATATTCAAGTGATCATCCACTAGGACTCCAAGGTCCCTCTCACAGTTTCTGTTTTTGATCCACGTCTCACCTAATCTGTACTTATACCTTTGATTTTTCCCACCTAAATGTAAAGCTTTCCTTTTATCCACATTAAAATTCATTTTGTTGGATAGAGTCCATTGTTCAGGTTTGTCAAGGTCTTTTTGGATCTTGAGCTTGTCTTCTGGAGTGTTGGCTATTCCTGCCAGTTTAGTGTCATTTGCAAATTTAATTAATTCCTCTTCTATTCCCTCATCTAAGTCATTTATGAAGATATTCAAGAAATTTGCGTAGTTGTTAGTTATAGTAGTCCTTACTTAGACCCTTTTCTTTTTTCCCTCTTAGAGCAGAGAGTTTGCTTAAATAAGGTTATCTCTTTTGAGCTGCTTTTCTCCATAGTATGTCTGTAAAAAGTGCTAACTAGAAGTTAGCAAGCTCAGCTCTGCTACTTTAATTAGTTCTTTAGAACCCTCTGTCTGCCCAACACTGACAAGACTCTAACCAATTTCACACTGAAGAGTTTGGTTTGCTTCCTAAGCAGCTGGAGGTGAGCGCACCAGGCAATCAGTTGGAGTTAGTGCACTCCTTTCAATATGTATGCCCCATTGTGTGCTTGCTTACTCTCTTATAATCCCTTCCTCTCTAATGAATATAAATCCAGACATTAAGTTCTTTCTTGCTAATTATCCTAGTATCTGGACAATCATTACGAAGGGCTATAACATTTGTCCGTTTATTCGGCTCCTTCTCAGAAACTTCTGCTGTTTGTACTCATCAGCTGTTTTCAGTCATATTCTTAGTTTGTAAAGCAAGGAAATTTGTGAGCACAGTTGTGGTCATGAGGTTTTTCATTTTGTAACTGCTTTGTTTAATGACTGGTCACAACTGTGGCACTAAATACATACTGCCTCTAATGTATTTTATCTTCTTAACAAGTCTTTCTTTTACACTTTGCATAATTAAGTTTTGGGGAGATTTATAGTCCTAGAAGTTTTTAATTGGAAATAAATAAATATTGCCTGGTTTAACAAATAAAATTTAGAATAACTTTAGTGTCTAAGAACTTTTAGTTTTAAAACAGATTCATAGATATATTTCAGAAATAATGTTCTGCTTCTCCCAATGAATATCAAGAATTGTGAACGTGCAAAGATTATTTGTATTAGTTGGACCTTGCTAGTTGCAGCTTGGAGTTAAAGATATTTGGAAAAATGGAAAAGTCTCAGAGCGAGCAGCAGTTCAACTGGATCATCCCCAGACAAACTGGTTTTAACCAGGAAAATGCTGAAGAAATTCTAAGAAATGTTTTGCACAACACTTCAGGCAGTAGAATATTTGTTTCCTATGACATTTTTCCTAGTCTCAACTCCTAAACAGCTACATTCCTGAAAAATAACCCTTTCTCTGTTAGAGGGACTTCCCTTTTTCTCAAAGAGATTAGAAAAGAATGTAATATAAATAGTATACAATTTCTTTTCTGTGTCTTTTTAAGTGGATAACATGGTGCATAGAGAAAGTTCCAGGTTTAGTCTCAAGATATCTATAGTTTATAAATGGAACTCAGGTAGCAGGGCTGGGGCAAAAAATCTCAAACTCTGGACATTGGCAAAAATTTTAATGTTGAAATATGTAATCAGATATTCATATTTGTCATAAGTATAGAATATCAGGATTAGCTAAATGAAATGGTATGATTTCTATGTACTTTTGCATCTTCATGAAAAGAACAATAAGGCAATGTTTGAGTGTCAAATAAAATATCTAATTTCTACCACTTCCTATTCTTCCTTTGGTTGACTTTGTTATAACCGACCTGCTTGGGTAATCCTTTGAAGCTGATAAATCTTGAAAAAGTGATAGATGCTATTCTGAAGATTGAAAATAATCTGCTTTATCTTGGCTGCTGTGGATTGTCTTCTATTGAGAAATGAAACTTCTCATTCATAATATGGTCACAATTCTTTTATATAATATAATATTTTATATAATATATATTTTATTTTATATAATATAATATAATATGGTCACATTCTTTGGCTCAGTATTTGTAAACAGCAATGGATCATGCCCAGTATTTCCTAGTCGAACCAAAGACAAATACAATGATCTAATATATATCGATTTTACAGAAGACATTGTTGAAAAAGCACTGCACAATCTGAAACCATCCCTATCTATTGGACCGGATGGAATATGTGCCTACTTCTTAAAAAAGCTACCCATTGCCATAGCCGAACCTCGAAGCATAATCTTTGAAAAATCTTTCGGGACCAGCTCCTTGCCAAAACTGTGGTCACAAGCCACGGTCATCCCCATCTTCAAAAAGGGAGAGCCCAGCCTAGTTGAAAATTACAGACCAATCTCCTTATGCTGCTTCACCTGTAAAGTCATGGAATCAATTATTAACCAATCCATGATCCTCCACTTAGAAACAAACAACCTATTCTCTAATAAACAATTTGGTTTTAGGAAAAAACTATCATGTAATCTGCAACTCTTACACTGAAAAAATATATGGATTACACAACTCGATCAGGGCAAAACAATAGACGCAATCTACATAGACTTCTGTAAAGCCTTTGATTCAGTGGTACATGACAAACTACTCCTAAAACTAAAATCTTATGGTATCTCTGGACACCTGCATTACTGGATAGAAGCATTCCTATCAAATAGACAACAAATGGTCAAAATTGGGACCGTCCTATCAAATTCTGTACCTGTCAACAGCGGTGTCCCCCAAGGCAGTGTTCCAGGACCAACTCTTTTCATACTCTACATAAATGACCTCTGTGATCATATCAAGGGCAACTGTGTTCTCTTCGCTGATGATGTAAAGCTATTCAACACCACAGACAATACTGCTACCCTTCAAAAAGACTTTGGCTATGTATCAGAATGGTCAAACAAATGGCAACTTCAAATCTCAACAAATAAATGCTCTGTCCTACATATTGGCAAAAAAAATCAGAAAATAAAATACAGGCTGAATAGTCAAGACCTTGTTGATGATCCAAACTCTGTCAAGGAACTTGGAGTACTCATCTCAAATGACCTAAGTGCTAGAGCCCACTGTAACTACATAGCGAAAAAGGCGTTAAGAGTTGTTAACCTAATCTTACGTAGCTTTTTCTCTGGTAATATTACACGAATCGCTAGAGCATACAAAACATTTGCTAGACCAATACCCGAATACAGCTCATCAGTCTGGAACCCACATTATGTATCTGATATTAACACAGTTGAGAAAGTCCAGAAATATTTCATAAGAAGAGTTCGCCACTCTTCTACTCGTTGCAGAATATGCCACCAGACCCAAAATTCTAGATCTAGAAAACCTAGAAATATGCCGCCTTTGGCCTACCTGTCAATGAATGTCCTACCTGTCAATGAATACTTCAGCTTCAACCATAGCAACACTAGAGCAAACAATAGATACAAACTCAAGGTTAATTGCACCAAACTTGACTGCAGGAAATACGACTTCAGCAATAGAGTGGTGATTGTCTGGAATACTCTACCTGGCTCTGTGGTTTCTTCCCCAAACCCCAAAAACTTTAACCTTAGACTGTCTACTTTTGACCTCACCCCTTTCCTAAGAGGTCTGTAGGGGGTGTGCATAAGTGCACCAACGTGCCTACCGTCCCTGTCCTATTGTTTCTTTTATATTTTTTTTATTTTTCTTATATGTATCCATATATTCATAACTATGTTTTTATTTGTACCTATTATCTTGTAAGCAATTGACAAATAAATAAATAAACAATCTTTGTAATTCTTGAGTTTGCAGAAATTAAGAAAAACCAAGAAACTAAGAAAAAATCAAAATATAGGTAAAGGTAAAGGTTCTCCTTGCACATACGTGTTAGTCATTTCCGGCTCTAGTGGGTGGTGCTCATCTCCATTACAAAGCCAAAGAGCCAGCACTGTCCGAAGACATCTTTGTGGTCATGTGGCTGACATGACTAAATGCCAAAGGCTGTTACCTTCCCACCAAAGTGGTCCTATTTTTCTACTTGCATTTTTACATGCTTTTGAACTGCTAGGTTGGCAGAAGCTGGGACAAGTAATGGGAGCTCACTGGTACATGGTACTAGGGATTTGAACTGCCGACCTTTCTAATCGACATTTAGCCATTGAGCTTTATGTTATATTACATTTATATTTTATTTATGTAAATATATTTTATATTTTATATGATAAAATATATCAGTCTTTAATTATATATTCACTCGTTGGATACCCATGCTTCGTTACAAAACTTTGTGATTGGGCTATGCAGAGAAATTCGGTTCACAATCCATTAGTTCAGTGGTGGTTGGTGATTGAAATATTCTAGGGTTTGCAGAAATTAAGAAAAACCAAGAAACTAAGAAAAAATCAAAATATAGGTAAAGATAAAAGTTCCCTTTCCCTTTCCTCTCCCCTTTCCATTCCTTTCCCTTCCTCCTTTCCTTCTTTCCTCCTTTCCTTTCTTTTCTCCTTTCCATTCCTTTCCTTCTTTCCTCCTTTTCCTTCCTTCCTTTCCTTCTTTTTCCTTCCCTTCCTCCTTTCCTTTCCTTTCCTTTCCTTTCCTTTCCTTTCCTTTCCATCTATCCATCATCTATCTTGTCTGTTCAGCAAAAGTGTTGTAAAATACAATCCTCCAACAATTGTCCCAAAGGTGCTTTTTTTTCAGGAGACAACTGGATTTTCTGGATTTTCTTTGAAAATGTTTTGCTTCTCATCCAAGGAGTTTCTTCAGCTCTGACTGGATGGTGGGTAATAAAAATACTTCAACCTTTGATGCCAAAGTAGCTCTCTGTTTGGAAGTATAGTTTGGGGGAACTTGGAGATTTGTCTGTATTCTCGAGTCACCTGAGTGGTGCAAATGGCTGTGGAGTTACTAAGGTAATGGAATGTGAGGCAACTGGCAGTTGCAACAGAGTTCTTTTCAGGTGGGGAGTGGGAGTATAACTCCTTAGCATCAGAGTATGTTAATTACTGTATTAAGAAATACTAATGATCTGATGGTCATTTCGAAAAACCCTTTCTTAGTGAGCACCTAGAAACCAAGAGGAACATAGGTGCCAAATTTCAAGTTTGTAGACTTTATGGTTCTGGAGATTTTGTGATGCTGAGTGAGTGGTATTTCACTTTTTTATATATAGAAGATTTGGCATTCATTTGGAATTAACAAAAAGGCAAAAATCTTATGCCTTCTGCATGGCAGAACTCATTGTGCAATGTTGAACTTCTCAGGATTTATATCTATTTCTTTTTGGGGTTTTCATGGGATTTTCTAATACTGTGTTTTAAATGGCACTATTTATATCCTATATTAGTTGAGTTAATTAAGAGGTCCCAGTTCTCTAAAGGAAATAATACTAAAATATAATTTAATGCAAGCCTTACCTCTGTATCCATATTTGGAGTTCACTGTATTGTGAAGTAACTATTCAAGTAACTATTCTGAATCTTTGGATAATAACAAGTTATTTTACAGGATTAATAGATTATATTGCTGAATTTATATTGCTGAATATGTTGTGCAAAAGTCAGTAACTTGCTTTTCATGACTACGATCAAAACTTAATATCTCTTTTCAGAAATCCAAATGGGATTTGGATTATTTCTTTTATTATAGCCTCTCCTGCTGCATAACAAGCTACATTTGAAAATTAGGTGTCTTAGGAGGAATTTATAATTTGGTACACTGGTCTAGGATTATGCTTTATCCAAAATACAGTATTAATGTGATACAATTGTGATGGTACATATCTGACACCATCCTAAAACAGAAACAGTTTTACAAACCATAGCAGAGCACTTTACGTATTGCACTAAACAAAAACAATGGTGTTGTAACAATAATATAAAAGCATTATATGAGGCCTCACATATCCTTGGGAATAGCTAAAATGATTCCTTCAATCTTGTTTTTATCAGGCATAGTTCATAGTTCATATGTGCTGTTGAGAATGAGTGAAAGTTATGCTAGATGTTCAGAATCAAAGCTACCCATCTTGTGGGAAAAATTTAACCTTCATGATATCCTCACTATGAACCTGGGGCATAAACAACCAGGGAATGTTATACTTTATTTATTTATTTTTATTACTCGGTGTTAGTGTGTCAAGGTTCAGTCTTTATGGAATCAGGGGCACATTTGTCAAGAATCATAGACACATTTAACGTATCTGTTTCAGTGGTGGAATTATATATGCTTTTGGGAACTTACAATTAGACTGGGAATCGTTTGACTTTGGCAGTATTATCCTACACAGTGAACTGCTGTAGCTACAGACTAGAAGGCTTCTAGATTTAAATGTGTTTAACACATTTAAATAAGTAGTCCCTCAATTTTCCCTGACCAGCAAAGAAAACAGAAATGAAAGCAAGTAAGCAAGCAAGCAAGCAAACAAACAAACACTCACCTTAGTGCCTTTACTATGCCAGGAAGCTCCCTAGCACCCAGCAACAGAACATGCTTCTTGCTGTATTCAGCAGCCTGGAAGTATACTTTGGAAATTCCTCCATGCAGCTTGTCCAATAATCAGTACTTTGAACTGTTGGCAGATAGAGAAATCCAGACAATGTACTATAAGTACTTAGAATTTCTCAATTTTTTTTTTCAAGTAAACATTCAAAGTAGTGAAGGAATAATTGCTGATGAACAGAGGAGATGAATGGCAAATACTTCATATGAGCAATTCAAAAATACTTTGTGTGCTTTTTCCTTTTGTCTTTCTTGTGATTTAAAAACTCTTCTGTGAGAAAATAAACATAAGCCAAAGGTGTTGGATGAACACTGCAAAAACAACAAGTTGATACACAGATGTATGGATTTAATGAGATACCACAAGGCTATTTATTTATTCCAAGAGCAATGATAAAAACAAGAAAAGTTCACAATCGGAACTAGTTTATATATATTTTGAAATGCCATCTGTCGCTGCAGACAGAACAATATAAATGTAAGCCTGGATGGGCCAAAACCCCTGCCCCCCCCCCCGGTGACAATTATTTATTTGCAGATTTTCAAAACTGAATAATAATTCTAGGGCATAGAATAGATTAGAATCCTCTGCAGAAACATGAGACAGATATTGTATTTTGTTCTACTGCTCAATACTTCGGTTTTTCAGCAACTGGAGGGTTTTTTTTTGCTGTTTCTTCACACTTCAGAACCCCTGTGTTCCTTTTACTTATATAAGTATTATATTTATATGAATACAAATCCAAATTGCTTTAATTTCACCAAATGTTTCAGTGATGAAATATAGAGCTGTGTACATATTTCAAGGAAAATCTTCAATTACGATAAAAGTATCAAGAAAACTTGATTCCAATCATTTGCACAGCCACAATAAAATAAAAAGAGGATGAGGCGTAAAACTTTTTGAATGCTTTTATTGCTAAGGCAACAGACAGGTCACATGGCATGTGGATCGGCATGTACGAACACTTTTTTTAGTGCTGCTGTTAACTTCAAACAGTCACTAAATGAATAGGTCAAGAGCTACCTGCACAGAATAAACCCCACTATGACATACCGGCAGGCCATATGCATACATGATGTTCAATGGATTTTTTTAAAAAGCTCTTAAAATGTGCATCTACACTACAATGCCTTTACATTTAATATTGTTTTCAGAATATAAAAGTCAAATTGGATCAAATGAAAAAAGGATTTTGTTAAGTTTGAGCAATGAGAGGCTGAACCAGAGCATGAGTGCAACAGTACTTTATTTACAAATAAAGGGCTGACCGTGCTTGCCAAGCCTGGAACTGGCTCGCAGCAATCAGCGGCCAGTTGGACCCCGCAGCCTGCTTTTATAGCTGGCTGCTGGGGAGAACTGACCAATGGGAATGGGGGAAATAACGCCCACACAAGTGAGTGGACCTGAGTGAGAACTCCTTGAGTCCTCAGGACATAACACCCCTTCCCCCCAGATGCGAACACGCATAGTCCTTGAGGTAGATGGGGGGTTTGTGTTGGCGCCCGGAGCGGCGCAACTCGGGAACATTGTCTGACTGTTCGGCATCAGTCTGTGACGGTTGAGCTGGCATAGTGTCGCCAACACTCTCTCTGGACTGGGCATCCTCGGAAACCACCGGGTTGGTTTCAGGAGTCAAACTCTCGTGGGTTGGATCCAGTTGATCAACTCTCTGGGCGCTGTTGTCCGGGTTTGGGCTGACCGGAACGACCGCTGGCGCAGACTGGTCACTGGGTGCGATGTGGCTGGGTGGCGGATGGGACGGTTCCCCTTCGACTGGAGCCTCTGGATCCTTGTTTGCGAGGTTGCTGAGGCACCTTCTGAGTTGGTCTATGTGTCTCCTCCAGACGCGACCGTCCTCCAGCCTGACTCTATATGATCTCGGCCCGGTGACGGCGATGACTTCGCCCGGAATCCAAAGTGGGTCCCCAGCGAAATTCCTGGCGAATATCGGCTCCTGTAACATAAAATGTCTAACCCCCGAAGTGGAAGCGAGGGGAGAGTCAGGGCAGTATTGTGGGTGCAGTCTATCCAATACAGTCCTCAGGCGTCGGCCCATCAGAAGTTCCGCTGGGGACTTATTGGTGACTGCACAGGGGGTTGAGTGCTGGCTCATCAGGAACCGTGAGAGTTTGTGGTGCCAGTCATCTCTGCCAAACCTAGCGAGGGCCTCTTTGGTGGTCCTGACGGCCCTTTCGGCCAACCCATTACTCGCAGGGTGGAATGGGGCTGTTAAAATGTGGCGAATGCCTAGGTTGGCTGCAAAACGGCTGAATTCTACTGATGCGAACTGTGGGCCATTATCGGAGACCAAGGAGTCGGGTAGTCCATGGGTAATGAACAGGCGCGTTAACACGTTGGTGATTGCTAGTGTGGTTGTCGTGGATAGCTGCGCCACGTCTATCCACTTGGAATAAGCGTCCACGACCACTAGGAACATCTTTCCATGCACGGGCCGGCCAGATCGATATGGATTCTAGACCAAGGGCGCTGGCGCTCTCCCATCTGGTAGGGGTGGCGATGGGGGAGCAGGACGGGATTCCTGGCAAATGCTGCAGGAACTTACCCAATTGACAATGTCCTCGCTCTAGACCCGGCCACCATACGTAGCTGCGTGCCAACGCCTTCATTCTCACAATGCCGGGTGTCCCTCGTGCAACGCCTCCAGGACTCGGGTACGCAGCGAGGTCGGAATGATCACTCGAGTGCCCCACAGTAGACAACCCTGCAAACTGGACAGCTCCTGCATGCGAGTCTTAAAGGGTGCGAATTTGTTATCAACATTGCCTCCCGGCCACCCCTCCTCACCCAGTCGAGCACCTGGGCGAGCGTTTGGTCTGCCTTGGTTTTGGCGGCGATGTCAAGGGCGGTGATGGGCAGGTCCAACTGGGTGATTTCAAAAATGGCATTGACAGGAGCTGGGTCTTCAGCCGGAGCGGGTAAGGGGCAGCGACTGAGTGCGTCAGCGTGGGATAGAGTTTTGCCCGGGCGGTGGATAAGTTTGTATGAGTAGGCCGCTAGAAAAAGCGTCCACCGTGTCATCCGGGGGGAGAGGACTTGAGGTGTCTGTTTGTCGCCGGCCAGTAGGCCCAGGAGGGGTTTATGGTCGGTGACCAGTTCAAGAAGTGGCCAAAAGGAATTTGTGAAACTTTTTCACGGCTGCAACAGCTGCTAGGGCTTCCTTGTCTATTTGGCTGTAATTTCGCTCCGTGGCCGAGAGCGTCCTGGAGAAAAAGGCGATGGGGGCCTCGGCGCCATTGGCGAGTCGGTGACTAAGGACCGCCCCAATTCCAAAAGGGGATGCATCTGCTGCCAGTACTAAAGGAAGGTTGGGGTCGAATTGGATGAGCACTGCCTCTGACGTAAGTAGTGATTTGACGGCGTTAAACGCCTGGTCTTCTTTGTGCCCCCAGTGCCACGGTGACTTTTTGTCTAGTAATCTGTGTAGGGGTTCGGCTACTGAGGCTTTATGGGGCAAGAAGGATGCATAAAAGTTTAGGAGTCCCAAGAAAGCTTGTAGCTCCGTTTTGGAGGTCGGTGTGGGAGCTTCGTGGATCGCCCTGACCTTGGACTCCAGGGGGTGAATGCCAGAGGCGTCAATTTTATAACCCAGAAAGTCCACCTGTCTAGTGGCAATGGCGCATTTTTCTTTTTTTAACTTGAGGCCATGCTGTCTGAACCTCTCTAACACTGCTCGCACTCTCTGGAAGAGTTGGGGTCTGTCCCTGGCCGAGACCAAGATGTCGTCAAGTAGGGTACTACACCAGGGAGGCCCTGTAAAATCCGCTCCATGAGGGATTGAAAATGCCCGGGCAACACTTACGCCAAATTGGAGACGCTTGCATCGGAAGGCACCCTGTGAGTGACGATGGTCTGAAGTTCCGCTGTTTGGTTATCAACAGGGAACTGTTGATATGCTTGAGACATGTCCAATTTAGCAAAAATACTGCCCGGTTCGAATGTATGCAATAAATGCTGAATGACGGGCACGGGATAGGCGCTAACTTGTAAATATTTATTGATTGTTGTCTTGTAGTCCGAGCAAATTCTCAGGCTACCATCTTTTTTAGGGGTGTGACAATGGGCGTCTCCCACTTGGCGAAATCTGTTGGCTCAATGACCCCTTGTTTTAGTAGTTTATCCAATTCAGCGTCTAGTTTTGGTCGAATAGCAAATGGAACTCTACGTGGTTTTAATCTGATTGGGGCTGCCTGGGGGTCAACAGTGAACGAGATGGGGGTTCCATTATAACACCCCAGCTCCTCGCTGAACACATCCGCGTAGTCAGCGAATAAGGAGTCAGTGTCTGAGGTTGAGACAGCATGGACTCCTGTTAACCCTAGGCCGAGGTGGGGAAACCAATCGAGCCCCAATAAGGTGGGTAGGTTGCCGTTAACTACCACTAGAGGTAGGTGGCCTTTAAAAGCTCTAAAACTGACAAAGAACTTGCCTCTGCCGATCACGGGAATGGCCTTCCCTGGTAGTCCTTCAGACCGAACTGGCATCTCTGAAGCCGGGTAGTAGATAGGCTGGGGTGGAGTCTCTTGAGGGTGTTCCACGAGATTATTGAGAGCGCTGACCCTGTGTCAACCTCCATGTGGCACGGTTTACCTTCTAGGGAAACGGAGAGAGAAATTTTACTAACAGAGTGGCAAGTACGCCTGGCAAGGCGGTGCGTGCGACAGTTTAATACTTGCCTCTGTGGTCCCGAGTGCGAGGACGGGGTCTTTGTGCAGCGCTTTGGGGGCTTGGCAGACTCTCGCAATGTGCCCCCTCTTATGGCAGTTGTTGCAAACGGCTCCTTTAAACTTGCAGGTGGCCCTTTGATGTGATCCCCACAGGCTAGGCACAGGGTGATGTGCTTGGGTGGACCGGTGTATTCTTGTTTGGCCCCTACCTGCGACCGTCTGTCATTGGTGAGGCGATGGACATCGTTCTCATCGTTGTGGCCTTCCTCCGCTTCCACCTCTTCGGAATGGACTGGGAACGCTGCTAGCTTGGCGCTTGGGCCCTGAATTTCGGTGATTGAGTTCGTAGCTAGCTCGGCTGCTAGGGCCTCCTCTACCGCTTGCGCGAGGTTGAGGTCTTTCTTAGCTAGCAGTCGCCTCTGTAGGTTGAGATCCTTGACCCCACAAACCAATTGATCGAGGAGCATGTCCTCTAGGTATGTTCCAAACCCGCAGTGCAGGGCTGCTGTTCTGAGGGCGGCCATATATTGGTTGATGGTCTCCTTACTTGATTGCTTCCTCATTCGGAACGTGAACCTTCTGGCGATTTGTGAAGGTCTGGGAGCGTAGTGGTTTGTGAGGATCTCAAGCAACTCGGACCACGGAACGTTTTTTTAATTCTCTCGGCGCCACGAGTGCTGCAGCGGTATCGTAAACGGTGGCTCCGCAGTAGATTAGGAAATAGGATTTTTTCCGATGCTCTCCCGCATCCGACAGGCCGACCGCATCGATGTAATGATTGAAACGGTTCTTATACGATTCCCACTTCTCTTCGTCTGGTTTAAACGCCGGGAATACTGGATTGGAACTCATGGTGCTGGAACGGCTGGGCTACCTGCGGGAGAAATCTCTCTGGGACTACGAACGCTCGTGAGTTACAAGTGATATCAGCTCTGGAGAGGTTTTTTGCTACCCTCTCTTTCTCTCTCTCTGGGTTACCACGTTGGCTGCTAGCCGTTGGAGGTGTCTTGATTCGCGCCAAAAAAGTGGGCGTTAGTGACTCTCTACAGCGCTGTGCTGTGATTCCTACTGGCCCGAAATTCAAATGACACCCGTTTGAATTTCGCGCCAAATGCAGAGCGCTGCGGCTCGCAGCGCTTCACTTTCCCCGTAGCGAGGCTAACAAGCGGCTACAGACGCTTCTAACTATTTGACTCAGACCGCTTTCTCTGGCTGCGGATCTGCGTTTGCTCTTTTTGATCGCTCGTTTCGCTAGCTGACCGCTCTCTCTGGCTGCGGATCAGCGTTTCCCCTGTTGCCAACCGATCGCTCTCTCTGGGCTGTAGATCGGTGGCTAGTGACTCAGCGGTTGCAAGGTGCTTCTGGTAGCCATCCCATCCTCGTCGCCAGTGTTAAGTTTGAGCAATGAGAGGCTGAACCAGAGCATGAGTGCAACAGTACTTTATTTACAAATAAAGGGCTGACCGTGCTTGCCAAGCCTGGAACTGGCTCGCAGCAATCAGCGGCCAGTTGGACCCCGCAGCCTGCTTTTATAGCTGGCTGCTGGGGAGAACTGACCAATGGGAATGGGGGAAATAACGCCCACACAAGTGAGTGGACCTGAGTGAGAACTCCTTGAGTCCTCAGGACATAACAGATTTATTCCACTGTTTGCTTTTTATTTGACCCTCTATGAGACATGTTTATGAAAGGTGAGATAACAGGTGGAATATATAAATATGCAGTTCAGAGTCATTTAAATAGTGAGATGGGTGGTATATATATTTGATTAATAAATAAAAATAAATAAATATATGGGTAGCCTCTGGTTTGTGAGCTGTCCATCCTCTAATGCAGTGTTTCTAAAACTTGGCAACTTTAAATATTTGGACTTCAACCCCAGAATTCCCCAGGCAGCAAGCTGTTTATACAAAATTTCTCTAATGCATCTGTGTCTTCAATTCTGCTTCAAAATAGGATCCACAGGCTCTTTTATCCCCCAGTATATGCCTGCTCCCAGCAGTTTGTCAAAGTCCTGTTTTGAGATTTTTAAAACCAGTTCATGATGGGGAAGCGATCACACAATGAGCATAATTACTGTGCCTTTTCCTCAGCACAAACGTCATCATCATTATTCATGCTGTTGGGAAAATATTTTATATATTTTCCAGTCTTGAACAGGATGACTGCTTATTTGCTGCTATTATGAGTGAGTTGGTGACCATCTAAAGTAGAGGTGGGGTCTCCAAACTTGGCAACTTTAAGACTTGTAGACTTCTACTCACAAATTCCACAGCCAACCGTGCTGCCTAGGGAATTGTGAAAGTTGAAATCCACAAGTCTTGAAGTTGCCAAGTTTGGAGACCACTGATCAAAAGGTGTCTGGGAGATCTAGGTTAAAAAAATACCTCATAGTTTTTTAGAGGGAGAGGGAGAAGAGACTCCAGGCCTCTTTTGCTCCCAGAGATTTTGGTCAAGACTGTTCCTTCTCTATTACATTTGCTTTCTGGGCAGAGTAAGGTTAAGAACTCTATCCTTATCCCCGGAGATCTTGTGTAATTTTATCTGTGTGCAGGACAACCATCCGCTCCTGAAGAATTCTTAAGGGATTGCAGTGATAAGACTTGAATAGTTTTTAGTCTCTTGAGTAAAATTGATTTTAAAATGTTGTTTAGTTTTGACAAAAAATGTGAACGTTTATTTATTTGACTGTATTACTTTTGGAAAAATGCCTTACAAATATCAATGTTTTAAACATAGGAAATTTACAGTACATTTTGGACCAGCATAAACATTTTCTAATGCAGGAATAAATAGGACAGATTTAGAGATAGCAGTGATACAGGGAGTGTAAAAATGAGATAAGTAAATTTAAGAAAACAAATTTAGAAATGGATACATTTTCAAGTAAATTGAAATCTGATTTATTTCCCAGTTCTTCATTGTTTTTAAAGATTGGCCTAGTTAAAACTCCACTAAACTTGTAACTGCACCCTATCAAGTTATACTACACAGAAAAAAATTATATAAGTATTTGTAAAGAGTCAGGGTGATCCCTTCTGTAGCAGCATTCCCCTCCTTGGAGAGCTGCAATTTTTTCTCTTAGTCCCAGAAGCAGAGGAAACGTTCACACAGCAACAAATGCTAATGGCAGGTTTCTGGTGATATAAGGACAGAAGAAAAGGACAAGTGGATCTTTTTAATACTGAAAACAGCTTTGATTAGGGACCGAAGTTATTTTCTGTGGAGTATGGAACTTAATAATTTCTACAAATAAAGTAGCATGTGAGAAAGAACTGGACCTAAACATCTGTGTAATTCAAAGCTGAAATTCTTTTGTTTTATTGATTTTTCTTACTGTATTCTAGCCATTTTTCTAGAAAAAAATCAGTATTATGGGTTAAGGAAGATAGTGTTCATAAATATTTTAGGTATACAATCAACATCTTGTTGGCCCCACCAACTATGGCCTTTCCAAAGGACAGATATAAGAAAGTTTCTGATGTCCCAAGCTCTTTGTTCTTAAGAAACAAAATAAGAAAATAAATGTCTATTTCTTGGCTAGTAAAATATTCATTTCCTTTATTTTTAAGTAGAGGCATTTTCTCAATTTAATTTTTTTGCATGCGTTCAAAAAAAATATTTTATCTATAGAGAAAAGTGTGTACCAATGAAGTGTTTCAACATTTTGGATTGATTTTGGAAAAATGTTTAGTTATTTTTGTTAAGATTTCTATTGGCAGGGGTAAACACCCATGTTGCAAGGGAAATGGCTCAAGATCAATCCTTTGAATCCCCCAATTAAAGTGATTTTTGGTATATTAGAATAGAAAGAGTCTGCTTTGCCTGTAGGGTTGTTGGTCAAAATATAACATGATTCAGTATAAAGAAACTTGTATGTTTCTATACATCAAAACCTGTTCACGAATTAGCAGAGCTGATCTGAATTTGGGATGATTCACCCAACCCTCTTAACTTGTAAACTGCTGCTCATTAGCATATTACTCTTAAGTGGATTGCTATGGAATCAAATATTAAAGATAAAGGAAATGCAGTCACGATATTTTAATTATTGTATAGCTAAGGCAAAATTTGAATCCAGTTCCAAAATTAAATATTTTTGCAAATGGCCACAAAAATTGTTTTTCATGTTCTTAAACATGTATTATTAATAACAATAAAACCTTCACTTAGGGTGAAGTGTTAAGCATTAAAGCATGGCCACAGACTTATTATTTAAATACAAAGACAAATATAATACCTATTTCAAAAGATATGTAATATCCACAGCCTTTTTCTCCTAATTTAAAAGAACATACTCTCTTCTATTTTAAACTTTTCCTATTGGATGATATTCTAGCTGAAAGAAATATTATTTAATTAACGTTGAGCAAGGACTGGTGTCATGGTTGGTCATAAGGGTGTAATTTGTCTTGGGCTCAATATAGTTTGCTCCTAAAGACTTGACTAGTGTCCTAAGCCCACTATCTCAGCTTGATTTATCAGATACGTTGGTTATGTTCTTAGAATTGCTAGCTGTGATAATATAGAACATTGGCTACAGTACGCTCACATGGCAGTGCCAGTTTGAGAAAGACTGTCTAAGGGAATAAAGAAAGAATTACAGGAAATTAATGTATCTTTCAAATTGAATTGGAATACCAAAGTCTCTAGATGGCAACCAGGAATGGGGAAACAGTTTAAATTTATCCCCTTAGAGCAGACCAGATCTTCTTTGACTTCAATATTTTATTTTGAAGATACAAATGATATTTACAAGTAATAAAAAATAGCAACAGCTCCTGGTCCAGTATTTATGTTCTGCTCCCTGATTCTGTAGTTATGTCCTGGCTTGATCCTATCCATAAGCCCATAATGTACTGTACTCTGCAGAGCAAGTTTGTAAGTTACATAAAAAGTTACATGTTTGAAAGAAACAAGACAATCCTTTATAAACCATAGTTTGAAAGTGAGATTAAGATTAATGCAATATTTTACTCGTGTATTATTTTAACAAATGAATGTAAGGGAAACAGAATTATTTGTCTTCTCCTCTTCCTCCTCCTTTTTCTTCTTCTTTTGCAGCAAATTCCATAAAGCGGGAAATGCAAAGCGATGATGAGGATTCTAACAGAAAGCGTCTAAAGCGGGAAGATGGGATCATTGGGCAGGATGAAGGGAGCAGTTTGGAAGAGCCCCTGATTGAAAACCAGGAGATTGGGGAGAACAGAAAAATGCAGGAGCTGTCAGGCGAGGGAGGAATCCGGCTTCCGAATGGTAAACTGAAATGTGACGTCTGTGGCATGGTTTGCATTGGGCCCAATGTGCTTATGGTACATAAAAGGAGTCACACTGGTAAGCAGCCAAAAGAAAAAAAAATGTGATGACTGCCTTTGGCATCTGATGTTGATATTGCCTACGTCTATTCTCTAGCATTTCTCAATTCATCATTGATAATCATGTGCAGTAATGGGAAATATTTTCCTTTCAAACTTTGCTTACTAGGAAATAAATATTAAAAAACATGCATTTATGTTCTTATCTCTTTTGCAATAATGTTTGAGGAATGATAATTTCCATATTAAGTCTCCTTCACTATGACGTACATACTAAATTGGCTGTCTGTTAATATGAACCTCTCTTTTTATTGGTTTTACAAAATCCTCCCCTTCTACTATTTCTAGAGGACACTTGGTGATTTGAAATATTTACTAACATTAGAACAACCTTCACAAGAAAGACACAGAGACCAATGACAGATTCAGCATGAAAACAATCCTACCAGCTATCAGTCTCTATATGCAAAGCACTCTCCATTTTTAGAGAAATCTGAATTTATTGGGGAACTGTAAAGAATGGCATATGGTTAGGCTGGACTCAGAAATAAAATTTTGGTATGATGCATATCCACAATGAAAACTATATTCATGTCTACAAAAGAACAAAACAAAAAACCTCCATCCTTAAAAATACCAATAGCTGCCATGCCTCAGACTGACTAATACATCCCTATCCAAAGACTCTGAGATCAGCTTGCTTGGATTTTTCTCCTTGTTTTGTTAGATATTATAGGAAGGATCTAACCTGTCACTGCTTAACTAGATACGATCTTCATCTGATGCTGCTAGTGTATCTTCCTTGGTAGTTCCTGGATTAACTAAGATAGTCACTCTACTACCAAGAAACCAGGACTTATTTTTTCAATTTCAGTGTTTAATATGCCCGTGGAGTGAGAGGACTGTATTTTACTCTGAGGAAACACTGATAAATGCACACCATAGGGAAGTTTATGGAATTTTCTATATGTAGATGTGTTTGACATATACTTATTTCATAATGCATGTTGCCCAGTAATAACTCCATAACTTATCTGATCACCCGATCCTGAAAGTACTGATCTCCTCAGTGTTGTCTGAATAGCATTTACAAGGATTTCATTCTTTCCTTGCCTTTCACAGAAATATTTCCAGACCCATTTGGCAGGGACCGTGTTTACTTTACTTCTTGTATTCTGCTTTTCCTTCGTTTCCAGTGTAAGCTGCTTTCCCCAGACAATGTCTTTTGCTCTCTTCCTCCAGCACTTTCCTCCAGAAATGCAGGAACAGCTTCTATCTTTCACACTTTAAATATATTTCTCCCAAATAATTTCTGTTTAGCAAGCTGTTGTGTGAAGAGCAAGGAAGATTTGCTTCATACATTGATTAATTGCTTGTACAGGAGAGAATGATCTTTCTCTCAACTTTTCTCCGTTCCCCACTTCCAAGTACAGTTGGCTTCTCCTTCTGTCTCTTTTTTCCTTCCCTCACAAGAAAGAAGGGAACAAGACTAACTCCCTTTGTTTTGTTCCCTGGAGGCTGATTAAGGTGAGATACAAAACAACAACAAAAGGTCTGTGTTGTCAAAGGAAAATGTTGCAAGGAAAGAAGAAGAAACCAGAGTAAGATTTTTTGTAGGGGAAGGATGGAAGTTTTCCTGAGGCCTTTGCAGATGGCCAGGCTTTGTCTTAGCCAAGAAAAATGAAAGTTAAGCAGAGCATGAGCGGGTTGCTCTGTCTACTCAAGGACAGATAGACACTACTGGAATGGACAGATTTGCTTTTTTGTGGGCACCTAAGACTTGCAGAGAGCAAGTAACCAATATTTTCTCTTTGAAATCATTTGACCAGTAGAGAGTGCCTTATCTCTCTCCTCTCCCCAGCCTTGAAAAAGCCTTCTTCATCTGTAAAATAAATAAAACATTTGGGGTATTAAAACCAGTTTTAGTTGGCATTGCTACTGATTAGAATGGCTATGTGTTAACCTAAATTCTGTCTGTTGTGGCAGTTTTGCCCAGTCTCCCTTCAAATGATGGGCAAGACTGCTCCATGAGTTTACTCCTGTGTAACCCAGCTAAAAATGAAACTTTCCTGTTTGCACCATACCCTATGATTGCAACAGGAAGAAGCTTGGGTAAAGTGGAACCGTAAGACCCATCCATCACTGGAGGGACAATTTGCTTTTTTTGCAACTGTGCCCTGTTTGAAAGAATCCATAGCCTTTTCAATTCTATTTTGAAACCTGTTTCTTAGACCTGCTGTGGGGGTGAGAGACCTGTAGGAGATTTGACTTTATGGATGTGATGATTGGTCTGGCAGGGAACAGGATCCATCTGGTCACTTCAGTCCACACATTTCATTATCGATGTATTTTTATATGTGTGCAGCTCATGTGACATGGCCTTGCCTTGGAAATGAGATGTATGTTCAATGATCTATCAGCCTCTTTCAATATTTTAATAATACAGAAGACTGCATACTTGCAATAGGAAACTCAAATGAATTTTTACTGGGATTGCTCAATAGCAGAAAATTTCTACAATAACAAAATATCTTCCAGATAATGATCTCTTTTCACTGAGTAATTACGTTCCCTGTTTGTATCAAGGATGTTTCTGTTTAAATCAAGGAAGTTTTTATCAAGGAACTTCCACAGCTATATAAAAGCCAAGTGATAGACCTATTTTTTCAGCCAGAATAGAATATCTTCTTAATTCCCGAGTCTGAGACTCAACTATCCACTGCTCCTTCATCTTATTTAGATTCATCTTCTGTTTGTTAGGGTGTATATAATCAATCATAGCCTCTAAGAAACTGCAAGCATCTGCACCTTTCTTGAATCAGGTGAAGATAAAGTTGTATATCATTTTTGTATGGCATGGATGAAATCATACTAAAATTCCAGATTTCTTCCTCCAGTGCTTCAATAGCAAGAATCAAAAGGATGGCATCCTACGTATAAACAATAATCAATTCTTAAGTTACTCTTTAGTGTTGGTCTAGCAAATAGGAATGGAACCTGTGATTTCTCCCAGCCCCCAAATTACTGAGACATCTATCAATATTTCTCATTCAATAATATCAAACGCTGCTGAGAAGTCTAGAAAGTGTATTAATGGTTGGTATGCCCTGTCTTTCAATACTTTCAGAGGTCATTGTCTTTGAGCAAGAATAATTGGCTTCTTTCAGACCAGTAACACCTTGCCTGTCACCTTACCCTAAAAGTGGGCATATTTCAGTGGGCTGTAGAAAAATCATAGGATCCAGCTCTAGCAGCACAGCCTCTTTTAGGATATCAGCTCCTTGCATAAAGTGGCATTAACTGTTTCTCACCCATCTGGCTACATTTTCCTGCCCACCTTTATCAGCTGTAATGAGAAAGGTTCTTTCCTTGACTCTCAGTATCTTTCCAGTTATATAGGACAGTACTGATCTGGAGTAGCATATTAGTGGCTTGTTTTTAGCATTAATTGGCAGCAATCATCTGAAAAATTATTCTATGTATTGTAAATATTAGTTATGACTGATTCTGTTCACAGAAAATAAAAATCTGGAGTGCTTCCCCTGCCTGTGTGAGGGACTGAATTACTAGGAAACTACAACACACAAAAAGATCAGTGTTATATCCAACATTAAGAAGCCTAGATCTGACTATTACAGTTTGAAGATCAAGTTTGTAAGAAAAAATCATGGTAGCAGACACTGTGCAGATGCAACATTAAGCCTGTTTCCATGCAACATACCAAATCACAATTTACTGAACAACCCATTATTGGCTGGATTCACACAGCATATCAAACCATAAACCTAAGTTTACAAAATGCACCGGTCAGTTATACGCAATATGTCAGAATATAAATAATTTCATTTGGTAGATACATGAATCAACTTGAGTTTTCTATGACTGGCAAGTTCCAGAGGAAAGATCAGTAAAAGTGATTGGGTCATCATTAGGATAAGCAAGGGATATTTGCTTATTGCCTCTAATATTAGGCCTCTATTATTCTTTAATCTTCTCTAATACTCTCTAATCTTCTGATGTTAAATTCAGATTAAAAAATAAAAAATAAACTGGGGAAGGGGAGAGAAATTCCCAAAGCCTGTAAAGATTAACAAGCAAAAAGAGGAGAGAAAAACTGAGAAGTGAGGAATATCCAGTCTAGAGCAAAATACGACTGCATATTTTCTTGAAAAGGTTAAGAATGGCTCAGATATAAATCAAATGCTTTGTACTGTATATAGAAGACTGTGGAATCAATCTATGGTATCTCTGTTTAAAAGGATCCCAGATGGTGAGAGAAAACTCACTTCCTGAGGGTTTGTAAAGTTGGTGCCATTTATAACACATAATGCTCAACTTAATACTCAGCTCTAATGCCTCATCTCACAATAATGTTTCATACATTAAAGAAAACATTTAATTGTTTGGATGTTTTCATGTGGAGAGCAGTGTTATAAAGTAATTGTCACTAATGTACCCTGGATATGAAACATAGAAATTCACTTTAAAGCTGTTTCAAATGTTAGGTTGTGTTCTACTGGCAGACATAATTTGGACATTTTATACTTGAGGCACTTCAGCATTTTTCTAAAGTAACATTATGATCTTAAAAAAAGAAAAATGAAGATTATATAAGCAGTGCTCTTCTCAGAGCCATTACATTTCCTCTATTGAGGAATACTTTTTTGTTCTTTTTCAGAATAAAGCAGTAGTGCATTGACTATTCAGATGTTCTCAACCATACAGAAATTATTTCTGTTTTGATGTAATTTTGTTCTCTGTTTGCTAACCCCAGGCATTGCTTAGATGTTTTATCAAATGAAACTTTCCCTTTGTGGAAAAGTAGTTTACATGTTTAAGTCTTTTAGTTTAATTTCAAAAAGAAAATAGTAGTTATTCCTAGGAAAAGGTAAAACTTTATTAATAGTATGGTAATGCCAAGCAAACTGATGGCTGGCAGGATTGTTGCAGACTTTTAAAAATCTCATCTTTATTATTTTTTATCAATGACTCAATGTGGTGACCATACCTAATTCTCCTAACTCCTCCTATGTTTTATACAATAACAATCTTGTGAAATGGGTTGGGCTGAGAGAGGGTGACTGGCCCAAAGTTACCCAGGTGACTTTCATGCCAAAGGTAGGACTAGAACTCACAGTCTCCTATTTCCTAGCCTGGGGCGATAACCGCTAGATCAAATTATTTTCCTCTATTGAACCTTCTTCCTCACTCATTCCATAGCTAAGATTCTATCTTATCTGCCAACTTGTTTACTTTAGCCAAATTAGATTATCTTCTAACTGCTGCCTGGCAGAGTCTTGGAACTCTTATTACCCTATCAAGCTGCAAGTGTAAATTACTTCTGAGATAAGCACATGAGAGCTGTTTTGAAATATGATTGAAGGATTTCAGAATTGACATTACACACACACACACACAGAGAGAGAGAGAGAGAGAGAGAGAGAGAGAGAGAGAGAGAAAGACTTATACAAACACCCATACATGCTACATGAAAATATTGTGTAACTATATGGAGAAATATTAATTACCTTTCATGCCTACACATATCTAGTTTTCTTTTTAGTCATAGTTGCTTGCATATGAATCAACCTGGAAGAAATAAAATAAGTTTATTACACATCCCTTGCCTGGTCTCCTGGAAGCTTTTCTTTTTAAATTTGTGGTGATGTAACACCTCCAGTGTAAACAGAAGTAGGCAGTAATTGTGGTTATGAAATATAATTAGCTGCTGAGCTGCTGTCCTCTGGCATGATATTAATATGCATCATGAAATATTTTTAGTCTTTTGTGAAACTCTAAAACTTATACAAAATTCTAAAAATAAAATTTGATATATAGGTATTGATTTGGGCATAGCCATGGATATTATGTCAATTACTTAAAACCGTTCTCAGTAACAGAATGGCCAAACTGTAATTTTGAGTCATCTTCCAGAAATATTCAATATTTTGAAGTTCTTCCTAAGTTAAGGATATTAAATGATCATACCTTAAAAATCTGAAATAAACTCTAGTTTGGTGGGGGGGGGTGTGGTGTGGAGACAAAGAATTAATCAGCTCAGGAGACAAAAAAACAGGCTGTGTTTGGATCTTTTCTGCTTCTGTTGCAGAAAACCACAGAAGGCCTCTGGCCATGCAACGTATATCCTTCCTGCCTGATTCAGATCTATTGAAGAGGAACCCCTTCTTTCTCTCAGCAGTTGGTTCCACAGCCAAACTCTTGTTACACTTAGAAAGTTTTTTGTAATAATCAATTAGAATGCAGTCTGCCTATTATTATTCTATGACCTGCATGCTGAATCAGAATATCCTTTTTCTTTCAAGTATTTGAGAAAACACACCCAATTAGTTCCATCTCTCTTTATCAACCTAACCTGTCCCTGATTGTACTTGATGCCCTTTCATGAAATTTACCATTTTTTTTTCATCCTTCTTAAAAATGTATTGAGACCTGGTTATTCAAGTTTGAACTTAACCAATTCAGAAAAAAATAGATTTATTACTTCTTGGGATTTGGAATTTATACTTCTGTGGATGCAACTTAAAAGTGCATTTGTTTTCCTTACATAACATCCATGGTACTATCTCATATCCAAGTACATTAGTACATTAGTATCAGCCAATATGCTAGGATGCAGTTCCTCTGGTATGTGAGATTCATTCAATAAAGAGACAGTCCTTGATTATGATTCTATTTCAAATTTAATGTTGCCCCTTTGCCTTATTTTATAATATCTTAAAGAATGTATCTTGTTTTGATGCAATAGATTGAATTGAGTAGTTCCAGCTTTTCTTTGTTACCTATTAGCATTAACCTGTCTCCAATGAGCAGCTGATTCTTCTGATTCTTTCATTTTTCTTTTATTTTGAACACATTCAAAGAAGCTCCTGTGGATTTTGTTAACCATCCTTCACTAACTTTTAATTTGTTTTTTTTTTAATTTTTGCTTCCCTGTGACTGACTGTATAGTCCTGGACTACTTCTTGTACTCTTTCTTCATAATGTGACCTTTTAGTATCTTACAAGTCCCTTTTGGGGGGAGGGGTTGAAATATATAAGATCTTATATATATAGCCTCCAAAGCTAAATTAATCAAGGGTTTCACAATTAAAATAAATTAGGGAAACTGCTTTGTATCTTGTCAAAGAACAGCATGACATGTTTTTTTCCTCTGACCATACAGCCCTTTGTGCAAAAAATGGGTACCTTCCTATAAATCTCTGGGTCTGAACTGTCAAAACAGAAAAGGCTTGAATCTCAGGAATGGCAAGTAGACATATTAAGACTGTTAATAGTCATATGAAAAGCTTAGCAGGTGGTTGAATTAGAAATGTAATTTGTTTTCTAAAATCTAAGTTTACAATCTAGTTTGAATTCACAAGAACTGAAACTACAAACTATTTTATTTTAGATTAGTATTAATTAATATTAATTATATTTAGTCTGCTAACCTATAAAATGTACAATGTCAGATTGCAGATTGCTTAGAAGTTACTTCACGGCTCCCTCATCAATATACCTAAAATATTTAAAAAGAACAATAATATAAAAAACAATGTTCTTTCTTTGTTGCAGTGTTAATTGACTTATTACTTTATCAATCACGTTACCACATTGCAGAATAATGTTTTGACAGTTATAAATGGAGGATTCCCTCTGCTGTGTTTTAGGTGGTTCTTTACCTGCAGGTAGAGAAATGTATTTGACCATGCTAATGCCTGCTTGAAATATGAAAGAGAAGTTATTATCGGTGAAGCTTAAAATGTCTGTATACAATTTTTACATTTGCAGTTTTAATTTTGTGGAGATAATTTAATGCTTCATTAAAATATGATTTTGTAGCCTTTTCTTGGATTCTGCAGGGTTGTATGAACATAGCATACTTAATTTGATCATTAGTCCACCTAGCTGTTTCTGAGCTTTCCTTTTCTACAGCTGATAACTTGTCTTTCCTTAGCATAGGTCCTGTCTGCTTCAAATATTGCAATTGTCCCATTTAATTTTAGATGCCTGCAATAGCTGAATAATGAAGTCATGGGATTTGATTATCAGATAATGTGGTTTGAAAACAAAAGAACGAAAGAGCCTTTAACTAAGGCCAATCTAGCTGCTATGACTTGGTCTCTTATTTTTCAGATGGTTTTAATATATGTTGAGGAAGATTTTTATCCAGTCTAGATTTTAATGATCTTTCAATCACTGTTTCTTAGGTGTTGTTTCTCTTCTTTCATCTGCTATAGGTGAGCGTCCCTTTCACTGTAACCAGTGTGGAGCTTCCTTCACCCAGAAGGGGAACCTACTGAGGCACATCAAATTACACTCCGGAGAAAAACCATTCAAATGTCCCTTTTGTAGTTATGCCTGCCGAAGAAGGGATGCTCTCACAGGACACCTCAGGACACACTCTGGTGAGTTTCTTGCACTTTTGGTTTCAGCACTAATGCTAGACTGGAGCCAACTCTGTATAGCAGTGTTCTTTCAATCAGCCAGTCCATGTGTCAGTCCATCTGGATCTATAAAGTCTCCATGGATTGAATGTGCAGACTCTGGGGCAGTGTGATTTGTAGCTCAATGCTCTGAACTTGTTTCTAGGCACAAATGTCAGAGACTGAATCTTGTCAACCCTTGTGCTCTAACATTGAGCTTGGTGTCTCTCAGAGCTCCATTAAAGCTGACTACTACCTGAAAAGAAAGGGTTAATTTTCTAATTACAGTACCCTGGTACTATAAATGAAATTGGATCAAAATTGAATTGGGAATTAAATATTCTTCAAAATTCAGAATATTACCTGGAAAACCATGATAGATTTCCCTAAATTCTAAGAACTATCAATGAGTGCGCTGTCAATGAGGATATATCTTTCTTTTACTCTTTTTATATTTGCACTTTCATAATTGAATTATATTTTAATTATAAGAAATAAATCAGTTATGACAACAACTTTCTAGGCCAAGATAATATAAAACATCATAAAAGATTAAGCTGTTTTTTAATTTCAATTTTCCCAAAATTCTGTATAATGTAACTTTGTAAACCATGATTACTAGCCAATTTTTGAAAAAGCATTTGAGCTGGAAACTGATCCACAATTCTGCTTTTATTTTTTGCAAAATATTCCATGCTGGCATATGGAACAAAAATGTTGGGCAATTATCAGTCTATCAATGTTTAAAGTTTTTTTCTCCTTAAAAGGAAAAAGAAGATATAGCTCTGAGAAAGATGGAAGGGTTACAAATTGATGACACTATCTGGAGCATTTGTAACATTCAGTGAATGAATTAAAGTGGTTGCATGATAATTGCGTCTCTGAAAGTACTTCCAATACTTTGCAATGGAGTTGGAATAAATTCTGCTTTCTCTGTCTGAGGAAAATTCTATCCTGTTCTGATGAGACTCTGCCTTTGAATTTTGAATTTACTCTATCTTCAAGATACTCTCAATTAATTTTACTCCATCTGAACAGAATTCTGTAAATCTAAGCAAGCTGCCTTTTGCCACTTCAGTGGCATAGTGAGTTGATTCATACTATTGCTTTCATTGTTTATTTTTTGATAGATTAAACATTCAGAAGTTCTTACATCAACAGACCCATTTCAAGTTAATATTTTGTTCATCGTTTGCTTCCAAACTAGCACACTTCAAGTAAATTTGGGAAGCTCTAAGAGAGTTCTGACTGATGTTATTTTCAACAAGTAAAAGAGAACTAGGGCAACAGGTATGAAATTTGCATACTGAAGTTACCAAATTGAAGTAAATCACTCTTGATTGTTTAGAACAAAATAAATGGATCCAGAATAACTTAAAATACAAGATAGTTAAGGGAAATAAAGACAAAATAAAAAGCAAAACATAACCTCTCAAACTGTTTACAATCCATAAAAGTATAAAATGCATTCTGTTTCTGCTTCTTTCTGTTATAAGCATATATCTCGGTTTCACCAATTTCAGTAAAGTCTATTTATCAGAAACATTTTGCCATGCCCCAGCCCTGTCAGTACCTGACATGTATCTCAAAAAATCAGTTTCTTGTTATACCATGCTACAGAAGTATGGTGGGGTAGCATAGTTTTTCGAAGTTCCCTAGGCTTAACGTTGGTAAGTTAAAGTTCTTAAATGTAATCAAATTTAAAAAAAGAAAAATACCAATCCTGAATCTGTCCTAATAATGCTCTTAAAGCTACCAGGAGTCATATGATTTTGGCACCATATAGCCAGTTTGGACTAGTGGTTAAATTCTAGTCCTGCCTTGGGCATGAAATCCTGCTAGGTAATTTTGGACAAGTCTCTGTAACTCAGACTAACTCACCTCACAGGATTGTTATTGTGGGGAAGATAAGGGGAGGCGAAGAGTGTTAGATATGTTCACTACCTTGAATTGTTTACAAAAATAATAAAGGTTGGTATAGAAATAATTAACACGGGTTTTATTGTGCACAAAAAACAATGTTTTGTCATGTGGATTTCTTACTTTCAAAGAGTGCTTTCTTTTTGATTTCTAACATTTGACACCTCTAATGCAGGGCCTTAAGCAGGGGTGGGATTCTACCAGTTCACACCTATTCGCTAGAATCCGTTTTAACATTCGAAGCAGTTCGGACAATTAATTACTGGCCTAATCCTGTAAGGAAGGCAAGAAGGAAACATTCTGGTGTTGCTTACAGAAACTGTCTCTCTGTTAACCCTTATTACATTCTTGGCAGGACTGGACTTCCTGTCTCAGGAATGTCTCTGGAGTTTTTTTTCCCCTCCTTTGCTGGTACTTTGCTTGTGTGGAGTGACCATTCAAAGTTACAATGGCACTGAAAAAATACAATGGCACTTATGACTGTTGCAGCATCCCCACAGTCATGAAAGGCCAGGTGAGGAGATGCATGACTCGCTGTGAGTGATATTGAGTTGGCCATGCCCAGCCAATAACAAGACCACCAAGCCACACCCAACTAAGCCACGCCCACAGAACTGGTTGTTAAAAAAATTGAATCCCACCCCTGGCCTTGTCCCTTCTTTCTTTATGATGGCAGCTCATTCAAATTGTTATTAATAGAAAAGCTTTTTATCCTAGATTGAAAAGAAAAAAAGATATATTATAAGTAGTATGGTTTCTATATGTCTATAGATAAATAGAGGCAGTTATTTATGAAAAGAAGTGACATACTTAAGGAATAGAATAAAATACAACTATACTGTGGGAAACATATAAATTGCAAGGAAAGAATTCTCAAGGACTTTGGGATGTAAACATTAACTAAATGTATCCATGAGTTTTTGACTGAAGAAAAACAAACATCATTGAAAGTTCCAAAGAAACATAGTTTTAGAATACTTGTTTAGTGTAGCTACATGGTAGACCTATTCTCTGAAGTGATTTGAAAATGAGTATGCCAAAGCCCAAGGTACTTTCAAGCTCTCTTAATATACTGACTTTTTAGAAGAAACTTCTCAGCTGTTAACCCACCATTTTTTTAAAAAATCTTTGTAATGTGAAAGTAGAATAAGAAAAACATTACATGTATTACTAAAGTAGCAGAACTCAGAAATATAAAGCAACTATCAAATAAACTTGATATTATCCAGGAGATAAAAATCATGAAATTTCTGATCAGCTATTTATAGATTATTGGGGTTCTCTCAAGTACCTAATGGAAATTAAAGTATTCTAAAATAAAGAAATTCTGCCAGGAATATAGTTTTGCTGCTCCTATTTCTACATATGAGGCCAGATGCAAGAAGGACAGGTTCTTCAAAGTGGAAATTTGACAAGCTTGAGGCAGTTTTTTTTCTACAGAAAATGTGAGCTACAAAAGAGACAAAGATGAACTTCAGGAACTCTATGAGAGTAATTAATGGGAAGTATGTTACCCTACAGCACAATAAGAAACTCACATAACAGTCTATGGACATGAAACCTTATTTGTACTAAGTACACTGTTTCCAGTATGGTCTAGAAATTCATAAATTCTGAGGGTACTAGTTAATGTATGGGACATCTATAGAAAGAATTCTTTTAACTGTCTTTTAAAATCTTCTATTTAAGAATTCAAGGATAACTCATACAAATTTTCTTCGCATTCTGTTTTATAATCTTGTTGAACATGTCATCCTTACTTCTGTATGCACATATAACTCTTACATATTCCCTACTTTAAGACCTAATAAGTTATAGTATTAGGAGTTCCATTTTCTATAGTTAAGGCAATCATATGTATTTTATTTACAGATAAAGTAATAAAATATTACAGTATTTTATTTTATTTATTTTATTTACAGTAAACAAGTTGTAAATGGCTCTTAATTTTCCTATAGCTGAGTCCTACATTCTTTCCCTCACTCTGGAGTGGAGGAAGAGGCTAGAGAGGATTTTGATGAGTTTATATTGGGAAGAGAGTCTCCTTTTCATAGTCCCAACCCTGCCATGTTTCAGTATGAGCTGTACAGGTGTGAGTTCTTCCTGTCATTCTGATGGTCAAGAGTTCTGCATTTATTTCCTTGCATTTGTTTCTTTTTTGTCTGGCTTTAGCCTTCCTGTTTTGACTTTTCAGCAGAACCAATGACTTGCAAACTAATGGGCAGCAACCTAGGGATACCTCTAAGAATCATTTCCAGTAACAGGAGTGAAGAATAGATTCAGATTCCAGTTATGTGACAATGCACTTCTGCTGGCCACAACTTTCCCTAGAAGAATGTGATCCATTTTCTGGATAGACTGCAGTTGGCCCAGGATGTCCTATTACCTGAACATGGTTCATCTGCCAAAATCCCCACCATAAAGTGTTCCAGCAACATTAAACCTGCTGGTTTGGGAATTCAGTTAGCTGGTTACAACTATGTATCTGGACTTTGAGCAGGATCATCTCAACATTTTTGGCTAAAATACCAAAAACTCTGGAGGGCCTCCTGAACACAATAGAGGAATTCAGAGTATCAGAAAATCTGCTAGTTTCCTTTCAGGAACCCCACTGTCACTAAGATCATAATCTCCAAATTTTGACCTGCATCAAATTAATCTGCAAGACTCAGAATAACCCTGTTTCCCAGGGGATTGTCACTCATTCCATGAGAACTACAACCATCCTGGTCTTTCTTAACACTAATACCATCCTGGGCATGGCCAACAGTTGCCATGTATCTTTCATATTTTCTTTCATAAAGCAATATCAGATTAACTCGTATGCCTCATCTGAAGCATCTTTCAGCATGAAGATACTACAGAACATAGTTCATAGAAAGGGATAGAGATACAATTTACTCCCAGGAATAGCTCTAATATCTTCCAGTTGGCATCCTGATTTAGCTGTAGAAAAAGAATATACAAGACTTATTATGAAGATTATTTTTCTACCATAGATTCAGGTCATCACCCATCAAAGAATAATCAAGAAACATTCTGAGATCCATTATTCTCTGGGACTCTTTCAGTATTGTCATCTTGTATGGAGTTTTATGCATCTCATTTGTATTCCTTCTTTCTCAAGTTCTAGTTCCCTGAGTAATCTTTCTGATTTGGCCTTCCAAGACAAAACAAGGAGCTATCTACCCCTATAGATATCAGAATGTCAGAAGCCTTTTTTTGCTGTGCATCTGAAGCAACTGGGAGGAAGGAGATTCCTACCTCAGAGTGTACTTTCTCTGCTGTAGGAAATGAGTCTTTGTGGTAAGTCCAGTGTGACATTGTGCAACAATTTCCAGAGCTACTGTTACAGACAGCTTCATTTTTAATTTTCACTTCTGTAAAACAAATTCAGAGACCTCCAAATGATTTCTCTAAACCATTCCTACTTTCCACTTATTGTGGATCAGAACTGAAGAATTTTCTCACCTGAAAGCTGCTCTGTACTTACACACTGGGATCAGATAATTACATTTACAATGTCTGTAGCTGCCACCAACTTTTAGATATACATGTTTTTCTTTAGTAATGCTATCATTCTTGGCACTGCATTGCTATCAAAGTTTAAAGTGATAATATTGTGGAAATAGTTGCCCAATAAAAGCAGGAAGGCAACCATATATTTTAAGGAGCTATGAGTGCTTGTTGAACTGCGTTGTGCAATTTTCCAATGGGATTAAAGGTTGAAGGTATATCCATATTGTTCTCCATGAACTTTCTTACACTTCCTTGTATGTCAGGCAAAGGCTATTTCTATATTAATTATTTAATACCAGTTGAGTGAGTCATACTTTGGTCGAGAGAACTGGTTTATAAAGTTGTCATTAAATAAACAATAACTAATTTTGGAAGAGATTATTATCTGATTCCTAATACAATATTCTGCTTGCATGTATGAGTGTACTTCTGGTTTCCCTTTCAGGAGATTATTGCTTGATATGATGGGAGGGATCAGTAGCTTAGCTGAAAATAAGATAGGGCTTTGCAAGTATCTTATGGAGAAATTCTACAATCAAAACCAAAAGAAGACAATGTAATAAATGTATGTATCTATATTGTTGCCACAAAAATTGTGACTTTGGAAAAATATGGGTGGCACGTGATGAGGCATCCAAGTTGGAAGGCACTTATCCAAATACTGAAGAACAACACTAACATTTGACAGATGGAACTGGACACTCCCAGACCAAAACCACAGGGAAGTCAGTGCCAATATTGAAAGAGGAGTTGCCCCTTTTACCAGACCACATAAAGCTGAAACTTGGAATGGGAGAATCATGAACCAAGGCAAAGTTGAAATTGTCAGTGAAAAAAAAAAAAGAATAGAAAGCAAAAGAGCTGCCTGCCAGATAGATTTGGTCCTGTGTGGGGTGGAGTCCCTCTGCCAAACAGCTGTTTCACTTTTAGGCTGGCTGAAAAAGGTCCTGAAATCTAAATAGAAATGTAAGCTTAGATTTTGGGGCAGACCTTTTTCAGCTAGTCCCCAAGGACAAGCCAAGCTGGCAGCGGCTTGCAACTTTCTTTGCTGACTTCGCTGTCGACTTTCTGGGGAAGCCAGCAGTGAAGATTAAAAATGGCAATTACGTAATCATGGGTTGCAGAGCACTTAGCAACCCATTGTCAGTATGAACAGGTTTCCAAGAACCCAGATTGCCATTTGCCATTCTGTCTTAAGCCCAATACTGTTCATAAATGATCTAAATGAATAGATGTAACTCATCAAAACTCATTAAAATTTGCAGATGACATAAAGCTGGGTGGGGAGGAATGGCCACCACTTTGGAAGGAAGATTCAAGACCCTATCTAACAAGATTCAGCTCAGTGGTGAGAACTGTAAGATCTGGCACTTAGGCAGGAAAAATCAAATGCATAGGTACAGAGTACTTGCTCAATAATTGTGAAAGGGACATAGGAATCCTAGTGAACCACCAATTATGTGTGAGCCAGCATTGTGATGCAATTGCCCAAAAAATCAATGCTATGCCACATCAAGCGAAGGATAGCATTGAGATCACAAGCACCTGCTCACGTTCAGTGAACCCCTTGTCAAGGAAAGTGCAGCCCACCTCTGCTGTTAAGGTTATGTCTGGCCTAATGAAGACAAGGATTAGAAGTGACATTATAGCTTTCTTCTAATACTTAAGGGGCTTTCACAAAGAAGAGGGGATTGGCTTATTCTCCCAAAGCTCCTGAGTACAAGACGAGAAGCAATGAGTAGAAGTGTGTTAAAGAGAGATCCAACCTGGAACGAAGGAAAAAATTTCCTAACCACAATTGAAAAAGAATCACCATGTGGCAAGATGGGTGCCAAACAAATGTAATAAATAAAAATGAAAAATAATCAGTTTGCCTCCCAGAGTTGTGGGTACTCCATTGTTGAAGGTTTTCAAGAAAAAATCGGACATTCACTTGTCTGGGATTGTATAAGGTCTCTCACCTTGGGCATGGGGTTGGATTAGAAGACCTGCAGGGTCCCCTCCAGCCCTATGATTCATGTTTCTATATGAAAGCAATTAACTTTTTGCCAACCTCTTCAAGCATATGAATGGAGATATACTTAGATATTTCTACCTGAATTGGTGTCAAATATATAGGTTGAAGTTAGAAATTGAAAAGTGTCATTGTAAAGCAAGTTTTGACCTGTAGAATATACGATCAGGATATAGCATCCGTGAAAGAAACAGGCTTATTACACTTAATGTGAAAGTGATTGTGAGGAGCAATGAAAAAAAGGCAAGAGACTTTGTAATAACTGAAGGGGGGTTGTTTTTTTAAAAAAATAAGATTGAGGTAGCCTTCTGAATCAGCTACTGTAGTAGCAAGAAAGGTGTAAGATGACTGAGAGTTTTTTTAAATAAGACAAAAATCACTGAAAAAGATATAACATGGAAATATTGAAGGATAATCATAGGAAAGTCAACAAAAAATAAAAATGGAGGAAGGCACACTACACCTAACCCTTTTTCATACAGTATAAAGTCTTGTAGAGTGATGAAAGATTTGCAGAGAGAGAACTGTTTATGAACTATCTCCATTAGACAATGCAATATGAACAGCAGTTGAGCAGCTGTTAAGTAGAAAAATGAAAAGGTACAAATGAAAAACCCCCTGCAGAAGAGAAAGTTAACTGTATTAATAAATATGGAACAAAACTGGGTGGCCTTTGAAAATATTAGTGTCCATATCTATATGAAAGAAGCAATATCTAAAATTTGCTGCAAATGGTTGAGCCATTGCATTAATTTTTCATGCAAATAAAGTCTTGATTAAAATCTTTCAAAGCAGAATTCAGCCATACATGAATAAAGAAGTGACAAATGAACAGGTAGGTTTCAGAAAACACTGAAGGACATGAGAGCAGAGAACTAAATTAAGATAACTTGAAACAGTTAACATGATGATATAAGGAAGACTTTTACTTTTGTTTCATTGTCTATACAACAAGGCTTTTGTGTACATCATGGGAAAATATGGAACATACTAAAGTTAATGGGTGGGCCAAGAGGAATTTGTTCCTCTATTTTCTGAGGATCCCTAAAGTCAATAAAGAGCTTTTGTAAAGAGCTGAGTCTGCAGAAATTGATTAGTTCAAATTGGACTCAAGGGTTGAAAAACAGATATATGAATATTCCTATATATCTGTTTAAAGTACAAAACATTTAAACTTTTGAGTTTCAATACAACACACTTTTACAGAAGTCTTCATAGCTGACCAGCCTGGAAATCCCATAGTATGCATCACTGTTGCCAAGCCTGGATATACTTTGACCAGTGCTGGGGAGAAAGTCAAGGAAAGCCTTCTCCTCACCCAAATGGCTCCTCACTCAAAGAGCATGTTGTGGAGACAGACCTCATTGTCTCACTTTGACATTTGACATAGCTTCCATTGAAGTAAATGTAACTGTCAACCTGAAAAATGACTTCAGTTGAAGCAATGCTAACCTCTGCTTCGTTTCTTGGTTACCATTCAAGGGGGAGGGGCATTGTGGGGGGGGGGACTCAGGAATTTGGTGCCTCAGCTGGCTAGCAGATCATCAACTAGCTGCATAACATCCTGCCAACGGACACCTGTTGAAGTTGAGTGGTAACCTATACCTGGACTGATTGGCCCATGTGACCTGAGAGACAAAGAGGGGTGGGAAGGTCTAATTCTTTTAACTATCCCTAAGAGTGGGAATAATTTAGAGTTAGCTTCACCTTTTAAGTGCAGATATAATGTACTCAATAAAGGATCTCTTGAACCTGAACAAAATGTCAGGCTCCTGACTTTATGGAATTAGTTACTCGGAACGGTGATAGTAACTTATCTTATATATGCCTAAAAAGTGCTACCTGTTGAGAACAAAATATCAATGCTATATCCAATAAGCCGACTTAAGGAAAACATGTCAGTATTCTGGGATCTATAACAGAAATTGCCTTTTGCCAAATTCCTCATTTCCATTGGTAGAAGGAACACTGAATTGAGTCTTTCTGTGAGAATTTGCATGACAGAAATTAGTTTGTATTCTATACTGCATGCAATTACCTGTGAAGAAGAAAGCCATCAATGTTTTTATCCTTCAAAATTCATCTTAATTACATTGAAGGTCTTCTGCAAGGTTAATTGATAGGCATTGCTAAATAAATTGATTTGGTTGTAATTTTTTTTAAAAAAGAGAGATGTTACCAGCATGGAATAAACACTCTGCTTATATAGATGATGCTGTGATCCATTAGATCTACATAATATGGTTACAGTGATCAAGTTTTTTTTATAGGTGATTGGATGGATGCAGTGAGAAAAATACAGATTAACTAAATTTCAGTCTTATTTTTCAAAATGATGACATATGTTAAAAAAAAGAAAAGAGATCTTCAAATGTCAGTTGATTTATTTTGACAAATTCTAGGGGTTTCACAAATACTCATAACAATATTTCATACAATTTTATTTATTTGTTTGTTGGTATGACTGTCTTGTCTCTATGTGTACATTAAATTGTATGTTGAATGTTTGTATATAGGTAGTTATTTACATTTGTATTGCAAAATTAGTTGTATCTTGCAACGGTCACATATCCTGTTTCACAAATACATTCTTGAAGGTTTGTAGGAAGGAGACTCTTAAATTCTCCATTCTATTTCTCATTTAAAATGACAAACAAAACACCCCTGAAGGCATATTACAATCTTTGTCCAGGTGCTTCCATTGCTTTTTATACAACAGATAAAGTTATGGCCCCATATTTTATGATGGCAACAGCTTTCTTAGTCTAGGTTATTAATGGTCTCACTTCTCAACTTCATTTGTCACCTATAATGTAGTCTTATTGCATATAGCTAGAAAGATGAAGGCAATTTAATACTTTCAAGGAAAATACAAGTTCAAACAAACATCTTGGCAGGGATTATTCAAACAAATTAAGATTTATACTCAAATTGTGGCCCTTGAGCCCTTGGCAAATTGCCCATCTATTCCTTGATGTTAAGCAAAGAACTTACTTTTTAACACAAGGAAAATGATGATGTAATCAAAATCACTTGTATACAAAGACAGGTCTATTCAGTTTTTGCTCTTCAGTAAACAAAGATCTATAGAATTATGGCTATATGGATTTGAAAACCTCATTCTACACCAGCTCCAGGTTTTGGGAGGCTCCTTTTGTCCTGACATGCAGTGTTGTTCCATCATTCCTCTAATCCATCTCTGCTGATCTCAGTGAATAAATAAATGTCAAATAAAAGATCAGGCAACAAGGAGAAGGAAGAGAAAGGACTTCATCCTGGAGTGGAAGGAAATTATTTAGGCCACTGAATCCAATTTCTTGCTCAATGCAAGAATACAAATTAGAACCTCTGCACAGACAACTGGCTAACCTTTCCTTGAAAGCATCCAGTCCAAGGAAGGTGACTATCTTTCCCACTGGGGATCTTAAGAAACTTTTTGTGAGAATCTCCCTTCTTGAAACTGAAATCCACTGATGTGTGACCTGCTCTGGGGACCAGGGAAAATGGATTTTGAGTGACACCCTTCCCAATACTTGAAGTACTTTCTGTCATAGTCTCTCAGTTGTCTTTTCTGACTGGAATACATGAATGTTTTACAGATTTTTGTATGGTGCAAGATTTGGAATTGAAATCTATTTCATAACTGAGATCAAATAATAATTCCAAATTATTTTGACAGACTGGAACACTGAACCAAATTCAGCAGGATAATATCCATTTGTGAAAAGTGTTAACTCCTGCATCTAGGTAGGAAACTCTAAAGAACAATATAGATTTAAGGAAGCATGGCTTCAGAGAAGGATCAGGTTTTCCTCCAAGTAATATAACCCAGCCACTCGAAAAAAACAATGAGAAGTCTTGGATTGTATTGACAGAAACATAGCATGAAGATCATGATACTTCCACATAGTCTCATTAATCCACCTTTGAAAAATGTATGTCCAGTTCTATGTGCCATACTTAAAATAAACATGCAGAGGCTGAAATAGGTTTAGAGAAGAGTAATCCAGAGAAATGTAGTAGGTGAGATATTGAATTAGTAATGCGGCGCTGGTTCTTAAACATTTAGCACCGTTCCATTGGATTCAAACGTAATAAATAGATATCAAGGTGATAAGAGAGATGGAAGTTGCTCCTTTGAGGAACAATTAAAAGAGTTGGGCATATTTAGTTTGCTTAAGACAAGCAAGGTGAAGATGAATCATGGTGGGAACTGCAATTGTATTATCAATCCAAAGATGCTAATATAAATGCCATTTCTGCTCAAATTCTACTTGATTTTCCTTGTTTTAAAGATACTTCATATTCAAGTCTTTCTGAAGATTAAAAAGGTAACTGACCTGCAATATCTTCTCAGTGTTTCAGAATTGAAAACACATAGTTCCTGTTTTTGTTACGAAGTTTTTAAAGTATTATCAGTGCATCACACAGTGCATGGACCATTGGGTTGGTGAGATACAGTTCAGAGTACCTTGGTTTGTAATGTACTGTCCTGATTAGAGTTCCTAGCTTGCATAGAATAGCATGAGCATATGAGAGGGGTAAACTGGGGCTTAATGGTGCATGTTGGCATACTGGTGAAAACATGACTGATATTGTATCTTTACCGTTAGCAAACAATGTGCTTGTGGCTTGTGCTTGTGGTACTGATATGACTAAGGTAACCTTATATGTATTATATTGAACAATTAGTGATCATTGTCAATGTTTGTTTGAAATGTTGAAGACTGAATAGAATATCACTTAAGTAAGATTCAGCATTTAGCATTGCCAAAAAATACAATGCAGTCCTAGGATGCATCTACAAAGGGATAGCATCAAAATTACATGAAGTGATAGTACCAATTTATATTGCATTGGTGAGATCACACTTGGAATACTGCATCCAATTCTGGTCACCATGATACAAGAAAGATCTTGGGACCATAGAAAGAGTGAAGAGAGGAGCAACAAAGGTGTTAAGAAGTGAGGAGGTTAAACCATATTATGAATGTTTGGAGGAATTAGATATGTCTAATCTAACAAAGAGAAGGATTAAGAGTGCCATAATAGGAGTCTTCCAATACCTGAGGGTCTGTCATAGAGGAGAGGTGGTTGGCCTATTCTTCAAAGCATCTGAGGTCTGGACAAGAAGTAACAGGTGGAACATTATTAAAGAGAGATCTGACCTTGAATTAAGGAAAAAATTCCTGACAGAACAATTAATTATTGGAATGGCCTACCTCCCAAAATTATGGGTACTCCATCACTGGAGGTTTTCAAAAAGAGACTAGACCATTTGTCTCTTGCTTGAGAAGGGGGTTGGACTAGAAGATTTCTAAACTTATTATTTTATATAATATGAATATTTCATAAATCTCTCATGATGTAACTAGTTGGGGATACAGTGAAGCTATGAAGAGGCCATTTTATTATAATAGGAAATTATGAGATTTATGAATGTTTGCTTTTAAAGTTTTTATCTTAAATTTTCTTTGATCCTTAAACTTGTTTTATCACATTTGCATACTGTTTTCTTTTGTATAGCTTTAATCTCTGAATTCCCTCAGTACTTTGATTTCACAGTCAATTCTATTAGGAAGCAACAAATAAATGCATTTCAATCTTTTAAACTACAGTATTTGAAGAAAACTCTCTAAAAGAATATGAAACAGGAATTGCTCTATTTCCATTGACAAATGAAGAAAAAACAATAAGTTGTTCAGATTGGGTCTAATCTTAATTAAATATAGAGTAGATGTATTGGGAAAGTATTTAACCTAATTATGACTAATTTAGTTTCTATTCATTTGCATATAACTTCAACTCTATATTTCAGTTCTTTGCACTTATAAAACAACTTATAGTATGTAAAATAGATGTACTTTTAACTAAAAGCATTTTTGATATATTTAATATAAAATGTTTTTACATTATTTGTTTTAATGCTTTTCTTTTATGTATAGCAGATAAAAAGCACATTGATGTTCTATCCCAGGGGTGTCAAACTCGCATCGTCACCATGCCATCATATGACGTATCAGGATGTTTTTCCCCTTCGCTAAACTAGGTGGAGGCAGGGCCAGCACGTGCCGCATCTGGCCCATGACCTGCGAGTTTGACACCCCTGTTCTATCCTGACAGATAACAAATTAAAATGAGGATTTGTTTATGAAAAGATCTTGAAATAATTGACTGAAAGGATATACGTAGATAAAGGTCAAGGTGCAATCTTAAGCACAGGATTGCAGAAAATGAAAAAAGATCACTTCCAGAAAGATTAATTCCAACTGACTGTAACATAACACTTCTTAACAATAAGATCAGTTTGATAGTGGAACTATGGAGGGTGGAGACTCGACTTTGATGGACGTTCTAAGCTGAGGCTAAGCAACCGAGAGTCTCAAAAATGATTTGGATTCCTGCACTTTGCTTCGGATTTCTGCACTTTGCTTTGGATTCCAGCAAATGGTGGCACTCAAAAGCGTAAATGGCCCTTTTATGATTGTGTTACATTCTGATTTCCAAAGTGAAAAAGACACATCAAAAGATGCATGAAGTTCCATCTATGATGCTTCTTTTTTCACTTATCTCTTTAGTACCACTCATGAATTTTCATGGACTTTCTGAGATTCTTTATTTTCAGAATTTACCCGCTGAATTCCAAATTCACATCCTCTTTTTAAAAAACGCTATCTATCAGCCTCCTGTGTTGTTCTGTCATCACACAGCCCATTACCCAGGTTGTTACAACACAGGAGGCTGATAGACATACAGCCAATACCTCAGCCACACATGTTCTTATGAAAAAGCCAGCCAATCTGCAAACATCAACTCCATCAACCAATCAAGAAATAACAACACAGCCAACCAGCCCGCTTACAACAGAGCCAGCACACCCACACCTCCCCGCCAGTATTTATAGAGAGACAGCAGCCCTGATCACGCTTTGCTCGCACAAGCACAAAGCTGAAAGCACCAGCCTGAAGATGGCAAGTGGGACCTTGTTGAAATGTTGCCAAGATACTCTCAATCTTACATGGAAAAAGACCCAAACACGCCAAAACCCGCATACTTGTACCCGTGAAAATCTACGAAAACAAATATTGTACCTCATGGGGAGGAAACCTTCCAGCTGACCAGGACCTATGAGAAACTCGAAGTCCAAAGTCCAAATGTGACCTCACATTCCTACGCAATTGCCAAGACAAAAAAGTGATCCCCACATGCTTTCAACTCAAATTCCATTCCAAAACCTCAGCCACTGAAAGGATCCTGAAAAGAACAGAATTAGCCCTAATCAGAAACGAACTCCACAGGAAAAGATTCCTACTAGACCAAACCAACAGGGACCTACTTATTCTCCACCCCAAACTCAGCACAAAATCCACCCAGCACTCTGGGACAAATCCAAACAACTAGTCCTCTGGAGAACTGAAACAGAAACCTCCCACAAGACAGACACACACCAAGAAACTCCACAGACTAGAGAAACACCAGACGCCCACCCCCTCCCACAACAATGCATGAAACAAATAGTACACAACATATCAGACAGAACCCTCACCAGAGCAGAAACCAATGTTCTTTCCAAGGGATTCAACTTTGCAGTCGCCCCCAAACGCATCCATACCGAAAACGTTATATGTGGAGTTGAAGCTAGCCTAACCAAAATCAACCCAGATGTAGCCAATAAAATTAGACTTGAAGTCACCAACGTCCTCTGCTCCAGCAGTCCACCCAGAAGCAACTTACACAGAGAAGAACAAAAAGCACTCACCAACTTCAGGAAAGACAACAACATAATCATTCTCCCAGCAGACAAAGGCAATGCCACGGTCGTGATGAACACATTGGACTACCAATCCAAATTATCCAACCTACTCAAAGACCCCGCTTACAAACCTCTAAATACTGACCCCACCACCTACCTGGAAAAAAACACCAAATCCAAAATTAAAGTGTCTCCCATCAGTGAAGAGATCCAGCAAAGAATCATCCCCAGAGAAAAATCATCCAGATGCCCTAAACACTATGGCCTCCCCAACATACACAAAGAAGGAACACCACTCAGACCCATAGTCAGCTCCATAGGCTCACCTCTACAGAATCTTGCCAAATTTCTCGCCAAACAACTCCAGCCCTACACAGAATCCATCACCTCACATGTACAAAACACTTTCCACTTCATAGAAGCAATAAAGAAACAAAACCTACAACCCAGCAATCTACTCATGAGCTTTGATGTCATATCCCTCTTCACCCAAGTACCTATTAAAGAAGCCTTGACAGCCATCCAAAACAAATACAACCCCCTAAGCACATCCTAGATCTGATCAACCACTGCCTAACCAACACATACTTCATCTACAATGGACAAAGATACAAACAGATAGAAGGAGCACCTATGGGATCACCCCTCCCACCAGTCATCGCTAACCTATACATGGAACACTTTGAAACCAATGTTCTAGACAAATCCGAACACAAACCCAAACTCTGGCTTAGATATATAGATGACACTTTTGTAATTTGGCCACATGGGAAAGAAAAACTGGACAACTTCCTCACACACCTCAACAGCCTACACCCCAAAATACAATTCACCTTGGAAAAAGAAGCCAACAACCAACTTCCCTTCCTGGATGTCCTAATTTACAAAAAAAACAATGGCTCCCTAGGACACACCATCCACTGGAAGAAAACACACACCAACCACTACTTAAACACACAATCCCATCACCACCCTGCACAGATCAACTCTGTAGCCAAGACCCTCATCTCCAGAACCAAATGCCTAGCCGATGAAGACCACCTGAGAACAGAATTACACACCCTCACTAACGTATTAATTTCCAACAGATTCCAAAGAAGCACAATTACCAACCTAATCCTAAGGGAGACACCTCCCAGAAACTGAGACACAGAACAGGACAACGGTATTGCCCTCCTCCCCTACATCAAAGGCACCACAGATAAAATCAGCAAATTTCTCCACAAACACAATATCAGGACAGCCTTCGGTACTGACCAAAAAATAGCCAACATCCTAAGAAACCCCAAAGACAAGATCCAGCTAGAAAACCAAGGAGTTTATGAAATACAATGCAACAATTGCCCAGCCACATACCTTGGACAAACCAACAAGAGAATAAATGCATGCATCGCAGAACACAAGAATGCAGTCAGAAAAGAAGAAAATACTTCCTCCCTTTTCTAGCACCTTAAAACCACAGGACATGAAATTCATTTTGAGGGAACCAAATTAACCTCCTGAACACTTCCACAAGAGAATAATCAGGGAAGCTATCGAAATAGAGAAACACCCCCATAACATGAATAAACTGGACAATGCCTCCCGCCTACCAGACATCTGGAAACTAGTCCTGATCAACAAACAAGTCCTAGCCACAAAAACCAACACCAGACCCAAAACAACACATGACACCACCACCATTCTCCCTCACCAGACTCAGACCCAAACCCATCCCATAGATGAAAGACAACCACCGTCCAGAAACCAGACCATGGCTTCATCACCAGCTGCCACACACCCTGACCCCCAAACCAAGCAAACTTGACACACACCATGAACACATATCCAGGCCTCAAACTCGAAGCCAGACTAAAACCCAGAATGCTACATCACAGCCACCCACTCAGGATATCACATCAGAAAACTCAGGAAATAACACCACAAGAACTCAAGAAGTATGTATGTATGGTATTCAGCTTTGTTCGGGTATTTTCCCACGTCATTATAGTTGTGCTTTTAAAGTCGTAGCAACGTTTCGGCAGAATCTCATCTGCCATCATCAGGCTTCTGTGTTGTGTTCGTCTGTGAGTCAGACTTTCACAGCCATTTCAGTTTTAAATTTGGCGCTAGCCTGAAACGGCTGTGAAAGTCTGACCCACAGACGAACACAACACAGAAGCCTGATGATGGCAGATGAGATTCTGCTGAAACGTTGCTAACAACTTTAAAAACACAACTATAATGACGTGGGAAAATACCCAAACAAAGCTGAATATCATACACACACACACACACACACACACACACACACACACACACACTTTCTATCCATCATCTCTTGTTTATTTTAATACTTCAATTCTTATTCATTTTTTGGCTTTCCTCCCATACTCCTCTCTTGGATCTTTGTCTCTATCAACATGTGTATCTTCACCATTCACATTGAATATTTCTCCCATCTCTCCTCCTAAGCTGCCAGGTCTCCAGAGTATCCACCCAAACCCCAATCTCTCTTTCAAAAAATATTTTCAAGGTTATCTGATTCCATTTTAAAATCTCTTAAAGTACTTTTAGCTTATTTAATCAGTCATTATTGTCTTCATCGTCTTCTTCTCATCTTCTTGCTTTGTTTGCTGGTTTGTGTGTTCTATCTTTCTGTTATCTCCTCTCTTTCCTGGACTATTTGATCTTCATTCATTATCAGTTATAACATATTTACTGTTTTCCCATATACGCCTTGCATTAGGTTCTTTATCTCTCTGTGATTCTTTTCCATAGTACCCCTAATGTTTTGAAACATCAATGCCATTTCTCTTGAAATCTCACTCATTTCCCCCTGACAAAATGAAATCTTGTCTTAATTTAATAAGTCCTGCTCTTACTCAAATCCAAAAACAATATATTCCAGTCCAATGTTACTCCTCAGAAAGTTCAATAATCATAGTTCTTTACATCTCAGGATTATTAATCAATTTCATTTAAGTAGTCCAGTCAGCTTCCACAAATCAAAAGTCACTTTACTTTACTTAAGAGTTTTCCTTATTCTCACAATAGAGTCTCCAGCAATCATAAAGTAAATAGTTATAGAACAGTAAGTGTCACCACAGTCCGTCAGATGAATGTTGTTTATTTCTATTATCCAAATTTTTTCTAAACTTGGTCTGGTATATTCCATTCAACATTAGAGGGCACCCTCAGCTTAGGTTTCAGTTGTTTCAAGTCTTATAGATTTGATTAATCCAAATTTATTTCAATTTATGGGGGCAAAGGAGGCTATTCAAGTAGATTCAAGTAGATAGTTTCAGCATTTTATAATGCCTTTCCAAAACAACACCTGCCCAATTTAAAAGTCCCAATTTTCTATGTTTTAAAAGGTCTTTAGTTTTTCTCCCCTTAGGTCTTTTCTTTCGGGTCTAGGATTGTTCTCTCTATGGTTGTTGACCACTTTGAGAAATAGTTCTAAGAGTCCCCTTTTCCCCTCTTTCTTTCTTTCTTTCTTTCTTTCTTTCTTTCTTTCTTTCTTTCTTTCTTTCTTTCTTTCTTTAAGTTAGGGTCTAAATAAAAAGGAATCTTCTGACCCAGCTCCAATCACTGTTCATTTACACCGCTCCTGTACATTTCGATGATGGCTGCCTCTTCTCCTTGTTGTGGATGAGAGGGAAGAAGCCCTGAGTCCAGCAGGAGAGTTGCTGCTCTCTGCGATCTGCAGGGCACCCCTTTTTTTTTTCACCACCCCTACAGGATGGTTTTCGTTCATTTCAGAGCCCACTAATAGGGAGAACTTGGCATGGTAGTTCCAAGATCTGCTCCTCACATCTGATAGCACCATGATGTCAACCGGAAGTCCTCTAAAAAACTTTAGTTTTATGGACCTAATGGCTGTGCACTTTTTTGCTTTAAATATGATATATCTCTTCTCCTCCAAAAATTACCAAAAAGCATGCAAAAGAACTAGGTTGTCTTGTCCTAATATGCAACCTTAGGTGACTTAAGAAGGGAAATTGCTGATTTTCCAGATGCGGAAAATATATAAACAGTTTCAGAGATTATGATTTTTAAATTCCTTATCTACTCAAGTATTGTAGAGTATTTTGTATGACAGGGATTGTTAGATGAATATTTTTTGCTTGGAATATTCATTTATATTTAGAAAATATTATCCACTCAGGAGATCTTTCTGGATTACAGTATGTTGAAATCTCAAACTCTTCTCTATTTTATTGCCCCCCAAAAGTGTTTAAGCTGCACAACAGCACTGGGTCTACCTCATAAATGCAATCCATTTTAGAAATAATGTGAACACAGTATTTTCAGGATCCATATGCATATGTTTTGAAGAAGTAATGCAGTGAAGTAGAAAAAAGGTAAATGGATAAAGAAGAGAATAGGTTTATATGTTTGCTTTTAGTTATAATATTAAGTGACCATTGGTAATGGTGTCAGCAGTACTGATTTAACATAATAACAAAAAACTTTTCCCCCCACCCACAGTAGGTAAACCTCATAAATGTAACTACTGTGGACGAAGCTACAAACAGCGCAGTTCTTTGGAGGAACACAAGGAACGCTGTCACAACTACCTTCAAAATGTCACCATAGAGGCCACGGGGCAAGTGATAAGTCATCATGGTGAGTGGAAATGTTGCAGATGTTGCTCTTGCTCCTACTTGCAATATAACAAGAAAGGAACAAATATGTATAATGTTGCATTATAAAATTATAGTTATAGTTTCCTAAATTTATATAATTGTATAAACCCTCAACTTTTACAGAGGAATAGCCTAACATCCTCAGAATGTTTTGGTGGAGGAAGCAAATGGTGATTTTTAATTTTGAGCCATATGCAAACAAACTGGCCACCAGTTCTGTTGTTAACTTGGAGCAGGCAGGGGTCTCCCATGCTTTCTCCCTACCCCCTACACCCACTCCGTTAAGGAAAAAAAAAGAGAATACAAAGAATTTGGCCACAAGTGATTGATCTCCAAGATGGGAAAGTTTCTGCTAGTTAAAAGGATGACTTTGTTAATTTTCTTAACTTGAAAGACTGTAAAATGGCATTAATGAATATTAGCATATGATTTTATTTTAATTAATGGATCATCTTGTACACATAATATTTATGTATCATCAATTGTTAAACATGACAACAGATATTTGTTACAATAGTATGCTTTTTCCCATCAATTCCCACAAATACAGTTTTTTCAAGTTCTTAATAAGATATTGCTATAGCAGATATGGTGGGGACACTATGCTATTCAGATGGAGCATTATAAAGTGCATCAGATTAATGATGTTGGCAGTTATTGAAAAATATTCTGCAGTGAAGCATATGCAGGTCAATTTTTAAAAGCAAATTAAAAATATCATTACAAATATCATTCAATGTAAAATTTTAAACAAGAGATACTCACAACTATGTATTTTCACTGCCTTGTACCGTGATGACGAACCTATGGCATGTGTGCCAGTAGTGGCATGCAGAGCCATCTCTCCGGGCACGCCAGCCATTACCCATTGCTCTTCCAGGTGCGTGTGCTGGCCAGCTGGTCTTCACGTGCACATGCATGTTAGAAACTGGAAGACCAGATGGCCAGCATGCATGCACATGCCAAGAAGGTAACCTTCCAGTTTCCAGCACTCCCAAGTGCGCATGCTAGGGAGCTGCTCTTCCAGTTTCCGGTGCATGCGCACACATGCATGCACACTCCCGTTTCATCACGAAAAGGTTCACCCCCGCTGGCTTAGTATAATGTAATTTAGTAAGCCTTCTGTGGACATTCTCATTAGTCTATCTATATGTAATCCGTTAAAAGAGGAATAGGTAATTCACTTTCCAGAAGGTCATTGTATGACATAGAATTACAATTTTGGGGCTTTTTCTTTCACATTTATAAGGGCGTAGAATGCAAAGGAGGTTTTTAGAGGGCACATTGCTCCTATTCTTATCCTTAATTCTGAAAAACAACAACACCAAACAGAAAATCCATAGAAGAAAACCAGCCATTTTCTTTGGAAATGCAGTTTTGGGAGTTGCAAATAGAGACCAAATACAGCTATTAGCTGCATGTTCCACGCAGTCCATCTGAAGAACAAGTATCTTACCCAGCAGATTTTTTTCCCATCTATATATCCAGTACACTACCGTAAAGCTCAGAGTGATGTATAATCTATATTCCTCTTGTATAAGAGGAAGCAATGAGTTCATCAATGCCATTTTCAAGTCTCAAATATTGCTTGTTGCTTGACACTTTATTCAAACAGGTATTTCCTTTCTTTGGAGCTATAGGGCTCTCCAGGGAAAAAGAGACCTTCTCTCCTTGATTCATACAAGCTTTAAAAAGGTGAAAGACCTTTTCCTAGTATGGGAGAAAACTAGAAGGAACCATTCATGGCCTCTATTTGAACATAACGCTGAATCATTTCAGACCTTTTTTGTGATATATAGTTTGGCAAACTTTGTCAATGTCTTTGTAAATTATAAGGAAAAAGAGAAAGGCAGTACTTTGCCGATTTGGACATCCCGACAAAACTGTACAGTTAACAAAAAGCAAGAAAGGAAGACGAAATCTGCATGCAAGAGGGAATGAAGATTGCAGTTGCTTTTCCAGACTATAGCCTCATTTTTGACCTGAGCCATTGCAGTAAATGTTTTAGCATATCAATCCACTCTCTCTGCCTTTTGATCTTCTTCAGTCATGCAGCAGACTTGGAAGCAGGTGACTGGTTCGCTGCATTGTTAGAAAATCTCTCTCTCTCTCTCTCTCTCTCTCTCTCTCTCTCTCTCTCTCACACACACACACACACACACACACACACACACACACACACCTCTTTTTTTTTGCATGATTATCTAAAAGAATAGGAACCATTTGTGACCAGGAACATGTAGTCAGGAATATGAGTGACTTAGGTCAGGGCTGGTCAATGACCGATATACAATGACTGACCAAGTTAGATCATCTGGGCTTATCATAATGCTACTTTGATTTTGATGAATGAGCAGGAGACATATTTTTTGCCTAGCATTTGACTCTGCTTCCTGTATTGTATTTTCTGGGTTTCAGAGTCCTGTGAGTATGGCTTCTATGCTTCTAGAATACGTGCCTGCATCTAGAGTTAATTTATAAAACAAGAAATTAAATATATTTGGAAGTCATATTTTTTAAAGTTTTATTCTTTTGTTTTTGATGTATGAGAAATAGTTCCATTTTTGTGGTGGTTATGGCAAACTCAGAGGCATTAGATGTATAATGCCTGACAAGTTATTGGCTTCTCTCTTGCCAAGATTTCTAGTCGAACCCTTTTCATGGTGGCTTTTAGTTATTCAGATAACTACTTCTCTGAAAAGGCTTGGGTCTGGATGTGTTTTCTATTTTTTTCTAGGCTATTTCTTATGTCAATTACAAGTAACATGTTTCTTCAATTGCTTATTTAAAGTTATTTAAGGTTATTCTATGTTATTTTTAAACATTGGAGGGGAGGCTTGGTGCATGAAAGAACAAGGCTTATTTGAATAAATATTTAAACAATACAAAACAACATAATCCTCAGGAACAGTGTCCCATCACTTCAAATTTCTGTTCCAGTTATACTTGCCTGAGTTACTCTGTTGGCTGACCCAAATTTGATTTGGACTATGATACTGGAGCAGTATTCAGTCCTCTCCATTCCAAGAAATTATTGAGTGAGATAATTTAAATACTGAGATCAGGGTAAGTGAGTGAAGTGTGACAAATATTTCAAAATTCTTTCTGGACAAACATAGCTATGGTATGTCTTTGTAACAGATGAAAAGCCTATGATTAAAATAACCTGTAGATCCCATATTGTGAAAAACTATTGAAATACTTACATGCTAGGGTGATAATGTTATTTTCTCTGTGTCTTACTGTTTTATTTAATTATTCTTTAAGAGAACTTTCTCAACAAATAGCATATGAATTGTGGGAAGTTATCTGCAAAGAATAGGTGCAAAATTAAAAAGCTAAAAGGGAGGTCCCATGGATACTTTCTTTATCAAGCATAAGCCCTGTTGAATATAGGGTACCTGTTTTCAAGTCATTATTTTGAAGACAAAAAATTATACAAACATCAAATAGTAGTTGATTTCTCAATAGTTTTGACATAAAGTTCTTGATTACAAGGACAAATATTTATAATCAATATTTTATCACCCATTTTTCAGTCCTTTTGAAAGTAAACATGAATTCTTGTTTGTGCTTCTATTTACCAGCAGTTGGATTCCCATAGAAAATGAAAATTTATTGTGTGTGTCTCAGAAAAAGATTCCTGAACAAATGGTAACAAGGAAATAATTGACATAGCAAATCTTCTTTCTTGGTAGCTTATTTATAAAATAGATATAAATTAATTATCAGTTGTGTCATTTCTATGAACTGGAGGTTTTTACTAGAATGTTTTACTATTAAAGAGGACACCACCGCCACCATCACCATCATGCTACAAGACACATATTGTAGGTTTATCTTAAATCAGCATATTTCAGTCACATATATTGCAGGACATTCATAAAATTTTGATTTAAAAAAAATGAGAGCTCAATGAGATATGCCTTCAGAAAAAAGAAAAACCATAGAAACAGAACAAAATGTTACAGGGCTCACCAGCCACTGTACTCCCAGGCCTGGGAAAATAACCAATTTTTTTCAGCACCTTCTGGACCATCATCAGGGTGGAAGCAAAATGGGTCTGTGAGGGGTGAGAATTAGGAGTTCTACTATGCTCTCTGTCAGGTTTTATGGGAGAAGAAAAATTGTAGGAGATAGGCAGTCCCTCAAATAATGAGGCTGCCTGTCGTGAAAGTTGTAGGTTGTATAGCATATGTTCAGAGGTGGCATTTAGCAGGTTCTGACCAGTTCTAGAGAACTAATAGTGGAAATTTTGAGCAGTTCAGGGAACTGGTGGTAACCCTCCCCCAGGAGTGGGGAGGGAATGGAGATTTTACAATATCCTTCCCCTGCCACTCCCACCAAGCCATACCAAGCCATACCATGCCCACCAAGCCACGCCCACAGAACCAGTAATAAACATTTTTGAATCCCACCACTGCATAGCTAACTAGTAACCAGTGCAGCTCATGAAGCAGTGATGTTACATGGGCATTCCTTGGGCTTATGAAAAATAGGCTTACCGTTATTCATTCTTCCTGACAGTCCTGTCACATTTGAGAGCAGCAGCTGTTTCCAGGTATTTGAAAATCAAGGGCATCCCCACACAGAGTATATGGCCATAATCCAATTCATATAATGGAATGCCCCATCATATGCAAATATCTGCAGAAAATGAGCTGACATGGGCAGCAGCATCTCAGGGACAGGTCATCTGTTTAATTCATTTTCATGCTTCTTCGGAGAAAACATGTGATAGCACCAATGAGTATGATAATAGCTTGGAAGTTTATAGTTGAAGCAGAAGAAAAAGTGTACACTTAACCTTACAGTGCTCAGGATGATGATTTTAGTATAAAGTCAACATTGCCTGTATATGTTGGAGGTACCAAATTGCATTGACTGATGTATTCTGCCCCATTTTCCTATCTATCTTCTATCTGCTTTAGTATTGCAGAAACTCCATTAAAAAGAAAATAGCAAGAATGTAGCACCTTCTCTTTGCAAATGTGGATAGAAAATGTATGATTGAAACTCAGGAAGATGAGTTGTTCCTGCAGAAGGCAGATTGTATTTTAGAGACATCCCTCTTTTTTTTGCTCTTATGTCTGCTTTCAGAACCCTTTTGTCTCTTTTAAGGCAAGTCCACTCAGGAAACATGCATTGTACAATCTAGACTTTTCTAGGCTGAAATTGGTTGTGAAGCTGAGTTAGTTGGTAAGATACAGCGGTTAAAGTGGTTAGGTTTAAATTGATGGGACTATAATTTAATTTTTAATTTTTTATATTTGGAATGGGGCTTTGCTTCAAATCCTACACTCGTGTGCAAGTATTTGTGTATTATTGGATATTTGGATTATTAATAGTGGAATAGCTGAAATCATAAAAATGAAGTCAGCAATTTTCTACTCTTATGAAATGGTTACTGTTTGTGAAATAAACTAGACTGGGCTGTCAGATTAGAGCTAAAAAAAAACCAGATTTGGGCACTCTAAAGTAAAATCAGTGGAATACAGACTGATCCACAGTCATATTAACTTGGTTAGTTGCACTCTTTTTGTCCTGTCCAGTTGGCATTCTTTAAAAAAGAATTTCCAAAATGTTTAGAATTCTTGATTATTCTTGAAATACTAGGTATTTCAACAGGAATTGAAGACTGGCCAGAGACTTGCTAGTACTTCTCTTAATGACTACATATCTATGAGCCATGGTGGGAAAGAGAAAACGCAGAAGAGTTGTGGGGATTTAAGATTAATTTCTTACTCAGCCAATTCCATTTAGAATTATAATATATATATATATATATATATATATATATATATATATATATATATATATATATATCTGAGGTTCTCGCGGGTATTTGTATGTGGATCATGGTTATTCGGGTTTTCTCCCATGTAATATTAGAAGTATCTAGGCAACGTTTCGATAAAGTCTCATTCATCATCTTCAGGCTTGTGTCTTCGACTCTGTGCTTCTCTGTGCTTCTACAGAAGCCTGATGATGGCAGATGAGATTCTGCCGAAACGTTGCTACAACTTTAAAAGCACAACTATAATAAAAAAAAGTTTTTAATAAAAAAAAATAAAAGTTTGGGAAAATACCCGAACAAAGCCAAATACCATCCATCCATCCATGCATCCATCTATCCATCCATCCATCCATACATATATTTGTTTGAGTGCATAAAATTAAATATAAATTAAAATGATTTTCCATACTATTACTTTATGTGCAAATCATGCTTCTGCTGCTATTGGCTTAGCCCAAGGGTCTTCAAACTTGGCAAGTTTAAGACTTGTGGACTTCAACTCCCAGAATTCCTGAGCTAACATGACTGGAGGAGGAATTCTGAGAGTTGAAGTCCACAAGTCTTAAAGCTGTCAAGTTTGAAGACTCCTGGCTTAGCCCAAGAATTTGGGATACTAACAAATTCAGTTCCCTAACTAATCCATCCCAAAGCTTACAATTAACAATTCTAGCCCCTTAAATTCAATATGAGTAACTGTCTGATTTAGGAAAGCCACTTTGTTAAAGTGGTAGAGACTGAGTTCTCCCAGTAGGGAGAAGCCAGCTGGGTGACCTCAGGCCAGTCATTCACATTCATCCCTAAGAAGGAGACAAGGGCAAACCACTGTTTCCCAAGAATGCTGCGGGGACTAGTTCAGGCAATCACCATGAGACAAGAAGTGATTTGAAGGCACCCTCCTCCCCAAGAAGTACAATATTCCATTGTCAGATTAAAATAGTTATTATTCATGAATAGATTGTATAAAATCAAAAAAGCAACTGTGTTGTTGTTTGTTCAATCAGAACAGTGATGGGAGTAGGGATAGATACTGTATGTTAACCAATTTTGCTTTATCACTATTTTTCTACTCAGAATTGAGCAATCCTAACTACTTTTTGCCTTTGTTAAAGTGCAATGATATATTCCACTTTTCTTACATAAATATAATTAAGCCTGATTGGATCAGGTCATACAGAAAGCATCATGGTTCCTTTTTCTCTCTCTCTCATGGAACAGTGGCTAGGTCAGGCAAACAGGAAAGGCAAAGTTAAAACTGCATCTAACATTTAAATCTTTCTATTTTCCATATCTATTTGAAGCCTTCCTTAGTTGCTTTTCTTTTCAAAACAAAAACATAAAATAAACTAGAATACTATTCAGCCATTCTAATTATTTGTTTACCTTTTAAGTTAAACTTGGATATTTACTCCATGCTTTTTATAATGTTTTACATTTAGTAATACTGGACTAGGCAGGATTGTAAATTAATTTTTTTAACTATGAAGTTGTCTTCATAGTTACCTTGAAAAAGTTTGTGTCTTCAAGAACAAATAAATTATAATCTATAGAACTGAAGGAATGTGGTTTTCATCTGTCCAAACCCTCATACATGTACTCAGACAGTGGTTATCAAACTCAAGGAAATACTGTGGCCCGATAGTCTTCAACATTTTTAATAATGACTTGGATGATAGAATGAAAGGAATCTATATCAAGTTTGCACATGACCCAAATTTTGTCTAGGACAGCTAATATTCTAGAAGACAAAAATAAATAAATAAATAAATAAATCAAAATGATGTTGATGAGTTAGAAAAAATTAGTTTCTGTCCATGTTGTATGATTTTATAACTATGGGCACTTTTCAACTGGCTTCTTGTTATGGTTCCTATCTTCTGGAGTAGAAATTCATATAACTTCCACCTTGATTATCATTAGATAATATTGCTTTTAATGTTTTGGGCTTATGATTGTTTGTTTATTTATTGCCCAAAGCCAATCATAAAGGTAAAATACAACATATATGGTGAATAAAAAGAAAGAAAATTATAGAAAATTACATGAAATAACCCTTGGCTATTAATAAATTTTACAACCTTCTTAGACGTTTGGGAGAATTAATCTCATAGAAGATCAGTAATTTGATAATCACAAGTACAATTAAACTACTAAGAGTTGGAGCTTGGAGATTTGATCCCCGTCAGATATATAATGGGCATGTTCATAGTCCATTTCATGCAAGTTCAGCCTTTGAATGTGGGCAAGTGTGGCTTTCCTTCACTGAGTTTTTTCAGGTAATGTTTAATAGTTTTTAATTTTTTTATACAGTAATGCTTAATTAGTGGAATTAGATTTTGATAATTAAAATGAGGGGCATTTAGATTAAATGAACAGGGAGTTTATATACACATTATTAGGTATTTTTGTTTATTTTATTGCCTTTTTGCCAATTAATAAGGAGAGCTAAAGATTTAGAGATAAGTTTGTAGAAATGGTGCGAAGTATGGAATGAAGTTGTACTTGATTGTATTTTAAGAGTCAGGGATAAAATGTTGAGTATACATGCTGAGGATGAAGGGGGAAGTTACTTTTTGCCTTTATTCATGAAGTTTCTTTTTCTTACTGTTTCCCTTTTTGAATAATAGAAATAAGCCAATGGACAATGGATAAACCAATGGAGGATAGTATACTGACTGGGTTAAACCTCAGTGATTTCCTTAATATAAAAGTGAACACTGGGGCAAATATGCATAATAACATAAAATATACATTTAAGCAAGTTATAATGTTTCTCAGTGAGATGATATAACATATCACATTGGTCCATGGTTGAATGATCAGATCCAGATTTAATCTACACTATTCAGGAAACAGTTGTGGAATCAAATGCAGGACCCAAAGCAAATAATCAAGGCTTACTGCAGTATTTATAAAACAGCATGTGCTGGTGAGACTTCCTCGACAGAATAACGAGAGAGATTCCACCCAACAAAGGGATGCTCTCATATTTATACATTCATAAATGTGGGAGAGACAATGCATAAGCAATAGACGATGCAAGCGTAGATATTCATAAATAAAAGATCTCAAGTTAATATAGGTAATGGAGTTCAAGTTATTTCCTGTGCCTATTTTCCTCTGGAAGCCAAAACAGGGGGGCTAAGCCAATGACACAATAAAACAGGAAAGAAAACTTTTCTCATAAATGAAGAGGACAGGGCAGTGTAGGAATGCCAGGCACCAAAAAGAAAAAGCATTTCCCATTGCAAATCTGTGGAATTGTTTTAATGAGATAATAAACATTTTAATGACAATCTGAGAACTGAGTTCCCCCCACACAGTTCAAGATAGGCTATGGGACAGATCCCACAAGTATTCTCTTGAGCATTTCATTATGCTCCTGGAGGATAGCCACAACTCACTTGCTTTCCTCAGGTGGAATGGACAGTCTGTCCTGCTGCTGTTGTCCTGGTAAGATTTAAGCATCAATCCAGTTAATTTCCAAATCTCTTAGGTGTTATCTGAAGGAGCAAAGTGTTTGTAAAAATAGTGTTTGCAGAAAATAAATGTTGTACGCAGGTATTCAACAGAAAATATAGGGATGGTATGATGAGCAGAAGCTTCCATTATCAACTCCCCACATCCACCCCTTTCACTCCTTCTGGATCTGTCTTGAGAATGGGGATGAAAACATTTTCATTTTACCCTGGGAAGAAAAAATGATATACTCGCAGTCTTTCTTTTTTCTCCTTCAATAACCTCCCTTCCCTTCATGTCTTGATGTAAACCTTCATTGATTAATCTTCAAGAATAGGATTCCTTAGGACTCTCAGCTTTCCTTAGTTGGAGAGAACAACATTGTGTATGCTTTGGCATCACACTTGATTAGGAGAAAAGCAGAGCCAGTTTAGAAGTAAAACATGGAAATCAGCATATTCCCTAACAAAGAAGGCTAAGTTTTTTTTAAAGTTTCTCTTTGGTAATAAAGGTAGTAGTATTTTGAAATATTGCCATTATAATGTGTTTCATATCGGGCTACTTAACTTTTTATTGATTCATGAGAGTTAATATGTTGGAGAATAATGTATGTTTTTATCTGAAGATCTTGCAGATTCTTGGCTTATGCAATTACTTAGAGAAGCATACCTTCGTATCTGTGATCACCGTCTGATAATAACATTCCTAAATCTTCCTCTTCCCTGTCTTTTTGCCAGGAGAAATCAGTGTTTTCCCCACCACCCTGACATTTTTTCCTTCAGACCCTGGAAGGAAAGTCATAGCCCAGAGGGTCCCCAACCAAAAGAGATCATTACTGAATGACTCTTAAATCTCCCTCGTGCTTTTTATGGCACATGCTGATAAATTATAGTTTGCAAAGTTTACCATGTTGATCAATCTATTTATCAATTAAACATTTCTTGGAAGTGTAGTTAGATCTTTCTGATTTGGCTTTTTGGTTTTATGTAGTCTCTACTATGGAAGATTATAAGGAGCAAGAAGCTGGGATGGACAACAATGTTACTCTGGTGCCTTTTGAAAGACCTGCTGTTATAGAGAAGCTGACAAGCAACATGGGAAAGCGTAAAAGCTCCACCCCACAGAAGTTTGTGGGTAAGCTTCAGATGAGCACTTTTGTTGTTTGTAGCAAAAAGGACAGCCTATGATTAAATCCTAAACTTTCGGATGCTCCCATTAGCAATTTCAGTATGGGCATAAATCAGCTAGGGGAGGGGGAGATGAGGTAAACCAAGAAGGTCTAGAAACCTAAAATGGCCATAGCACCAATACTGTGGGATATAATTTGTAGCCCTCAGGAACTGGTGAATATCAATCATTCACTTTTTAATAATAATAAAAAAGCATGGTTTTAGATCCTAGGAATAGGTGCAAGCTTGAAAATCTGGTGGTAAAAAAAAGTATAACAGATTGTTCTGAGTAGAACATTTGTTCACATTATATTAGAAGAGATTTCTTTAAATTAGCATTAATATTTAACACTCTTACTCTACCCTCTGCTATGTTATACAATGCTATTTAAAACAAACATACTGTTGAAAGAATATTTTTCTTTATTCTACCTAAACCACAATAGAAGTATTCTAATCTAAGTATTATTGAGCTTGCCTTGTTAATATTGGTCTCTCATTACAAAATCAGAGTGTGGAAAGTGAATACATGGACAAGACATGAGGTACAGCTCATAATTTTGTATGCCCTATGAGAGTTTTCAAGCAGTCAGGGAACAAGAAGGACATTCATCTGAATGAATTGCATGCATGTTGGAAAATAAATAAAAATAAATAAATGGAAAACTGACAGGATAGCTGAATTTTTAAATTCTCAGAGGACAAAAAATAAATAAAAAATAAAACAAGCAAAAACCCTCTAAAGCTCAGATGAAGAGTCCTGGGCGAGGTTGCTGCAGCTGTGAAGGGCCCAGCAGGCTTAGAGCTTGGAGTTTCTCCACTTGGACCCTGGGTTTACTCACCTGAGTAACTCACCTGAGACCCTGGACATAGCTAAGGTAATTAAGGAGTTATAGAAGCTTGTAAGCAATCCTAGCATTCACTAGAAGGCTTTATATTGGATCAAAAAGAGCTCCTGGGTGACCAGTAAAATAAATAAAAGCAGGGCAGTTCCATTTAGCTGCTTTTCACAAAAAAGGTTACCTTGCAGAAAGAGTTATATTTCATAAGAAATCTAAACATATTCAGCCTGATCCTCTTTTTAAAATGATATTGGAATCTGATTCTAACACTGAATGACATGTAATAAATCAATACATTGGCAGTAATCCCCATAATTAATGAATCTTCATTCTTCCTTGTTTATGAAAGCTTTACTTTGAAAAATAAATTGACCTATTATGATGGTTTAGAGTTGTATTTTCTGGATTCAGTTGTCTTGGTAGAAGCTTCAGCTATTCCCATCTGTGCCAGCAGAAAGATCAGAAACACAAAAAATGAGGATAAAATCCATCCTTATTTCTTAGAGAAGTATGGAAATTTATATTTAAAAAATAAATAACAGAACAAAGATGTTTTATATGCAATAGTTAAAATATTTGCACAATACAATAATTATGAAAATATGTGTTTCCTTTTTCAGAAATTATGCAAGAATATATTTATCTTTTTGATATATGCATAATCACATATTAAATTGTGTAACATTTGTAAAGGAAGCTAATTCTATTCTGTGTGGATAGGATGATAATTTGAGCAAAGATCCCAACAAAAGACAATAATTTTACCTTTTCATAAAAAAAGGATTATACTCTAGTATAGAGAAAACTGAAAAGCTATGTCTTCCTAATCTAGAGACTGAACTTTACTCTCAAATTAAACTAAAACAGTATTGTATTCTTACAGTTGAAATTTCAGGGAAGGGAGTAAAAATGTCCTGCTTCAGAGAAAAGCTGAAAAAAATAAAAATAAATCCTTAGATTCAAAATATAATCCTCTAGAATCTGAGAAAATAAAATAACTCTTTATTCAATGTCATAATAACTACTGTAACCACATCCAATGAATAAATACTGTTTACAATTCTTCAGATCATGTATTAAAATTAACTATAGCTTTATCCATATTTATATTTTGTAGTTAAACATTTAGAGGCAGATGAAGAATTAGCTATGTAAGCATATTTCTTACCAAAATACCAGTAAGATATTGGTAATATATCAGGTTTTAATTATAAATTCATTTTAAATTATCTGTCTCCAGTCTGGGATAGCATGTATGATGGAGCTTCTGACCTGGTGCCTTAGCTGTTGATAGAGAGAAATAGAGTTAGACTAAATCCTGCCAAGGCTGTGGATTGTGCCCAATGATGGCATATATTTGACCCACAGCTTGGGAGTTCCGCACTTCTGGATCCTGTTTGAATAGCAAATGGAGATTTTGGCCATCAGAACCTTTGACAGTTATATATCATGTGAGGTGGTTGTGGACTTTCCTGAATCAGGGACTTTTACTTAAAATTACTCAAGGCCTTGGCATTTCACAGCAGTACAATCTACATGGGGCGGCACTGAAGATTGTTCAAAAGCTTCATTAATGCACTACACAGTAGTTCAGGGAGTTATGGGTAGGTGTCCTGAGCTTCACCTCTTTAATTGCAGTGGCTGCCAATTAGCCTCAGGATACAATTCAACCCCTGCATGGCTTAGGCTTTGGGTGTCACCATGATCATTTTCTCTATGTTGAATCAGCCTCTCCAATAAGATCTGGGAGAGTGGGCTTGTTAAGGTTTCATGGATCTCAGATTCAACCTTTCTTAGTGATAACACCTCTTTGGAATATCTTGTCCCCAGATATCCAGACCACACGATCCTTATTGTACTTCCATAGAGCTGTAGAAACATAGCTCCTTAGAAAGGTATTTTGAGATATGTAAGATCAAGCTAGCCCAACTAAAAACTGTAAACTTCTGAAAGTCTTTGCAAATGGAGGGGCATATAATTTGTAGTCATAAATAAATAAGATCATACAAAATCAATAGGGGAATACTGTGTACATATTCTAAAATATTTTTTTCTTTTTATACATACAACAAAACAAAATATATGGCAGGTAAGGCATATCATACATATGTAATCACACAGCATATATTGATTTTTTTGAAAATGTAATTAAATCTTGACCATTCAAAATAATATTAATCAGTTTTTCCATTACATCAATGGAATGTCAGTTCATAATGATGAAATGAGCAGTCATCTATAATCTAAAACTATAAACCATTCATTTATTGAATAGGTTGCAATTGCTAATTAATGAAACCACCATAATTCTTTGTAGAATTGTATACCATTGGAAAAAGTCAGCAGGCAAATCCATTCCAAATGCTCTTTAATCAAGTTTATATGAAAATATGCAAGATAATGTTCTTGTGTAATTTGTTATGTGATTGACTGCAAATGTTATTGTATAAATATTTTAAAAGTTTTATGTCCTTTCCCCCCAACATTAAAGAATTCCAGAGTATGATTATGAAATCATATGAAAACAGAACTATGTAATATTACAGAGTAAAACCATAAAACAAAATAGCAAACATCCGTTCACAACCTGCATTGATTACAGGCTGGCCTCCAGGTGCAATTCAAGGTGTTCATTGTCATCTATAAAGCTATTTATGGTTTAGGGGCTTGATTTTATAGGGCTGCATGTTTCTAACTATTTCTTACCATTCTATAATATTTGCATTGTTCATATGCTCTGAGTCTCTTAAAAATAGTGTCATCATATGAGACCCATGCCTTCTTTCTGATTCTGAACGGTGACTCCTGCCCTCTGGAATAGCAATCCACCAATGGGACCAACCCTTTAGAAAAGATTTTAAAATGTGGATTTTCTAGCAGCCTTGAACAAGAGCAACTTGTATGTTATATTAAATACCATAATGTTTTAAATCTTTTAAATTTCCACAATGCAATTTTTGTTGTTTTTCATTGTTCTTACTTTATTTTTTAATTACTTGTACAATTAGGCAACCTTACAAATTGAATCAATCAATCAATAACAGTGAGCTTCAGATCTTCAGCTGATAGCCTACAGTAACTTCTTTTATCTTATTAGGTTTTTTTTATCATTTTGTTTGTCATGAAAAGCATTCCTTTTTTATTTGTTAAAAGCAATCTCTATCTTCTTGTGTAGAATCTAAACAACAGGAAGGAGAGAATCTGGAGTAAAAGTTTCCTAATACCACTTCTGGTAGCAATCCTTTAAATAGAAATTGAATTACTGAAATACCACACTTCCAGTTTGTTAATCATGGGGCTGGCCCAGCAAGATACTGGATTTTCAGTAATATTCCTCCCATCTTTCACTTAGCAAAGAATATGAGGGCAACTAAAGCTTTTATCAGTGATGCACTGATCAATGAAATTTGTCTAAATAATAAACTTCCTCTATTGTAGCTGGCCAATTAATTACAGTATGAGACTTCCCACTAGGTACTTTCAGTCACAATAAGCAAAGATTTATAGAACAAGTAATCACCCTAACCCTTACAAGCAACTTAACTGATTCACAGATTTCACCAAGAGTCTTGACAACTGACTGGTATACAAAGATATGTAAATAAGTAATTACAGTAGGTGACAGTTACAAATTCTGACAAATATAATCTCTATAGTTCCTGAAGTAACTATGGCATCTAAACTGGCGTGGGTGATGAACATTTTAACTCTCCAACTATAGCATGGTGTTTTATTAACCAATGGATAATCACTTAAATATAGTGCTGAACAAGATGTATACCCTTTTCACAGCACTACCAACACAGGAAGGTAATTTGTAATCAGAAGTATAAGATTTGCTTTGACTCCATTTTAGCTGAATACAGTCTTGTTTCATTGTTCAGCACGCATGAAAAACTAAGGAGTATTCAGAGTGGAATTTAGAATCAGAAGTAGTGCTCTGAAGTAGTAATTTTAGTCAGTAGCCCCTCTTCTCTCACCACTCAGTTACGTAACCATAGTCTTAAGGGAATTGTCAGCTAAGTTGCTTGGAAAATCACCCAGGGCCAGCAAGAATCCTTGGATTTTATAAATCTCTGGAAGCAGACAATTGTAATAGGTGCCAATCATTGCCAGCTCATATATTATTAGATCGTAACCCTCAGTAACAAATAAGTGGTCTTCTCTCCATCGGTCCATAATAACCCCAAATCCAAATTGCTGTAATATATGTTAGCTCTATAATTGATATAGATGGTCCCCAGTTATCAATATAATTATAATATCCTGAATTGGACTTGAAAGAGTTAGTTAGCATAGGTTACTGAAATCCCCTATGTTTAATCCCTTACCATCTTCGATCCTAGATTGATTCTGCAATCACAAATGAGGATACAAGTAGAGAGTAAGCAATAAACCTCTATATTCCATATACAACTTGTAGTAATTACCAGGAAAAAATGTGCGTATTTATGCATGTGATGCATGTTTTGGATTCTTTTAAATGTGTTTTTTTAATGATTGAAGTCCTCCTGCTTCTCAGACTTATGCTGCTGTTACATTCAGTATTTCTTCAGAATAGTACAGAATCAGACTTTGCTCCTCCTTCAGTCATACATACCTGATTAAGTTTTCTTCATTCAATATCATATCAGGGTTGAATGTTATTCTATTATTATGAGAGTGAAGGTCAGTATGCCCTCCAAAAGTCACTTATAGGACAAAGGGAAAAGTTATAACCATCCAGTTCCTCTGTTGTTGCAATCCTTTTACTATCTCATTCTTTCCCCTTTTCTAACCTCCTTCTTTAAGACTTCTTTAGTCCTAAACTTCAAATTCCACCCCTCCCGTTCTTCCTTGATTTGCTCAAGTAGCCAGGATATTTGGGCATATACAGACATATTCAAATGATCCAAAATGACTGAGCTCAGTTCTGAAATTGGCAATGTAAGGATGTTAACAATCTGCACTGAACATGGGAAGAAGCATGATTTGTGTGCCACACATTTTTCATTTCTGATATATAATATTCTTGAAAAAATAGGTGATTCTAATAAATTTTGTCATCTGTGCCCATATAATGTCCATGTTGTTCTATATGGTTGTTTAGTTCTCAAATGATCAACATTTGAACCCAGATTTTATAAATTATAGTAGAATGTCTCATTTTTCTTCATTTTAGTTGCTTCAGTGCTTGAGGATTCCATATCTTGCATAGATTTTCACCTGACATATTTTAAAAGAAAGATACATTAATTTTATCTCTTTCCATATGTGAACTTTGTGTTCCCTGCATTATGGAAACTAATAATAAAATATCATATTTTTGACATTTGGAAAGTAGCATGTATTTTATTCTAATATATCTGAAGTGAGAACACATCACAATGAATTGAATTGAATTGACACAAATTATTGGAATTTTCCATTTTGTGGAGCTCCTAAGAATTGTAAAATATGAAAGTTAAATAAATCACGGAATTTAAAAATGAAAATCTGAAGACAATGTTTTTTTTATATTTATATTCCATTGCTGCTAATTTAGCAAATATTTCAAATTCTGCCAAAAGTCCCTTGCACAATTACTGGTTGGTAAATCCCATGAAATATAATTTCTTTTTAAGTAAACGTTCCTGGGATTTTTTTTTAATGTGTCAGTTTCTGCCAATGAATTTGCATTGTTGATCTATCATTTTTTATCTTATTAGTGTTTTTTTTCTTCTTCTTTACTGTTGTTTTCATGTAGGTGAAAAGCTCATGAGATATGGTTATCCAGATATTCATTTTGATCCAAGCTTACCATATGAGAGAGATGCTGAGCTGATGCAAACCCACATGATGGATCAAGCAATCAACAATGCGATCTCTTACCTTGGGGCAGAGGGACTTCACCCATTGATGCAGCACACTCCAAGCACAATTGCTGATGTGGCACCTGTCATAAGTTCATCTTATGCTCAGGTCTATAATCCAAGCAGGATAGAAAGACCAGTAAGCAGAGGAACCACTGATAGCAATGAAAATAACATGGATGGCCCACTCTCCCTCATCAGACCAAAGAGTCATCCCCAAGAAAGAGAGGCTTCACCTAGCAATAGCTGCCTCGATTCCTCTGACTCAGAGAGCAGCCACGAAGACCACCAGTCCTTTCAAGGAAACCTTGCCTTAAATCCCAAACGAAAGCAAAGTCCAGCTTACATGAAGGATGATTCCAAGGCTTTGGAGGTCAGTAAAGCATCAAAGGGCTCTTTAAAGGATATCTATAAGGTCTTCAATGGAGAAGGAGAGCAGATAAGGGCATTTAAGTGTGAACACTGTCGAATTCTTTTCCTGGACCATGTCATGTACACCATTCATATGGGGTGTCATGGCTACCGGGACCCCCTAGAATGCAACATTTGTGGATACCGGAGTCAGGACCGATATGAGTTCTCTTCCCACATTGTCCGAGGAGAACATACATTCCACTAAGCCTTCTTTTCCAAAGGAGACACTGAAGTAGAAAAACAAACACTGCACATGAAGAAATACTGCACTTGCAAGCCCACTTTTCCTCAGATGTTGACACAGCTCTTCTCATTGGTTCTCTTCCTTGCAGCTATTTTTAATTAATGTTGTTTTTGTTGTTGCTGTTTTGGCGATCCAGTCTCACCTTACCACCAGTGGTGAGGTGAGAAGGAAGAAAAGGAGGGACCAGAGAGTAGTTTGGCTTATTGTTTTTGCTATGAAAATGGATGTTGCCCTTTCATGGTGGAAAGTGAAAGGGAGTTCATTTCTGTCACAATTTTCATATAGTTTTTTACATGCTGAACTCAGCAAGGTGCTCTGACATCTTAGCAAATTGCCATTTGGGGAGAGAATAATAATTTCAAAAAAATAAAGCCCTTTTAAATATGTAGCTAAAATTTTGTTCAGGATGGGAGATGAAATTCTTATTTTGCAAAAATCCTAGCAAAAGGGGTGTGCTTAGGGGCAGGGAGAGGTTTCACTTAAGACTAAATATGTTCTACAGATTTAGGAGCACCAATAAATAACAAGGTTTGCTTGAATGTTATTTCCTGAGGTGAGGTTCTTATAAGGTATTGGTTGTCTTGAATGTAAATGAATTTATATCTAAATACTAAATTACATAACTGATATTTGATTTTTTCATGGGATGTGACATCCTCCAGGAAATCTGAAAACATAAAATGTTATTTTACTTATCCCAATATGCACTTTTAAAAAAGAAAGAAAATTGCTAGGATCCTTTTATGCCACTCATTTCCCAGCTTCCTATAGGTCTGTGTATTTTTTTAAAATTGTTAGGTGATTAACAATTGGAGTCTGGGTATGTTTACTCAAAAATAAGCTTCACCTGGTTCAGAAGGAGTTTATTTCCTAGTAAATATTCTTAGTTTAGAAATACAGATATGAATATTTATCTAGCAGGTTTTGCTGCTTTAGAATCTCAAATATGCTCATTACAAATGCATTTGAACTATGAAATACTTATATTTTCTTTTCTTTTTACTTTTTGTGGTATGAAGCATTAAGAAACCAAGTAAGTTCTTCAGTCAGGAGATCTGTATCCTGAAACAGCTAGTTAGACTGCCCTAATGACTGAGGCAGCCTACAAATTGATACCTAATTTAATTATATAAGGATATGGAAACACTGTTAGAGCTACTTTATTATTGCCATCTTTTCTACGCACACATAGGGAAAGAAATATATATTTTGTGCAAAAATATCTCTCAGCACATTTTTAAAACTGCAGCAAGCAGAAACACACACACATACTCACACAAAGTAATCATAGTCATAAATAATGATTTCTTACTAAATAGGAGAACTTTTTTTTTCAAATGAAGCTGAATTGAACCAGGAGCCTTAGATTATGCACAGGCTGATTACTTGCCTGAAAAATAATTTCAGGTTTTAGTTACTCCCTTGATCATATTAACAAATAAAGACTACAGTGAATTACTAGGTTAGAAATATTAAGGCTTGATTATATAGCTCTGAATATAATATATGATCTGGATTTATAATATTCAATTTTATCAATCTTTTCCCCCTCAACTATATTGGTTAGTTGGGCTAGTTGGGTTTTTTTAATAAAATCAGTGACTACCTCACATTTTTCTACATTTTTAGATATTTGCACATCTGGCTGTAAAATTACAAAGAGGATAGATTAAAAACCATACCTTTTCTGATTAGAACTTTTTGGTAAAGGATCTTGTGACCCTGCAGATATTGCTGAATTACAGCACAGCAAAGGGAAGGGGTTGCTAGGAGTTGCAGTTAAAAATATCTTCAGCACCCTAGGCTACTGCCTCAGGTTGCCTCTCGAAACAAACCATTTGCTGTCTTTAATTTTACGTATTTCATTCAGCACATTCAAGCATAAAGAGGGTTAGTGAATTGGTTTCTAAAATGGAATTGAAAAACTAAAAGGTATGTTATTCTTTTTCATTACAAAATGGGAATGGCAGCCAAACATCCTATGCAGTCCAGTACATGATAGAAATTAAAGTAATTTTGCTTTAACATTTCCTTCAGAAAGCATGTTTCGCTTGTACATTCGGTGTCCAAAACAGGGTTCCTGAAGCCAGACTGTTGCTTCTTGCAATAGCAATAAAGATTTAAGTAACAAATTTCTCCAAAATAAATACAAGCCAAAAATTATAAACTACATACCTAGTATTAATATCAGATAAGAATTTCATGGCAGGAAGTGCCAGAGCAAACAGTTCTATTCGCAGTTGCTTGCCAGAAATTGTGGGTTATGTTTTACCCTCCAACAGAAGTGTTTCCCCTTCCCTCTGCCATTCCCCATGAATCCCAAAAAGTTTATCTGGAAGTTTGAGGACCTTCTGGATGTTGGATGGTACCCATTGACATTTTATGATTTGCATGGTCACTTGTACAATGTGAAACAAAGCTAAATCAGGAACCCTATCTTATCCAGAGGCTCAGTCAGTCAATCTGATTAATGACCTGCACCTATTTTTGGTGGAGATTAAAGTGGTTACCATTTGAAGATTATGAATGAATACATTTCAAATGAATATTCTGTTGTTTTTCTGAGCACTTGAACTAGTCCAGATTGAACTTGAGAATCTTGAATTAGAAGTAGATTGTAGGCATTTCTTGCTTCTCCTATCTCATTTCTGAACATCTCTTGCACCCAGTTGCTGACCTACTTTTCTATCTTAAAAGCTGTTTAGAAAGGTCACTTGCAATGGTGGGATTCAGCTGGTTCACACCAATTCAGGTTAACCGGTTATTAAATTACCCAACCCCTGCTATCAAAATGGATCCTGGGTGCTGCTCTGCGCTGCAATGGAGAAACGGGCAATGGAGCAGCCGGTGCAAGGGAAAAAGGCCGCTTTCCCTCTTTCTTCTCCCTACTCCTCCTTCCCTTGTGCCGGCCGCTCCATTGCCCATTTCTCCATTGCAGCAGAGCACCCAGGATCCTCTTTGATAGTGGGGGGAGGGTAATTTAACAACTGGTTCACCCAGGGTCAGGTTGGCCATCTTGCATGTGCGGTGGAGCTGGGGGATGGGCTATGTCTCTCAAGACAGCCAACCTGACCCTTGGTGAATTGGTTAAATTATTTGAATCCCACTACTGATTACTTGTCTTTAAAACAAGTTTAAAAGGTTCATGAACCCACAGATAAGTATATTTCACTCTGATCCTATACAATACTTTTCAAAATTATTTTCACTGTGCCTCTATGCTCCTGCCTCAATCATAAAGGAAGAGGAATTTTAAGAAAAAGCTGGTATTTAAAATGGTAAAAACTGAAATATTTTATGCCTGGCAGGAGTCAACAAAAAGCTATTCAAAAGTTATTACCATGAAAATGAATTCACACACAGGTTAAACAAGCCACTGTGATCTATTACATGTTTAAAATTATATATACCTAGACAGTTAGTAAAAGAATGTGGTCTCTTGCAGCCTCATCACAAAAAAGATGGTATTTGGGACGCCCATCTTCAGTAAAATAATAATCCTTTCCTTTATTATTTCCTATGGAAAAATATAAAATTTAGCCTGTGTGCAGAATGTTAATGGAGTTATATATGTTACCTTCTCTGTTTCAGGTTCAGGAATTTCTTATTCATTTTGCATTCATCACAAAAAAGAAAAGACACAATCTCTCCCAAAAGTATTTTATGCTATACTGTCTACAGTAAGGGCTGTCATGATATTTAATGTTTCTTATAAAACTGTGTGGTATGTTTATTAGAAGAGTGTGAAGTATTATCATAAGAACTGTGATCAAAATGAATAGGATGAGATATATAAGATCATCAGTTTGAAGTTTGAAATACTGTGTATATTTGACATGATTAACATTTAAAATTTTGCTGCATATGAAATCTAATATTGGATTTTAAAGAGAGGACATGAATTTGCTGAAAGAAATTAATTGGAATCCAGAAATTAATTGGAATCCAAATGAAAGATAATCAATGTTGAGGTACCAGGAAAGGAACTCTTAATTTGATTTATCATTAACAATTTTATGTTATGGAGTTTCTTTTCAGCTTAAAAACCTCTAAAGGTTTTCAGAAATTGGAATTTCCCAACTTACAATTTGATTACTTGTACAAAGGAAAATATTTCAAAGTAGTTTGCCAAGATTGTCATTATAAAATAATCCTGTTAGTTTTTTTTATAGGATACACTTTTGTTCCAACAGTAAAAACAAAAAGAACAATTTAAAATAAGGAAAGTAAATTTGATTTGGTTTGATTAAAATTTAATGTGGCTGTTCTCAATTCAAGAAGAGCCAGGGCTCCACTTGCAAATCTTGCCAGGCCTCATCCAGACTTTCACAGGAGACCATTTGGGAATTAAAAGATTCTAAAAACAGCCTAGAAGAAGGGAAGAGAAAGCTGCTCCCAAATTCTCCCCCAGAAAACTACTGGCTATGCCTAGGAAAACGCCAAAGGTTGACTTTGACTTGTTCTTTCCTTATGAACAAGGAAGTCAAATGCCAGCTTCTAATAAGTGCAAATCTGAGTATGGATTTCTTAAAGGATTTACACAGATGTCAGGAGAGTCAAATATGTTTTGCTATAATAACTTTTAGGCTAGTTACTAATCCTGGGGCTTAGGAGTAGGAATTAATAGTAGATCCCAAAGTAGGGACTTCTGTGCTTCAGAGAATCTTTTCTGTGTGGATGCTCTGCAAAGAGAAATCTCCCTGGAGCACAGTCTGAGCTCACACAGTTTATGGTGTGCCCAGACCAAGACTAAGGAGCCTCCAGGAGCCCTTTTGGAATTGGAATGCATCCAATATACTATAGCTCAGAGTAAGAGCCACCCTATTTTTTGAGGGAGTTTGTGGTTACTGATCTTCAATTGATTAAAGATGGCCTTTATCAAACTCTGCAGTTTTTTCTGTGGAACGATTTCAAAGCACCTCTTAAAAAGTTGCTGTTGACCCAAAATACTCTGAGAAGAGATTGTTGCTTAGATTGAGATACGACCCTTGAGGACTATTACAAAAAATATAAACAGACAGGAATCCATATGAGTAGTCTGCAAGGGTGCTGATTATTTGCTTTATATGGTGATATATTTATATAAAGTTTTGATTTATAAGTCCACCAATTTATAATTGATAGTATCAAACAAAAAAGTGGAAGTGAAATTTTGGTGCCAAAAGCTCTGCTGTATTTTTCAAGATATTGGAAAATATCTTGTATTTTTCAATATACTGTATTTTTCAAGATATTTTTCAATATCTACACCCTTAATTTCTCAAGACATTCTGGAAGGATTTGGGCCTGAAGCCCCTGCAGAGGGCTTTGGAGGGTTTCCTTTCCTACCCCCTCCCCCAGGCTTCCAGAACAGGTTCCATTTCTATATCAGGAGCTGGAACTCCAGAAGGGAATTGCATGAGACTGCGAGATATGGATTTGTGTGGGCTTCTGTGGGAAATGCTTGGCTGCAGAGCTCTGAAAAATCTTTCAAACCAAAGTTTTTATTCTGGATTCTTGTCTGCCAAATTCAGATATTTGAGGTTAAAAAAAATAGGGACATGTCCCACTCAAAATTTACAATTGTTTAAATTCCTATTAAATTTCACTGGAAGATAATCTTTTAATTCTCCCATGAGATTCAAACACTGGATCCTGTTCTTTGATTTTCAGATTTGTTTCAACTTTATACTGTATCAGTAGATACGCATGTTTAACAGAGAATAGGTTTAGTTATTTTGTAATAATTAAAATTTGAAACTGTGATCAGAGATTTGTCCTGTTATCAAGCACTCTCAAATCTTGATCATATTTACTTTTTATGTTACTTGTAGGAATTTTATTTTGCTTTGTTTTGGTCTTTTCCTGCCCATTTTTCTTATTTTCAGTTTTACTCTATCATAGCTCATGTTGCCTACAATTTGATCTTGTTTCTAAATTTAATTTGTTATCTGTTCATCGGTTGTACAGTGTGTTTACATATTTTTGTACTTGAGTGTAGTTTTATATTAAAAAAAAAACAATCTGGTAAATATAGCTAAATAATCTTTCCAACACTTTTAAATTTAGGATCATTAGAGATGACAGAGCTGTGGAGCTGTAATACTAAGTTGCCTTTCTTTATGTTGATGTTATTTTCTGGTTGTACTTTTTTTTTCTTAAGATGTACGACTTTTTGACAGATTGGAAATGTTTAATGCATAATTGTTTAGCAAAATTTAAACTGTAAAAATGTGTCATTATTTTTTTCCAGTGGAAGACTATGCTTTAAAAGTTTTGGGATTATTCTATTCCTAGGCAAAAATTTCTGTACCCAAAATGTTGTATTTTTGCATCTTAATATTAGAACATGCTTTTAACGAGTTTGGAGCCACTATCCAGATTGTTTAGTTTAAGAGAGGAAAGATCGATTGTTCCATTTATGTGCAATAATCTCTCTGAAAGTTTTATAGTGCATTGAACATTGTTTGAATAATGATATTACATTTTGAAGCAAACCGCTGCCCAGAAAAAGTTCAGTGTTTTATTACATTGTTTTTTAACAGTCGAATCTTCAGGGAACCCCATCCACTTTGTTACTTTTACTGCTGGCCCATTGCAGTGAATCCTGGGCATGCCCTGATGGTACTCATGTAAATTTTTATGGGGTACAGCTCTGTTCATCACTGACTCACTGGAGCTGGAAGCAGGACCAAGGGAGCAGCCCATGGCAGGAAAAGGAAAGCTGCCTTTCAGAAACACTGGGGTTTCATTCTCTCAAACACCCTGCTTTAGCTGTTGCTTTTGCTTTATCTAGAACAGGGGTGTCCAAACTTGGCAACTTTAAGACTTGTGGACTTCAACTCCCAGAATTCCTCAGCCAGCTTTGGACACCCCTGATCTAGAATAACAGCTCAGAGGGATGGAACAAATAGTTTGAAGCTGCTCTTGCCCTGGACTACCTGTTTGATTGTGCTGACAGACAAGTAGCAAAATTAAATGTAGCAGTTTAGCTGTGGGGATGTAACTGATAGGTATAGATGATCCCTTTCTTCTTAATGCTATTATCCATAACGTGCCTTTGATCGGTGCGGTCTTAGTGGTTTGCTTGTTAAAGCTAAGCATTTTCGTTTTCTCTTTTGTTTCAGAATATATATATATCTATATATATATCTATATATCTATATATATATATATATATATATAGAATATATATATATATCTCATTGGGTAAAGCACTTAACACAAATGGGCTGATCCTCACTGGAACTGTCCTTGGCATTGAAGACCCTTGGGTCAGACTCCAAATTCTCACTTTAGGCATTTATGTCTGTGGGATTTTTGTCTGCATGGAGGCAATTTTTTCACCAGGAAAGCTTATTTTTAATTCTTCTTGCCTTATCTATTATGGTAGGGCTTATTTTATATGTCATGCTTTATTTATATATCTAGAATATTTTAATACCTATTACTCAAATAGGTGAAGACTGCTATGTTGTAAATATGTATTTAGATACAGAATAAAAATCCTTGTGAATATTTGGTAGGGAAAGCTGTTACTGAACACCGAGGCCACTTTTGAGTGGTTGCTGGTTGGGGGTTGGGGAATGTGTATGTGCAAGATAGGGGAAAATAACCTTAGATTTTAAGCACTTGCCAAAAGAAAACAAGAGTTTAATAAATATTTTTATTTAAAGAAGTGAAGCACTTCATCAAGATTTGCATTGAGTTACACTGTTTCTGGAGGCAGGTCCACAAGTATTGCCTAGCTCACCAGCTAAGCCAACATTTGTGGTCACCATCTCTTCTTCCAGTTCATTCCCTTCAGTTTTCTGGCACACCCAGTGGGATTTAAGACAGAACCACAAACAATTTACCAAGTAAATAGGGAGCAAATACTTACTTATGAGTAGACATGCTTGAGATTTTTTTCCCCTCTGTATCGAGAGACTGAGAAACAGAATCCTTGGAATCAATTGGAACATACCCCTGCTGCTTCTTCCTTCTCCAGAATCTATTGCAAATGAGAGATCTGGAAAAGGAATCCATGGACCCCTGGTGTTTTGTTTCCCAGAAGCACTTGTTTTTGGTAAAGGATTTGTGGGTACCTTGCTAGGGGATGGGTGCTGCTATGCTGTATGAGAACAATCTCTCTGATATTTAGGTCATGGTGTGGAATTGGATTCCTTTTAAGGAACACGTGTCAACTTGCCATCAATTCTTAGGCTTTCCAAATTTCTGTCTTATATAGAGCAGAAAACATGATTAAGTGACATAATGTGTCCATTATACTCCTTCAAGGAGTATGGCGGTTTTCGATCTCTCAGTATCTTCCCCACTTTTGCCATTTGCTGATCAGTTTCAAACTCTAATAGTGTTTTTCCTCCAACTTAAATTTTGAGATTGGGTATAAATCATGCTTTACAAAATAGTCATATTATTTCTATTTATTTTCATCCCAAATATTCTTTGCTTTATTTAAAGGTGTTTGAAGTGACTTGGCAGGCGGGGTGAGGAAAATATGAACAAGCCAATGTTTACAAATAATAGAAAATGGTACTCTATAGATTTCCAGTCTGGCTGTATTATGATTGAATTTGATGTAATAGACATAATTTAGTAATGATTATAATAAAGTACATCCCTTCCTATCTATGGTCACTCATCCTAACTTTCAGCTAATGAGACTATGATTTAGAACCCAAATGTTAGAGACCAGGTCAAAAAATATATTAGAGTGACTCCTACCAGATTTAAAGAGCTTTGGATCAGATCTATATCAGAATCTCTTGGAATGGTCTCTGTGGTAAACTCTGGAACATTCCATGTTGTCTGCCTTGTTGGGTAGATAGGGCAAGTACTCCCCTGTTGTCATATTGTTGGGAGAAATCTTTTCTGCTCACTCTTGCTGGGAAAGGAGTGTCTGCTATTGATTTAGCCAAAAGGATTTCTTATTCAAAGTAGAAAATGGGCAAACTAGATGATCTTACTCTCAAGAATGGAAGTGATGTGTTTATGGATGAGAGGTATTGATCTGGCTTATGCTTTTATACACAACTGCAGAAGTTTATAACCTGAAACTAATTCTAGGGGCATTTGAAATGGTGTGCTATACTTAAAGCTGAATGGGAAAATTCAAAAGCAAATGACTCCTGGTTTGCTATCAAAGTCTTCAATTGCTCATTAGCTATTTGCTGGAACTAGACTTTTCCCCCTTTCTTACATACAAATGAATATCATATGTATGTGTGCAAGGTACATGGATATGAGTGATGCAAATGCATGAGAGAGTGTTTTGAGTGTGTGTGTGTGTATGTATGTCTGTGTGTATACACACACACACACACACACACACACATCTTATATATAAGACAGAGCTACAGAAACTTTGTAATACTTTGTGAAAATAATTATATTATGGATGTTTGTACTGTGCACAGCTACTGGAATTAAATGTAGGGAATCTCAGGAACAAGCATAAAATTTGTCCAAGACCTATTTCTCAAATGTGTATGTGCAGTTTTTAATTCTGTATACTATTTAATATTTTACCAATAAAAATAAACTTCTCAAATGAAAGAGTTCATTTTATGAAATTTCTCATGTCAATAATGGATCTCATATTTCTTTGGTGAATGGTTTGGAAGGTGAACTACTCTTTAAGAAATATGGTGCACCTATAGTTAAATATATATAAGATATCCCAAAGGTGCTTTTTCTGCCTTAAAGGACAACCAGAACTGGATGATTGAGAATCTCCATATACATATACAGGTAAAGGTTCCCTTCGCACATATGTGCTAGTTGTTTCCAGCTCTAGGGGGCAGTGCCCATCTCCGTTACAAAGCCGAAGAGCCAGCGCTGGCCGAAGACATCTCTGTGGTCATGTGGCCAGCATGACTAAATGCTGAAGGCGCACCGAACGCTGTTACCTTCCCATTGAAGTGGTCCCTATTTTTCTACTTGCATTTTTACATGCTTTTGAACTGTTAGGTTGGAAGAAACATATATATATATATGTATTATATATATATATATATATATATATATATATATATATATATATATCTTTGGTTGTTCGGGTTTGCCTAGATACTTTGAATCTTACGCGGGAGAAAACCCGAACAACCAAAGATCCACATACAAATACCCGCGAGAACCTCAGAAAACAAATATATATATATATCTATCTTAAGTTTTCGCGGGTACTTACATGTATGGCATTCAGCTTTGTTCAGGTATTTTCCCACGTCATTGTAGTTGTGCTTTTAAAGTTGTAGCAACGTTTCGGGAGAATCTCATCTGCCATCATCAGGCTTCTGCATAGATGTATATATATATACACAACTGACATATACAGACCAGAAATGTGTGTCTGCTCTGTCAGTTGCAGGGCGACGTAGAGGAAGGGGCAAATTGGTTGCTTTGCTCTCTATGGGTTTAGAGAGAAAGAGAGATTGTTGTATGATATGTACCTGTTGGAAGACCTCTTCTCCCTAGCACAGTGATGTCAAAAACTCTGCAGCAAGAGAGAGGTCATTATCGTCTTGCATTTCACCAGTATTTCTTTTTAAACAAGCATTTTGTATTGGAAATAATTTAATTCTGTTTAATGATGGTTGGCTTTTGAATGTTTTTGATTCATTACCATTTACCAATAGATCACCATCTTTTTCTGCAAGGAAAAACAGAGCAGAAATCTCCCAAATAAGGTAAATAAAATAAGAGGGGACGAAACCAATTTTACAATACAGTACAAAACATTGTATTAAAATCCACCCAGCACACCAAAAACTTCACCATTACTCCTTAAGTGTGAGGATAAGACTACGAGATCTGGGCTACAAAACTCCAGATGATCACTAGACTGCATCTTTCTTTGCTGTCATCTAGTAGCCGATAATATTTTTACAGCCCTAAAGAGCAGCTCTCCTGCTTACAGGAGTTTGGTAAGAAATGCAATCCCAGTTTGGCTGGTGATAAAATAATGAAAAAACTAGATTAGATCTAATGATTTTTGTATTACTTCCTCTAAATTACTTTTGTTAAGTCTGCAATATACAACTACAGCTAATATTATATATGCACATACAGCCATACACATGTCTAACCATTGTGGGCTTATTTCCAAATTATGATTAATAGAATTTTAGTCACAAAAGATGTATATTGCATCATGCTCTTTGCTTAGGATGTATCTTCTGTTTTCTTCTGTTAATTGTGAAATTAAACACCAAACACCTATGTTATAACCTTATGTGATAAATTTGAAGTTTTGTATCATCACCAACAAATAATTAGAAAAAAAAACCTAGTTTAGAACATTGCTTATAATTCACTGTTTGGTGCAGAAATCCAAATTAAAGAATCCTTAATTAATTTCTATCCAGCTTCTTGAATGACTTCAGCAAAGGAGAGCTCACCTTTCTACCCCTAGGAAATTTTCCTTATGTCAGGAGTCTGCCTTCCCAAAACCTAAGATCTTTTTTGTATCTCTTTCTCTATGAAATGATGAGATGGTAGTGTGACACCACACCCACTACTTGTAGAAAATCATTTTTTTCCATTTCTATCTTCACCGAAGTCATCTGTTCATTTGTATTAGCTCCCTCTTTGCCTTTAATTACAGCTCCTTCCCTCTCATTATATTGCATTGTAAACTGCTTCAGAAAAAAATGGAAGTCATCACATGGCACTCAAGTCTTCTGTTGAAAGAGAAAAGGAAGATCTATCACTGTGCATACCTGAGGCCTCAGACACAGTCAGAAGCTGTTTGGATCCCAGTCCTGTTTAAGCACAGAACACAACCCCAAATCTATCTTATGCCTCAGGTTATTGTCTCAGCAGACATGTGTTTAAGGTAATGTCTGTGAGTGCAAAGAAGGCATTTATAAAATGGAGTGACGAGGGAGCGTTCAAACACTCAGTTCTGCAGATTTGGCGATACTGATAGTCCAGGTGACTTTTAGCTGCCACCAGAGCACATAGTGTTGAATCTTAGGATCACAATATTGTTTGAACTCAGAAGAGCTATGAAGCTCTACTGATAGTGAAAAATGGCATACAGTATTGTATATTGAAGTATCTTGCCTTCAAAACATACTATCATGTAAAAAAGTACACCCTATTGATGTTTTTTTTTTACTTTTTTCAACATACAGAAATGACAATGACCATAAACATTCAGTACATTGATGAAAGAATGGCTGAAAAAAGAAAGAAATGGAGAAGGCCAAGTCAAAGTCCAGATCTAAATCCCCTCTTGATATAAAAGGGTCATTTGAAAAGAGTTGTGCATGCAAGAAATTATTCAAATACCCTTCCTGCCTGGATGGGATAAGTAGAGTTAACTACCTCCTCTCAAGTACTTCTGGCCTGGGGCATGTGAGAGAGGGCATCCCCTAAGAAATTCTTCTCCTGGCAAGTAGCGAAGGGTGAAGCTGAAGTGGTTAAAATACTGAGCCCATCAGACCTGCTTAGAGGATAGTTTCCTCAGGGCCTTTAATGCCTCCAGGTTCTTGTGGTTTGATCACACTGTGAATGGAATATTACTGCCCTCTAAGAACTGCCTTCAGGTGAGAAAAGCCCATCGGACTGCATAAGCCACTTTCTCCCAGATGGCCCACCTCTCAGTATCAGACAGCTTGTGAGATGTGTAGACACGTGGTTGCAACTTTCCCTTTTCGTTCCTCTGGAGTAAAACCGCCCCTACTGCCACATGATTGGCATCCACCTGGATCATGAAAGGCTCATTGGGTTTGGGTGTTTCAAGACTGTTTCAGCAGCAAAGAGCTTTTCAAAGGACATTTAGCTTTCAATGGACCAATTTAGTGGCTGACTCAGTTTAGTCTTCCCTCCCCCTTCTCTCTTGAGAAAGTTGGTGACGGGCAGGGCTATCTGGGCAAATGTGGGGATGAACTACTGTGAAAAGTTTGCAAATCCAAGGAAGCTCTATAACTGCTTCCTAGTTCAAGCGGCCTCCCATTCCAGGATTGCTCATCCCCCTTTTTAATCCTCACTTCATAATTGGCTTCCCTCAAGTCCAGCTTAGTAAAGATCTTCTCCTTGGCTAGGTAGCCCAGCATGTCCCTTATGAAGGAACGAAGATACATATTCTCCACGCAGATGCAATTTAAATTCCTGTAATCTTTCTTCCCTTTGAAAAGTACACGGGCAGCCATCCTTGACTTCGCTGACTAGATAAATCTCTTGGCTAAGTTCTTGTCTATAAACCTCTGAAGTTCCTCCATCTCCCTTGGGACCATAAAATACATCTTTGGCTTGGGTAATTTAGCCCCTGGCAAGATTTCAATAGCACAGTCTGTGGGGTGATGGGGTGGGAGCACATCCAATTCCCTTTCACTGAAAGCCTCTGCTAGGTTGTGGTAGTCAAAGGAAATGAGCAACTTTAACTCCTTGCTTCCTTTCAGTGTATTCGCTGACTCCACTTTCACTTTCTTAAGTGCCATGCCTGGCATTCAACATTTTTGCTAGCTCCTGCTGGCTAGCCGCTTTCTTCTTCATTCGCCACTTTACGGAGGAGTTCCATTTCTTCAACCAGGCTAGTCCTAGGACCATGGTCTTAGTCATTCCATGAGCCACAATAAAGTTAATAATCTCTACATGAGCCCCAGCCCCGAGGCTCACTGGTTTCATTAGGCAAGTTGCTGGTAGTCCTCCTGTAAGTAAACCATGTAACTGGGAGAACCCCATGGGCTGCCTTAAAGTCCTCATCCTCAATGCTAGTTTCTCCACTGTTTGAAGAGTAATTAGGCATCGAGTGCACCCTGAGTCCAACAAGGCCATGAGGGCCCTTACTCCCAAAGAGAGCATCAAAATCTCAGTACCCAGTATCCAGTTCCATTTCAAACATAGTTTATCATGTTCAAAATTGTACAGTTTCTTAGCTTTAAATCTTTCTGTCAATTGCAAATTAAAAAAAAACATTGACAATTGAAACCTCCTAATGCCAGGTGTTCTCTGGATTTTAATTTAATATAATCTCTGGAGTAATCCAATAAATCTGCATACTTTAACCATTTTTGTACAACCCTCATTTCCTTTCTGTAATATGGTAAAACATACACTCCATATTCTTCAGGATAATTCCTAAATATGTTACCCTTTTCTCAACCTTAAAGCCTGTTTTATTTATCAATTCCAGTTGGTCATTTTGCCCTTTGTTTTTTTTATTAAAAACTTTGTCTTTTATTTCTTAATCTTAAATCCAGCTATGGCACCAAATTATTTGATTTTTTTCATTAGTAATTCTACCCCTTTCAATGGATCCTCCAGTATTAATATGACACTGTTGGTAAATGCACTTAATTGATATACCTCCTTTTTAATGTTTAAAATCCTTATCCCTTCCTGCAGAGGTGGTATTCAGCAGGTTCTGTCCAGTTCTGGAGAACTGGTAGTGGAAATTTTGAGTAGTTCAGAGAACCGGCAATTACCAGCTCTGACTGGCCCTGCCCCCATCGATTCTCTGCCTCCTGAGTCCCAGCTGATTGGCTGGATTTTCTTTTGTTGCTCTGCCCAGGAGAAGGGAACTGGAAATCAAGTTATTGGGGAGGGAATGGAGATTTTACAGTATCCTTCCCCTGCCACGCTCACCAAGCCACGCCCATAGAACCGGTAGTAAAATATTTTGAATCCCATCACTGCCTTCCTGTTTTCTTCTATCCTTATTCAGAACTTCTAGTGCTAATATAAATAAAAATAGGGATAACCGGCATCCTTGTCTCATTTCCTTCTGAATAATGCAAAATTTTGTAAGGTCACAGTTAAGAATAACCTATAAAAAGTTCATCTTGATAAAATGTTTTGCACTACAGAGGCAACACCATTCTTTTCATCAAGACCATGTGATTGATTTTGCTAAAGGACCCCAGGTTGCCCTGAAACCTTCCCATGGGTGCTTTCCCCATCATTTGCCTTTTCACAGGCCTTGGGTGAGGGGAAAAGCATTGTCCCATCATATCCTCCAGCATTCTTGAAAGCTGGCATATGTGAAGAAGCCCTTTCAGTTTTTCCAAATGCTGGAGAAGGGAGAAGGGAGGCTTGCCAACAGGAAAAGCATGAAGGTCACATTGCTTCGTGAAGCAACTTCAACACAAAATTCCACATTCTGAAGCCTGAGAGAATAAGTTGCCAACCTGATTGAGTTTAGGGAATGTGTTAGATTAGAATAGAAAGGGCTTCTGGAAGGGACCTGGAGGTCTTCTAGTCTAAGCCCCTGCTTAGGCAGGAAACCCTACACCACTTCAGACAAATGGTTATCCAATCTCTTCTTTAAAACTTCCAGTGTTGGAGCATTTACAACTTCTGGAGGCAAGTTGTTCCACTGATTAATTGTTCTGTCAGGAAATTTCTCCTTAGTTCTAAGTTGCTTCTCTCCTTGAATAGTTCCCACTCATTGCTTCTTGTCCTACCCTCAGGTGCTTTGGAGAATAGCTTGACTCTCTCTTCTTTGTGGCAACTCCTGAAATATTGGAACACTGCTATGATGTTACCCCAATCTTACTTTTCATCAGACTAGACATAACCAGTTCCAGCAACAGTTCTTTATGTTTAGTCTCCAGTCCCCTAATCATCTTTGTCGTTCTTCTTTGCATTCTTTCTAGACACTCAACATCTTTTTTACATCATGGTGACTAAAACTGGATGCAGTATTCCCAGTGTGGCATTACCAAGGCATTATAAAGCATTATTAACACTTCATGTGATCTTGATTCTAACCCCCTGTTTATGCAGCCTAGAACTGTGTTGGGTTTTTTTGGCAGCTGCTGCACACTGCTGGCTCGTATTTAAATGGTTGTCCACTAGGACTCTGTGATCCCTCTCATAGGTACTACTATTGAGCAAGGTACCACATATATTGTACCTGTGCATCTGATTTTTCTTGCCTAAATATAGAACCTTACTTTTTTCACCCTTGAATTTCATTTTGTTAGATAGTGCCCAGTGTTCAAGTCTGTCAAGATCCTTCTGTATCTTAAGCCTATCTTCTAGAGTGTTGGCTATTCCTGCCAGCTTGGTATCTGAAAATTTGATGAGTTCCCCGTCTATCCCCTTGTCCAAGTCATTGATGAAGATGTTGAAGAGTACTGGGCCTAAAACAGAACCTTGGAGTACCCCACTGCATATGTCCCTCCATGTAGATACAGTTCCATAGAGGACTACACATTGAGTGTGGTTGGTCAGCTAGTTATGAATCCATTTGGTGGTGATAAAGTCTAACCCGTTTAAGGAATTAATTAAGATTAAGGAAAGAAAACACAGCAGTCCCAAATTGCCAATATTTGCATTAGGGGAGTAGCACCACATTGCAAGGAACTTGACATTAATGTCCATTGCCTTACTTGGTTGTTGATCCAAATAGCTGTGTATTAGAATGTACAGATAGAAATAAATTAGAAAAAGAAAGCCTGAAGCACCAGCAGAATGCTGCTGATAGGTATACTTCAAAATCAGATTGCAAAGTTGCATTCCTGCTGCCATCTGCAGCCTTGGGGATTGGTGCTCAATAGAAAGACAAATCAACTGCTCTTTCAAAGGAGTGTGTGGATGTTGCCCAACTAGCAATCTGAAAGTTGATCATTGGGGAAAGATGTCTCCCCACCATCCCGAGGACAGTGATAGCACTAGTCTTCCAATCATTTCTACTCTTTTCATGTACCAGTGAGAATCATTTGCTCAAACAGATACCACTAAGTGGACAGGGTTGGGGGAATGGTGAAGTGTGGGTCATGATGTTATGTGATAGACTTATCTGCATCAAAATGCTTTTCCTCAAATTACTAGAAAACTGTGGACAGCTCCTTAAGAAAGTGCCTATTCCATGGTTTACATTTCCAATATTGTTTTTGAAGCACAATCTGAAAATGCTTACATTCACTCTGGTCTTTTAAAACATGGTTTTAAAATCTAGACACTCCATGGCTGATGGGTAATTTATTGTAGCGTGGAGTGTGAAATTAGTTTTATTACTTTTCTCTGGTAGTGGCTCTTTATAATTTTGCTTTGATATTATACATTTGATACTAGCATTCAATTGTATTATTTCATTTATGTTTTCAACAGCATATGTAACTTTTTTTTTAAAAAAAAGCTTTTTATCTCCAGTGAACTAGATATCAAATGAAATCAGTTCATTACCTTTAAATTATGATAGTGCTGTAGATTCAAAACACAATGTTGGTTCAGTTACAAACTAGATTAGCAATAGCCATTTGGCTGGCATATTGGATGGCAAAGCTGCATGCAAGAGAATTAAGTCATTAGGAATCTCCTACATTGTTCATTTTAAATAACAATTACCCATCTGGGAGGCTTATGATTGCTTTTAAAATTAAAGAAAGAGCATTTCAAAACTGGGTTAAAATATTTAATGCTTAACATATTTAAGGATGTGACATAATTTTTACAAGGAACAAGTGCTTTCCTATATTTTTTTCATTTGTAGGTTTGTTTCGGATAATTCCCTGTAATGGTATATGGGCAAGACCTTGGGAGATGTGGGGAGGAGATGCTTGTTATGGAACAATCAGTTAAGTTGGGGGAGCCCACCGCTCCATAGGAAGCAGAGAAAGAAAACTGGAAAGATTCTTTTGAACTCATCAGAATATAAAAAGAGAGAACGGGAAATTTCAGACTTGCAAGATTCTGTTAATATAGACATAATAAATTAGAACTAGCTCACCTGGTCTTGTTTCCTGTCTTGTCTACCTGGAAAAGTTAACATCTCCATGTAAATTTACGAATTAATTTTGGAAATCTGTATAAAAATTCACATGCACTTTTATGCCCATAAAATATCTATTTACATAATATACATGTTTTCCATAAATGATGTGATCTTATGTACACGTCATTTCCCTATGTACACAAATTTAAATTACTGATTAGCAAATATTGATATAATAGTGATATAATGAGTTTGATAAGTTCAAAAACTAGAGAATATAGTAGTCATATTCCAGTTTCTATGTTGGTTTGGAAGATAGTAGTTAAATAAGTTCATATTAAAAGTTGATCCAAAATACAAATCATATCTATCTCTTCTGCATAGCTTATACTTTCCATGTCAAAGTAATTTCAGGTAGAACTAGAAAGATTCCTGTTTGACACCTATACTACTATATATAGTACAAGTCTTTCACCTCATTTCTATTCTTTTGCACAAGCACGAAGCTGAAAGGACCAGCCTGAAGATGGCGAGTGGGAATCAGACGACTGGTTATCTAGTATAGTGGTGAGTGTATATATATACACTGTATATATATACACTGTACAGAAGCCTGATGATGGCAGATGAGATTCTGCCGAAACATTGCTACAACTTTAAAAGCACAACTACAATGACGTGGGAAAATACCTGAACAAAGCTGAATGCGATACATATATATGAATATATATATACACTTACCACTATACTATACTATACACCACTATACTGTCAATTCTTTGGCAGCCAATGGATTCCAAAGAAAGAAGATTACCCACCTAATCCAAAAAGAAACCCCAACCAAAATCCAAGACAGAGAACAAGAAAACGGCAAAGCCTTCCTCCCATATATAAAAGGCACTACAGACAAAATCAGCAAGATCCTCCAAAAACACAACATTAAAACAGCATTCTGCACAAACAGAAAAATATCCACCATCCTAAGAAACCCCAAAGACAAATTTGAATTAGAAAACCAAGGAGTATACAAAATCCCCTGCACTGCCTGCCCCACCACATACATTGGACAAACTAACAGAAGAATAAGTGCACGCATCAAAGAACATAAGAACTCAATCAAAAAAGAAGAAACGACCTCTTCCCCGGTCCAACACCTCAAAGCCACAGGACATGAGATTGACTTTAAAAATACCAGAACTATCGCCAAAACCGAACACTTCAACAGCAGAATAATCAGAGAAGCCATAGAGATAGAAAAACGCCCACACAGCATGAACAAACGAGATGACACCTCCCGCCTTCCAGCCATTTGGAAACCCGCCCTCATGAACAGACGAGTACCTAACATGAAGAATGACACCAGACCCACACCCATGAGAGCCACACAAGATGCCACCACCACACTTCCATGTAGAAAACAGACTCACACCCACTCAGAAGATGAGACACGACCATGGACCAGAAGCCGCACTGCAGCTGCATCACTACCCACTTCAAACCCCTCCGAGCCATACATGAAGCAAACCGACACCCACTATGAAGATGCAGCATGACCACGAACTCGAAGCCAAACAGCAAGATCACAGCTCACCAACTCAAATCCCCCAGCAACCAAGACTAACCTGAGCACAACCAAGCCCCCACCTGTACAGAACACGCCTCCAACCAATCAGAACACGGCCAATCCCCCAACCAATCAGAACACAGCTAAACCCCCTACCAATGAGAACACACCCCCACCCAATCAGAACACAGCCAAGCCCCCACCCAATCAAGTCCCACACCCACTAGCAGTTAAAAGGAAGAAGCAGCTGCAATCTCACATCACTCTGAGAAGCACAGAGCCGGAGACAGAAGCCTGAAGATGATGAATGAGACTTCATCGAAACGTTGCCTAGATACTTTGAATCTTATGTGGGAGAAAACCCGAACAACCAAAGATCCACATACAAATACCTCGAGAACCTCAGAAAACAAATATATATATATATATATATATATATATATATATATGTATATATATATATATATATATATATATATATATATATATATATATATATATATATATATATATAGTGGTGAGTATATATATATATATATATGTTGTGGCTCCGAGCTTGGATTCAGCTCCTGTGACTGATATGAGTTCAAGTGAGGAGGACATGGCAGAAAAATATGAGCCGGCATGGCTCAGTGATTGGACTGGTAACCAGGATGAGGAGATGGATGTGACAAGGAAGACAGACCTGATGTATTAGAATTGTCAGGACCTTTGACCTCCTCTGGTTCCTTATCTGATCAACAGCTGGGAATGGCTGACAGGGAAGTTTTGAGAGAGTCTTCTAGTGGAGATGAGAACTTGGAAAATTTGTGGTTAAATGTAAGGAACAGAAGACAGTTGAGAAGGCAAAATCAGCTGGAGCGAAGGAGGAGAGCGAGTCAGTAAATTAGCACGTTGCCTCAATGAGTATAAAAGGACACAGCTGGGCTGGTACAATTTGCCAGGAACGAAGTGACTTATTGAGTGAGGACGTTACATCAAGAAGCTCTGAGACTGGAGATTTATTGCCAGGACTGGTTTGCCGGACAGAGTAAAGATTTATGCTGTGGTTGAGATTTCTGCCAGCCGTTATCTTGTAAGACTTCTTTCTGTTTGATTTAATTGTGAAACGGCTGCTTTCTGTTTTGTTCGTTTGAATTCTGAAGGGGAGTCATAACATACATTATATATATATATATATATATATATATATATATATATATATATATATATATATATATATATATATATATATATATATACACACACTCACCACTATACTAGATAACCAGTAGTCTGATTCATGCTGTTTCCTGTATTCCTGTTGTGTCATTTCTCTGACTTAAAGATACATACACAAGTTTCTCCAGAACTGCTGTCTTTGAGCTGATAATTGAAAGAACTCAGCCAAACCAATCTGATAAATCCTAATCATAGGTGTGCTATCATCTAGTTGGAATTCCCAATTAAACTGGGGTGAATTATCCTGGTAGAATAAACTTATTTAGAAGAATAAGAATATATGTTTTCTGTTTTGTTTTGTTTTAATTTATTTTTTGTTTGGTCTCTTCCTCCCACATATCGAGCTATTGATGTTCACTTGTCATTAGTTTAGAAGGATATTCCTTGCCCTCAGGATATATGATTGGCCTACTTAGAAACTTATGCTAATTGTAGTTACTGTATTGTTTTTAGCCATGAGAAATGCACCTGCAATTTTCTCCCACAACACACATGATAGCAAGACACTAATAATCCCCATGGTCCCAGGGCATAAGAACATTGCCTGGTTATGTAAAGCACAAGATGTCTATCTTTATTTATTGCTTTCCATTTGTTTGTGATTCATATTTTGCATGTATAAATGCTGTTTAATTCTTGGCGGAAGGATCTGGCTCATTATAGAGAAGAACTAATAGCATTGCCTGCAGCAAAGCTGTGCTAAGCCAAATGCAGGGCAGGTTAATACAACAGCTCAGCAAAAGACACCCAGAACCTGCCATGTGGCATCTCTGTACACTTTCTTTTCAACCATTAAAAACAAAATCATTAGAGTTGTATTCATTGCAACTTGTTGATAACTACAGCATTTCCACAAGACAATTTGTCCTGCACTGAGATCTTTTGCAGTCCCCTCAAGTACCCTTTGCTCTTCCTTAGACCATCCATACCAGTGGTGGGATTCAATTTTTTTTTACTACCGGTTGTTTGGGCGTGGCTTGTGGGCATGGCATGGCTGGGTGGGTGTGGCAAGGGAAAGATACATTCCCACTCCACTCCTTGGGGAAGGATACTGCAAAATCCCATTACCTCCTCAGTCTACTAACCTGCTTTCCATCTGTGTTCTCCTGTGCAGGGCAACAAAAGAAGACCCAGCCGCTCAGCTGGGACTCGGGAGGCGGAGAATAGATAGGGGTGGGGCTAGTCAGAGGTGGTATTTGCTGGTTCTCTGAACTACTCAAAATTTCCGCTACTGGTTCTCCAGAACTGGTCAGAACCTGCTGAATACCACCTCTGATCCATACTGGCCTCCAAATTCCTTTTTTTTACAACCTCAACTTTTTTCAGTGCAATGGAATACTAACAAGTTACAACCTCAAGCTTTTACATTTTCTAAATCAGGGGTGTCAAACTCGTGTCATCACAGCAGCGTCATGTGACATATCAGGAGTTTTTTCCCCTTCACTAAACCGGGCAGGGGCAGGACCAGCATGTGATACATCCAGCCTGCAGGCTGTGAATTTGACACCCTTATCCTAAATATTTCAAGTCATTTCTGTAACGACATTATTCTAGTTTTCAAAACTTATAATCAAAGCTTCAGTTTTTTTCAGTTTCAAGCATAACGTTCTGAAACTGTTTCCAAGGCGAAACAAAATTAGATAAAGTCTTCTCTTTCTGGCCTCCAATTTCCAAAGAAATGCCAACATGACAACTTCATGTCTTTCTCCAATCAAGCCACAGTTGCCTGGGGACTTTATAGCAATTTTTGGAAAAGAAGGGTCCGGTTTGCTCTAGACATCTTCCACTTTTGCCATTTTACAAGATGTAAAAATCAGGGGGCCCTCGTACTTTTAACAAGCTTGGACTTCAAGGGTTTGGGAGCTGGATAGTTTAAGCCCACATTTGCAAGGCATCCTGATGGAACAATCAAGAGATGACTATTGTCCAGTACACCTTCCAAATTTCCCACTAATGGCAGGCCATGGACATTGAAGAAATGTAATGTTTGTTTATTATATTGGATTACATTGCATCCCCCCCACCACTCCATGTTCATGTCCTGCCACATTGGAAAAGTCCTGCCATTAATATTGCAGTTTCATAATGTTATTTTTATTCAAGCAGATCAAATGATTCCATGCACATTTGGGAGTTTCTTCTAATTTATTGTTAATGTTACATAGATTGTATTTCAGGGAATTATGGGATTCTGTTTAAGGAGTATTAGGTGGTCCTCAGTGACACAATGAGACAAACATATCTGAAAGTAAAGGAGTTATCAACTATTTATTGCCTTTCTTTGCAATATGTTGTCACAGGAGCACTTGAAACAGAAGAAAGGGCCATGAGGCAAAAAAGTAGGCTAGATAGCCTCTCAGAAGTCTGAATAGCTATCCAATCAGCAGCTTTACATTTATTCAGTCCTGGCTGGTCTCCTTAGTCCACTTACCCTCCCCGCCTTTTTCCTTACTATTTTTGAATGCTCCAATTAAGTGCTATTTATGCTAAGAGCCTTGTGGTAAACAGCCTGACCAGCTATCACGAAGGGTATTATTTATTATATGGTTAGTTATACAGTCAGCCAAAAGTTTAGATTGGCAATTTTGTCCACCTATCAAGTCCTTCTGAGATAGGCAGATGTTGTTTCATGGTATTTAAAGGTATTGTCACAGGAAGTAAGATGTTCCAAGTAAAGCTGCCTTCTGCAATTGACAAACGATGTTTATATATTTGATTTTCATCTCGCTTTTATTGTTTTATAAGTGACTCAAGGTGATAAACATAATACTCCTTGCTCCTCCTATTTTCCCCACAACAGTCCTGTGAGGTAAGTGGGCTGAGAGAGAGTGATTGGCTCAAAGGCATCCAATCAGCTTTCATACCTGGATTGGAACTCATCAGGTGGTTTCTAGGCCAGTACCTTCACTACTAAACTAATCTCAAATTTTGTACTGTTGTAGAAGAAAAGTATCTCCATTAAGCTGTATGTATACTTTTATTGAAAAATTAAGATGAAATCTAATAGAAACTAATATTGAGTAAAAAGAAAAAAGAAATTAAAAAGAACTAAATATGCAAAAGCAAAGAAAGAAAACAGAAGCATACAATCAAAATCACTAGTGCTGTTGTCAGTCCTGCCTTGCGAGAACTTTTAAGTAAAAACAATCCTTGACTCCATTTAGTGAGAAAGGTATAGTTTACTAAGATCAAGCAGAAAGCAATAGAGCAAAGCCGGAACTAAAATTTGTGCACCAAATTGCCCAAGTATAACTTTCCCCACAGAAGCACCTCTCACCACTGGTGTCCCATTGTCCAATCATATTCAGATACAATGTTTTGGGAATAGTCTCTTGAGTAGTGGGCTGGCTGGTATGCAGCTGCATGCCATTCCCTACCATCTGACCTTGTAGTTGTTTCTCCAAATGGTAGGGTGAACAGTGTATCTTCCCTCCTCTCAACTCACTCACTCACCCCAGAGATCATGGCAGACTCTCATCAAGTGATAGCAAGGTTCAGGCAACTTCTGACAACCACTTTATAAAACCTTAGTAAGACCATAAGTGGAATGCTAGATCCAGTTTTTGTCACCACATAACAAAAAAGATTTTGGGAAAAGTGCAGAAAAGAGTAAATAGAGGCCTGAAAGCCTGGAGTTTAAACCATATGAAGAACAGTTGCAGGATTTGGGTTTGGAAGAACAAAACAAACAAGTTGGATCAGGAAGAGGATGAACTGAAGTTGTGTATACACATAGTTTAGTTGTTTAGTGACTACAATGTGGACAAGTAATGTGGTCATTAAGCAAGAGCAAAAGTGAAATTGCAATTTTGCTTGCAGTCTTACTTCAGCTTTCCTTTGTTTTATAGGCTTGCCAGGGTTGTAAATACAAGGACTGGTTGCAAAGTTATTTTTTCATCACTAGTGTAACTGTGAACAATCATTATATGCCAGTACACCTGTATAATCCCAGTTTTTCCCCCACAATCTTTGCTATGTTAACCGTCCATTTCAGGGTTGTATCCCTTTCATCCCTTGAAGCTAAGAATCTACTTTAAACTGGTTAGACTTGTTGGTCCATGGAGGTTAGTATTTTTTTTCCAAGAATTTCAGACTTTGAGAAACAGGAGCTCCTCAGCCCTGCTGAATACACTTCCCAGAGACCCAAGTAGCATTCTGGGTCTGCTTTCTTGTGTATTACAACAGCTATGGACTTGAGGCTCTCATTGATTTAAACATATGCCATTTTAAAGCTTTATATTGTTTTTATTTTAAGCCTTCTGTTCTTGACCAAATCAAAAACATAATAAAAATAAAATTATTCCAAAATAATTACATTCACTGAATTATATATAATAATATTTATACTAAAATAGCAAACTGCAATTTGGCAGTTCGAATCCCATGAGGCTCAAGGTTGACTCAGCCTTCCTGGGTGGGTAAAATGAGGATCCAGATTGTTGGGGGCAATATGCTGACTCTGTACACTGCTTAGAGAGGGCTGTAAAGCACTGTGAATTCAGTATATAAGCAGGGATAGGCTGCTGAGGGTTCACAGAGGTTCAGAAGAGCCCCTAGCTAAGAAGCTGTGCAATTCAGAGAGCCCCCCCAAATCCCACTCCTGGCTGGCCCCGCCCACCCACCCCTCCCAGGAGTCCCCACACAGTCCGTTTTGGATGCAGCTAAGTGCAGGGCACGTGCAGAGGTTCAGGGAGGGTGAAAAATGGGCCTCCCAGAAATTTGGGAAGTGACCTGTTTCCAGCTTCCAGAGAGTCCCCAGAGCCCGGGGAGACCATTTTCACCCTCCCAGAAGCTCAAGGAAAGACTCTGGAGCCTGGAGAGGGCAACCCCTCCCGCCAAGGTGCAGGAGGCCAACATGGCCACGCCCACCCAGCAACCGAGCAGAGAATCTGTTGCTAAAAATCTTTGAAGCCCACCCCTGTATATAAGTCTAAGTACTATTGCTATTGCTATTCATGAAAGCATATTTTTTTCAATCTTCTTTTCTAAATAATTAAAATACAGCAGAAATAGCACTCCAAGTGCTAGAATTGCTATTGGAAGTTTGTGAGTAAATTTCTCTTCTGTTATCATACTAATTAATCTTTGGTTTCTAATAGCAATATAATACACTACATATGTTTGTACATATAAACACACAGTGTATATACACAAACATGTATGCATACAAATACAAGAGGCCAAAAATATAATCATATAATTTGAAGATTATGCAAGATTCCTTGCAACATATACTGCTCCTATCTATTCATATCTGTAAGGAAGGAATGTGAACCATTTGTATTTTGTTTTTACCTTCCAAACTTATGCCATTAATTTAAAAGAGGAGGAAAACCTGCCTGTTCACTTTTTATAACCCCAGAGGAAAGAATGAAACATTTGGTAATTTATTGTTTTGGCATTCAGCACAGTAAACGTGTAAAAGAAATATGGTCCAGACAGGTGTGGCACCCACTTACTTAACAGTGCAAGGTTGGAAAGTTCAAGACTTCAGTGGGAAGGGTAAAACACATGGAAATTGCCTGAAAGCTGATCTGTAGCTGGGAATGTCTGCTGATTTATATCTCTGTGTAAGGAGGGTCAGCTTATACCAGAGAAAAATAAGACAACATTGAATGAACTAAATCTGAGCTCTCTCCTCTTGGCATACTACAGCCAAACAAGGATCCCATCCATGTGGTCCGGCTGAATCATTCTCAGTAACTTTGAACCAGCCTTTTGTACAATACATCACGAATGACACCAGTGGTGGGATTCAACGATTTTTACTTTTACTCTTTGGGCATGGCTTGGTGGTTGTGGCAGGGGAAGGATACTGTAAAATCTCCATTCCCTCCCCACTCCTGGGGGAAGGTTACTGAAAAATCCCATTCCCTCCTTAGCCTACTAACCTGATTTCCAGCTCCGTTCTCATGTGCAGGGCAACAAAAGAAGGCCCAGCCAATCAGCTGGGACTCGGGAGGCAGAGAATAGATGGGGGCGGGGCCAGTCCGAGGTGGTATTTGCTGGTTCTCTGAACTACTCAAAATTTCCGCTACTGGTTCTCCGAACTACTCAAAATTTCCACTACCAGTTCTCCAGAACTGACCAGAATCTGCTGAATACCACCCCTGAATGACATCCAGCTACCTCTAATACTTGATGGTATGTAACCCACCCTGCCAGTTTCCTACGTTGTTTGACTTACACAGAATCTTAAGTGAGCTTGGATGGCAGCTAGAAGCAATCCTAGCACTCCTGGTTGTGATTGTTAGGCAATCTCATGGATTTTAAACGAGTCCCATGTAAGGAGTGTAGGTTGCCTCAAGGGAGTGGAATAGACCTCATTAGGCTCTTCTCAGGAAATGAAATCCTCCCTGCCGATATGCAAGCGGGATTTTTAGACCCTGAGCAAAGAAACATTGGCACATAGTCTGCATTGAGCCTTCCAGAGCCTCCCGTCAAACCAACTGCGTCACCCCTGCACTCCTTGCTTTATGGTGCTATCTCTCTGCTTTCTGCTTGGATTTCGGCTCCCTCTCATCTCTGGGGCTGACTGAAAAACCTCCTCCTTTTATGCACAGAGAGGAGCTCCTTTGGCGAGATGCAAGAACAGAGTTGAAATCAAGATTTCAATTCCGTTTCTGCACCCTTTCAAAGGAGTTCAGTTTCCCTTGGCAGGCAGCTCTTTCAGCCAGCCCACATAGTCAAAAAGGGATCCTCGTGGCAATTGGCAGCAGCTTGCAACCTTCCCTGCTGGCTTCCCCATTGAGTTTCTGGAGAAGCAGGCCGAGAAGGTTGTAAGTGGAAATCACATGATTGTGGGGTGCTTGGCAAATTGGTTGCTAAGTGCTCAGATCTTGATGACATGAGCACAGGAGAAGTGGTGCAATATTTTGCAATGGATGGAAGTAATTCCAGACTATTGTTAAATGAACAGTCATAAGTTGAGGACTACCTGTAATATAACTGTGTATAAAAAAGTGAAAGACAGGTGTATAACTTACTGCTTGTCTTTTTAAGAACATGCAATCAATAAATGTGGGAAGTTCACCTTAATCATATTATATAAATCAGTTTTTTTAAATGTGCATTCTGTGTCCATTTTTCAGCTTCAGTATAAATAACATTTCTCTACATTTTTTCTTTTAAATCAGATGTGCATTCCTGAATTCTAATTATATATGACATTTTCAATAATCCCAACAGAAATCAGTTACAAGTTATCCTTGACTTACAACCAAAATTGTGCCCAAAAGTTATGTATGTGCCACATTTGTTAAGTGAATCACTGCAGTTGTTACGTTAGCCACATAGTTAAGTCAATCTGGCTTCCCCATTGACATTGGTTGTCAGAAGGTTACAAAAAGGGATCATGTGACCCCAGTATACTTTAAATATTATAAATATGAACCAGTTGTCAAGTATCCAAATGTAAATCACATGACTATAAGGATGCTGCAAGGGTCATAAGTATGAAAAATGGTCATGTCACTTTTTTCAGTATTTCAGTTACTGTTGTAACTTTAGACGGTCACTAAACAAACAGTTGTAAGGGACTGCTCCTTACTTCAAACTGAAAGTCTAGTTTTTTCCATCTCCTTTAGATTCCATCCTATCAAGTGATTCACCTGCTTCTATTTAAAACGAGGCCAAAATAAACCACCTCCACTAAAACACCACAGATGAAAATTCCATCTCAGCAGCACACTTCTGATGGCTCATTCGTTTGCATCATCACCAGGTCACCAATATGCTCTGATAAATGAACTCAGATTTCATTAGGATTTTCTCGATGAAGAGAGTTAGTATTTTTTTAAAAATTCTAGTTTGATTGTATATGTGGTTTTGATAGTACAAGTGCCAATTGAAATAGTACATTTTCAGACTGATAACTAATCCAGATCAAAAAGGAGGAAATGTACAACTTGACCTGCTTTTTTTAGCCAAAATTCAAGATGCTCTGAACACAAGGACCGGTGCATTTATATCAAGGTCAAAGCAATGCTAGGAAGCACAAGCTGATTAACACAAACACGCTAGCATTAGACAGTATGCATGCATGTACTGTATAAATGCTGGGGTTTAAATGCTGCTCCAATTCTGTAGTGACTAAGGATATATTGGGACATACTATATAATTATTTCTGTTGACCTTGTGGCTGAGTTTGAAAAAGTTGCAGGAAAGAACCTAGGCGTCTCGAGGAAGCAGCACAAGGAGATGATAGTTACCTTTTTGTTCAACTATCTTAATTAGGAATGTGAAGAAATTCATTTAATTCATATGCAGATTTATCTGTACATTTTTCAGACTAACATACAAAACACTATTATTTAACATTTGCATCCCCAACTTTTGCAGTACAATTTTAAAAAAACAATAATTAACATATTTAATATATTTTCTTTGACACAAATTCGTGTTTATATTTTTATATAAAAGTCACAGTATGTACAAACTGCCCTCTGAAATAAGGTTGCCCCAGATAGCCCCTCCAGTCTGGTATTGTTTAGTAGAGCCAGGCTTTTGATGAGGGAGGGGGAGACCCCTTTCTTCATCACACTTGCCATCTTTTATCTTTATCTTTCATTTTTATTTTATTATAACTTCTTTGTTGAGAGTCAGATGGCATTCAAGTTTAACACATTATTATTATTATTATTATTGTTATTGTTATTGTTATTGTTATTATTATTATTGAAATGTGCATGACAATATCAATGTGCAAATGCTATGATTTAGATACTGATGACAGGGTGCAAATTCATAATGATGTCACTGCATTGGCCATTGTCTTGATTTGCTGTAGACACCACTGGGCATAATAAGTTGCACTGGAAGAACTGAATTAAGACTTGTTTCATATTTCACAATACTGTCTTACTATTTAGTGCACTAGGTGTTGAGAGAAAGATATCGTGAAAAGGCAAGTGGGACATACACAGTGCAATATCTTCCTTTTTTACCCAGAGCTCTTTTGTGTTATTTTTTGTTGGATATTTTGTCTTGTAATCACATCTCTGCCAAGTCACTTTGTCTGAAGTTCTCCATCATTCATGTAGTTGCTCTCCTGGATAATCATGAAGCAATATTTCTTCTACATCCTCATTACTGTTTCCCCCAAATGCAGGAGACAGATTCCCTCAGCTGGACTTGAGGGAAGCATATTACTGAGTAAGAATCAAGAAGGGAGATGAGTGGAAAACAGCCTTCAGTCGCCCCCTGGGTTCAAATGAAAAGTGAACTGTTCTCAAAACAAAAAGACAATTCATAATTGGACAATGTGACCAACCAAGGATGGGGAGAAAGGAAAACTATTGTTTAACTATACAATCATTGCGTGGCAAAAACCAGTCGGTTTTGATTCTTCAGTACAGAAATGGTGTCTCCAATAAAATTTTGCTTTTGGGATTTCAAAGTTGCTGAGAATTTCTACTTTTCTTGGGTTTGCTAGTCAAACCATTGACACCCTCATCACATTCCAGCCACACGTGAAATTGCCATGTTATAATGGATTTTCTAAAAGCCGGGAGAAAATTTGTCAGGGAATTGTGCAGCCATTATCCAGAGTTTATTTTGAGATGCTGACACGAACCAGTTTTATATAAATAAATATATCTAAGTAAATGATATAGGCAAACAGGAGCATCGTCAAGTAAATCAACATAGCAGAACATTATCAGGTAAATTAGAAAGCACACACAGCACAGAGAAAAAAAGATGAGAAACACGGAAACTCCCCTTTTTACTTACAGCAACTAATCACAGCTCAGATTGCTCAGGTAGTGGCCAGCTCTCTTCAACCAATTATTTATTTATTTATTCGTTCATTTATTTATTTATTTATTCATTCATTCATTCATTCATTCATTTATTTATTTAATATTGCCACCTATTCACCCATGGAGACTCAAGGTGACTTACACAATGTAAAACCATATTTAAAACAAAAAATAAAAATAATTAGCTATAACTCTGTGTTCTTATTCATTGTACAAACCTTCACTGCTCCAGCTATTAAATTTTAAATATCTTAACAGGATGTTAATGCCCGTCACAACTGAGCTTATTAGGGCTGAGCTCTAGTTGATAATAAATTTGGAGTGAACTGAGGAAGTTCAGAGATTGACTGGAGTCTTATCCACATCATCAGTTGTCTTGCAGTAATGAATAGGTGGGCAGAATAACATTTGGGCTCCAGTATGAGTCCGAAAGCTCAGAAGATTAAACCTCTGCTTCCAGTGACTGATCCAGATTGGATCTTGCAAAATAACATTTCCCTCTATTAATCCACCACTTCTATGAGAAAATAACCTTGGGGTGCATTTTTGTGCTCCATTACTGAAGAACACTTGTCCGTGTTATGTTGCTTCAAAGCTCGTGAGATTTTGGAATGTCCACTTTAGGTTGTTGCAAGTTGGCCCCTTGATTTATTTGCAGAGGCAAATACATCCCATTCACTGAGTCAAGGCTCACCACAGCTTCCTTTTAGAATGACCTTTACTATAAAGGCATGTTGCTGTGATGACCCGGGGCATGGCACAAAGGCAACACAGTCACATAAGTAAGAAAAGTCCCTTTAATACCTCCAACTTTGCCACCAATGTCCAGTTACTTTTGGCTGGAGAAAAAACTCTCTCCCAAGAACAATCTTTAAATGAAAGAAATTCAGTCCGAAAACAAATTACATATAAACTGTAAGTAAAAAATCCACACAAACCACGCTGCAGCAATTAACTGGACAGGGCAGGATAAGGAATTGCAGACTTCAAAGGCCAACAAACACACACAGTTGGGAAGACTCCAGGAACCTAGATAAGCCTCGACCATAAAAGATAATTCATGACTAGCTTCCCACAAGTTACTGTATGCAACCTCCCTTTTTAAATACTGTATTCCCAGCTGCAGCTAATGAAGGGAATCAGGGCCCTTTCCTCCCCCATAAGCCATGCAATTCATGTTGCTCCCTTCTCTGTTCCTCCCTGCATGTCCTAGGATGAAGAGGGGGTGGGCCTGGACCTTTCTCTGAATTCCCTCTGCCTTGCTCTACCTCTCCCCTGGACTTTGCCCTTCCCCAGTTTCTTCCACAGCCACCAGAGCCACACTCCCACTCCCTGACAGTTGCATTATAAATGAATAATTATTTTGCCAAAATCCTGGAGAACTGTTGTGGTTTTTAAGATTACATTGGAGTGATTCTGGATCTGAGGGAGAAATGTGGACTGGAAAGTAACAAAACAGTGCACCAGTGGCCATTTTAAAAATGGGAAGCTTAGGGGAAAACAGATTAACAATCTATCTAATTTGAAAATCCATTCATCAATTTGTACGTTGTTAACAGACAATCATTTCTTTTAATCATCCACATTTTTCTCCCTTTGAGGAATAATAAGGCACGAAAAGGAAAAGGCAGAGACTGACCAACATTTAATCCCCCCCAAACTAGATACTGGGACAGGTTTGGTCTACCTAAATTACACTTCAGACTCAGAAAATAGTTAGAAAACAGCTATTCACTCAAAAGGGCATTCGGCCAGGAAGCAGTTCAAATTATCCTTGCTCAAGCACCAGCTAAATGGACATTTGCTCCATTTAAATTGTACTTCTATTTGATGCTTTTGTGTCATAGAAAATTAGCACACTTTCCTTTGAAAGCAGCAAATACAAAGCAACAATTACATTTGAGGTTGTTGCTCATGATGGGTTGGATTGGGACTGAAGAGACCTGGCTCAAATCATCTTTCAGTCATGACTTTCCCAGGAAAACCTGGGCACAGTCCCACACAGTCCTACATGCCTCACAAAGTTGTTGTGGCAGAACAAAAAGCTTGTAAGCAAAATAATAGCACTGGGATGAACTGAAGTGGAGATCCTCCAATAGTGGCATCTTAACCTGAGAACGGAGAGGTAGAATCAAATTAGCACGTGTATTGGCATTAAAGAGAATGACATTTTTTCTTTGGAATCCCATATTTTGTTTATGCTGTGCAACAAGTCCTATTGCTTCCTGTGCTGTTATTGATGTAATTTCCTTCAGTCATTTTGAGGTCTCTGAAGCAGGGGTGGGATTCTACTGGTTTGGACTGGTTCTATAGAACCGGTTGTTATGATTCTGTGCAATTCAGAGAACTGGCAAATCATGCACTGGCTGGCTTTGCCCCTCCCCGCTCCCCACCCAGTCAGTCTTTATCATGCATGCATGACATTGTGTGAAAGCCTGTCATCGCTGACTGCATTCTCCCCCGCCCAGTAACTCCTTAAGTTATTGCCCCCCCAATGATTAGCTGTTCTGATGATCAACTGTGCCAGGATCCCCATCACTGTCTTACTGCTTCGCCCAGGAGGCTTCCCTGAGCCCCAGAAGGCCCAAAAATGGAGTGGGGGGGCCTGTGCACCCCCCCGGCTCCATTTTTTGCCTTTCTGGGCCCCAGGGAAGCCTTCTGGGAGCAAAAATGCCAGGAGGCTTCCCTGAGGCCCAGAAGGCAAAAAATTGGGGGGGGGGGCTTAAAAAGAAGCCACGCCCACCCAGTCACATGGCCACGCCCATCTAGCCATGCCCACAGAACCAGCTGTTAAAAAATTTGAATCCCATCCATGCTCTGAAGCAATCATCATGCAAGTTGACCGAATCAAATCAAACCTTCATTACAGTTAAAGGCCAGTATGAAGTGTAGGGGGTAAAAAGCTTTAAAAAAGATAAATCAGAATAAAAATTACATATCAAAAGCTAAGAAATCTAAGGAAAAAAAATCTAAATGGAGGGGTGGGAGCAATAGATGGGCATAAGAAAGAATGGCAAAATAAATCTCAAATCAAACATTTATGACATATAAGAAAGGTTGAATACGAACAATAATTTTAATAGCTCAAAAATATATATAAAATTAAAATAAAAAATAAAAAATAAAATGTATATAAATAAACAGAGGAACCAAGATGGAGACACACTAGCAGCTTCCAAAATAGGCTCCTGTCTTCTAACAGGTCTTACATCTTCTCATTTAACTTAGGCCTCCAAAATGCCAGCCAAGGACAAGAAAATAACTGTGAAGGATGTGACCTCTTTTTTGTATAAGAGACTCTCTATTATGTGAACTTTTTGTTGTAATCTGAAATCATGTATCATAAAATAATTCCCAGTATTAATATTAGTATTAACCTAGCTCTATAAATCCTGAAGAAAGAGAAAGTTTTAAATACAAATATTCTAAAATATAGCTATAGTCAGAAAATTAAATTTTGCTGTGCTCTCCAAAGAAGAAATTCTCGAGTTTAAGTAAGAAATAAAAATAAACATCAAGAAAAGTTCATTTGATGAAATGTGAAACAGTATTTAGAATTCTTTAGCCTTTCTTTCAAGCCTGCTGGGCACTAGAGTCCTTGAAACAAAGGTTCACATATATGTGTATGATGTGAATATCAAGAGCTATAACATTGCTTTAAAATTCTTCAGCTCAGCTCACTTTGTAACACTGTAGCTGATAAATACAAGAAACACAATTCCAGATTTTCAATTGTGCAATTAAAACTCTCCAATTCTTCTTATATCAGTCCAGTTGGTGAAACTAACCTCCAGCAGAAAATAAACCAACAAAGAAAATGTCTGCAGTTTGTAAAACCAAAGGAATGCTTAAAATAATAGTAAGCCAGTCTGCAGAATGGTATAAAATCTGCTTGATGTCCTGTTCTTACTCCACCCCTTTCTTGGAGGCCCCATTTTCCAGTTTGTTTTGTTTTCTCTCGGCTAAAGAAAAGGGGCCTGAGGTGCTTTGCCTGCCTGTCAGTAAAGCTCTTTACAGAAAGCAAAAGGCTCTGGAGTTGATTGAGTTCAGCCACTCCCTTCTCCTCTTCCTCCTCCTGCTCCTCCAGGGGCTGAGAAGGGTTGCTGGAGTTTTATTGGCAGCTCTGCTGGCTCAGTCAGGAACTACAGGTTTTGGTTTCCCATATCCCAGGTCGTACCCTGGTATTAGAGAAGCTAAGGGTATTGCCTTAGTTTCTCCAATACTTCTCCTTCTTGAGGACCACCTATGATTGCTACTGCTGGGGACAGCATTTCTTCTATAGCTCACCTAATATCTTCCTTGGTGATGAAAGGCACTCTTGAAACTGATACGTGTAGCCTTTCAGTTAATTCAAACCCCAATTTGCTTTTCACACAGCCTGTTTAAAGGTTCTTATCCCTGAAATTAAGACCGTGAAGCTCACACCCTAGGAGAATAGAGGGAAATGAAAGAACCCAAAATGAGGTGGGGGAGGGGTGAAGACCTAGGAGCAAGGTATCAACTGAACAATGGAGGTGACTAAGCAAGAGAAATCTGCCAAGGGAAGGCCTATTATGGATTAGTGATTTCTGCTGATGAATCTCTCCAGTCCTGTTTTTACTTCACCTCATTTGACTGTTCCCTTTCTCCTTGATAGGGGCAAGCAGGAGCAGTTAACATCTTGTTCACCTTTCATGTGACCCTCTATCACCACACCTTAGTTGGGTGACGATAACAAAAACAGAGCTGAGAATTCCCAAAAGGGTGAGGTCCAGTTAATCCTTTCAGAAAAAATACCAACCTGATACTTCATGGGTGGGTCTCTGGTAGTCTCAGAGTGAATTAATGTCTCCTATTCTCTTCCTTATCCACTTCTCTGACTGTCTTTTTTTCCTTCCTGCCTTCTATTTTATTAAGGCAGTCATGTGTCCCATTCTCCTGCGATGACTGCTGGGCCTCTCCTACTTAAGAGTTCCTGCCTTAAACAAGCAATAGACCTTATTGTTTTCACACTCTTTTTTTCCCTCCCTCTCTGATATTTGCCATCACCAAAGCATTCAGTAGCAGTTTACTTATTTGACTCTTTTATGCCATTCCATCACTGGGTCTGGGAAGAAATTATAAATGAATTTATAAATGTTTAGATTACCTGACCCTGTAGTTTGTGGAGGGCTATTTTCCTAAGGGAGTGAATCCCTCCATCCTATTAGCTTTCCCAGAAATAATTTAGAGATATAATTATGTATCAATGGATTGCTTATGCAATGTGAAGTTGACTTGGCCTCCAACCTTTTTGGCTTGTGTGGAACACAATTTTTTCCACAGACCAGTCAGGATGGGAATGGTTTTAGTTTCATTTGCTTGCCACCACTCACCTCTAGCTCTGCAGCCCAGTTCCTAATAGGCCATGGACTAATACTGGTCCATGGCCCCAGGGCTGGGGACTCCTGCATTCAAGCAATAGGTCTCAAAAGAAAACCACTGAAACTTCAGCATTATAAATATAACTCCTACTCTTGAAAAGATTCCATAGGTAATTGAGAAACAAAATAAAAAGAAACAGAATGGTATTTGGACTATTTTATTGAACACACACATTGCCACTCAACATACACAAAGCATACTCTGATTTATTAGAATCCCATTATAAAGTACAATAGACATAAAAAGAACATTTATAAAGCCAAAGAAACAGGAAAAACGTAAAGCCCTTTAAGTCCTTAAAAGATCTCTATTAATTTATTACTTTAATTAATGGATGTGTATTTAACAGGTTAAATTTGGTTTAAAACAAAAATAAAAAAACAAGGAAAAGGTACATTGAGCAATCCAACACATTTAAAAAATGTCTTTTCAAATGCAACTTGACTCCTGATGATTTCACAGACAGCCCATAGGAGCTTTCTTGGTAACTGTTTCAAAGTAATTTGCCATTGATTTCTTCCAGGATTGCATATTTTGTATATTATAGGTACACTGTGTGGTATATTAGGAGCAACATATCTGGCAGCAAAAATCTGGAAACCACTAGATGGCAACAGAGTTTTTGTGTTTATCTATGCATCTTTGATACTTTCTAGTGATTGTCCAGATTTTTTTAGCCATAATTGAGCTTCATCAAGCTTCCATGGTAAGCTCCTATGCCACCCCAGAAGAATGAAATATTTTGGGAAATATTAAAAAAGGCAGAATAGAATATTTCCCCTAAAGGAGAGATGGAAAAAAATCTTAAGGAAGGCAGAAACCAGCACCAGTCTCCCTGCCCCCAAGCAGAAACTGAGGAGGCCAGCTTTTAGAAATGTGGATTTGGTAATCCATTCAAAACAGGATATTTCAAAACTCCTTGGCAGAATGGTAGGATTAGAAAGTAGCCCTTCACCTAAGATCCAACATAGGACAAAAGCCATTAGCCACAATAGGAATTCCCCAAAACGCTTTCAGAACACAAACCCCTTCATTGCACCATCCCCAGAACAGTCTAAAATTCAAAGTCACAGAAACCTATAAAGATCCAGCCACTCATTTCACCATTTTAATAAGCTACACCAGAACCACAAACCCTGTTGGTTCTGCTTCATCATTAAACTTTCTTTCCAATCAGCCTCCATGTTGTTTCCAGCATTTTTCCCCCAGCTTAGAACTGAACCAGATGGATTTTCTTTCCAACACTTCACAATTATTTGAGTTGCTCACAAAGCTGGAATATTTATAATATTTATTCGATTTCCATGAAACAAAGTTGACCAAATAACATTTTCTCTCTTTCTCCCCCCGCCAACCCTCTCTTAGATGAATATCTAACTAAGCTATTCAACTGTTTGGTGTAATATGTATAACTGCATATTTTACAATGATTTTTATGAGTTGACTTTTTTTTTCTTCAAAATGCTTAGAACAATATATGGGATTGCTTTTTGGATCTATACCACAGGTCTAAAAAGCATTTCTTGAGAATGGAATATCCCAAAACGCACTGAATTTAAATTTTTTGACATTAATTTTTTTTCACAGGAATTCTTGAACACTGTTCATGGGTTTTAAAGCATATTTGCAAACAAAATGGGTGAATCTTGTTTTTCTAAAAAAAAGAAGATTGTGTCTTATATCACAAAGATAAACTAAGAAACTTGAGCTATCTTAAACACTAGAACATGTGATACCACAGAATAAATGTCCTTTGTGCAAAGATTTAAATAAAATGGAGGTATTTGTTCTCAGGCCACTATTATGTCCAAAATACATTTAGATTGATAGTTACATATCTTTCATGTAGAAATGAAAGTCTCTTAGGATGGCCCCAGAGACTGAAGGATTCCTAAAACAGTATCCTGGATTCCACCACCACCACCCCATATGATAGAACCTGTGATTCTGCCAAGGCCCTAATGAGACTACATTCATTAGCATCATTGCCCCTCAGTACCATCTTCTTCACTGTAGAGCTTGGAATATCCTTTCATATTTGGAATACCAGTAGGCAATTGAATGGACCAGGAGAAACTACATACCAGAGCACATGGCTGAGCACATGACAATAAAGATAACTTTGAATGCCATCCCTGTTTTATTTTACTTGTATGCTTGAAATCATTTAAAATTTATTAGAGTCTATCTGAGAGACATTTTAAGGATAACGTCTATTGTCTCCATGATGCCACATGTGGTGTAAATCCAAATTAAAAACTTGTTCCAGTCTGAGATATCAAATTATCTCTTGAAGCTTGAAGGTGTTGGTTATAGCTCTGCATTGATAAAATGGTTATAGCTCTGCATTCTTAAGTTCTTCTTGGCTGTTCCAGTCTAGTTAGAGAAGATTGACAGAGTAAGTGCAGGGTACGGTAAATGCATCTCTACTGGATATGATAAATGCATCTTTACAGGAAAGATGTGTGTTAGAAATCTGGAAAGAATTAGAGAGCACTTTAGATTTTTGGCTTCCAAATTACTACCATCCAGATGCTAATGTCCTCTTTCTAGGGTTGATGCCAACCCACAATATCTTCTAACTTTTCTAAAACATTCCAATGCTCAGCTTTAGCAGGGTTTTCACCCCCATTAAACTTGTGCACATATTTTCAAACAAAGTTTTGGGCTGTAGACAACCCCAACTATTTCTAAGATTGTTTGTGGGGTGATGAAGTTCCTAGTATTATCCTAAATCTGTCAGTTGCTATTCCTCCTGAATGAAGAAGTTATAAATTCTAAAACAAGTTGGTTGTGTATATGCATAGACTTTGACTTTTGTTGTTTTTCCAAAAATGAGAAGACAAAACACAAGTTGAAACAAGATGGTACCTGAGTCCATGAATGTCAGCCTGCTGCTCTGCTATTTGTTTGTTCTGTAGTTTCAGGTAGGGTACAAAGGAACTGGAGCTTGGTGTTTTGACTGATATTTTCTTTCAGAAACTAAGTACTAGAAGTGCTCTCTGTCAAAATTTTCTTCTCTAACCAAGGTGGAGCTGAGAAAACGTGGAGTGTTCATTTCCGCATATGAATATGTCACTCAGCATGCTTAAATGCAAAACAACCAAATCCCTCTGAAGTAGAGCAACTGGTCTTCATGCTAGTGTTTTTTCCTTACTGCAAATAATGACAACATGAATTTCTTCCCATTTCTAGCAGTGAAATGATTCTATTGAATTGTGATTGTAACTGGACCTTTACTGGTTGATTTTGAATTCTGGTCACTTGTATAGGCAGATGTCAACTTGGAAATTATTATGCCCATCCCACTGAAAGCCTGAAGTAGGAGGGCAAAATTTGTTTCCTCTTGAAGGCCACACTCTCAGGAATAACCTTTGGGGAACTGCATCAGACATTCAAGTTAGACACAAGTAATGAGTGATAGAAAAGCCAAATATAGGTGCCCTCCCCTCCTACTTCCCTTTCAGGCTGAGGATGGCATGTTGGTTTTGCCAGAAGTCTGACTGGATTGCTAGCAAAGAGTTTTTAAATTAGGCTGAAAGCTGCATGGGGCTGCAAAAGTGGACATTGTCTGCCTATGGCTTATATCACAGAGGGAGGCCAGAACAGGTTACTTTTTACATCATTCCTTCTATAGAATTTTATTTTTCATAATTTACAGCAGCAAGCATTGTCAAACAATTTCCTCATAGAAGGCAGGAGAGGAAGGTAGCCCTAGGAAGGAAGCTCCAGGAATGGTGATAGTTTGCACCTCTGCTTCAGAGCAGGAGGATCTCTGGCTCATAACTCTACTTCCCTTGGAGTACCTCTGCATACTTTAAAATTTCTGCATGTTTCCAATTTCCCATGTTGAAATTTGGTTGGGATCATGTAAATGTATAACTGATATCATGCAAATCTGCATTTTTATTCCCTAACCAGAATTTGAATTTTTGCAGAATCAGGAAAATCCCAGAACTCTAAGAATTCCTAAATAATGTTTGGGAAGCATGTGTAAGGAGGAGGAGTCCAACCGCCAGTATCAGGTCCAGGAAGGCGTCTTTATGGACAGCCATTACATCTTCGCTTCCAAATATTTTTATCAACCTTTGATACACAAAAAAGCCAGAACCCATTTTAGCAATACAAAAACTGAGCTTAGAAAGTCCTGTTCCATATCCATAGATCTTGATATGAAATTTTCAATTAGAAGGACAGAATAGCTCAGTAGATGAAATGCAGCTTAAAACTCATTAAAGTTCCTCAGTTGAACAACAAGAAGATACATATTAATAATATAAGACAAATAAGATAGCGCCAAACTATTTTTTTTAATGAATAAAAATATTTTGTTAGCGAGAAGGATGGCTTATTAAAGTAATGCACCTGGTTTACAGGCTCAGTGTCAGTGTAAAATAAATCTAATAAAACATTTTGATAGAATATATACTTGTAATTATAATTTCCTGCAGTATTTAGCTCAATAATTCTTAACTTTCTATCTAAACCAAGTTATGGAAATCTGTCGTTTTGATTAAATCCACCTACTGAACAAATAGCAGACCTTTTATTTTAACTGGAAAAAATATCTAAGCCTGAAGAAAGCTTTTTACAATCTGGTCTTATTAGCTGCTGTTATTACATTTCATGGAGTCTCAATAATGTGTGAAACCCAAAGGGTTAAATCCAAAATGTATTTCTTCCAGGGCTTGCTCTCTGTCACAGAGCGATGGGGTAGAGATAGTTCCTTCTGTCTTTTCCCTCCTCCTTTTCACATTTAGTTTCATTACATTTACAAAGATATGGGCCTTTGTTGCAATTAGAAGATTCCAGTGTGGCAGCCCAACACACCAGTAGAACAGGATTCCAGCTTTCCATGGTAACAGTCGCATGTTTAGCCAATCCCACCCAGACAACCTTAATCCTACCTTTGTGGTCAACCTGAAAAAGCTTCCAACTCTGTTATCAAATGCAATCTTCCTTAGGTAAATATTTACTAGCATTGGGTTGGATTTTTCTTGGGGCGGAAGCAAAGGAAAAGCCTGTTCTATTCCAAGCTCTTGTCTTCAGGCATATAATGGATTTTCAGTATCCATTTTATTTGTGCCCTATTTCCTGGTTGAAAGCTGAATAAGGTGTGTGTATGTAGGGGGTAGGGTGGGAACTGTACCACAGTCTTACTTTGCTTTCGTAATTAACTGTTGTGTTGATTTTAGAATAACAGGGCAGAAACTAGGGCTTTCTTTCCTATGCCAGTCTGTATGTGTTCCTTGTGGGTGCTCAAAAATTTACAGGGAAGAGCTGGATTCCCTGCAAGGTAGAGATTACAGTACTTTCTTAGCCAGCCAGGAGATGGATTATTCTTTAATCAGACTATCAATTCATCTTAGAATGGGGCACAGTGAGCATCTCCCCACTTGTCTCACTTTATCAGATTTGATCACGGATCTAGGAAGAGTGGCTCTTTTGTTCGTGTCTTCCAAACTGTTGATCTCTATTGATGTCTACAACTATGAGCTGCATCCATGTAACTGTATACCAATTTGGGGGGGTAGTATATATAATGGGGGAAATATAGTCCTGCTATTTTTGCAGAAGGAAAGGCGAGTGGAAGTTTAGAGGGCGAAATACATTTTCTACAATATTTGTCATGATTTGAGGGAATCAAACATACATATATGTATATGCAGAAATATGGATTTTTTTTTCTTTCTTTCCAGATCCCAATGTATATTCATGGCTTGTTCAGTTTTCTGCTCAAGAAAATACTGAATACTGAAATATTCTGATCTTTTCCATAATATACGCTAAATAAATAGACCATCTAGTGCAGGAGTCGCCAACCTTTTGGACCTCAGGAACCACCAAACTCATAATTTTAAATCCCAGGGACCACTAACTGGTTCTGTGGGTGTGGCCTAATTTGTGGGTGTGGCTTGATGGTCATGTGACTGGCTGGGCATGGCTTGTATGTAAATATTATAAATATTTATATGAATATTGATCTTTTTATAAAAAAGAACAACTTTTACCCGAAATCAGGCAAAGCAGGCAGGCAGATTGAGATGCTCACAAAATCACAGATTCATTCAGAAATCTATCTATCTGCCATTGGCTAGCTCAGTCTGTCATATAAAATTTGCTTGCAAGCAAATTCATAAAATTTGCTAGCAAGCAAACTCACAAAATTAACTCACAACACACCATGTATGTAAATATTGAATTTTTTATTAAAAAGAGCAACTTTTACCCAAAATCAGGCAAAGCAGGCAGGCAGATTAAGTTGCTCACAGAATCCTTCAGTGATCTATCTATCTGCCATCGGCTAGCTCAGTCTCTCAAATTTGCTTGCTGTGAGTCTGCACTGAATAATACAACCTTCAGTCCTAAGGGAAGTTCAGCTGTGCTTAAAAGCAGAGCTGATGATCTAAAGACTAGTAGAAAGCAAAAAAATCCAACCATTTCCTGCTTCCTAGCTAATCTAAATCTTCCAGCACAGCAGAACACCTGATGGTCGGGAAAAAGAAAAAAATAGCAATTTAGCAGGCAAGTTTGCTGGGTAAGGAGTGAGTGGATGGGTTCCCACGGGCCATGTGGGTGGCACAGCCTTGTGTTTCTGCGCAGCCTGGATTAATTGCTTTGGGGAGGTGCTCTGGGGGTGAGATTTCTCTGCAGCCCACCAAAATTTTCTCACGTGCCACCAGTGGGCCACGGCCCACCTGTTGACAACCGCTTATCTAGTGCACGGAGAGGAAGGGAACTGGCATGCTGTGCTGAAGAAAGGAAGCTCTCAAAGTAAAATGCCCAGTTCACTCTCCTCTGTGTGTTAGAAAGTCTTTCTAACTTTTTACCACATGGCAGGGAGGGGATCGGGCATACTAGCATTTCTCCAACTCAGCATGCTAGTCTCCATCTTTTGTTAGACTTTCTAGTGCATGGCGGGGAAGGGAGCCTGTGCACTGTGTTGGAGAAGGGAAGCTCAGATCATCAGAATCCAAGCTTCCTTTCTCTGGACCAGCATGCTGGGTCCCTTTCAGACCTACAGGAATTCTTTCACCAGGGAGCTTTTTCACTCTGCCCATTTAATAACCTGCACAGTCACTTTCCAACTGCACCCGTGAGGGCCAGGATAAAAGATGTTGAGTGAGGCAATCACATGTGCGCCTCCCTTAACAACTGCAGTGTGATTTAAACTGTTTAGGACAGGCTACATAATGATTGACATTGAGGATTACTTGTAATTTCTTCTATATCTTAGGATGTAATTCATCTGGCTCTACAGTCCTGAATTCATTTACATTTCTTTTGCTCTTTCCTTGTCTATCTTGAGCTCTAATTCCCTTCACCAATGGCAAAACAGTAGAGTCTTTTTCATTTTGAGAAAAGATGTAAAAATTGAGTTAACATGTTCTGCCTTCTCAAAATCATCCATTGCCAATTTCTTTTTTTCTTCTTGCAATGTGTTTACAACCATTTTGCCCTTCCTTCTGTTTCTGACATATAAAAGAAAAACGTTTTGGTTTGTTGGTGTTTTAGGCATTCCCTTAGACTCAGCTCATTCTGAACGTAACCTTTCTGATTGAGTTCCAAGTACTTCTGGTGACTGCCTTGCATTCTTCATTAGCTGTATTTCCTTTGATATATGATCTGTTTCCACAATTTAGAGATCTCTGCATATATCCATGTTGGTTTCTTTTGATTTCCTCCATTTTTCCTTTCAATAGAAATCGTTAGGAATAACACTTTCAGCACCTCATTTCTCAGGATCTCTCATCTTTCCCAGATACTTTTCTCCTTCAGAATTTCAAGCCTTTGTAACTGACTTATCTTCTACTGAATTCTATGGAATCTGCTCTTGTGAAACCCAGGAGGTACATCTGACTCTTCTTTATTCCTCCTCAAGAATAGGGTGCTTGGTTTTTTTTAAGGTGCTGTCACCTTCATTTTCTCAACCAATCTCTGATAATTGGTTCCCTGGCTCCTTCTTCTATCTTTTGACCAATGAAGTTGTCAGCAAGAGACAACAGGAATTTATTACCTCTGACACTTTATAGAGTTAGTTGAAATCTCCCATTGTCATTATGGCCAGTTTCTTTGCATAATGTGGTCAGTTGAAATGGCTCTATCCATTTTTTCCAATAATAAATTCCTGGAATGATAATTGGTTTTGTTTTTCCTATCCTTACCTAAACACTCTTAACAGAATTTCCATGCTCTGATTTGTGAATTTCTATCCATCCATGTACCGTTTCTGTTTGTATAGCACAACCCCTAACTTTTTATCCAGTCTGAAATGTAATAACTACAAATATACACAATATTTATATACTGTAATAGAATGCCTTAGTGGGAAAGCTGAAATATTGAAAGGTTAGTAGGATGTGTGTGAAGAAAGTGCCTTTTGCTGAAAACTCCATAAAGTGTTTCTTCTGGAGCCGAGAAGCTCTTGACTGATGGAGCCGTTCCTCTTGCTTAAGGCCAATACCTGAAAGATAGAATAGGGCCATTAAATGTGGAAAGCAGATCTTCTTGAAAAACTAAAGGATGAGTCATATCCCCTGAATTCATATAAAAAGTGAACCAATTGGTAATTACCAGGGTGTGAATTGTTTTACCTTAATTACTTGACAGCCTTGACAGTGCTGTAATTTATGTCCTTAAGCTGTCTATCTCCCAACATTAAGTTAATTCTATAATTAATGTAATATTAATAGTAACCTTTTAAATGTTTATAAGAGGTTTATGAGTTAATGGGATTCCTAGTAACAAAACAGGAAATTCTTAAGAGAAAAAAAAGTCTATAGAACATCAAAGCTATGCTTCAGTTTTCTTCCATATTGCAAATGGTACTGTTTGCGTCTATTTTCTATTTCCTCCCTGTAAGAGTGCAAGAGCCTCTGTTGTCTGACTGACACATTAAACTTACACACATTAGTTCTGATCCAATTGGCCACTATTGTGACTGAACATCTGCAAATGTTTAGTGTCTTCAAGATGGTGACAGAATGGATCAATGCACTTTCCTTAAGTAGCCTGGGACAATGACTATCAAAATTTGGGTTAAGAATAGTTGATAGATGAAATGGGGATCCAAAAGAAGATTAGGAATGATGTATTTGGTTATCACAGCATAACATCTATTTACTGAGATTTGTACTTTCTGTAGTTTATTCCTTCTGCAAAGGTAATTACAAGGATGATCTTCATCTATCTAATAGCTTTTAATGAGGATTTGCAGATGGTATGATCCAGAGGTGGTACTCAGCAGGTTCTGACCAGTTCTGGAGAACCGGTAGCGGAAATTTTGAGAAGTTCTGAGAACCGGCAAATACCACCTCTGACTGGCCCTGCCCCATCTATTCTCTGCCTCCCGAGTCCCAGCTGATCGTCTGGGTCTTCTTTTGTTGCTCTGCACAAGAGAACGGGGATGGAAAACAGGTTAGTGGGGTGGGAAGGAAATGGGATTTTGCAGTAACCTTTCCCCAGGAATGGGGAGGAATGAAGAACTGCCTAACAGGCCTCTGTGAAACAGCTGATCTGCACCTGCTTTAGGAGCCTCCTTGCCTTATGTGAAACAGCTGGTCCGTGCCTGCTTTAGGAGTCACCTTGCCTAATGCAGCCATGCTTCTTGGAGTTGGCGGCAGGAGCGCCCCTACAAATCAGCTGTTTTGTGTTAGGCAAGGCAGCTCCTAAAGCGGGCGCAGACCAGCTATTTCATGTTAGACAAGACAGCTTGTAAAGTGGCTTCAGATAGCTATTTCACATTAGGCAAGGAGGCAAGAGGCAGGAGGGGAAGCTTGCTCCCCTCTATACAGGGAGAAAATGGGGTGGGGATAAGGTCTCCCCAAAAATAAGACCTGATGCCTTTTTTGGTGGCTCAAAAATATAAGACTCAGTCTTATTTTGGGGGAAACACGGTATTAGCAGTGGTGTCCTAATCTTGTCTGTATACCGGTAGTCCTTTACTTATAAACTTGGTTGCTTAACAAGTGTTCAAAGTTATGATGGACCCTGAAAAAAGATTTTACAACCCAGATTTGAGGTTCTGATGTCAAGATCAAGATCAAGTCAGCCCATGTTTATGGCTGTTTGCAGTGCCCCATGGACTACTTACAGTTTCCAGCAAAAAGAGCTCCATAGGTTTGCTTTATGATTGCAGTGTTCATTTAATAAATTCTGCCCAAAAAGGTTGTAAAATTGGGTGTAACCACATGGTCTTTACGAACCATCACAACTTACAACCAAAATTTAAGAATTCATTCCAGTCATAGGTTGAGGACAATCTTTAATTGTTTTGCAGAAATTTCAATTATTGAGGCCCAATGAGGTAAATAAGGTCACTGGATAAGTTCAATCAATCATGTGTATCCTCAGTTTTTACCTATTTTGGCTTGTTAGATTTAGTCAACAGAGGGCATCTACCAGCCATGCTGTTATCCTATTCAGAATCCAGCTATGGTGATCCAAGCCAGTTACTAATGCTTTCTTCTTGGTCAGCACCAAACAATTTGAGATAAAGTTAATCTTCCAGACCCATTTCAATCCTGTTTTAATTTTATGTTTGTGGTAGAAATTTAGTTACCCCAGTGATTTTTGCCCCAAGATTGTTGAGTACAATTCTATTGCTTCTCTTAGACTTTGAATTGTTTAATATTCCAAATAAAACGTTTTTCTGTACCAAAAATGTGAATTGACAAAGGCATATCTTAGCTCAGAGCTCAATTTTATCCTTTATATTTACACAACTATGAAGCAGATCATTTGGGAATGTTAACTGACATGTTGTCATCAATATGCAGTTTATGTCAATTTTTCTTCTACTTTTTCTTCTAATCTAGGTAAAATATTAGATATTTTGAACTAATGTTTGGTTATTTAATTGGATGAAGCCCTGTATTGGAACTTGATAGGGACAAGATGGTGGCTGCCCAAGTGAGTGCTGTTATTCTGGAAGGTGTTTCTCTGGCTTTGAAAGATCAAGTTGCTAATTTGGTTCCTGGATGCATTACTGTCATTGGATTAGTTAAAACATATTAACTTAGGCTAAAAGACCAGCTATAAATTTTCTATATACACTCTGGTAACCTCTCATTTGAATATATCAAACACAGTTATCTTTTTTTTTGTCCATGTGTTAGACAAAAAAGGGGTCCTGAACCTTTTTGGATCAGTCAGCACAATTAGCATTTTGAAAGCATGTTATGAGCACTTTCATAAAATGATTTCCAGGAGGGAGTGACCAATATACCAGAAGGAAAAGCAATAGTCAAAACAGAAATGTAGCAGAAATCAAACAAAGCATTGAACTGCAATCAGCATAAAGGAGAATGAAGCTACCCTTGAAAAAAGGAATGCAAGAACACTAGGTAAATTTCCATTCAGTCACGGGAAGGTATGATTCTCTTTAGTATGAGGGACAGAAGGGAATTTTGTCAGGGTTTCAGATTCTAATACTGTACCCTACAACCACAGAGTTCTAGTAGTACTTGTAGTATTTCTCTCTTGATGTGGCCTTCCTTGAAGTGATGACCGTTGCTTATCACTTTGTTTTCTGAGAATGTGTCTAGGGCCTTAAGACATTGTGATAGGATTGTGCAAAACTGACAATTGTTGCACATCCATATAAAATATTCCCGGAAACATGGTAATAATACATTTTTCTTCTGGACTACATTAATTCAGAAATTAATTCAGAAATTATAGGGAACAGTTCTGTAGTTTTCTAGCAGTAAAGCTTCCACAATGAGAAATAGTTTATGATGGTCCAGATATGGTGAGGTACCCAACTTCCAAATATAGCTGCAAATTACTATCGAATTAGCCAATAAAATAATGTGATGATGACACTATTTCTATATTACCTGTCACCCTGTTTCTAGGCTCAGCTCAAATATTGATGATGGAATTTAATGTCCGGGGCAGATGGTTGGCTTCTCAAAGAGATGAGACTGAACATGACAAACAAAAAATACCTTTATTATAATACCAAAACATGGTAACTATGTAAGACACTTAATAGTTTCTCTGCAAGCAGAAATGGTAAACTAGAATTTATTTTAATTCAGGTCTAAAAGCCTTCATGCTCTTTTTTACCTTGCTCTTACCCAAACTTTCTGCAATATCTTTTGTTGCAATTTCTGTCAAAATTTTAACATTCCAAAATGTATTGCTTTCCACTCAACATTTAGTTAATTTTTACATTATTGATTGTTCTTCTTAGTTGTGATTTTGAATAGTATTTTAACATACCAAAATACTATTCAAAACCACAATTAAAAAGAATAATTGATGGGTGAAAATTAACTAGTTTTTGGATAGAAAGAATTAATATAGGTCAAGAATTAATGCAGTTCCTAAAAAATATTATAGGGAGCTGGAAGTCTGCTTTCTGTCCAACTTTGATTTCTCCAGATAGTTGACAAACAAGTATTTTGCAAACTTGTTCTGGCAAGATCTCATGAAAGGAAGAAGTGACTAAGCATTTTTGGAATTTCCCAAATGAATAAAATCTGTGGAATTGGGAAATAGTAATAGCACTAGCACTTAGACTTATGTGCTACTTCATAGTGCTTTACAGCACTTTCTAAATAATTTACAGTCAGCAAATTGCCTCCAACAATCTTTTACTGACTTTGGAAGGATGGAAAGCTGAGTCAATCTTGAGCTGGTGAGACCCAAGCTCAGGGGTGGGATTCAGCTGGTGTGGACCGATTTGGGTGAACTGGTAGTTCTGGCGATCATTTGGCCCCGCCCACATATCCCTGCTCTATTCTGTGCTATATTTCCTTTGTTTGAAGCCCAGCTGATCGGCGCGGCAGTCCGGATTGCCGTGCCTCAACTGTTTTTTTTAATTGTTTTTATTTTATTTTATTTGGCTTGCCAATTGTTTACAAGATAATAGGTATAAGTAAAAACATAGTTATGAATACATGGATACATATAAGAAAAATAAAAGAATGAATAGGACATGGACGGTAGGCATGTTGGTGCGCTTATGCACACCCCTTACAGACCTCTTAGGAAAGGGGTGAGGTCAATAGTAGACAGTCTAAGGTTAAAGGTTTTGGGGTTTGGGGAAGAAATCACAGAGTCAGGTAGAGTATTCCAGACATTGACCACTCTATTGCTGAAGTCGTATTTCCTGCAATCAAGTTTGGTGCGATTAACCTTGAGTTTGTATCTATTGTTTGCTCTTGTATTGTTATGGTTGAAGCTGAAGTATTCATTGACAGGTAGGACATTGCAATGTATGAGTTTATATACTATACTTAGATTGGATCGAAGGTGGCGTAGTTCTAGATTTTCTAGGTCTAGAATTTCAAGTCTGGTGGCATAAGGTATTCTGCAACGAGTAGAGGAGCAGAGAACTCTTCTTGTGAAATATTTCTGGACTTTCTCAACTTTGTTAATATCAGATACGTAATGTGGGTTCCAGACTGATGAGCTGTATTCAAGTATTAGTCTAGCAAATGTTTTGTATGCTCCAGTTAGTAGTGTAATATTACCAGAGAAAAAGCTACGTAAGATTAGATTAACAATGCCTTTTTGGCTATGTAGTTACAGTGGGCTCTAGTACTTAGATCATTAGAGATGAGTACTCCAAGATCCTTGACAGAGTTTGGATCATCAACAAGGTCTTGACTATTCAGCCTGTATTTTATTTTCTGGGTTTTTTTGCCAATATATTTTAGTCACCTGGGCTGCAGTAAAAGGTCAGTTTTCCTTCTGTTTTCAAAAGCACTGCAAAGCAGGTGCCTACCAAACCGGTTGTTACACCGGTTGAATCCCACCACTGCCCGAACTGCCTAACTGCTGGCAGCCAGTGATCAGCAGAAGTAGCCTACAGTACTGCATTCTAACCAATATGCCACCTCAGGTCTTGATGATGCTTTCTTGTGAAAGCTTTTCTTTATAAATGGACCATCATTTCATTAACTATCAGAAAAACAAGAGTAGACAATTGTCCTTTTTTGGTTAATATCAAAGTAGATGCAGTATAAAAGATAAGGTTACCTTGAATTGTGTTCTATACCTGGTGGCTACATGGAGTAGGCTCCTGATTCCTAATTTAGAGTCCTACAGATTCCCAATTTAGCCTGTAGTTCTGGATGTTCTGGTTGTTTTCTCTTCAAGTAATAATCAGATCCAACTAAGCTAAACTTTTCTGAAACCAGCCAAAGTCAGCTAAGGGCTGTCATTTGCTGTGATTTCTTAAATGTCTTAATTCAGATAGTATGTCACAGAAATTAATACAGAAATGATGGGACTGTATTTAGTATAGAAATTTATCTTGATTTTCCAACTCAACTTTCATAGCCTGATAGCCAGCTAATAGAGAAGGAGAAAGCACAATTTGGTCTTTGGTGGCTCTGCTGGCAGCTACAGAAATCTGATTCCATCCACTCACCCACCTTGTTTCTGTGAAATATTCTTGTAGGAGTGTGGAAATAATCAGGTTTTTACTTCATAGTGTTTTAATTGAATTTTCTTCTTTAACAAATAAAATTTTTAATCCATTCACTGATAATAGTAATATTTCTATTGACAACTATTATTCAGTTTAAATTTTATGACTGTGATCATAGCTGCAAGTTAGCTAAAAACAATTTTGCAAATAATCTTATTTGTGTACATTCAGTTGATTGAGTTGAAAATGCATTTTCACCTCAACATCCATTTGATAAACTCTACAAACTTCTTGACCAACATTTTAAGAGTCTTGGTTTCAGAAATGTGTAAATTGGTGAAGCAGAAAGATGTGGAATGAATCTATGACATGTACATTCTTGTCCAGGTAACCTGCAACAATCAGAAATAGAAATGTGTTGATCTGAATTCTCCAAAGTATTCTTTTATATCTGAGCTGATGTCAGTATGTTAATAGCATTGTTTCAGGCTTTTTCGCAATTCAGAAATGTTTTAAAATTTATATTGCCATTAGTGAGTATATGTTTCCTTTAGTTAATTTTGTTTAATCAACAGCTGAAGATAGAAATGAAATTATAATGAAAAATAATTATACAGTTGTAAAGTTGACCAAAAATTCAGGATTTTTAAAATGTAATGTTTGATAGCCTTACAATATGAAGAATCTTACCTTCAAAAAAATTTGTTCCTACCCCAAGGTTCCCCCCAATAATTAAGGATTCTCTAGAACAGCCTCACATTTTGGGGGCAATGAATTCTATTTGTCAACTTGTTTTGTTGTGCCTGGGACCACATACAGTAACAGCCAGGCTCATCTTATCTCCACTTTGGATACTGATGAATGGTGTTTTTCTAGTTTTAAGGCCATCCAGCCAAAGTTCACATTATGAAGGCCTATTGTTGGAAATGCAAAAATTAAAGCTACCTGTTGAAAACAATAAAATTAACTGAATTGTGTCCATTTTATTTGTAATTTTATCTATTGGTCTGTAATGATAACAGAATTCTTTCAGAGAACTAACTTACTTTCTGTTGGTTTATCATTTTCTCCCTTAGTACAGGGATGTAATGAGAATAATTCAGTTGATTCATCCAGTCTGTAAGATAGAAATAGTCTTGTGTTACATCTAGTCATATAATACAATATATCCACAAACATATTGTGAGAAGTATACCCCAAAAGGACAGTGCCAGAAACCTCACAGCACCAGAAACAGTGGTGGAATTCAGATGGTTCTCACCAGTTCATCCAAACTATTAGTTAATTGCTTATGCAGTTTGGAGAACAGGTTAAAAATAAAGTGCAAGAGAGAGGTTTTATTTTATTTCTCTCTCCCTTTAGTTAATAGCTCTGGGCAGACACCAAGAACCACTTAAGAGTTGAAACATTTGTTTTGGGGTTGACTTTTTTTTAAAGGGGGAATGGCTGTTTTAGGTTTTCTGTATTGATTTAGTGGTTCCTGGCACTGTCCTTTTGGGGTGTACTTCCCTCACTTTTTTTGAAAGCCTTTGGTGATGGAGGACCCACAACTTCTGAAGAGAAGCTATTCCATTGGTTGATTGGTCTCACCCTTAAGAAATTTCTCCTTAGTCCTATGTTGCTTCTCTCTTTGGTTAGTTTCCATCCATTGTTCCTTGTTGTGCCTTTTGGTGCTTTGGAAAATAGATTGATTCCCTCATTTTTGTAGGAGCCCCTCAAATTTCTTAACAGTTAGAACATTTAATTAGTGGATTGATTTGCCTCCAGAAGCTGTAAATGCTCCAGCTCTGGAAGTTTTTAGGAAGAAATTGGATAACCATTTGTCTGAAGTGGTATAGGGTTTCCTGTCTAAGCAAGGGGTTGGACTAGAAGATATTCAAGGTCCTTTCCAACTCTGTTATTCTATTCTAAATATTGGAACAGTGCTATTTTATTGTGAGTTGGACTAAGGAGAAATTTCCTAGGTGCGAGACCAATCAAGTGTAAGTTGCAAGTGTGAGTGTAAGTTATACAGGAATAATTTACCTCTATGGTCAGCAGGTGGCACTGTATTTGTGCTATAACCAGGGGTGGGATTCTACCAGTTCACACCTATTTGCTAGAACCAGCTGTTAACATTCTAAGAAGTTTGGAGAACCGATTGTTAGAAGAAATTACTGGCCTAATCCTGTAAGGAAGGCAGGAAGGAAACATTCTGGGGTTGCTTACAGAAACTGCCTCTCCATTAACCCTTATTACATTCCTGGCAGGACTAGACTTCCTTTCTCAGGAACTTCTCTGGAGTTATTTTCTCCTCCTTTGCTGGTACTTTGCTCGTGTGGAGTGACCATTTAAAGTTACAATGGCACTGAAAAAAGTGACTTATGACCATTTTTCACACTTACAACTGTTGTAGCATCCCCACAGTCATGAGAGGCCAAGTGAGGAGATGCATGCCTTGATGTGAGTGATAATGAGTTGGCCATACCCAGCCAAAAACATAACCACCAAGCCATGTCCACCCAGTCACATGACCACCAAGCCACACCCACCAACTAAGCCATGCCCACAGAACCGGTTGTTAAAATTTTTGAATCCCATCCCTGGCTATAACTGTATAACCAACCATAAATGTATTTATACAAGCCAGTTGAGCATATTTCTTCTTGTTGACTCATTTTCTTTCCTTCTTTCTCTGCTGAGCTACATGCAGATAAGAAGCATCCCATTCCACAATTGTTGGCCTCATAGAATATCTCCTCCTGTGCCTTTATTTTGCTCCCAATGAACCAAGATAGAATGAAAGGTTAAAGTCAAACTTCAATGCAATAAAATAACACCTTATTATTTTAATTCAGTGTTGGTCAAGCATATTTCATCCTAAGAATAAGGGTTATTGAATACATAACCCGATAGTTTAAGTTTCCTATTCTTCTTATGGGTCTCCCCCCTGGAAGTTCTTTAACCTGATCCAGGAAGAACTTTGACTATAACTCAGGAGAAATTTTGTTGTTTCTCTTCCTTGTATTATTTTCCAAATGTCAAATTCTTGGAACTCTGTACATTCCCTTTAAATAAATAGGGCCCTTTTGTCTGGTCTTTTCCCTTCAGTCTTTGTATTCTGGTCAAGACTTTCATCCCATCAGGTTTGACTAATGTCTACAAACTCATGTTCATCTTCCTGCAGTAACATTTCTGCCTTTCCTTGCATTTGTAGACATTTGATCTTGGTCACATGATCTGATCTATTTGTTCCTGTATTTATGTACTCATCTCACACCCTGTAAAACCCTCCTTCTAACAAACAGACAAATAATCAGAGTTGAAAGGGACCTTATAGTTCATCTAGTCCAAGCCCCCCACCCAAGCAGGAGACCCTACACCATTTCTGACAAATGGCAGACCAATCTCTTCTTGAAGGTCTCAAGTGATGGTAGTCCCACTCTATTTTTTGAGCCTTTCTGTCACAAAGTGGAGACAAGTCTTTTCTCTGTTTGCTCCAGAAGCTAAAGTTTTGGTAGTCATTTCATTTCCTAAAATGTTCTTGCAGCAATGCTCCTCTTTGGATATATAATATTCATGCTGTCTCCATGGACTTCTTATTTCATATTGATTTGCTTTCCTTGCCTTCAGATTGGTGTAATATATATCTAGGAATCTGACAATTCATTCAGTGGGTACCAGACTGGCCACAGCTTACTCTCTATGGTAGGAAAGAATGACTCTTGACTCCATAGGTGATAGAGAAAAGATATTTTTTAGTAGAGATGCCGAGTGCAGGGTAATGAGGCAAGCTCTGGAGAAACACCATGTGAAAATCATATATTGAAAGCAATCAAAAAGGCCCAAATCCTCCCCCCTGTGAGAGTAGTCCAATCAGGTTCTGTTCTGATATTTTGGGAACCTGGTGCCTCAGGTGCTGCTGTCAGCATTCCAGGGAACCTCCATTCCAATCAGTAACTCCAAGACAAGCATAATCTCAAAAGTACCTTTATTAGAATAGCACCTGACACATCTGTGGAATTTTGAAACTAAAAGTTTCCTGGACTTCTCACAATGTCCCAAACTGCAAACCATCCCCTTTTTCCTCATCATCACATTACATGAACAAATCCCAGGTAACTTCCTTTTTTTTCCTATGCCACACTCTATGACCTTGAACTAACAAAAGAATTTTATTTTGTCTACTTAAAACTACTCAATAAAAATCACGGCCCTCCCACTTTCTCAAGCTATGTGGCAGTGATGAATAAGGATTCCAAAGCTGACAGCCACTGTAAATTCCTTTCCCAGGGCCAGTGTCCTTGAAGGAAGGAAGATGCTCTGTTTGGCACCTCTGGTTCCTGTTAGTGTCAGCAGCCTCCAGCATTTTTCTCTTCTCAAATACCCGCCTCCCCCCAGTTATGGCAGTTGCTAGCAAGCTTTAAAGAAAACGAAGATTGGCACCTGACAGTGGGCTGAGTTACATCTTTGCTGATCTATCATCTTGACTGCTTTTTCTATAGAAAACAAAGATTGGAATGACAAACAGGTTGGATTGATCTTTCTAGATTAAAAAATGTCTCTTGACAATATGAACTAGACTTTCTTGTTTAATTTTTTGGGATAATATGAACTTTGGTGAGAATTTAAATGAATAAAATCAATGTATACTTCACAAAAGTTATAGATAATTGTAAATGGAGAATTAAAAAATATTGTGAGATAGAAAGTAACAAGAAAAGGATGTCCCTTATCACCACTATTATTCATAATAGCTTTGGAAGCATTGACATAAGACAAGATGAGAGAATTGCTGGAATGAGCGTTGGAGGAAAATATATAAATTATGGGCATTTGCTGAAGGTTTGGTGATAATTTTGGAGGGCCATTTGGAAGTAATAGAAATATTAATGGATGAACAGATTTCTGGAAGAAAGGTGCTAACAAGAAATCTAGAGATGCTAAAGAAAGATGTTAACAAAAATATGAAAATGGAAAAGCAAAAGAAACTGTTAGAGAAAATTGGTTTAAGGACTGAAAAAAGTGAAATACCTGGGTATCATTATGATTAATAAGAATTATATATTATATCAGAATAATTATGTTAAGACACGGAATGTAATTAAAGGCATGTTAAGATGGGTGAAATTACAATTCTCATTGTTGGGGAGAATTCCTGTGATAAAATGAATGCTTTTCCAAGGATGATGCTTTTGTTTTAAATAATACCTATTTTGACAATTGATGGACCCTTAAACAATGACACAAAGATATACTTAGCCTTATACAGCAAGGGAAAAAGCCAAGGGTTAAATATAAAGTCTTCCAAAATGGAAAGGAATGAGAAGAATTGCAATTGCATGATTTAAAACTGAAGCCAGCTGTTTGGGTTGGATGAAAGAATGATGCTGCTTGAGAATTAAAAGAATTCAACACAAGCAGATTTTGTAGGAAAGAAACCAAGGCTGGGATTCTACCAGTTCACACCTATTCACTGGAACCAGCTGTTAACATTCTAAGCAGTTTGGAGAACCGGTTGTTAGAAGAAATACTGACCTAATCCTGTAAGGAAGGCAGGAAGGAAACATTCTGGTGTTGCTTACAGAAACTGCTTCTCCATTAACCCTTATTACATTCTTAGCAGGACTAGACTTCCTGTCTCAGGAATTTCTCTGGAGTTATTTTCCCCTCCTTTGGTGGTACTTTGCTTGTGTGGAGTGATCATTTAAAGTTACAATGGCACTGAAAAAAGTGACATGACCATTTTTCACACTTACAACTGTTGCAGCATCCCCACAGTCATGAGAGGCCAGGCGAGGAGATGCATGCCTCGATGTGAGTGATATTGAGTTGGCCATGCCCAGCCAGTCACATGACCACCAAGCCATGCCCACCACCTAAGCCACGCCCACAGAACTGGTTGTTAAAAATTTTGAATCTCACCCCTGAAAGAAACAGCAGATAATGAGAATGGTTAACCTACCAAGAATTGTTAGAATAAGAATATGGAGAATAAAAGATGGAATGGAAGAATAATTGGCTTCAGAAGAATTTGTTTTCAATGGTTGTACACGCAGCTAAGAGAAAGTCAAGCTAGATAATAGGATATTTGAAACTGAACAACAAAAGATTGAATTTGAAGAAGAAAAAATGAACTTGTGATTTGTGTGATTTATTGCAATGATTAGAAAAGGTTGCTAATGGAAAAAGGTAATTACAATGTAGCCGTATAGGGGGTAAAATATAAATGCTTTATGTATCAAAAATATAGGAAGCACTTCATTTTTATCATCTTTTTCTACTTACTTTCTTACTTATTCACCATTCTTCATCATCTTGGGGTCCCCCCCCCAGTATTTGTATTGCTTTTATCTTCTTAAAAATCAATTAAAGGAAAAACAAGAGCTGGGTTGCAAAAATCCATATAATTACAAAATGGCAGCATTTAGCAATTGTCTAGAGTTTTATGAGGCTGATCTGGTAGCTTAAGAAAAGCTACAGAATGTTGGTTTTGTTATTGTTTGGTCACACTTTGGCAATATATGCTGAGACATCTTGTAGACTTGGCTTCACTGTTATTATTCTCATATTGTTAAGATGGGAAACACTGGTAAGAGTTTATTTACTAGCATTTTTAGAAAGTGCAAAGTACCTTATAATAATCTGAAATAATTCAGTGCTCATTATTTCCCAATGAATTTGGTCACTTTATCTACTGCCATCCATTTAGTAATAAATGTTTGTTTGTTTGTTTGGACTCCAGATTGAATCTGGGAAGCTCAGGCTGTAAAATAGAATAGAGATACAGTAACACAAATATAAGACAGAAATCCGGAGCACAATATCAACCCAAAAGGTATCAATCAACTCTAACAATAAGAGCACCCCAGACTAATGCTTGGGTGAGCAGCCAGGTCTTGAAGGGGCCCTCGCAGTGGGAGCTGTCACTTAAGTCACCTGGCACAAGCAGAAATTTAAGACATTGCTTGGTAAATCAAAGGGAATTAAGTACTCACCAAAAGTTAATTATATAATTAATTTGGGCTACTGTTTGTAGAAAAGAATAATTTGTGCTTAGAATACAAATAGCTAAATTGGAAGTTAAATGATCTGGACTGCTGTTTGTGAATTCTAGCTATGCTATTTATTAACAATATTCTTCAACTGAAGAATATTGAATGTTGCTTATATGTAGATTATATACAGTAAATATGTACTGCCTGATTCAATAATACCCATTGCTATCTTATATGCCAAAAATCTATGTGTACCTTTTTTGCTGGAAGGATACCTGGCCCAAGCTTTTTATAGGGCATAACAGTCGCACACATTTGCAATTAATCCAAATACCATCACAGGAAACAGGTGGGTAGATATCAGAAATAAGATGGAATATACTGAATGGACTTGAATTTTAATTCAGGTTTTCTTTCCTTTTAGTTTTGGTTAATTTCAATAGTTGGATCTATTCAAGCCCTGCCATTGATGTCATCTTGGGAAGTCATTTTAGTGCTCATGCACCCATGGATGTTTATATCTTCTTTGATGTTTGGGAAGTATGTAATCTAGAGAAGTTAGATACCACACCGACAGGCTTTATTGAAATCAATTTATAATAACTTATTGCTGGAACATTTGACCCATTACTTATTACATTGTAAATTTTATCAGGAATTTAGAACTAGACTCATTATGCTCTTGTTAATCTAGTTGAATCAATATAGTTTAGAAGAAGAAAAATCTATTTTCTATGGTTTGATGAAGGTGAACATGTAACAAAACAAGCAATGGCTGCAAGGAAGATACTAAAGCACACCATGACAAATGGTGCTGGTATTATTATTATTATTATTATTATTATTATTATTATTATTATTATTATTATTAACTCTTTCATTCATTAAACATGAAACTCAGTCAACTGAACATTTAAAAATGTATCACAAATACCAGTGACTAGTGCTAACTAGTGCTAACAGGTTGCTGCCAGCATCCTAGGCATCAACCAAGTAGCTTCTTAAAATATACAATGTTCTAAACAGTGCAATTTTTTGCAGTTTCACTGGTATTATTGCAGGAAGCTGCAATTTCTTGATGTGCTTTGCAAAATTCTTGGATATGGTATCAAGTGCCCTGATGACAATGGGTATCACTGTTACATGTTTCATCCATAACTGTGCAATTTTGATGGCCAGGTCACAATATTTCATGATTTTTTCCAGTTCTTTTTCTTTGACTCTGGTGTCTCCTGGTACAGCGATATCAATAAATTGTATGCTTCGGCAACCATAATATCTAGTGTGTGTTCCAAATAGTGATCTCTCTGTATTCAAAAGTCCCACAAGATCTTCACTATTGTTGTTGTTGTTGTTGTTGTTGTTGTTGTTGTTGTTGTTATTATTATTATTATTATTATTATTATTATTATTATTATTATTATTATTGCTACTACTACTATTTAAATTTATTGACCACCCATCTTACCACATAATATATATGAGATATGGATAGGAATATAGGAATTTTGCTAAAACCTATGGTTGTTAATAAAGGTTTCAATACATAGTTTTATTCAACTAATAATGTCATAATTGATGCCTACAGACATGGCCCATGACCCCAATAGCAGACCTTGTTTGTTAACTGCTGTCCATCATATATGGTTGAACATCCAAACATGCAAAAAAAAAAAAAAAAAAGGGAAGGAATATGAGGTAATAAGCTCCAATTTCCTTTTCCATTTCCAAAGATGCCTAGAAAGAAATTTGTAATTTAATTTGAAAAATATAATGAGATTCAGAACTGTGGACAGTTCCAGTGGATTTCACAGAACTTCATAGGACTTCTTGAGATACATGGACATCAATGTTATAAATAAGATTTTATTTGTTCATTTATTTCTTTTTTTCCCAAATTTATCAAAAATATAAACTTTATTCAATTTTCAAAGGTTTTAAAAACAAAATAAAATGATATACATAATTGTGTCAATGTCAAGACATTGTTTACATTTCCTTGTCTTATTTCTATACATACTTTCTTATTACATTACAATTACATGTTCTTTTCCTTATTCTTATTACAAATTTATATCACATATTTTCATTATGAATTTCTATTTTCTCTAATGTATGTATGTATGTATGTATGTATGTATGTATGTATGTTAGTTATTCAGCTTTGTTCGGGTATTTTCGTCTGTTCATCAGACGAACACTATACAGAAGCCTGATGATGGCAGATGAAATTCTGCCAAAACATTGCTACAACTTTAAAAGCACATCTATAATGATGTGGGACAATACCCGAACAAAGCTGAATACCATACATATATATAGTATATATATATATAATTTCCTATTCTTTACTTAATCACTACATTGATTTCTTTTTATTCTTAAGCCATGCATACCAGGCGTCCCAGACTATATTGTATGTTGATTCCTCTTTATCTTTTAGTTTTAGAGTCAGCCTGTCCATCTCTGCACAGTCTAATATTTTCTTTATGACTGCTCCCTCTGATGGTATATTTCCCTGTTTCCAAGACTGTGTATATGAGATCCTAGCAGCAGTTAATATATGTAATATAATATATTTATCTTTTTTATTTGTTCATATATTTCATTGGTCTATTGGACCACCAATTGAAACAAAGTGACTCTAGCCATTGCACTAGTTAATTGGAAATTTCTTCTTAGTTCTAGATTGCTTCTTTCCTTGATTAGTTTCCATTCATTGTTCCTTGTCTTGCCACATGGTCCTTTGGCAAATAGATTGACTGCCCTCTTCTTTGTGGCAGCCTCTCAAATATTGTAACACTGCTATCATGTCACCCTTAACTCTTCCTTTTCACTAGACATACCAAATTCCTGCAACTGTTCTTTTTATGTGTTAGCTTCCAATCTTCTACTCATCTTTGTTGCTCTTTTATGCTCTTTCCAGAGTTGCTACATCTTTTTTATAATACGATGACTAAAATTGGACATAGTATTCTAAGTATGGTCTTACTAAGGCTTTAAAAAGTGGTACTGATACTTCATGTCATCTTGATTTTATCCCTCTGTTAATGTAACCTGGGATTATGCTGGCTGTTTCGATTGCTGCCAAACACTGCTCACCTCTCATAGTTACTGCTATTGAGCCAGGTCTCACCTAATCTGTACCTGGACATTTGAATTTTTTTTTTTGCCTAAGTGTAAAAAACTTACTTTTCTCACCACTGAATTTCATTTTGTTAGATAAGGTCCATCTGGATCTTGAACCTATCTTCTGGGTTGTTGACTATTCCTGCCAATTTAGTGTTGTCTGCAAATTTGATGAGTCCTCCTTCTATTCCCTCATCTAAATAATTTATGGAGATATTGAAGGGTACTGAGCCTAAAACTGAACCTTTCTTCCATGAGAAGAAGAACATCATTCTGTCCATGAGAAAAACATCGTTCTTTTCACTTGTTTTCTGATCCCTAACACATACAATTCACAATCAGACCAATTTAATTTAGTGAGTCTTTCAGTCAGGACTGCTACACTGATCTGACATGTCCTATAATCATATCTACTTGAAATATGTTTAACTGAACGAGCTTAACTGGTCTGTTTGCTTTCTGGAAATTTTACAAGCTTTGATCTGCAGTTAAGGGAAAAGCTGTTAAAAGTGGGAAACAACCAACAATTGAAAGTTGTATTCCTTACCAACAACCCCACCCAAGACCCCTTAAATAACTCAGCTTCATTGATAGGAGTGGCTCTTTACTAAACTAAGCAGGTGGGAAAGGATGGGAAAGTCCTGCAAGTAACAAATACCTTCTTTTCTGATCCAAATACCAACCCACAGGCATTTCCATTCCAGGTATTCCTTTCAAATCATGAACACTTCATCATATTTTCAGTATGATTAATAGAAAATATCTGGAGGGGTTGATACCACTGCTTCTTTTTTAGGTTGAATAGAGCTCTGTTTCCTTCTTTCTCCAGTTTAATAGCCATGAGCATGTTCAGTATTGATGATTACAGTGAAACTTGCTAGACAATCCTTATGTGCAACTAACAAAACAAGATAAAGTTTTATAAAATGGGGTAAATAATGAACTAGCAGAATGACTTCTATTTATTTGAAATATGTATGTCCATATTTTCCTTAAAGATTCCAAAGTGACTAAATTGCCTTTGTTAAGTATAAAAGAGACATCAGGATTAAAAGCAGAATGGAAGCCTAAAAGGCCTATATATAAGGAAAAAATAAGTTAATCCACCAATTAAAATCCCCAAATGTGATAGAGAAGCTTCAGGAAGGCCAGAAATGAGGGAAAGAGGCCTCATCCCAAGAGAAGCCATGAAGAATCACTTGTCTTGGGGTCTGAATGGGAGCCACATCGTGCCAAGAAGCCATGGCTATTTTTATTGTATAAGGTGTAATTTGAGGCCCACTGATACTCTTGCTATAGAAGTTAAAACACTCTGTCATTGTCTAGATTTATCTTAATTTTTTATTTTGATGCATTTCTTAACACCTCCGTATTAAACTTATTTATTGATAACAAATATTTATAGAAAATAACAGTAGGAGTTATTTTTTAGTTTTAAAGGATTTAACAAGTTATTCTAGTAACTCAGGTGTCTCACAAGCTAAAAATGTTCCTGGTCCAAACAATACTGTTAAAAGATATAACATCTTTCCCATGCTTTATAATTATTGTCTGATAATATCTATTCTTAAGTATATTTCTGAAATGCTTATAGATTACAGTTACGGATTTACAAAAATGGTGCCTATATTTTTCACGATGATGAAACTTTAGTGAAATAACAAACATGTTGATATGCAATGAAAGGACACCTTTCTTCATTTCAACAAATTGAACAAATTGCTTATTTCCTTCTGACATAAAATTTAAATATGGCATTTCATTTGTATGTTATGGAGGGAAAAGTTCTGCGGGCAATGAGTATGTATAAAAAAAACTTCACTTGAAATGGCAAAAAAGCCCTTCAAATTCCAAGAAAAGATTCTCCCAGGAACTTCATTTATCTGGGGTTCTTTTAGTTACTTCTGCCTCCTGGATCTCTTCTGATCATTGCTCTGATTTTATTAGCATGTTCTGTTTTAAAGTCTAAGATACCTGTTTCATTTTATTAAGTTTTAGTTTCCCTTAAAATCAGTGGTGGGATTCAAAAAAAATTTACTACTGGTTCTGTGGGCATGGCTTGGTGGGTGTGACATGGCTTGGTGGTGTGGCAGGAGAAGGATACTGCAAAATCTCCATTCCCTTTCCACTCCTGGGGGAAGGTTACTTCAAAATCCCATTCCCTCCCCACCCCATTAACCTGCTTTCTGTTCTGCGCAGGGCAACAAAAGAAGATCATTTGGGACTCGGGAGGCAGAGAATAGATGAGGGCGGGGCCAGTCAGAGGTGGGATTTGCCCGCTTCTCTGAGCTACTCAAAATTTCTGCTACCGGTTCTCCAGAACTGGTCAGAACCTGCTGAATACCACCTCTGCTTAAAATGAAGAATCTCTTTACTACTTGGGTCACTTCTTCCAAGGCTCCAATTATTTCCATTTCTTCTCCCTGCTTCTTTTCTTTGGTTCCTTATTTATTTTAACTATTAATTTAATAGTTCTTTTACTTTCTATCTTATTTTATTGCTTCTTTAATGAAAAATAAAATAAGATGGCTTATGTTCAAATTATGCTTCTCACTTCCAGTATGTTCATTATTATCAGTGGTGGTATTTTACCAGTTCAGCCTGGTTCTGCCGAGCCGGTAGTGCCGATAAGCAGCAGAGACTGAACCAGTTCTCTCTGCCACTCTGCTGTTGGGCCCACCCACCCACATGGGCTCCCATACTCACCTTTATCCCCTGCTTTTGAAGTGCAGGTGGTTTGCACAGCACAGAAGAGTGCCGCGCGGCAGCTGCTAAAGTGACCGGGAGAGTGCAGGCTTGCAGGAGGTGAGTTGAAACTCCTCTGCGCCTGTGCAAATGCCTCTGCGCCTGTGCAAAGTGCATATTTGGTGCATACACACAAAGTGTGTGCATGGGTGCAAAGCACTCCCACCAAGCCACATCCACCGAACCAGTGGTAAAACTCTTTGAATCCTGTTCCATACTAAGCAGGCTTGTAGACCTGCAATCCGATTGGTCCAGGAAACCCGGGCCGTGATTGGACGATATGAACATCTTTGATTGGCTCGTACAGGGCTTGCCGCGATTGGGTGAAACCAAGCGCGGCAAGCTTGAAAGACTGTCATAGGCTGCCTAGCCGCAGCCAGCTCTATATAAAGGGCTGCCACGGCTGGGTTTGCGGTCTCAGAATTTGCCTCTGTAATAAAGAGCTGTTGTTCACTACTCGAGCCTCGTGTCTCATTGGGACCCACCAGCCATACTTAACAAATCCCACCATTGATTAATATCCCTTCCACGCACACTCAACTTCGTATACCATAATGGCCTTAGAAGTCTAAGTATATATTCTTTTATGTCAGCCTTTGGGCTGAGGATGCACACGCCCAGGCAGACATTCAATAGATGCAGGTTCTTTACTCAATTGATACAGCTGAGGAGTATATGCCTGATGCATCTCTCCATGAGATAAGGCTTCCCCAAAATTCAGACAGAAATTCCACAGGGCAGTCATAATCTCCCACAAAGTTATATGCCACACTTTCCCATCTTGCCTCTTGTTCTCAGGATTCCTCTTTTTGCCTCCATTTACATTTGAGGCATGGATATGTGGCAGAGGGAGGAAAAGTGGTATCACGGCCATCTGATGCCACTGTGGCTTCCACAAGAGGCATCCTTCCTGTTCTTCATTCTCTTGCTTGGCACTCTTTCGTTCAATCCTAACTCCAGGGCAAAAGGTCATCTGGGCTCAGGAGAAAAGTGACAGAACAGATGGAAGTAAGCAGAAAGGCAGAATGTTCCCTTGAACACATTTTATTCTAAACTGTACTCCTTCCCTTTTTTAGATATTAGTGGAGTAGATGCATAAATAGATGCTCCCACATCTGCTGCCAAACAAGTGTCTAAATATGGCCTTCATTCTGAGGCAGATTTTCAGGGATCTTTGATCCTGGCAACCGTGCATCTTGGCAACGTTAACCAATAACCCTTGTACAGTGTTTTCTTTCAAGGGATAATTAGTTGATTGAATAGGCACACATAAATTCAAAACTATAAAAAAATATTTAAGAGAAAATGAAAAATAAATCTAGGGGAAACAAAATCCAATAAACTCACCTATTGCATTCTAGAGCAAAAACACCATTCCCGAGAAGGCCTTCTCATACAGTAAATAACAAGTCAATATTCCAAGTTAATGGCACACATAGAATTCTCATTATCTACTGGCTGTCCCAGTCCCAGGTCATTGAGTGTCATAGGTAAACCTCTGATCCTGGTTTGGTAGCCAATCAAGAATAGGTGCAGTAGCTTCATCAAAGGGAACACCACACATGCCATACACACTCAGCAACCAGGCCATCTAAACTAATGGTTCCTAAAGTGGGAGGTACCGCCCACTGGGGGGGATGCCTTAGGGGGGCACTAAGAGGCAAGGGGGCTGGCAGGATGCTAAGAGGTAGCAGGGGGCTTTCGAGGCACCGACCCTGCAGGTTCACTCATTGACTGTAGCACTGCTCCGGAGCCTCCAGTGTAGAAGTGGTGGCACGTTACGTGCTGCTGCGGCTGCGTTCAATGCGCCGCCCCCTTGCCACCTCTTAGCGTACCCAAGGGGGCCGTCAGAGGGGTGCTAAGAGGTGGCAGGGGGGTGTTCGAGGTGCCAGCCAGCCCTGTAGTTTCATCCATTGAGGCACCGGCTCCAGAGCGGTGCTAGTCAATGGGTGAACCTGCAGGGCCAGCCAGCGCCTCAAACATCCCCCGTCACCTCTTAGCACCCCTCTGCCAGCCCCCTTGGGGATGCTAAGAGGAGGCAGGGGGCATTCGAGGTTCTGGCTGGCCCTGCAGTTTCACCCATTGACTAGCACCACTCCAGAGCCGGTGCCTCCAATGCGGCAGCACATTGGGAAAAGCTGCTGCCACCGCTTTCCCAACGTGCCACCGCTGTCGCATTCTGTCTGTCTGTCTGTCCATCTGTGTCTGTCCGTGTCTGTCCGTGTCTGTCCGTCCATCCATCCATCCATCCATCCAAAAGTTCTGTCTGTTTGCCTGTCTGCCTTCCTGCCTCTCTCTCTCCATCCATCCATCCATCCATCCATCCATCCATCCATCCATGTTTGAAATGCCGGCCCCACAGGCACTTTGGGAAAGTAGAGCAAAGCCGGTCTGAGAGGGAGGGAGGGAAGGAGAGAGGGAGGGAGAGAGAGAAAGAAAGAGAGAGAGACCTGATGTATCAGATTGAATGATACCTAGTTTAGACTGAGGCCCTTTTCCACATTGAAACATCTTTGCCAGCACATTGAAACCTCTGGTTTCTATTAAAGGTTTTGTGGACGAAACATGGTCAAGACTATCAGGAAGCTCTCACAGTTTGTTGAGGTTTTAAACAGGATCCATTGGACCAGATGTCCACCCTAAAAATTACTTTTCCCCAATGTATTACATTGCCAATTCTGAAGAAGGCAAAACCAAAATGTGCTGGTAAATTACAAGAACACACACACACACACACACACACACACCCTTCTAACCCTGCTGGAGCAGGTGATTGGACTAGAATAGATATCTCATTATCTTTCTCCTCCCTCTCTCCCTCCTTCTTTATTTCTTTTTCTTTCTGTCCCTTCCTTCCATCCCTCCTTCTTTGTCTGTCCCTTTTTCTTTCTTTCCCTTTTCTCTGTCTTTTCTTCCTCTCTTCCTCTCTCTCTTTCTTTTCTCTCTCTCTTTCCCTCTCTCAGGCTCACCCCTTTAGATCAGGGGTTGCCAAACTTTTGGACCTCAGGGACCACCAAACTCATAATTTTAAATCCCGGAGACCACTAATATGAATTTTGACTGACGGTGGCTTTCTGGCGTTGGTGGGGGGGAGAGAGAGAGAGAGATCTGATCCAACCTCTCTCTCTCCCTCTCTCTCACACACACAGGCAGGGGTGGGATTTAGACCCCTGATCTAAAGCTGTCAAAACTCCAAAAACAGGACAAGTATCTCTGGGGAGGCCAGTCATAAATTAGAACACTTGCTAAATAACTGGCCATTAAGTGAGGACCACTTGTATTTCATTTGCCAGTCACCTGGCCACGCCCACCCAGTCACATGACCAGCAAGCCACAACCACCCAGTCATGTGACCAGCAAGCCACACCCTCAGATTAGGCCACGCCCTAAATCTGAATCCCACCCCTGGTGGGCGGTACCGAGGATGAGTTTGTAGCACCAAGTGGACCGAAGGTGGACCGAAAAAGTTTGGGAACCACTGATCTAAACCATTATTTCACTCAGTTCTCACCAAAGCAACGATGCATAGACAAATGTCCTTCTTGGGAAATGCTGAGTTTGGAATTCCCATCACTCAGTCCCAAAAGACAAAGCATGAAGTTAAACCCCTCATGCTCTCACATGATATCTTTCAGGGGTACTACTGTACACAGTCCCACAATCCTTAATTGCAGCCTTCTCAGAGAATCAGATAGTAGCTAGGAAGGCAACTGGTTACATGCAAGGCTTTTAGCTGGCTCATCACTGGCAAATAATAAAATATCCTCCTTAATCCATTCAGGCTGTTGTGGAAGAACAGACAATGACTGATTTCATAGAAGTTGATCCCACCTGTTTTAATGTGTTTGCTGGCATAGTTCCTCTTTGCTGGTGCAGGTGGCCCATATCTATCTTAAATTCAGCCCTCTGAAAGAGTCAGCTTCTAGCTTGAATGGCAGATACTCTTATGCAAAGCTCAACTGCTTTCATGTTTGTTGGTTTTTTTGTTGCCTTAAATTTTTAATCTCCTTGGAATTGTTGTTTACAAGGAGCTCCTGGTGCCATCCACAGGGAAAGGCCTAAGGTAAGGTGGTGGGTGTGATCAAGCCCACTTCTCTGTACATCTACACATAGAAAGCAGTGGGGTTTCAGTTTCTTGGTCAACCACCATCTCAGCATTTTGCCCAGCAGCAAATGCACCTGGGAACACTCACCAATTTAGACCTCTTTTCCCAACGAACTTCATCTTCCATGGGATTTCCTTTAATCTTGCTGTGGGTTTATTGTTCATTTCCCTACATTGCCTTTAATTTCCCTGAAAATCAAGAATTATGTTCCTATTTCTAATTTCTTTATTAGTTACTTCCCTATCATGTCAAGTATAGCTTATTCTCTCTCCCCTTTGCGTACTTTCTAAATGAGATATTTGTAGCAAGATTCAAAATAGGTAGGCCTTGTTTAGCAATCACAATTGGAACCAGTGATGGGATTCAAATAATTCCGCTGATTAAATGTTCTAACTGTCAGGAAATTTGAGGGGCTCCTACAAAAATGAGTCAATCTATTTTCCAAAGCACCAAAAGGCACAACAAGAAACAATGGAGGGAAACTAAGCAAAGAGAGAAGCAACATAAGACTAAGGAGGAATTTCCTAAGGGTGAGACCAATCAACCAATCAGTGGTGGGATTCAAAGATTTTCACCACCGGTTTGCTGGGCGTGGCTTGGTGGGCACACTTTGTATGCATGCACACACTTTGCATGCAAACTTTGCACAGGCCCAGGGGCGTTTGCACAGGCGCAGAGGCATTCCAACTCACCTCCTGCAAGCCTGCACTCTCCCTGTTGCTTCAGCAGCTGCCACGCAGCACTTTGCTGTGCCACACAAAGCAGCTGCACTTCAAAAACAGGGAATAAAGGTGAGTATGGGAGCCTGGGCGGGCGGGTGGGTGGGCCCAAAAGCAGAGTGGTGGAGAGAATTGGTTCGGTCTCCACTGCTCATCAGCACTACCGGCTCGGCAGAACTGGGCTGAACTGATAGAATACCATCACTGCAACCAATGGAACAGCTTGCATTCAGAAGTTGTGGGTACTCCATCACTAGAGACTTTCAAAAAGAGCGAGGGAAGTACACCCCAAAAGGACAGTGCCAAGAACAACTAACCAATTACAGAAAACCTAAAACGGCCATTCCCCCCTTTTTAAAAAAGTTAACCCCAAAGCAAATGCAGCAGCTGAGAGGGAAAGTAAAAGCAGCTACTCATGCTAATTGAAAGCCTGGGTCTGCTGCCAAAAAGCCATTAACCCTTCCAACTCTATTATTCTATGTTCTGTATGTTCTAAATTAGGTGTTTCACAGCAGAAGCAATACAGCTTGCTGGACCACACATGCATTAAATTCACAGCCTGTATGATCAAGCTGCATCATTGTCCACTCCTGTATCTTTTCCCCCAGGAAGAAACAAGAAGTAGCCAACACTGCAGCAGCTATAAAAGGAGTTGGGGAACTCCAGGGAGTATCAGCTGATCACAGAAATGTTACTTAATACTCTTTATAATAAAAATGTTTGTACTCTTGTCCTTCTTCCTGAAGGGAAGAGGTTAATCCCATCCCTAGATGGTTGATTGATGGGTTTCCTGGGTGTTTCCCTGCCCTAATCCTCTCAGTTTCTGTTGTGTATTGGCTTTATTCAAGGCCTGTGTCAGCTGCATTCCAGTTGCAATTGTTAAGTGATTCTTGGCTGTCTTCCCAGAGCTATTAACTGAAGGGAGAGAGAAATAAAATAAAACCTCTCTCTTACACTTTATTTTCAACCTGTTCTCTGAACTGCACAAGCAATTAACTAACGGTTTGGGGTGAACCGGTAGGAATCGGCTCAAACCCACCACTGCCTGCAACTCAAGGGGTTGCAAATTGACACATGACTGCTTGCAATCTTACTTCATCTTTCCTTTGCTTGACCAACCCGTGAAGGTCATAAATGTGAGAATTGGTTGTAAAGTTACTCTTAAATCACTGTCCTGACTTCAAATGTTTGCCAAACAAGGCAGTTGCTAAATGAGGACTACCTGTAAAGAAATTCCTGGGAAGGCCTTACTTAGCAGAGTTGGTTTTCCAAAAAATCCTCAGAATAATGAAACAAATTAAAATCTCCTATCACTCAATTTAATTCCTCTTTGAATGATCTTCAGCTCATTACTGGAAGACAAAATAGGCCCTCTATGATGCCACCAAGTTCATTTATTTGGATATACAGATAATCAGAGTTGGAAAGGACCTTGTAGGTCATCTAGTCCAACAAACCACGTAAGTAGGAGACCCCACACCATTTCTGACAAATGGCAGTCCAACCTCTTCTTGAAAGTCTCAAGGGATGACGCTCCCACAACTTCCGAGAGGAAGCTGTTGCATTGGTTGATTGTTCTCACTGACAGAAAGTTCCTCCTTATTTTCAGGTGGAATCTCTCCTTGTTCAGTTTCCATCCATTATTTCTGATTAGCAATAGCTTTAGCCTACAATGTAATTCCTCCTCATTTTCTCTTCATCTGAAAAAAGTGTATCTTTTGACAGCTGTTCTAGGTGCTATCAAACCAGGACTCCACTATACTTATTAAATCATATTAGTCTACTAATGCTAAGCGCCCAAGATAGATCTTTATTATGTGTATAAATTAATACCTTCCCATCTCATAAAGAATAATATTCATCTACCTTATCCAATAAACTTTTTAAAGTGCTGCTTTTGTTAAAGGTTCAGAATGCCTCGTGTGGGTTTGGGAATGCCTCCCTGGATTGTCTTGAAGAAGAGGATATTGTCTTGGGAATAGCATGCCAAGGGTTCAACATATTGCTGTCTACAAGGTCACCTACTATAAGAAGAGTTTGCACCTGGTTATCAACTATTGAAGCCTTTTCTTATCCTATAATATATAAGAAGGAACAAACAGTTAGATATGGGGAAATATTGGATGAAAAGAGTGGACTTAAAACGATGCAAAAGCTAGAAGAACAAGGTATAAGGATGAATTGGTTTTCATATGCACAAATACACTCAAGGTATCTTAAAGATTCTAAAACGGAGGGATTTTATGATAAATTGACTGATTTAGATAGGATTTTGACAGGTACTGATGAAAAAGTGATTAAAAAATTATATAGTTATTTGCTGGAAATTAAATTAGAGGGGGAACAAGTTAAAGAAACGATGATTGTTTGGGGGAAGAATTTTGGATATGGGATTGATTTAGAGAAATGGCAAAAATTGTGGTCTCAAAATTATAAAATGACAATGTCAACAGCATATAAAGAAAATTTGTATAAGATGTTTTACAGGTGGCATTTCCCCCGACAAGAATAGCAAGAATGTTCAAGAATAAATCTGAAAAGTGCTGGAAATGTCATCAGATACCTGGCTCATATTACCATATGTGGTGGGCTTGTGAGGACGCTAGAAAATATTGGACTAAAATTCGCATATGGTTGGAAAAAATGACAAAGAAACATATAGACTTGAAACCAGAGTTTTTTTTATTGGGAATTTTACCTGATACATATAATAAAAATTTGAAGTATTTGATTGTAAATGTATTAACAGCGGCTAGGATTGTATTTGCTAAGAACTGGAAGAGTGAGAAAACTCCATCAGAGGAAGAAACTATTAAGAAAATATTGGATTGTGCTGAAATGAGTAGATTGACATTTGAAATTAGAGAACAAGAAGATAAACAATTTTATGAAGTTTGGGATCTTTTTTATCAATGGTTAGATAATAAAACATAATAATAGAATATTTAGAAACTTAGGATATAATGAATGTATACTTTCTTTTTCTTTTTTCTTTGATACTATTTTTATAAAACTTTATTAAGATAGATTTGGTATGATTTTATGATTTGTTGTAAAATAAATTAAGTAAATTATAGTTATCTCATTAAAGTATGAATTAACAAAATTATAGTCAAATGATTGTTCAGTAATGATACTAGGTTATACAATTGTTGATTGATAATATGAGTTATTATGTAATATAACTATAATGGCGACTAGGAAATGGATGCACAAAAAAGTGGTAAACCAACCGATACACTGTTTGTAAATCTATGAAGGAGGATGATGTTTTTATGTTTTATGCTTTATGTGTTTTCGTTTGTTGTTAAAATCAATAAAACTTTTTTTTTAAAAAGAAGAGTTTGCACCATGTTTTTGGAACTATTAAATGACACTAAATTTAAAAGAAATAAATAGGGAAAAGCAGTAAGAAAGTGAAAAGGAAATAATGTACAGCAAAATAAAGAGAAAAGAAAGACAAAGGGGAGAAAAGAAAAAAGCAGTAAGATTCAAATCTTCTGAACAGCAGTTATAAGTACATTTATACTTTATCCTCTTTCTAAGGTTACATCATAATATCCTTCTTTATATAATCTACTAGTTAACTTTCATCTGACTCAGTTTTCTCCAAGATTAAAACAGGAAACAGTTTGATGTCCATCCTGTCTTGTATTGTAGATGAGCTGGAATCTCACTCAGTGCTTGCAATAGGATGACGTCTTCTACTAGACCTGATATACCAAATTAAATTAAGGGCAAAATAAGCCGTGAGCCATGCAGAACTCTGTCACCCATAAAAGGAACAGCAGAGAAATCCAGGCAGAAGAGCCAATAGCTTCATGTCCTTGCTCTCTTTGGCTGCCTGAAGCCAAGATTTCATTAGAAGCAGTAGAATCTTTTCTATATGTATCTGATCTCAGAGGGCTACTTCCAGGGGTGGGATTCTACCAGTTCGCACCTATTCACTAGAACCAGTTTTGTTAACTTTGTAAGCAGTTCGGAGAACTGGTTGTTAGAAGAAATTACTGGCCTAATCCTGTAAGGAAGGCAGGAAGGAAACATTCTGGTGTTGCTTACAGAAACTGCCTCTCTCTCTTTATTACATTCCTGGCAGGACTAGACTTCCTGTCTCAGGAACTTCTCTGGAGTTTTTTTCCCCTCCTTTACTGGTACTTTGCTTGTGTGACTGACCATTTAAAGTTACAATGGCACTGAAAAAAGTGACTTATGACCATTTTTTACACTTACAACTGTTGCAGCATCCCCACAGTCACGAGAAGCCAGGCGAGGAGATGCATGCCTCGATGTGAGTGCTAATGAGTTGGCCACACCCAGCCAATAACATGACCACCAAGCCATGTCCACCCAGTCACATGACCACCAAGCCACGCCCACCACCTAAGCCATGCCCACAGAACTGGTTGTTAAAAATTTTGAATCCCACCCCTGGCTACTTCTCTCTCTGGGTAATGCTACCTGTTATTGCAACAAAATGGGGAAAATATATAGACAAATTTGTATTAAGGATCCATGTTATATATAATATATATGTGTGTGTTTGTGTGTGTGTGTGTGTGTATACATACATATATACATACACTCTCACACACACACACACATATATATATATACACACACGCACACATACACACACACTTAACTATTAAAATGCAGCCTAATGTTATTTTTCATGTAGAATTATGAAAAAGTAAAATGATCATTATGACATGTTCCAGCAAAATATCATAGATATGTGAAATAAATAGATAACGACAAAATTATCTGGACAATATGTTTCCTTTTCAGCCCTAAATTGACCCTAGTACTTACAAGATTGATGATGTACTTTAAGGATAAAATTATGGATTACTTTGAGGATTCCTGTCATGGCATATGTCCTAACATCAGCTATAGTATTCAGCAGGTTCTGATCAGTTCTGGAGAACCGGTAGCAGAAATTTTGAGTCGTTTGGAGAACTGGCAAATGCCACCTCTGACTGGAGATTTTACAGTATTCTTCCCCCCACTATATTCTTGTAAAAGGTTCCAGTTTCTATAAATATAAAATCATGGTAGTTCTTGGTTTTGAAAAATGTAGTAAATTAAGTTTTTTGCTTCAGAACTGCGTGCATAGGAGATGAGAGCAGGGGGAATCTAGAGACCATTTGCATGTGCGTATTAGCTAAATACTAAATGACTTAGTATGTGATAGAAAAACCACCAGTATATGCAAGTTTTACATAAGTTTTTACTTAAACATACTTAGTACTAAAATATACACGGCTGCATTGGTAGTTCTATGCTCACACTTCTGCACCTTTCTACCTGGCCACTGGAAAAAAATAACTTCATTGAATGGCCTCTTTTGATTGAATATCCTTTAAAGCGATGGATCTGAATTTCTGGTTATCAGATGGTACCTATAATAAAGCAGTTGTTCTAAACAATTAAATTTCTCTGAGTGCTAACAGTGTGAACAAACTTTAATGTAACAATTTTGTTTGTATATGCATGGTTGGGTAGACTTACTCAAAAATAACGTTTGTTTCATTATGACACTCTAATATTTGATATTAATTGAACTCCATTTTCGATGTTGAAATTTAGACATTTAGAAATTTAGGCTGAAGAAAGGTTTGTTTCCAGAGGAAGAAATGTGCTGTCTTTGTGTCAGTAGATAATATACAGGTGCCTTAAGAGAGAAAATAATAATACAATCTGCTGATAAGTGTTAGAATTCAACATTCCACTTTTATCAGTATATTATAAGGTGTGGATATTAGATACAACATGGAAATGGAATGTTCCGATTGGATGTAACATAACAGTCTAAGAAAGAATCAAAGGTGATAATGTTTACATGCGCCAACATGTGGCTTTTAAAGGATTTTTGAAAATCTGCTATCTATCCATTAAAAGAAAGTATTTCTTATCTGGATGTCTGTATTATAGCTAGAATTTTACTATTCAGAGGATCCCCAAAATACAACATCAACCTATTTGCAGGAAACCTAATGCAAAATACCCTTTGAAATAAGCTAGAGAGAAATGAGCAGTTGGCTGGCTTGTAGAGGAACTGAAGTCTATGCACCACAAAAAAAAAAAAAAGTGCAGAGACCTGAGGTTTATTCTCTCATGTGAACAGTTTAAAAGAATTGAGGTTGCTAGGCCAAGAAGATATATGTAGAAAAGGCAGATAACCAATAAAAAGTGTTCTTTTTGGTTCATATCATATCTCAATTTCATTTGGAAGATGCCAACAATACAGAGAATTGAGGCATGAAAAACTAGAGTGATACAACTAATGGAAAGAGAAATCCATATCTGATCTGTTTATTGATAGCTCTTGTTTTCCAGTATCTGAATTTAAGGCTCTTTTATTTGCTTTTGGGTTTGTTTGTTTGTTTGTTTTTGTCAAATTATCAAATATTAATACTTCCTAGTAACAAGGTCCAACTTTTGGTTTTGTTTAAGGACCACCAATCTACCAGCCTTGTCTTGACTATTAGTTTTGAATATACATTTTAAAAGATGCCCTTAACTTAAGCTTGACTTCTTGTAGCTGTATCCATGCAATGTTCTTTTTCTAAGAAATTTTCCAACTTCCTTATTGAGCCTAATAGCTCTGGAATTTGTAGGCTTGCAAATACCCACTAGCCTCTGAGATATTTGAGGTGACCTGGAACTGCATTGCAATCCAGGTTCAAAGGGGAGAAGATGATTCAGGGTGTGAGTAGGTGAATATTATACACCTGTCAACACCTATTTAAATAAAATGTGCCAAGGAAAAGATACAGCAACTTTAAGGAATTGTTCACAAGTACAGCGCACACACCCTTGTATACACTGAATCATCTTCTTCTCCCCTTGGAATCCAGATCACTGCTCAGTCCTGCATTACATGGATATCTAGTATAACCTTTCTATTAATTAGTTGAAATATACTAAACTAAAAATATTTTAAAAGTCTAATTATGACTCTCTATACAAGATAATATGCCACCTTATCCAATCTAGATATCCTATCACTAGGATAGTTTCATGACTGCATCTCTTCTGTTGTCCAAAATAGAAATGATTCTGAAATTATTTAATACTATTATCTGTTACTACAGTCACAGTAAAAAACCCCTACTTTGATATTGGATTGTAGTGGAAAAACAAATACTTAGTATTTCTAGCAGGAGTATTTACTTGCTTAAGTTTGCCTCTATATATACTTAGAGAATATATATAGAATTCAAGTCATAGACCTTTTTGTGTATAAATTAATTGCATTGTTTTATTAACTGCCAGATATGGGCAAAATGAATGCCATGTTAATTTCCTTGAGATACTCTACTCATACTATGTAGGTATTATTTATGCATCTCAATTCCAAGAAATATTCTTTTTCTTCATTGATCTGTAACTGTAAATTTATTATCTTCTCCTGTATTTGTTTTTTTAAATTCAATATAGGTTATAGCCTTGGTATTCTCTAAGGGCCTCCTATTGAAACCCCACTCTACAGACAAGACCTGCCAGATTCTATAGTGACTCATAATATGTCTATACACAGATGCTCCCTTCAAATTGAGAACCTTCAGGTGTGCAAAGGCCCATCTATTCATGGCATGTTTGTTAGAACACATTCAGGTTTGGACTCTGTTCACATTCAACCCCACAGGTGAAAGGCAGGCACTCATGCAATCTTTCCCCATAATAAACATTCTTGCAGGTGTTTTTGTGGCTAAGACTGGGTAAATGAGCAGAGGGTTGACATTTTGATTGAATTTATTTAATGTCAAAAGAATTCAACAGTAGACATGATACTAACACTTCTTAGAAAGCAGTACTTCAAAAGAAAAGCTCTCTGAAATCCACATGTCAATAATATGACAGCTGCTCCCTCTTATGGCAAAATGATGCAATATGGCAAAAATTATATTTGCTATTTAACAACATTTTATTTCCTGTTTGACAACAGATCAAATTATCTAATATGTAATCTGTTAAAATCTACATTCTCATTTAATTGGCTCTAATATATCAATTTTTTTGAGATAATGTCTCAAAAAGTTCCATATTTTCCCTTCTATTGCAGGAATCTATCTCTTTAGCCTCTCTCTTCCATTGTACCCTTATAGCAATAGCACTTACCCGTATACGCTTCACAGTACTTTACAGCCCTCTCTAAGCCATTTACAGAGTCAGCATATTGCTCCGAATGATTTGAGTCCTATTTTTCCTGACCTTGGAAGGATGGAGGGCTGAGTCAACCTTGAGCCGGTGAGAATTGAACTCTTGGCAGTTGGCAGAATCAGCCTGCAATACTTCATTCTAACGACTGTGCCAACACTCCAGCACTTATACCAGCACTTAGAAGTAATATATATATTCACCAGCATTAAGTTATGAGGGTTTAATAATTAATTAGGATTAAAGAAATCCTTCCCTCATGTGCATCCTATTGTAGCTTTGTATACAATTAAACTTTATACTGAATTACCTTTTCCTTTACCCATACTGCACCATAGATAATAACTGAAATAAATGTTGGACTTGGGATTTTAGAAGAGGTTGTGGATGTTGTTTCTCATCCTTTTCACACCACACACTTACCAATGTATGCAAAGGATACAAACAGAAATTGAACCACCAACCAAAATCTTTATCACTCAGAGAAGTACCAGTTCAGTTTATTAAACTGTATTAAAGACCTTTTCACAAACACTTTTTTTCTCAGAATGACATTCTGTAATTATGTAGTTCCTTATGTAGCTTTCCACCAGACTTTTATATAATAGCACCTGATCATTTAAATACTAACTACTTTCCCCCTCTTTTCAATTTTCTTATGCTTGCCTTTCAGGTTTTTTTAGAAGACATTTTAACTCTTTGAGTCTTTGCCCTATTGCTTGCTTTTTTATATAGTTAAAGCAGGAATGTGCAATGTTTTGATTAGGATAGCTAGAGACACAAATAGAATTTTTCTCTTTTCTCCCTTTCTGTGAGTATTATAGATTTCACAGGACAACAGAGATTTTGTTTCCTAGACACTTCTAGGTTTATCTGATAGATTTTTGAGCGCTAATCACGAAAATAACCTGCAATTTAACATCACATGCCATTTTATAGCAATTTTCTGTTTTTAATAGAATGACAATGTACATTCTTCAGTACCTGTTGGTTATCCTGCATACATAAAAAGAACATAAGAAAACATGGAACTGTTGCTGAAGCACATCCAGTACACCAAATACAACTGGAATATCTGTGGAGATCTAAAAGTAGCGATTTTGCTGCCTGGAATGCAGCTTGGATATACCAAGTACTGTTGTTACAAATGCAAATAGGACAACTGTGCAAGAGAATTGCATTACATTAAAAAGAAATAGACACTCTAAAAGAATTTGGTTCCAGGACATTAAAAAATGGCTCATGAACCACTTGTTGACCCAACAAAGATATTTTTGTCTCTGCTTCACATAAAACTTAGACTGGTGTTTTTTAAAAACAGTGAGGAAAAGAGATAAGGCTTTTCATTTTTTGAGATAGATGTTTCCAAGAATGCCAAGATTAAGGAAGGTATTTTTGTTAGTTCACACATCAGAAATGACAAATGATTTGATTATCTGCTACTGGGCCAGAGAAAATCACCTGGAAATTATTCAAGGATCTTGTTGAGAATTTTCTTAGCAACTACAAAACACCAAACTACATTCATCTAGTTGACAAAATTCTTGTAGCATACAAGATCATGAGATGCATCCTGTCACTGAAGATTTGTTTTCTGTATTCACACTTGGATTTCTTTCCTGGAAATCTAGGTGCAGTCAATGACAAACATGGCAAAAATTTCACCAGGATATTGCCACAATGGGAAAAATGGTATCAGGGCAACTGAAATCCATCAATGCGGGCTGGCTATTGTTGTACACTGCAGCAAAATGCATTCGATAATCAGTACACATGAAAATCTGCTGCAAAACACTTTTAGCCCTGATGCAAGTAAATATGGAACATGCAATTAAATACATTGTAGTCAGTAAATGTTAACTTTATAGCAACAGCACAAGGTTGAAAAACACTGGCCAAAATTTGTCTTCTGAAATTTTCCACTTCAAAATAGCAGAAAAAAGATCATGAAAGTGTCTATTTCATTTGGGTTTGCTAGTCGAACATTGAAAACCATTCCATTCATTTCCATAAATCATACTCTTCTGTGTTTCTCTTCTTTGAAATGTATTTGAGAATAAATTGTCATTTTTTCCTGTATTGTATTTAATGAGGATATATTGAATATATTCTCAGAACAAAAGCATAAGTATTTCTTAGTTTTTTCTCATTGTATGAATGTGCACTACCATACCAATAATTCTAAATCTATTATTCATTATTACAATAAATTGTTTTATTTATATATGAATATATATATTATTATAATAAAGTTAGAATGATAAATACATTATTCTAAATTAAAAATAAATTATTCTAAATAATTCACTCTCTTGACCTTAGTTTCCTTCCTTTCCATCCTGCACTATTGTTTTCAACTTTTTTTTTCCAGGAATGTGGTAGTACCTTTTTCAACCAATTTTATGGTGGAATCTAAAGAGTAATTCATTTCCATGCTTCCATTTGATGAAAATATCAAATAAATCTCAAGTAAAGGAAGGGCTTAGGAATACATGTTGAGATAACATTTTTCCAGACCAGCCTTGAAAATGTATCAACCCTTTGAAATAGACCAGGTCAGGAAACAGATACAGAGGAAATATTAAAACTCTATTTTATTCATGTAAGCTATGACAGAATCTTGAAGGTCTGATCTTATTTATCCTTCCCTGTTTCTTCTACCAAAGAAGTCAAGGTGGCCCAATCTTGATTTCTTTCTCCTATCTTCTTGTTTGCTGGGCTAAGTTCATATTTGCCTAACAGTTGCCTCATACTTTCTTCAAGGCTATCTCTGCTTTACAAGAAGCTGACATACTGTGGAGCTATGAATGTGCCAGTAGCTGACTTGTTATTGCCAAAGTTAGGGTAGCTAGGTGACAACAAACTCATATAACCTGCTGGCAAGGCACAATGTGTTGACATCCATGTTGGTATTCCTGACAGCGTGAAATTCTGGGAGATGATGATGTAAAGTGTCTCAATATCCATGGTAGCTAAAATATATTTAAAATAATTGTAGTGTTAGAGAGATTGCCAATGAGATTTCCAGTAACTAGAAATCTGATAGCATAAAGTCTGAGTACAGAATTCTTGAAACCTAATAATTGTGATACTTCTGATGCTTAAAGACAATGGGATGGCTTGGGTGGCCTGGTATGAGTAGCAGGGGAAGTAGGGAGAAGGTATTTTGTCACAACCCTTGGCAGGTCTCCATTTAGATAGTCTTACATCCTTTGGAAATTGCATAATTCCTTCTGATAAGTTACTGTGGGATTTCAGGATAGAAGTTGGTTGAATATAGCATTAAGAGTTACTTTCTGGTTTCTTAGATATCATCCACGTTGTTCATAATGACAACTGTTTTTATAAAGATATTACAAGATTTATCATTAGATTTATATGATAAAATATTGCTTCCCAACTCAGCCAATTCAAACTTCATTTTTCTTTTCATTTCACAATCTACACCAGTGTTTCTCAACTGTGGCAACTTTAAGATGTGTGGGCTTCAATTCCAATTTCAGTTTTCTTCTATCCTAATTCCAAAATTTCAGATTACTTTAAATAATAACTTGGAATCGATTTTTCATATCTTGGAAGAAGAAAAACATTCATCAGTATATATAAATTTTCTTTTGAAGATTGTAGCTAAATACTTTCATGCTTGAATGATGTAATAATATAATTATGATTACTGTTGTTTATATTATTACTTCTCAGATTCTGGTACACTGCTGAAAATCTGGCTTTTTAATGGACAGAGCTACTCCAGGGCTTCAATAGTGCCACTTAAGCAAGCCTTCACATCTGCAGAAGCAATTTGATTGCTCAGAGTGGTATAGACTAGCCCCTGTTGGTGAATCTTTTCAGCACCGAGTGCCAAAATGGGAGCACGCATACACGCGGGGGAGCACCGGGAACCAGAAGAACAGCATGCACATGAGCAGCCCCGGAAAGCAGAAGAGCAGCATGTGCACGCTGGGAAGCTGAGCTTCCAGTTTCCAGTGTGCAGATGTGCGCCGGCCACCTGGTCTTCTGGTTTCTGGCGTGCATGTACGCACAAAGACCAGCTGGCCAGCATGCATGCACACACCGGAAACAGGAAGCTCAGCTTCCTGGCATGTGCATGTGCGCTGGGGAGCTGCTCGTCCAGTTTCCGGGGCTCCCGTGCATGTGCTGGAACCCAGAAGACCAATGGGTGATGGCTGGCATACCTGGAGAGATGGCTCTGTATGCCACTTCCTGCACACATGCTATAGGTTTACCATCACGAGACTAGGTGTTAGACTAGGATCAGGAACCAGGTACAAGCGTACCTTTGGCCACAATGATCACAAACCCCACAGGGCTGTTGGATTAAGCAATGCCATTTTGAGCTTCTGGAGGAAAGGTAGGATATTACTCAAACTTACAATCAATCAACATGGCAGAATTCCAGACTAGTCCATCTGTAAGCTTTAATTAAATATGAGTAGCATAATCTGTTGCTGTCATATATGTTGTATTTTCCCACTGGGTAAAGAAGTCTATTAATAGTTGAATAAGAAATGCTGAGTATAAAGTACTGTATGTAATTTACGCTATGTTTATTGCTTGTGTCACAATGTTTTGCCTTCCCTGAGAAAATATCTAGACAGGTCTACAGAATAATTTGTGTCAGCTGAAGAAAAGGGGTTATCATTCATCAGCCATCTGGTAGCAGGACTTATTTTTAATTAGTCAAGTTGTGCCATAAAGGGGAGGTCTAAATAACTGAGTGGAAAGGGAACAACACTGCACACAGGATCAGTAATGCACAATGAAATTATTAGCCCAATGAGCCATGAAATGATGATCCATTCAGTTGTATGGGAAGTTAATGGCAGCCCACATTATTAGGCTCAGACATGGCTGAGTGAACTTTCTCAGGAAAGCTGAGAAGGTAGCAAGAAGGAATTTGATGTTCTTGCAGTTACCTCCATCATCTAGCAGCAGAGAAATGTTTTCATATATTTTACTGTAATACAGAAAGTCAGTGCTAGATGCAGAGTTTGGTTGGGGCATTTTTGGAGAGCAGGGTAGTCTTTTATTTGTCCTTCTTGCTACTTTGCAAGTGTCTCTTCTAGTTCTTGTCCACTTCTTCTGACTCACTGTGCCCATCTCTTTACACACGTCTTTGTGCCTGTATCCCCACCTTTTGCCTCTTATATCTCTGTCTCTCTAGGGGTCAGAGAGAGGAAGTACCAAAAGAGGTAAACAACTTTTTGTATTTTCTGTATTTTTTTGATTGGCTGCATCATCATGACAATTCATTTGTAAAAAAAAAACCCCAACCATTTCCCAACAAAATCGCTTATTGTGGCAAAACCAGAATTTATTTGAACAGGAGTTTAAATTGTTCCACATTTATTTTGGAGATAAATAAATGTACATAAAATTTAACTTCAACAACCACAAAATTTAGACATTTTATATAAAAAAATGGTCTTATCTGTTCTCTTCCAGGTAGCATCATATCACAAGTATTGCAAGGAGGAAATATATCATATCACAAGGAGAGCAAGTCCTAGGAGACTGTGAGTTCTAGGCATGAGATTAGAACTAGCCTAATTTTCGGGTGACTTTAGGCCACTCATTCTCTCTCAGCCCAACTCACTTCAGTGTTGTTGTTGTGGAAATATAGGAGGAAGAAAAAGTACTAAAAATGTTTCTATGAAGAATAAAAAAAATAAAAAAATAATGTCTATCATTAACTCAATGAACCATTAAACCCTTTATTTTACAATAAAGCTTATGAACAGATAATATTGGGTATCAGCTCTTTTTCTCTAAAGTGGTACTCAATAGAGGTACTACATGCTTAATTACAGAGTGATTCCTTAGTTTGCCCAAGGTTATCAAAGTGTTTTTCAAGACCCCTCATGTTTTTTTCCATTCTTTTCTTTTTCACTGTTTGCTTTTCTTCCTCCTTCTTCTCACGCACCTCTATGTTCTCTTAGTTTTCCAACTCCTTTCCTATGAGAGGGAGAGAGGGAGGGAGAGTTAACTTCATGCTTTCATTGTAATAGAACAATAACATTCCTATTCATTACATCCATCACACCCATGCACTTTCCCTAGTGGGGGAAAATATGGGAATTAGCATTCTTGACAGTGAGAACAACTAATTAGTGGATCAACTTACTTCCAGGAGTTGTGGGTGCTGCATCACTAAAGATTTTAAAGAAGAGATTGGGCAACCATTTGTCTGGAATGGTATAGGATCTCCTACTTGAGCAGGGGATTGTATCTCCAAGGTTGCTTCCGACTCTATTATTCTGTATTCTGTAAAAGAGCTGCATATAAGAAGCCTGACTGCCCATTTAATTGTGCTTGGTTTATTGAAGGAGAGGAAGTGCATTGCTTGAAAGTTATAAGCCAGTCAGCTGAATCAGATGAGGAATCAGATAGAGATTAGCACCTGTGACATTCTGCAAATGTTTTCCTACCCAGGTAACAATTATCTGTGTAATGCTGTGAATTCAGAATTCTATAATAGTGGGAAAGAATACTTGTATTTTACAGATAATCCTTGATTTATGACCACAAGTGGGATTAGAACTTCCTTCTCTAAGTAATGTGGTAGTTAAGTTAGTTGTGCACAATTTCAGGACCTTTTTTTGCTGCAGGAAGGTAGAGGGACCTTGCAACCCAAGGATGCTACAACTGTCATAAATACATTGTAGTTGCCAAGCACTCAAAATTTGATTTTATGACCATGGAGACATTGCAATTGTCCTAAGTGCAAGGATGGTTGTAAGTTATTTTTTTTCAACTCTGTTATAACTTTGTTCATTAAATGAATGGTTATAAATCAGGTCTACCTGTAAAATAATAATTAAACTTATGTGCAATGTAAATATTGTAAAAACAATAGATAACATGTAAATATATTGTAAATAGTGATCTATTTAATTGTGAATGCATGCAGCTTTTTGGGCCCTTTGCTGTGGCTCCCTGTCCCATCACTGGCTGGTCTTGCCCCTTGCCCTCTCCTCCCAGTCACTCCTCGCTTGGCCTGAGAAGGTATGGGTGACGGTGGGGGATGGAGAAGCAGCTGGGGCTGATTCTCGGGTGCCTCACTCTTGCTGGAGGTTTTTCTAGCCCTTGTTGGTGCTGGGCATTCCTCGGTCACTTGGGGAGGTGCGCAACCTGCTCTCCACCCCAAGACACTGGCCCGATGTGGCCGCGCCCAATGTTGGCCTTGCTAACATGAGGGCTGGTGGGGTGGGAATGGGATCCGAGAGGAGGGGACAATGGAAAGGGGGACAGGCTTGCAATGCCCAGCTGTAGCTTTAAGAAGCTCAGGGTAGTGGGAAAAGGGGGCTGGCCCCACAAAACCACGCATGTCCTAGGGGTCAGGCTTAGAAAGCCAGAGCACCCTCACCAAAGACACTCATCAGTAGGTCAACCTGCCCACCCCATGCACCTTTGCTGCATTTTGGCTGAGCCTGGATGCTCACTTGAGGAGCATCCCCTCCCAGCTCTGCACAGCTGGCCAGGGGGTCACGAGAGAAGAAGGTGGGGGAGGAGGAGGAGGCTCACCAGAGCTTTAGTGCAGGAGCGAAGTGGCCCTGTCCTTGTCTTTGTGCCACATTTGCACGTAAGGCAGCCTTCACGTCCTGCAGCTTTTGACTGGATCTCATGCCCTCCATGCTCGTCTTGAAGAGCTGGTGGGGGGGGGGCATGGCAAGGTAATGGCCAGAGCCTTAGTGCAGGAGAGAAGTCCTTGCCTTCATGCAACATTTGCGCTCAAGGATGCCCTTGCCTCCTGCCGCTTTGGGCTCAGAGCTGTAACCCATGTCTTGTTGCTAGGGGGAGTGGGGCAGGGTCTCATTGTGGCTGTGCATCATAATGGACTACAGGAGGAGGAGGGGATCCCATCTCCCTCATTGTGAAGTGCACTAAAGTTCACTGTGCTGCGCAAGGTGCTGCAAGAGTGCCTCATGGCCTGCCTGATGCCTCATATCAGAATCAGAGAGAGGGGAGGAGAGAGACATAAAGAGAGAGAACCACACACAGACAGACAGAGATACACAGAGAGAGGGAGATAGAGGGGAGAAGAGAGAGGGGAGAGATAGGGTGAGATACACAGAGAGATACAGAGAGATAGAGAAGGAGAGGGGAGAGAGGGAGAGACAGATAGAGGGGGGGAGATAGAGACATAGACACAGAGAGATATAGAGAGAGGGAGAGAGGGAGGGGGAGAGATGGGGGGAGAGACAGAGAGATGTCAAAGGGTTTTGTGACTCCCATTTTTTTTAACAATTGGTTTTGTGCTCTAATGACCAGCTAGGTAGGCATGGCTAGTGGGGTTATGTAATTGACTGGGAGTGCATGACATGGAGTTGACCAACCCAGGTTTTATGACTCCAGGTATTTTCTTTTCTGTAAGAAGCAGGTCCAAATGGCTCTTTGAGAAAGGTTGCAGACCCCTGATCTAGATCTTTTATGAAGATGTTGAAAAGTACTGGCCTCAATACAGAACCTTGAGGTACCTCACTGCATGCTTCACTCCACATAGTGGTAGTTCCATTTAAGACTACATGTAATCAATTCCATGTATGTAGTTCCATTAAGGATAACATATTGAGTGTGGTTGGTCAGCCAACTGCAAATCTATCTGGTTGTTGTCCAGTCTATCCCATACTGTTCTCTCTTACCAAGATGTACGCTGTAGCTACTTTATCAAATGCTTTACTGAAGACTAAGTATACCATAGGAAGAGCAATGGCCTAGCAGTTAAGATGCTGGGCTTATCAATTGGGGATTGGCAGTTCAAAATCCAAGCGCTGCATGACAGGGCAAGCTTCTGTTCTTGCCTTACCTTGGTAAGGTAACAATGTTCTGTGAACCTTGGTGTATAGCCATTCTAGTCACATGACCACAGAAGGGTCTTTGGATAATGCTGGCTCTCTAGCTAAGAAAATTTTAAAATTGGGACACATCTAGGCAGTGGAAACCTTTACCTCTTTTAAATATGCTAGATCGATAGTATTTCCTTGAGCCACTAATTTAGGCAGTGAAGTTTGTTTATCATGATCTGTTTATCAAATCCATGCTGGCTTCTAGTAATTACCATGTTTATTTCTAAGTGCTCATGAAGTGGTGTTTTTTTTTTTAGCAAAGTGGGACTATTTAAGAAATATGTGTGGAAGTTTTTATAAAAGGAGTTTCTAAATTTTTATTGTGGAAAAAGGATTATTTTCCGGGCATCTACCTCAGCTTTGTAATAAAGTCTTCAGAGCTTAGAATCCAGGTAAAATATTTAGTTACCTGCCTCTTTATTTATTTGTTTTCTTGTTTATATCATGGTTAGGTCACCATTCATCAACAAGAATTGATAAAGTTTAACCAATCCAAAGAATAATAGAATAATCCATGATATATTACTGTATGGATGCTTGCAAAAATAAATGATGAAATAATGGCTTATGCTAGACTAGTTGAAGACATTATGATTGATGAATATTAATTTAAATGTGTAGTAAGAATTTTTAGAACAGTCTTTTTTATCCACTCTACAGGAAAATCCTCATCTGGTTCTATTGTTCCTGTAATGACAGAAATCTTGTAACAAATCCAAACAACAGGTCTATATTGTGAAGTGTAGAAATGATAGCAAGATAGTTTCTAAAGAACTCATACAATGAAGACTGAAGGAGACATACAATCGATTTAACAGAATTTAACAGAATAACAGAGCTGGAAGGGACATTGAAGGTCTTCTAGTCCAACCCAGTGCTCACATAGGAGATCCTACACCAGCTCAGACAAATAGCTGTCCAATCTCTTCTTAAAAACCTCAGAGTTTGAACATCCACAGAGGCAAGCCATGTCACTGGTTAATTATTCTACCTGTGATTTTGCATTAAACACCAGCATTTCCTTTGCTTTTTTGTCTGTTTGGCAACTTAAATTTAATGTGTATATTCTATGATAAATGATTGCAAACAAATTGGCAAGAAGTCCTTGAAGCATTCTGCTTTTGCTTGAAATGTACTTCATAGCATTCATTCTATGTTCCTTAAGTGAAACAACATCATATGTACCTTTAGGGAAAAGTTAATTGAATATTATACAGCAATTTGAATTTGAAGAACAGAATGTAAATGTTCCTTGAAAAAGCTTTTCCTGGGCTCTGCCGCAGGATCCCAGAAAAAGAAGGCAGTGATAGGTGAGGCATATATATGCCTACACACATTCCAAGTCTCTCTCTCTTTTTCTTTTCACAGTGAAGTCGCTTCATAACTATAAGTGCTCTTAAATGGATAAGAACTTGCATAAGTTCATTTATAACCACTAAAAGTCAATGCAATAAAATCTAGACTATCTACCTCTGTAATGGCCCCCTTTTCCCAGGCTGTATGAAATTTCTGCTCTATGTGATGCCTTTCATTTGCAGGTGCTGTGGGAGAAGGTATTGCAAAGGCTGCTTAAGGAGGAACATCAGAGCTGCAAATCACCTAATCTGGCATAATATCTTTGTATAGGCCAAACAAGTAAAACATACATTAATGATTTAACGACATAAAGCCACATGGTTTACAACTTTACATTAATCTGGTTAATGAAATCTGTTACATTGTCCAGGCCCTTTTATGATTTTAATATTAACATCCTTACCGTATAGCAGGGTGGTATTAACACACAGGATTGTATAACAAGGACTGACAATGTTTGAAGACACAAAATAGGCAATATCAGTAAAACAGGTCAGCCTCCCCTGGGAATTTGGAGATGAGAGGAGGACAGTGGCAAAGGACTGTCTCTGTAGACCTGGCAGAAGAACAAAACTTTGACAGTAGTTCCTATTGCATCTGCCTCATAGGCACCATTGTTTAGCAAAAGGAGTGTATATATTCCCCTCCCTATGTTGCTGTGAGGAGAGTCTTAGAATGAGCCAAGGATAAAGTTCTTCTGAATTTCAGAAAGTGATCTTGTCCACATAATTGTTTGGTTTGAATTGGAAACTGATTGTTAGTGAAGACATCCTGGGGTACTACAGCTTCTTAATCTAATTGCCTTTTACATCTAAACTCCTTTGCTTCAAAATTGACTTGGCTTGCTCCAATCAATTTCAAAAGACCATCTGAAGAAAAGTAATATAATTTCCACATGGAGTCAAAATTGCATATTATAGTTAAAAGGGCTAATCCATCTCAACTATGTAACAATTTCGATCAAAGATAATCAAAACCCAGCTTCAAGCCTAGTGATTTCTGCTTCTTGAGAGGCATCTTATTTGGGATGGTGTAAGGAATCTGGAAAATATTTCTCAAGAATTTGGACTGCATTTTCTCTAATGTTGCCAACTTGCTATAATGGCACTAATTGAATCCCATTCAAAACCTAGGTATGAGCCTTAGCTATACATAACAGGAGCAGGAATGAACTGTATGCCTTAATAAAAGTAGAAGGCTTGTAATACTGAGGCTGATCTGTGTGCCTTGGGATATGTTGTGCTTATGGGCATTTCAGGTTCCAGTGGCTTCAAAAATCATCCCTAAGTAAGGTTTTTATGGTGTATCCTGTTATTTGTCAGTGTGGTGTAAGGTAAATGTTGATGTTTAACTGTTGATGTTTAACTGTGAAGAGGAACCAATGTTAGACAGAGAGTAGTGAGGGACACATTTTGAGGTGACACAGTATGAAGGAGCCGGAAGTGGGGAGTTAAGAAAAAATAAAGCAGTTTGTGTGCAGAGAACTCACGTGTTAGGAGTATTATTACAAAATACGACATGGTGTCAGAAGTTCTGTAACACGGTAACTGAACAACGAGGTCTACCCGAAAGAGGAAAATGAGCGGCAGTGGGGATGAGCAGAATGAGAAAGGAGTTAGCAGAATGGCTAGCACACCCAGTGCTACTTTTAACATCCAACCACCGGAGCCCTTTGATTTTACCAAACCAAGTGAATGGAAAAAAATGGATAAGGTGATTTGAGAGATTTAGGCAAGCAAGCAATCTCGCAATAAGCTCTGAAGAAAATCAGGTGAACACTTTGATTTACTGTATATGAAGCAGATGATGTTCTGCGTGGTGTGAAACTCAGTGAAGCTGATCAGCGTCAGTATACTAAAGTAAGAGATGGCTTTCAGTCATTCTTTGTAGTAAAAAAGAACATTGTGTATGAGTGTGCAAGATTTAATATGCGCAAACAAGAAGCAATTGAGACAGTTGATGCATTTGTCACAGCGCTGTATGCATTAGCAAAACACTGTAACTATGGAGCACTACCTGACGAGCTCATCAGAGACAGGATTGTAGTAGGCTTGGTCGATACATGGCTATCAGAATGCATGCAAATGGAAAAAGACCTAGACCTGGATAAAGCTATTAATATGGAAAGACAATCAGAGGAGATTAAAAAACAGCAAACCACATTGAGAAGTGATGCTAGTGCTGTAAACCTAAAGGATGTGAACTCTTTGGACAGACTGTTTAAAGGCAGGCATCAGAAAGAAAAGCAAAAATTCAGCAGATCAAAGAATGATGGAGCAAAGCCTCTAAGCAGGCAGAACAAAAACACTAAAGACCTTCAGTGTCACAAATGCAGTGGCATGCTTCACCCTAGACAGGAATGTCCTGCTAAGGATGCTAAATGCCATACATGTGGGGAAAGGGTCATTATCAACGTGTATGTTTTGCAAGCAAGGCTGTGCATGGCATTGAGGAAGAGGAGAGAAGCTTCTTTCTCGGCTCTGTGACATCACATGCTGATCCATGGACTGTGGAAATCAAAATGATGGATAAAGACATCACATTCAAGTTGGATACTGGAGCAGATGTCACTGTTGTTTCACAGAAGAATTTCACCAACATTTTTCACAACACACAGGTGCCAGTGCTGCAAAAAGCAGAGAGACCACTACTGGGTCCAGGGAGAATTCCACTGGAAGTGATGGGGTTTGCCAAACTACAGCTAAAGAAAGGAGCAAACCAAATTACAAAGAAGGTGTATCATTGATGGGGATAGTCAAAGATGACCTTCAATGCATGGAAAACTTGGGAGTAATCACTCGTGTGGAAGAGCCTACGGACTGGTGCGCAGGCATGGTAGTGGTGCCCAAGAAGGACGGCAAAAGGTGTGTTTGCGTGTGGACCTGACTGGCTTGAACAAGTATGTGTGTCTTGAAAAATTAATTTTACTGTCAGTAGAACAGAGTCTTGGAACACTGGCTGGTGCTAAAATGTTCAGTAAATTAGACTCCAACATGGGGTTTTGGCAGATACCCCTCACCAAGGATTCAGCAAACTATACCACATTCATTACACCCTTTGGGTGGTTCCACTTTAACCGTCTTCCATTTGGCATTGCCTCAGCGCCCAAACATTTCCAATGTATGATGGCGGAAGTTACACAGGGGCTGGAAGGTATAGTTTGCCACATTGATGATCTACTGGTGTGGGGATGGGACCAAGAAGAACATGACAATCAACTCCATGCAGTGCTAAAAAAACTGGAAAAGGTGGGAATCACTCTGAACGTGGATAAGTGTGAACTCTCCAGGAGTGAGGTGGTCTTTTGGGGTCACATCATCTCTGATGCAGGGATACAACCTGACCCAAGGAAAATAGAGGCTATCAGAGCTATTAAGGAGTCCTCTAGTGTGAACGAACTGAGGTGTTTTCTTGGCATGGTAAACCAGCTGGGGAAGTTCATCCCTCAGTTGGCAGAAAAAGACAAGCCACTTTGTGATCTCCTTTCTAAAAAAAACTGTTGGGTTTGGGATGTGGAACAGGTCAGGGCATTTAAGACATTGAAAGATGCTTTGTCTTCCCCTGCGGTGCTGGCCATGTATGATCCAAACAAAGTGACGAAAGTGTCAGCAGATGCATCATCATATGGCTTGGGCACCATTCTTCTTCAAGAGTGGGGAGATAAATGGAAGCCTGTGGCTTACGTATCACATTCATTCACTCCAACTGAACAGCACTATGCACAGGTGGAAAAAGAAGGCCTGGCTCTAACCTGGGCATGTGAAAGATTTTGGGATTTCCTCCCAGGAAAGCATTTCTGCCTGGAGACTGACTACAAACCACTTGTCAGTTTGCTTGGAGACGAAGCACTAGATCTTCTAACCTTGAGAATTCAGCAGTTCAGGATGAGGCTCATGCATTACTCTTACTACATTGTGCATGTGCCCGGAAAGTCACTTTGGACAGCAGACACATTGTCACGTTCGCCTATGGACTCTCACATATCCAAAGCAGAACTGGAGCTGATGGAAAGCACTAACATATATGTGGACTCTGTGGTAGATACCTTGCCTGTTAGCCACACATATATGGAATAAAAGAGCAGTTGCGAGCTGATAGTATTTGCTCTCGAGTCTTGAAATTGTGTGCAGATGGATGGCCAGTGCATGCAAAACAGGAACCTGCACTGAGAGGATACTGGCCAGAATGAGCCACACTCACTGTACAAGATGTACAAGACTGAAAGACACTAGGCTTGTGATGCCATCCACTCTGAGGAATGAGGTGTTGGAGAGGCTGCGTGAAGGACATCAAGGGATGGTGAATGCAAAGAACGTGCTCGTCAGTCTGTGTGGTGGCCAGGACTCAGTCAGCAGGTCAGTGAAATGGTGCTCAAATGCAAGACATGTATTCAAGAGCGTCAGAATCCTAAAGAGCCACTCATGACATCTGAGTGCCCGGGAAGACCATGGCAAAAGTTAGGGACTCACATGTTTGTACTTGGAAGGAAAACATACTTAGTTGTGATAGACTGTTTCTCCAGATATGTCGAGATTGCACTGTTATCAAACACTAAGTCAACTGATGTCATTGTCCATCTGAAGTCAATCTTTGCCCGGCATGGGATTCCAGAGGAGTTGATGTCAGACAATCGACCACAGTTTTCTGGCCAAGATTTCTCTCATTTTGCATCCACATATGGGTTCAAACACGTTACCAGCAGTCCAAAGTTTCCACAAAGTAATGGAGAAACTGAACGTGGAGTTCAGACAATGAAAAGTCTCTTGGAAAAGGCTAGCGACCCTTATCTGGCCCTGCTTGCCTTCAGAGCTACCCCTCTCCAGAGTGGGTTCAGTCCGGCTCAGCTGCTTATGGGGCGACGTCTTCGTACCACTGTGCTGACTCTTCCCTCTTAGCTAGACCCAGCATTGCCAGATGTTTTTTTTTTTAAGAACTAGTTTTATTGATTTTTGAAGACAAACAAAACATAACACATAAAAGTATAAAACCTCCTTTCTAAGAATTACTTATAAATTTTAACAAGGCAAATAAAGCATTATTTTTTTAAAACATAGTTCCACATTATCACATTTCCATTTACACATATATATCTTTTCCAAATTTCTCATTATTTCTCCCTTCACTTTTGTTCAATTATATTTCTTTCTATCAAAGTTTTAGTAATTCTCAATCAGTCATAAGCACACAAAATACATAACCTAAAGCAAAACATTAAAAAAAAAACCCTCCTTAGTTATCATTTATACATGTCTTTTCCCAATTTCTCTCCCTTTGATTTCATTTCTCCAAGATTTTATTAATTTACAATCAAACATAAATAATCAACACACAAAACATAAAACATAAAACTTCTTTTGAAAAGTGACTTAGCCCCGGGTTACATCTTTTTTGACAGACCTAAATCAAATTCATGCCCACCTTATATACCCTTCATATCTTATTAACCATTTTATATTTTCTATATAACTTCTCCCATCTTTTCACTCTCTTAATTATGTTTTATTTATTTTGTCTTATTTCAAAATCATTATGCTTATATCTTTTGTCCGTTCTTTTCCAATCATCTATTTATCTCTTCTCTTTAACAAAAAATTTCCCCTGTAATCACTTTTAAAGTATGACGCCTTCCCCTAAAATAAAACTTAAAATAATACATAATTTCCATCCTGATTCTGCTTAGTACATTCTACATATTAAATCTTAAAATAAAAGAATAGTAAACTTATAGTATAGTTAAATGTATAATTTCTATTCTAATTCTAATAAGTACATTATTTTAGAATAAGAAAATAAAATACTAAGGTTATAATAACATTAAAACAATAACAAATTAAACTATAACTAAGCATTAATCATTTTACACATTCTCCTAATATTTTATTAAATATTAACATCCATCATTATTAAACATTAATATTTTATTAAATATTCCAATAAACTATTTCAAATGCAAATGCTACAATACTATCTTATGCACTCTTGCAGAATCTTCTTTAATTATGCACTGTCCATTATCCTTCGTCTCTAAAAAAAATTTATTTTTAAAATCTTGTTCTAGCCCATGGCTTTTTTTTTCTTTTTCCCTCCCTTTCTTCTCCAATCTGGTCTTTTTGCCCCCCCCCTCTCCTAGCCTCCCCCTTTTTAACTTCCCCTCTCTGTTGTAATTCTCTTTTCAATTGCTTTCTAACATTGTACCTTCTTTTCACCCTATTTTTCTTTTTCTTGGTTGTTTTATTAAATTTTAAATTCTCATTTTTCCTTCCTCTCTTCGCATTTTCTTTCTTAATCGAACTTTTTAGTTCATTAAAGATGGCTTCTTCCTTTTCTTCTTCTTCTCCTTCTCCTTTTTCCAGTATTTGCTGGTACGTAGAAACCACCATTTCTAAAAAATGGAAGGCAGCTCCCAAGGAATCCTTGCTATTTTGTTGTCTTTCTTTTAATTTTTCATATTCCATTTTCAGTTCATCAACAGATGGTACCATTATAGGTTTTTAAAAACAACCCAGATGCTTTCAATCTTAAAGTAATTTCCAAATGTCAGAGTTATCAAACAATCCAAACAAACAAAAATTATTTCCTCTTCTTCTCTTTACAGTTTTTCCTCCAGGGGCAAAATCCCAAATGTATTTTAAAAGCCGTATTACAATTAATTGATGGTCTTGTAATCTTCAAGGCGTCTCCTCCAACAAAGTTTAAAAAAATTTTTTTTAGTCCTCTCCTTCCCACTTGTAACAAAGAGCTTATTTTTACCTTTAAAAAGCAGGTTTTCTGTGCTCCTTTGCTTTCTCCGTAAGGAAGGGGAGTGAGCTTTACTTCAGCACTTTCGCCGATGTAACAAATTCTTTTGGAAACAAATGTATCAATCCAAAGTCAGGTTTCCAGGGTGTTTTAAAAGTAACTTAATGTCCCGGTTCAGCCAAGAAAACTCCTTCTGGCTCTTCCTCCTGCGCAATCTTATCCGGTTGAAGATTTCTTTGTGGCTGCCATTGCTGACAGCTGCTCCACCGCCTCAGGAAAAAGGAGTCTAGCCGGCTGGGGAAAGGGGTGCGATATCTCCAGACCCCTGCCCAGATCTCCTCTGTCTTCCGCTGCCCCTTCAGGGCAGTGACAACCCCCAAATCCAGTTGGATCGGGGGTACCTCGACGGCAAGCGCAGCAGGGACCCGCAGAGAAGTGGATTCCTGCCGCCGCCGAAGCCTTGCAACTGGAAGTGTGCAGCATTGCCAGATGTTGACCATTTTGCTCATAAAGAGAGACAGAAGAGGAAATTGAATACTGAATACTACAACAGGAGACATCGAGCAAAACCTCTTAGTGATTTGGTACCAGGAGAGCATGTATGGGTCACTGATACAAAAGAATCTGGGACTGTGCTGCAGAATCACATGAGTCCAAGGTCATATCTGGTGGATGTACCTAAAGGTGTGGTGAGATGCAATTGTCAGCACTTGATACCCTTACACACACATGCAAATGAAGGAGGAGCTGTGGAGCAGCAGGAGTTACCAGAGACAAACAGTGAACTAGTTTCTACATCACCTGGGAAAATACTTAAAAACTTTCCTAGTGTGACAGCTACCCCAAGGACAAGGTCTGGGAGAGCTATAGTTAAACCAGAGAGACTGAATCTGTGAACTGAGAAAGTGAAAAAGAGATAATGTTGATGTGTAGTTCAGTAAGAAATCTCAGGAGCAGAATAGTTTAAACAGAGTTAGGTGTATTGGATTAGTAAATAGTTATATGATAACATTTTCTTCCCTATAGGATTTAGATAGGAACAGACCTTCAACAAAAGAGGCAGAATAATCCTCTAAGGTCTGGTGAGACAAAGGTAGTCTACCCTTTGTTCTCTCAAAAAGGGAGATGTGTAGGGCAAATGGAACCTGTTGATCTTTAACTGTGAAGAGGAACCAATGTTAGACAGAGAGTAGTGAGGGACATATTTTGAGGTGACACAGTATGAAGGAACCGGAAGGGGGGAGTTAAGAAAAAATAAAGCAGTTTGTGTGCAGAGAACTCACGTGTTAGGAGTATTATTACAAAATACAATAGTCAGCTCTGTGGCTTAGAGTATTCAGAAAATATAAGGATCTTGGACTTGCAGTGATTTATTACCAGGGGTGGGATTAAATTTTTTTAACAACCAGTTCTGTGGGCATGGCTAAGTTGGTGGATGTGACTTGGTGGTCATGTTATTGGGTGGGCGGGGCCAACTCAACATCACTCACATTGAGGCACGCATCTCCTCGCCTGGCCTCTCATGACTGTGGGGATGCTGCAACAGTCATATGTGTGAAAAATGCTCATACGTCCCTTTTTTCAGTGACATTGTAACTTTGAATGGTCACTCCACACAAGCAAAGTACCAGCAAAGGAGGGAAAGAAAACTCCAGAGAAGTTCCTGAGACAGGAGGTCTAGTCCTGCCAAAAATGTAATAAGCGTTAACAGAGAGGCAGTTTCTTGTAAGCAACACCAGAATGTTTCCTTCCTGCCTTCCTTACAGGATTAGGTCAGTAATTTCTTCTAACAACCAGTTCTCTGAACTGCTTAGAATGTTAACAACCGGTTCTAGTGAATAGGTGCGAACTGGTAGAATCCCACCCCTGTTTATTACTCATTATTGCAATGAAATGAAGGAGTATGCAAGGCTGTTCAAAGCTGAAAGGAATCAAGGGAAAGACTTCCATTTTCAGCTTGGATCAGTTTAGGAAGATGGAAATCTTGGCTGATTAAGGTGGTCAATTAATTTATCTAAAATAGGGCTAGAGTTAACACAGCATTATATACACTTTGATGTCTTTATACATTTCAAACATTAGTAGAAGTAGATGTTCATCAAAATACAATACAGAATAACAGCTGGAAAGAACCTTGCAGGTCTTTTAGCCCAATCCCTGCTCAAATAGTAAATCCTATACCATTCTAAAGAAATGGCTGTCTGGTCTCTCCTTAAAAACCTCTGATGATGGAGCACCCACAATTTCTGGAGGCAAGCCTTCAGCTGATTAATTGTTCTCAATGTCAGGAAATTTCTCCTTAATTCTAGATTGGATCTCTCCTTGATCATTTTCCATCCTTTCCATCTCATCCTGCCCTCAGGTGCTTTGAAAAATAGGTTGATCCCTCTCTTTGTGATACTCCTTCAAATACTGGAAGACTGCTAACTTATTATTCTTATCAGTTATGGGAATCTTTAAGTTTGTTTCACAATTGAACTGAATGTAAATGTGAAGTCAATAAAACTCCAAATAGAGATGAATTACATCTGAAGAAATACTTTTCTGACACATGCTGGGGACATATAGTGTGGTTCAGTGTGTCCTGAACTCCTCTTGATTCTGTTTCTCTAGATCAATTCAGATTCAAACATCTAGGAGTTTAATCTCTGCATGTTTAATGTAGTATACATTTTACTAATGCTACAGCAAGTGAAGAATTGGCAGGTTCTTCTCTTTTGCCTCTCATATTTATTACATTTATAGCAGAGGTAGGATTCAGCCAGTTTTCACCAGTTCAAGTGAACCGGTTGTTAAATTTTTGCCCAGTTCAGAGCACTGGCTAATCCCTCCTCTGGCTCCACCCCACCACGCCCCTCATAGGAGTCCCCCTGCGTGCCCCATTTTGGCTATGACACTCATTGAGACGACTGGAATACTACTGATATGGTGGCAGAGAGGACACCAGAGGGGATCCTTGAGAGACTCAACTTTAGGCAGCTTTAATCTAACTGAATTTTACCTGCAAGTAGTCAAGGCAAGATGATCTTTTCCTTAGCTGCATTTCTATCCTTTCTCTCATTCAGCCTTTTTCTAATCCCAGTTTTTCACTGCACTTTCTAGTGTGCACCCATTGTCATTTTTTCCTATAGCCAAAAGAGTTTCTTTCCTTGCTTGGGCAGTTCCCTTGGCTGCCTTTTCTGGGCTGAGTCTTCTTTTCTTTCTTCCTCTGGGGTTCCCTCTGCATCCTCCTGTAGTGACTTTTACTCAAGAAGTCCCCCCATGCCCTGTTTTGGCTAGCAGAGGGCTATCAAAACTAAACACTAAACAAAAGGAGAAATATTTCTCTTTTTGCATTTGAGTGTGCAAGAAGAGGCAGAATTTCTCAGCATTCCTTTAGGAACCTCCAACATGCAAACTGTGGTTACTCATCCTAAAATGAATCCTCTTTACCTGGAGCTTCAAAATTTGCTGTTTGCTGGAGAGATGTGTAGCTAAAAGTCAGTCTACTTTTAGTGCACATCTGACTTTGGGGCTATTTCTTCATAACCAAACAAAAGTGTATTTTCTATGCAGTTCACACTCCTTGCTCACTGGTTCTGGATGTCACAAAGCAAAGCCCACATTTTGTAATTAACCCCGCACTCTTTTTTGGCTGGCAGAGTGCTGCGGGAGTCTGAGTGCTGTTATGCCCCCTGGCCACGTCCACCCAGCCGGTCATTAGGGCAGAGAACTGGTTGTTAAATTATTTGAATCCCACCACTGAAAATTTTATAGGTCATCCATCTCCTGATAAGGTGACTCTGGGATGGGAATTATAATAGAATTTTGGGTGGATTGTCTATGGCTGTAAATAAAGAAGATAGAAGAGATTCTAATCAATTCACATTTCTATTTATAATTTCATAAATCATATAATCCAGTAAGGAGAATTTTCTGTACTTACTCTGAAATTTGGTTCAGACCTCTCTTGGCCTCTTGAGAATTGTAATTGAAGCAGGCTTGAAACCTCTAAACCTCTTGATAATATGCAAGTATGAGACAGTTACCATAGCTTGGAGGAGTTTGATCAGTTTATCATAATACTTCAAAACAGCACCATCAGTAGTATCTCTTACAATTGCTATAGGGAGTCTCTGAAAATTGAGTAATTTTAACTCAAACTGAAAGGACCATTTCATGTGAGTAGGGGAAACATCATCCCTTACAATGGAAAGATAATGAAATGATGCAATAAACAAGAGACCAACATTCATAATTCATCATATAGTAGAGGAGGAAAAACAAGAAAATCTGTTAGAAAAATATTTAAGGAGAACAGTGACACCTACTGTTTAAAATAGATCAAAATAAATATAATGTGCAATGCTTAGGAAAATTGATAAAAGTATACCAGATTTTTGTCATTATATCACATAATGTTTGTTTATGCCTTTTTTATTATTCTCTAGGGGATTCTGAGGCATGGAATAAGGAATGTAGTTGGAGTCCAAGTGAATGGAGATCCAAATTGAACAAGCTTGGCAGCTTGAAGATTCATTTCAGAACTATGTTAAAAATGCCACATAGACTCATCTTATAAACATTTAATAGGAAAGCAGTTCCATTAAACTTATTTGGGCTTATTGTTAAATGAGTCTATCTAAGACTGAGGCTCAATGTAATAATCCATTTTGTCCTGATGCTTGAAAATGTCTAAATAGAAAGTCTGTCTCTTCATTCACTGTCCTTGGAAAGCAAGAAGCACTTACGTACTTGTAGGTTTACAATGTTTTTTTAACCATACTCTTAACCATACTCTTTGTAAAATTAAGTTCCCATAAGGAAATGTATAATAAATAAACTCCTTAATATTAAAATTTGGAAAAGCCATTCAAGAAACATAATATAGAACTTGTGTGTTTTAGGCACTCTTTATAAATACTGCAATTCATTATGACAATTTAAGTGTGAGTGAATTCCTGGCAGCTCAAAGTTGAAATTAACATCCCAGTCATTTATTTAAATGGTTTTATTTGAAAGTTGAAATATTTGGCCTTCAGCTCAATTGAAATAACAGTGGATTCTCCGTTCCAGTGAATTTGTATGTTGTTGCTTGTGGATCAAAGTGTAGTTGACGCATAAGGAATAAAACACTCAGTAACAAATATTGATAGGATTTAATATTATTGTAAGAAATAAGTAACTCAACCTTTTCCTTATATTCTAAACTTTAAAACAGATTTTACCTATTGTATATGAAGCTGTTCACAGTATGTCTATAGATAGATAATGCTTTTCATAAAGAAGATGGTTTCACTTTGAGACCATGAAGTATCAGGATATATCACAAAACTAGAAGTAGTTTACCATGGGTTGTTTGTTAAGGATAAAGTATAACTAGATGTCAGAACCAATCCAGGAGCCACCCAGGGAATCTTAATTTTAAACAAGTACATAGAAATGGATCAGAAATAGACATAAATGGAAAAACCTTCCTTCCTGTCTAACAGAGTCCGATGATCAATCTGGGCAGGAACTCAAAAAGAGGCCAGGAATATTTCACTGTCCGGCCCGCTCAGAAATTCAGGGAGACTGAATTTTTCTCATTCTTTGCTATATATAGTTGATCTGGTTATTAAGTAGCTGTGGTGGCTAATAAGAGAAGAGGCATCATTAACCCTTATTTGACTGCTATTAAATGCAGCATTTGTAGCACATGGATTTTTCCATTAGAGCTTGGTGTTAGATTTGAATAGTTAGCTTTCTTGTGGGATGAATGCCCACTTATTTAACTGGATTTTAATATGAGAAAAACTTAGTAAGAAACTGTGTTCCTTTGAGTCTAATTAAAAATAATAGCCACAAATACAGCCGCTGTCTGTGCAAGTCCAGGCAAGTGCTTGGTAGACAATTAACTACCCCATGATCACAAGTATGGAAGGAATTAATCATTTCCCAATTCAACCAGGAATATTTTTTAAAAAAGTTACCTGGGACTTACTTCATTTTTCTATCAGAGATTTGCTTCTTTTATGATAGTCTTTAATGATAGCTTTCTAGAGAAGAAAACCAACTACCATCTTGATTACTGTTGCTATAGTTACATTTATTTATTTTTATTTATGTCCCATCTGCATTATTTTTGCAAATAACCCAAGGCAGTGAACACTGTATTTTAATTTAATTTAGGAGAGAGCCATGCAGGATCACAGGAAATGTGGCCAGTGACAAAAAGCTAGAGAGAGGTTTGAGAGATGGAATAGATCAGGGGTCCTCAAACTTGGCAACTTAGAGGCTTGTGGACTTCAATTCCCAGAATTCCTCCTCCAGTCATCTTAGCTCAGGGATTCTGGGAGTTGAAGTCCACAAGTCTTAAACTTGCCAAGTTTGAAGACCTCGGAATAGATGCTTCTAAGAGGCTTAAAGGCAGCTGATGTACTGTACCCTTCTCACTGCAGAGGTAGTATTCAGCAGGTTCTGGCCAGTTCTGGAGAACCGGTAGTGGAAATTTTGAGTAGTTTGGAAAACCGGCAAATACCACCTCTGACTGGCCCTGCCCCCATCGATTATCTTCCTCCTGAGTCCCAGCTGATTGGCTGGGTCTTCTTTTGTTGCCCTGCACAAGAGAACGGGGCTGGAAAACAGGTTAGTGGGGAGGGAATGGAGATTTTGCAATATCCTTCTCCTGCCATGCCCACAAAGCCACATCCACAAAGCCACACCATGCCCACTAAGCCATGCCCACAGAACTGGTAGTAAAATTTTTTGAATCCCACCACTGTCTCACTCCATCCAACAGATATGGGCCACTATAGTCTCAAATATCTTCACTGATTCATGGGTGTCTTTTGTCATCATCTGTGAGAGAAATAGGTTGCAACATTTCTTCACTTTGATAGTGTCTTGTTTAGATTATTCTAATGCAGTATATAAGGGGCTTCTGTTGCAAATGCTTCAAAAACCAATTAATCTAAAGGGGCTGTCAGACTTTAATTCTGGTGTATGTATAGTCCTTTTGCTTTAACTTGCCAATCTGTACTCTTATGGCTGTAGGCTGTTATTTCTCTCCCACCTTACTTATTTCTAATGGATAGAAAAGGAGGACACTGTAATCCAGTAAGGGTAGTCAGAGGAAGTCCAATTCAAATGGAAAATCAATTGTGTTGTGAACATTGCACAGTACTCATAAAACTGTCTCAGTGAAGCAACGATCAGTAAAAAATGCAACCTTGGCTTCTGAAAAATGTTGCACATTTAAACATACCAAAACCCCTCTTTGAAGGAGATGGACAGTTTAGAAATGGGAAATATAAATATTCAGTGAATAGATGAGCTCCCTAAAGCCATGATCACCAACCGGTGGGCCGTGGCCCACTAGTGGGCCATGAGAAAATTTTGGTGGGCCGCAGAGAAATCTCACCCCCCAGAATACCCCCACAAAGCAGTTAAGCCAGGCTGCGCAGAAACACAAGGCTGTGCAACTGACATGGCCCATGGGAACCCTCCCTGCCCTCTCACTCCTTACCCGGCAAACTTGCCTGCTCAATTACTATTTTTCCTTATTCTGACCATCATCTGTTCTGCTGTGCCAGGAGATTTAGATTAGCTAGGAAATGGTTGGATTTCTTGCTTTCTAGTTAGTCTTTAGCTCTTTAACTCTGCTTTTAAGCACAGCTGAACCTCCCTTAGGACTGAAGGTTCTATTATTCAGTGCTGACTCACGGCAAGCAAATTTGAGAAACTGAGCTAGCCAATGACTGATAGATCACTGAATGATTCTGTGAGCAACTCAATCTGCCTGCCTGCTTTGCCTGATTTTGGGTAAAAGTTGCTCTTTTTTAATAAAAAATTCAATATTTACATACATGGTGTGTTGGGAGTTAATTTTGTGAGTTTGCTTGCAAGCAAATTTTATGTGAAAGACTGAGCTAGCCAGTGGCAGGCAGATCTCTGAATAAATCTGTTATACTGTGAGCAGCTCAATCTGCTTGCCTGCTTTGCCTGATTTTGGGTAAAAGTTGTTCTTTTTTTAATAAAAAAAATCAATATTTATATAAATATTTATAATATTTACATACAAGCCATGCCCGGCCAGTCACATGACCACCAAGCCACACCCATAAATTAGGCCATGCCCACAGAACCGGTTCGTGGTCCCACCGGTTAATGGGATTTAAAATTATGAGTTTGGTGGTCCCTGAGGTCCAAAAGGTTGGCGACCCCTGCCCTAAAGGACATTCATATAGTGGCGCAATCCCATATGTGATGTAGATGTTTACATTCTTAAGCATTTTTGAGGACTCCAAGCAGCTTTTGTTTGGATTTATCAACAGTTACTGTATTAGAATTTGAAGCTGATAAATTTTACACATTTATTAATTTATTTAAAAATAACAATCAAAAGGCATCCTGAACTCTAAAAAATGTATGGCAAATTTGGAGCTGGAATTTCATACACTGCTCAATAATATTGTATAGCTTAGGGATTCTCAGCCATGGCCTGTTTGAAACCAGTCTGTGAGAGACATGGGCAAGCACATGCACAGGAAGCATCACTTGAGCAGAGAGAGCTTGCACTCCCATATGAAACTCCACTTGCTCGAGCAGAGGACATTTGTGCTCATGTGCAAAACTCTCCTCGCATGAGAAGAGCTTTGCGTGTAAGTGCAAGAACCTGCCACTCACACAAGTGGAGCTTTACGCATGAACACAAACACCCTCTGCTCGTGCGTGAAGCTCCATTCGCATGAGTAGGGGGCGCACCTGCACCCACCCCTCACACAAATGGAGCTGTATGTGTGCACCAGCTACTGGCCACTCACATACCCACCCCTAGGTCGCAAAACTGGAAAGACTGGGGGCCCGCTGGTGTAGTTGGTACACTGACTGATGAAGAATTCTAGTTGACACATTTCATTATACGGTTTCCCAAACTGTAAAAATCATGTTTTGTTAATATTGCCACCAAGCATGTCAGAAAAGTTCATGATGGTAGATACAAGTATTCTAAAACTCTTATTTGAAAGCTCAAATTTTACTATTGGAAACAAATACTGAGAGTTGTTTTCCAAAAGTGACAGACTCTCTTCATTCACTTTTGAGAAAATGTCTGCCAGATATCCAAGTCTGAATAACTAACATTTATTATGTGTCTTTCTTTCAAATAAAAATGCTGTACTCCATGAGAAAAGTTGCTAGTTCAGTTCACAAATCAAAGAACAAGTGCTTTTAGGACAACATCAAACTTCAGTACACAGCTTCAGTGCTTTACACATACTCTCTATTTCGTCACACAGAGTATTAAAAAGACACATGCTGAAGAGTCAGGTCTACTGTGATTTCTTTACTGACCTTTTATCTCGCAAGCACTCATCAATATTAACTGCACAAGACTCTCAGATACTGTGTTCTTCTTCAGCCAATGCAATGTGTGCCTCAAAAGTTCCCTCTTTTTCAGCATCTTTAGAGATAGACAGTGCATCTCTGAGATGAGAAAGGAATATTCTAATCTCTCTTTTTAAAACCTATACTCCATCCTTAATTACAATTTTCTTTTTTTATAATAAAATATTAAATAATAAGTTTTAGATGCAACTAAAAAAATAAGTTTTTGAAAAAAATATTGTTGCAAAATAAGATAAGACAACGAAGTGTGTTTGTACTCCACAGGTACAAGGAAAATATTAAAATTTCAAAATAATGTTTTACGGGACAATAATAACATTACAGAGATTATTTTACATATAACCGAAGTCAGCTATGAATAAAAGTAGTGAGACCAAAATGTGCATTTTTATACTCAAAACCTACTACCTAAGAAAATTCTTGAAAACCAGAATATGCAAACACAGATTCCATTAGTTGTCATAGTGAAGATGCCATCACATCTCATATAATTTTTGGAAAACCTCATTGATATTTATGAGAGAAGGAGAGTGTCAAAGGCAACTAATGTCTTAGTATTATTACAAAAATAGCTTTGATCTTACTGACCCCCTGAAAGACTCTCACATAACCCCAAAGATCCACAAATCAGACTTTGAGAATGCAGATATTCTCAAATGGCATGTTTGCTGATGCAGACAAATAATTCCATGGACTGTTTTGTTTCTTGAATCCCTAACTTCTGCTAATTCTTGTTCAAGATGCTTCTTATTTTGCCTTCTATTCCACTTCTCATTTGTCAAGATACCAGTGTTGTTAAAGATGCCTTCCGGAAGCAATTGATCCTAAGTGCATCATTTTTCCTAATAATATGCTATAAAGAGTGATAGAACAGATGAAGCTGTCACAAAGATTGTGACATCAGTAAGCCTTGAACAGTGTCCAGTGCATAGCCTATGTTCAGGGGCATGTGCAGTGGGAATGAGCTATTAGTAGTGGCATGAACTGGTTTATAAGCCACAACCCCATTTATTTTGCTAGACTGAAGCCTTACCAATCATCTTTTGTGATCTCCTTCTCAGAGATGTTAACAAAAACAGAAAAGAATTGTGTAATAGAGATGTATAACTTTTAATAAGGAGTAAATAAGGTACAGCAGTGAACACAGTATAAGGATAATCCAGCAAAGTAGATGCTTCAGAGGTTATATATCTGGATAAACATCAGGGGTTGGTACAAAAGACTTAAGCATCTCAAGTCTTCTTGGGTCCCTTAGCATTCATGAAAAAAAACAACAACCCACAAGGGCATTACATGAGGATGCAAAGTTTGGTGCGAATGGCTGTGTCACATCTGCTTGAATCTCTCATGAACCCAGTAGCAGCTGTTCCTCAGAGCTGTGGTGGTACAGCAGGTTAATTCTGCCAATTGCCAGCAGTTCAATTTTCACCAACTCAAGGTTGATCAGCCTTCTATCCTTCCAAGGTCAGTAAAATAAGGACCCAAATTGTTGGGAGCAATATGTTGATTCTATAAATCACTTAGAGAGGGCTGCACTATGAACCAGTATGTACTGTAAATCTAAGTTCTATGTATTTATTTATTGAATTTATATTGCTGCCTATTCACCCATGACATCTCAAGGTGGCTTACAGAATATAAAGCCACATTTAAAACAATAAAAACTTACAAAAAGAATCAAATAAAGTATTCACCCCAGGAGAATACCATGGTCTATTGCTATTGCTATTCTGGTAGAACTTAGTGCTAGACTCCTGTCCCAAATCACCCATCAAACTTTTGTCTATGATCACTTTGTAATTAAAACAGATGTGTATCAAGGGATTACACAAGTGACATCAATAATTTGGAGTTGCTCATATTTAGGGGAAAAGACTGGAGATCATAACTGATGCAAACAACCACTATGGCCAATATAAGGACTGCAGAGTTTTCTCTTATATGCATAAACATTAAATTGTCTTACAGATCCTAATAATTAGTAGATGGAAAGGGTTCCTTACCCTTCATTTCCCTTCCAGTGTTTATGATGATAATCCTCGAGAATGTCACCAAAGGAATATTTTGGGAATCTGCATGGTCTTTCAAGTACCTGAATTAGTACCAATAAACTGTGCCAATCAATCATTTTGGCCACCTAATTACAAATATGTAGTAACAATAAAATTTCCTTTGAAGTCTGTCTGTACTCATGATGATTTAAAAATGTGTCCATAAAGTATTCTTTGCAACAATATGAAGTTGATATGCAACTTGGATGTTTTTAATACTCATTTTAACCTACAGCCATTATTTCCCCTGGTAATTTTGTATCTAGGTACTAAGCTAAATCTATTTTCCCCCCTTTTTTGAAGATGGGAGCCACATCAGCTCTTTTCCAGTCCTCTGGGAGATCTCTGGTGCTCCAGGATTTTTGAATGATGTGGTATATGGTTGTGAGATGACATCTACCAGCTCCTTTAGAACTCGGATGTAATCCATCAGGTCCCAGTGATTCATATTCATCAAGATCAGACAGTGTTCATCTTACCATTTTATTTTAGTTCATTTTAGCTTTTATTTCTAATCTGTCTTTTATAGTTATGTTTTTGGTAGGTTGGGCTATAGTTTCTCTTTGCGTGAAGACTGATGCAAAGAATGAGTTAAACAGCTCTGCTTTCTCTCTTCTGCCTGTCTCCTTGCTGTCTTCTCTCTTTAGTGGACTGACTATTTCCTTGATTTTTTTTTCTTCTAATTTATATGTTGGAAGAAACTTTTTATTATCTTTGACTTTTGTTGCAAGTCTTTGTTCATTCTAAGCCTTTGCTTTCCTGACTTCATCTTTGCAGATTCTGGCTATCTGCTGATATTTTGCCTTAATTTCCATTTTTTGTACTTGTCCTTTTTTTCTTTCAATTTGCCAGAGAGATCTTTGTGCAACCATGCTGGTTTCTTCTTGGATTTCTTGTTTTTCTTTTTCAGTGGTATTGTGCTGGACTGGGCTTTTATGATCTTTTTTTCACTTTCCCAAGCTTCTTGAGTTGTTTTTCCCTTTAGGATTTTCATCCAAGGAATCTTTCCTAAGTTCTCTTTGAGCTTGTTAAAAACAATATTTATAGGAATTAATACACAAGACTCCATTAACATGTTAAAAACCATAATTCAGACAAAAATGGCCAATAGCAGCTAAGAGACTAATTGAGAAAGTCATAAAATCATGCAGCTGGGAGAGACCTCAGAAGTCTTCTAGTCCAACCCCTTGCTGAAGGTAGGAGCCTTAAATCATGATCTTTTCCTGGCCATAAACATTTAGGAGCTGAGTATCTAGGTGAAAATAAAGAGGTATCCAGGAAGGGTATATGAATCATATGGAATAAAGGGATGGGGATTGCTCATCACAACAGTTGATCACCCCAAAAATCCAATGGCATTTGGGGAGGCAGAAAAAAACCTTGCCTTTGCAGATGAGTTTATCTCATCTTACAATCTTTCTTCTCCATTTTTAAACAAATATAATGATAATTCAGTATTCACAGAGGCATTGTAAAAATGTCATCCTGATTTTCTTATAACATTTCATTCTAATAGTAATTTAACTAATACAGGTATGAAGGTGTACAGAAAATGAAATCCTTTTAGGTACCATCTCAAAACAGGATTGGCAAATACAGCACTAGAGCAATAAAAAGGAATAAATCTGGGAGGGCATTATTAAATCAATTGTACCTGTATTTCAGGGAATTGCTGCCTGATTTTTGATTGGCTTTTATTATGTATGTCCATTTATTTAACAGGTACTGTAAGACCTATGCTTCTGTTCTGTATTCACTGCGTCCTGTCAATATTAGTTATTGAGCTGCAATCTTTTTTAGCTGCAGTTTTGCTATTCTTTTGTAAGTTTCATTATTTTTCTTGTAAAATAAAATAAAACCTTTCAATATTGATTATGGTGTTTACTACATAACCCACTAGAGGCCACTGGTGTATTGCATTAGAAACTGGTTTGTTTCTGCAAGAAATCAATTCCTCTAGTCTACCCTAATGAAACATTACAAGCAAAGTCCTTTGTAAGAAACAAAGCAAAATTGCTGCTGCTGTCTTTTTTTTAATTGAAAACATTCACCAATGATTTCACCTAAATTATCTTAAATTATCTTGTTATTTTTTACAGTAAATAAAGTAAGTGCAATAAGAAATAACTGTCACCAGAAAACATTCAATGACAGACATACCAAGAGCTTATACACATACATACATACATACATACATACATACATACATGTATACATATACATATACATTTCCCCCAGGAAATTACTGTCCAGAAGCAGTAACAAGAATTGTAACTATGAAGGGGGGAGTATTCCTTAGTTACTTCAAGGTAGTCTTTAATCTGTCAGTCATGCCAGTGGAAGAAGACATGCCAGTGGAAATACAGAAGATACACAACCTGTACTATAAGGAACAGTTAAAACATTAGAATTCTGTTTACTACATCGATACTCTCTTCCCATTCTCCTCCCTCCTTTTGGTGATCACCTTCACCCACTCCCTCCCCCAGACTGAACCATACCAATTTATCCAATCTCCCTGTCTTCCAGTCCCACTTAGAATGAGAGCAAACAATTCTCTGAGAATCCTTAAAGGAGCCTTAGATTCAGAGGTGGTATTGAGCAGGTTCTGACCAGTTCTGGAGAACCGGTAGCAGAAATTTTGAGTAGTTCAGAAAACCGGCAAATACCACCTCCGACTGGCCCTGCCCCCATCTATTCTCTGCCTTCCAAGTCCCAGCTGATCCACTGGATCATCTTTTTTTGCCCTGCACAGGAGAACGGAGCTGGAAATCAGGTTAGTGGGGTGAGGAGGGAATGGAGATTTTGCAGTATCCTTCCCCTGCCATGCCCACCAAGCCATGCCCACAGAACCAATGGTAAAATTTTTTGAATCCCACCACTGCTGAGATTGTATACTAAGGGGGAGGGTGTCACCTTCTGAATTCCTTCATGGGCTTATAAACTCCCAATTGTGGTCTTGGTTTCTGCCTCATTGCAGAATTATAATAGATTGAAAGAGAAAAATTAAACAGTAGAAGTGATAGTCTGTAGCTAAGCGAACAAGCATCTAGAAAAATAATTTGTATATACATCATATAGTTTAATTTAAGAACAAGAGCTTCCTGCAGGAGTAGAGTTGGGATTGTCACTTCTCAATATGGCTTAGAAGACTGCTGAGGATGGAGTCTGCAATCATTAAAGAAAAAAAACTGAAAGGAGAAGGGGTGGATAGGTGGAAATGTTAGAACAATGAAAATACATCAGGAAACAAGGTCTTAAAAGGCTTCTTACTACCAGATCTTGGGTAGTAATCTTCCATTAAGGAATGCTGATGACACTACTCTTCACACATTTCACTTGTGATTACAGAGACTGGTGTAAGAATTACATTTACCCAACACTGGATTGAGCATTTAGGAGGCCGTAGAGTTAACTTGAATATTTCAGGTTCTCTAGCTGTAGGCTGGGAATATTCTGAAGCTATCTTTGTTAAATGTGCTTTACCTTATTAGGCTCCTTTCGTAGTCAGTTTGAGATAAGGTCTTAATGTCCATTCATAGTTTATGAGACTGATCTGTCTTGATGCAGTTCTAAATTGCTCTGTGTCCCCTGGAATCTTCTTACTATAATGATTAGTGATCTTAGCAACTGAAGAGAAACATCTTCTTAAAATAAACTCTCTTACAGGTGTGTATTTCTATTTCAAACTCATGTAAAAAGAAAAAAGACATGTCTTTGCAAGGTGACAGTACAGTATTATATTTCAGTGTAATTTTAAAAATGAGAAATTTCAGCATGGTCAGATTTGCTACCGGTTTTTATTTCTGCTACCGGTTTTTATTTTTAAAGATGAACACGTTGAAGCAGTATCCAGTCTTTTTGTGGTTGATAATCCACACTAAGAGCTACTCTCCAAAATGTAGTCAGAATCAGAATTTTAAAAAATTGTAAGAACCAGGACAAAAACTGAAGTTGATTTAATATGATTTAATGCAATCAATTAAATAGCATGACTAATGTGATTATTTTTTTATCTATTTTAATATTAAATTCCCACATAATAATGGTTTAAATAAAATTTAAGAAGGCTGATCTTAAACTTGAAGGAGCAAACGTTTAAAAGAGTAATAATTGGTTGTATACAACTTAGTGTTCCTACTTGTGAATACAACAAGGGCAACATATGGTGATCTATCTCATTATACAAAGGCTAAGTATTTGGGGAAATGGGTTTTGACTTAGTCCCTCCACTCTCCTTCTCCTTATTCCCCAGGAGATTATTACTGATCTTGAGATAACATTCTATATAAAAGCTTTATTGAAAATTAGCTGAGCAAGAATTCATCTAGATGTTCCTATGAGTAAGCAAATATTATAGGTGTTAACTAGTTAGCTAATGTGGAAATTTCATTCTCTGCTTTTGCTACCAGTAAAAGTATTACCAGTATTGTCATTTGGATATAATTTCTCTGGTTGTTATTATTATTATTATTATTATTATTATTATTATTATTATTATTATTGTTGTTGTTGTTGTTGTTGTTGTTGTTGTTGTTGTTGTTATACAAAAAACAACAGTGTACACAGCAAACAAGATAACTATGCTGGGATTCGTATTCCAAATCACTAGTTTCCCAAGCGTTTAGGACTGTGTGATATATTGGCAAAATATGTGAGCAGATCCCAGTAAGATGGCCTCCTGCAGCTGACCAATGATGATTTTGTCAGCGCCAATTGTTTTTAAGTACTTGCCTAGGTCTTTAGGCATAACACCCAGTGTGCTAAGTACCACTGGAACCACCTGCACTGGTTTATCCCAAAGTTGTTGTTGTTGTTGTTATTATTATTATTAGTTAATCTTTACTGAGATTCACAGCATTTGGGGCTGGTTGATAGCTCAACAGCTCGAGTCCGAACCAAGGACCTAGGAACTGTTCAGGTAGCATCAGAGGATATAAGCTGTTCCAAGTAGGGTGGATGATGATGATGATGATGATGATGATGATAATGATAATGATGATGCTGATTATTATTATTCTCCTCCCCATACCATATAAATTTAATTTATAAGGACTTAGAAGTTAAATATTATTTAATTTCTAATTATTAATTATTTAATTTCTTTAATTTCTAATTATTAATTAGAATTAATTAGAATTAATTATATAATTTAATAAAGACTTAGAAACATCATCTACAGCTGAGGAGCAGCACTCAAAAATAATGAGCAGCAGCTGAGTTATTGATTCAACAAGAGCCAAACTTGAAAACCTGTATAAAATTAAGATTCTGTTGCATTTTCTACATCACTTGATTAAACATACAAAAGTAGTTCTAGGTGTATGAATTTGCACTTGGTTATGTGGCACTTTTCTTGGTCATGGTTCTCATGGAATACCTTACCCATGAAATGCAATTCCTGTTGCATTAGAAATTGGATTGGAAGACTGCGTTCAGATGATAATCTGCAGCCTTCTGATCATTACTGTGATCTACTTCCAGGCATTCCCAACAGGGAACTTCCTAGATTCTGACTGAACACAAACTCATGCTTTCTCCAGACAGTTGGTTTAATGTTGTTATCATAGCCAAGCAGTTACTTCTCCTGGGTCCCTTCTCAGAAGAACAGGTCTTCTCAGTCATAGTTCCTCTTTTGTGGGATAATACTGTATTCCCTCCCCCCCACCTCTAACCAAGATCAGACTGCCTTCCGCCATGGATTTTTGGGGTATGTGTGTAGCCATTATAAATTGATTCCCCTCTATTTTGGGAACATATTTTGCATTTGATTATTTTTCTGGTGAAAAGATGTATTAATAACTGATTGTAGCATGGCTTTTTTGGATTTGTGATATTATTATTTTTTTGGTCTTAACATTTTCTATTGCTAACCTTCTCATTCTAAAGGGGATATAAGCTGCTTGAAGGCTTTTTTATTGGTGTATCGTATAATAAAAAAAACAATATATCAGCAAATAAACAAATAAATTAACATGCATTCCCAGGCATTTTAAACTGGCTTATATTAAGCAGACTTTATATATCCTCTCTTGTTTTTATGTTTGGGATTGTTTTCATTGTGTACTATGTTGCAATTTATTTTTCTTCTATATTACCTGGTATAGGATGGATGGTCTAATATTTCAGTTAATTAAACAATGCAATAATGCAAAAAAAAATCTTTTCCCTGTAGGGGGTAAAATTGAACACAAATGTCATAATTTTCCATGAATAGCAGCCAAGTATGAGTGATAAAATCAAGGATGAAATTGAGATTTGTCATCAAAAAGACAGATTATTTTAAACCTAAACAAGTCTACACCTTTTCTCAGAGACTGTGATCAGTATAAATGATGCTGGATATAAGATAATGTATGTGTTAATACCTTCTTCTATCATATTATATAATCTGTATCTTGATTAGCAAGCACTAAATTAAGACGAATTAGTACCTATTAGTAAGAGATTCCTTATGTGAACAAATGCAAACTGAAGCTTACCTGAGAATTTGGGTCCATTAATTTACTGGAATGACTCACTCATTAAAATTTCAACACACACACTCACACACACACACACACATATATATGGTATTTAAGAAAACAAATATATATATGTATATGTATATGTGTGTGTGTGTGTGTGTGTATGTGTGTATGGATGTGTATATATATATATATATATACACATACATACATATATATATATTCGTAGATTTTCACGGGTACAGGTATGCAGGTCTTGGCATGTTTGAGTCTTTTCCCATGTAAGATTGAGGGTATTTTGGCAACGTTTCGACGAGGTCCCACCAATTTCCCTTCCTGGACATCCTAATTTACAAAAACCCCAATGGCTCCCTAAGACACACAATCCACCGGAAGAAAACACACACCAACCGCAATTTAAATGCACAATCCTATCACCTTCGTAGCCAAGACCCTCATCTCCAGAACCAAATGCCTAGCTGACAAAGACCACCTGAGAACATAATTACACCCCCCCACTAATGTATTAATTTCCAACGGATTCCAAAGAAACACAATTACCAACCTAATTCTAAAGGAGACACCCCCCAGAAACCGAGACACAGAACAGGACAACGGTATTGCCCTCCTTCCCTACATCAAAGGCACCACAGATAAAATCAGCAAAATTCTCCACAAAAACAGTATCAGGACAGGCTTCGGCACTGACCAAAAAATAGCCAACATCCTAAGAAACCCCAAAGACAAGATCCAGCTAGAAAACCAAGGAGTTTATGAAATACCATGCAACAATTGCCCAGCCACATACATTGGAAAAAACCAACAGGAAAATAAATGCATGCATTGCAGAACACAAGAATGCAGTCAGAAAAGAAGAAAATACTTCCTCCCCTTTCCAGCACCTTAAAGCCACAGGACATGAAATTAATTTTGAGGGAAGCAAATTAATCTCCAATACTGAGCACTTCAACAAGAGAATAATCAGGGAAGCCATTGAAATAGAGAAACACCCCCATAACATGAATAAACAGGATGATACCTCCCGCGTACCAGATATCTGGAAACTAGCCCTTATCAACAAACAAGTCCCAGCCACGAAAACCAACACCAGACCCAAAACACCACATGACGCCACCACCAATCTCCCTCACCAGACTCAGACTCAAACGCAAACCCAAACCCACCCCATAGACAAAAGACAACCACTGTCCAGAAACCAGACCATGGCTGCATCACCAGCTTGCACACACCCCAACCCCCAAACCAAGCAAATGGACACATGCCATGAACACATAGCCAGGCCTCAAACTCGGAACTAAACCAAAACCTGGAACGTCACATCACAGCCACCCACTCAGGATATTACATCACAAAACTGAGGAGGCTACATCACAAAATCTCAGGTTGTTACAACACAGCCAACAACCCAGGAGATTACAGCACAAGACCCAAGATGTCACAACAATAAAACTCAGAAGGTCATCACACAGCCCATGACCCAGGTCATTACAACCCAGGAGATTACAGCACAAGACCCAGGATGTCAAAACAATAGAACTCAGAAGGTCATCACACAGCCCATTACCCAGGTCGTTACAACACAGGAGGCTGATAGACACACAGCCAATACCTCAGCCACACATGTTCTTATGAAAAAGCCAGCCAATCTGCAAACATCAACTCCATCAACCAATCAAGAAATGACAATACAGTATTTATAGAGAGACAGCAGCTCAGATCATGCTTTGCTCATACAAGCACAAGCACAAAGCCGAAAGCAACAGCCTGAAGATGGTGAGTGGGACCTCATTGAGATGTCACCAAGATACCCTCAATCTTACATAGAAAAAGACACGAAAATATATATATATATTTGTAGATTTTCACGGGTACAAGTATGTAGGTCTAGGTGTGTTCGAGTCTTTTCCCGTGTAAGATTAAGAGTATCTTGGCGACGTTTGGGTGAGGTCCCACTCGCCATCCTCAGGCTGGAGCTTTCAGCTTCGTGCCAGTGCAAGCAGACCCGAACACACCTAGACAGACAGACAGACAGACAGACAGACAGACAGACACACACACACACATATATATGAGAGAGAGAGAGAGAGAGAGAGAGAGAGAGAGAGTGTATTCGGCTTTGTTTGGGTATTTTCCCACGTCATTATAGTTGTGCTTTTAAAATTGTAGCAAAGTTTCGGCAGAATCTCATCTGCCATCATCAGGCTTCTGTATTGTGTTTGCCTGAACAAAGCCGAATACCATACATCTAACTACCCGCGAAAACTTAATGTGTGTGTGTGTGTGTGTGTATGTGTATACACATATATATGTATGTATGAGTATGTATATGTATATGTATTGCAAGGTTCTTGTAGGTTTTACATTCAAATATTAGTCTCCTAATTTATAACAAAAATAAATGAAAAATAAAATTAGCATATATAAGGTAGAAAATTGTAATCTGAAAACAGAAACTAAATGTAGAGAAACAAGGAAGGGTTACTCTCTTTAATTGCATTGCTCAGGTTATAATTTGAACTTTTACTGGAGAAGCATATAGTTGCTTATTGTTAACCTGGGTTAAATTAAGCTTCAATTTGATGGTATGAAATGGATTCATTTAAATCTCTGTATCAAACTAGAAATTCTAAACACTGGACCGTCTGATTTCCAAATCATGCCTTAAGATTCAGAGACATTCCAAGGACATCAGAACTGATTTCTTAAAGCAAGCCTATAGCAATTAATGTTTCATCATTTCAATTTTTTAGACATAATTAATTTGTATTATATTGAACTACATATGCACACAGTTATACATGTATTTACAACTTTTTGTAACATGTTTTTTTTTTTTTTGAGAGAGAGAGAGAGGCTACAAGTCCAGCCTTGACATATATATATTTTCAGAAACGGTTTAAGATGTTAGGCTTAGGCTCTAAAACCTAATCTTTCTATCAAAGGAAAATCATCATCCCCATCCCATATCACAAACTAATTTTTGCTTATAAAGCACTAAAGAGCAAAAAACATGGAATCCCATTTCAGCAAGAAAAAAAAATGGTTTGTATCCTTGATTGTATATGGAATACTTTATGTTTTCCCTTCAGAATCAGCTGATTCACAATCAAAACCCAAAGAGGAAATTCTAGAGATTTTTTTTTCCCCATGATTTAGGTTACTTGTTTTAAAAATGGAAGTTAAAGCTTCATTAGGTATATTTCTTTAAAGTTCATAAATATTTCTGTCTCACTCAAGACAGACGGAATTTTACTTTCCATGAAGGCTCCACAATGATTCTGTTATTAAAAAGAGAGAGAAAGATTTATCGCCAAGCCAGAGCTATTCAGGCATGTAGTCGTTTTCCCCAATCTATTGAGTCAGTACATCTAAATGGCCTTTCATTCTATCTGTAGTTCAAATTAAATTGTTTATTAGAATTTTTGTGTATTATTAAAAAATAAAGGATATTGTAGAGCTTTTATTTTAAAGATTACAGCAATACAAAATTAGATGGTTCAAATGTATCAAGTATATTGCACAAGACAGGGCTATTTTTTTTTAAGAGATTCATTGGATTTTTGTACTCATCATAAATAAGCAAAATGTTTACAAGATGCTTTAGTTACAAGAGAAGAGAAAATGTACGTATGTATGTATGTATTTGTGTGTGTGTGTGTGTATGTATGTATGTATGTATGCATCTATCAGCCAACTGCTTAATTCTAATTGAAGTTTTTAAACAGAATTTAAGCATCAGCTAAAAAAACAGTACTGAAATCCTCTATATGAATGCTTGCAAATTTTATTTTTTTTGGTTTCAGTATTTGCCCAGATAAAAGTTAAGGGTAAACATGTTGACTGAGATTCAGATATAGCACAATCTTTCCAGAATGCAATTCTACTGGAGCTGTGGGAAGGAATTCCAAAGAAATTGCTAGTTAAATTATGTTTTGTGAATTTATTAGAATAAATATGGTTATTTCAAAGTACTCATATCGATGGCGGCATTCAATTTTTTTTACTACTGGTTCTGTGGGCATGGCTTGGTATGCGTGGCAGGGAAGGATACTCTAAAATCTTTGCCGGTTCTCCAAACTACTCAAAATTTCTGCTACTGGTTCTCCATAACTGGTCAGAACCTGCTGGATATCACTTCTGACTCATATGGTTTAATATATTCCATGTCCTGCACACTGTCCAATGAATAGGGGGTTCTGACCTTTCATTATGGACGACTGGTTCCTGTATTTGAGGAATGGCATTGTTCTTGAGTCTTTTCTTTGGAAAGCTAAGCACTTCCAATTACTTCTTGCCCTTCGTAGGGGTTAGTTTCTAGTTCTCTGATCATTTTCTGTTGCCCTTTCTGAACTTGTGCTGGATGTTCTGGCTCCTTCTTAAAATATGGTGTTTGCAATTCTCTGATCAAAACAAAATAAAGCGAAATCATTATGTCCTCTAATTAGAAACCAAGCGAGAGGCCGCTCTTCTCTTTAAAAGGAGTGCTCATCAGAGCAGCATTGAAGACCAACCCTCCTAATCTTATGCCTTCTTATCTCTCCTGCAGGAGCTCCTTTAACTACAACAGCAGCCCAAAGCAATTACATCCAATAGTGCCAGCAGATAGTATTTAAAATAGAACAGGGCAAGAATGCTTTAGAAAGATAAAGCCTAAAGCCCCAAGTTCAATCTGTAGTTAAAAGAGTGGGCTTCTGCTAACATCGGACAGGCTCAATCAGCGAGAGACATTAAAGACCATACAATAGTAAATTAAATAGATCAAAGTATGACTCCATGACAACTGCCTACGTATGAAAATGCATTGTATTTCAGGAACATGTTAATATCCACAATGGGCTTTGAAAAAGAAATGTAACAGCCCATGTGTAATTGCTAAAATCTCTACTGAACAAAGACAATTTTCTGTAGACAGGTAGTCCTTGAATGACAACCACAATTGAGCTCAACATTTCCATTGCTAAGCAAGACAGGTGTTAAGTGAGTTTTGCCCCATTTTATGATCTTTCTTGCCAGTTGTCAAGGGTTAAGTGAATCACTGCATTTGTTAAGTCAATAACATGGTGGTTAAGTGAATCTGGCTTCCCCATTGACTTTGCTTGTCAGTAGGTCTCAAAAAGTGACCACGTGCCCCAGTGGTGGGATTCAAATTTTTTCTACTACCGGTTCTGTGGGCGTGGCTTGGTGGGCGTGGCGGGGGAAGGATACTGTAAAATCTCCAGTCAGAGGTGGTATTTGCCGGTTCTCCGAACTACTCAAAATTTCCGCTACCAGTTCTCCAGAACTGGTCAGAACCTGCTGAATACCGCCTCTGATGTGACCCCAGAATATTTCAACTAACTTATCAAAGTTTTTCAGTGCTGTTGTAACTTCAAATGGTCATTAAACAAATTGTTGTACATTGAGGATGACCTATATTCTCAAAGCACTGCATATATGATTATGCCTGCATAGGCATGCTTCATAAAACTCATCCACTTTGGCAGGCCTAGAAAGAGCACACACCTCCACTATTTTGCTCCAGCTACCTTATATCTCTTTTTTTAACCACTGCAGTGTTAGCATGTCTAAGAATAGTCTTTTATCTCTTCATGGATAATTTGTGCCAGTGGTGGTATTTGACTGGTTCAGCCCAGTTTTGGTGAGCTGGTAGGAGCGATGAGCAGCGGAGACCAAACTGGTTCTCTCTACTGCTCTGCTGTTGGGCGCACCCACCCACCCGGGCTCCCATACTCACTTTTATCTGCTGAATTTGAAGCACAGCTGCATTGCGTGGCACAGACTAGCGCTGCGCAGCAGTTGCTGAAGCGACCAGAATCATGCAGGCCTGCAGGAAGCAAGTTAGGACACCTCTGCGCCTACACAAATGCCTGTTCACCTGTGCAAAGTGCGCGTTTGAGGTGCGCATGCATGCAAAGTGTGTGCATGTGTGCAAAGCATGCCCACCAAACCATGCCCACCAAACCAGTGGTAACAATATTTAAATCCCACCACTGATTTGTGTACATGAAACAAGATGCATTTTGTTTTAAGTTTAGAAACAGCTCAATTTTTATTCTGTCAGAAGTATTTAACCATTTGTTTTAATGGAACAATGTAAATATTGAATTTTTTATTTTAAAAAAGAGCAACTTTTACCCAAAATCAGGCAAAGCAGGCAGATTGAGTTGCTCACAGAATCATTCAGTGATCTATCTATCTGCCATTGGCTAGCTCAGTCTCTCAAATTTGTTTGCTGTGAATCTGCACTGAATTTGCTTGTAAGCAAACCTTCAGTCCTAAGGGAGGTTCAGCTGTGCTGAGCCGAAGATCTAAAGACTAGCTAGAAAGCAAGAAATCCAACAATTTCCTGCTTTCTAGCTAATCTAAATCTCCTGGCACAGCAGAACAGATGATGGTTGGAAAAAGGAAAAATAGCAATTTAGCAGGCAAGTTTACCAGGTAAGGAGTGAGTGGGCGGGGAGGGTTCCCATGGGCCATGGGGGCGGCGCAGCCTTGTGTTTCTGCGCAGCCTGGATTAATTACTTTGTGGGGGTGCTCTGCGAGTGAGATTTCTCTGCGGCCCACCAAAATTTTCTCATGGCCCACCAGTTGGCGACTGCTGGTTTAAAGAATATTTTTTTTAAAAAGCTGTTGTGAAAAGCCAGCCTGCTTCTGTGCCACCGTTTCTGGTTAGACATTAATAGAGCTTGAATTCACACTTCAAAAGGAGAGGTGCTCTTTCTAGCGCTTATCCATACCCTCTCATTTCTCAGAGATAAAATACAGAAATTGGGGACCAAGGTTGAAACTAGCAATGGGTTTCATTCCATCTCTCTAATGGCCTCAGAATTTCCTGCAGAATCTTCAGGGGCTGAAGGGGAAGTTGGGTTTCAATTGAGAGAAAGTGAGTTCAGGAAAAGTTACTTTTGAAAAGATACATAAAATCCTTTAGTAGAAATATTGTGTAAAATAATTTATGAGGATGTTTGCTAGGTATTTTCTGGTATTTCTTCCATAATTGTATCTTTCATGCAACTTGGAACCTTTTTACAGCAGAGTTGACTCTAAATTAGGGGCAGATCAGCATAATTTCTTTGAATTTTTTTTATGAGAAATCTTTTTATGTCGTGTCCTGTGGTTTGAACAACCCCATATTTTTATTTTCTTTGCAACTGAATATCTGTATTTAACTATATTAATCTAAAATGGGATTTTTACATTCTCCTTTATGCTTTTTTTAATAGTTTGAGTTTATAATCCTGTTATGAGATTTGTCTGTATCCCATGGAGGAGGGAGAAGAAAATCTAATTCTGTTAATCAAATGTCTCAGTACTATAAGTCCAAGGAGTGGCAGTATAGAATTTAGTTCATTTCTCCCTTGTTTTTCTTCACTTGCAACAAATTCATTTGCTTATTTATCTCACAGGTTGGGAGGAGGATGCCTGGTCAGATCAGTGGTGTATTAACCATTAAGCAGACTAAGCACATTCTTAGGGCATCAGGCCCAAAGGGGGCACCACAAAAACTTTTATGTAGACTAAGCTTGGTTTCGTTTGTACAGTATGTACAAAAGGGAGGGGGGGCACCAAGATTTGTCAGTGCTTAGGGCACCAGTGAGCCTTAATCCACCACTGGGTCAAATGCTTTCATATGATGAGACCAGTAAGTATTGATATACCAAAGAAGAAGGTATAGTTGGGGATTGTTCATTCAGGGGACTTTTTGAGGGAAGGAAGTTTAAGATCTTCAGCTTATGGGTTTAGCTATGGCACTACAGAAATCCTATAGGAAATAAAGGGAGTACAGTTCAGCTTTCATTCAAAGAAAAAAAATTAAATTAGATTCAATTCGATTCAGTAGAGAATTATTCCTTACTTAAGTCGTGAAGCCTTTTTAGTTCTTATCTAAACTTGGTTAGGTTGAGCAAAAAAATTAACAGGATTAAAATGTTAGTTTTAAATTAAAACATTTCTTTCCATTTGAACGGAACAGAAATGGAACAAATTTAGAAGGGATCTTGGAGGTCTTCTAGTCTAACACTTCTGCTCAAGCAGGGAATTCTATATTATTTCAGACAAACGGTTGTCCAATCTCTTAAAAACCTCGTGTTGGAACATCCACAACGTATGGAGGCAAGTTATTCCACAGATTAATTGTTCTAATTAATCACTCTTAGTTAGAAACTACGTAAGAAAGGCTGATAGGCACAGGTTATATTTCTTACCTATGAAATTTTGTTTAAAAATTATAATGATTAAAAATCACCCCTTGACCAATATTTATGGAGGCTTTGCAATCTTATCAAATTCAAGTAACTTACTTGGCATGTTTTCATATAGAGTATTTTGATTTCTTTTTAAAAAAATGGTTTGTAGTTTGTCTAGCCCTTGGGCATGAACATTTTATGGATCCTTGTCAAACTGTTATTAAATTAGTATGTGGAAACCAAATCTCTCCTATTAGATCCTTCACTATAGAAAGAGGCTCTATCAGCTCTGTCTTTAAAATGAAGATATAATGCACTGATGATGTCATCTAGTTGGATAGTGAAATGTCTGTAAGTAAACAACAAAGCTCAGAGGGCAGCAGAGATCCCACAGCAAGCATATTGGTATGGATTAAGATTGCTTATAAAATACTTTTAGTATCTTTGCTTCAGTTTAGGCAATGTTGTCTACCCCAATTTTGCCTCTTGTCTGCTTTTACACCTTCATCCACATTGGTGTTAACATCCTCTGCATCAAAACCAAAGTACCATCCTTCTTATACACATAAGGAAGAATAGCACTAGTACCTGGGGCTTTACATTTCAAGAAAAACAAAATGTTTAAACATATTATGGAAATTCTACTGAATCTGCATATATTGTACTTCTTTTTCCCAAACCTCTGCTATCATTAGTGAAGGTACAATCACTTCTTTTATCATCTTCTCCAAGCAAAATCTATTTTATTAGCACAGTTTCAGAGAAGCTTATCCTGGGAATATGAAATACATATCTAGGATGCACTGGGAGTAAAGGAAGAAGAGCAGAATTATGTTTTTTTAATTGGTCATCTATAATTGACTCAGCCCAATCAGTAGGGGCTCTATCCATTGCATTGGCTACAGGGAACTACTCTTTCCTGAGCATGTCATTACTAGGCCAACTAAAAACACTGGAAAGGAGTTTTACAAATGCCAGAAAAGGGTATCCTTCTTCATCGCAGTTACTGTTAAGCCATCTACAATAGGTTGTGGAGGGGGAGCAGAACAATGGAAGCAGTATCACAGTGCAAACCCTGCCCTTTGGCTACATGTGTAACCTGCACTTATATATCCAATGATGCTTTTGTCACTGACAAAAGTACAGCAACTTATTTTTCCTTCTAGATTCTATTTTCATTGTCTTCAGTTATTGATGAATATTGCGTTTGGTTTTCATAAATTATTTCTATTTATATCAAATAGGAGGCAAATAAAAGGTGAATTCTAGTTTGATACACACTCTAGGTAAGGCAACTGGGGTTTACTTGGGGAATAGTTCATTCTGCAGAGGTAAGACACTCATTTCAAAGTATTTGTTCAAAATATTTTCTCTCCCATTTGGCTAATGTAGAAAGGAGGAGATTGAAGGAAAAGCATGATTTTGGTAAAACTGCCATAGGAAGCATGGAACTGATAATGAATGAGCTGTAAAGAGGCAAAGCATATTAGCAGTGGCAGGGTTTCTTAAAAATGGAAATATAACATGAGGTTTCCCCCTAAAATACAGTAGTATTTATACTGAAGTGACCCTGAAAATAATGATGTCAATAATTTTCTTGGTTTTTAAAGAAAGTGTTACAAGTTAAAACAAATGGCAGTGTCACATGTTTCAATTTATTTATATATGTATTATTTATATAGATAAAATAGAAAATATAAATATGCATTTATACTTATCATATATTTATATTTAAAGAAATGTAGGAAGAAATCTTATACTTCTATGGATCCTTAAATGCCATTAAGAAAATCTGTTTTATTTGAATTTGTAGTAAGATCAGCTTTGTCTAAAAGCCTTCACTACTATTACTGTCTTGAACTCTTTACAGTTTGGCTAAGACTGGAGGGCAAGTACACAGGCTGCATAATTGACTTCAAAATTCAATGATTCTGTAATAATGATTAATTAGCTGAAACTATATGTAACTATGTGTAGTTAGAATCAGGTAATCTGTAATTTGTGTATTTGATTTTGAAATGTCTTCGATTTTTCTGCCAAGTAGGATTGTCCAAATCTACTAGAAGTACTAAAATCCAAGAAAGTCACTGTATGCAGTCTTCTTCATAAAGTCTAGTTCTGCTTTTCATGTATTCATTTTTCAAGAAATTGGAGGGTCAGATAAAATACCCTAATTCTTATTCGTTTCTTCTGAACTAATAGAGAAGGGAAAATGTGAAGAGCAACCAATTGGCTCTCATGAAAAAGAGCAGTAACAGGCCCTGTATACATTGGTAGTGAGTTCCCCATAAAAATGTAGATCACAGCAGAGGTCTTTGACTATAGCAGCTCTTGATATATTCCATATTTTACCAGTTTAAAAAAGTTGGTTGATGTGATTGAATAGGATTTGCAAGGTGTTCCAGACAAGAAAAGATTTGGTGACTAACCTTGTTCAGAACAACTTGTAAAACCAAAACAAAACAGCTATTAGTTAAATTCCATCACTTTTATAATTTTTCAGGCAATTGTGTTTACTGAGTTCAGGTTTAGTTTATTTTCTAAATCTAGTTGTGCATTTGTATAAAATAAAATTTAAGGGCCTCTCTTCATATGTGTCATTGTTCCTATACGAATATAATATGCATGCTTTTATGCATGGATCATTTATTATATTTTGCAACACAATGCACTATAATTTTTCATCATCTCATACACAATGTACTTCTGAAATTTGCTCTTTCTAGTGCTTTCAGTAATTGTAAAAATACTATTTTTACAGGTGCAAAATGAGTTTAATAAGATAGATACATCGGCTGGGTGTTATATTGCCTTGGAATGTTGAATCGCTGGATTCGATTCCAATGTCCCTCATAGATCCCTTCTAGCTGTATGATTATATGTTCTATGTAATGCTGTCCATAAACAGGCACAGAGAAATCAGCTTAACTCAAGAGAATCTGTATATTTTCCTTTTTTTTTTTTGCAGTAAAGAATTTCATATATAGGTTACAGAACTGACTGCTGTTCCTTGAACTGCCAGCTCATTTCAGGATAAGAATCCTTTCATCACTTATTAAAATTCTTGAGGTTGTTTCTGTTCTACAAGAGACAATGAATCAACAAGGAGGCTAACAACAGATAACAATGGAACTAATGTTGACACCAGAAAAATTGGCATAAATTAATTAATTGGTGAATAGATTATTTTACAATCCACTTGTAGTCCCCCTCTGTTCTGCCACTTGCATTATGATATCATTTCAAGGCCCAACAAATGCAGCTGATGCCCATAGAGCCTTTATTGTGCATTGTAATTACAGAAAAATGACATTGATGAGAATGAGGAGAAGAGGCTTTTTCCTATGCTTTTTGAAACCCCCAAATCTTCTAACACTAAATATTTTATCTTGCCCTATATCCAAATGCTTTCCAGATGATTTACAAAGGAAGCAATGAATGAAAAAGACAGCAACTATTTATTAAAGCAAAATGAAAGGTGTGAACAATTATAAAAAATGTTACAAAATGTAACTGGCAAAGATGCTATTTCAAGCAGGGCAATGACTGCTATCGTATTTACTTAGTTACAGAGATCTCCACTTGATTATCAGAACCACTGTGCAAACTTCATGGGTTAGAGGAATGGCAGGAAACACAATGCTCTCCAGACATTTTTGTTTTAAAAGTCTTAATCATCTCTAGAATTATTGGATTTAAGGGAGTTGTAATTCATATCATCTATGGACCAGACACCAGAGATCATAGAATACAGAATAGTTGGGCTGGAAGGGACCTCGATGGTCTTCTAGTTCAACCTCCTGCCCAAGGCAGGAAACTTCATTGCATTCTGGACAATTGGTTGTCCAATGTTTTCCTGAAAACCTTCAGTGATAGACCCTCCCAACCCTGGATAGCAAGTTGTTCCTGGATAGGAAGCTGTTCCATTAGTTACTTATTCTCACAGTCAGGACATTTCTCCTTAGTTCCAGAATCTCTCTTGAACTGGTTTCTACTCATTTTTTTTGTCCTGCCCTCTTGTGCTTTAGAAATAAAAGCTGAATCAGAGTTACTGAGAACTGCCTATGGTCGTCACCATATACTGTATCTATGCTGCAAAAAAAGGGTTGAAGGGTAGTGTAGATTGCAAATGAGCTGAAGTCCATGCCTCTCCCAAATCCCAATTTCATGTTGTGCAGATGATGCGTGTCCTGTTTGCTGACTGGTTGATCCAACTTCCTATTCTGTCCTTTACCATTTGAGTGCCCCCTAGCCAGAACATTACATTTGCAGGAATATAAATGGAACACCTATGAAGGTGTCCCTGAATGACAGACACATATATTCCCTGGTGTGTACTTCTTCACCCTTAGGACAACCTCCTCTTCTCTGCTACAAAATGTATGGGCTATCACAGAAATGGGCTTCCCTAGTTAAATGTATTAATCACAAAACATCTCTTTACCTAATCTCTCCCAGGGTGTTATCTAGCATTATAGCTTATCTTTGCTTTGGGGAAATGTAGGTATTACATATTTGCAAACAAAGTACTGGACTGCCCTGATTCCAGAGGCTTCCTTGTATTCAAAACAAATAAAATATTTCTAATTTTCTTTCTAAGTAGTCAAGAAGCAGCAGGGAGTCCTGTTATCCATGAGTTGGCCAAAGCAAAAAGGGAAATCTGGATAAGCAGAATCAGTGTAACTAGTTCTGGGTTGAAGTAGTCAGCCATAGATTACAAGGTAACGTTCCAGCACCTGGTGAAAAAAAAACACACAAAGTGAAAAGGTTTACAGTGCTTGAAGCAGGACAGGAAGAATAGTGATGATTTTGAACTCCTGAGAATGCCATAGATACCCAAGAAAGCAAACAAATAAATTATTGAACAATTCCACAAAAAAATCTCATCTGAAGCAATCTCAAATTATTCTATCATGGATACATCATGTGAAGACCTAGCTCTAGTCCTGGGAAAGGTAGAAGGAAAGAGAAGAAGAGGGCAGCCATAATGTCTCAGTTATAGCAATAATGGATGCCCTATTGGAAGACATGAAAGTCCAGGTTTGGGACAGATTGCCATGAAGAAAATCTATCTATTTCATATGACCGCTAAGAGTTGACAGGAACTTGATGGCACAAAATCAAGTTTTTTTAATAATAATTTCCAGTAACATTTTATTCAAGTTTAAAAATACAAATTAAGAAATTAATACCAACTACAGAAAATATAAAAAGAATAAAGTGTGAAGAAAAAGAAAAGGGAACAAACAAACAAAAAAACCCAAAGAAATGACTTCCCCCTACATTAGGGCAAAAGAACAAAAAAATAATTTATCGTCTATTAAAGATTTCTTCTTCACACGTCTCATCTCTTATCTATAACCAAATTATAAATCATCATTTAGTGCTAATCAGTAAAAATCCATTAAGAATTACCAGAAATAATAATGTATATATTTTAACCTTAATCAAACAAATCAGTTTCATATTCCTTTCCTTTCTTTTTAATATGTTAAATTATTGCTTTCTCTAAAAATACATCAAAATATCTCTCTCCCATATTTTTTATTAATAAACAAATCTTTAAAAACATATTATTCCAACCTAGTCAAGAAAAATCATTAAGAACTACTAGAAATAATGTATATATTTTAAACTTTATTAATGAAATAAACACACTTTGTATCTTCCATTTTCTTTTAAGAATTTTGATCTTTAAACCCCTTCAGAAAGTGTCCCACTGTTTGATTTCTTATAATTTTCTTTGACTTTATAATTTTGCCCAATTATTCTTAAGGCTTTTAATTCTCTGAATAAAATTACTCAAAATATGTTGTTATTTTCTTGTAGGGAAGATGACCTAGATTCAGAGCATTTATCATTTTTAGATGGCCAATGAGAATTTGCAAGTTAGACTTAATTCCTGATTCAGGCATGTTAATTTTCTGCATGAGAAGGATGCTGCTGCAGCAGTAAGGAAAAGCATGTAGCTTCTTCCTCTGAAGTGATACAATCAAGGGAAAAGTTCAATCCAGTCCTTTTGGGGGGAGTTTAAACTCTATCAGAATTGATGCTATAAAAATAAAAATTTGTGGGGCAGAGACAAAAAGATAGTAAACAAGATTTTTACAGAAATAAAAATTAGTACAGTGATTAAAATGCATTATTGGAGGCTAACTCTGCCTACAGCTCGGAGTTTGATCCTGACCAGCTTTAGGTTGACTCAACCTTTCATCCCTCTAGGTTGGTAAAATGAGGGCTCAGATTGTTGGGGGACATGCTGATTCTATAAAGTGCACTGTAAAGTGCTATGAGAGTGGTATTGCTATTTTAAAAAGTCATGAAGATTTAGAGGTAAATTAAGAAAAAGTGTGAAAGTAATACAGATCTAAAATGAAAAAAAGAACGTGAAAATTATATAAGTGACTTACAATCTTCTTCATAGCATTTATAAACCCATTTCTCTCTCTCTAAAATTACACTACAAAGTTCCCTTCTATCCTATATTCAAACCTTTTTAATCATCAAATTCAGAAATCACCATTTCATTTCTCCCCATTTTCTGTAGAATTGATAAAGATTTCTAGTCTTTCCAGAAAGTACTTAGCGTTTTATCCCTAATTGATCAGATCAGTTTTGTCATTTCTGTGAATTTGTCATTTGCACAAACCAATCTTCCGTTGTGGGTATTTCAGTATTTCTCCATCATCTTAGCCAATTTCTCTGATGTCATAAACCAATGCCCAATGTGTGTGTGTGTGTGTGTGTGTGTGTGTGTGTGTGTGTGTATAATCTCTTAAATTATAATACAACTGAATTTCAATGCTTTTAATCACTTTCTCTCCCATTGTCCTGGGAAGAGAGTAAAAAATGTTGAAGATCATCTTAGTTGCTCTTCTCGGAACTTTTTCCAACATCTTTTTTGTAGTATGGTGACCAAAATTGGTTGCAGTATTCAGGTGTGGTCTTACCACGGTTTTGTAAAGCAGCACTAATACTTCATGTGACCTTGATTCTATGCCTCTGTTTATACAATCCATGACTGTATTAACTTCTTGGCTGCTGCTGCAAACTGCTGGCTCATATTCAAGTGATCATTCACTAGGTTTCCAAATTCCCTCTCACAGTTACTGTTTTTGAGCCAGATCTCCCCTAATCTGTATTTATACCTTTGATTTTTCCTGCCTAAATGTAAAGCTTTACTTTTCTCCACATTAAAATTCATTTTGTTGTATAGGACACATTCTTCAAGTTTGTCAGGATCTTTTTGGATCCTGAATGTGTCTTCTGGGGTGTTGGCTATTCCTGACAGTTTAGTATCATCTGCAGATTTGATGAGTTCCCCTTCTGTTCTCTCATGTAAGTCATTTATAAAGATATTGAAGAGCACTGGGCCCAAAACGGAACCTTGTGGTACCCCAGTGCTTACTTCCCTCCATGTAGATGTAGTACCATTAAGGACTATTCACTGAGTATGGTTTGTCAGCCAATTACAAATCCATTTGGTGGTGATGTTGTCTATTCCACATTTTTCTAGCTTACCAAGAAATAGATTGTGGTCTACTTTGTCAAATGCCTTACTGAAACCTAAGTATACTATGTCAACAGCATTTCGCTGGTCTACTAATTTAGTGACTTTATCAAATAATGAAATAAGATTGGTTTGTGAGATGATCTGTTTTTAACAAACCCATGCTGGGTACTAGTTATAACTTTATTTGCTTCTAGTTGTTCGCAGATCTGGTATTATTATTATTATTATTATTATTATTATTATTATTATTATTATTATTATTATAAAACAATGGTGTACACAGCAAACGAGATGACTATGCTGGGTTTTGTATCACAAACCACTAGTTGATCACTTCCCAAGCATTTAGGACTGTGGATTATGCGAGCAGATCCCAGTAAGGTAGCCTTCTGCAGCTGACCAATGGTGATCTTGTCAGCGCCAATTGTTTTTAAGTGCTTGCCTAGGTCTTTAGGCACAGCACCCAGTGTGCCGAGGACCACTGGAACCCCCTGCACTGGTTTATGTCAGAGTCTCTGCAGTACAATTCTCAAGTCTTGATATCTGGTGATTTTTTCAAGTTGTTTCTCATCGATTCTGCTGTCACCAGGTATGGCAATATCAATGATCCACACTTTTTTCTTCTCCACAATTGTGATATCTGGGGTATTATATTTCAAAACTTTGTCAGTCTGTATTCGGAAGTCCCACAGTAGTTTTGCATGTTCATTTTTGACCACTTTTTCAGGCTTATGATCTCACCAATTCTTTGCTACAGGCAGATGGTAGTTGTGACACAAGTTCCAGTGGACCATCTGAGTGATTGTGTTGTGACATTATTTGTGGTCAGTCTGAGTGATTGTCTTACAAAAGCTCAGTATGTGATCGATGGTTTCATCTGCTTCTTTGCAGAGTCTGCATTTGGGGTCATCAGCAGATTTTTCTATTCTGGCTTTGATCGCATTCATTCTGATGGCTTGTTCTTGGGCTGCAAGAATCAGGCCTTCTGTCTCTTTCTTCAGTGTTCCGTTGGTCAGCCATAACCAGGTCTTTTCCTTATCTACTTTTCCTTGGATCTTTTCAAGGAACTGTCCATGCAGAGCTTTGTTACACCAGCTGTCAGCCCAAGTTTGCACCACTGTTTTCCTATATTGATCTTTGGTTTTTGCTTCACTTTGAGCAGCTTCCTCTTGTTGACCTCCATCAAAGCTGGTTCAACACTGTCTTTCACATAATCTGCCAGAGCATGCTTCTCTTCTTTGACTGTCTGCTTCACTTGCAAAAGTCCTCTGATGCCTGCTTTTCTGGGCAAATATAGCCTGTCAATGCCACTACGCGGGTGCAGCACATAGTGACTACTTTCTTCTTCTTCTTCTTCTTCTTCTTCTTCTTCTTCTTCTTCTTCTTCTTCTTCTTCTTCTTCTTCTTCTTCTTCTTCTTCTTCTTCTTCTTCTTCTTCTTCTTCTTCTCCTCCTCCTCCTCCTCCTCCTCCTCCTCCCCCTCCTTCACCTTCACCTCCTCCTTCTCCTTCTCCTTCTCCTTCTCCTTCTCCTTCTCCTTCTTCCCAGGATCTTCCCAGTTATTGATATTAGACTAACTGATCTGTAGTTTCCTGAGTCTCTTTTTTCCCTTCTTGAAGATGGAAACCTGAAGACAAGAAGAACAGAAGACAAACTTCACACTCCTCTTGGTTGCCATAATTAGACCATTTTTGCCACCACTGATGTATGTTAGGCTTTCATAGGACCACAATAAGTAACCTGCACACTGTGAAAAAATGTCAAACAGGTCTGTTTCAGTGAATCTTATTAATTTTTTATAATCAGAACTGTTGTGATTTGGGGCAGAGAAAAAAAGTAAAAGAACTGTAATTATGTTGTATAATTGTAAAATATAGCTTTCTCATTGGGATACAGAATGCAAGATATCCCCAAGCTTAATTGAAAAAGAGGTAATAAAAAGATTACAAAACTGAAAATATTGGCCTGCATAAAGAAATATCATGATTTCTTTTAGATGTTCTCTGCACTAAAAATCTCTAGATGTAAACCATGTGATAGACAACGGTGACTTAATAATAATAGCTTTACTCAGAATAGCTTTTATTCTGCAATGATACTTTTAACATTATCAAACACCCATATCTGCCTATCTCAGATCCTTGGGAAGAATTTGATAGGTAGAAAAAAATGCTAAATCCAGTCTAAACATATGGCTGACTTGCAAGCAACCATGATAATAACAATAACCCCTCCAATTTCCATTGATTCTTACAAGTAAAAACATTACATCAAAATCAAAAATGAATACAGTGAGAATAAAATATATCAAGGATAACAAAAACCAGACAATTTAATATCATTTTGAAATGCAGACACATTGCTTCCAAAAGGTTCTTACTGCTAATAGCAAATTGATTAACATTAGCTGTATTAAGCTGAAGCACGAGTGAAATGGAATATTTCATGGCAAACTGTAATGCTTTCTTTCCAGTGAATAATGAAGGTTGCCAAATTCACAGAGTTTTGAGTCAAGAGTAGGAAAAGGTGTCAGGAGAGAAGAGCCATCTCTGGCCACAATGTATGTGCAATTAGCTTTTTATCCCACTTTCTAGGGACATTCCTAGGATATTGGAGGATGGCAACCTGGTGGTTTTCCAATCACACTATCTCCCTTAGCTTTTGGGAAAAAATTCTCATCTACATTACTAAAGCAGTTCAGGAGGAAGATGGAGAACAAACTTTCATACATTGAAACCAGAGGTGGTATTCAGCAGGTTCTGACCGTTCTGGAGAACCGGTAGCAAAAATTTTGAGTAGAGAACTGGCAAATACCTCCTCTGACTGGAGATTTTACAGTATCCTTCCCCTGCCATGCCCACCAAGCCACACCCTCAGAACTGGTAGTAAAAATTTTTAAATCCCACCACTGATTGAAACATAGACTCATCAGACTGGAAGGGACCTTAGAGGTCTTCTAGTCCAACCTATAATGAGTTTGCAGCCATTGCTTCTTGTCCTACCTCATGTGCTTTGGAGAACATGTGTTTTGGTCAACCCGCTGTTCTCTGTGACAGTCCCTCAAGTACTGCAAGGCAGTTACCATGTCACCTCTAATCTTCCTCTTCAATAGGCTAGATACTTAGCTCCCTCAATCGTTCATCATATGTTTTAGCTTCCAGACTCCTTATCATCTTAGTTGCTCTTCTCTGTATCTTTCTCGAGTTTCAGCATTTTGCTTGTTTCATAGTGACCAGAACTGGATGCTGTATTCCAAGTGTGGTCTCATTAACGCACTATAGAGTAGGTGCTATCACTTATTGTAGCATTGATGCTATCCTTCTGCTGATGCAGCCTAGGACTGCATTGACTTTTTTTGGCAGCTGCAGCACACTGCTGGCTTATACTTAAGTGGTGGTTCACTAGGACACCATTTAAATATAAGCTACTACTGTTGAGACAGCTATTGCTATATGTAATGTGTATGTTTGGTTTTTCCTGCCTAAGTGCAGTACCTTGCATTTCTCAGCAATGAAGTTCATCATGTTGACTATGGTCCAATGTTCAAGCCTATCAAGATCCTTCTGAATTTTGAGTCTATCTACCAAAGCGTTAGCAATTGCCCCAAGCTTAGTGTCATCTGCAAATTTAATGAAACTCCCATTTTACCCCCTCATCATTTAGGAAGATGTTGAAGAACAATGGGCCCAAGACAGAAACTTGAAGTACTCCATTGCATGCTTCTCATCAGGTAGATGTCATCCCATTAAGGACTGTAGTTTGAGTGCTGTTGGTTGGCTAATTGTAATTCCATCTAGTGGTGGTACTCTCTATCCCATATTGCTTTATCAAAAAGTAGGTCTGAAGTCTAAGTAAAGTATATTGACAGCAGACTCGAGACTTAAAAAAGACAGCTTCCCAATGAATATCTTTGCCATAACATTGGTAAAGAACACAGAGTAATTATGTTAAACAGTTACCATGCTTGATGTTGCAGACATTACTGTATTGATTCCTTGTATGCATGTCAGAGGCCCTCCGGTTTGTTGGATAGCTGTTCTAATAAGCCACATTACAGGGCAGGTTTTTGCAGCAGGTAACTCATCCAGTTGCAATTCCCTTTGTTCCTGGGGTTGCCCTTTTCCTGGGGTTGCTTAGGATATACTTCCCAGAAAACAGTCAGCTTCCTTTAGTAAGCATTTGTCCTGGCTCTTGTCTTCCTCTCTGTGTAAGTCTCTGGGTTGTCAGCATTGTTCTCATGCATCTATGCGCTAACTGTAGTGTGAATTAGTTTGCAATGAAACTGAATTCAGGGAAGACTCAGATTGGCTTGTTTGCATTTGTATTCTGTTTTGGATAACTTTCAGTAGCGAACCATTACAGGCAAGAAAAGCTTTGTTCTCTAGAAAAGATGTAAAAGAAACCAGACAGATTTTGACACAGTGAACGGCTCGAACAACATTAGTGGAATGTACTGCATTGCTCTACCAGATATATTTCAGATTCTTCACATTATTAGACATTTTAAAGAGGCTTCAATGCAGAAAAAGCATGCCCTTGATTCTTGCCACAATCTTATATCCATAAAATGTATTATTCATATTCTAAACTGAAACGATATCTACTAGATGACAATCATTAAAAATGTGAAGGAAGGATTCTTATCTGTTCATCCTATTTTTGTGACATTCTAACACAAACCCATTTTCCTATTTCATGTTTCCAGCACTGACATTTCTAAGTTCCCTATCCATTCTTTACAATTATTTCCAATCATGTTCTCTTTTCCATCCACCATTAATCCCTTTAACGTCTCCATACATTTTCTTCTGTTACTCTACAATTTCTTGCCAATAAATTCCTAATTTTCCAGCCTATCCAGGATAAAGCCTGAAAGTAAAGCTGATGAAAAATAAATTGATATACCTAATTTGTGTTTGTATGCAGCATTCATTTATACAACAGATGCAAATAGCACCTTTTATTTCTAAAAAGAAATTAGCAAAAAAAAAAAAAAGAATTTAACGGGATTCAAATAATTTCAGGAAGTATGCTATTGCAATAAGCTTGTGTCAGAACTTTCAGGCTAGATATGGATGCTGGTTTGAGCAGTCCAGCCTTCAAACATTGGGAAATATCTTGTATTCATCTAGGCCGCTGTGATATCTCCTGAGGCATTAATCAATGACCCTCTGAGACGGTAAAGAGATCATGAACTGTGTAATAAAGGCCATGGTCTCCATTCCATCTTTCATCATGATTCATGAATCCAATTCCTATGATTTACTAAATTGTCACGGTAGCCACTAAAAAAAATCTCTCTTTCAGACCCAACATAGGTGCAAGTTGGCTCCCAATATGTGAAGAGTAAGCAACTGTTCCCTTTCCAAATAGTTTGAACATAGAAAGTAATATTGTGTGTACGCTGTGTGTACGTGTGTGACATTTATAGTCTAAAACATATGGAGGTCACAAGGTGCTCGTTTGTGCTTTTGGCTGAGCAAATGTGGGAATTCATATCATTTAGGATGGTGCTCCTTTATATTGTAACTTGTGGAAATTGTCTGAAACTTAAATATGTAACTGTAGATTTATATGGGGGAATATTAAATGAAAATGGCTTATTCATAGACACACAGTTTGATTTTTTTTTACACCAAATGCATTGCTATTGTACCGATTCTTTCCTTTCCAAAAGCAGACATGGGCATAATTTTACTTTAATTGTTATAATAATTCTGTGCAGTAAAGATGTGGAAAGAGAATGAGAAGCCTATGATTAGCTAGTGACAATCATGGTTCAGTGATACATTTGAGTGCATGACTGATAATTTGCCTCTCACTCAACCCCATGCTACCTGCTCAACAAATGAGACCCTTCTATATTTTTAAGAGTTCCTGCAGATCAGGAAAAATGGAAATGAATTTGAGTCAGTCAATTTCAGAATGCATCAAGACAAGTGTTTCCAATTTTGCACATCTATGTGATTGTGAATGTTTATTGAATCCTGCATTTCCATATTGTTATTTTACATATTTACTTTTATTTATAAAAGGAATTTACAACCTTGGAAAAGAGACAAGGGAAACAACGTAGAAGGAAACAGAAGAATTACACCAGCTACAATAGGTAGTTAATGACTATACTGGTGTGAATTTGTTTTTGTTTTTTTCATTTAGACAAGTGGGAAAACCCATTAGACTGACCAAATATGATAGAGCTGGATGCATTTGTAATGGAAAACACAACATGTTCTTTTATCCTCTGAAATAAAAGCTTCCTTAAAACAAGATCATTAGGAATGACTATGAAATTATTTCCATCTGTCTTTTCTCCATATTTCCAAATTGCCTTATTTTGTTTACAGCAGGACACCAAAACCTGCAGAATATGTCAGCCCTCCAGTTTTATTTCAGCTGTGCACCTGCCCAATTTGCAGCAGTTTTAATTTAATTCTAGTCCTTTGGATTCAATGAAATTCAGTGCACAATGGAACCTTAGTATGTCTAAAGTTGTGATCTCAGGCTTGTGCTCAGAATGTACTCAGAAGCTTGGGGTTTTCCTCATACAGGCTATGTTTCATCAAAGTTCACTTACCTTATCCTCAGGAAAAGCAGAGGGAAAGTACAAAGATAAGAACAAAAAGGAAGTAAATAAGAGAGCACATGTTCACTTGAATTATGGTAGCTATTATGTGAGACCAATATATAGATGTAGGGGATGCAAGCAGGTGCTGCAAACCAGACCATCGTTTTGGTACTAGGACCATCCCACCCATTTCAAGCTCCATGCGGACACAATCAAAGTGGAACCAATCTGAAAAGATTCACAGCGTTTCCGTTATTTATATCATTTATATCAACAGGGAGATTCTTTGCCGAAAGATTTAAAAGGAAAACAAGCAAATGTTAGGAGAAATTCAAAGACTATGCACCGTTTGTTTAATATGAATTATTAATAAAAATAAATAAACGACAGCATGGTTCTGATTCTTCATAATTTCCGCGGAAGTACAAGCCCACGAACCTTTCTACTTTCCTTCGAATCTTGCACGCTCCCCGCCCACTTCCCAAACGATACATCCTACAAGAAAGGCTTTCCCTATCTGGGGAGCCTGTCCGTAAAGCAGGCCGAATATTTTGCGTGCAGAGGAAGTTTTTACAAAAAATTGCCGCCCGGCAAATTGCAACGTGGAATCTTTGGGAATGTCAGGTTTCTAAAGCTCGGTCGTCGCAGAAAAGTCAGCCGCGGGCGGAGGGGGCCCGTCGCCCATCGCCCTTCTCGCAGCTGTATTCGCGCTGTGTCCGAGGACTGACGCTCTTTCAGGAAAGCCTTGGCGTAATCTGCTAGCCGCTTCTTTGTGTTGCTTCTCTCTCTCTCTCTCTCTCTCTTTTTGCCGGCGAAACAGAACTTTTTAAACTTTCAAGCCTTTTTGCTACAGTATTTGTCTCTACTCTTCGGGACAAATCCAAGTCGTGGGGGAAACTGCGCCTTCCATAGAGAAGAAAATTGCGGGATGAAGACAGCCTCACGCCGGGTGCTCTTTTTCTTTTTTCCAGTTCGCAAAACGCCGAAGATGCGATCCTGTCAACCATCTAGAGAAATTTTCTTCCGCCTGGTTATAGATAGGATCGGGTTCTGCCTAGCGTTAGGGACAGGAACGGGCAAAGGAAGCGGATTGTTGTAACAGAGTTGATTTGCCCCCCGTCCCGCCCCCTCTGGATTTGGAACTCCGACGGAACAAATCAAATCTGCAAGGAAACGTGTTAAGCGAGAAGTAGAGCGCGCTCAAGGCACCAAATCGTTTTCGTCCCTTGGCCTGCTCCGAAAAGGTGCATTGTTGCGCTTACTGGCAGCGGCTCCCTTTGCATCGCTCCATGGTAACCTGCGGGCAGCAGCTGCGCGCCCCAACGAATGCACGCGCCCGGTTCCAGTGACAGGTGTTTCCCGGGTATTTTGATGGCGCGAGGGAGGGGGGGAGGAGGAGGAAGAGAAGGACTGAGCCCAGAACGCTGGGCAGGGAGGCGGGCAGAGGGCGTGGCCTCTCCAGTTAAGTGGCAAAGAGGGGGCGGGGTTGGACTGACTTGGTCCAACCTATCGTCTCCTCCTCCTCCTCCTCCCCTTTTTGTGTTGGGGGGCGGGGGGGGGCAGCTTGGTTTGTTAATCGGCGAAGCCGCCGGAGCTCCGGGAGTCAATGGAAGTGGGTTTCCTACCTCGGCAGCTGCTGCGAGCGAGCGAAAGAAGCGGAAGGCAAGGGGGAGACGGGAACGTCAACTAACGCCCCCGCACGGATCCCTCAGTTTCCCCCCCGCTCCCCACCTTCGCTTGAAAGACCGGGGGGAACACGGAGAGCGAAGGTAGAGATAAAAGCCAGCCGGCTCCGAAGGGAAACTGCGGGCACCGCCGACGGATTTTGATCGGGGAAGTAACTTTTGGGCGTCCTTGGATTGCGGCTCGGGAGAAACTTCCTCGGCGCCCCCTTCAGAGCTCGGGGCCGCGCGCCGGAACCAGACCTGCCTGTTCACACCTCGGGAGGAAAGCGGGCGAACTGCTGGCTGGCGTTGTCCCAGCGCAGGAGAGCCAAGTCGCGGAGGCCATGCGAGCGTCGCGACCCCGGAGCTGAGGAGGAGACGTCCTCGTCTTTTCGGGGCTTCTCCTGCGCCGCCGCTGCAACAGTCGAACTACTGACACAGAGAGAGATTTTACAATAAACAAGCATGAAGCCGGTGCGAAGACTGCTTTCCTGGGTGAGCCTCCTTGCCATCACCGGGACCTTCTGTCTCAGCGCTTCTCAGTCAGGTGCGATCCTGTTCCCTCTATTTCCTTCGTTCCTTCGTTCCTTCCTTCCTTCCCTGGAAAGGGGGGCGGGAGGCTGCGGTTTCCCAATATTCCTCACCTCAAGCAGCGGCTTCCTTATTCTGCGAGAAAAAGATCCTCGGACGAGATGGAAAATGGGGAGAGAGGCAGCTGACTGGCTTAATTGACCACATATTTCCGGCATAACCTGGCCGCCTTTGGGCCGTTTGGTGCGTGGCGCGCTCAGAAGTTGTTGGCTTTGCTGAAGGAGAGAAGGAAGGAAAAGTCCCGGGAGCTCTTGTTCTTTTGTAAGGCTCCGCTGGCGCCAGGCTGGAGATGCGCATTTCGCAGCGGAGGCGGCCTCCTCTGGCCTCCCGTCTTTTCGGCACCTGTAGCCGGGACCCAAACCAGGCGTGGGACGGCCGCCGAGCTGTTGCTTGGTTTTGGCTGTCCTGAGCGGGAAGGACCCAGGTGGCAGGATAGCTAGATTGTGGTGACAGGTGTGGGAAAGTGACGAGATGCATTAGGGCACGATCCCAACTTCACTGCATGCGGGAGCATCTGCCTAAATCTTCTCCCAACAGAACAGCAGTAATTGCAGGTGCTTAACTTTTAAGGATCGTGCCCGACGTCTTCCGCTTTAACTTGACAAGCGGAGTCCTACAGATCCCGCCGTTGAATACAAATGTGGGATTTTCTCGCGCGGTTCTGTCTCTCCCCCCCTCCCCCCACCCCCCGCTTGTCTCTGTACACAGGAGAGTCTTTCTCCTTCTGTGCTGAATGGGCGACGGCGGCGAGAAAGATCAAGTGTGGCTCGTTCTCCTCTCTTGATTCTGAATAAATCCGCCGGCTCCCCTTCAGAGTGGCTAGTACTCGCTGGCTACTTCTCTCGTAGACTCAAGGGCCAGCTGGGAAGGTTGGGTGGCCAAGCGTGTCCTGAGCGCATGATGCAAGGGCGAGCGCTTAGATTGTGGTTTCGTGAGAATCCCGGGTGGCCGAAGGTTTGCAATTCTCTTGCTAGGACTAGTCTGAGTAGCGTGTTCGGGACATTTTCTTCCCAGTCTGATCTGAATCAGGCTTTCCTCGAAATAATGGGTCCAGCGGATTTCACTGCTAACTCCTTCCCCTTAAGGCACTTTTAACCGATTGCCTCCCACAGGAATCCAGGGCTCCAGATGCCATGAGTACATGTAACGCCCTCAGGAAGAGCGTTTTCTCCATTCCTGTTCTTGTGGTCAAAGACGCTCTTCTCAGTTGTGTGTCACCCGCCTTCTTTCCCAACTTGTTGGGCTATTACTTTGGGGTGCTATTCTGTCCGTCTTGGCTTTGTCTTTGCCACTTTTAATTGTCTTCTCCCTGTTTTCAGTGCCAGAAGGATGGCTGGCTCCCCTGCCCCTATAACAGTGGAGGCAATAGTGAATGGGCATTTCAGGGGTAGCTTATATATGTTATGCATTTCGGTCAAAGCGATCTAGAATTCACTTAAACTTTCTGAGGTCAGCAGGGCTTGTGTTGTTTAAATAATTTTGAGCAAATATTTATTGACATTTTTGCTCATGGCACTGTCATAAATTTTGGTGATCAGTTGGTTTATATTTTAGACAGATGGCACTGGGATTAAACACTAAAATATATAGGCATTTCTGCTAACAAAAGTTTTTTTATGTGTGTGATAATGAGAATGTGTAAGGAGTGAGAGGAGGAGGAGATATGTAACTATGAAGACGTGCATTGTACACATAGGCTGCATCAAATTCTTATTGTACTAAATGAAACAAACAAAAACAAATTGTTGGAGTGTGTGTATTTGTGCTATGAGCAGAACAAATGAAAACCAACATCACTTACATATTTCATAAGTTCTCTGAAATTAGAAGTCCTCTTACATTTTCCTTTCCTTTCCTTTCAGTTGCTCTTTTACAAAAGACTTTCACAGTGGATTGAGCGCTTCATAACCAGAACCCACATAACAACTGCTGCCTATTTCAGTTGGGCTGTTAGTGAAGGACTAATCTTGTGACAGATCTCTGCAAAGAGTTTCTCTCTCTCTCTCTTTCTCCCCCACCCTTCAGCCAGTGGCAGTTCAGAAGAGTTTGTTTTGGTCCAAATGAAAAATTAAGTGTGGATAAGTAAACTGAGCTGCCAGAGGGCGACAAGATGTTGAGTGAATTGCTTTTAGATGGTACAAATTAAGGAAATGAGGGAAGACAATCTGCTTCTTGCATTATTAGACACAGTTTACAGTTGGTGGGGAAGGGAGAGTTGCATATTTTTGAAATGTTAATTTCTGAAGAAATGGGGGAATGCACCTTATTTACTACTCTATGCCAATTGTATAGAAGAACAATCTGGTTTTTGTTCTGGTACAGTAGGAGAAACAATTAAGGAAACAATTGTTGTTCTGTGTATAGTCCTCCAAAGAAAACAGAAAATATTTATCTGTATAATTGTTTCTTTTCTTTATTTTTGATTTATGTGTGGACAATCCAGACTCTTTAAAATTTTATTCAAAAGGAATTTTGAGATATTGTGTAATTGTCAATTTGGTTCAGAAAGCAGTTGCATGGATTACTTAAATATGAGTAGTTGTTCACATTTTTGCTCCAGGAAATTTGAGAAACAAATAACTGAAAAAAGAAAATGTGTTCTATTGGGCCAGAAATAACTGGTGTCAGAATCTTGCTTACTGCAAAATCAGGTTTCGTGAATCCAGTGAAAAATGTAATATAGTGTTATCTTTTGGGGGATTAAATATAATTTCATCTGATTTAATGGAAATGTATAGCCAAATCCTACATCATATTTTTTCATAAATCCCTTTGGTCTGATTAAATTACCACGTACAAAATATACCTCTTTCAAACGGTGTAGTTGGATGTCGGTTAGATTTGACTGAGCATTCAAATCCATGCATATTGCATTGCACTGTTTAATTTGGATCTCTATTGAGCATTCAAGCAGGCCACTTTGTCGCTTTCATTTTTAAGGTGTCACCAAACATTGTTGAGGAAACTGATAAAACTGGGAATCTGAATATGAGCCAGATAATGATGTTGGAGCTGAGAACAAAAAAACAGACCGAGTAAAACTCTGTTTACATGTAAAACACTATGCTGACAACAAAGTGACAAGTTGATCCAACCCCACATTTAAAACATTTTCCATGCTATATTTAATGTTTTGTAGTTCTCAAGATCTTGGATTGTATTGGTCCATTGCATAGAAAAAAATGTGACTACTGCAATCTGTTATATTTCCCGAATGATCAAATAAGATTTTAAACCTGATTTAGTTAAAGATAAATATGTGAATTCGAATATATTCTCATAGACAATAAGTTTGACAAATATGAGCTTTTAAAAATTGCTTATTGTATACCATGGCTCATCATTCTATATGTATCAGATCAAGGCTCCTGATATATATATAGAGAAAAATGGAATATTCTATCTTAAAATAATTGTTTTAGGGAATTTCTTCCAGGCTTATACTATTTTCCTCTTTAAAATGATATTGGCTGTTTGCTTTCTGTTTCATGAATTGTATTTTGGTCCCTTGTCTATTTTTAAACTGTTGTTTTCTTTGTATTGCCTTCTGTTATGGTTTTCTATTGGTAGTTCCAGGATATTAATAATTCTACTTATTTTTACGCAAGCCTTTCTTCTCTGGTGGCCATAGCTGAAATATCATTTCTTATTCTGTCTGGGCTTTTCTTCCTTTGTTCTCTCCTTGCCAGCTAGCCTCCCTTCCCGTTCTCCTTATTGACTCTATATTTCTTTGCTGTTCTATTACTTTTTTCCTCAGCCTTTCCCTGCCACATCTCCCCATTATTACTTTGTTACTTACCATTGTTTTTACTGTGTGGCTAGAGTTAATCACCTCTATCCATAGCTTATTGAAGCAGAGCACTTGCGCTTAAATAGTGCAGTCCTGTTTATTTAGAAGTCATGTGTATGTAATAATTTCAGAATAAAGGTGTAATGTTACTGTGCTAGACATTTACAATTTGAAAAGATTATAAGGAATATTTTGAAAAAACAAAACAAAACAAAACAAATAGTGGTGACTCACTAAGGTCTACTGATGTCTGACAGCCTTAGGTTTCATAGCACCAGTCCCACCGACCACATCATTTCAGATCTAAGCCTTTCAGTTTAACTTGACTGTGGATTACTTCCTGAGCCACTTTCTATTCAGCCCTGTCTGATAGAGCTGGCTGAATGGACAATCACTATTCTGCCACCCAGATTTATTCCTGAAAGAAAATAACATGGCATTGATCCAAGGTCAGCTGCTCTTTTAAAACACTGACTCCCAAGGCTGAATTGGTCCTTAAAGGAATGCTTATGCATCCCCCGGGTACCATCTCTTACAATCTCTCTTCAGTGGAAAAGGAAGAAAGCAGCTCTCTCTAATGGAAGAGTAAAACAAGAATTGTTTTAATTGTTAACATCTACTGGTCCATTGTTTACTTATTATCTCATGATGGATGTATTCCCTGAAGAGTTCAGTGTATTATGCTGCAGTCTACAACACGCTTTGCTCTGTGGGCTTCTTATGCATCTTCATATATTTCAGTGAGAGTTTAGTAAAGTGCTCCCTAGTGGGTAGTTGAGAGCCTCCAGCTCAATCCACCACAAGGACTGAGATTGCATATATGCGTCTCTTAACTTGTTTAAGAGAAATCAGTATAGAGGCCAGTTATAGTGTAATGGGGCCAGTATCTGTTGAGTTAGATATTTGTTTCAGATCCAAAATCCAAGGAGCTCTGAATTAAAAACCAGTAAGTCTCTCTTGTTAGTAAGGATAATCACAATTATTAGCCACTTATGTACAGTAGCTTGATGAGTAGAATCTGGCATGAATGAATAAATGAATTCAATAACAAATTTCTATTTGTTCACCATGAACTGAAAATGATATGACTATGTTAAAGGGACCTTTACATTTGACCCATTGCCCACTCAGGTTCTTCCTGTGAAACTATCACACTTTTCCATGGACATTGGGGCAGGGGAAAATTTTGACTTTCTTACACATTACTGTAACTAAGAATCAAGCTTTACTGATGTGCCATATTCTGCATAGTTCATAGACTCCATAGGTATCAATAATAATGTCTAGTAATATATAAGTATTATTATACTTTGTGTATGGTTCACTGGGAAGTTTCACTGCATAATAACCATTGAAATTAATACAAGTTTTGTCTACTATCTATCCTGAAAATGCCCAATCCTGTCTGAACTTGGAAGCTAAGAAGGGCCAGGCCTAGTTAGTACTTGGATGGGAGAAATCAACAGAAGTTTTTTTAAGTGTGTGTGTGTGTGTGTGTGTGTGTGTGTGTATGATGTGGCCTTCCCCTCTTCCAATTAACTGATTAGTTTGCTGTGGCTTGATCAATCATCTGGCAGTTACATTTTATTCTTCCTAGTTTCTGCAAAGGAGATTGAGAAGCTATTATTTCCCTTGCCATAATATCCATCTCACTTGTTTGCCTTCTACCTCTTCAATTTTGACAGGCTTGAGAGGTTGTATACGCACCCATTTATTCCTGTCCTAACCCTCCCTTGTGGCCATGCAAAAGCATATAAAGTCAAAAATCTTGAGAAACCTGAGTACTTAGCGATGCAGATTACTTTTGATCACATTTGGGACCAGAATTTTGGTTGCTAAGTGATGCAGTCATAAAGCAGGACATCACCCAACTGCATTGCTTAGCAACCTCAATCTCAGCACTCTAACTGACGTTGTTAAGTAAATGGTGGCTAGTTAAACACAATCAAGCCATTCCAGACTTGGTCCTACCGAGTCCTGAGCTTCAATAAGATAAGTGAATGCCTCCAAGTCCCTCCCCCCATCTCCCCCCCCCATCTCTGCCCTTTGGCCACCCTCTCCCTTTACTCTCTCTTTACAGGGTGGCAAGCAGTTCCAGAACTGTGTGGATCTGGAGCTTCTTGCCATGACCCCAGAAGCTGTAGCTTCCCCAATCCAGACCCAGATCCCTTGCCATCCTGCATTCCGAGATACCTGCTGCCCTACACTCCACACCCGCCTTTCCGTTTTCTTGGTTCCGTCGTAGACAAGGTGTGCCTGGCCTAGCTGCTGAGCCAGCTGGGGTTGGCTTTGCACTGTGAATAAATGGGGAAAATGGCTGCATTTGGCATTTTCACTCATTTTTGATAGTGCAAAGCCAGCCCCATTCCTGCCCAAAGGGCACTTCTTTGCAAAAAGTTCCTAGGCAGGGATGGGGCTGGATTTGCACTGTTCAAAGCGGGGAGGGGAGGAAAGGCTGCTTTCAGCCCCTTTCTTCCTTTTGCAGAGCAAAGCTAAGCCAACTAGGCTTAACAGCCAAGCAGGGCATGCATCATGGATAAAAAGCTAGGTCATAGCCTAGGATAAGAAGATAGCAAAAGTGAGCTCTGGGGCAGTTGAATGAGGTCAGCAGGGGCCAAAAGAGGATAGATGTGGAGGAGATTGTGGTGGTGGTGGGAGAATTGCAGTGCCTCTGCATCTTAAATGAGGGTAGGCTGCCAAGTACCTGCATTTTGATCACATGACTGTGTGGGGAACTGCAATGGCTGTAATTTCAAGCATGGGTCCTTTGTTCAGCGCCCTTGTCACTTTGAATAGTTGCTGAACAAATAGTTGAAAGTTGAGGATACCTGTACCCCATTTTGCTGAGGCCTCTGTATGGATTTATCTTGATTACAGATGGGATGATTAAACCTCCAACAACATAGTTAGGTTGCCAGTTGACCAGAAAACGGTAGTTCGGACTCAGACTTATTTCAGGTTAATTTTAAATTCCTTTGGATTAATTGTCAAGGTTAGCTCACTTTTGTAGTTTACATGACACTTACTCCCTTTCTGTGACTCATTTAAATATGTCAGGCAAAAAGGCCTGTGAATATTGGACAGGATTGTTAAATTAATTTGAAAAAAAAAATGTCCAGGATTGTTCATATACTATATCTCTAACTGCAGTTTGATGAAGGTTTTCAGATAGCAGTGTAAATTCCCTTTGCACATCAAGCAGTTCCTAACATCAATGCAATGGTGGCCACTTGAAAAGTTGGCAGTACTAAATAAATCTCCCAAAGGCATGGGGAGCATGCAGCCTTTGTTTAGTTTTGAAGAAAGCATTTCAAGAATGACTGGCCTGTATGAGAAAACTCTGAACTGTCTTTGTATGTATCAAGGACATTTAATTGCATTATTCTGCCCCTAAAGCTCAGCAAGAAAAGAAACTCATGTATATGTAAGAATGGTTCAGAAATTTTTCTCATCTGAATTTATTCTCAAATTGTTAAATTCTAAACCATCTGGAGTTGTTTTCCACAATGGAACAAATGGATTAGTAATAGTTTATTCTTTTATTTATTACCAAATTTGAGCATAGCGATGCATCCATACAATTTTCCACAGTTCTCAATTCCTTTGTGCCTTACTCTTAGTTTATATTACCCAACCATGTGATGTAGTCATGCATAAAATTTTGATTTGTTTTATGCATGATTGCATCAAGATTTCTTTGGTGCAGTGTGATTGCAGGAAGCATTGTGAAGCAATTTTAATTTGAAAGCACATGTGGTTTCTTTTTATCTGATGTTTTATAGCAAGATAAAATGGTAAATAATAGCACATCCATGCATTGATACAACCTTGAAAAAAAATAAAGAATTTTAATGAAAGCTCAGTAATGATTTCCCTATAGTATTTTATCAATTCACCCATCCATGCACATCTTGCATACAGAAGGAAAATCTCTACATGAATTTAAGACTATGACAAATTGTACATGTCCCTATTCTACACTTCATGAAAAAATACTACTTATTTGCCTCATAACTTTAAGTAGAAATCCTGTTCTTCTAGTTAAGTTAGAATATAGTAAGATGAAATAAAAGCCTGGCAATAAAATTGGGGAAAATTTTAGTGTGTAATAAGTTGTACATTTTAATTGAAAATCATCATTATATACAAAACCTGCTCAATTCTTGCCTGGAAGTAATTTAGCATGATACCTTTTCTTTAAATGAAAGATTAATCTATTTCATGAAAATTGCCCAATATTTTTACCACTTAATGCAATTTTTAGATGTTATAGTAAACAGAAGTTCCTATTTCTTTCACAAAAACACAAACCTTCCCCCCCACCACCAGAGTGGACATTTGTCTAATTATTAAAAAGCTTAACTATGATAAGGGCAGGAGCCCCTCTATTTTTTAAAAAATGTGAAAAAAAGACATTGTCACTAAAATCTGACAGTGAAATATTGAGAATTAGTAGCATGGTTTCCCACTATTTTATGACATTTTAATATTAATTTAACCTTATAAAGATAACCTTTTAATTTGCTTCCCAGGAACCTGGAGGGCAGGGAACCGAAAAATTCAGTTGCATCACATTTGTATTTTGTTCGGGCTGTTTACGTGGGATGCCTTCACTCATTGCAACTCTGATAATGCATGGAAAAAAGTGTGAGAGAAAGAACTGATTTCTTAGCCAGTCTTCCTCTAAAATATTTTAAGTGGTTTCATAGCATGAAATGAAACACTTTTGCAAGTAATAAATAATTCCATCATTACTTACCTATTTCTATTCTATGTAAGTAATGCAGCTACGTAAGTATAGCATATTTTGATGGCATTTGGTCAATTCTTGCTTATGCCACATTTGTTTCATATAGTAGTGAAAGACCCCTCTTCATCTTTTTCTTAGTCCTTGTTTCAGCTGCTCTATACTTTTATTTGTAAGTGGAACTATTTCTTACTGGGAAATGGCCTTCATGGTGAAGGCCATTTTGATACAAGTTGAATTTGGTCTTGGTTGTCACTTTGCTTGGTTGTATCTGCCCTTTTTCTTAAGTTCACTTTTTAAAAAAGCAGTTTTCTGAAAAGCAGGATTGGCAAAACAAATAAATAAAAATTTACTGTATACACTGCTTTGGCTGAGCCTTATTATTTTAAATAGAGCTACTGTAGAGCTGTTATATAATTAAAGCAAAATCAAATCTCTTCAAGTTCAAAGTATCCATTCTTTGTCAAACTGAACATAATTAAAACATGCACATTCTCTTTTTATACATAACAATGGGTGCATTTAATCTGATATGTTATTAGCCTGCTTCTTTTTAAAACTTATCCGGCTTCTTATGTTTCAGACTGAGAAACATTTTTGGGTCAGGCTAATGTTTCTTACTTGGTACAGTTTAAAACTGGATTTCATGTGCCTCTGTATTAATTTCATAAAGAGCTTCAGGTCAAAATTCTCAAAGAGCAATATTCAAAAGATGATTGTATTCTGAATTCTCCTTTATAAAATATAAACACTAATTTTTGAATTGTTAGTGAGCAATTGCATTCTGTCAGGGATAGATCAAAGATAGACGTTGTTGATACCAAGCATTGGCATTTATTTTTAAGTTCTAAAAAAAGTAAAACTGGTTGATTTTGAGGTGTTATATTAAATGGGATAGTGGTTTATTGGCCAAGTTATGTTATTTTATGTCAATTAAGCTTTCTTGTTATATCATTCATTGAGTAAATAAGCGATTGAATTGTTAAGAATTTTAGTATATAATACTTAAGTCTCTGAACACAGTACTCTGTCATTGGACTTTATACAGCATAGCTTGGCATCAGAACAGATAGTTTAGAATTCAAAGTTTAGGTCTTCAGAGAAAAATGATAGAGATAATGAAACAATGGTTTGAATCTTTTTTTTTTCTTCACTTTTTTGACTCACGTTTTGCACAAAATTTTGTAGGTCAAAATTTTGATAAGACAAAAACAAAGGATGCCATTTTGTTCGCCATCAGAGATTGATTTCTTTTCCAAAGTATAAATTGGCTGTGCAACTAAAAGGGTTGTATGCTGGGGTTCCAACCTGTTCAGGTATTCGTTATTTAAGGACCACTTATTCAGTGACCATTGAAAGTTACAATGGCACTCAATGAGTGGTACTTTTGATCGGTCCTCAAATTTCCAGCCATCCTAGTAATCAAGGGGATAGATTGATTTCAAACTGGCACTTGGCAACCAGCTTGCACTTAGAACAGTTGCAGATGTCACAGTCCTCAAATTGTCATTTGCAACCATCTCTGCTGGCTTCCCACAAGCAAAGTCAATGGGGAAGTCAGCAGGGAATGTTGCAAATCATTCCCAATAAATCACTTGCAAACTCTCTGTGTGATAGTGGCCACCCTCAGTCCTACTGCATTTGTGCGAAACCTTGCCAGCTATTTCTCTGCCTGGCAATAGTCATTCCCAGCCCTGCGGAGCTCATCCAGTAACTTGTCAGCTAACCAGCCACCCCCTGTGCCTGGGTGGGGCAACCAGGAAGATGTTCTTCTAAAATCAGGCTACACATATTTACTCTATTAATAAGGGCTTCTGCCTTGGGAAGTGGGGTGGACTAGAAGACCTCCAAGGTCCCTTCTAGCCCTATGATATTATGAATTTTATTCAATATAGGTGTTAGTAATATGAGGAGAGCACACTTATTCCATATTCAGCTTTTCAGTTACAGACTCAACTCATAATCTATTTTAAAAGACCTATTTATTTCGATACATATATAAGGTGAAGGCCACATTTAACTTTTGGGTTCAATAAAATTGTTAACCTGAATTAATTAAATACAATTAATGTTATTTATTGTATTTTTTTTAATTTTCCCATTTTGTTGCATTTAATATTACAAATTCTGGCAATTTTTCATTTTTACAGACCATATCTAGTATTTGGGTGCATAGCACATAGCCTTGCTGGAGCTCCAAATTGTAGATTTCTGCTTTAAGCCTCCTTTTGCATTCTGTCCCAGACAGGACTGAAACCTGCTGAGATAAGGTGAAAAGTAAAAAGTTACAATTCCAGAGAAAGGACCATTGTGCCTCTCCTCACTGAGATAGCAACTAATTTGATAATCAGTGTGAATGCAGAAGAACTTTTAAGTTTATGAAATTATTAACAGAAGTTTCTTTTATTGGTTACCATAGAAGCTCGCTGATCCTTGATCATTTTTTGTGTTTAGAAGAGATTTTTTAAAATATTTCTATACATTTCCTTCTTTATGGGTGCTGTTGAATATATTACCTAAACTCTGTGTAAGAATTGATTTGTTATGATTGAAAACACATGTTTATTTCATCCTGCTTGTGTGCAGTGAAAAGGAAAAATAATGTCTTAAACTGATTTAGAATAGATTTGAGATAAACAAGAAATAAATACAACTTATCAGTTGTCAAAAAGATTGCTAATTTGATAACCAGGAATTTTCTTTAGAAGAAGAGGGGACTTTCTTTAAAAAAATAGTTCTGTAAATGATTTCTTTTGATTTGTACTTTGAGTTTCTGGAAACCATGTTTGTTCCTTAATAGGTTTTGAAGATGGCCTTGTTTATGGATTGGAAAATACAGGTTCATGGTCACATATAGCTGTGGAAACTCACTGGGTGACTTTGAACCAGTTACTACTTTTGCTTCAGAGATGCTATTTTAGACAAGAAATTAGAAGAGGAATGCTATGCATACTTCACTGAACTCCTGAAAGAAAGGTGGGGTGAATATGTAATAATAACAGCAACTTTTTGTAGTATTCTGAGACAGAAATTAAATAGAATACATTGAAATCACAGACCTACTGTCTATATTTTTTCATTTAGTGTCTCAAGGCTTGGCTCCTCTTCCCCACCCCCCCCCAAGAAAATTGCTGTTATTTTGTTCTTTAAATCTCGGCAATGTTTAATGTTCCTCCTGTAACACAGTCTTTTTGATAAACTCAAGACAGCTTAACAAAACTATGTAATTTATGTTTATTTTTAAAAAAACTAAACATAAATATAAGCAGGAGTCTCTCCAAAAATAAAAAATAAATTACTTTTTTTAAAAATCCAAACAAAAAATAACACCATCTTTTCATGCATGGTTCTTAACCAGGCTAGCTGAAAACAGCCACAGTAAGAAAACCTTATAGCGATTTCAGATATAAACCTTTCATCTAATAGCAGATACATTTTATGCAAAAACAGATGCATATGTTTAACTTGGAGATTTTGATCAGAATGCTGAATTCAACTTTTAAGCCCAATACTGTACAGTAATGCTATTTATTTAAACATACTATAAGTAATATGTTATTTAAACAAGCTATAAGTAATACTGTACACAAATTATATAAATATATCATAGGTTGCAGGAAACATTTTGTCAGGAGAACATTTTCTGGCTATCTCACTCACAAACATTATTTCTTGCATATCCAAAATGTATAAATACAGTTTGCTATCTAGTAACTGAAGACAACTTCACTGCACTCTGATGAAGAGTTAATTGTTTAGTTTGTTACTTATGAACAAGTGTTGATCCAGCCTACTTATATTTGTTTTATTCAGACAGAAATGTCATTACTTGTTAACTTAGATGACTGACTTGTAAAGAGTGTTGTAACTGGCAGTAAGAATTCAAGAGGTTGAGCATTTTAATATGAAGGACATAATTGAGAGAATATTTAAAATAAATATTTGAGTGTTGAACATAAATACATTATTAAATGGTCAACAATTACCCAGTGTTTGTAACAAACAGCAGGAACAACTTAGTTTATAAAGATTAATTAGTTGGTGAAGCTCAAGGGAGAGATAACATTTAAATCCTGTGTTGAAATGGTTGGATTGTGACCCTTGAAAGCCATGTGCTCTAATCCTCTGAATGCTTACTAAAAAGTAAATCTCCTTGAAATTTGCTCTCATGTAGCTGCATTCAGGCTTGCAGACCAAATCTGGCAGGTAGTCATAATGTCATCTAGAGCTGGAATTTGAAGCCAACAGCAGTGGGGACATTTGTAATAGAGACAGATTTAGCATTGGGTAACAGAAATGCAAACTCTTATCGTTTGGAGGTCCTCAAACAATTGCAGATTAGGTTGATGTAAAGGTAATCTACAATAATAAAGATTAACAATCTATTTTATGTAAAATCAGATGATAGAGAGTTTAGGAAGCTTGTTTGGCTGTTGACAACAGTGAATTGTTTCAAGATAACTTTCTGCTTTTTCTGTTATGTTTTAGGAATAAAAAAATGTAGCAAGTGTATATAATTTTCCTTTTCCCAACTAGGCATAAATCATGACTGTCTTATGGCAAAATCTCCAGATAATATTTAGTCTTTGAAATTCTCAGTATGGCCTTGTTATGCTATTTTATAATATCCTACCAATATTATTGTTCCATCCCCAGCAAAAATGGAAGCATTGAGTCATGGAGTGCTTGTAGTGTAATTTTTAACAAGACATACACAATGAATTATGAACACTTCTTAGCCTATTTTCAGAACAGACAGAAGAATTCAACCTGCAGTTTCTTTTGGCAGTTAAAGATTCCGAAGTTTGCCTTTGTTCTGTAGAATTTATATGTGTGATACTAAACTAAGCTATGTACAAGTACAGAGCTTTTTATAAAGTATTTTTACCGCAAATTCACAATGAACTTTGTGTTACATATTGATGCTTTTAAAAAATGAAATCTAGATAAGTGATCTGTAGTACATTTTGACTTGTATCACACTGAGAGCCAGTAAAAAAATCTTTAGATTCAAGATTGTACACAATTCTTTCATTTATCTTAGTAATAAGATGGCAATACCTTTCCTTAACAAAAGCAAATAAAAAAAAAATTCTGCATCCTTCCTGACTTTACAACTTTAATTATATCTACTGTAGAATACCAGTCCTTCACCTCACAATACAAAAATAAGTAAAAAGTCATTTTGGTGCCTGATAAACTTTTCAGCATATATGAACAACATTTCTACTTTGTCTGGAATATTGGTTCTTATCGATGGGATATAATTGCCTTGATTCTAATGTGTTTCATGATTCCGATTCTACCTGTGCAATTGACATTTTCAGGGTTTGTCATTATTTGAAGGACTATGCCAGTGCAGTGGTGGTTAACCCTTTTGGCACCGAGTGCTGGAACAGGAGTGGGTGTGCGTCAAAAAGGTTCTGAGCGCTGAAACATATGCGCGCTCCGGAAACTGGAAGAGCAATGGGTGATGGGCGATGCCCAGAGAGATGGATATAGTGTATATATATCACAATAACTTTTTTTCTAGGAAATGAGAAGGGGAGGAGGAGAGGGGAGACTATAAACTATCAAACTCTATTGTTAGTTCAGTTATTTATTTTTAAAATGTCTTGAAGGATTTATTTTGCATGTAAGTAACTCTGAGGAACACTCGGTAGTACAAATATCAAAAAGCTTTAGTTCCATGTGTTGTTGGACTAAATTCTCATAATTTATTATCCTTAGCCAGTATGGTTGATGCTGATTGGAACTGTAATCTAACAACATCTAGAAGAATATCACTTCTTGGATGGTGGGATGGGCAGCATATACATTTATTAAATAAATAAATAAATATTTTGCCACAAAAGCATGTAACTCCATATAATAAATTGTTGCAGCTTGGAGAATTGAACTGGGCATTCTGTGAGTTCTGCTGAACCTGCAAAAGCTCTCAGTCAGGCTATTACTTGGACCCAATTTAATGTTATAGTAAGAATTAAAGGGAAGTTGGATGAAACCTGCTTAGAGCTACTTTTACCAGCTTTGTGGATTCCTCTCAAAGCTGGTATATCCTTCATGTGGGTAGAAGCTTTCATTCACTAAATCTTCAGTCTTTTAGTTTTGCCTTTGAATGGGCGAGACAATAAGAGCTTCTTTGGTTAAATAAAAATGTACCTTCCATGCAAGCCAGAATGCAACTCAGAAGGAATTTGGAACATATTTGATGTATACTCTGTATTAGTCTAGAAAACATTTAGATTTATATCCTGCTGGTTTAGATTTGTATCTTTCTCCATGATTTTCTCCAGTATGCACATAGCATTCCCTCCTTCAGTTTTCCCCTGCCACAACACCTATGTAAAGTAGGTTGGTCTGAGACATAATACGTGATCCACAGTCACAGAGTGGGCTTCCATGACTACAGACTAGAATTGGGATTTCCTTAATTCAGTGTCTTAACCACCATACCTCATACAGTAGTTCTATCTGCCTGCATACATCTGTCAAACTGATTTGATCATTTGAACCAGAATCATAAAGCTGGAAAGGAACCTTTAGGCCACTGACTGATTCACTTGCCTGAAAACATCCCAATCAAATGGCTGTGAAGTTGCGATGTGAGTATAATGTAACTTAAATCCACTGTTCCATGCTCTGTACTCTGGAATGTAAAACTACTTTCCACTTTTATGCCACATCCTTTTAAGTACAGTTAACCATTTGTTTAGTGACCATTTGAAGTTACAGTGGTGCTGGAAAAAAGTGTCTTATGATAGTTTTTCATACTTATGACCATTGAAGCACACAACCCCCATGGTCATGTGATCAAAATTTGGATGCTTGGAAACTGGAATGTATTTATGATGGTTGCAGTGTCCCAGGGTAATGTGATCATGTGCCTCTGACAAGCAAAGTCAATGGGGAAGCCAGATTCACTTAGCAACCATGTTACTAACTTAACAATTACAGTGATTCACTTAACAATTGTGACAAGAAAGGTTTTAAAATGGGGCAAAACTCATTTAAGCCATGGTGGCACAGTAGTCAGAATGCTGTATTGCAGGTAAACCCTGCCCACAGCCAGGAGTTCAGTGCTGGCCAGCTCAAGGTTGACTCTCTGGTCAGTAAAATGAGGACCCAGATTGTTGGATCCAATATAAATGTAATACAATACTGTTAACCGCTTAGATAAGGCTGTATGAAGCGGTATGTAAGTGTAAGTGCTATTGCTGTTAACAAGTGTCTTGCTTAGCAATGGAAATTTTGGGATCAGTTGTGATTGTAAGAAAAGGACTACCCGTATTTGATGAATGTACCACTTTTTCTCCATTGGTTGTCTTTTTTCAAAAGCTTAACAGGCCAGACCAGCTCCTTCAATCTTTCTTCACAGGTCTTAATTTTTATTTTTCTGATCATCCTTGTTGCTCTTCTCTGAATCTTTTCCAATTTGCTTGAATTATCAGTGTGCTCCCAGAACTGGACATAATATGTGAGATGGATTTTGGCCAAAGCAAAATAAAATGGATAGTTAATTTCCATGATTTGAAAATTACTTATATTGATGGAACCAAGTGTGGTTTGTTATACAGCACTGTCACATTCCTGGCTCATATTCAATTTCCTACTTTTCCAAGATCTTTTTCAGAAGTGCCAGGCATTTCCATTGGTTTCTGTGTAAGGGATTATTGAGGACTTAAGGGTATGTTTAGTATTTTTTTCCATCAGTGCAGATTTTCCCTCTTGATTTTCAAAATGTTAATTACTAGTAAATGACAAATATCATCAAGTTTTTGACATTTACTATAACTTACTAACTTTTAAAAAATATCTCAAGAAGGTCCTAAATGGCTGATCTAATAATGGTCTCATTTGCAACAGATGAATGTATATTTAAAAATTAATTATCCAAGTAATAAAAGAAAATGGTTTAAAATGCCAAACAAAGTTACACTTTGAACTGTGTGTGAATTTGCAGATATAAAATGGATGGTAAGTCAGTAGGTAAGAGTATTCTTCCTTGATCGTTCCAATGATGCATTGTTGCTATATAGGCAAAGAAATTAAGCTGTTTTTTTTCTGAATGGAAAAAGTGGAACATAACCCAGGTGATATTCCTTTATGTAGATAAGGATTGCCAGCCTTTAGATTAGATGCCATTGACTATTTTTACCCTTAGCCTTGTTATTGATCCATTCCTTGTAAAGCCCCTTTCTTATTATTCTTTCAAACCCAACAGAACATTGGATATAAATTAGAAAGGGACTTGGATCCATGTCCGTATGTTTGTCTGGCTGCAGGAGAACATGAAACACAGAACAGAACAGAACAGGACAGGACTACATTGTGAGTTTCAGGAGAAACCAACAGAAGAAATATGGAATTTGAAACTGAATTGGATCAGACCAGGAGCTGCAGAGAAAAAAAAAAATCTGAAAATTTTATCCCAGTGCATCACTATAGAAGAGGCAACAACTTGGAATATTAGTGACCTTTCCTTTTCCTTTCCTTTCCTTTCCTTTCCTTTCCTTTCCTTTCCTTTCCTTTCCCCCTTCCCCTTTCCATTGATTTAGAACAGAGAATATGCACACACCCTGTGCTTCCTACTGCACACAATCCTGCAAGCATATGGTCACTGGGGATAAAGAGTTTGGGGAGGAATTCCAGAAGTCATGTTCTGCATGCTTAATCTACTTTGTTTAAAAATTGAAATATAGGTACTGTTTGTAAGATTTAAAAAACTAACAAACCTTAAAGAGTAGCCAGTTGCTTGTTTGGTCAGGCTTTTAAATAGTTGTAAGAGCTTCTTGCTTCCATATACATTCAGCAGATGGCTATCTCCATTGATTTTTGACGCTGAGCCTTTAACTGTAAATCTTGGTGATTAATGACTTATGTACCTCCTGGGCATATTCAAGCATTAATATGTTAAACTCAAGGGAGTTTAAACAAACAAATAAACAAACACTGTCCACAAGTAGCTTCATTATTTTTCTAGTTGCTCTATACTTGCTTGGCACCTCCAACCACTTACTCTCCTCTCTGTCCTGCAGTAGTAGTTATATAGTTGCTTCCTGGAATCTAGAATCATAAAATGGAGTGGTTGGAAGAGTTTGTGGAAATAATTTCATCCACCATTCTACATGGTGAAGGGCCCCACTAGTATAGCATTCCCAACAAATGGACATCCAGCTTCTGTTTTTAGCAAAGCAATCTACTCCATTCTTAAACAGCTTTTATTGCTAGGGATTTTTCCCAACCAAAATCTGGACATTACAATCTACTTCCTTGTAACCTTGTTTTTTTGTTCAGTCTTCTGGAACAATTCTACCTGTCATAGATCTGTCAACTCCTTGGTGCATAGAAGCAGATATCACTACTGATACAGTGGATATTGTGGCTACTAAATTCTGGCCACATTTTTCAAAGACCTTCTTTCAAATGTTACAGTGTTTGGTGTCATTTGTAAATCCCAATCTGAATCAAAACCAAAGGCAGGTTTTTTGAAAATAATTATTTAGCCTTTTGCCATTTAATTCATTTTTTAAGTACTTAAACTTATACTTTTTCTCTTGTTGAAAAATGAAGATAGATTCACCAGATGGCTTTTCAAGTTTATCATTTTAAAGTTAAGTAGGCAATTTCCAAAAAAGATTAGAAGCAAGGTTAGTGTTATTTAAAACACTCTGCCACAGTTGTAAGCTTGATGATTGATCCCCTTGTCTCCTGGCATTCAAACCAACAAGGAGCAGCCATCCAGAACAATATGTGGCTGATATTCTCCTTGTTCTTATATATTCACCAGTTCTTCAACCTTTGTCATGGCATTGTCTTCACTCTTGATGGAAATGTGTTTGGCTCACCATGCTCCACCAGAAGTCTAGGATGCCCTTTGGTATGCTTCCTCAACTTTTCTCTAGTTAGATCCAGAAATATACTGAAGGGGGGAGATTCTTTGAGAGCTGTATGCAACGAAATGCAACAAAATTTCATTTTAATGTATGCCAATTAATGTACAATAAAGTTATTCTAAGTTCAAGTCTGACCAAATATAATAGTTCAGCTGTCTGGAACCATCTAATTGAGGCATAATGCATCTTAGACTGGATCAATTTATTTCTCTTTTCTTTCTTAGCCTATGAGCTATGAGGACCATGCTCTTTTATAGTGGAAAGAAATGAAGCGACACATACAGGTCTAAATACAACTATTTATGAACATGTTGTTAAAACTACTCACAAAACTAACAGCTCATATTCAGAAATATATGAACTGCAATAGACCAAAATATATTACTAACACAGAGGTCCCAATAAAATATTTTATTATATCTTTAGTGCCCACTTTTTTTTGAATCTCATATAAATCCAAATATTTTTTTAAATGTGTCAGATATAAAGGCTGTAACAGAACTCTTATTTTGGATTAGAGATTTGGTAATGAATGTATATCAGGTTAGTAATATTTTCTTATTGATAATATTATTTTCCATTAACTGTTATCTTTTCTAATGCACTAAGTGTGGTAACAACATATTGCCATTAATTCTGAAACACAAATTGTTGGTTTGTTGATGGTATGTTATTAATAAAATATGGAAGATGTTGTTGCACATCCTGCATGGAATGACAGTATAATATATGTGATTGCTTAACTTCTTGACATATGCATTTATTTCATAACTTTTGCCTGAATTAGCATATTGTGAGCAAGAGGAATTGATACTGTACAAACAAACAGAATGATAGATGTAGATTTATTTTGTTTAGCAAATTGAGAATATTTTTAATATCTTTTGTTTCAAGCTGCTAGAAGTGGATTCAGTTGTGGATGGCAGGGAGTATGCACATGAAATACCCATGGGAGAAATTTTGGCAACTTTCTGCAATCTGAAATAGTTAATGAGAACTAACAGCAATAACTGTGTTAGCATACTGCACACAGGTTTTTAGGCACATGTAATAATAAAATCACCATGCTTTTTGAGACCTGTAAGTTCTTAGAAGGAAGCAGCCCTCTAGATAGTTGATTCATATTTATTTTAAAATTCTCTGTAAGCTGCACAATGTCGATAGAGGAATGACATTCTGTGATGGAAGTCTCATAAACATCCCTGGCCAGGATTGATAACACTTATTATTGGTCTTTACAAATGAACTATTTTTCTGCTTGACCTTTCAGCTCTCTGAAGTTTTGTTGGAATGAAACCTAGCTTTAGTTAAAACATCAAGGCATTTTTAACCATTTTTCTAAACACCTTAAACATTTTTCAGCCTATTTTCTGAAACACATTCAGTTTGGATTGGCTGTGGGTAAGTGGGGTAGAAATGTTCATATAATCCTAAATCAAATGAATTGGTTTGTTATGTTAACTGTGCAAGAGTTAGTTTTAATCCCAAACAGAACTAGTCTTGCTTGGGAGTTAAAGTAGCAAGCCAATTGACCACCTCCCAATGGTCTTTTCCAAACCCCTAATAGCAATTAATATCCCTCATGACATCTGCAGCGGAGTATTCTCTTGTTGTCAGTCAACCCTGGGGAACCCTTTTGATTACTAGTATCCAGGGGTGCGATTCTACAGGTTCGCACCTATTCACTAGAACCGGTTGTTAAAAAATTCTAAGCAGTTCGAAGAAACAGTTGTTAGAAGAAATTACTGGCCTAATCCTGTAAGGAAGGCAGGAAGGAAACATTCTGGTGTTGCTTATAGAAACTGCCTCTCCGTTAACCCTTATTACATACTTGGCAGACTAGACTTCCTCTCTCAGGAACGTCTCTGGAGTTTTTTTCCCCTCCTTTGCTGGTACTTTGCTTGTATGGAGCGACCATTCAAAGTTACAATGGCACTGAAAAAAGTGACTTATGACCATTTTTCACACTTAGGACTGTTGCAGCATCCCCACAGTCATGAGAGGCCAGGCGAGGAGATGCGCGCCTCAATGTGAGTGATATTGAGTTGGCCACACCCAGCCAATAACATGACCACCAAGCCATACCCACTAACTAAGCCATGCCCACAGAACCAGTTGTTAAAAAAAATGAATCCCACCCCTGCTAGTATATCAGGAGATGGAGTGATGAAGAAGCACCTGCAATGCCAGTTGAGAAGGGTAAAGAGTGAATTGGATCAAGTATGGTATGAGCTCATATAAGATCCTACACTATGGCAATAAGAATGACAAAACAGTTACTTATCTACTCTTACTGGGTCAATATGTTGACATCCAATGCTCTTGTTCAGTGCTCAACATTCATCACTGTGGAACATTGAATAGGAAGTCATCAACAGGTACTGTTATCGGGCTGTGCCAATTATTGCAACATTTTGCTGATAAACTTGCTCAGATTTGCTAGTATCTTGACTTTCAAAGCAAAATCTGATTTGATTAGAGACATTGCTACCTTCTCCTCTCAAGGAGATAAACTGATTGCTTTTGCTTGGCTCATCATAGCTAGCTGCCAGTATGTTCTTGGTGCTCTGACAGAATCTGGCCTCTCAGTATCTAAATTGGGTCTCACCTGCTCGGATGATCAATAGATGGCAAATACACTGTCTTTCACTGGTCATCTGGATTTTTGCAGTTTATATATATTACCCTAACTGCAGCTGTGATATAATACAGCTGAAAAGATTATTGATGAATCCTAAAGTGACTCTCACCTACTCACCCCAGATAAACTTCTACATGTTTGTAAATGTCTCAAGTAAACTTCTGGACTTCTCCTATGGGAATGGAAGTGGGAGACACCCTTAGTTTTACCCTGCTTATATTCTCAAATATGTTAAGAGGGACATCTGCCATTGTAGAAACAAGGATGGGCAAAGTCCATTAACAACAAGACCCAAACAGGTTCCAACCAACATTTTGCCTTTTGAAGTCTCTGACTTTAGATCTTATACCGTAGGTTTAATGCAGAATTTTCCTGACGGAAAACAAATCTCTAGGAAACATCAGAAAGCAAAAAATCTTAATCCCTATTGAGAATTTCGTATTGATCATCTGCCTAATCATTAATAGTTTGGGAATAACATAAAATTGAGCAATTTTATGTGGTAGCAGAGTACATTCCAGGTCATACAGGGCAATGGGGGCAACATATATGTTAGGCAACATATATACTTTAGAAGGCTTAATGTGCTGAGCGATGTGTGCTAGAGCCACACATCATTTATTTGTTATATTTATATTGTGCCTTTTTCTCTGCAAGATTAAGGCATCTTACAGTATTTGGAAGTCTAAGGTAGGTTTGGCTGAGAGAGAGTGACTTCAGTAAACTTTGTGGTCAAATGAGATTTGACCCTGATTACAGATAATCCTTGAAGTACAACAGGCCATTCAATGGACATTCGGAGTTACAACGCACACCCCAAATGCTAAATATGTATCAATTTCAAAGTTACAAATTTTGCAGTCCCACCCATGGTCATTCAACATCCCCTAGTTTTGACGAGCTCCTCTCAGGCTAGAGAGGAAAAGATTGCAACAGAAACAAAAGTGACTGGATTTCTTCTTCTTGATTATGCCATGTGGCCCATCGAGGCAGCGGCCTTCTCTATCTTGACTTCCTGAACTCGTCAAAATCTCCAGTATGTAAGTGAAGGGTATGGAGGAGGCCAATAGGGCTTTGGGGAATCCAGAGGGCAGGAGGCAGAGCATGGGCTATCTTAGAGGGAAGCCTCCTGGAAGAAGCTTCCTGGGAGTGCCTGTGCCTGCACTAGGCCTCCCTCGGTTTCTTCCATCCCTGAGTAACCCCATGCCCTACCTAATGACCTGAGAATTCATTTAATGAATGCATTGGGGAAAGCAAGGACAGGGAGGTTGTTAGATGATTCATTTAATGTAGTCTTTGACTGCTAACATGGATGGGGAGACTCCATTAATGTTTTAAGTCAAGGACTACCTGTATATGTTGTTCATCCAGAGCTGATTGGAACTGGTATGAACCATAAGGCTGCTGGAAGGTGGGAAATAACTGTCCTTTTTCTCTCAGCAGTTCTGCTGCTAGTGACAATGCAAAATCAGTGCTATGCAGCAGGATCATGGTGTGGTTCCTGGTTCCCTGCTGCAGTTAGTAATAGGAAAACAGCCGTCTGTTATCAGCTATTCAGCTGGGGGCGGGGGAGTGTACATGGGCTGCAGTGTGGTAAACTATTATTTAGAGCTTTAGGAGTCAAATGCTTTATACCTAGATATTCACACTCTATCTAGTTCATTAAATTGTTATGACAATCTATCAACCAGTGCTCTCATGGGTAATGTAAAAGTCAAATCATTAAGTGAAGAGCTAATCAAATATCTGAAGAAAGTATTGTACTTCATGCAGTTAGTATCAGGTAGGAATCTCATGAGTTTGAAGAAACACTTCTAGTTTATTGGAATAACTTTTTTTGGTTTAAAACTATGCCACCACCAACAAAACTTTATTTCAGTCATAGACCAATATAAAATTACATATTTTTCAATAACTGTACTGAAACTTATTAAAAGTATCTAAAACTAATGTTAATATAAACTTAAAATACTAAGATCTCTCTATAAAAATTCTTAGGACTCTGAAGGCTATAAAAAGGATGTAAAACTAGAGAAAGATAAATAAAACTAAAAAGGATTCTTAATAAGTTTACCTATGTCTAACTGGTAATTACTGGATTACCTACTCTTAATTGTGTAATTATGGATTTTAATTGCTGCTAGACAAAATCTATGTACATTGCAAATAATAAGTGGTGGGTGGGTGGAATCAAGAATAAAACTTTCAATATGATCTATGTATGAGATGTATGTTCATTCAGTATGATATGGGTCAATAAAGGAAGAATGGAAGTTTCTCAACTACTTTATTAAGGGTATAAAGTAAAAGCACATGTGTGATGGTCTTAATAGCATTTGTGCTGCATGTGGAATTTGGTAAATCTCCCATTAAGACCCCCAGAGGGTAACTGTGCAAGAAAAGCTAAATAAATTAAGTATCTGCCTGGAAAATACTCATAAGTTATTCCATGTATAATTGATATCATCGGTGGTATGAGTCTATCAATAAATATAGCCAAATTTTGTTATACTACTTGCAAAACTAGACATATACTGACAATATCAATGAAATAATCACAAAATGTTTTACTTTGTTTCATCTGCTGCTGATGTTTGCATTCTACCTAATCAATACTGCAATGAAGATATGGATGGGTATTAGGTATATCAGCAGTAGGATGATTTTGACCTTTAATAGATATGACTTCTGCTAAATCTCAACATTATCTTAAAGTATATTTCAAAGTGGCTTCAGCCATGCATAAGCCATGATTTGGATTAACTGCAAAATTTGTGAACTATTTCCCACAAATTAATTATATGAACTTGTAGAATGGGCTTTATGGTCGACCTCATTCTGGAATTCTTTGTCTACGACCCTTTCTCTCATCATTCTTTTAGGTTGAGTGTATCCCAAAGAAAGCACTTGCTTAAGTGGCAAGCCCCAACAGGTATGTTTCCCAAGGATTGCTTGTTGCCAAGATAATGGAAATTGGTCCCACTGAAAAAATGGGATGGGAAAAAATGGCATTTGAGTCAATACTGTGAGCATTAACAGCTTTGCTTTCACTTCCTTTTTTTCATTATTCTGCTTCCTTTCAAAGCATCACATTACACATATAAACAACTGAAAAAGAGTTTGCAAAATTTGTACAACCGAAATGATTTATAATGAGGGAATGGTCACAACTGGACACCATGGATCATAAATATTTGTCCTTCTTTGTGCTTGTAAACCACCATGGTCAAAGTATATTTTCCAGTCATCTGTAGATTGGAGTACTACCTCCAAGTACAGTACTTGACACTTTTAATCTGCACAATTTCCTTCTCTTTAATGATCCATTTAAAACTTTTAGGGTTTCTGGGCAAAAACCACCATTTTGTTTTTCTAATCATTTATTACAAGTAAGTCCTCTCGGAAAAAATGGGTAAAAAAAGGTGCTCATGTAAGCTTTATTGAAATTTGTAAAAGGATAATTGCACCATTAGCACATCAAATTAGTGGAATATTCACCCCAACAATCTTGGGAGGCTGGATGTTTGGTCTGGATAACTACACTAGAAATCAGCATTGTGGTTATTTTTTATTTAATTGACAAATGTCAGAGCAAATGCTGTTTGTAGTGGTAGTTGAATTTGGCAAGATCAGGATATAAACAATAATTTTGCTTTTTTCACAACTGTCATATTGGGACTGATACGATGATATCAAGAATTATAGTTAACCTTATATAGTTTCAGAATATTCAATGCACAATTTTAAACCGATGCTAAAATAGTATTGAGCTTTTTTTCCCAAGGAAGAATCAATGAATTAAGCAAAAACATACTTAAAAATTAGGTTTAGTCAATTTGATGAAAAAGCTGTGGAAAGGAAACTTCACGAGGACAGTGGTGTCACCCAAGCAGGAAAAGCCCAAAGGGAACATCAAGCCAGCCATAAAACAAACTTGCATAGGAAAAGAAATCAAATAAAAGGTATTAAAGAAGCCCCTTAGACAAAAGCCCAAATAATTAAGAAAACTAAGGAAACAAGAAAAGAAAACCCTTACAAACGCAAGACATGCCAAATCAGCAAAACTAACAGACAAAAGACACAAAATATATTGCAAAGGAGACAGACAGGAGATTGCCACAAAACAAATATAAGAAACCATTAAGCAAAAAAAAGATTAGGACGAAACCAATAATCCAATCAAACCACCCCGCAAAGTTTGCCTTCTGCACCCCGCAGAGTTTACCCTCCGGCGGAAATGAAGACAACCCGACAGGATTTAAAACATTAAGAAATACAAACACAAGCACACACACACAAAATGAGAAAAATGTATAAAAATCAGGGATTTACTATACAAAGGTAGCTAGCCCAGCAACACAGACTTCTTGCTATCTCTCGCCTTCCTGAAAAATAAAAAGATCCAGCTTTCAAGCAGTTGTCCGTATCCTTGCACTGGAGCTCTCCCAGCGGGAAAATTGAATCCTCAGAAGAAAGGCATTTTGACAGCCTTTCAACAAAGCCATATTCCAATGGTTTCTGTAGTGAATGAGATACTTTTCAAAACTATCTACAATTTTATTTTGTGAATACAATTTTCATCACAAGTTACATTATAACTACTAAGCACTGATCATAATTATTATCTCAAGTATTTCCATACATACAATATAAAACTAAAATAAAACCTGTATCAGCAGTTCTTACTTGTCTATACTCAACTTATTTCTTTTTCAGACTTCGTAGATGAATCCATAGTAGTAATTATTCAGATACAACTATAGAGGTATCAATTTTACAGAGGAAATTTATTTAAAAGAATTTGCTAGGGATTTAAATTTATATTTTATATTTTAAATTTTCTTAACCTTTGTTTTATCTTTAGATTGGGAGGTTAAGGAGTTTACTGATTTTATGATGGAAAATAGACAAGATATGATTGAATTTGGTGGTGCTGAACAATCAAGGAATGTGCATTTATGTATAAACATCTTAATTCATTTTGGATTATTGTAACTACATTGATAAAGAAGTGAGCCATACTAAGTTGGATCTATCAGAATCAAAACTTTATTAACTTACAACTATATAGATCTACAATAAAAAAATTTGTAATGTGCATCTTTTAGTTAGCCAATTATTATTATCAGCATAAATCAATTGTAGAATGAACAAGTCTTCCTTGAGGCTTATGGCTCATAATCTACCACACAGATCCAATCCCAGAAGGTAGGTAGGTCTCTACTAACATCTAGAAATGAGAGGGAGTAACTCACTCAAAGTTTTGCTGTCTCTGTTCCTATGATTTTTTTTTTCATAGACTTTGGTGATGACTCACTTGCCTGAAGAGTAAACTGATTAGGATCCATGAGAAGCAAGGTGTCTATATATTGACATTCCACAATATTTAGGGAAAATCTTCAATATTTAATGCTTTTAATAAATTTAACTCTGAGTTGTGTTAAGATTTGCAATTATATATTGCAATGAGAGGGAGAGGAAGTTTGTTATAGTGTTTAAGATAGCAGACTAGAATCCAGGAGACTGTAAATTTTAGTCCCACTTTAGGCACATAGCTGGGTAACCTTGAGGGAGTCAGTTTTTCTTAGCCCTAGAAAGCAGGCCATGGCAAACAATTTCTGAAAAATCTTGTCAACAAAACCACAGGGACCAGTCCAGGAGTCAAAAACTGGTTCAAAGGCACACACACATTCGCATCCATATCATCCATAAAACAAACACACATGCACGCACACACACACACACACACACACAGAGAGAGAGATACAAATACACACACCATATACATTTTGGATAAACAACTGTTGCTCTTTTTGAAGTAGGAGTCCCTGTCATAATTTACTAATATCCTTGAAGGGCATGAAGAATTGATCACTTTATACTGCTTTTAATTATGTTAGTTGTTTTAACTGGTTGTCTTATGGTTTTAATGACAGTTCTGAAATTTCAGGAGAGCTGCTTGAATTCTTTGGAACAGGCAAGCATGGGATATAAGTTATAAATAAAAACTATGAATGTAATATTTAAAAATAAGCTTTCTTTCCAGTTGAGCTTGAGATCTCATGGACATGTTCAAGTAGTTTTCTCAGTAGTAATATAAATGAAATCTGCTATTGCTGCTGTTTGGGGTGTTGTTGTTTTGTTTCTTGTTTACTTCTATATCTGGCTTATAAGCCTAAGATTTCTTGGTGGCCTCCCATCCAAATACTAAACAAAGCTGTGACCAGAGAAGGTGAGCTAATGTTGTCATCTGCCGAGAAAGATGGACAATTAATAGATAATATAAAATTAATAGATACCAAAGAGACTTCATTTTGATATTTTAAGAAATATTAACTGAAAACGTAATTGTAAAATCTCCACTATATTGTTTATAATTAATAAAAATAGAAAAAAAGTAAAAGAGAAAAAAACACTCCTAAAAACAGTAGATCAATATTTAATTTCTGTCATCCCTTTTCTTTATTCTTCAACTGATTTACAGTATCTATTGGTATTGTATAAACATTAGACACTGTACTCATTAAAATCCAGAAGTACATCAAAATGGACCATCACTATCTATTTTGAATATATAGCGGAAAGAGGAAACTTGAGAGTTCACAAAGTTGATACTATATGGAACAAAGCTGGGACTGAACTTAGAGGTTCTGCTTCAGATACCACAAAGCCTCTTCCCAGAAGGTAACAAGGAAAACTGGTCATAGAGAGGATTTGTATTGTACCTGACAATACTATGGACCCGATTCAAGCAGTGCTTATATGCTATATCCTGGATAGAAGAAGGTGAACTACCAATAATCTTTTATGCTGTCCTCATCATTCTCTGTAACGCCTTCCTATCCGAAGGAGTAATGCTTCCAAACCAAACAGTAATGCAATATAACAGGATGCTCTCAATCATCCCTTATCTGAGACTGCTGCTTTCTTAATGTTAACTTTCCGTGATATCTTCCAGACAGAGGTAACATCAAAGTTAAGCACAGGATAGGGTGGGCAGTTTCCCCACAGGGGTGCTATTTGATGCTTGAATCTTCCCAAAAATGTGTTCAGCTCATTTAAAAAAAGACTCTGTTGACTTTAGAACACGATGGAGATACCTTATAGTCTGTAATGGCTTGGATGCCTTACCACATACATCTGATATTCCTAGGCTCCTGAAAAAAGTTCTGAATTTTCTGACAGTGGCATTGCCTTCCTGTTTTTGTGGTGTTTTTCAAATTGGCTCTGGCTGTTTTAAGTGCCAGCATATCTCTGGATTTAAAAGCCACATTCTCCTCCATGCTGCTGTGAGAGCCCTCCTCCTGATGACATCATCAAGCTGGGTCCATCTAGTATAAAAGTAACAGCCTGGGAGAAACCCCCCAGCTTTGACTCGGCTTCTTTTGATGACCATAAGCTGGTGTCTCTGAAAGCAGTTTAGTTAGCAGCAAAAGCAAAAGCTATCTTCTTCACTGGCATAGCTCCCGGGGAACCGGTGCAGCTGTGCCTTCAGGAGAATGAGGCTCCACTCTCCTGCAACACCGAGGATTCAACCGAGGGAGACTAAGTAGGGAGTAACCCTTGATCCCCCCCCCACAGTCTTCCCTCAGCGATTTCGGCCACCACGATCGTAAAGATCGCATCGCGATAACAGCACCTCTCAGCTGATCGTAAAAACCGCAGGTTTCACTTTATTGCCGATTTCGCCGTTCGGGGCTGTTTACAGCCTAAGGAGTGATTTGCGAGCAGCCAATTTGGAGGCTTCTTCAACCGCACATGGCGAGTGGCCATTTTGAAAGCTGCTTCTTCTAAAGAAAGTAGCGAGCGGCCATTTTAGGTGGCATCATCCCGCAAAGGCCAGCTTCTACCATTCATAAGCTCCTATTCATGCTACTGCATAGACAGCACATAGTGAGGATCGCTTCCAGCACCTTTGTGTCTGTTTATGCATACTATGGATCAAGACAAGGTCCACACAGATCCTTCAGGCCTGATCTCTCAAGGCCCCCAAGCTGGTAAAAGAAAGAGAAGGAGACAACGGTTCTAGTCTGTTCAAAGGGAGGTGGCAGCCAAGATTAGGGCCTAAGCTTTGGGCCCTAAGAAAACATCCCAGATCAAATTAAAGGCAGAGAAACGAAGGCATGTAGCCTTAGAAAGGCAGTTCAACAAAACTATTGAACAAATGAGGGGTCAACTACAACAGGCTTCCCAACCAGACCATCCTCTAGTTGTTCAGCCAGCTACTTCTAGGGAGAGGGAAAATACCTCAGCTCCTCTTAGCCACCTTCAATCCTGATCCCCAGAGCAACCTGAAATCCAACCAGGACCTCAAGACTTGAGCAGGTCAGGTCCCAACTTCACCCAGACTTCTTGGGATCTTTCTTCTTCATCTATCCCATCCATGGGCCAAAGCAGCTCTTGATCAAGACCAGAGGCCACTTTTACTCCAACAGCAGCAGGTCTTCAGCCCCCGGATCCTCCATCGAGTGGCAGATTTTCTGACATCAACGAAGTAGTCTCCTTAGCCATCAGACAGAGTCTGGCAGAAGGGCTTCAACACATCTTCAGGCCTTCAGACAGACCTCAGCCTTCCTTCCCGGCTTTTCCTCTAGCTCAGATTCCCCAAAGGGGACTACCTCGCTGTGTAGAACAAAGGGCCCATCTTACCTATGAGAAAGGAGTGCACCTCACTCAGGAAGAGTATGAGGAATCATCTGAGTGCAGCCCCTCCCCTGATTCTGATCTGGAAGAGGGAGAAATCTGGGACCCCAACTTCTCAGAGGAAGATCTGAGGCCTCATCAGCCTCCTTTGGCTTCTGTGTTCAAATCCGCTTTATTCAAAACTCCTACACAAGGCACTGATAACAGCCCAGTTGTCAGTGGAGGAAATTGCCCCTGAGCCTCAAGTGGTACAATTGGGGCATGGGGATTCCCTCTTCTCCAAACCCATTGTTTATTCAGAGGTCCTTCCTTCCCCCATCATCTTTCTTGACTTAGTCAAGGAACAATTTGCCTTCCCCACTGCAGGCCCCCACCCATCGTCCCAAGATAGGCGGTTCTACAATGTGGGTCGGTCCTTAACTACGGCTCTGGCAGTTCCCCCAGTAGACGCCCCAGTTGTGGCCTCCTTCTCCTCAAGCACTCCAACTGAGCCTGAGGACATACTAAAGGCAGAGGACAAACGCTCCAAACAAACACTGAAGTGTAACCATCAAGCCTCGGCTTGGGCCATCCGTGCCTCAACTGCTGCATCATTTTTTACAAGGTCTTCCATCCGCTGGCTATGCCAAATTCAAGGCCACATATCAGACTGTAGGTCGCATCAAGACCTCAATAAGATAGCAGCAGCAGAGTTCTCGGCAGACGCCACCCTCAACCCTGCCAAGTTCTCTTCCAGGGCCATGGCGTCATCAGTGGCAGCTAGGAGACTGCTATGGCTATGAAATTGGCAAGCAGAGCCTCAACGAAAGTGGAAACTAGCTTCTGCCCCATGTACCTGTGAGAAGCTGTTTGGAGATGCCATTGACCCATTTGTTGTTGAAACAAAAGACAAAAGTAAAGTCCTTTCATCAACAGGAAAGAGGGCAGACTTCTGCCCTACCCCATACCGGCTTCCCTCATACAAGCCTGAAAACGCTTCTCGCTTCTCCAGACCTCAGAGAGCGTATTCTCAGGGTCAAGATCAATGCCATGAGGCTACCGGCAGACAACAAGCTGCGGGTAAACGACCCTTTCGTGGGAGAGGGAGTCACTCCTTCCGTCGCTCTAAATAATCTTTCGTTCTCCCCTCCCATCGGAGGTCATTTGGCCTCCTTTGCTTCCAGATGGGAGGAGTCAATGACAGACGCCTGGGTACTCATTACAGTAAGGTCGGGGTTACAAATAGAATTTCTATCACCACCCCCAGAAAAATTTCTACTCTGCCCTGTTTCCCAGGACAGTTCACGAAGGGCACTTATGGAATCGGCCATTAGTCACCTGGTCGATATAAGGGCCATTCAACCAGTCCAGGCACTTGAGCAGCAACTGTTAAGAGAAGCCAATCTCCCAGACCAGGTCATCCTTACTATCCAGGCATCTTGTAAATCTTCTACGACGCCTATGTACAATGCCACCTGGAGGGTTTTTTGTCATTGGTGTCACAGGGAAGGTCTCTCTCCTACAGTAGTGGGGGTACCACAGGTCCTCCGTTTCCTCCAGGATGGCCTTGACAAAGGTCTGGCTCCTAACACTTTACGCCGTCAAGTAGCAGCTCTTGCTTCAGTCATCTCCTGGGATTCCTTTCCTTCCTTGTCCCATCATCCTTCAGTTCAGAGATTCTTAAGAGGGGCTTCCAATCTCTGCCTTCCTGTAGTTCACAGGTTCCCATCCTGGGACCTTCACAAGGTCCTCAAGGCCCTAACAGAACTCCCTTTGAACCCCTCAGAAAGGTGTCCCTTCAATTCTTGACCTTTAAGGTGGTTTTCTTAATAGCCATGTCAGAGTTGGCTGCTCTATCTATACGGCAGGACCTCTTCACTTTTCACGACATAGAGTTGTTCTTTGTTTAGACCCTACCTTTGTACCCAAAATAAATTCTATATTCCACAGATCCCAAGATATAGTAGTTCCTGATTTTTGTTCCCGTCCACACCACGCCTTATAGCGCAAGTGGCACACCTTAGATGTTAGAAGGGCTCTTAGAATTTATATCAAACACACTTCAACATTTAGAAAGACAGAGGCTATGTTTGTATCCTTTTCCCCTTCCTACTGGGGGAACAAGGCCTCTCCTGCCACCTTAAACAGGTGGATCAGGGCTTGCATCACACAGGCCTACAAAGCCAAAGCTCTGCCAGTACTACACGGCTTGACAGCACACTCCACTAGAAGTGCTGCAACTTCAGCTGCCTGGGCCACCAAAGCACCCCTAGAGGAGATTTGCAGAGCGGCTACATGGACATCCCTGTCTCCGTTCATCAGACACTACCACCTGGATTCCTACGCCTCCACGAGCGCGGCTTTTGGCAGATGGGTTATTCAGTGAGTGGTGTCTACTTCGAAGTGAGAGACCAGACGAGGACCCTCCCAAGTACATGAAGGCTTTGGTATGTCCCATCCTGGGCCCTTGCAGCAGCATGGAGGAGAATGGGCATTGGTAAATTTACCTGAGAACGCCCTTTCTATCTATGCTGCTAGAGAGCCCAGCCCCTCCCTTGTTGCATCCGGATTGTGGTGAGGTATGTTATGGTTCACGATTCTGTTTTGGCTTTCAGAGACACTCACTGAAGTCTGTCAAGTATCTTTGCCAAAGCTGGGGTGTTTCTCCCATAGGCTGCTACTTTTATACTAGACGGACCCAGCTTGATGATGTCATCAGGAGGAGTCATACCCATCCTGGGCTCTCTAGCAGCATAGATAGAAAGGGCGTTCTCGGGTATATTTACCAACTCCCATTCTGCGCTTTTAACATTTTGCAAATTTGAATTCCAGTCAGATATATGGCCTTTTTATTGTGTTGTGCAAAATTTCTCCTTGCGGCTGTAAGTTTGTATTTTAATAAATCACAATATTTTTATTGATATGTCCAGGAATTAATAAAATTGTGGTTTTGTTTCAAACTCCTTAAGATTCTTAATGATATGCAGTTATTTTCCTTTTTCTTGCATGACCATTACATATGATACAATGTTCCTTCTGCTTTTTTTTGTATTTCTAGCACTTATTACTATAAGATTTATCTATTTTGGCAATTACTGTCAGAGTTGATACCATCTGTAAAACATTCTGTACTTCTTCTCTCTCAAACGTAACCTAGATTAAAATTTACAGACTTATTTGACAGTTATTGGGAGTTAGAGGAATTGTGACTCTCAACACATCTGGAAAATGCCTGGTTGCAGAAGCATAAAAAAAAATCTATAAAATCTGTTTGTCAAAATAGAAGTATTGCTCCATAATTCCATTCATACAGGTGTATGACATAACAAAGCTCATATTAAAGAGCAGCCCAAATGTATCACATTGATGCAAGTGTGCTTTTGTCATTTGTCCCCCTTTTTGAAATAGCTAGTTGTCATTCTACCTAGAAATTTTGGGAGCTGTCTATTCTCTATGCCTACAATTACTTCACAGTACTTCTTCAAAGGATTTGCACAGTCCAATTGTTTATGGCTCACAGCCAGAAGGGAAACAGTCACAAGTATGTAACTGTATAGTTGTCCAGGGTCCTTTGGTCAACTACAGAAAAACCATAATATAAAGGTTTACTGGAAGGTAGGTAATAGATTAGAGATCTTGGTTGTTTGTATTAGTCAAGAGTTATAGACTTAAGTGCATAGATTCAGGGACTTTTTTTTTACTTACACAGAATTCCTACATGATAGATCAGATCAGAAAGTCAATTCCAGAACTAAACTTTGTCATCACAATTAACTTAAGTAATATGCAACATTTTTCAAAGAAATAACCATGTAAATATGCACCCACCAATTCAGAACTTTGTCAAAATGTTGAAAGCATAGTGCCATCACAGTGCAAGATCTGCCCCTTTAGTACAGGTGCCTTGAACTACCTTTAAACATAGCAATCTTACTATTTATTTGCATCAGTCTGCTTTCACGATTTTGGTGGATATGTTGCTGGGTTAGAAATGACGCAAAGAATACATGGATTAATTCCAAATTTGAAGAGAAATTCAGCCAGAATTCTAGAATATCTGAGAAGACTTGGAAGCAAAATTTAATGGGGAATTATTTAAATTGTTCCCACAGTTCTGAATGATCATAATAAAATGGACATAATACATCATGTGATAATACATACAACATTTATGACTTGTTGTTTTTATATGGTACCATCTGTGTGCTTGTGTTTTCCGGATATAGAGGTTTAATGTATTGATTAGATTTTATAGATTTGAACAGAACATGACCAGGAATACCATTTCAATGAAATGAAATGAAATGTGCTCTACAGTATGTCCTCTAGCCTGACAGATGGAATCATATTTAACCAACACATTCCTTTTACATTTGTCACTCTTGGTGCAACCTACTCACATATAACAGGGATGGGGTGGGGGGGAGCAAACCTAGAATAATCTTGGCAAATCTATTTTTATGCTGCATATCTTTAAATGTACCATATTTTGTACAGTTTTAATTTCAAACACTTTATTTACCTGCTAACCATACTATTCAGGTAGATTATGGATTAAGAAAAAAATGCAAAATCTTGTCATCTAGATTTGGGAAACTTTTTAGGACATAATACTCACTTTCACCTACCTTTGCCTCCACTATCTTTCCCAGCAGGATTAGTTCAAGCTGTCCTTTCTGTCCCTACTGAAAGTAGTCTTACAGTTCATTGGAGTACAACTATACAGGTCTGTGACTGTGCAACTTTTAACATACACTTACAGATTGACTGAAGCTGCAGTAGGTTTGGTAGGAGCTAATTCTCTCCCAGGGCCATATCAAACCATTTAGGTATATAGGGGCAGAAGCAGTGTGCAAGCAGAAAAAATATTGTTATCAAAAGTATCAATGTTTTTTCACCCCATTTCTGTAGGTAGAGGCAAACTGGCCCCATCCCTCCCAATTTTGTTAGATTGATAACTTCTGTTATCTGAAACAGGATACTCTGAGTCATTTGCTTCTGGCAGCTTTCAAAGAGAAAGAGGACATTTGTCAAATTACATAGACAAAGAGAAGCCCCAGTTGATTTTTCTCTCTCCACCCAAATAAAGTCTTATTTAGGGAAAGGGCTAGAAACCGGGAGACTGTGACTTTTAGTTCCACCTTAGGCATGAAGATTGGCTGGGTGGCTTTGGACAGTCTCTCTCTCAGCCCAACCTACCTCACAGGGTTGTTGTAGGGAAAATAGAAGGAAGGTATAATAAATGTGTTCACCATGAGGTATTGACCAAAAAGATGGAATAAAAATAAATAAAATTATATGGGCTTGAATTAAGATTCCTGAGTCATATATCTTAAAATGTGCACAGTGGAATGAAGAGACACGTGTTTACCACACTGGGTAATTGGAATAACCTACTCAGAAATCATGTATATTAGTTTAATCTCACTTTTCCAGGGAGATAAATTGGCTATGTCTTATTATTACAAGGTACTGTACCTTTTATAATAGCAGGTGTTTTTTTTAAAAAATAAATTCATGGCTATATATTTTCTTCTAAGTAAATTTTAAGGCAAGGAAGTTTTCTACACATTCTTCATTCAATTCTTAGAAGCCTGTTTTAGGGATTTTTTCTTACCAATAGCAAGAAATATTCCAATAAAAGCTTAGCATTTGCTTCAGTATCCATTGGGTCACAATGGGTAAACTCTGTCATTGGTTTTGCCTGAGAAAGACAAATGCCAACTGTCATATTGCTTTAGCATCGGGTTACATTTAAACATAGCACTTCAATTTATTTTTAGAGGCTGAGTGTGTAGATTACTCTTGGTGTATATTTTGTCTGCCTCTACACTCTATTTTAAAACTTAAGCATAGTTGCTGTCATGTGTAAAATGTATTTATCTATTTTGTAAGAGTTCAGGGTATAAAGAGTGTATCTGAACAGTATGCAACTTTCCATCTTGTCCGAGTTATACTGTACATGTTTATTTGATTCAAGTATATGGTTACATTTATAAAAGTTAAGAGAGGTTAGTTTTAAGCCTGTGTAACATTTACCCTGAATAATCATTATGTACAGTTTGTATCCTTTAAGATAAATCTGATAATTTTTAACCTGGCATTGATTAGAGTCTAAATAACAGATTGACAAGTTCTCTGATAATCTGGTTGAATGTAAATGCACAAATTTATGTACAAAGCTATTATCATTTATTGCTCTAGCTTTTCAAACAGAAATCACTCCTTCTTCCTTCTGATGAATATTGAGGAAAATTGTTTAGTTTGCATTTGAATGCAAGTTAATTGAATGCAAGAAGAGTAGCAACTTAGAACTAAGGAGAAATTTCCTAACAGTGAGAGCAATCAATCAATAGAATAGCTTGTCTTCAGAAGTTGTGGGTGCTCCATCACCAGGGGCTTTTAAAAAGAGACTGGACAACCCTTTATCTGAAATGATATAGGGTCTTCTGCTCAAGGAGGAGGAGGAGGAGGAGGTTGGAAAAGAAAACCTCCAAGGTCCCTTTCAATTCTATTATTTTATATTATTCTATGTTGTTCTATGTTATTTTTTTTTAAAATTTTTTATTTTATTTTACTTGTAAAATTTCTTAGACAGTCATCTAACCCCATAGTAATTCTGGGTGGCTTACAATATTAAAAGATAATATTATTTTTTATACCGTGAGTTAAAAAAATTATCAAGTGCCAAATTTAACAAAATTCACAAAAATTTTCAGGAACTAAAATTGTAGAAAAACAATAGAATTGCAAACATGAGGATCTGAAATAAACAACTATTAATATATTCAACAATACTTAACTCTGACATCAAAAATTAACAATGGTGTTTAATTTTGAATAGACAAAATTACCATAGGGATCTGAGGTAAGTTAATCAAAAAAACATACTGGAAAAATCATTATCCTGATCCAAGTGATGGATTCCACTACTTATGCTCCTGGTAGACATGATTAATATGTATCCATCTGTCCTTTCATCTCTTCACACTCTCTAGGATCTAATAAAGTTGAATGCCAGGATGTGCATATGGCTGTGTTTTTATTTTGGCAAACTTAAACGCTTCTTTCCTTTAGGTTTCCAGCAGAATGCATGGAGAACAAGGAGAAAAAGTATGAAGGCCATATACATGGCCCTTCCCTATCTCCTGGAGCAATGGTCCCCAACCTTTCTAGATTGGTGGCCCGGCCCAGCACAGAGTGGGTGTGTGAGTGGTGGGGCATGTGTGTGCGCACAGCTCCATTTATGTGAGTGGTCAGCCCGCATGCCCTCCACTTGCGCAAATGGAGCTTCACATGTGAGCAGAAGGTGCTCGTGTGTGAAGATCCACTCGTGTGAGTGGTGAACACTTGCACTGGCATGTGAAATTCCACTCACACAAGTGGAGGGCACTTGAGTGGAGGTTGCTTGTGCTCACACACGAAGGTCAACTCACACGAGCGCAAATGTTCTCTGCTCAATGCCTTCCGCTTGTTTGGAGCTTTGAATGTGAGCACCCTCCACACACCGTCAAATATCTGCCATGCTTGCCCATCTCTCCCGCAGTCCTATTTCATACTGGCTGCAGCCTGGTAGTGGGCCATGGCCTGGGGGTTGGGGACCCCTGTCTTGGAGCATTCAGCATATTCAGCTCAGCTTCCAAGCAAGTGATGTGCAAGATGTTTCAAATTTTCCATAAAAGAGTTCAGGGCCTTACCAGAAGTGCCCCAGTACTCTCCTGACCATATTAAAACTGTTCCAACCTGGAAGCGGCAATCTGTTATCGCTGTTATTAGCAGAATTTATATGGCCATTTAACACAAACATAATACTTGGCGATGTGCAGTGCACCAAAATAAAAGTAAAACTAACAATGGCAATAGCAGTTAATTTATTAATCATTTGACCATATGAAGAAACTACAATCAATACTAAGAAAGGGCTACAGCCTATTTCGTGTTATCCCATCACCCGTGCAATCAACCTCAATTCAAGTTGATCTATTTTGTTCTCAAAGCTTTTGATACAAAAGATAGTCATCTTAGTGAGGCTGTTCCCTGCAAATTGTGAGTGTCTCCAATATGTTTTAGATTTTAAGAAAGGATCTAGATTATCAATTCATGTTACAAAGTATCATTTATAATCAGGATACTACAGTATTAGCAACAACTCAAGCACCTTGTATGCATCTTTCTGCCAAAAAAATCTCCATGTAACATCTGTTACCTTATCACATAATTGAGTTCTTCAAACAATGCTCTTCTTAAAAAAACTTTTTAAGCTGCTGGGGCATGTAAATTGTTAAATCTACAATTTTCTGTCTGGAAAATTGATTTATGTTATGTCAGTTTCTTCAAGCAGTTATCCCATTGAAAAGATTCTGTGTTGCTTTGAGCAACAACATCCAGGACACTCTATTTGAAACTTTTCTTGGCCTTCAGACCTTTTTGAATGGAGGATTGAACAGAAACTGTATTGTGAAATGCTATTTACAGTATAAAGTGTAAGGGGACTTGTTGCAGAATGAACACATACAATTAAATCCATATCCAAATAGTAGCAGAACAGGTCAGGTAAGGATGGAAGTGCTGTTTTGAATTTGAAATGGAATGTTTTGAATGTGAAAAAGTCAAATTGAAAATATTTTGTATATTTTGCATTTAAAATGAAATTATTTCTCTGCCTTTCTGTACCAGGGGTTTCCAACCCTTAGTCTGCAGAGCAGTACCAGGCCATGGGCCATTGGGAACTGGGCTGCGCAAGTGCCAGGCGAGTGCACAAAGCTCCATTTGCGCATGCTAAGAAGTAGGTTGCATGTGTAAAACCATCTCCTCCTCCCGTTGCCTGCTACCATGGCTGCTGCTGGTCCACGAAGCTGGAAAGGTTGGGGATCATTGTTTTATACCATTGGAACACCAGTGGAATAAAAATATTTGGAATTCAGGGGGATGATTTTGAATTTAAAAATATCAAAGAATAGTAACAAAGATGACAAAGGATCTAAATCTAAATAGCAATAGCACTTAGATTTATATATCACTTCACAGTGCTTTGCAACCCCCTCTAAGCAGTTTACAGAGTCAGCATATTGCCTGCAACAATCTGAGACCTCATGTTACCAGAAGGAGTCAACCTTGAGCCAGTGAGACTCAAACTGCTAAATGTCTGGCAGTTGGTTGGCGGCAGAAGTAGCCTGCAATATTGCATTCTAACCACTGTGTCACTCCAGCTTAAATCATACGATCTAAATCTAAATCATACTATGAACAGCTAAGGGAACTTGGTATGTTTTGTCTAACAAAAAGAAGGCTTGGAGTGACATGATATCATCTTCTAATACTTGAAGAGCTATTACAGGGAAGAGGGGGTTGATTTATTTTCTGTAGCACCTGAGTGCAAGACAAGAAGCAGTGTGTGGAAGCTCGTCAAAGGGAGATCCAACCTGGAACTCAGGAGGAATTCCCTGACAATGAGTACAATTAATCAATGGAAGTGCTTGCATCCCAGAGTTTTGTGTGCTCCATCATTGGAGGTTTTCAAGAAAAGATTGAACAGTCATTCGTCTGGGATGGTATAAAGACCCCTCCTTGGCAGGGGATAGACAAAAAGACCTTCAGCCTCATGATTCCATAACACAGGTTCATTGTAATTTAGCATAACTTGACAGGCACTTAAAATCTGTCATCAGGTATATTGTTGATTTATTTTGTATAATTATTTACTTTAATAGAAAAAACAATGCTATCCTGATTTTCCTTAAAACACTGCTCAAACTACAGAAAGTGCTTAAAATGGTTTCTACAGTTGAAAGTAAAGAAAGACGGAGAATCATGATGTCCAAGCAGTATTTCAAATATCTCAGCAGCAAGCTATCAAGCTTTCATCCAGCATTTTGAACTCATCACAGAAACGTTTGAGTCCTGTTTGGTAAAGCACAGACAGAATTTTTGTTTAATATTCATGTTAAATAATATCTTTGGAGCTCTGATTCAGGGCACCTAAATGTATTATATTAATCATGAATTATTACAGCTGGTGTACCACCAACCAGATCAATATTTATTGGACTAAGTTCAATGTATTGGCCATCATTCATGAAATTGCTGAGAGAAGGGTGGTACACGGTCATCATCATCATTGAATATAGAAAACATTGTTAATGAAGGAAAAGATGGTATTAATTATGTCATGCTCATTAAGGACAGTTTTGTTTTCTCCATGTCCGAAATCAATGCCATCTTCTTCAATTAATTATTAAATAATGCGCAGCTAATGCTGAAGCAGGATGCTCAATGGGAGGATTTCTGATTTCTTCCATTGTGAGGAATGCCAAACAAATTTACAACAATGTGACAGTCCAAATATTGCCTGAGTCATTATAAACTCACTTTTCAATATATTTCAAACTGTATGCTGTTTAACACCTAAAATGGATTTTATTTTCAAGTGTATATTTTTCTTACACTGACAATTCTACATGTGAATACAGCTTAATTGCCTGTCTCTTTCACAGTAATGAAATGTACAAGAAAGAAGGAGTTATGTAGCTGATGTGATGGTTTATAATCAAACGCTATAATTGTAGATAGTCTTATAAAAGTGTCAAGTGATTAATCAGTACAGTATCTGTGATACAAGGTAACAAAGGAATGGGAAATTAATGAAAATATTCCTGTCTCAAAGTAATTTTAATTGTAAGTTCAAACAATCAGTTGTTGAGGCAAAAAGATGTTAATCCAAAGCAACAGTTGTAATCATTATTAGTTATTTAGGGGTGATACTTTGTGTATAGCTGACTTTAAAGGATTTAATCGTATGAACATTTTTTCATACCCAGACAGTACTAAAATAGATAACTACTACATAATGAATTAGTAGATTTTTAAAATATAAATGGAAAATTTTATATCAGTAGAATAACCATCATTATATATCATTAGAATGGGCAGTCTATAGCACCAGAATTTCATATGGCCCCCAACTATCTTTTTAAGGTTCTCCAGAACTACTACTGATCCCAAGTACTGAAGGTTGGTACTATGGTGTTTTTTTTTTTAATTTGAAGTGGAATATATATGAAAACCATAATGCGAACCCTAAAACACACAAAATATAATTAAATGTATTTTTGAGGCAAAATAGCTGAATCCTATGCTATATCTTCTATGGAGAATATATCTAGTTATGTGAACACTATCTGCAGTCTGAAATGGTAGAACTCAGAAAGAGGGTTTGAGCACCTGAGTAAGAATACAGGTCCTTTTGTAAACTGAATGAAATCGGTGAAGAGCCAGCCTTTTCTGATTGCCAGTAAATTATTCTTGATTGTCACAAGCAACTGTTATACAAAGTTAATCTGAATGCAAGTCTGAATAGTTTGCATGACTGAGATGGAATACATTGTTGAGATATCATTGATTTCAAAGCAATGTATATACAGAGTGTTCAATGAACATTATTTTTAGATATAATTTTTATGAAGAGTTTTTTAATAAAGATATATAAAGATTATAAAGATAAAAGAAATATGAAAATATAGAAAAAAGAAAAAGGAAAAAGTACAGAAAGAGAAAAAGGGATAATTAAAGAACCAATCAGAAAAAAGTGACTTCCAAACTTGTTTTCAGCAGTTCTAAATAAAGTCATTATTACTCCCTCCTCCTTTGATATTACAAAAATCTCTTCAGCCCCTTATTGAATCTCAATCATTTAGTCAATTATTTAATCTAGAAATCATTATTTCACTTATTCCCATTTTGTCAGACACATACTTGAAGAGTTCATTTTGCTGTTTATTTTATATAGCTATACACAGGAAGCTTCTCGGATTTATGGTTTGTACCTGAGTGAGACTAGATAAAATTCAGTGGCATTCAAGAATGTTGTGTGGGATTCCAGACTAATTCTCTGTTTGATTACTCTACCTACCTCAGCCAGTCTCTCTCATACAATTTTCAGTAAAAAGTCCATTAAGAGGTTTCCAGAGGAGCTCATGTTGCGAAAGGAGAGCAGATCCCTCCATCTTAGCTTCCTTGCAGGCCATATGGCTCTGTTCTGGGCACCATTTTGGAGTGACCACAACTCATTGCAGCACCTCCAAAATTGATGCTTGCTTCTGAAATGGACCCACACAGCCTCCACTGTGTAAAAAAGCCATATGGTGCAGTGACTGCTTCCCGAAGAATACTTACAATACAGAGCAAAGGGGGTACTGCAGCTCTAGCCTGTGGCATGCCAAGATTCAGAAGGAATGGTGCTTGGTAGGGTTGAGGAATATAAGTGGCCAAAAGGATATAGATAGGAGGTTGAAGCACAAAAGTGTGGGCAGATTGTCAAATGCCTGAATTTTGATTACTTGATTGCGGGAGCATTGCAATGACTGTAACTTCAAGTACCACTTGTAAAACATTGTTAAGCATTATTGTAACTTGAACTTACTGTTTTGATCATTGAACAAATGGTCATAAAGTCAAGGATTTTGTGTAGTGGATATTTTTATTTTTTAAATAAATAATTTAGTCAAATTGGATGGTTTGCTCATCTTTCAGCCTAATTTAATTTACTGCTATATATTTCAGCACTTATCTCTTAAAACTAGAATCCAGATTTGGGTTTTTTAAGACTTCAGAATTAATATTTATGTCTGAATATTGTTAATTATGAAGAAACTGACACCTTAGTAACTCTCCCAATATAGCATTTCATTGTAACTGAAAATGTAAAGGGATTTTATATGACAAGAAATATTCAAACTTTGTTTTTAGATGTTCCTGAATTTGGGGGGTACAAAACACCCCCCTGGAATGTAAGCAATTACCCATAGAAGTTTTCTTCAATACTTTAGAATTTAGAAAAAATTTAAAATTTTGATTTATTTTTGTATTTTGTATTATATTCTTACTGTTTTCATGTGTGAGCTGCTGAGAATCTATGATTGTGCCAAAATATAAACGTGATATATAAACATAAATTAACTTGACTATACCTAAGATAAAGAGAGAGAGAGAAGTGCCTGGCTAGGCTGGAAAGTCACAACAACAACAAAATGCTAGAAGAAGGCAATGACAAGACACTTCTGTATTTGTTCCCAAGAAAACTTCATGGCTGAGCCCATAATATCAAGTTATGCAGTTAATTCTTATCCTTATTGGAGATTTCAGTAGGAAGGTGCCCATAGTTGGTGTAAGGCTCTGCAACTCCCAAGGCAAAACAGATCCTGGATGCTTGTCTATTAGAGTAGGGACTATAATCAAGAAACTTAATAGAATGATTTTCCTGTAATTTTAGTTTATCTAATTATTTCACATAGTCTCTTCAGTGGGGTTGCAATTGAATGCCCTTAATGCCACTAAATAGGGCCTTCAGATCTCCATTGCTTTAATTAATTCAAAAAGATTAAGAGTAGTCAACATTGGTGATGGTATAATCTCCTGAAAGGTTGGCAATTCTGTTCTGTAGCGAAGCTTAGCAGTTCCCAATGATCTGTATTCATCATGAAAATATCCTAGTACTTATAAACTCTGCAGTAAAATATTTAATATATTGTTTATTTTTCATTCCATAAAGCAAAAGCATATTGCTCAACTTTAACCTCTCTCTGAACAGATAGATCATCACTCCTCTATCACTAAGTTCTAGTTGTGCTTTGGATGGGGCAAATAAAGCAAAGGGGCTAACATTTTAAATCCGGGGTTGCCAATCTTTTGGACCTCAGGGACCAAACTCATAATTTTAAATCCTGTAGACCACTAAATGAATTTTGACTGATGGTGCTAATGTTTGCTAACATTTTCCCAGGGCCTGTGCAGAAAGCAGCAGAGACCCTGGGAAAATCCCCCAAAAAGTCTGCAGGAAAATTCCCCACCCTGTTTTCCTATTGATCAATCATTTTTTATATGGGACCAAGAGAGAGAGAGGAAGAGGGAGAGGGAGAGGGAAGGACAGAGACAGAGACACTGTGCTGTCCAGTCAGTTATAGTTAATAGAGAATTGGGATAGTTAGTTAGGAATTAAGAGCTGTCCCCTTAAGGGAATGCATCATGGTAAATGTAGTCCATGTCATGTGGCCATATCTGTAATCCTGATTGGTCACTGAATTGACCCTTGGTGGGTTGGGGGAGGTCTCTCCCCTCTTGCCTGGAACCCAGCAACATGCGGCTGCCTCACCCCCTTGCTCCTTCATTTGGGGAATGAAAGATTACCATCCTTTTACACCAGAAAGTCAGCTATGCAATGAGTTGGACATTGAGAGGAATCTCGACGTAAGTTATATTGAGGATGCCTGATGAACCAATAAAAAGACTTTGCATGGATGCTTTGTGGAGTTACCTATCTGCCTTTAAACATTCAGTCAGTAATTATAGAGGACAGAATACACACTTTTGGCTTTATGCAAGGAAAGAGCAGAAGCAGCAAAAGTCTTTCTTTCTCTCCCCCAAACTCCGCCAGAAACGAGTCTTTGTGAGACTTGTCGCGCCGGTGCATCCTCTTGGAGCAGGATGCCTTGCAGGGTCCCAAAGACTCATTTCTGGTAGAGTTTGGGAAAGAGAAAGAAAGAGTTTTGCTGCTTTCCTTGCGTGCAGCCAAAAGCAGAAGAAAGAAGTGGAAAGAAGCAGCCTGGTAGCCAGGCCAGGTGCATGGGGCAAGTTCCCCCCCCTCCACCCTTCCCCCCCTCACTAACTCATGTTGTTCACAGTGGAAGCGATGCAAGCCTTGTGTTCCCTTGTGTGGCCATGTGGGCGGCGCAGCCTTGTGTTCCTGCGCAGCCTGCATTAATTGCTTTGAGGGTTGCTTTGGGGGTGACTTTTCTCTGTAGATCCCTAAACTTTCTTGCGGATCACCACTGGTTGGCAACCACTGTTTTAAATCATCCCCCCCCCCCCCAGTGGCTAAAAGTTACAGGAGTGGGTAGTGATGTAGTATCATTGAAAATCGGGATGGAGATAAAACATTTTGGCCCTTTTTTCATTTATTGAGGCTTTGCTTGAATAATTAAAAAAATTATTTAGTAAAAAAAATACTTCCTTTGCCAACCCCCCTAACAAACAACAAACAGAAAAAAACCCACTAGCATTATTGGTTACAATTTTGATAGAATCATAAAAAAGAGGTTTGGGGCCACATGCAGCCTTTTCCCTTGTCTGGCCTAGAAGTTTGGAAATGCAATAATCCATTCGACCATTAAAATTTTGGGTCACTCTGTTTCAGCCCCTCATTGAGTTGTTGTTGTGGGAGGAGAAAGTAGTATTATGTATGCTTCCTATGGTGAACTATTTATAAAATTAATAAAGGCAGGTTAAAATTAAAAATGGTAACATAGATGTGATCTACTAGACCTACCATATTTAATTTAATGAGAGTGACCAGAAAGGTGCTGAATTCTCCCAAATAGCCACTGTTATTAAAATAAAAATAGTTGTGATGCATTTGTGGGAGTGAAGATGATGCTTTGCAGCACACTGACTTGTAGGTTAACTAAAATTAAAAAGCAAAAAAGAAAACAATAAGAAAAGGCATTAAGGAACTCTCATTAAAGGTGCAAATTTCATCACATTAGATATGAAAGCAGCCCAATGAAATGCAACCAAATTCTAAAGAAAGAGAACTACTATTTAGTTTAATATTATTTCACTGTGAATGATTTGTCTACCTTTATTCCACTTTATTCCACTGTTGTTTGATTGCAGATCAATCAATCAATCAAGCCAAAATGACATTACACCAATTTGAATAACATTTGGCAGAAAGAGAATAAAAAATACTAAACCAAAGAAATTAAAAACATGAGACAGGAAGAGGAAAAAGATACAGAGCTACAGCTAGATTACAAGACTACTATTCGTTTTGCTTTTTGGTACCTTCATATCCTTGCATAGTACTGTTGGAAGTTATAACCCACCCCTTTCCTAGGAAAATGAAATACTTTAGGATATATTAAAAAGGGTAGAACATTTCCCCTAAAAGAGAAGTAGAAACTCAGAGAGACAGAAACTCACCCACCACCACCACCCTTTGTCAATGGGCCAATCTACTCTACATAACTAAAGATCTATCTCCTCCAGGTAGAGTCATAATAGGAATTGCCCAAGGCCCTTTCATTACATCATCATCCAGCAAGACTCAATCAAGTCTGGGACTCAGGACAGCCAACAGAGTTGCCCCTGCAGGGCCCCATGGGAGTCTGACAACCAATCAGATGACGCAAGCTTAAATTCAAATCCCAACAGAGGGCATAAAACCCAGGGACTCTCAGCATTTCTGCCCCTTTTCTCCCAGGAGCTCCAAGGCATGTGATCCTGTCCACCATTAAACCTTCTTTCCAAGCAACTTCCATGATTCCAGTGTCTTTCTTCCCCACTTGTAACTGAACCCAGAAGGATATTTCTTTCCACAGTACCCTGAATTTAACTTCTCTAGTTATTCTTTATTTCCTTTATACAGTTTTCCCCAAGATCAACGATTGGCAAATAACAATCTCTTCCATTCTTATCGCCTTCACAAATTTTCTTTCATCATAAACAATTTATTTATTTGATGTTCCCAAAAGAATTACCATTCTTATTAACACTGTTCATATGTGCCTCACAGAATGGCATAATCACAGGGTTCTGGCCTCACTAAATGTGACTGTGTGTGCAGCTTGACATGCAGCTCAGCCCACCTATCCATCCTCCAATAAAACAGACCATGTGCGTATATCTAGATGTTTTATTAAAGGAACAGGATGGTGAAACTGGGAAAAATAGAAACACATACAATAAGAACCCAAATACAAAATAATAAGCAATGTTGAATTGCTGGTGAGTATAACAATTCACAAATACAGATAAATCTAAATCTCACCAGTGGATTTTTGTCCTCAGATGAACATGTGCCATGAATTAGGCTGGATTCTTCCTGGTGCTTCCGTTTCCTCCAAATGCTAAATGAAATGGGATCTGGGATCCCAGAATGCACATGTTTTTTTGAATGAGGGATGCTGGGAAGATGACCCTTAAAAGGCCAGATCTCAATAAAGGATCATGTTTGGCCACTTGGTGGAGCTCAAGAGACATTAAAGAAACAATAGCACACAAACTTTATGCTGGAGTCTCTACACTCATATGTCATCATGCAATTATCAACCTATGAATTCCAATATGGATCCACAACAACAGCCACCCAGAGTTGCTAAAGATGACACAATTATGTACTTTTAACATATTTGGTCAAGGCTTTATCCAGTTCTCAGTAATATTGAAAGCTATATGTAATTCTACGTACAGTGGTAGAGACTAACAGCCTTATCTAGATCACATGCAGCGTTCTCTGCTAACCACAAAAACCACTTTTATGACTCTTATTCTATGCAAGCTAGGATTTCTGATCAGTGGTGGTCTTCAATTTTTTTTACTACTGGTTCTGTGGGCATGGCTTGGTGGGCGTGGCTTGGTGAGCGTGGCAGGGGAAGGATACTGCAAAATCCCCATTCCCTCTCTACTCCTGGGGGAAGGATACTATAAAATCCCCATTCCCTCCCAACTAACCTGCTTTCCAGCTCTGTTCTTCTGTGCAAGGAAACAAAAGAAGACCCAGCCGATCAGCTGGGACTCAGAAGGCAGAGAACAGATGGGGGCGGGACTAGTCAGAGGTGGTATTTGCCGGTTCTCTGAACTACTCAAAATTTCCGCTAGCGGTTCTCCAGAACCTGTCAGAACAGGCTGAATACCACCTCTGATTCAAATGTAGAAACTACCATGATATTTGATCTTTTCATGAAGTGTTATTTGTGCATTCCATTCTACAGTATTAATCTGAAAATAAAAATGGTGTATTAATTCATTTTGTTCCCATGAATGATGAAGAGAGTTTTGTTTAAGCAAATCTTACTTGAGTGATTCAATTCAGAGCAAACTGGATATTTCCAGAAAGAGTTTTATAGACTCTTGACAATATCCCCAAAGTTCATCTAACCTGATGACTGTTCAGTTTTTCAATACTTGCCTCTGCAAGCATTGGTGGCATTTTTTCTATATTGCAACATTGTTACATTCTTATTTATTTATATTTTGACGAATATTTTATCATGATAATGTTTCATTAGCAAATTACCTTATCTCTGAAAGAGTGTCCTTTTGTATAATTAGAAGTCGGTGTATTTGTCATTAATAACATGTTCATGTAAAAAATGAGCTTTTGTGGAATTTCACTTAATTTTATGGTTCATTATGGAATGGTATCTTGTGAGCAAATTGGAAATGTCACAAAATCAAGGAAGTAAAAAAAAAAAAAGCTTAAACATGCAAATACACATATTATACATTACACATAGCAATAATGTTTGCCAGCAAAGGGCATAATGGAATTAGAGATCAGTTCACAACAGTCTCTGCCATAATAGCTTTCTTGGCCTTTAAAATATATCTGATGGATTATTAAATAATAATTTGTCTATGGATGGATTTATAGAAATATATTTTCATTCAGAATTTAGATTTTAGAACAATGATCATACTAAAGATCCGCAATGTTTAATTGCTGGCGAAGAAAATACTTTTCATCATAGGAAACATCTTGAGCAAGTGTATTTGATATCTTCTGATGTTCCCAGATTATTTGATTCAGCCTACCACTGCCTTCTCAGATTATGCTGTCATTACGCATCTTTTCAGTAGTCACATATTATATTTTTTCAAAAATTAAAAGTTAAAGTACTCAAAATTCTGCTTTCTCTGTGATAAACATTGAAAGACTCATAGTGTAATCTAAAAAATACTATTACAGTGAACTAACATAGATCTATAAATAATAACAGAACATAGAATCATAGGGCTGGAAGGGACCTCAGTGGTCTTCTTGCCCAACCCTCTGCCTCAAGCAGGAGACCTTATACCATCCTGGTCAAATGGTTGCCCAGTCTACTCTTGAAAACCTTCAGTGATGGTGAACCCACAGCTCCAAGACATAATAATGGCCGTGCATTGTAATATTGATTTAAAGCTTATTCTATACTTCCCCTTTTTTTTTAGCAAACATGACACAACTCTATGACAGCATATGATAATGTTCACAAAGGGACGAATTTTCAATACTTAGAAAAGAGGGCAGACTCTCCATTTTATTAGAATATACATCCATACTCCATTCCATTAGACAATGCAAAGTGACAAAATCAAACTATAGATATGAAACCAAATGTGGACTTTTTCGCTTTTTATTGTTTTTTATTGCTATTTTACTGCAAAGGAGTGTGATCGCAGCAGTGTCGTCCAAGAGAGTGAGGTAGTGAAGATTAGAGCTGTTCTATGAACATTTTCATATCTATCCCCACTCCACTATCAGAATAATGTTTACAGGAATAATTACTTTTTAATGAAGTTTACCTATATGTTGGTCAAATCAGACATAACTCTATAGGGCTAGTTAAGCATCCTGAATGCTGACTGTAGTGAGATATCAATCAATTATGATGCTATAAAAATGTTCAAAAATGGATTAGAAGTAATGGGACAATATTCTATTCATTATTACCTATAAATATTTTTGTGAGAGTTTCAAAAGATAAATAACTTCTGTCTGGAATAAATATATTCTGATATATTCAAAGTTGATAAAATAGAAAACTGATAGATGATTTAAATGGTCTCCTACCTTTCGCCCAACTGCAATGTTGTAGGATATTTTAATGACTTGATATTTTCTTGTAAGCTCTCTAAGTAACAGTTAATGTTGTTATTCGTGCTCTAGTGTGGAAAAAATGGTTACTTTTTACATTAAAAATACATTTCTGATGGTATTTAATTTCTTATTGATATTGTGCAATTAGCAAGGAATTCATCACATTTTAAATAAACTCTTAAATTGCAAGTATTGAACAACACTGCATATTCATAATAAAAGACAGATATTTGCATAAACATGGATTCAACCTGAGTTAATGAGCACACGAGCCCCACCCACAACATCCACCAATGCTCAATGGACATTAATCTAGTTAGACCTTGGCACTCCTGACATAAATATTTTAAAAAGCCTCTGTAATTGCCTTCTTGGACTTAACTTTTGTTCCCTGCAATGAGAAGCTTGATATGGTCACTGCCCATTGTAGCAGCTCTATATGCTAATGTAACCAAATACAATAATGGCATTTTTTTTGAGCTAACATACAATTGCTAAATAAATGAGCATAAGTTGAGGACTATCTGAACATTTGAGTACATTATTTCTCTAGAATGATCTGTCCATGTATTGTGTTTATTTACATATGACTTTTTGAAGACAAAAGACATCACCTAAAAACTCACTATTCATTCGTCAAAGAATGAAATAAGTGTCAACCCATAAAACATTTCTATGCCCATTTTATAGTTGCCAACAGAAAGGTGGGGGGAGTTTGAAGGAGCAGTACAGCAGTTTGGAATCGAAAGTGTATTCCATTCATATCCTGCAAAGATTATACTAAGTGACTGGAGTTTCTGCCACGCAAATTTTTAAATGGAGAACATGATTGATGACTCTTGGCTGTGGACATGTTTTGTTGGAGAATATGAATTATGATACACCCAGAGAGGTGGGAGAAAACCAGGGTGAAGGGTGAGAGTGAATTACGTGTCTCAGAATCGGCTACATACAGCCAATATGTCACTCCTAATGAATTCTTTAAAGTTTTTTGAAGTTTGGCTCAAGGCTCATGATTTAATTAGGGCGATCACTGGAATCCTGACAATAAGTTTGATTTGGCATGATCTGTTTTTAACAAATCCATGCTGGCTTTCAGTTATAACTATTTGTTTCTACATGTTCATAGATCTGTTTTTTGATTATCTTTTCCAGGATCTTTCCAGGTATTGATGTTAGGCTGATTTGCCTGTAGTTTCCTGGGTCTGTTTCCCCACCTCACCCATTTTTGAAGATGGAAACCGCATCAGCTCTTTTCCAGTCCTCTGGTAGTTTCCTGGTGCTTCAGGATTTTTGAAAGATGTGGTACAGCGATTCTGAGATAATATCTGCTAGCTCCTCAGAACTCTGGGATGTAATCCATCAGGTCCCGAAGATTTAAACTCATCAAAATCAGACAGGTGTTCTCTTACCATTTTTTTTGTTTATTTTAATTTTTTATTTCTAGTCTGTCTTTTACGGTTAGGTTTTTTGTAAGTTGGGCTATAGTTTCTTTCTGCGTGAAGACAGATGAAAAGAATGAGTTAAGCAGCTCTGCTTTCTCTCTACTGCCTGTTACTTCCTTGCCATCTTTTCTCTTTAGTGGACCAGTTGTTTTCTTGATTTTTTTTTCTTGTTCTTGAAACTTTTTTTATTATCTTTGACATTTGTTGCAAATCTTAGTCTGTTCTGAACCTCAGCTTCCTGACTTCATCGTTGCAGATATGTCATCGTTCCAATCAATGAACTCAAGGAAGTCAGGATTCTGACACTTAGGTTAGGTTCAGAAAGTCCTTTATTGAGTACATTGTGTTGGCAATTAGAAGGTGAAGCTGATTCTAAATAGTTCCCATGCTTAGGGATTGTTAAAAGAATAGGATTCTCCCCTCCCCTGTGTCTTTTAGGTCACATGGGCCAATCAAATCACCCACAGGTTCCCGCTCAGCTCTGCCAGGTGTCCGTTGACATGGCCTTGGTTCACATGCTGACTGTTAGATGTTTTGACTAGCAGCTGAGGCACCGCATTCCTAAGTTTCCCCACCCATCCCCCCATGAATGGCAACCAAGAAAAAAAAAAAGAAGTAAACATGGGAAAGAATGGCTTCAGCTGAAGTCATTTTTCAGGTTGACAGGTTGGGCCATCTGCTAGTGTTCTGCCTTACTTATGTGTCCCTCTTTCCATTTTTTATACTTATTCCTTTTTGCCTTTCAGTTTATCAGAGATCTTTATGCAACCATGCTGGTTTCTTCTAGGAGTTCTTTTCCTTTTGCAGTAGTATTGTGCTGGACTGGGATTTTAAGATCATATTTTTTAGAGTTTCCCATGCTTCATGAGTTGTTTTTCCCTTTAGGATTTTCATCCATGGAATCTTTCCTAGGCTTTCTCTGAGTTTGTTAAGAAGTGTTAAAGTTTAAGGCACTGGTTGGATTATGTTCTATTGTGTGTGTTTGCATTATATTGAATTCTAATATTCTCCTCCATGCTGCAGCGAGAGCCCAGGATGGGTAGTCTCCTTCTTATCACATCATTAAGCTGGGTCTGTACTTGTATATATAAAAAGCCAGCCCCGGGAGAATCCGCAGCTTTGACTCAGCTTCTTTAAGTCACAAGCTGTGTCTTTGAAAGCGTTAGCTTTATTCAGTGACAGAAGCTCTACAGAAGCTACCCTTGCTTCAATCAGCTCCCGGGGATCTGGGCAGTTGCAACCTCAGGAGACCGGGCCCCCATTCTCCTGCAACATTGGGATAAACATTTTCCCAAGCACTGCTAGGCAAGCAGAGAAGCGTCTGAGACCTTCCCCATAGCCACAGTTTGTCCGATGGTAAAACTGATAGGCAAACTGATAACAGAGCCAGCCAGCTGATCATGTGGGAGGCATCTCTTCCTTCTCTGGCTGATCTGATCACTCGGGGCTTGCAATAGCCTAAGGAGCGAATTTACTTCTTGGAGCCATCAATGAGCAGTGGCCATCTTTGAGTGCAGTCTCTTCAGACATGAGGTGAGCGGCCATTTTAAGTGGCCTGGCGATCCAGTTCCACCCTCTGCCATCCTTAAGCACTTTTGAGAGCCATTCTCTCAACGCTTGAGCCTTGCTTATTTAAAATGGATCAGGACAGTGCTCATGCAGAGTTTCCACCCCACCCCCAGTGGAACAGGCCCTCCAACCCACTAAAAGGAAAAGATGCAGACAACATACTGCTCAGAGGGAAGTAGCTGCAAAAATCAGAGCTAAGGCTCTAGCCCCTAAGAAGACAACTCAGGCTGACTTGAAGGCAGAGAAACGCAGACATGCAGCTCTAGAGAGACAATTTAACAAGACTATTCAACAAATGCGAGGGCAACTGCAACAGGTTTCCCAGCCAGCCGAACATCAGGATTTCCAGAGAAGCCCCCCCCAGGGGAGGGGAAGTTGTTCATGGAGCCTTTGGACCTCCCTCCGTCTGGTCCCCTGAGGCATTTGAGGAACAACCTCAGGATTTCAGCAGGTCTGGGCCATATTTCCAGCAAACTTCTGGGCCCTATGCCCCCTCTCTGCAAGTAACATACTCTAGATGTCAGAAGGGCTCTTAGAATTTACATCAAGCGCACTTCCCCTCTTAGAAAGACAGAAGCCATGTTTGTCTCCTTTTCCCCTCCTCACTTGGAGAGCAAGGCTTCTTCCCCTACTATTAGCAGGTGGGTCAGGATGTGCATCACACAAGCCTACAAAGCGGTGGCTCTTCCGGTACCCCGTGGTCTAACGGCGCACTCTACCAGAAGTGCGGCCACTTCAGCCGCTTGGGCCATGCAGGCATCCTTGGAAGAGATTTGCAGAGCGGCCACATGGACATCCCCGTCTCCCTTCATCAGACACTACCGTCTGGATTCCTTTGCCTTGGCGATGGCGGCCTTCAGCAGATGGGTTCTTCAGCGAGTGATTCCACTGTCGGAGTGATTGGCCGGACGAGTGATTGACCGGATGTGGACATGCAAGCTTTGGTATGTCCCATCCTGGGCTCTTGCTGCAGCATGGAGGAGAATGGGAATTGGTAAATTTACCTGTGAACACCCTTTCTATCTATGCTGCGAGAGAGCCCAGCCCTCCCTTGTTTCATCCGGAGATGGTAAGGCATGTTAATGTATTGGACTGTTTGCTTTCAGAGACATTTCTTCAGTCTGTCAAGTATCTTTGCCAAAGCTGGGGATTCTCCCAGGGCTGGCTTTTTATGTATATAAGTACAGACCCAGCTTAATGACGTCATAAGAAGGAGTCTACCCATCCTGGGCTCTCTCACAGCATAGATAGAAAGGGCGTTCACAGGTAACTTTACCAATGCCCATTTTGTGGTCACTCTCACTCCAAATTCTGGCAAATTCCATCCCATCTATTTCTTCTTTGTGAGTAAGAATTAGGTCCAGTATAACTTTTCTTCTAGTTCCCTCCTCTGTCTTTTGGATGACAATGTTGCCAGCTAGGCTGGTTATGAATATGTTCGATCTCTCACTTGCTTTTTCTCCCAGTTGATATCAGAGTAGTTAAATTCTCCCATTACTATTACGGTGTGTTTTCTACATACATTTGTTAATTGGTTAGCAGAAAGTTCATCTATTTCTTCTGCTTGGCTATTGGGGTATGCTCACTGGAAGCATACCATGAATTCATCCATATTTTCTTGAACTGCTTCCACTCTTATTCTAATAGAAATCTACATCAATTTAATGTTTAATTAACTTGAGGCTCACAGCTTTATTTGGAATTAAGTGGTCCCAGCACTAATAAGGATCTGAGCTCTAATTTCTGTTTTAATAAAGCTCATTTCAAGTATATTTAAATGCAGACATTTTCATAGTAAAGAGAAAACCCAATAAAATTTTTGATACTGGATGATGGATGATTTAATTCTATATATTTACTCAAAAATAACTTATATAATATTCACTTGAATTTTCCTAGATAGATAGATAGATAGATAGATAGATAGTATTGTTTTCTTTAAAAATTGCTTCACATTTAAATACTTATAAGAAAGGCGCAGTTTCCTGATCACTGCATTTGTTGTCAGAAGCCCTGGCATTTCAAAACTGATCACAACTTTTCATCAGAATCCAGCACGACGTGTTAAAGTATCCAGTATTTTTGCCTAATTTAGTCACCAATTCAAAGGCTGCAATTGCATGAATCACAAGGATCGCTCTGGGTGAAAAATAGACCTGTTGATCACTGAATCTGCTACTCCCCTTCTTTTGTGGCTTCTTACAGTTTCCCTATGGAGAGATTCAACACAGGAAATAGCAAATTTTTAAAATTTCCTGCTATTTGATACTTTTTTTGGTGGATGAGCAGACCTCTGAAAAGAAAAAAACAGATCCAAAATTTCACAAACATTTTAAAAAGGTATATCACAACATATTGATCTGTCTTCCTCAGCTTGGGTAAGTACTTCCCTGTTTATTTCAGATTTGTTTTTCCAAATCACTGCGTAACAGTGGTGGTATTCTACTGGTAAAAAAACAGCTACCAGTTTGGCTGAACTGGTATTTCTTTTTTTCCTCCCAATACTCAGCTGTTCTGATGATCAGCTGTGCTGGGATCCCCCTCGCTGTCTTACTGCTTCATCCAGGAGACTTCCCTGAGGTCCAGGAAGAAAAAAAGGAGCGTGGGGGAGGGGTTGCTGCAAAAATAGCCATGCCCACCCAGTCACATGGCTATGCCCACCTAGCCACACCCACAGAACCAGTAGTAAAAATATTTACATCCCACCCCTGCTGCATAACCCTAAGTCTTAACATTGGCCATGTGCTAAGTTAAAGGAAACATATGTGATCTACTTTGGCAACAAGCTGCTTGAATGCCAATTTCAGATTATTACGGTAATGCTTTCAAACAGCAAAACATGAATGCTAATGATATGTGCATAAGATCTGCTTTGTATAATGAGTGCATTTAAAAATGATGGGGATACTTACATACTTTCCTTATGGTCTGCATCACATATAAATGAGGCTCTGACATTGCTTCTTGTGCCCAAGAAAAGTGTGCCCAGCAATCAGAGTTCACTGATTAAGAGAGTTGGAAGGGACCTAGTAGGTCATCTAGTCCAGAGGTCATCATTGGTGGTCCATGAGAAAATGTTGATAGTCTGCAGTGCACCCGGGTGGAGGAGCTGCTCTGGGATGACCAATGGGCCAGTCTTGTGACCAGAGCTCTAGAAAATGGGACCAGCCAGGCAGCTCATGGTGGGGCTGGAAATCTCTGCCAGAGAGGGTGGTACGTGCAACTTGTAACTTTGCAGGTGGTGCAACGTGCAAGGAGTAGTGCAGCCCTCGCTGGCCGGAACTAGGTAAAGGTGCTATTGCAGCAAAGGAGGGCAGCGGTGCAGGCAGGCCAAAGCAACGGGTGGCTCTTTCATCCCCCTGTTGTGACTCCCTGTTGGCTGAACCCACCAGAATGAGATATATATTTCAGAGCAGGAGCAAAGCTTCATCTCTTGCTGGGTCTCAGGGGTGTATCTTCCAGTCCTTTTTGGTGCTACACAAAACACATTCGCTTGGGGAGACACACAACTTCCTCTCTGTTTCGAGACACTGGTCTGGCCTGGCTGTTTGTCTGCCCTGCTGCTGTTGGCGCCTCCATGGCCTGCTCGCTGCTCTGGCAGCACCTTGCACAGCACAGTTAAATTTAGCATGCTTCACAATGGGGGAGACAGTGTCCCCTCCTCCTCCTGGAGTCCATTACAACACAGATCATTGGCTGCAGCTGGGGGTGGGCCAGTGTCTTGGGGTGGAAAGCAAGTCATGCATCTCCCCGAGTGGCCGAGGTACACACAGCACCAACAAAGGTTGAAGAAGCACGCGTGAAACCCAGAGAGTGCTGGAGAATCAGAATGAGATAGAGAGAAAGAGGGGGGATACAGACAGATACAGTAGATCTGTAATCAGTAGAGGCAAAAAGACTCAATCTCATTAAAGACTTTTTATAAAAAATAAATAAGTTTTGAACACACATTATTTCTTTAACATACAGGAATAAAATGCTGTTGCAAGGTGATGTAAGACTATTTGAATATTATCACTATTAGTTTTTATTGTTTTAAAATTTAACTCTATTAGGACATCTCTCTTATCAAATATAGTCAATATGAAAATATTCTGTCCTTAAAAAAGCATGCATGTGTTCTGTCAACATGGTTGAAGGTTTGAAATGTTAACGTCTAAATAAGTTTGGAAAATACAGTACTATTATACAACACAGGGTCTTAACTGTGGTATAGAAGTAGCTTAAGGAGAAGGGTTTCTTTAAAACAATCTGAGGTACAATAACAGAATTCGGACTTTTGACTTACTTTTTTGAGTATTACTTTTCTAATACGCTTCTGATGCCTTGGTCCTGCATGACATATACTGTACAGTTTATTTACAGTTTTGAATTGTCTTTAAAAATGTTACTGAAGTTCACAAATTTGCAAAACTGGGCATGGAAGCCATTCTGTCCAGCCCAATGAATCCAGTTCCAGTTAAGTGCAGAAATTCAAAATAAAAATCCCTGCCTAGAGTCATCTTGAACAATATTCAGACTTAATATTTTCATATGTTATTTTAAATTTCTAATTTTTCAAAATGGAAATGTTTTTCTTAGGTGGTAAGAGAAAAATTAAATATAACTAAAAGTTTATAGTCTGTTACTTATGCAAGTCATGGGGTTGCTATAAAATATAAAATATTAATCAAAAATGAATGTAGGATGAGAAATAAGTGTGACTTCCAGAAAATCTAGGTTTCAAGAATTATGCAGAAATAAGTACATTCATCCTTTCTTATGGTTTCTAGTGGATTATTTAACTTTTCCAATTTTAAAAAAACCTCACTTTTTATTAACCTGTAATTCCTTAATTCAGGATAGAGTTGGGGTGGCTTGATGGAGCTGAACATTTACTGGCTGGATGCCCTTCCTGGTACAAAGCAGGGTTCGTAGCAAATATTTTTTCTTTGTGCTCTAGGAGGGACAAATCTGCCATTACCTAGGATTGAACTCTCAAACTTCCAAGTGAGAGGTAAATGTCTTTATCACTAGGCCCCATGTCTCTCAATTTTTTTTCCATTTAAGCAGTTTTATTTTATAAAGTGGTCATTTTGGGGCATATCAATTAACATTTAATTAATAAAAATGATAATGTGTTTCTTACCCAAGCTTAGCCCTAATGAAATTATTAGTTTGATTTATGGGAGGCATGGGTCACAAATTCATTTATTATTTTAGGGGACTCAATGTTTGCAAACCATGTTATAAGTAATAATAACATCTAGCAAACTTAATCTTTAAAAATGATAAAGGTAAATAAAATTGTTTACCTGTAATTGTGGGAAGAGTAAACTGAAAATATTAGTAAGAACAACAGACTTGGCACTTACTTAATACTCAAAACAATTATACTTTCACTTCAGAATTTCTTCATTAACACTGATAGAAGCAGAAAATAAATGTTCTCTAATTCATCTATTCAAGATATGGTTTCTATCTAAAGCAAAGATCTGGGACATTTGGAAAGTTTGTTAAGACTAGAAGGAAAATGGAATGTTACATACTCAGATTCTTAAAATCTTGCAATGAATACTCCTAGGGTAATATTACTGGTTTAGTCTTTTCAATCAGATTGTCAAAAGAGGACATGGTAAAAGAGAGAAAAAGATGCAAGTGCACTTGTGCGTTATCTATATTCAGTTAGGATTAGGTCAATTATAATCTTACTGATAGTGTAATCATCTAATTGTACAGAATGTTATCTACTCAACCCTGATTCCTTGGCTTCTTATATGCACAAACCTGTTTGTTTTAATTTAACAGATCGTTACCAGAAAGCTTTGATCAAAGGGACAACAAATAAATGATCCAATTTTGGGAGAATCTTTATGAAGTTTAATGCTTAAAATCAGTGGATGATAATTTTAATGTTCTCCATCCCTAATAAATGGAAAGGAAAAGAGACCTGGAATCCTCATTCTCATGTTCTCATATCAGAATAGCTGAGTGGCAAGCAAACTGGCCTATCTATATGAGCATATTGTTTTCCTACAATAATTAGCCCTGTCCTTACTGTGCTGATGAGGAAACAGATGCACTGAGCTGCAAATTACTTTCATCTCTCCTCTGAACAAAAAAGACACAGCGTTTAATTGACTCATTTGATCTCTGGCAATTCAAAGCAAGTAAAGTGGAAATATTTAAAAGTGGCACTTCACTTTGGAAAACAGGAGGGGAGAAGCCTAATTTTATTTACACATAGTAGAAGTGTGTATGTATACCAGCAACATTTGAAGCCTAGGTTTGAAATCAAGTTCTAGTTACCTTCCACCCAATTTAATAGAGCAAAGTTATGTCTCCTTGGTGTGCTTTTGAGAAGTATTTGGAATCAGTATTATTACTGAATAGTTCTCTGTGAGCCATGCAGCATTAACAAGATTTTAGTCATTAAGCAGAAGCCAACAGTGTTCAGGTACAGAGGTAGCTCTGGATTGTTTGTTTTTTAAACATCTTCTGAAGCTTCTTAGTTTCACTTGTTCCCATTTGAAACACCAATGTTATTTATTTTGAGCTTTCAAAGATAACATTTTTTTTTCACTGATCACATCAGAATTAAGGCAGATGAAGCCCAGGTTGAAATGTACTTGCTTGCTTTGCATTTCCATATAACATACAAAAAGGAATTTGCAAGGATGTCTGCCTTAGCTGTGTGGTAATTGTACTTTGTAGTTTCGCACATTGCTATTTTGTATACAGAGGAATCATAATTTTACTTGCATCAAATTATATTTCATGAAATTTTTCATAGCTTTAAGGCTATTTCAGACAATATAATTTTGTGAAAACTAATAAATACAGTTTTGATGAAACAGTGAGGACTATTTTGAGTTCACTTGCCCCTATTACTGACCTTCCTCATTGTGAATCAATTTGATGATTCCTTAGAAGTAATCATTAACTTTCCAACTATGTTCCAGGTATGGTGAAACAGGACCTAGATTTATTTTGTATTGCAGTTTGAAGGGGATTGTGGGAATTTTTTAAATGAATTGTACCTGTTTATTTAAGGCAGTGGGAGGGGTTAGCAGGAATAGTTTTGATAAAAGAAATTTTTGACAAATTGAAAATTATACTAAGACAATGCAATTCTGAGATAATTAAACATTGAGTGTATTTTTAAATAGGATTAAATGTTTGGCTGTTTTCTGATAAGATCTAGCCAGATTATTTTACATCTACTTAATTTGTCTGTAGAAGCTCTCCCACATAAACAATATCATGAATTATTGCATTTAAATGCATCTTTGTTTTGAGTTTTGGTTTTTACCATCTTCACAATAAAATTCCTGAGATAGTCTGAGTCCTGTTTTCCAAACGTCATTAGTAATGTAGAAATTTATCCTGCAATCTAACATAAAATTTGATTTTTTTTGACGATTTATTTTTGTACAATTAGTTGTCAACTTAACAACAGTTCATTTGGTGACCATGCAAAATTACAGCAGCATTGAAAAAAGTGATTTATGACCATTTTTCACACATGCAACATTGCAACATGTCCGTGGTTATGTGATCAAAATTCAGATGCTTGGCAACTGATTCATATTTATGACTGTTGCAATGTCCTGGAGTCATTTTGCTTCTGACAAGCAAAGACAATGGGAAAGCCAGGTTCACTTAATGAAGCCATGTTATTAATAACAACTGCAGTGACTCACTTGACAAGTGTGGCAAGAAAGATCCTAAAATGGGCAAAATTTACTTAACAACTGTTTCACTTAGCCACAGAAATTTTGAGCTCAATTGTGGTTGTAAGTCGAGGACTACCTGTGTTTAATTTTAAACCTGTCTTTATTCCTAAGTGTTCTGGATGGGAACTCTTGGCACCTTTCCATCGCTGTTAATTTAGAAGGTTTTAATCAGTGTAAGGCACCAGGCTAGAAATTAGGAGACCATGAGTTGTAGTCCTGCCTTACATGCAAAGCCATCTGGGTGACCTTGAGCCACACATTTTCACCCAGTCCTGGAAGGGATTTGTCCAAGCAGTCACCAAGAGCCAAAAATTGGCTTGAAGGCAGATACTGTACAACCATATCAATACAAAATATGAAGGCAATAAATCACTCTTCACCATTTTTTAGGACTAGAAAATTGCTGAAGTGTGTGTGTGTGTGTGTGTGTGTGAGAGAGAGAGAGAGAGAGAGAGAGAGAGAGAGTTCTAGGTTTTATGCACAAAACCAGCTCCGAGACTTTGGGTCACTTATCCTCAGCCCAATTCACCTCATAGGGTTGTTGCTATAGAGGAAATAGGAGAAGGAAGGAATGTTAGGTATGTTTGCTGCCTTGAATTCTCCATAAGGTGGGATAAAAAAAAATCTAAAAAATCCATGGCTTGATATGTGAACTGATGTGCAAGCTGGCTGATATTTAAGATTAGTAAAGTATATTGGAAGATTAGTTTGAATTTGCATGTATGGAAAAAAAAATAGCAACTATGTTCAGTTTTGCATTTGAATGTGCATCCCCTGTAAGTCATTTGGACTTTGTTCAACGTCCACTGAAACTGTCCTTCTAAAGAGGTTTTAGGAAATGCAAATACCATTTCTTGTGGCTTTAAGTCAGTCTTGATTTAGCAGAATAACAGAATTGGAAGTGACTTTGGAGTTCTTTGAGTCCAACTCTTGATCATGCAGGATTTCTGGCAATTGCCTGCACTTTTCTATGCAGTTTATCTTGGCAACATTTTTAGAAAAGGTTTGCTATTGTCTTATTTCAAGGATGGCCCCAAACCCAGATGGCATCATGTCAAAGGCTATAATTTACAGTCTCCCAATTTTTAGTCTTGTGCCTTTGACCTCTATACCAAACTGGTTCTCAAGACCACTTTTCTATATTTGAAAGGCGTGTGTGTGTGTTTGGCTACCATGGTTCTAGGCAGATTTTTCAATTGCTTAAGAGGTATTTCCATCCTAAAATTACTTCAAAGATTGGGTCTAAAGGCAAGTTTCCAATTTTGTTTTGTTTAATGTTGTTGCCTTAAAAACTTGCCCTGAATTTGCAGAAAAGAATATAGGCAGTGGATAATTTGATATTTGATACTGTACAAGCATTCAGGATAATGTGAATCCTGTCTTTTTCATGAAATATTGCACCAGCAGAGAAATTTAAAGTTATTGCTGGCATGTACTAAAAGTCCTGTTTCTTTCATCCTTTTGCATTTTACCTTATGCATTTGTAATGCATTGTGGAAGCAAATGTTGCATCAATTCTTGTTTCTGCAAAAAGCTTTCTCAAAATAAATTCTCACTGATATGATAAACCTAAGTCTGAGACAGTCTACTTCACAGCAGATGAAAGCTTGTGCTCAAAACTTTTTTTATTTCCTCAGAAAATAGTTAAAAATAAAGTACCACATCAGAAAGCATTATTTATTCCAAAGCATCCCAAAGTACATTTTCCACAATCAATATGCATAAACAAAAAGAGGTTAAGTAGCTGCTTAATAATGTAACTAAACCATAGAGGGGGAAAAACACTGTAAAAAGCGATTAGTCTGAATATAATAATTAAGCATTTCAAAACATTGCTAAGAGGATCGGATTTAAGGAACAGGAGCTGAATAGTTATTAGTTTCAGACTTCAAGGGTTTCCTGATATTACCTCATGCATACCTAATCTTTTGAGCATTGCTTCAGCTTGACTAAGGAGTCATTTCAGTATTCTGCTGCCTTAGGTGTTGATGGCTGATAGACAAGGATTTATGTGCATGCTATACCACTGGGTCAGAACAGACTTAGGAATTAATTGTTTTTCCACAGATGGGTTTTGAATTTCAATTGCCCATATTTTTCTTCTTCCTTTTCTTCTATCTCAATATTTAGTCAAGGTAACTGAGATTAAATTTATCAATTTCTTTGTGTTTATCATTGACAGGCTTTAATAAGTTTTCAGTTCAAAAGCAGACCACATATGGAAATTGTAATAAGATTCATTTTATTTATAGTATTGCATAATAAAATGTTAATTAACTTGCATTACGGTTATGGGCCTTTACCCATTTATCTGGGATTAATAAATGTTTGAGTAAATATGAAAGAATTGCACTTGAAAATCCCATACTAAATGTATGATTACAACCAGTCAGATTTTGTTTCGGAAGAGTGATGATTCAAATATGGGAGTGAAAATGAGGTATTGTTTTCCAATACTGATGTTAAATGCTTGCTCTTCTTCAAATTCCATTTCCTCTAAACTAATACAACTAGAAGTGATAAGTACATTAATGCTTTTTATCACATCAAGTGCTTTATTGTTCTTTCTTTGATTTTTTCAAACCATCACGCAATTTTGTGATAGTTAGAGACTTGGAGGAAGATTTCCCATTAATCAGCCTTGAAACTGAAACTTCATGTCGAACTATCCCATGGAACCCACAAAAATATGTACCTATGAGGGCAATACTGACCAACATAAAAGCCATTATTTGATATAATGACTAAAATGAACTTTGATGTCAACACATGGAAAGGAAAACTCATCTTGTTGGTGCTTTGACATATATAACTTCATTAGATATTTATTAAATTCCTATTAATTTCTTAGGGTTAAAGCTGTACTACACAATAAACTTGGTAAATGTATTTCATTAGAACTCAGTCATTCAATAGTATGTAGTTATTCTTGTGCTGGCATAGTTGTTGAGGTCAAGAAACTGAATTCCTTAGGATTTTCTAATAGGATCTCTCCTCGTCTCCTCTACGAAGAGACATGAACAGCCTGACATTACTGCTTGTGTTAAGAAGTCAATATCAGTATAGCTACTGTATGTCATATGAAAACATATCAAATAGCTGTCAGAATGATAAGGATGGAGAGGTCTGTTTGGGCTCCCTTTCTTTCACCCAACAGCAGAAAAAGGTTCCTTATTTGAGTAATACAATTCAGAACTACTGTGAATATTCAAACAATCCAACTCTTTCCCTCTTTTGCTAATACAGTAAGACTCAAAGACACAGCCTCATATAGTTGCTTCCCTCTCTGTGTGTTTTTAGATGTTACCTTCTTGAACCTTCTTCTTGGAGCCATAATCATCCACAACCAATATGGGCATTCTTTGCTAGTGAAATTTATCAGCCTCTTATCTATGTTCACGAAGTATGACAATCAGTCCAAATGTTGAAAATGATGACCAGGAGCGGATGCATCCTGCAGAGCTCTGGAATTGCAGTCTGAAGCAGGTTCAGAAGGATCTTCCAATCCACACCTTCTTTCCCTATTTCCAATCAATTAAATGAAGTGTTCAGGAAACACACTACTGTAATAACAGGGGAGTTTAATTACATAAATCAGCAGTGCCCAAAATGTCTGGTTTGACAGTCCAATGGGGGGAAGGTTGGTTCTGTGTGAGTGGCAGATGTGTGCACTGTGCAAGTACACACAGCTCCATTTGCACAAGTGGCAGGTTTACACCCTTTAATTGCATGAATAGAACTTTGCATATGATCGTGAGTGCGCACAGCTTGCAAAGTGGAGCTGTGTGTATGCTCATCATTTCACAGCTGGGTTTCAAATGGATCATGGCTAGCTAGTGGAACATGGCCCGGGGATTGGGGACCTCTGACATAAATGACTGACATAAACTGGGAAAGAAACTCTGCAGCAAGAGGAAAATCAAACAGGTTTCTGAAAAACCTAGCAGACAACTTTTTTACCCCAAAAGTAGAGGAAGGAACTAGAGGGTCAACTGTATTGGACTTGATTCTTACTAATAGGGAAGAAATGACAGAAGGAGGAAAGTGACTGTGCCATACTAGAATTTAATATAATGTAGGCACAGACAATTGAACAAAGTCAAACTAATATTCTCGACAAGAGAGCTGATTTCAACTACTGTACTAAGAGTTATTAGGAAGGATCCCATGAATAGAAATCCTAAAGGTAAAAACAACTGAAGATGCTTGGGAAATTCTGAAAAACGAGATTAATGAGATTAAAGTCCAATCAAACAGTACCACACAGAGAGAAAAATAGAGAGACCCCAGAAAGAACTAGCATGACTACACAAAGAGCTATTTGACAAACTGAGGGACGAAAAGGACAAGTATGAAAAAATGGAAAGAGTCCTTCATTACTAAAACAGAATATCAGCAAATAGCCCAAATCTACAAGGATGGAGTCAGGAAAGTTAAGCCTTAGATTGAACTAAGTCTTGCCAAAAATATGAAGCACAGGAGAAGTGCCAGAGGACTGGAAAAGAACTTACATTGCATTCATATTAGAAGCATCAAGGCTCGTCTGGTTAACCAGTGACATCACCATTGCCCGGGCGATTCATGTTTCTGTTAATGTACCCATTAAATTTGTACTATCTACTGTTTATCTACTAGCATTTACATGCTTTCAAAATGCTAGGTGGGCAGGAACTGGAACAAATGACGGGAACTTACCCTGTCACTTTGTTTGCACTTCGTTTATATACTCTTCTCTCCAACTTACATTTTCATACAATTAGATTTTTGTTTCATTGGAGAATTTGAAGGGAAGCATGCATCAAATAAATTTGTCAGTACTGCTTTAACCATCTATCATCCGTCTGTCTGTATCCATCCATCCATCCATCTCTGGAAATTCCATAAAGCAAGCTGTAGAAAGACATAGGACCTGGCCCTCAAAGCAGATTGGCAATCTCTGAACAATAGCAATAGCAATAGCACTTAGACTTATATACAGCTTTAGAGTGATCTAACGGTTTATGGGGTCAGCATATTGCCCCCCAAAATCTGGGTCCTCATTTTACTGACCTCGGAAGTTGGCTGGCTGAGTCAACCGTGAACCAGTGAGACTTGACCTGCTGAATTGCTGGTAACCGGCAGTCAGCAGAAGTAACCTGAAGTACTGCATTGTAACCATTGTGCCACCACAGCTCTACAATCATAGTATCTTCCATCCATAAAGAAAATGTGTTGAAAAATGCAAAAGTAGAAGGTTGTTTTAATAGTGGGTGTTAGGAGGGTTGTGTTACTTCTTAGAGTTTGAAACTCACTGAAATCTTTTTCATGTGGTGAACATTTTATTCTCTCTTTGTTGCCTTCTTATGCTTGCCTGAATTTTTGCAGTCTAGAATGCTGCAGTCTAGTCTTCATATCTTTCCTTTCTATGCTTTCTGAACCATTTCTTACACAGACAACAATGGGTCTTTTTATTTCAGCAGAGGTAACATAAGTTGCTATCCTTAGTTTTGTTGCTAAATAAGAATGACTGAGAAAATAGCCTACTGTATAAACAAGTTGACTAATGAGCATGGGCATTATATCCTCCATTGAACATATTTTGGTGTGCAAGTTGCAGGGTATTTGTTTACTCGCTTTCTTTGAGTTTGATATCCATTCATTTTAATTAACAGCTTAGCAAGAAAGCTTTGCATAAAAAAGAGCTCTTTTTCACTCTTGTTATTTGGTCCTGCTAAAGTTTCTAATTCTCACAGGTTCAGTTCCAGGTCACTTAACTCCTTATTTACATGCCACTTCTATTGGATTAAAGCAGCAACAAAAACTGTATACAACAGTTCAATCAAAAGTTAGCTATTCCCTCTTTTTTTGTATATAATTTTTTATTAAGAATTGTAATAATAAAGTACAATACAAATTAAACTTAAAAGCAGAAAAGAAAAGCACTAAAGTGCACGGAAAAGGAAAAGAAAGAAAAATAGAAGAAAGTGAAAAGTAAGAATAAAGAAATTATTTCTATCTTCATAACAACAAATACAAACAAATTTTTAACTCTCCGAACTCTATAAACTTTCATTTGTCTCTTAGTCCCATCCCCATCTCTCATCTATAAACAAATCCATAAAACACCATCTTTTTAGTCCTGGTGTCAGAAGAAAGTTACAAAATGATGGGCAGATTTACCAAAATAAAACTTTGACCTAATTACCGACTTTATATTTTTTCTTTTCCTTTTAACAGGCTTAATCTTTAGTTCATTCAGATATTACTGTAGGATTTGATTTCTCCTCATCTCTTTGTCCCATTGCACAGAATCCTTCAAGGCCTTAGGAAGACTCTTTTGTAAAGAATGGGAAGCAGGAAAAAATTAACCGGGTCATTCTCTTGATTTGTCATTTGTATTTCCCTTTTAAATTTTAAAGCCTTAGTTGTTTTCTAGATCCAAGGAAACATCCTTTTCTAAATCATTCAATTTACCTTACATTTTTTTATTAACATGGCTATCAAATTTGTTAATATTTATACTCATTTAACTGCATCAGAATTTCTAATCAGGATAATTGAATGAAAAATCAGAATTGTTTAATTTAGTGTAATTTTATGTAATCAGTTTGTATTGATATAAATTATATTGTCTCAGGAATCCCCAACGTTTTGTGGCTCGTTGAACTCATTTGGAATTATAAATATTATAGAAATTTTCACAAAAGAACTGCTGATGGAGATTGCCTATTAACAAAATGGCTGCCAAAAAGGACATAATTAATTGCAAAGATACTACTTTCTTGTTAGTTTACACTCTCTTTGCAGGGTACTTCTCTGTACTTACTTTTGTTAATTTTCTTGGCAAGAAATGAGCTACATTTACATTTCAGACACAAAGACAAATAAATACACATAATACATACATAAATATATTACAGATGTATTTAAGGTCCAGTGGAATTTAAAAAAAAAGAAAGGTAGGATATAAGCATAATCAATGAATCAATAAATGTAATTAAAGTTTTCTTTTGAAGCAAGTAAATGTTTTAATTAAAATAATATTTTTAAGATGTAAAAAAATTGAGTAGAACTTTGCAGGCATTAAGAAAGGTATATTTGACATTCCAGTATCTACGTTTAGTGGAACCCACTCTTTTCTGTTTCAGCTTACCAAAGTTCTTTCTCTGTCTCCCCCTCTCTCTCTCCTTCTCCCACTCTTTCATCAGAAAAACAGAGTTTATTATTTAACTAGGATTTTGGATTAGAAGTTTAAGCAGATTATTTTAATAAATATGTGGATAAAGTCAAAGTCCTATCTCCATGATGGCGAACCTATGGCACGCATGCCACAGATGGCAAATTGAGCCATTTGTGTGGGCATGCAAGCCCCAGCCAAACTTACCTGCACTGCGCATGTGCGTGCCTCCCAGCTGATTTTTGGGCCATTTGAGGCCTTCTTTGGCCTCCCAGAGGCTTAAGGGAATCCTCTGCAGCCTTTGGAGGCTGAAAAACAGGCTCATTTCATCACTTCCTGTATTTCTGGAAATACTGGAAGTGATGAAACGGGCCCATTTTTTGGCATCCAAAGGCTGCAGAGGCTTCCCTTGAGCCTCTGGGAGGCCGAAAATCAGCTGGGAGGCGTGCAGTACAGGTAAAGGGACGGCGGGGGGAGGAATTGCATGCACATACGCAGGGGGCGTGAAGGGGCAGCGCACATTAATTTTCAGCATAGAAGCCCAGAAAGGTTAGCCACCACTGTCCTATCTAATCCAACCTGTTGTTCCTCTACTGGCTGATAAGATGCCTCTATGGGAATCCTGCAAATAGGAGGAGTTATTTAGTTCCAGGTAATGCATTTTTCCACCTACCATCAATTTACTACCATTTTCAGCTCTTTTAGTTTAGATTAGAAATAACAAATTCGCATGCCATAGGTGATATAAGTTATCATAATATTTAGTAATTATTTAGCTGAAGGCATAATATTACAGTTTGTTAGTCTAGCTTTTATTAAAACTTATATTTCATAATTTAGTGGAAAGAAAATAAAGGACAGATGGCAATACTTTGCAACAGTGCTTTCTGGAATCATGGGCTGTTGAATCTAGTAGTGTTATACAAAACACTTGGCTTCTTTGCAGAAACCCCATTTTCATCCATGTGCAAATTTTAATTCAGCTTGCATAAAACTTAATCAAGCAGTAGCACAAAGAGAAATGGAAGAGAATTCTATCAAGGGATGACAGTTTTCATCCAAATGCTTTCCAATAGGAAAATACAGAAAAGAACTTCCAGATTTTACCTAGAATACTTGCCAGTTTAAAAAGACTTTTGGTTTTTTTTTACATAAACTGCTATGGAAAACATGTTAAAGTTTAGATTATATATTCTTTAATAAAAAATAAATGCATGGTATAAATCAGTGGTCACCAACCAGTGGGCTGGGAAGCACTGCTGCTCCATGAGAAAATTTTTGTGGTCCGCAGAGAAATGTCAGCCCCAAAGCACGCCCCAAAACAATTAACCCAGGCTGAGCAGGAACATAAGATTGCACTGCCTACATGGCCCATGGGAACACAAGGCTTGTGTCACTTGCATTGTGAACAACATGAGATAGTGTGGGGAGGGGGGAAAGGGCAGAGGGGGGAACTGGCTCCACTCGCCCCACATGTGGGGCCTGGCCACTGGGCTGCTTCTTTCTGCTTCTTTCTTCTTCTGCTTTTGGCTGCACACAAGGAAAGTAGCAAAAGTCTTTCTTTCTCTCCCCAAACTCCACCAAAAATTAGTCTTTGGGACTCTGCAAGGCATCCTGCTCTAAAAGGCTGCGCCAGTGCAACAAATCTCACAAAGACTCAGTTCTGTTGGAGTTTGGGGGAGAGAAAGAAAGATTTCTGCTGCTTCTGCTGCTTTCCTTGCATAAAGCCAAAAGTCTCTCTCTCTGCCTCTCCCCCTGAGAATGAAGCCGGAGATGGTTTCCTGCGATCCCAAATAAAGAATGATTGATTGGTAGGAAAACGGGTGGGGAATTTTCCTGCAGACTTTTGGGGGGATTTTCCCAGGGTCTCTGGTCCACGGGATTTAAAATTATGAGTTTGGTCCAAAAGGTTGGCGACCCCTGGTATAAATTACACAACTCTTGTAAAATCATGAATAGAGAACCTTTTCAATCCAAAAGCATAGACTATTCAAAAGAAGAATTTGTAGAAACATATCTCTAAACATTTCATATACACAGGAATATCTTTTCCTACTTCCCAATGGCAAAGGACACTGTGTTGTTTCTTGTTCTTCTTTGGCTGCAATAAACCAGATGTTTGACTCCTACCAATACACTTGTCAATTTTCTTTGACTATTATGAATGGCATCACAAAATTACTAATTTGCTTCATGTATGTATGTGTGTGTATGTATTTGCTTCATGTATGTATGTATTCAGCATCATGTTTATGCATTTCATCTATTTGTGTCATATGCTTGAAATAAAACAGAGTTTCAAATTTAAATTTAGAAGGAGTGTACATACTTCCTGATCCCTTAAGGCACGGGTGTCAAATGCAATTTCATTGAAGGCCACATTAGGGCTGTGATTGACCTGGGGGGCGTGGCCGACTGGACAGGCATGGCTAGTTTGATGCCACTCCTCAAACTGCTGGCATGTTTCCTCTTCGCATTGAGTAGACCAGGCCGAAGCCAGGCTGGACCAATCTTTCCTCTCCGCTAGAGTGCCATCAGCATGGCCAGTGACATGTGATTAGTACGAAGAAGCTTATAGGACATGCCTCTTCTCTCTCCTCAAGAAAGTAGCTTTTTAATCATTTTCTTTTTTTCTGTTTCTTTTCTTTCTTCTTCTGTGTGTTGTATTTGTTTGATATTTTGGTTTTGTAATCAATAAAGTTTGTTTTTTAAAAAAAGAAAGAAAGTAGAACTCTTGAAACAGACATTATGTCAAAAGGAAATTTTTATTGAAAGAAAGTGATAGCAAAGAAAACTAGCAGTGGTGGGATTCAAATAATTTAACAACCGGTTCTCTGCCCTAATGATCGGCTGGGTAGGTGTGGCCGGGTGGTCATGTGGCTGGGTGAGTGTGGCTTCACCTTGCTTGGCCTCTCATGACCGTGGGGATGCTGCAATGGTTGTAAGTGTGAAAAATGGTCATAAGTTACTTTTTTTCAGTGCCATTGTAACTTTGAATGGTCACTAAATGAACTGTTGTAAGTCAAGGATTACCTGCACAAAAATTTCTAAGGAAATCATCCAGATTTAAGGAAAGATCACATGCTCCCAGAAAGGTAGTAAAAAATCAGTGCCAAGCTTTCATCCTACCTCTTGGAAGTACACTCCAAAAGGACAGTGCCAGGAACCTAAAAAAGCAGTGTAAAAAGCTTAAAACAACCCTTCCCCTTTAAGAAAGTCATGCCCCAATTAAAAAAAAGCTCTGGAGAAGCTTAGTCTGGGAATCTATCAAGAACCATTAGCTATTACAATGTAAAAAGGCTTAAATTCAGTGGCAATTTCTGAAAACACTTAAGCAGGGCAATAAAGATAAAGGATTAGGCTAGAAACAACACACAGGCACACCAGAAGGTATCCTTCCTGATAGGATTAGCTCTGTAAGGTGGGAAAAACAAAAGGTTGTTCCTTCCAACAGCTAGTTCGCCGAACTGCTCAGAAAGTTAGCTAACGGTTCGTCCGAAGTGGTAAGAAGTAAATTCAATCTTCCACAGAGCGCAGGAGTTGGTGCTTCCAAATTTTTGTCCGAAACCATCTCATAGACTGGAGCTAAAAGTTACAAATGCCAGTCCATCTCAGTTCCTAAGGGCATTACAGCCCACTCAACAAGGAGTGCAGCAACATCAGCAGCATGGGTCACACGGGCTTCCATAGACGAAATTTGTAGAGCGGCAACTTGGGCTTCACCATCGCCCTTTGTCAGAAATTATAAAATGGATGTCTATGCCTCAGCGGATGCTTCATTTGTCAGAAGAGTCCTGCAGAGGGTCCACAGAGTTTAGGAGTGGATTTCGATCCAGACGGAGTCCCTCCCTAAGGACAGGCCAAGCTTTGGTATGTCCCACTTCTGGATGCTCTGAACAGCTCATGGGAGAAAGGGGTTGGTACTTACCTGATACGCCTGTTCTCTGTGAGCTGTGAAGAGCATCCAGCCCCACCCATTTCTTTCCGTCTGGTGGGGTTCCGTTCCAGTCAGGGATCTAGATTAGGTGATGAGTTCCGGACTTTGGCACTCAGTCTTTGCAAAACTGGGGGACGCTGGGGAGGTGTCCCATGGAGGAAGAGGAGCATCTCGGAGTTTTAAGCCCAGCCTTTCCAGAAGAGACTGAAGCACCTCCCACTTCTGGATGCTCTTCACAGCTCACAGAGAACAGGCGTATCAGGTAAGTACCATTGCCCTTTTTCTGTTCTTTTCCTTTTCCCCTCCCAACCCCTCCTCGTTTCTTATTTCCTCAAGAACATTGCATTAAATTAGCAAAAGAGTTTAATTCATTTTGTTATTGAAACTGATGCACTAAGTGCTTTTTTCTCTTAGAACATTTTGCCACAGACTAAAACCTCATTACCTTTACAAGTTGAAACAGCTGCTCTTTTCTTAGTAAGTTAGTGACTTCCGAGGAAAAATGATTTAAGCAACTTAGCTGTGCAAGAGTAACACAATGTTTTCTAAATATCTTTTCCATTTATTTTTACTTTCAACAATTAAATATTTAATTGTTAATAAGGGTTTAGAAGATATTTCTCGAGTGCAAAAATGTTACTTGTATCAGTTATATAAACTTTGTTAAAACAGACTTTGTTTTAATATATAAATATATATAAATAGATGCACCATGGTCTCTTTTTAAATGTATTTCTTATGTAGCTATGTGTAGTTCCCATTCAGGAAGGAGCTCTTTGTGATTTAGTCACTAGAATGGGCCTACAGCTTCCTTATAAAAAAGCAGTTTTCTTTCTTGCAAGGATTTGGATAATGCCAATATTACTTATGAATTGTATGGGAGACAAGAAGGCATCTCTTTTGTGTTTAAAATCTTAAACTGAAGCCCTTGAATATTTTCTGAGTACTGGAAATGTTTACAATATTGATGATGTTTGGGGAGGTGAGTGCCCTTGACATAATGAACATAAAAGCTATTAGCTTTGGAATGTGTTAGGGTTTCCCTCATTACACTAGAACTTTCTATACTTTCTAGAACAAGGGTGTCAAACTCAATTTCATTGAGGGCCGCATCAGGGTTGTGTTTGACCTTGGAGGGACGAAATGGGCATGGCCGGGGTGGGCGTGGCCAGCTTGATGTCATTCATGTTGGGATGCCTGTGGTGGCCCGAGCACTCTGCCAGTGAAAAAGGGCTCCCGAGATCCTTTTTTTGTTGTGATGGCCTCCTGCAACCCTCTGACAGCGAAAACAGAGCTCGGGAGGGCCACCATTGTACTCGCATGTTCCATTTTTAGCTGTGATGGCCTCCTGCAACCCTCTGCCAGCAAAAGCGGAACTCAGGAGGGTCACACACCACCTTCCCCAGCTCCGTTTTCATTGGCAGAGGCACTGTGGGCCAGTCCTTCGCTATTTCCAGGGCAGCCCTGCTGGCCAGATCTAAGCACTCTCCAGCCCCCGGGCCTTGTTCATTGTAATTTTAACTTGAAGGTGAAATTCCTTTAAGAATGGTGCTCAATGACATAATGATTTGAAAGATTAAAGTGCTTTGAACTCTTGTGGATACTGACATCAGGCTGTGGGATTTACAGTTTCTGGTGATAAGCTGAATTCATAGATTTTCAGTAAATGGTAACATAGGCCCTATAGCTTGCTTTGCCATTATCCTTGAAAAGACGTCAGTTTTGGAAGCACAGGTAATCTTCGACTTACGACCACAATCAAGCACCAAATTTTTATTGCTTAGACATTTTTATTAAGTGAATTTTGCTCCATTTTATGACCTTTCTTGCCACAGTTGTTAAGTGAATCAGTACAATTGTTAAATTAGTAATACAGTTGTTAAGTGAGTCTGGTTTTCCCATTGATTTTGCTTGTCTGAAGGTCACAAAAGGTGATCACATAAACCTGGGACAGGTGATAGCCCCACTCTCTCATACTCCACAGCACTCTCCCTGCTCATGCTCAGGAGCATGCCTATTCACAACCCTGCCTAGGCTGTCCAGTGCCCATCCATGAGTTCCGCTGGCCTGCTCATGCTCTTACTGGTCTACCTGAGTATGCTTCCTTCCTTCTCCTCCTCCTTCTTTTTCTCCCTCAAGGTTTGTATGAGCTGCTGCATACATTGTAGTATTATTATATCCATTAATGAATAATATTTACATATGGTCTGCCCCCTCATCAACAAAAGTAGTTTTTTGGAAGTATATGAAAATTTCGAATGTTTAATGGCAAGAATCTTTCATACCAGCAAGAAGATGAATCAGGCTAATTAATGGATTTAATTGATTAAAGTTCACAGGATACTGGTTGTCTCGGAAGTTCACTTACAGTACTGATCTGCCAAAAACAATGAACCCACGTCACAATGCTTGATGTAAAATGCCTGCTAAACCTGACACATCAAAACGAAGTTCAGAGAAATGTATTTGTTCTGTGTCATTTTTCAATAAAATTTTGTAAAACTTTCCTGTGTTTTCTTGGTTGCACTATTCAAATCATGCAAGAGCCATGGAGAAAATTACTTTTAAATATAATCACTTCAGCATCTATTTCTTCTCAATGCGTTGAAAGTTAGCACTGCGATTAGAATGACTTTTGTCATTCCCCCATGTTATATACTACAATGTTGAAGCAAGACATTTTGAAGGGAAAATATGGAATAGATTCCTTTAATATAGATTAATATGATTATATTGTCTTGCAGACAAAAGGAGAAACTAAGCTGTTTCTTAGCTGGATTAAATGAGTTTGGCATTATATTTTGAAATGTTTAAAAATATTGATTTATGCGATAGATTGCTAGAAAGAACTGCTGTAGGAAGATGGCATCTGAAATATGTACCTGTCAGTCATGCAGTGGGCTGATTGTTTGACTATTGGAGCATCTGATTAGAATGGTAATGGAGCATATCTTAATAACAGGCCCACCTCTGCTTTTGTGCACCTGCTGTTAACATGGGTGTGCCAGGTTGATGTGGGATCAAAGCAGGAAGGAGAAGGATTAACAGAAACAGTGGAACAAATAATTTAGAAAGGAAGCAGTTTCAACACTTGAAAGAAAGGAGGAAATCTAATACTCTTAGGCTTGGCAGTTCTCCCTCTTGCTTAGATCTTTGTATAATTCAGTAACAGTTGTCCCACAATTAAGGACTTATTCTCCTTACTTAGTTCCCATACCATCAAAAGAGGCAGCATTCTGGATGGCAGAAGTGGACATTATATTAATCACTTTCTAAACAATTTCAATGAATTTCTTTGACGTTCCTCCAAAATATACTTTTCCCTATTGTATCACATCACCTGGAATACTTTTTCCATTTCAGCTAGCATGCTTTAGCACTTTCTAAACTCCATTTGCTTGTTTGCTTCCTTGCTTCCTTATCTACTGTGTTTCTCATATAATAAGGCCGGGTCTTATTTTTTTTTGAGCCCCGAAAAAATGGCTAGGCTGTCTTTTCGGGGGTGACTTAATTTCCCCCCTTGCATCTTTGGGTGGGCGGGCGATGGCTTGGATGTTGACCTCGGCGTTGGTGGGGCACTTCGTATCGGGGTCAACGCAGGCAGCACCATATCCGGGTGTGCAACAAAAGTACTTCCTAACAGCAAGCCCCCCCACCATTTCCCCCATTTTGCATGTTTAATATAGGCCTTAATTGGGGGGAGGGGCTTAATTTCATTTCATGCCTATAAAACATGCTGGGACTTCCTAGTGGGGGAGGCCATATTGTTGGAGAAACAGGGTATCATCTGTCTGTCTATCTGTTTTTCTGTCCATCACATTCATATCGCTGCCCATCTCACAAAATGTGACTCTGGGTGACATACAATAATAAAAGCCCCTATAAAACAGTAATATAAAAATGTTACATGATTAAAATTGTTGGTCACAATATTTTTAGGGAAAGGAAGGAGACCTGTCCTTTTAATTGAATCAATTATTACCATGCATCTTAATGTTTTCTTCCCTCCTTCCCTTCTGCTACTTTAAGCAATAAAACAATTCACAATTCAGTTATCTGAAGTAAATCTGTAGCAATTCAGCACATCCAGTTTAATTTCCAACATTGAAAGATGAGTACCTAGAGGGATTTTAAAGAATTGACGAAGTCCAATACTAGTACCATTGCATTAGTATAGTGAAAGAATATTCTGTGCCCCTTTTGATTTACAGACATTTTCCTAGCTTTGAAGATCCTATCAACCTTGGCATACAGATCAACTCAGCTTTGACAAATAGTACTGCCCAAATTATGACTTCTGCATTAGCATGAAATATATGAAGTGGCCTCTGCCTAAACTAGACTACTAGGCAGCTATTTCTAGATATTGCAGACTAAGCAAAGTAATAATAAATAATAGAGATTGCTTGCATTTTTCTTATTTAATCACCATATCAATGTTTAACTTCATCTTTTTATTAAGATTTAATTAGGTATTTCTAAGCTCCATTTCATAATATTACAGAATTTGTTGTATTTCTTGTAGTTGCATTTCTTGTAGTTCTTCCTGAGTCAACGCAGGTAGTTCAGACTGCTCCAACAGTTGTTGATACATTTCAACAGAGGAATTATTGAATCTGTCATTTGTACTTCTGTAACTATCTTGTTTGGTGCACAACCAAAGAGGACAGGTACAGACTCCAACGTATAATCAGGAATGTAGAAAGAACAATTGCAACCGGCCTTCCTTCCATAGAAGACCTGTGTATTGCACAGGTAAGAAGGAGGGCTCACCCCTCACATCCTGTTTCAACTATTCAACTGTTTCAACTCCTCCCTTGGGATGCTGCTACTGGCATTTCATGCCAAAACAAATAGACACAGAGACATTTTTTCCCCCCTCGTGCCATCACTCTGCTGAATACCTAATTCTCACAGTACTACTAATATCTATATATATATTGACCCATATAGCATGGCTGTAGTATTATTATCCTTATTATCATCTTTAATACTTTCTCTTATTGATATTATTATTGGTGTTATTGTTCTTGATATTATTGTTGTTGTTGTGGTGGTGGTGGTGGTGGTGGTTAATCTTTGGTGAGATTCACAGCCTTTGGGGCTGGTTGGTAGCTCAACAGCTTGAGTCCTAACCAAGGACCTGGGAATGGTTAAGGTAGCTTAACTGTTGTTGTTGTTTTTTTGTTATTATTATTATTATTATTATTATTAACCGCACAATCAGCCAGATGTTCATATTGGCATTTTTGGCATTTTTGTCTACCTATTGAGTCCTTACCAAGGACCAGGGATAGGCAGATGTGGGTGTTTGACGCTGTTACAGATATACAGATGTAACAGGGAGCTGTTTCGAGTAAAGCCGCCTTTTGCAATTGACTGATGAGAATTTTCAGTGTCAATGGTGTTCAAGTCGTGCTCCAGTTGTTTTGGAATTGCACCAAAGACACCTATTACTACTGGTACTATCCTTGCTTGCCTTTGCCATAGTTGTTCTATTTCTATGTGCAGGTCTTTGTATTTTGTTATCTTCTTCAGTTCGTTCTTTTCTATTCTACTGTCTCCAAGCACTGCCATGTCCACTATTCATACTTTTTTGTCTTTCTTATCAACAGTTGTCATGTGGCAGGTTCCTATCTGTTTCAATGCCAAAGGCCCAGAGCAATTTAATTTCTACATTTTCTATGACATTTTCTATTTTATGGTCCCATCAGTTCTTTCCTGTAGGCAAATTATATTTCTTGCAGATCTTCCTATGCACCATTGTTGCTACTTTATTATGCCACTGCTTGTATTCAGTCTGTGCGATCTTCTTGGAGCATTTTACCAGGTGGTCAACTGTTTCTTCAGCTTTTTTGCATAGGTGGCACTTACTGTCTATTCCTATCTTCTCAATTCTGGTTTTGTATGCATTTGTCCTTAAGGCTTGGTCTTGTGCAGCCAGAATTAGTCCCTCAGTTGTCGTCGTCGTCATCATCATCATCATCATCATCATCATCATCATCATCATCATAGTCGTCATCTTTGTTATTTAGTCTTCAGTTCGATTCACAGCCTGGGATTGGTGAAAACTTAATAGTTTAAATCCTAACCAAGGATCTAAGCACTGTTAAGACAGTGTCTGAGTATACAGGCAGTTCCAAGTAAGATGTTTTTTTGCAAAGTCAGAATATTCAGGTCTGATAAGCTTAAAATTTCTATGTATGTAGGCAACCCTTTGGGTATTGCTCCAAGGACTCCTATTACTATTGAAATCATTGATTTCTTCCTCCACGATTGATCGATTTCAATTTGCAGATTGTAGTATTTCGTTATTTTTTCCTAGCTGTTTCTCCAATTTGTGCATCACTTGGTATTGCTATATCAATGAACCAGACTTTTTTCTTTTCCACAATATAGTGATGCCAGGCATGTTGTAGTCTGTCTGTTTGGATTTGAAAGTCACACAAGAACTTGACTTGTTCATTTTCAAGAAGTTTGTCAATTTGGTGTTCCCAGTCATTTTTGCTGCATTCGAACCCAAACTTCTGGCAAAACTTCCCATGTATTTTGATAACTTGATTATGAGGTTGTAGATAATCAATTTGTGAGATTTTGCTGTAGCCTTTGATAAGGTGAGCCACTGTTTCATCTTTCTCGTTGCACAAGTGATATTTGTTGTTATTATCGACATGTTGAATTTTTGCTTTTATAGCATTGGTTTGCAGGGCTTGTTCTTGGGCAGCCAAAATGAAGCCTTCAGTTTCTTTCTTCAGCACCCCTGATCTCAACCATCTCCGTGTTAGCCTTGTATCTATCTTTCCTTCAATGTCCACTCAGAGCAATCAACCAATGGAACAGCTTGCCTTCATAAGTTGTAGGAGCTTCATCACTGGAAGCTTTCAAGAAGAGACTGGACTGCCATCCGTCAGAAATGGTGTAGGGTCTCCTGCTTGGGCAAGGGGTTGGACTAGATGACTTACAAGATCCCTTCCAACTCTGTTAATCTGTATTTATCTATCTGTCCTTCAGGTATTGATGGTGCATAGGTTTCTTTTTCTAGTTAGAAACTCGATGCTCAATTGTTTCCTTTTGATATCCTGCTTAAAATAATGTATTTTCAAGAGGTTTCTCTTCTTTACTTTCTTCAGCAGTGGCTTTTTTTTTAATGTAGTCATTTAAGCCATGTTTTTCCTCTTCCACAGTTTGTTTCACCTGTAAGAACCCTCTTCCACCCTGAGATCTAGGCAAGTACAATCAATCAATATCACTTTTTGGGTGTAGAGCATGGTGCATGGTCATCAGTTTTCTTGTCTTTTGATTCAAGTTATAAAGTTCCAGCTGAGTATCGTATTACAGGCATTGCCCAGGTTAATTGCCTTTATGATATTTCCTCCACTTAGCTTTGGTCTCAAAATTTTCCAGATTCACTTTATTTTGTTGAAGTAGCTTCCTTGACTTGATTGTGTAAAAGGTCAGAGGCTTCCAAAACTCCTAAGTACTTATAGCTTTCCTCTGGTGATACTGCTTTTATCAACTCTTCTTTACCAAGTTCAAATCCATCATTTTCAACAATTTTTCCTGCCAGAACAGCAATTGTTGCACATTTGTCAATGCCAAATTGTATCGCAATGTCTCTGCTAAACTTCTCAGTGCTTTTCAGCAGTGAGTTCAATTCAGCTTTTCTTTTTTTCCAAACAGTTTTAAATCATCCATGTAGAGCAAATGGGAAATGTTCAACTCTTTTTTAGCCAATTCATAGCTACAGTTTGTTTTGTTCAAAATGCTGCCATCGAAAGTACAAATAACAGAGGTGACAATGAATACCTTGGAAGATTCCTTGTTTGAGTTCAACTTCTCCAAATTCTTCTCCACAGGCCATCAGCTTCGTCTCCCATAGCTTCATGGAAGTATTCAGGAATTTCTGGATATTGTTGCTAATTCCAAAAATGTCTAAGCATTTCTCAATTTAGATGTATGGAACAGAATCAAATGCTTGCTTATAATCAATACAGGCATGAACACACTTGTTCATCTTTTCTTTGAATTCTTCAAAACCAGTTTATCAACCATCAGTTGGTCTTTGGATCCTCTTGAAGTTTTGCAGCACCCTTTCTGTTCTACAGATAGCAAATCCTTGTTTTCTAGATATCTATAAATTTCGTTTGCAATAACACCTGTAAGTAATTTGTATATTATTGGCAGGCAAATGATTAGCCTGTAAGAATAGAATAGAATATAACTTTATTACGGTCTTAGACCAGCAACTATTTACAATATATATAAAAATACTGACACATTATAATACATTAGTAGTGGATAAAAACATCCATTAAGAAAATACATGTTCTCAAACAGTTAGGGGCACTTCCTGGTTTATATGAGTGGAGAGCCAATAAGTATGTGTGTAAATATCATTTTCCAAAGTTTGTTCTATCTCCAAAAATTGTCACAAATTGACAGCTATAATTCTGTAACCAATTTTTTTCTAGTAGACATTGTAGCAACACAGAATTTTGCCACTGCACACGTAATAGCTGGGTTTGAATCTTGGGGGAGAAAGTCTACATAAAAATTGTTTGCCCTCCCTGGCAATCTCTCTAGTAAGGGGAGAATATACAATGACTTATAAACTCTGTATAACTCACAGTAACATAAAACATGTAAGATATCTTCAACTTCTCCTTTACCACATATACATACCCGTTCTGCTATTGGTATTTTCTTATACCTGCCCTGAAGGAGTGCTGATGGGAGAATATTAAATCTGGCTCTGAAGAAAGCTGTTCTTTGTTTTGGGAAGATCAGAACATTTAGATATCTTACTGATTCCCACACTCCCTGTTTAATTCTGTCCCTGCTGTGGCGAGCCAACCTATTTAGTTCTTCTTGGAACTGCATGTCCTTCATTCTATTGATTTACTAGAATCAATATTTACTACTTACTTGGCTTGGTCAAAGCCTAGGGACATTAAGAATACTGGTGAGAGCCCATAAGAGCCTAGCTTGTGGTCTATTGCCTGTTTTTGTGGGGAGGGGTGGTTTTCAGTCAGTACTAGAGGGGTCAGTCCCTCTGGGAAGAAATGCATTTTTAGCCAATGAATGATCATCATCTTCCAGGCCCTTACCTGAATTTGAGGCATGCCTGTCTCAATTCTTACCTGGGCATTTGGAGTTCCTTTGGCTGCAGCTAAGATGGCTCGCAGTAATTTGGTTTGTATAGGTTCTAGCAAGTCTTTTTTTTGCAAGGATTCCTTTTTGTGCCCCATATTGAATTTGTGCCAATGTTTTGGCCTCAAAAAGTTTTAAGGCCACAGATACTAATTGGCCTCCACTGGTGTAAAAAAAAGTTTCATTACATTTGAGGACCTATAGGCAGCTTGCAATGTGCGATCCAGGTGTGCCTTCCATGTCCCTTGTGAGTGGAAAACCACCCCAAGGTATCTGAATGTCCTAACCTGTTCTAAACTATACCCTCCTGTTTTCCAGGAGTATTGTCTAGGTCTTTTAGCAAAAACTAAGACTTTTGATTTATTAAAGTTAGGGACCAGCTTATTCTGTTTACAAAATTCAAGTGTTGCTGTAATTGCTCTCTTCAGTCCCATTGGAGTTTGTGAAATTATAGCAGCAGCATTGACATATAGGAGAATCGGGATTTTATGTTGTGCTATGCTAGGAGGATATAAATCAGGGTTCTGTAAGAGGTTGATCAGAGGGTTAATGTAGAAGTTAAAAAGGGAGGGGGATAGGATGCAGCCCTGCCGTACCCCTTTTTGTACCCTTATTGGACTGGTTAAAGTCCCTTGAGGATTACACCTCACTTTCAAGGTGGAATTAGCATACAATTTTTCTATGAGGAAAAGGAGGTGTTTATCGATGGTAGTGCGTTTTAATTTCTCCCAGAGGGTGTTCCTGGATATTGAATCGAAGGCCTGCTTAAAATCAAGGGAGGCCATGAAAAGAGAGAATTATTTTTTATTTGTGTATTTTTGAACCAGATGGTGAAGTACCAAGATATGATCCACTGTAGATCTTCCTTCTCTAAAACCAGCTTGCTCATCTTTGATTATCCCTCCAGAAATTAGCCAGTCCTGAAGTTTGTAGTTTAGGTGTTTACTAATAACACTCAAAAGGCTAATAGGTCTATAATTACCTGGGTCATTTCTATTATCTTTTTTATAAATTGGTATGATAATTGCTAATCCCAATCTCTTGGCATACAGCCAGTTTTATCTATAAATGTAAACTGAGATGCTAAAAGTAGAGCCCACCAACTGGCATTCTTTTTCATTATTTCTGGCAGGATGTTATCAGCACCTGGTGCCTTATTAGCCTTGAGGGTTCTGATCAACCGGGATATCTTTCCTGGTGTAACAAGGGGCCAGTAAGGAGTTTGGTCCAAACTAATTTGGCTCTCCTTAGTTACATATTCAGGCTCTGTTTATAGCTCTCTAAAATATTCTTCCCAGGCATGAATCAGTACCTGATTAGTTGGGGGTAGGGGAGATTTCCCCAATCCTCTAGTGATGCGCCAGAAAAGGGATAGATTTTTTGTCTTGACTGCCGCAATTAATCTATGCCAAGACTCCTTCAGAGCTGCACTTTTCTTTTCTTTTAGCAGGGTCTTATATTGTGCCTTCAACTGCTTTAAGTAGTGAGTGTGATCCTCAGAAGGGGCGTTTTTACTTTTCCTGTACTCTTTGTTATATGTCCTTTTCAGTTGCATGCAATCTCTATCAAACCAATTTTTATTCTTTAAAATCGGCTTTTTGGATTGAGCTAGTATTCTGTTAGTGAGAACCAATTTCAAATGATTAGCCTGTAATTTTCAGGTTTATTTCCCTTTTCTGCATCCTTCTGAATCAAAACAATTTTTCCAGTTATTAGCCATTTTTCACTTTCTGGTTAATAATAATAATAATAATATTAATATTAATAATAATAATAACAACAACAACAACAATAATAATAATAATAACAATAATAATATTTCAATGTGATTCAGAGTTTAGGACTGGTAAAAACTTAACAGTTCAATTCCTAACTAAGGGCCTAAGAGCTGTTATGTTGTTGTTGATGATGATGATGATGGTGATGATGCTTTGCATGTACACTGAGAACTTCTGCACTGGAGACGAATTCCTTGTGTGTTTAATCACACTTGACCAAATAAAGCAATTCTATTCTGTTTTGTTCTGTTCTGCTCTGCTCTGCTCTTTTCAGTGTAGCTTTGGTGCAGATATTAGACAATAGAAATGAGAAACAATTTTTAGTTAAAAATGCAAATAGTGTTTTTTTGTCCTAAGATTTTTTTTGCTACTGCTTGATAAGATCATGTTTTATCCATACTATTTTGAGGCAGGACTGAAAGATATAATGGATTAATTTCTAAAATTTTAGTTGCACTGAGATTCTCAGTGGCTTACTTTGGATGCCAAATGAAAAAAATTGTGATTTGAAATCCTTGGGGTGCATTGCACTTACTGCTTGGGTTATACAGCAAGTTGGAACCTCTTTGACAACATGTTATTGAATGTGTATGAAACAATGGGAATAATCATAATTGTAGCTGGTATTACTTATATAAAGAGCCCTAGTGGTGCAGTGGTTAGAATGCAGTGTTGCAAACTAACTTTACCCACTACCAGGAGCTTGATTCTGAGTGGCTCAAGGTTGACTCAGCCTTCCATCCTTTTGAAGGTGATAAAATGAGGACCCAGATAATTGGAGGCAATATGCTGACTCTGTAAAGTGCTCAGAAAGTGCTGTAAAATACTATGGGATTGCATATGTCTAAGTTCTTGTTGCTATTGCTATTTGATTTTTTCCCCATGCCATAATCAAACAGTACAATCTTAATAACATCTGTATGTTATAAATATTTTTTCACAACATTAAATCATTGAAGCATGGATAAAATATTAAAACACCTAATCAAAAGGCAATAAAGATAGAAAGCAATATCTAAAATTCATTTTTTCTTAAAGCTGTTTTATTATTTTCTATGAATACTTTACAAGAGCTCATTAATTCTACATTCTTATTATCAGATGGACTTGAGTGGCATGTATATTTATCAGTGGCCAGTATATTTATCAGTGGCATTAAGAAAAGTAAAAATGGTTGATAACATTATTTTTATTGGTATGCTGAATAAGAAGGATATTTTTGACTGTAAGGAATGTTGTTCCTATTTTGACATTAATTTAAAATGCCTGTTTGCTTATATGAAATTTACGTATATAATAACCCTTGCTGAAAAAACTTTTATCAACATTTCTACCTATCAGTGAAATTGGTAACATTATAGTTTTGGATAATTAAATGAGCCTAAATAATAGACATACTTTAATTTTTAAAATTTGTTATCATTCTATCAGAAATCAAGTACAGGCAATGTTTTGACTTACGACCGCAATTGAGCCCAAAACTTCTGTTGTTAAGTGAGGCATTTTAAAGTGACTTTTGTCCCATTTTATGACCTTTCTTGCTCCAGTTGTTAAGTGAATCACTGCAGTTGATAAGTCAGTAACCTGGTTGTGAAGTGAATCTGGCTTCCCCATTGACTTTGCTTGTGAGAAGGTCTCAAGAGGGGATCGCATGACCCTGGGACTCTGCAACTGTCATAAATACGAACCAGTTGGCAAGCATCTGAATTTTGATCACATGATCATGGGGATGCTGCAAAGATCCTAACTATGAAAAACAGGCATAAGTCAGCTTTTTCAGTGCTGTTGTGACTTTGAACGGTCACTAAATGAACTGTTGAGGATTACCTGTTATAAATGTTTTAAAAGTTTCAAGACATTTAGCAGTCTTTGCATATAGGCAAAATTATCACTGGTTACAGATAATCGTGATGGGATGATGACTTCCTTATAAGAAGCAACATTTTGCCAAGGAATAAGTGCCTTTAGGATTTCTGTTAATTAAAAAATAATTATATAAAATTCTTCAGTGCAGTTAGGGAAATACTTTAATAATATGGAAGCGGCCATTGTAGTCTGCTAGGCATATTTATTATTTATATTGGGGTTGGCACTATTACTGCATTCTCCATTTTCCAGTCAGTTCTCATCTTGGATTTGGGAGCAATCCTCAGTCCAAATGCCATGCTACCCTTATGTATTAACAAACGGAGAAGTTCCTGACATTCAGCCACATCTTATACAAGATGTTTGACAAATTAAATCCAAAGGTGTTTTTTTTTTTTTACTGAATGGATAGAAAACTGATCAAAGAAACTTCACCCAAGAAATTTGTACTTTACCAATGACATATTTAAGCTATTGTAATAAATTGGTTTAGACTCTTGTAGTGTGCATTTATTGGAGTATTTGACTCTGAGAAGCTTTGACACGTGCTTAACATGGGCAGGTGAAAATAGTAGCAGAGGCAAAAAAAATGCATACAATGTAGCAAGAGGGCGGGAGTTAGGGTCCTTTAAAAGCTGTGAATAGTCGGCTTTGATTCTTTGCATTCTTGGCTCTTGTTGCTCATTATTTTGGCTTCCCAGCTTCTCCTAGTATGCAGCAGAGAATGTAATGCTTACTGTTGTTATAGAAGCACGGGCTGTGACTGGGATAGGTGTGGGAAAAGGAGAATGAAAACTAGAAAGTTATTATTTCCTTATACATTGCAAAGCATAGTAAAGGTTCATATTCTGTTCTCCAGCTTGGTGCATCGTGCAGACTGAGTAGAGATTAAGCTGAGTACTTGGATAGTTTGTGCTAATTTCTTCAAGTGTTTGGTTGCATATTGCCAGTGCATTTGCAGCCTGTCTCACTTTAGTTGGTTCCATACCACCTGAGTGCTCTTTGCACTGAGGAGGAAGAAGAGCAGAATTCTCAGATGTGTTGCTTAAATTAGCTTTCTGCTTTCCTTCCAGCTAGAATAATTTCTTCCTGCTGCTTGTAGGTGGTTCTATTCAATCATTTTTATCATTGTCTTCACAGTTACTAACTGATACTGGCAATTTTAAATTAAATTTGAAATCATCAGTTAACAGTAAGAACTCTTAACTGGAAAATAGGCTTGTAGTATGGAGACTATGCTGTATAGATAACGAGTATGAACAGAATGTATAGTTTCACAGAGTCTGCAATCAGAAAAATTGTCAATAATTCTTGGCAATTTATCTGATATTTAATGAGAAGAAATTCAAAAGAATTGGAACCAGTTCATTCCAATGTGATTCTTTCCTCTCAGCATTTTAGATTTTATATTTGTGATTTTAGTTTAATCTGGTAATTTTTACATGTTCACAGAGATAATGCCTTTCTATATTCTATGTATTTTGGATGTTTTGATTGCTGTATGGTTGGCTCTATTTATCACATTGCTGCCTTTATTCTTCTGTTACGTCCAAATACATTAATATAAAACTGAGTCAACATGGAATTAATGTAATTTCACAACTTTAAAAGACAAGACAGCTTGTGTTGTCACGGCATCATCACAAGACATATCGTGATTTTTCCCCCATCACTAAACCGGACGTGGGTGTGGTCAGCACATGACGCATCTGGCCTATGGGCCGCGAGTTTGACATCCCTGACCTAAGTGATTGGACACAGGTTTTTTTTAACATTTAGTAGTTTATGTACAAATGCCTAAAACTATCTAGAGCAGGGAAATATGCACACGGTGATGCCACAGTAATTGATTATAACATTTGCATGTAGCTTTATAGTAGATTGATATCACCATATTCATTAAATCTTTAAGACTGGTGTGTGTGTGTATATGTCAGGTTAAGAAGGGATATGATAATTTTAAAAATGCTTTTCCACAGTTTACTATCTTATCTGCATGGGCAAAGTGTTTTCCTAGATATCAGGACAGGGAAAGGAAAATTTTACATTAAATATACAGAGAGGAAAAGTATAAGAGGTTTTTTTGACTCCCTCCTTTACCTTGGGCTTCAGGGAAGGAGATAAATACTGTATATTTAGCCCTTCAGTTAGTAAGAGATGAACTATAGTCAAGAGTAGATAGGAAGACAAAGATATTCTTTCCTTACTCTTGGGAAGAAGTTCCACACAATACAGTAGAATTGGACTCCAAGCAGTAAGAACCAATTAGCAATGCAACAACAACAAAAAATACTTCAGGTGAATTGATCTGATTATCTATCCTCAAGTCAGGACCGTCACAGATAGATTTTTCTCCAGGAGAATCCACCCCCAGCTTGGTTTTCCATCTCTGCACCATTCCCCCTGAAATTGGGCTCCTTTATTTTGCTTCTGGTTGTCTGTTCTTTCCTCCAGAGAACCAGAGTTTTGTATAATGTATCCAAAATGTAATAACTTCAGCCTGGTTAATTGTACCTCAAGTGAGAATTCTGAGGAAAAAAATCCAATTTTTGAAAAAATGAGGATGATGATTCATTTGTTTCTTTTCTTGGCTATCCATAGAATTCATAGGAATCTTCATCAACACCAAATTCAAAAGCTTCAAGTATAATGTATTTCTTGATTGTAAGTTGCTTTACTGTGATAGTTGATCCTAAAAGGCATTAGCTATCCACTATTTCAATATTATAATTGTCAGTTTGAGGCTGGTTGCTGTACTGTTATATAAGCCTGGTTTTTATATTTAATGTTAATTTTATTTTTTCATTATACTCTTTGACACTTATCACTAGAATTTGCAGAACACTTGCATTTTCAGCTACTAGAATGATGACATCAGTATTACACAGTTATAACATCATTTTCTAATACTAGAGTTTTTGTAAGTGCAGAATATCTTTCAAAGTACCTTGGTGTATAACATCGCTGCTGTTCAGAATTTTAGTGTACTCTTTCTGTCTTTGATTGACCTTCTTTAAAATCTATTGATGTTCTTCAGCATGTCAAATTGAGATTAGAACCCCCTTTTAAGTTCAGAGATCTTTTGGAAGACTTTCTTAGTATTTCTGTATCTTCTGTATTTGTTTCCATCTTTGATGTATTTACAGATGTTGTAATAATGTTTCTTGTCTCTTCTAATAGGTCTTTAAATTATTTAATGAATTCATTCCTAAGAACTTTATCCTTTTTGGCTTCTCTTCTTGTCTTGGTTATTTCTGCAGATTGTTATGACATGCAATGTGCTTTCTTCTGTTTCTTGATTCTTGGCAGTCTATTTTCACATTTATTATTAACAATTTCTTTGATATTATTCTGTAGTTTCTTTGATCCCCTATTAATGAGTATCAGGACTTCAAATCAAGTCTTGATTTTTGAAAATAATGACTTTTTGGATCATACCATAGAAATTGCATGGCTATCTCCTCTCACTTTAGTTTAACTTAGTAATTGCACATGAACAGTAGATCATAATCTGTTCCACAGTCATCCTCTGGCCTTTACTGTTATAACTGAACTCTTTTACCTCCTTGTACCAATGGAATACAAGCATCATTTTGTTTATTTTAAGACATAGTTAACTATGAAGAGATCACTGGAGTAGCAAAAATTGATAAGTGGTCCATCTGCTTCACTTTAGTTTCCTTCTTCATAAAATTTTCATCTTTAATATTTGCAACTTTGGCATTTCAACCTTGGGTATCACAAGCAATACATTTTGCTTACATGTTGTTTCAATGTCAAATTGTACTTGATCATAAACCTCATCAACTTCCTCTTCTTCCAGGTCAGTGATTGGAGCATAAACTTGAATAATCCTTATATTAAAGAGTTGTCCATGAGGTTTAATTGATATTATTTAGTCAAGGATGGCATTGTAGCTAAGTATTATTCCTGCTATATGCTTCCTACCTATGAAAGCAACACTATTCCTTCTTTGTTTTTCAGGTGTTGAGGAAGAAACTGTGTGACCTTTTGATTGAAAATGTCCATTTCTAAGCTGTCACAATTCCCTGATGCCTAAAATATATTAAAGGGCCTAGTATGACTTTCACTGTGATGCACTTTCCCATATTAATGCTTCCTGCATTCCATATACCAGCTTGTAATTTGTTTTTGCTGCTTCAGATTTGAATGGCATTCCATTTGACAATCCCATCATCGAGCACTGCATTTTGTATTTTCTGTTCATATAGTTTGTTTTAGTAAAACACAGCAGTGATTTATCATTGTTTTTTCCCCATGCAGTATCAATTGGTGCCCTTGCCATTGTTGTCAAATATGACCATCTTCCTTGGACACCTTCTTATATCACTGCTGCCCAAGACAGGTGCCTGTTGCTGTAACTGGGTGGCTGGGATGACCTTCTTGCCTTCGGTGATTCTGCTGGGAATAAATAGTGGAAATACTTTTGCTAATTGAACACAACTTGCTTTTTAAAAACTCTCCAGAAACTTAACTTTGGAAGAATTTTAAAGCTAAGCAGGGTAACCTAAATGCCAAGGACACAAGGGATTATGTGTAGCCTATAATCCAATATTTTCTTTATACAAAAATGTGTAACATGTAAAGACAAAATTGTTTCATTAGTCTTTCAGAGTCTCCCAGGAGGTAATCACAGTTGTCCTCAAATTGTAGATGGTGAATTACTTCAGCAGTAATGAGGGGAAACTAAAATGAACGATTCCCTCGGTAAGCATGACACATAAAATCTAAAAGTGGTTCTCTTGGTGGTCTTTCAGGAAAAAAGTGTATTGACCACTTCTGCTTTCATTGATGTTTAATGAACTCAGATGCACAGCATGAAAATAGAATTCAATAATGTATAATGATGGTTTCTTTTAAGGGGAAAAAAACTTAATTGGATTCTTATCAGGTAATCTCTCAATGAGACAACGCAGCTGCTAATTATGGTTATTGATGACATTTGTATTTATTGAAGTCACTGCCTCCTTTCAGTAAATATATATGTGCCTGCATACACACACGAAGTGGTGGCGGGGAATATTAGTTATTTAACACTCAACAGGGTGCAGTCAGAACAAAAGTTTATCTATTAAAATATTAAATCAGATTATAAATCACATTTAAAGCACAGGATTAGTAAATTTGAAGAAGTAAATACAGATTAATATGGGACAAAAATGCAAATTTAAAACTTGTAGCAAAAAAAGAGTAATAAATGGCAATCACCAGTAGCTCAGATTCATTATACTTGTTTTTATTTTTACTGGGGTTGTCCACTTAAGTGAGCTCAGTACCAAATTAGAGATCATGATCTTTAAAGTTGTTTTATGTTATGATCCAGTGATCATAACAGTCCAGTGGTTCTAAAGTAGAGATTGCCTTACACTAGTTATACTCTGTGTGGATGAGCCACCTAGGCAGCTGTAAACACTGCAAGACAATATCAATTTCTGCAAAAAACATTATTTTAATAATGATCTCAATAAGCCTGGAGAACTCCAACTAAATGAATGTATAACTTATTAACTGTTAAAGATAATTAGACAAAACAAAATATTTCATTAATATGTATGCTTTTGCTTTTTTACTCTGTGGATTACTACTACATTCATTCATTCCCTCGTTCATTCTCTTGAGTGTTGAATATAGCCATTTTCTAGAGAGGGGGGCTTTGTGAAAACATGTGAAAAAGCTAAGCATATCTTATTCTTTTAACTAAAGCATGATTCCTCCTCAGTTCCAAGTTGGGTCTCTCTTCCACCCATTGCTTCTTGTCCTGCCCTCAGGTGCTATGACCCCCTTTTCCATGTGACAGTCTTTCAAATATTGGAAGAGGACTATTGGGCTAAACATACCCAATTCCCTTAGCCATTCATCATATGATTTAGCCTCCAGACCTCTTCTTTGCACTCTTTCTACGACCTCTTTTTTGTGTTGCGGTGACCTCATTAATGTAATCTAAAGGGCACACAAAATGAGATGGGTGGCACACAAATTTAATAAATAAATTAAATTAGAGTGGTACTATTACTTTCTATGATCTTGATGCTAGGACTGCATTGGCATTTTTTGGCAGCTCCCACACACTGTTGGCTCTTATTTAAGCAGTGGTCCGCCAGAACATCTAGATCTCTCTCACAGGCACTGCTATTGAGCCAGGTATTGCCTAGTCTATATACATGTATTTGGTTTTCCTGTCCTACTTTTCTTGCCACTGAACTGCATCATGTTGGATAAGGCCCAATATTCAATCTGTCAATAATAATAATAATAATAATAATAATAACAACAACAACAACAACAACAACAACAACAACAATAACCTTTATCGCCATTGTACATATATACAACGAAATTGATTTTGCTCCTGCTGGTGCTATCCATAACAAAAATACAATACAAATGAATAATATAGAAAATGGTCCTTATACAAGTAATTATGGAGAAACCAGTCATATGTTTCCATGTATGCATGGAGTGGTTGTAATTGTATTTAGGAGTCTGACAGCCCATGGATAAAAGCTGTTTGTTAAATCTGTTTGTCCGGTTGGCTATACTTCTGTGACTTCTGCCCAATGGTAAAAGTGAGAAAAGACACTGACCAGGATGTGAATCATCCCTAAGTATCTTCCTTACTCTGCTGAAACAATGAGACCTGGTGATGTCATCCAGTGGTATTAGGAGGCAACCAATGGTTTCTTGTGCCAAATTTATCATTCTCTGTAGTGCCTTCCTGCCACAGCTGTTGAACCAGATACCATACTGTTATACAGTATATGAGGGCCCTTTCTATCATGGACCAATAGAAAGAGGTCATCAGCCGTTGTTCCACCTGATTTTTCTGCAAGACTCTAAGGAAATGAAGTCTCTGTTGAGCTTTCCTAACCACCAGGATCATGTTGTATTTCCAGGTGAGGTCTTGACTAATAAGCACTCCCAAGAATTTAAGAGGAAACTCTCTCCACACAGCCCTCCTTGATATACAGTGGGGCAAGTTCTTCTCTGTGCTTCCGGAAATCCATCACCATCTCCTTTGCCTTGCTAGTGTTTAAATGTAGGTTGTTTTTTGAACACCATGTGGATAGATTCTGGACTTCTTCCCTGTTTGCTGATTCGTCCCCTCTGGTTATAAGACCCAGCATGGTTGTATTATCTGTGAACTTTATTATGATGTTGGATGGATTAGAGGATATGCAGTCATGTGTACACAGCGAGTACAGGTAGGGGCTGAGCCCACAGCCCTGAGGGGAGCCTGTGCTAAGCTTCAGGGTGGAGGATGTAAAGGGCCCAACCCTTAGTATTTGTGGACGATCCATCAGGAAGTCTTTAACCCAGTCACAAATGAGGGGAGGGAAATTCAGGTCAGTCACCTTTTCAATGAGGATGCCTGGTAAAATGGTATTAAAGATCAAGCTATGGCCTATAAAAAGCATTCTGACATAATTCCCAGATGTCTCAAAGTATCTCAAAGCAATATGTAGAGCAGTGGTGGTGGCATCCTCTGTCGACCTGTTGTTTCTATAAGCAAAACTGATGTTGATTGAAATTAGATGGAAGACAGGACCTGAGGTGTTGTAAGACCAATCTCTGAAAGCACTTCATCACTATAAATGTCAGTGCAATGGGTCTATAGTCATTCAGGCTGTTTATAGCTGTTTTCTTTGGAACTGGGATCATTGTGCCTGCTTTCAAGCATGATGGAACTCTAGCCAATTGTAGGGAGATGTTAAAGATCCCTGTTAATTGGTCAGTGCAGGTTTTTATCACTATTCCCAGCACCTCATCTGGGCCTGCAGCTTTGTTAGGATTTATGGCCTTCATCATAGCTCTCACTTGATGTTTATGCAAGGTGAATGGCTGGAGATAGAGGGTCTTTGGACTAGAGCCACAGTTCTAATAACCTCAAAGTGGGTGAAGAAATTATTCAGTTCCTCTACCAGCATGGCATCAGCATTGGCTGTTTTCACTGTATTGCCCTTGTAAATGGTTAGATGCTGCCACACCTGTCTTGAGTTATCATCTGCCAGATGCTTCTGTACCTTTTGTTTATACTTCTGTTTAGCCACCTTGATGCCTGTCCTCAAGTTTGCCCTGGCCTCATTGTATTTGTCTTTGTTTCCTGCCTGGAAGGTGGAATTTTGGGCTCTAGGAGTGATTGTATCTCTGCTGACATCCAGGGTTTATGGTTACTGAATATTCTGAATCTTGAGTCTATCAAAGTGTTAGCAATTTCCCCAGCTTGGTATCAGTCATACTGTAACACTAGTTAAAATAGTAATACTAGTTATTATAACCAAAACACAAGAGCCTAAATAATTACAAACAAGTTCTTATACAAATGCAGGATATTATACTTGTCACAGCTGAATATCAATCTATAGAAATGGCAAAATATGCAAGCTGCCATAGTCATTTTGAACTACTCTGGGAAGCATTAGCCATTCCTTCTTCTAGTTTTTTGTTAGTATTAATTTTATTAGCATTCCTTCTATGACATCTTCTGGGTCATTTAAAAAGCTGTTGTGTGGTAGTAGTCAGAAGATGAAGATTAGGAAACTTCATTCAATACTTCCCTCCAGGCTGATGCAGAACAATTTATAAGCATCCTTTGAATTCAAGCAGTTGCAAATATTTTAAATTATGTAGAATCTAATTCACCTAAAAGAATACTTAGGAGATGTAGCAATATAGTAATCTAATAAGTAAATAAATTAGGATATTAGAAGAGAGCTTGTGAAGTGCTTTGTTAAAATCAAAGTATACTATATATACAGCACAGGATTTCATTGGTCTAAAAATACTAGTGACCCTGTCATCAAAATTGCTTAGCCTGACATGACTTACCCTTGACAAACCTATGCTGGCTTTTGGTAATTATGACATACCTATAGATAAGGTGTTTAATAATCTATTTTAATACATTGTCCAGTATAGATTATAGCTAACTGGTGTGTACTCCTGAGTCTTTCCTTTTCCTCTGTTTGAAAGTAAGTGCTATGTTTGATGTTCCCAGAGGTGGTATTCAGCCGGTTCTGACCAGTTCTGGAGAACCAGTAGCAGAAATTTTGAGTAGTTTGGAGAACCGGCAAATACCACCTCTGACTGGAAATTTTACAGTATCCATCCTCTGCCACACCCACCAAGCCACGTCTACAGAACCAGTAGTAAAAAATTTTGAATCCCACCACTGGATTCTTTCAACACTTCACCATTTCTCCAGGGGTTGTCAAAGATTATTGTAATCTATTCCGAGATCTTCTGCACCCTGGAAAATATTTTTTAAAGATGTTTTAATGCTGACTGTATTATCTTTATAAGTAATGCAAGGCAGCAAACATATCTAATACTCTTTCCTTCTTTTATTTTCCCCATAACAACAACCGGCTGAGCTGGGTTAGACTGAGAGTGAGTGAGTAAGCTCTAAGTCACCCAACTAGCTTTCACACCTAAAGCAGAACAAGAATTCACAGTATCCTAGTTTCTAGCCTAGTGCCTTAAGCACTAAACCAGGCTTGTCAAACTGGCAGCCCATGGGTCGGATGCATCACTTGCAGGCCATGCTCCGCAAAGGGAAATTTTTTTTGCAATACTTCAGGTCACACAATTGAGTTTGACACCCGTGCACTAGACCAGTAATGGCTAACCTTTTTGGGCTCCTGTGCCAAAACTTGTGCACACGTTTGCATGCTCACACTCGCGTGCCAGCACCCAGATGGCAATACGCCCCCCACACATCCCCTACACATGCGTGTGCAATCCCCCACCCACCTACCCACTCCACCTCCCTCTTACCTGCACTGCGCCTCACAGCAGATTTTTGGCCGGTTTTTCCGAAAAAAGGAAGTGATGAAACGGGGCTAGATTTTGGCCTACAGAGCTTGTAGAAATCTGCAGAAGCCTTCCTCAAGTCTTTGGGATGCTGAAAAAGGCCTCAAACTGGCCAAAAATCAGCTGTGAGGCTTGCACATGCGCAGTGAGGTAAGTTTGCCTGCAGCTTGCGTGCCGGCACAAATGGCTCTGCATGCCACCTGTGGCACATGTGCCATAGGTTCGCCATCACGGCACTAGAACAAACTGTTATTTTTTCTTGAATTCATTTACGGTAGACAGAATGAGTTTTGCTATATCAATCCTGCCCTTTTCCTCAAATGTTAGAAGAGACTTTTCTCTTGTTCTGAAAGAAAATAGTGGCATAGAAGTTTAATTCTATTTACTCACTTCAGAGCTAAAGCTTTTTTTTCCAAATACTCCCCCCCTCCCCATATTAGAATTTAGATTCCTAGAAGACTCATCCATTTTATGCTGTATTGTTCTTGGCTGTATCTCTATGGGCATAATCTACCATTTTGCACTCCTTAATTATTAGTCTTCATTTCTCTGTCAGTAGGGTCACTATCATACAGGTCTTAAAATGTTTTTCCCATTTTTCCTTTGTACCTGTATGCCCAGTATTTTTTTCCAGCTGTTCCATCCTGTTTTGACTCATTTTATTTATTTTTTGGGTATTTAGAGGCCATAAGACTCTGGATGACTTCTAGTGTTAAAAGCAATGTTAAAAACAATAACAACAAAAACAGACTATTCCTGTATGAAAAAAAAAGTTCTACAGGGGCTTGGATCCTATCCTGACCCAAGACCTGTGAGGAGAAGGTACATTTTTGATTACTTTTTGAACATTGTCAATGTGAGAGCCATATGAATATCTTGGGGAAGGGTCTTCCAGAGGGCATTACAGAGACATTACATTTCCTAAGTCAGGAATAAATGACATGCTCGATCAAAGTGACCTGGACTGCACCAGTCTGCCTGACTGCAAGAGCCAGCAACAACTATTGAAGAAGGGACTGTGATGGCTCACATGGTAAGACACTGGATGTGCACATCTCTGAGGTCAGCAGCTTGGCAGTTTGATTCCTGTGAGCGAATAAACAGCCTAGGGACAAAAAGAGAGCCTCCCCTGAATGCCTACAGGCATTCAGGCACCCCTAAGTTAAAGATAACACCGCCTGAAAAAATTCCTTTCACAGAGGCAGCCAGCCACCTCGGTGATCCCTGGCTAACATGTGCCATACGCTAAATAAATAAACTATTGAAGATAGGTGGTCCCTTTGATATCCAACTTCTATGCCACACAAGGCCTAAGGCCTATAATTCAAGGTCCTAAGTAGTACCTTGAATTATACCTAGATGTACCGGTATGTAGTGCCACTTGCAGAGGACAAACCAAGATATGCCTATTACAGAGTATACTACCGTATTCTGGATGATGTGTAGGTTCTAAATAGTCTTCAAGGGCAGTCCATGTAGAGTGCATTGCAGTAGTCTACTTTTGATGTAACTGATATGAGTGGGCATGTAATCTGTGTTTACATTGCCTACCTCTCTCCTGAGTTCATTAAACTCTTGCTAGGTTATACATAACTTTGTATTCTCATGGATCCCAGACATATATTTCTATATACGGCTTATTCAGCATTATGTCTGGAAGACTTGTCAATATAAAAGAAAAAGGCACCTCCACCTTTACATAGCTTTTTCTTGGCAACAGTACAGAAGCCATTTACCACTGCTTTTGGGGGGATTTCCGCCACAATATAACCTACAGCTCTGTGATGTCCTGGCAGCCTTCCATCCAAGCACTAACAAGATCCAATCCTGCTTAGCTTTTCAAGTGTTGTGACCTAATGTGAATACAAATTCCCTGAATTTAAAATAATGAGCTTGTAAAAAGAGAAGATTGTTTTGTGTGCAAAATAAAACAGGAAGATTTGATAGTTCAATATGTGAGGCTGAGATCACAGGTATTCTATTGGCAATAATTTCTATTTTTCCAGGGCAGTCTTCTCTAGCTGTTGTGTATGTATTGCACTTCACTGCCCATTATTCTTATGTGGCTGGAGATGATGGATCTTGAAATCCTACAAATCTGCATTACAGCCTCAACATTTTACTTTTATACATTAGTATATAACTAGCCATTTCTATAACAACAAATCTAATTGGCAAAACCAAAGTCAAGCACAAAGTTCATCACAAACACAAAATCCAGAAGTGATATCCAAATAAAAAACAATACATTCTCCTCTTTGAATAGATCAATTTTAAACATTACTACTTTATCTTCCTTGCTGATGAAATAATATGTATTTCTACTTGCACTTAATAATCTTTACAAACTACCACCATTTATATTGTCAAAATTCACTATTCTTTCAGATTCTTTCATCTTTAAGGGAACAATATTTTTTCATCCATTTTAAAGCACTAAGCTTTTCTTTAAAAACATTTCTAAAATTAAAAACATTCTACTACATCTTTTTTAAACTTCTTTTAAGCATACATACTTTAAAGTTCACTATCAGATCAATAAAATTTCAACTAACCCCAATTAACTCATTAAAGTTAGATCACTCCCTCCAAGTTACCTTCTAGAATATTTTTCTTCTTGTTGTATACCTCCTTTTTAAAGCTCTAGATTTTTCTCTAAACTAATACATCCTTTTCTTTAACATATATATTTTCTCTTAACATAGATATTTTCAAATGCACTTTCAATAATAAATGCACTTTCAAACTGTAGGAATTACTTAAGCATTATATATAAAGAAAAAATACATTTTCAAACTTTAGATTAAAACTTTATTTCAACTACACATATCAAACTGATGAAAATCCATCCTAATTCCAATTCCAATTGACTCATTAAGTTTAAGTCACTCCAGACTTCCGTTTGAGCCTCTTTGGCGACAGACCAAAACCTCGTCTCTGTGAGGCTTCGATCCATGCTTGCTGCTGGAGCGCCCCAAGCCGGCTGGTTTCGGGGCTAAGTCACCCCATAGAGGTGGTGAAGAGGGGGGAGACTGTCTGCAAGGTTGAGGAGAGCCGCATCTCTCCTCCCCAGCTGGCCATTACTCCCTTTCCCGAAGGCAGTTGTAGCGATGGTCAGAAATGGCCACCACTCAACCGGAAAAGAATGTGCAGGAGAAAGTTAAGAAGAGAAAGTTTTGGTTGACCGGGTCAAACAGCAAAAGCAACAAATAAGGTATCCTGGAATTGAAACTAAAAAAAAACAATGTTATTGTTCCCTAAGAAGATTTTTAACCTGCGCAGGAGAGAGAAAAGGGAAAAGATTTGGTTTTTTCTACTCCTTTTCCTATACTGACAGCTAAAAGACTTAAGCAAGAAATTGGAAAAAAATCCACTTTGACATTAATAGGCATTTAATGCTGAAAATAAAAAGTCAAAGGGATAATAAAGATTTCTGGATAATCAAAAGCTTTTGAAAACAGGAAAGGAGAGAAAAAGAATAAAAGGGCAGGATCTTATAGCAAAATCTCAACGAGACTTCCAAAAGATACATTTTAATTGAAATATCGCAACAAAAACCCCAGGAAGAGAAAGTGGAAAATGAAATAAGAAGAAATAACTCGGGACTATTTGGATTACTTGATGATTTCTGGATTTTTGGTTATTGTATTTGAATGACTAAAAGCAATCAGGTGGTTGTTTAAAACTATTTAAAATGGCTCCACTTTTAGAAGAACTGAAAATGGAACTTAAAGAAGATGCACAAGAAGGGAGAGGTTCTTTTGGCTTCCTATTTCAGTTTTTAGAAATGGAGATTTGGAATTATGAGAAACAACAACAAATGCCTGCAGAACAAGAAGATTGCAACAAAGAAGAAGCCATCTTTAATGAACAAGTAATCTTAGATGGGGGGAAAAAAGGAAAGCGGGGGAAAGAGAATGGAAAGATTAAGATTGGGAAAAACAACCCCCCCCCAAATAGAGTGAAAAATAAGTATAAAATCAGAAAGCAATAGAAGAGGGAAATGAAGAGAGAATTAGATGTAGAGAGAGAGACAAGGGAGTAAAAAGGGGAGGGAGAAGATGAGAGGGAAGAAAGAAAGGAAAAGAAGTAAAAAGGACAGAAACAAAATAGAGAAACAGGGCCTATTTAGAGATAATGGGTGAAAATTCAATGGAAAAAGGGATTCTGCAAAGAAACATAAGATAGTATTGTTATACTAGAAACAGAAATAATTTTAGAAAGTATGGAACAATGTATGATTAAAATGTTTGATAAAATAGCTATCGTAATTCAGTGGAATGCTTGACAATAAATAAATGTAACAAAATGAATATTTAATGATTTACAAAACATACGTGAAGAGAAATAAGGGAAAAATTAATTATGGAGATTATATGTGTCTTTAAGGAAGTATGATATTTAATTGAAAAGAAGTGTTAAGATTTTAATGATTATTAATGATAGAACTGAATTGGAATGGAATGAGGATTTATAATTACATATATTTATAATCTTTTTTAAAAAATATATAGTGTGTATTATAAGAATGTATCAAGCAGAATTCGATTGGAAGTTATATATTATGTTTTATATTGAAGGTCATAACCTTAAGGTATATATTGAAGTTTAAATAAGAGTTGAATGGATGTAATTAAAAGATATAAGGGTGTCATACTCCAATCAGTAACTACAGGAGAAAATTTGTTTAATGAGAAAAGATAATATGAAATTGAAACAGAAAAGACAAAAGTATAAATATAATTATTTGAATTGAGATGAGATAACAAAATAAAATTGAGAAAATTAAAAAAGGGGAAAAACTATATAGAAAATGTAGAAAAGTATAAGATATGGAATAAAACACAAAAAGAAGTATGAAATTGAGTTTTGTGTCTGTATAAAGAAGTTCAACCCGGGACCATGCTATTTTCAAAAAAGATGTTTTACTTGTATTTTGTATGTGTGAAAACCCAAATAAAACTTTATTAAAAAAAAAAGTTTAAGTCACTCCTTCCAGCTTGTCTTCCTGGAATAAAATCTTTTTCTTCTCTGAAATGTTTGTCAAGTAGTTATAAGCTCCTCTTTTTGTCAAGAATTTCTTGATCGTGTTAATATCCATGAGGAAAAAGTCCGAAACTTTTCCTTTTAAAAATTGCAAATTTTCTTGGAGTTCTTCTTTCAATTGTGTTGAAAAGTTTCTATTTAAGCCATTATAGGAAAAATTGCTGTCAGTTTGATATTCCAAAATTACAGTTGACTCCTCTGCATTATCAACTACCATGTTTTCCCCAAAATAAGACCCAGTCTTCTTTCTTTTGGACCCTGATGCTAATTTTCAGGGATGTCTTTTTTTTTTTTACCTACAGGAGGTGGCGAGCATGGGGGCCGATGTTAATGAGAGTGCTAACACTTGCCCCGCCCTCTGTCCCACCATCTACTTGCCTGCAGCAACAGTCCAACCTCTTGGTGCAGCCTGGCCTCTGCCCTCCCTGCCTGCTGGCCCTGCTGCTGCTAGGACACTGGAGCTTGCTTGCGGTAGAATGCCATGAGGTTCTTCCCACTGGTAGAGTCTCTCTTGGCAGGATGTGAGGCTCGTTGTGCTGGTGGACTCACTCTTAGCAGGATGCCATGAGGCTTGTTGCGCTGGTGTGGCTTTTGTAGCAGGACACTGTGTGGTGTGTTGCCCTTATGCACTCGAGTGGCAGCACCAGTATGACGAACCTTGTGGGTGGCTGCAGAGGTTGGGCAGTGGCACAACAGGTGTTGGGATGTGGGAAGCTTGGCTGTAGCAATGTCCTAAGGTAAGTGGATGCAGAGCATTTTCAGCCCCCCACCCTACTTGATTTTTACACTTGTGCCTCACCCCACTTTGTACAACCAGACGGTGGGCAGGGCTTAACTAGGGCTTGTTTTTTTGGGGTAGGGTTCATATTAGGTGCAAGGATAAAAATTGGGCATGGGCTTTTTTGGGATAGGTTGTATTTTCAGGAAAACACAGTATTTGTGAAGTTGCCTTTGTGGTTTGGTAACTTTCTAATATATTTGGCTGTCTGAAGTAGTTTGAGTAGTCTTTTTAACGTCCTTGGAGCACAACTGTTCTATAAAATGATGGATTTTATTTAGAGATTCTTCAAATACATCTCTAATAATATGCTCCTCCATCTTCAGTCAAAGAATCGCTTTTTTATAAGTCACTTAAGAATTCACATATTAGGAATCATAAAAATCAGAAAGTTTTAGTTTTAGCCACCAACAGCAAAACAGATCACGCTACAGATTACTAAAAATAATAAATTAGAAGCATAACATTCTGCCCTTATATTTCTCCATCACTTTTAAAAAAAATATATAATCCACATTTTGTTATTTTAGCTTGCCTTAGTAGCCTTCTTCCTTGTTGTTTAACAAAAAGATAACCCCATTTATTTTATTTTATTTTATTTATTTATTTGATTTGTCAATTGCTTACAAGATAACAGGTATAAGTATAAATATAGTTATGAGTACATGAGATGGATACGTATAAGAAAAATAAAAAGAAACAATAGGACAGGCATGGTAGGCACAATTGGTGCATTTATGCACGCCCCCTGCAGGCCTCTTAGGAAAGGGGTGAGGTCAATAGTAGACAGTCTAAGGTTAAAGTTTTTGGGGTTTGGGGAAGAAACCACAGTCAGGTAGAGTATTCCAAACATTGACCACTCTGTTGCTGAAGTCGTATTTCCTGCAGTCAAATTTGGTGCGGTTAACCTTGAGTTTGTATCTATTGTGTGCTCTTGTGTTGTTATGGTTGAAGCTGAAGTATTCATTGACAGGTAGGACATTGCAATGTATGATTTTATATACTGTATTTAGATCGGACCGAAGGCGGTGTAGTTCTAGGTTTTCTAGGTCTAGAATTTCAAGTCTGGTGGCATAAGGTATTCTGCAATTGGTAGAGGAGCGGAGAACTCTTCTTGTGAACTATTTCTGGACTTTCTCAACTGTGTTAATATCAGATACATGATGTGGGTTCCAGACTGATGAGCTGTATTCAAGTATAGGTCTAGCAAATATTTTGTATGCTCTAGTTGGTAGTGTGATATTACCAGAGAAAAAGCTACATAGGATTAGGTTAACAACTCTTTTTCTTTTTAATTTTTATTGGTTTTTAAAACAAACATAAACAAACAAAACATAAAAACATCAGACCATCTTCCATATATGGACATACAGTGTGCCAGTTGGTTTACAAATTGTTTTGTGCTTCCATTTTGAAGTCTTCAATTATAATTACATTGTATATGATCTCATATTTTCAATCCAATATTAAATACATTGGTATCATTATTAATCAATCATTTGACTATACTTTTATTTATTCATGAATTGGAAAATAATCATATTTTACTTAATTTGTTTTGTGACAATTCATATTATCATCCCAAATCTATCCTAAAAACATTTTGTAGATATAATAAGAAAAGAATACATCTTTATATGTTTAGTATTTTCTAAAAGTTTACATATTTTGTTACTATACTTTATTGTCTAACCATTGATAGAATAGATCCCAAACTTTATAAAATTGTTTATCATCCTGTTCTCTAATTTCAAATGTCAATCTCCTCATTTCAGCACATTCCAATATTTTCTTAATAATTTCCTCCTGTGATGGTATTTTCTCATTTTTTCAGTTTTTAGCAAATACAATCCTAGCTGCTGTTAATACATTTACAATCAGGTATTTCAAATCTTTACTATATATTTCAGGTAAAATTCCCCCCAAAATATCTCTGGTTTCAAGTCTATATGCTTTTTTGTCATTTTTTCCAACCACGTGTGGATTTTAGTCCAGTATTTTCTCGCATCTGCACAAGTCCACCACATATGGTAGTATGAGCCAGGTATCTGATGACATTTCCAACATATTTCGGATTTATTCTTGAACATTCTTGCTATTCTTGTGGGGGGAAAGTGCCACCTGTAAAACATCTTATACAAATTTTCTTTAAATGCTGTTGACATTGTCATTTTATAATTTTGAGACCACAATTTTTGCCATTTCTCTAGATCAATCCCATATCCAAAATTCTTCCCCCAAGCAATCATAATTTCTTTAACTTGTTCTTCTTCTAGTTTAATTTCTAATAAATATCCATACAATTTTTTAATCACCTTTTCATCAATACCTGTCAAAATCTTATCTAAATCAGTCAGTTTATCGCAGAAACCTTCTGTTTTAAAATCTTTATCATACCTTGAATGTATTTGCGCATATGAAAACCAATTCATCTTTATACCTTGTTCCTCTAGTTTTTGTATAGATTTAAGTTCACCCTTTTCATTCAATATTTCACCATATCTAACTGTTTGTTCCTTTTTGTATATTATAGGATAAGAAAATGCTTCAATAGTCGATAGCCAGACTGGAATTTCAAATAACATTGTCTTTTAATCTTCTCCCTGTTTAACCACAGAGACTCCCAGGTTAACAACTCTTAATGCCTTTTTGGCGATGTAGTTACAGTGGGCTCTAGCACTTAGATCATTAGAGATGAGTACTCCAAGGTCCTTGACAGAGTTTGGATCCTCAACAAGGTCTTGACTATTCAACCTGTATTTTATTTTCTGATTTTTTTTTGCCAATATGTAAGACAGAGCATTTATTTTTTGATATTTGAAGTTGCCACTTGTTTGACCATTCTGATACATAGTCGAGGTCTTTTTGAAGGGTAGTAGTATTGTCTGTGGTGTTGAATAGCTTTACATCATCAACGAACAGAACGCAGTTGCTCTTAATATGATCACAGAGGTCATTTGTGTAGAGTATGAAGAGAGTTGGTCCTAAAACACTGTTGACAGGTACAGAATTTGATAGGATGCTCCCAATTTTGACCATTTGTTGTCTGTTTGACAGGAATGCTTCTATCAAATTATGTAGGTGTCCAGAGATACCAGAAGATTTTAGTTTTAGTAGTAGTTTGTCATGTACCACTGAATCAAAGGCTTTACAGAAGTCTATGTAGATTGCATCTATTGCTTGGCCCTGATTGAGTTGTGTAGTCCATATGTTTTTGCAGTGTAAGAGTTGCAGATAACAGAATAGTTTTTTTCTGAAACCAAATTGTTTATTAGAGAGTAGGTTGTTTGTCTCTAAGTGGAGGATAATGGATTGTTATTGATTGGTAAATGGTGCAGATCTTCCAAGCTGTAGCTAAAGAGAGTCTCTTTTAGCTTAATGAAGATGAGTAGTTCTTAAAAATGATTAAGAAATGAAAGGCACAATTTATTGTCTGTTTGAAAAATACATTCCAGAATGGCTACTTCTTTAACCATGAATTGATTACAGCCCCCCAACTGAGCTTTAAGCACAAAAGCTGTTTTGAAGCACAACTCCTGAAGCTACTTGCAAACCTTTTGTTGTATTGGAGGATCTTGTGGGGTGATTCTAGGGTTTTCCCTAACCCAGGAGAGTCATATAAACTAAAGGAATGCCAGTTCCTTCTGTTGATAGTTGAAGAAACTACATTACAGGGAAAAATACCTCACAGATTCTTCCCTGGGTGTGTGGTTGGCCGTCTTATCACCAGAAACTGTAATGTTATCTTGCACTGTGCTAAAAAGCGTCGAAAGTCAATGCTTTTTTCTTTCTTTCCCTTGTACCTCATATTTTCTTTCACCCTTTCTTTTTTCTTCCCTTAATTTCCTATTTTTATTTTTTGTATTTTATATATTGATAAACAATAAAAGATAAAAGCATAAGAAATCCTACAAATATGGAGGGAACTAAAATGAGGAAGGCAGGTTTAACAAAGTTATCATAAAGCTAGTAGATATGTTTTGTTAGTTATTTTCCCAAACCAGTCCAGCTTCTCATCAGATTAATCTCTTCTTACATCTATTTGGTTGTATAACTCTGTGGAAAAAGTGAAGCTAGAAAGCATATAATCTAAATCACAAATATATAAACATTTCCGATCCTAATTAGATGCTTTTGTGTCTTTGTCTGTGCCAGGGGTGGGATTCAAAAACCCCAGCAACCAGTTCACTGCCTGGCTGCTGGGTGGACATGGCCGTGGTGGGCATGGCCTACCAGCACTTCCTGTTTCCAGTGGGCCTCCAGAGCTCCGGGAGGCTGTTTTCACCCTCCCAAGGGTCCGGAGACTTCCCCTGGCCTCTGGGAGGGTGAAAACAGCCTTTCCCCAGGCTTTGGAGGCCCAGAGTTCTGTTTCACAGAAAGTTGTAGATGTTAGAAGAAATCTGTCCTTTATAATAACCACTTAATATCTGCATTAAAAAAAAAAGAGTATCACTGAAGGGTAACCTGATACGATATTTTTTATCAGTCCAAGAGAATAGGTGAGAAAGTTTTGCTTAGGGCATCTTGAAGACAAAAGTATTGTTTCAGTTCAGGTATTATAGCTTGCTGGAGAAGTCTTGCTAAGAAGTCTCGAGACCTTTGCAACCATTTACTTCCTACCCCCAGAGTAGAGGGATATATCTTCCCTAAAGGGGATTCCTTGGAGTATCTTTTCTGTCAAAGAACTGAAAGGATGGCTGAGAGTACACTATTGTGCAGCTCCTTTAAAGGCAGGAAACTGGGAATTCTTGAGTGAGCCTTAATCCTCTATTCAGCTGGACTCATCCTGCTGTCCCTCCAACAGCTCCTTCATTTCACCATGACAGATAAATAGGTGTGAGTAGGAGAAGAGGCCCCACATAGGAAGGTAGGGGGTATAAAAGTTGAAGCACTATTTCAGCATACGCTAATGGTCTTGCATTCATGTCAGCATGACAAATGCAGCTTCCATTGTAGTGTTTTTGCAGTTGTTGCATTGGGCTAATGCAGCAGAGAGTAGATGGCAAGAAACACAAAGAAAAGTATTATACAAGTTTAAGTTTGTGGAATGGCCTCTTTATGCAGAATTGAAATAAAAGCACTTTGAAGCGTAAACTGATTCTTCGTAGCACTTAGGCTTCATATGTAAATGTGCTCTGAATATTATGCTATGGCCTTAATACCAAGGATTGTTTATAATGCTTACATAGTGGGGAGGAAGTCATATTATGGGAGGAATGATTGAAGGGGATAAACTGTAGATGAAACTGGAAGGTCTGAGCTGTAGGAAGGAAACATTTGTCTTTCAAAACCCACCCCACATAATTATGCTATTTGTTCACTACTAAAGATTATAAAATATATGCTGTTGATATATTTTGGTGGTAGCAAATTTTAAAATGATCATCAACTATGGAAGGAACTGAAGAGAAGGACAGCATGCCTGTTACCAAGCTTATTTTGGAGAAAATGGAAAAGACCATCTCAACAATTGAAAAGGCACACACAACCAGGCACCATATAAATTACCACACAGGGAATAGTCCAAAGCACACACTCTGCTGGAGAGAAATTCCCTGAGGATGGGCTCCAGCATGAGTTCGAAAGCTTGGAAGATTAAAGGAGTGTTTCACATATTTCAGATGGAAATCCATTTTTCTCTCACTGAAACAACTTAATCAGTCACCCCAGGAAGAAAAAAGGTTGTATTAATTGAAACACTCACTTAAAAATGGGCTTCAGTACTTTTTTGTAGTTTTTTCTCCCTTTTGTTTCTACATTTGGATTTCCTTCCAAAAGTTGATGCCTGTATAAAATCAGGGAGGTGACCCTGAGGGAAATAGACAAGAACTTACATGAGCAAAAAATGAAGACCTGAGAAGCAGGGTAATATTTGGAAGCAGTACCGGCAAAAGCCTCCTGATTTACTATGAAATAAGAGGGAGAGTAGGTAAAGCATGATCAGGCTTGCAGTATTCTGTTATTGTAACCTATCTTAATAAAGTTTAGTTCTAGTTTTCCTGTGAAATCTGTTTCTTGATCTGGTCTACTCTAAAGGGCTATTCTCCTTTAATCTGTTTTTCATTATCTTCTTCTGTATCTTCCTCTATCCTTTATTTCCCTTACTCCTTCCTGTGAAAAGATCAGAATTCAGAGTTCTACTACAATCTTGTTCCAATGGCATAATGATAACAATACAGGTGAAACTCAAAAAAATAGAATATTGTGCAAAAGTTCATTTATTTCAGTAATGCAATTTAAAAGGTGAACCTAATATAAGAGATAGACTCATTACATGCAAAGCAAGATAGTTCAAGCCATGATTCCTCATAATTGAGGTGATTATGGCTTACAGCTCATGAAAACCCAAACCCACAATCTCAGAAAATTAGAATATTGTGAACAGGTTCAATATTCTAGGCTCAAAGTGTCCCACTCTAATCAGCTAATTAAGCCATAACACCTGCAAAGGGTTCCTGAGCCTTTAAATAGTTTCTCAGTCTGGTTCAGTAAGAAGCACTATCATGGGAAAGACTGCTGACCTGACAGTTGTGCAGAAAACCATCATTGACACCCTCCACAAGGAGGTAAAGCCTCAAAAGGTAATTGCAAAAGAAGTTGGATGTTCCCAAAGTGCTGTATCAAAGCACATTAATAGAAAGTTATGTGGAAGGGAAAAATGTAGAAGAAAAAAGTGCACAAGCAGCAGGGATGACCGTAGCCTGGAGAGGATTGTCAGGAAAAGGCCATTCAAAAGTGTTGGAGACTTTCACAAGGAGTGGACTCAGGCTGGAGTCACTGCATCAAGAGCCACTACACACAGACGGATCCTGGACATGGGCTTCAAATGTCGTATTCCTCTTGTCAAGCCGTTCCTGAACAACAAACAACGTCAGAAGCGTCTTACCTGGGCTAAAGAAAAACAGAACTGGTCTGTTGTTGCTCAGTGGTCCAAAGTCCTGTTTTCTGATGAGAGCAACTTTTGCATCTCATTTGGAAACCAAGGACCCAGAGTCTGGAGGAAAAATGGAGAGGCATACACTGCAAGATGCTTGAAGTTCAGTGTGAAGTTTCCACAGTCTGTGTTGTTTTGGGGAGCCATGTCATCTGCTGGTGTTGGTCCACTGTGCTTCATTAAATCCAGGGTCAATGCAGCCATCTACCAGAAGATTTTGGAGCACTTCATGCTTCCTTCCACAGACGAGCTTTATGGGGATGCTACTTCATTTTCCAGCAGGACTTGGCACCTGCCCACACTGCCAAAAGCACCAAAACCTGGTTCACTGGGATTACTGTGCTTGATTAGCCAGCAAACTCACCAGACCTGAACCCCATAGAGAATCTATGGGGCATTGCCAAGAGAAAGATGAGAGACATGGGCCCGAACAATGCAGAAGAACTGAAGGCTGCTATTGAAGCATCCTGGTCTTCCATAACACCTCAGCAGTGCCACAGGCTGATAGCTTCCATGCCACGTCGCATTGAGGCGGTAATTGCTGCAAATGAGGCCCAAACCAAGTACTGAGCACATATGCATGCTTATACTTTTCAGAGGTCTGATATTGTTCTATGTACAATCCTTGTTTTATTGATTTCATGTAATATTCTAATTTTCTGAGATTGTGGATTTGGGGTTTTCATGAGCTGTAAGCCATAATCATCACAATTATGACAAATCACGGCTTGAACTATCTTGCTTTGCATGTACTGAGTCTATCTCATATATTAGTTTCACCTTTTAAGTTGCATCACTGAAATAAATGAACTTTTGCACGATATTCTAATTTTTTGAGTTTCATCTGTCTCTGCTTCAAGTCTCTATCTGCTTCAAATATTTTATGCCAATGTGAGGTGATGGTGAGCCTACGATACACATATCACAAGTGATGTGCCACATTACTTTTGGAACTGCCTTGGATAGGCATTTTTTTCTGAGACAGACAAAATACTTGCAATTATGTATGCACGGTATGTATTTATTAAATTTACATGCTGTCCCTCTTATTATCCAAAATGACTCTTTGATATGAATTGTTTCTCTTTTGGGGCTGTGTGTGACATATCAGCAAGTTCAGGTTAGGGCTTTTTGTGAATTTTTGGCACACTAAGCCCTGTCACTATCACTGTACTATGCAGTGCCATATAATGCTACACTGATATATCTGTCCATTAGAAGAAACTCTCCCTGCCAGGTATCTCCCAGACCACATTTTAGTTCAATGTTTTGGCCATTCAGCAGGCCAATTCATGACAGTGCCGAAATTGAGCTTTGGAGTCAGCATTGAATTATATTGAAGCAGATGGATAGATACGCATATTTCCATTTGAAACACTTGAGGTTTATTGTGCTCAAGAATATCTTGAAACTCTTCTCACTTACTAGATTTTCCAAGAGAAGATAAAGTTGCAGATTTTTTTTTCAAGTGCCTGCAGGGGATTGTCGTAATCTTTCTGAAAATAAAGTAGGCAATTATGATGCAAGGATATCTCACTTTCCTAATTTCTATATATTTATGTTTGTTCATACTCCTAATAAACTCCTTCCCATTTTTCTGACTCCAAAAAGTATCCATGTCCACTGAGGACTAAATCATTTTGATTTTAAAAGCGTAAGCAAAGGCACTGATTTTGCTGCCTGAGGAGAATTTCATTCTCTAAGGCAAATCAGTACAGCACACAGTTGCTAGTTCATACTGTATTATTCTGAAAAATATCTTTTGACAAACTTCGCAGTATGTTAACAATGCTACAAGTCTTCTTGATATATTTCATCTCAAAATAAATGTTCAGAGCTAAATTTGTCAAAAGAAAATATTCCTGTAGCTTTCTAGAATCAAATGGTTGTTGTTTCAAAACATTTCTATCATTTCTAGATAACATCAATATCAAGCAACCAATATTTGACAGGATCATAAAAGTCTTTCTCCTGTAGTCCTCTATTCTGAAATGGAATAAGATTCTGAGCAGATCAATTTTTTTAAAAAATAATCAGTGCACCAATAATTGTCCATAATGCAAATCTGGAATTTGCTGATGCTGTCTTGAGCAAATAGCAGAGCACAGAGTGTGAGAAGCATTAATTAAAATTACTATTCTTACTGTGGCTTTTCCGTTGCTGGTACTTTTATTCCGGGGCTTGACATTCTTAAAGGGGAAGGGTTGTTTTAAGCTTTTTACACTGCTTTAATGGTTCCTGGCATTGTCCTTTTGGGGTGTACTTCGAACACAGCTGAATCCCCTCCCAGCCACTCCTTGCCTCCTTTGTCCCCAATTAAGGGTGGGAGAGAGAGCGATCGCAGGCCTCTTTCTTCCCTGGATCTGTAGTCTTCTTTAAATGGAGTGATCTAGCTAGTATGATCGCGTGCAAAAAAAAAGGTCTTCAGGAGATCTCCCCCCCGCCCCCATGGGAAAGTGATGAGGCAATGTTTTCGGACCGCTGCTGCTGATCGAGTTAAGCAATGGCTGAGAGACAGGATGCAAGCTTGGCACTCTGTCTGATTTTTTTTACTGCCTTTCTGGGAGCATGTGATCTTTCCTGAAATCTGGATGATTTCCTTAGGATATCTTGTGAGATGAGACCAGCCAGTATCTTTAAATGGTGTAAATGGATCTAAAGATCACTTCTCCTGGGTGGGAAAAGGGTGCTTTGTTAGTTCACTGAGCATTGGAGTCTTTTGTCTATGGGGATTCTTCAGTCATCCAGGTCATGTTTGTCCCAAAGGTGCTTTTTTCAAGAGGCAACTGGACTTTCTTGGTTTCCAGAAAGTCCAGTTGCCTTTTGAAAAACCACCTTTTGGACAGGAGGCTCTTGCATTGTTTCGGAGTGGCCAAGGCACATGATTGCTCACTGATAGTAAGATTTTTTTTAAAAAAAGGAGGTAGGAGTGTGGATCCCTCCCTCCAATTCATTTTAGTTTTCTCTCATGATAATAAAGCTTAGTAACATGAAGTTTATTTAGTAGCTTGAAGTTTATTTAGATATCTATGGCATGTACTAATTTGTGATCCCGATAAGCTTGGGAGGGCAGAGACTTGAACCTAGGTCCCCTATATACTTTGTTAATTTGTCTCTTTAGCTCGGCATTTTATTTCCTCAAGGTGTTCTGGCACCTTTTTTAGATGTGTAACTCCAGGTTGCAGGTATTGCTGATGAAAAGGAAGGTATTCGGACAGAATGGCTTAGGTTTCCATGAAGAGAGTGGCTATCATTTATCTTCAGTGTGTATTACCCCATTTCTAATCAAATGATTGGTATTTTTGTACAGGTAATCTTTGACTTATAACGGTTCATTTAGTGACCATTGAAAGTTACAATGGCACTGAAAAAAGTGACTGACGACAGTTTTTCACACAAATGTTGCCGCATTCGCACAGTCATATGGCCAAAATTCAGATGGTTGACAACTGTCTCACACTTATTATGGAGGTAGGATCAGGTGACCCCCTTTTGCAACCTTCTGACAAGCAAAGTCAATAGGGAGGCCATTCACTTAACAGCCGTGTTACTAACTTAACAACTGCAGTGATTCACTTAACAAATGTGGCAAAAAAAGTCATGAAATGGGGCAAAATTCACTTAATAAATTTCTGACTTAGCAACATAAATTTTGGGCTCAATTGTGCTCATAAGTTGAGGCCGGGCAAGACGAGGCCAGGTGTGACAAGCAGTGGCTGGGAAGGGTCGGGCGAGGCAGGGATGGGCATGAAAAGGAGAGGTTCGATGAGGTGAGGTGCCCCTGAACATGAGTGATGTTGAGTTGGCCATGCCCACCCAGTCACATGACCACCCAGCCACACCTACCCAGCTGGTCATTAGGGCAGAGAACAGTTGCTAAATTATTTGAATCCCACCACTGCCTCTCTCATAATGAAAAGCAGTTTAAATATATATAATCACAGAATAAACAATTAATGTGAGTTTGAGCATGTTTTATATGTGTGTATGTACACATGTGCATTTACATATGTAGTAGAAACAAAACTTACAATACCTACCTTTTTTAGATGCATTCTGCAACTACTGAGAAACCATCAATAGAAAAGTTTGGAAGAATGCATGCTTTCCTGAAAGTAATTGGAGGTAACCACATTCATTTCTGCCAATTACAGCATGAATTATGTTCCTTTAACTAACATTCCACTTACAGAATAAAATCAACTAGAAGGATGAAAATTTGAAAGGCAGCGTATACTTTTCAGGGCTGTCTTGTCATCCCATGAACACTTTGCAGTGATCTATAGAGCTAATACTTTTCAATTCATGTTTGTTATCAGTTCTAAACCCACGAGTTGTAACTGCATTAGGCTCAGCGTTTTAACTGCTGAGCCTAAAAAAATAATTCTGATTGCTTCTGTGTAGCCAAACTTCTGGAAGGCAAGAGCAATATGCACCTTGGGATGACTGGTTTCTTTTTCAATTAAAATCAGCTGGAAACATTTTATATGTTATAAAATTAGCCTTAGCAATCCTTACTTTATGTAAAAAAGGCAATTGAAAAGAATGCAGTGATACTACATAGAAATGAGAGGCATATTTGATAGATTGACTATTGTTTTCAGCTGTTGATGAAACTGGAAACTGCACTTAAACTAGAAGGCATTTCGGGTATTTTCTCAAGAGTTAACATAATGTAAAGTGCAAAACTAACAGGGTTAGGGTTAGAAATGAAGATGTTTATTTAAATTCTTACTTTGATGTGCTCTTTTTCACAGCCACAAGAATGCAGATTGTAAACTGAGAAAAATAATACAGTACGTGAAAGTTTTCATTTCCATTCCAACTATGGTATATAGAATTTGTTTCAAAATCACATAGGAATACAGTAATTATGATTAGGGTTGACTCTAAGCAACTCAGACAATAAAATGCCTTAGTTGCAATGTGTGAAACAATATTGGAATCTCTAGTTGCTTCTTCAACTTTATAGTTCTAACAACTTCTAATTCAGGCAGCAACTATCACAGGAGGAGAGATTTGCTCTGTTCTACTGGTCTTGGCCAGTGTAGGAGTTGTGAGGAAACTTGTGCTTACATGCAGTAATTTGGGTTACTTTAGGGAAATCAGGATATACAAAAATAGAAAATCTTTAATATCAATAAAAATCTCAAGACTGAAAGTTACGCAGTTCTTGTGATGACAGATTAAAAGTGGAATACTATTCTCTTGTGATCTCAAACCTTGCTTTAACAACTTTCAACATGCTTATACTTTTAATATATCTTAGCCCTTGCTCTTTATTTCTAAAGGCAAATTAATATAATTTTTTCATAGCAGGGCTAGTCCTAATCTGTGGCAATTGTTTCAGGGGGTGAAAATTAACATAGAACCAGAAAGGATTCTCTGAACCTGGGGTAAGGCTATTCTGCTTTATAGCAGGAAAATATTTTCAATGAACGTTGTTTGTTTGAAGATATGCATAGGAAAAAAAATGGATGGACACACATTGTCCTGTGATGATCTGGGAAAAGTATAGGATAATTTATAAGCAACAGAAATTTGCTTTCTCCTTCAGAATGGTAAGATTGAAGGAGTTTCAGTTCAAATCTAATTGCTTCCATGGAATTAATTGGTAACCAGTGAAACTGCAATCTTGGCTTCAAAATGTTAATTTACAAAATATACTAGTCTATCTCATAGGTCTTCTGAAAGGCTTACTAGGATAAGGTTTATGGACCATTCTAATTATTTATATCTATATTATATCAGGGCAACTGTCTATAAAAAGACACCCATGGTACTCCTTTGCAATCAGCTGGTAGCTGTAGTTGCAAAAGCTAATTCTGATGATTAAAATTATACTCTCTTCTTCATTTCATAACATAGTAATGCTAAATTTGTTTTCAGGAAAGAGGTAGCACCTTGCAGTTAAGGGATTTAATAAAATGCCGTTCACTACGCAAACACTGTCCAATTCAGATAAAAAATGACATACCCACACCCACACACCAGATTGGTTATCCTAGGTGCCTAACAGATCCTGGTGGTTTTCTGCCAGAGTAGTAGGTAATTTCTCAAGGATTTAGTGGAGAATTTGTTTGGGAGCCTGGTTGCCTACTGGAATTGGTAGGGTGACCATGGCAGTGGACTGAATGGCTCTGGAACAACCTCTGTCTTCTGGCAGATCCACTACATCTCTTTGCTTCTCTAAGGAACTCAGGGACATGAAGTGGCAAAGGAGATGTGTAGAGTGCCATTGGAGAAAGACTTATCTTGAATATGACTGGACATTGGGAAGAAATGTATTACATTACATTGTAATGTAATCTTACCACAGCAACAAAAAGGGGAAAAAAACATTTGCTGCTCTTATTAAGTCTGATTAATGCTGCCTTTTTAAGGTGACTTGTTTTGTCTCAAGGAATCACCAGGTACTTGAAGCACTGTTGGGAAGAATTCTTTTGACATTCAACAGGTAACACTGTTATCCCAGATCTGAGCTGAGTTGGACTCTTAACTGGTTTGAATCTCCAAATCCTAGTGAAGTTAATATGACTTTTTATACTGTCAGCTCTATCACTTCTCAGCTAGCTTCCTACTCTGAATGTCTTGGTTAAGGGATCCCATAATGTAACAAGTGGTTGAATCCAAGGAGTAGGGAGTCTCCTTTGAAAGAGGCCATAATGTGCCTCCTCCTACTTGAACCAACTATTTTGGGACAATTTAAACCAGTTTCTAACTGCCCCTTTTGGACAAAGGAGTTAAGAGAAAGTGGTGATGTTACAACTTCAAACAACCCTAAAACAGCAAATTATTTGGCTCCATACACTCAGATTTAAGACTAGGATTCAGGAAGAAAACTGCATCCCTTATTGATGATCTTTGGAAAGACTGGGAGTGCAACCATTCTTGTCTTCCTCAATGGCTTTTCATACTATTATGCCCTTCTGAACCCCTTCTGAAAGGGTTGGATTAGATGACTTAGTTTTTCTTTTTCTTTCTTTTTCAAGTTTTATTTACTTTATTTGTATAACATATAAAAATTTCATTTCAATCAAACAGTGTGTTGTACGGGTTCTTTTCTTTTCTTTTCTTTTTTTCAAGTTTTATTTACTTTATTTGTATAACAAAATGGCTCAGTTTTTCAATGTTTTTCTCTTTCTTAAGGGATAAATTCCAGTTTGGAACATGGTGATGATAATCCAGGTATATATCTTAATCTATCCAATAAGTGATGAAATAGAAAACTAACTGAGTATCCTGAGACTACAAGGGCTGGATTGGAAGGAATGCACTCAAATGAATTCTTGCAGAGTGGTTTAGGCTTCATAGACCACATGATTCTGTTGAAGTCTTTCTGGATTCACAGCTCCTGATGTAGCCAAGAAGGCTTTTGCACATTCACATCTTATGTACTAGTTATGGCCATTTCTGGATCAGAAGGCCTCATTTGTAGTCACTCATACTCTAATCACATCCCCTTTGGATTTCTGTAATATGCACTACATCAGACTGCCTTTGGAAAGCATTTGAAAATTACTAGCTAGTAAAAATGTAATTGCCTGGGCCATGATGAGTGTTTTTGTTCTACCAAGGTGATGTCAGTTCAAGAACTTAATTGATTCAAGATGATGATTGTCACCTTTAAGACCTTACATGGTTCTGGATCTGTTGAACTGCCTTTTCTCATACTTGTTAGATTGAATGAGCTCAGTTCCCTGTAGGTCAGGGCTGTCAAACTTATAGCCTGTGGGCCGGATCCTCATGGGTTGGCCATGCCCATGCCCGGTTTAGTGAAGGGGGAAAAAGTCATGATATGTCACATGTGGCAACTCGAGAGCAGGCCAGGAGTTACAAGTTGACATTTGATGCCACCATGATGCTGCAAATTTGACACCCCTGCTCTAGATCCTGTATCTCTGGAAATTCAATCTAGCACTAGGAAATAATTATTTAATGTTGGTGTTCCCATATTTTGGAACTCTTTCTCTTTGAAGGTCTAGTTGATCTTTTCACGTGAGCAACTAAGACCTGGCTTTTCCACTTAGCCTAGGAGGAAGACTTGCTTTGAATGTTGGAATGCGTTATGGAAATATAAAATGGTTGAGATGATAATGATTTCAATGGGTTTGTCTGTTTTTATTGAGGTTTTTAAAAATATTGCTAGTTACTCAGATGGAAATGGGTGGCATCCTAAGTAGCATTATTCCCTGTTTGGTAAATCCATTGATTTTTCCCCAAAACATTTACTAAAGAAAGATCAAAGAGGTCCTAATAGAACATAGAATCCTATGGCTAGAAGAGATCTTGGTGGCCTTCTAGTCCAATCTCATACTCAAGAGGAGACCTTATAATATCCTGGACAAATGGTTGCTAGCCTATTTTTGAAAACCTCCAGTGGTGGTATATCCACAACTTCAGGAAGCAAGATATTCCATTGATTAATTGTTGTCACTTTTTGGAATCATACACAATATTTTCTATTGATGGTCTCCAAAGAATATATACTTCTTTAGAGACCTTTGTATTGAACAGACCACCTCTATGGGGAACAGTAACATGCCGTGGAAATCGTCCTAAAGGTCAACATATTTCCACAAAGAACTCTTACATTTTTGTTCAAAATCATTCTTCTGCTTCCCACACAGCTTTCCTACACGCTCTAGTGAACTGGCTCCTAAAAGATGTCTAAGCAAACTGCTGTCCTTCCCCCACAGGTTTGCTTTCTCCTTCATTTCTGCCTCCTGTGGTATGGGTATTATTTCTCAAAAGTCTCTTGTGCTGAACTAAACCACTTTCTACCTGTAAGAGAAGGAAAAGGGGGAAAATATAGAAGGAGGACATGGGTAAGGGGAGTTTATGTATATATATTGTGTGTACACCAACAAACTCCTATATACTTTCTGGAAGTTTTTGACAATTTCTTTTTTTAGGGGATAGACGTGTTCAGATTTATCAGCTGATAATTTGATTTGATCTAAAATAACAAAATGATAGCTTTAATAGTATTCTGAAAGAAAATATGTGACTTCTATTTCTCTGTAGTTTCTGATATTGCTGACTGTAGGACTGTCTTATAGAGCTTTCACATCTATCTTTCCAGATATTATCAGAACACGGCATTGGGAGAGTTCTGCTTCCCCCTTTGGAATTGTGCATGGAAGTCCTTTAAAGTTCTATCTTATCTCTCATGTTTCTTCACATCTATATGCCATTGCTAGGAAGGAATAGGTGTAGGTTCAGAACTAATTCATAACTCTAGTACTACATGTCAAAAATACCTAGTTGCATTTTTTTCTTCAAGCTTAGGGTAGATGTTTCCAGACGTGAAAGCCTCTTTACATCTCCAAGTTGCAAGGTGCTGGATGTGAGTAGAGACTAAGGAAGATAACCTTCATATAGATATGCAGGAACCATTGTCTTAGCAAAAACATTTGAATCTTGAAAGTCCAGAACCAGATAGCATTTGGAAGTGGCTCATGTAGATAGCTCCCTAATTCACTAAACTATAAGAAGGAGGAGATAGTATAGCAGAATCTGATTTGTAAGATTCTGTTATTATGGCTAATCTCAATAAAAGAAATTTTAGTCTTTCAGTGGAATTGATTTCCTGGTTTAGTGTACCTAGTAAGGCTGAAAAGATTGGAGAACAAATGTCACTTACAACTAAGCAAGGCAAAGTTGTTGATTTGGTGGAATTATATTTCCCTTTAAAGATTATATTTGCAGTATGATGTTTCTCTTGCATCTTGCATTGATGATGGATTGTCACTTTACGCTGAAGTGATAGGACAGAGGAGCTTGACTGATAAATCCACTGAGCCCATGCCTCACACTTGGTAGTGATAACACATGGTTATTGATAACTTCAAAGTTGGATTACTATAATGTGTTCCTTGTTGGATGATATTGAAGAGAGTCTGTAAACTGCAACTGGAGGTAGTGCAATATCAACCTATTGAAATAGCTACACTATGTTGTAGTTGATTTTTAGGCTAAATTCAAAATGCTGCCTATGTTATATAAAGCCTTCCATCACTTGTTTTCAGGTTATTTGCAAGGACACTTATGCCCATAGACCAGGGGTGTCAAACTCACGGCATCACATTGTTGTCATCATGACTTTTCCCCTTCACTAAACTGGGGGTGGGCGTGGCCAGCGTGTGACGCACCCGGCCTGTAGGCTGCAAGTTTCACTCCCCTGCCATAGACTCTATGTTGCACTTCCATCAAATACATTTGCAGGTCTTACCAGGAACACACTTCAATTGGACAGCCTTTTTTAAATTTTTCACTGGACTTGTTTAGATTATGGAATTTTTGACATAGGAGCTGAGAGTGTAGTTTAAACCAAGCAAAGCTTTATTACACTTGGAATATTAGTAATTAGTAAATTTTGACTATACATTGCTGCAAGAAAACTCTTGGGGAAATTTTATGTAGGATAAGGAATATTTATGGACTTTCCAAAGTGTATTCAGACTTGTGTTTCATTCATAGCAATAAACAGAACATTAAAATTGGACTAATTTTTGTCATACATTTTGATGTATCTTCTGTATGTAAAAACAAGGACATTTAAGCTTTTTGCAAGTTCATGGACAGAAAAGTTGGAAAATCCGCAGAGATAAAATGGCAAGTTTTTACTCTTCACTTTAGCAGTATATCTGTGAGAGGGAAAGAGGGAAAAAATGAGAATAATAGCCAGAAAAGAACTGAGCTCGCTTGAAACTTCCATGTTTTTTACTATCTAGAGAACTATTTATGCATGTTATATGCTGATGATAATTTATTTTAAGTGCAAAACGTATGTTTTGCCTGCTTGGCATTTGCAAGTTTATGCTAATTTCCCTCTTCCTCTCTTCACTGTTGAGACAAAATTACCTTGCTGAGAAGATAATATTTTGTAAATTGTGTTTCAATACCTTAATAGAAATGCTTTGGAGATATATAAATCTACATACATACAGAAAGTCTAAACATCCTAAAACACTTTCGTAAATTAGGTCTGAGATGAGTTTGGCCCTAATTATGTCAAATATCAGTGTCATCTACAGGAATTGCTTTTAGGCCAGAAATCATAATATTCCACATAACCTACCTCTAAGGATTTGTGGGGAAAAGCTTAGAAGAGAGCTTACAAATGTGTGAAGCCACTTCCATCACTAAGGAAGTATCATTGCCTGTCTGAGAGCTCTGGATAGAGGGGTGCATAGTTACTGAAATTCCCTCTTGACAAATTACATGGGACAGGCATCTCCTCTCAAGTGACAATGTGATGCTGGGAATTAGCATCATGGGAATTATCTCCCCAGCCTCATCTAAAATGATAGCCCTGGTGCTCAAAGATAATCCTGTTAAAATGAATGATTGGAATTCTTTGGTTCATAAAATACTGTTCCTTTCAATTAGCTGAAACTTGGTAGAGATCTAAAGAGATGCTGACGTTGGCCATATATGGTTTTTAGAATAAAGAACTATCCTTCTTATCCCACTTCTCACATGCTTTTGCTTGTAGGAAGAAGAGCTGCTGCAGACAATACAAAGTTCACTGCAATGTTGAGCTTTAAAAAGCAGAACTCATGGGGACTATTCAAGGAAGGAACTTCCAGTCACCTTCTCCAGGTGTCCACATGTACAAGAGAGTTAATAAGCTATAAAATAATTGCATGGCTAAGCTCTGTGTATATCATAACATACTTTAATAGCTTTTTATATTAATAGCATTGACATTTAAGCATTAATATAAACATCTACTCCCACGTAGTTCTTCAAAGCAAAGGGAAAATGGATGTAGTAGTTTGTGTTTCCTCGGAAGTTTGGCCGTCCTGGGACATTTTCTTTAGAAGTACCTTTTGACTAAATCTTAACATAAATACTTAAAGCTTTACGTTTCAAATGCTGACTTTCATATAACCTTTATGAATACACATATGTACTCATAAATTCAATATAGAGGGGGCACATTGAAAGTGAAAGGTTGCTTGTATACTTAATGAGAAGAGAAAAATGGAAGGTAAATAAATGACCTTCTGTTTGATCTTGTTTTCCTTTTGTTTCATATCATGAAACCCCATGGTAAATTTCATTATTTAATGAAGGATTGTTAGGTGGCTGGCCAGCCTGATCTTTAAACTTCTTAGTTTGGGATACACACTACCACAAAATGTTTTTTTTAAATTGAATAAGAACAACAGCAAGTGAAATCCAATACAAATATAAGTAGAACCGTCTTATATTTGCCCACAGGAAAATATTTCTAAAGGTTTCCCCAATTTTCAGAGAGTCACAGCAAAGGGATGCAGGAAGTATTTATCTTTAATCTGCTGACAGAATCTGCTCCATCTGCAGGAAGAAGTAACTACTTGGAGCAGGTCTCATATGGCTGTATTGGAATACTACTTTGGAATAATTAATAATTTTGGGAATAATTACACCTTTAAAATATCCTTCGGGGTGGGCTGCTACTGCTTCGTACAGGTTTGGGTGAACTGCTTGTTAATTTTATGGCCAGTTCGGTGAACCGGAAAATTGCACCCCTGACTGGCCCCGCCCACCCCTCCCCTCCCAGGAGTCCCCACATGGCCCGTTTTGGATCGCAAATAAGTGCAGAGTCCGTGCGGAGGCTCAGGGAAGGGGAAAAATGGGCGTCATGAAAGTTTCAGAAGGCCGAAAATTGGTCCAGAGAGCCTCCAGAGCCCGGGGAGGGCGAAGACAGCCTTCCCACAGCCCATTTTCGCTCCCAGGGTGGTGCAGGAGGCCAACTAGGCCATGCCCACCAGGGCCACACCCACCCAGCAACTGGACAGAGAACTGGTTGTTAAATTATTTGAAGCCCACCCCTGTATACCTTACACCAAAGTGTGAGATGGATTACTAATATTACTTTAAAAAAGTGTTTTCTAAGGCTAGCAAATGAATGTTCTGCATATTGTTGTTGTTCAGTCACTAAGTTGTGCCCAACTCTTCATGTCCCATGGATCACAGCACGCCAAGCCCCCCTGCCTTCTACTGTCTCCCGGAGTCTGCCCAAATCCATGCACATTGCGTCAGTGACGCTTTCTAACAATCTCATCCTCTGCTTCTCCTTTTGCCTTCAATCTTTCCCAAGATCGGGGTCTTTTCCAATGAGCTCTCTCTTCATATTTGGTGGCTAAAGTATTCTATCTAGTCTTAGGTAAATAACTTCTTTCTGCACTCCAACAAAAAATAGATGGCGCTTCAGCAGTGAGTTAAGCAAAAGTTTCCTTGTTGCTGCTATCTTCATCAATTTTGGGAACACAGAATAGTGAGTAGCAATATGACGCAGTTCATTTAGTTTTGCAATTGTTTAGTTGGCTTCACTTCTTAATAAAGAGACTCTCCTATTTCACAGACTGCCACATCAGACCCAGACTATTATCTACAGGTAATCCTTGAGTTATGGCCATAATGGAGCCTGCCCATTATGATCACAAGTTATGACATTCATTGAGGTGCCCATACACCCACCTCGCTTAATTACCCCCCCCCATCACTGCTGTCCCTGCTGTGATCATTAAATTGATTGTGTGGGTCGTTAAGTGGGTCACTGGGTGCCTTGGATGGGGGAGGGTCTGTTTGTATGATAAAAGTGTCTGTAAGCTAGGATCCTGCTGCCTTTCAGAACCTGGTTGAAGAGAGTAAATCACAAAGCTGTGAAACACTTTTAATTCAATCTACAAAATTTCCTAAATTAAAAAAGAAAAAAGAACAGAGATGAATTTTTGATGAAAAAAAAAAAGATTAGAAGTAGCAGAACATCTAATACATTTGAAGTACTTAGAATTATACAGTATTTTCTCAAGCCCTACAGATGCCACAAAGATTAATAAAGATATTATATATCATACAACAGATGACAAAGTATTACAAAAAAGTTATAATCAGTTAGAATTGAACCATATAATCATGAATAAATAATATATTGTGATTGATTTTGAGAAATCATCACGTTGGGAAAGACAAAAACTCCATGTGTGAGTATACATGTTTATATTTATTTGCAAAGATGGCAGATTTTTTACAGGTACAAACAATAACCTAATACACTATTACTGCATTTAGAATGAACATATTTAGAATGCCAGTGTCTGAGCAGAAAAGATGTAATGAGAATTGTATATTTATTATCAAGTAGAGTTGATACTGTCTCATGCTGCATTCAAAACACTTAAGTAATTCATAGGTTTAGAATTCTTTATTGGCCAAGTGTGATTGGACACACAAGGAATTTGTCTTTAGTGCATATGCTGTCACTGTACATAAAAAATACATTCATCAAGAATCATAAATTTATATGAAACCTTGAAGTGGTTGGCTTTGATTTCAACTTTGAAGTGTACTTCGTGTTTTGAGGTGAGATGAAGCAACTTGCTCTTGTAGTTGCACTACCTTGGAAGTGGATTGCTCCAGCAATGGGGATTGGCTTCCCTGAGTGAAATGGCACTGCTTTGCGTGGCCCAGGACATTCTTAATACAGATTTAAATTTGCTGATAATGATGTCTCTTCAACTACTTTATGAAACTCAACATTTTTAATATTTTATTTGCCAGAGTCATGATCTTGAAGACTATGAAATTTACAGATTTATATCATTCCTAGCAGGAATAGCAATTTCTAGTCAATTTTCTGCTCTATATCAATCAGAATGACACCCAGTCAGCAAATTGGTATGAATTTCAGTTTAATGATCCACAAATAGTGTTAATTTTAGTTATTACTTCCAAATTTATTTAGCTAATAGCTCTTTTTTTATAGGAAAAAGTAAGACATTAGATTCCTGTTCACATAGGTGAGTGCTTAATTGACAGTGAAACCCTTTATATGTCAGGAGTACTCAGTATCTGCTTTCAAATAGATGGATACAAGATTATAGACTGAAATTACATAAATAGGACAATTGAGATTTAGAATCATAGACGTATAGAATTGGGAGGAGCTATTCAGACCACTGAATCCAAACTCCACTCATTATAGTAATTCAAATTTAAAATGTTGCTGGATGATGTTTCAAAGGAGGACTTCACTTTGATGAAGTTTCAGGCAAATAACACACTTCATGTTTCTTGGCAATAGTGGTTCCCTCATTTCTAATTCTAAAGCAGGCTGCACAACATATCATTCACATTATATCACCAACTGAATTATGAAAATACACAATTTATTGCAGACATAGTTATTCTGTTGCAGAAGGAGATGAGAAAGTTCGTGAAACATGCACTTGAACTATGAACCTCAAGCTGCTTTGGTGCTCCAAGACAATACATATGAATTGTAATGCATGCTTTGAGCCTGTGTTCCTGAACTTAAATTGCAACAGGCTGATATTGCCTTAAATGATTTATGTAAATTTAAAGTATAACATACAATTGTAAATTGTCTTAAATTTGGGAATATGTTAGTAACTACTGAAATATTAGTAAGTTAACAATAATGAGATAAGGAGTTCACTTTTTAAAATATTCAATCACTAGTTAATTGGTTAAGAAAAGGAAAACAGAGAATAACTTGACAGCCCTTGCAACAACCTTATGGAGGGTGTCAATGATGGTTTTCTGCACAACTGTCAGGTCAGCAGTCTTTCCCATGATTGTGATTCCCACTGAACCAGACTGAGAAACCATTTAAAGGCTCAGGAACCCTTTGTAGGTGTTATGGCTTAATTAGCTGATTAGAGCGGGACACTTTGAGCCTAGAATATTGAACCTTTTCACAATATTCTAATTTTCTGAGATTGTGGATTTGGGGTTTTCATGAGCTGTAAGCCATAATCATCACAATTATGACAAATCATGGCTTGAACTATCTTGCTTTGCATGTAATGAGTCTAGCTCATATATTAGTTTCACCTTTTAAGTTGCATTACTGAAATAAATGAACTTTTGCACAATATTTTATTTTTTTTAGTTTCACCTGTATATTTCAAGTCATATACTTATAGCAGTTGTGATGTAGTAGAATATGGGCCACTGTTTCATTTCCCTCAGAGCCACAGGGACATAGCTTCTGTAAAAATAGCATTCTCCTTAGGGGACTGCTGAATAAAGATTGTTGAAATATCACTTTATCTGGTAATATTTGGTACAGTTAATTGATTTAAATACTAGTTGACCTTTGCCTGAAAATCTGTGTGCCTAAACAGTGTGATCTTGTTATCCTGTTCTAGTTATATTGATGGTCTCTGTTGAAGATCCTTCACCTAAGATCCTGCTTAGCAGGATCTCAAATCACTATGGCTACAGCATCTGCAGAGATACACCAAGCAGTTACTTTTCTGGCATGAACTTCCAAAATAAGAATAATTTATAAAAAAAATAGTTGGGCTAACCCTGCAAATAGAAATTAATTTTAGAAAGAAGTAACATATTCTTACCCATTGATTGAGCTTAAAATTATTTAGCCTTCATTCAATGCATTTGCAACAAAAAATAATTCCAGACAGGTTTTGTTTGAAGCCAACTGTGCTTCGTAGCCATTTGGCTACAAGATTTGGCCAATTTTAACTGCTGCAGGTATAAATTGAGGACCTCTTTCAACTTTTGAAATTAAAACAGTTTTCAAAGAAATCCTTTTGTTGCTTTTCAGCTAATTAATTTATATTACTAGCAATTCATAATATTTAATAAGTAGATAATTGACAGCATTGGGTTCTTGTAGATTAAAGTGGTGTCAATAGGGTCCTCATCTGCTGCTCTGATAAATGTGGATAATACTCTGTAGAATTTTGGAGAAAAATGGGAGAACCCTCCCTCCCATTTGCTTCCTAACTGTCTTCCTCCAATCCATTATCATTCACATTTCAATCATTATGGTAAAATTGTTTAGTACATGTTGGAAACCAAAGGATATTATAAAGATAGCCATTTAATTGTAGTTGGCAAAAACAGAACCATTGAATAATTGTTGGAAGAGACTTGGACATCATCTCATCCAACCATCTGCTTCATGTGGGAATCTACTACTACATCTCGTTCCCAACAGATGGTTATCCAGTTTCAGTTTAAACACCCCTAGGGAGAAACTAGTGCTTCCAAAGAAAATTTATTTCATCACCGAATAGCTTCTACCATTAGGAAATGTTGGATGACGTCCAAATGAGATCTTCCATTGTTTCGTGTCTACTGAAACATTTCAGCCTCATTTTCTACATCAGGGGTCCCCAAACCCCAGTCTGTGGATCAGCACCAGTCCATGGCATGCTAGAAACTGGGCCATGAAAACAAGTGAAGCCTCATCTGCAGGATGCAAGCAGCACACAAAATCATGCCCCCTCTGGTCCATGAAAAAATCTCTCTCCATGGAACTGGTCCCTGGTACCCAAAAGGTTGGGGGCCATGATAGCTGTTCAGATATTGGAAGAACACAAGCTACCCAGATTCTGTTAACGGTTGACTATACAGAGAACTTAAGAACAAATGTAGGGCTTCATTTCTCTTTCCAGGTTCAGATGCTATATGTAAAATAGAGTGTGTTAATAGTGGCCTGAAATGACAAAGTCCATTGAATTTTCCATTGGTTCTGCCAGTTTCCCATGAGATCACTGGCTCCCATCATTGGCCCTGGAGTTGAATTTCTATCCTAAAATATACTTTTGCTTTTGTGAGAGGCCATGGCTCCTGCATCTATTTTTTTTTAAAAGTCTTGGTCTACCAGTTCATCTAGAGAAAGCAAAATATGTTCCTGACTTAAGATATAACAGATAACAGATAATCAGAGTTGGAAGGGACTTTGTAGGTCATCTTGTCCAACCCCCCGCCCAAGTGGGAGATCTACACCATTTCTGACAAATGGCAGTCCAATCTCTTCTTGAAAGTCCCAAGTGATGAAGCTCTCACAACTTCCGAGGGCAAGCTGTTCCATTGGTTGATTGTTCTCACTGTCAGAAAGTTTCTCTTTGTTTCCAGGTTAAATCTCTCCTTGTTCAGTTTCCATCCATTATTCCTTGTCTGGCCTATAGGCGCTTTAGAAAATAGCTTGACCCCTTCCTCCCTATGGCAGCCCCTCAAATATTGGAAGACTGCTATCATGTCTCCCCTGGTCCTTCTCTTTACTAGACTAGCCAAGCCCAGTTCCTGTAACCGTTCGTTGTATGTTTTAGCCTCCAGTCCCCTAATCATCCTGGTTGCTCTTCTCTGTACTTTTTCTAGAGTCTCAGCATCTTTTTTATAATGTGGTGATATGTAATTGGAAAGCATCTGAACCTTATATTTCTGTAGCCTGCCTGGCTTGGGATTTCCAGTGGCCATTAGTTCTTTACTACCTTTCCTTACATAGAGTAATTTAATTTCCTTCTTAGAGTAATTTAAAGCTTTTATAATGATCACCAAAGCTTTTTTTTTTTTTTGTAAATCCAACACTTATACAATGGTGGTATCATGGTGCACAACTAGATGGCAACAAAGAGATACAAAAACTATTTCCTGCCACCTGAGGATCAATGGATCAAATAATCTATTGCTGGACATGAGTTTAATTGATTTCTTAAAAGTTCAGCCTCTTATTTATTTATTTAATAGATTTATATAAGCACTAATTTCACAATACTGATTCTGGCTAACAGAAAAATAAAAATAATAAAACTAATATCTAAAAAAGAAAATAACAAGCAATGGGGCAGTATTAATGACACCAGAGAGTGATCAAACTCAAACTACAATCATGTCATAAAAAAACCACAATGTCAAGTTTACCCCATGCTACAAGCCACATACCCAGAGAACCATCCAGGTTTTCAAAGCTTTAGAAGCACTAATAAGGGTCAGGGCCAAATTAACTTTGGGGGATATGATGTTTTAAAGCACTGTGACAGAAGAGGCCAGCTTTCTTGGCCCCATTAGATGGTATTGCTTAATACTTAGGACCTGGAGTATTCTCACCTCCCTGCAGATATGGTATTCAGCAGGTTCTGACCAGTTCTGGAGAACTGGTAGCGGAAATTTTGAATAGTGCAGAGAACCGGCAAATACCGCCTCTGACAGGAGATTTTACAGTATCCTTCCCTGCCATGCCCACCAAGCCATGCCCACTGCCTCCCTGATCTAGTAGGACCAACAGACACAATTGGCCTTATGCTGTGAAGGTTTTTATAGATGATAACCAGCATTTTGAATTGTATTGGGAACCATTAAGTTCTTGGAACAGTGGTGTAACATGGGTGTACCAAAGTCTGCAAAGGCTGTCACAGGCTGGACCAGCCACAGCTTCTCAGTAGTCTTGAAGAGGAACAATGTGTAGACTGAATTGCAGTAAGTCATTCAAGAGGTGATCAAAGCCTGAATGACTGGGTAGTTGCTGCCAACCAGGGAAACAGCATAATTGGTGCATAGGACAAAGCTATGGAAAAATCATCCTAGCCAGGAGATGGTGAAAATGGGCTTGGTGACTTTGGAGCAATCATTCTCTCACAGCACAACCCTCCATTAGATTTTCCTCATAATTTGTAAAGTTAATAAGAATGTAGGCTTTTTGCTTAGGGTTTTCTAGATGGGAAGTTATTTATGTCAATCGAGACTTTTATCTAGATTCCAGATAAAATACATACAATATAAAAAAATAAGATACATTGTAGACAGATACATTGTAAAACCACCATTTACCTAGCCAGGAGATGGGCTCTTTCACACATCAAGGACCCCAGGCTTGGGCACAAAATGAAATGCTCAGGTCCTTGTGGAATGTCATAAATATATACTATAAATAAAAAATACTTTTAAGAAAGATGAAACGGGGAGGACCATTTATGCTCTTAACTTTCTTGCTATAATATTAGTTAGTGCTTTGAATAGTCTTCTAGATATTTCTTTATATTTTCTTTTATATGAAATTAAGAACAATTATTTTAATATTAAAATGATAAAAAAATTTAAAAACATCTGATATAAACTGGTTGCACGCACTGATAGTGTCTTGACTTTTTACTCATTATCTTTATGTAAAGTTTCAGTTGCCTCTTTCATGCTGTCCAGATGTTTCATATCAAGTTCATGCGTATTTCCATTATGTACTTAAATTAAATGCAGATGGAAATGAGTATTTTAATTACAATTATGTCTGCAGAAGTGTTTGTTACTTTTCCTTTAAATACCTTTTTGAAGTGTTATTCCCCCTCCCCAACAGAGACTATAAAAGTTTATGCAGCAGTGCTGTAATAAAATTGGAAAATGGGAGGGGTAATGACCAGAAGAGAAAATTGAATGAAAGATCTCTTTGACTATTATATGTTTAGCTCCAGTAGTTAAATGTCACTATAGAATTTGAACTCAGAGAAATGTTTGCAGGTCATTTGGAAGTGGAAGAGAGCAGAGCAAAGTGACTTTTTGTCACTTTACAATCAAGTTGTGAAGTTACTTTTCCCTGAAACAATTAATTCTATTGCCACACTTCAATCGATGAGAAAGAGAGAGGTTTGAAAGGAAGGGATAACCTGGAGCCTTTGATATAGTCCACATTAGTCCAGGCTGGGAATCTGAACACTTGAGAAGGATTTTGAGGAGGTGTTACAATAACATGTTAGAGTGTGCAGCACAAATTCAAGTCCAGAAAACACACAAATGACTGATTCAGCAGGATCATTAACTTCTTTATAAACATAATAATAGGAGTAAAGTTTTCAATACCATCTGTAGATTCTTTCAATGTAACACAAGCAGCAGCAGCAGCAGCAGCAGCAGCTCAGAGCAAATATCAGTTTCACTTTAGTTCAGCAAGCAAGCAAGACACAAACAGAAACAGACATGTTACAACTCCAGTTCAGAGCCGAACTCTAGTTTCAGTTTCAATGTTCAGCAAAACACACAGAGACAAACCATAAACTGGCTGTCAGCTCCCATTGACTGGTCTGTTGCTATGCTTACTCATTGACCGACTTTTTTACTAAGCTCTATTCCAGTTCATGAATATAGTCTGAAATAACATTGTAACTGAAGTCTATATCTTTTGTAATATTAAATACTATTTTTATATTTTAATTGTAGAAAATCTCCCAAGTCTCTCACTGAGGGAGATAGGAGTTTCAGAAATGTGAAAAATCAATCAATCAATCAATCAATCAATCAATGCTTGATAGAAGACAACAAGAAGAAAAACAACCCCCCCCCCAAAGCCATGAAAACTGGTTTCTTATCCAAAAAGGAGAAAAGACTAAATATCCAAATTGTGAAACAAATATTTCTTTGTAGTATATAAGAACTAATTTCTGTAATTCATAAGGTTTTCAGTGAGAAATCCTAAAGGATTAGAACCAAAACTAAAACATAAGAAGGGACCAAGGAAAGTTTTTGCAAAATCAAGCTATAATAATATTCAGACCTGAATGGCATTCTTGTTCCTCTGGATAGGCATGAGAGGTCATCCCTTCCAGATGGGTTGACCAGATCAATTAGAAATCAGAATCATTCTGCCTGCCCATTTCAAGCACTGGATCATTTCTGGAAAGCCAGGAAAATTCTTTGGTTGGTTGCTGAATTATATAACCCAATTTCTATTTCCTGTTTGGTCAATACGATAATCTGTTTTACCATACTTGGAATTTTCTGGCCAGCTCTAAGACCATTCCATCTGGAAATTAATTATGAGCTATAGCTGCCTCATGTCTGAAAATTTAACATTTGAAATAGTTTTTCATGGAACGGGATGATAATAGAACAACCTGGTTCAAAATTATAGAGATCATAATGAGTACATCAAGAAAGTTGACGTTATGAAAAGTGTACCTTTCTGGTATAAAGTTAATTTGAGTCTGAAGTATCTGACATTAGTATAATGTGAGCATGGTAGTAGTGCAAATCTTAGGGTGTCACTTTTCTCTGAGTTGCTTCTCATTCAGCAGAAATCACAGACTGTGAATCCCTAAGCATATGACTCTTGAAACATAGGCAGCAGCTTACTGAAGGATCGAGGCCAGAGGAAGTTCTGGGCTTTGGGTTTGTTGTAATCTTAATTCTAAAACATTGCAAACAACTAGAGTCAACTATATACTCTCAGAAATGGTTTTATTGGAAATAGAATTTGTACCACTTTTGAAATAAGGAAATCTAGCAAGCAGCTTTGATTACTTTTGAAGGTCAGCTAGGATGAATCTTTTTTTTTCAGTAGTGAAGTTCACCTAACCTATTCGCCTGAAAAGATGGCTTGGAACTGAGTGTGAACCTTGTATGCAGGCAGTATTTAAAATAAAAATTAAAGCAGTGATTGAAAATATTTTAAAAGATGATACAATATATGATGAAAGGTACAAATAAAAATGCTGTACACTATTAATGAACTTTATATATATTTTAAACTTTGGATTATGAAAAATGACTATATTTGACATCTTTTTTAAAATGTTGGGATTCCCCCCTCCCCCAAAAAAAATTATGTATGAAATTGCATGTACCCACAGTTTAAATTTTTACAGATGATATTGATTAGTAATGGTGAGTCGGGTGCATAAAGGAATTAATATCTCACTTTGACTATTCTAGTCATGTATGATATGTCTTTTTTGATTGATTGACATAAAAATACAATAGAAAACAATGGGATATGTTAAGGCATCTTGCTTTGATCAACATAGGGCTGTCTTCTGTGGGCGTTCAAGGCTCAGCAAGATACCAGTGGCTGTTAGCTCATTTGCCTTCAGGCTAAACTCTATGAAACATTTGTATTAGGTAGGGTAAAGTCTCCTTGAAATTAAGGTTGACTTCTGCAACTAGCAATCATAGGGAGCAATGTGTATTGTCTTTCTTTCATAATCTTTTTCTGATATACCAAGCTTGCCTAACCTTCCTGGTATTTTATTTAAGTCGTAACCAGGACCACCTCTGCTGAACTTCTAACCCTGGGCATAATCCTGCCAGTTAGTTATTCTGCCATAAAAATCATTATTGCAAAGTATTTGCATATATTGACAAGACAGATGGCATTTTTCTAGGGGCCGAGTTAGGAGTTTGATGTTCTAGAATAATTAATCTGTATGGAAAGTGGTCAGAAGCTTAGTAATCAGATGGTGGAATTAAAGCCAAAAACAAAAGTATGATTAATTTGAATGGGCCTTGACTACAGTCTACATTTCTCAATATTAAAAATCAATTGATATCCATTTAGATAGTACTGAATATAGTTATTTATTTGAATGCTTTATAATCAATTTTTTTTGCCTCAAGAAATCTGCATAAATACTTTAATGGATATATGCTAGTATTTATGCATACATATGTAATCTGTATCTTCTACAGCTTTCTAAAAACAGCAACAGTGTTTAAGTTAAAATTTGGATTTGTGGCATGTCTCTACACATACTAGCTATTCCCTGTAGCTAGCTCAGAAATTAACCAATGGAAAGAGCACATCTGTTCTCCTGTAATGTCTGCAAATACCTACTTTGGAATAATTGTGTTCATAGCATAACAATTAACTGGCCACTGTCAGTCACTTCATACGCCACTTATTTATCTTTTTGGAAATAAGAATTTAAATCCTTGGATTTTTCTTTCATATCAACTTCTTGTAGTTTCCAAAACCTTTGGCAAATGTTTATTAGTCTTGATTTAATAATAATTTAAGAAACAGTAATCAAAGCTTAATTAAAAAAAGAAATTCCATGGACATATTTTGAGCAATAGATAGTCAGAAGATTTTAATATTCCACATTATTTATAATGAGTTGGATTTTTCTTCTTACTCTTCCTCCTCCTCTTCCTCCTCCTCTTCATCCTCTTCTCTCTCGTTCTCTGTTTGTGCATGTATGTACACACACACACACACACACACTGTTCTACAGAAATCAAAGTGAATCTCTTATCATGTACTATCATGACTTCAACAATTTCCTCTCAACTGTCCATGTCAGCCAAGACCTACCTACAGAACAATCCATTGCCTTGATGTCACCATAAAACTATATAATGTATATATAAACATACAAGATTATGATGAATACTTAGCTTTTAACTTCTACCTACAACACCCTCCTCCCAATCTGTCATCTATAGCCAGGCTCTACAATATAGTTACATTTGTTCTGATCTTTTTAAATTGTTTTTTATTGAACTGTTGACTAATAAACAATATCAGGTAATTATATTACCATATATATGTATAAATTTACCATGTACGCAACGTACACCATATGATAGTCTATTGCTATTAAGGCAATTCATAAAATCTATCCAAACTTGAGGTTGCTGCCTCTGATTTCTCATTATTTCATGTTTGTGAGTTTTTTCTAATCTGACAGTTGAAGAGGCATTGTTAATGTCAACTGTTATGTTATCTAGAGTTTTCCAATGTTGGGCAATTATTAAACAAATAATAAGATAACAATTTATTTTTATTTTTAAAAATAAAAAATTCTTTATTTTTAAGCTTGAATTTTCGTCATATAAATAAAAGCAGGAAGCCTAACTTTGGGGAGCATTCAGGTTTATGTTTAGTGATGTTACTTAACTCTCCCAAAATTTTATGCCCAAAGACTATAGATTTATCGCATGACTGCCACAAATCAAAATATTGAGGGTTTTTTGGGATAACTTCTCCAACATTTGGAAGAAGAATTTTGATGTATATGTGCCAATCACCATGAAGTCAAATACCAGCAATGTATAATCTTCCACTGCAATTTTTGCATTGAAGTTGTGGTGAATCCACCTAGTTTCCCCTAATTTCTGGCAATTTGTTTTTTATATCAAGACCAGTATTCCAAGCTTTTTTTTGAACTAGAGGGGGTGGATCTATAATAATATCTTGTATATTTTTTACATTGCTCCTTTTGATAATTCTAAATAATGAAGCATTAAGTTCTCAAGATTGGCATAAGGTCATGTTGCAACACAGCCTTGTTCTGACCTACTTGACAAATATGCTTAACTGATGGGATTAAATCAGGCTTTTAGGAGATCGAATTATCCATCGAACTAGACAAATCAATAGAAATTAATCATGAGGGAGGAACTTAGAAAGAAAGACACCAAAATAGTACAACAGAACATCACAGGTTGCCATTCATGGCTGATACCAGTCAAATGCATGACAGTATTGATATGTTACAGCCCATACTGTGCAGTAACAGTATACTTTCTCAGACACTGTAGCAGTCCCATACATATACAGTATATAGATGACAACACAACCTGAAGCACATTCTCACAAATAACAACAGGATAGTGGAATCAGAATGGGAATTAGTATGGGAATCAGAACCTGTAATAAACCCAGATGCCGACTTTATCCCCAGATTTACATCAACAGCACCAACAGAGGTCCCAACAAGAAGACATTTAAGATTAGATATGCTTTCACATGCTCTTCCTGTAATGTGATATAAGGGTAGTCCTCGACTTACAACTGTTCATTTAGTGACCATTCAAAGTTACGCTGGTACTGAAAAAAGTGACTTACAATCATTTTCCACACTTATGACTGTTGCAGGATCCCCATGGTCATGTGATCTAAATGTGGATGCATGGCAACTGGTTCATATTTATGATGGTTGCAGTGTTCTGGGGTCATGTGAACATCTTTTGCAATCTTCTGACAAGCAAAGTCAATGGGGAAATCAGATTCACTTAACAACCATGTTATTAATTTAACAAGTGCAGTGATTCAAGTAACACTTTGGCAAGAAAGGGCATCAAATGGGACAAAATTCAGTTAGAAATGTTTCATTTAGCAACAGAAATTTTGGGCTCAATTGTGGTCATAAGTTGAGGACTACCTATATGCTATCCTCTGCCAGCAATGCCCAAAATCTTTGTGCAAAAGAATTAATGGGCTTAACTTTAATATCAGGATTCAAAACAAGACCAAGCTAATATCAAAATATTTCAACCTTCAGAACACTCTATGGCAGACTTCAAAGAACTATTTTGGAAAAAACTATACTTTAACAGCACAATTCAGCAAGAGATTGTTGAATTCACATATATCAAAAGGTTTCAGAAATCTCAACAGGTCTGGGGAAACATAATGTTTGTTTAACACATTACAATGGTTAATTGATAAGATATTTGTAAACTGTCTGACATGGGACCTGCATTTGAATAATCAATTTGTCATCTCCTCCCTTCTCTCCCACAACTCCCCCTAAATTAACTCCTCCATCAATCTAGCCATATACATCTGATGAAGTGAGCTGCAGCTCAAAAAGTTTATGCCTTTTAATAAAATGTGTTAGTCAGAAAGCATCACCATGAAGTAACATAGCATTACATCATATTGGAGCTTTCAGTCTTCTTTGGCATGGCTTATTTGCTCTTAGAACAAATATATTAATTTTCTATGATTATATATAGCTGTCTTTTCTGCCATTTTTTGCACTATGTTCTTTACCATAACAGAAAGATGGGAAGAGATCTACTGAAGTTGAAATCTTAATCTTAATTTTGCCTTAACCTTTAAAAAAATTAAATTACTTTGAAAAGAAATGTCACCAATCATATACCTATGCACATTGTCTCTAGCAAATGTATATATGAGCAGAATGACTGTTGGGGTTATAATGTTCATTAGAGCATGAAAATATATTTTAAAAAGCACAAAATAATTTTCTGCATCAATTCAAATCTCTTTTTAAGCAGGATGCACTACTAGATGTTAAAACAATTGACTGATGTGTCCTATTAATTTTTTTCAATGACACAGCTATACTTTGGGGTTTCACTTTATTAGAGGTCTTAAAGGAGAATTCAGGATATAAGCAGACAGGTGAAGTTGCCCAGGATCTCCAATAAACTGCTTCAAAAATCAGTTACAATAAGGATAAAGAACTAGTTACAATAATCTAATACAGGGGTGTCAAACTCAAGGCCGGATTGGACCTGGTAGGTGCTTCGATCTGGCCTGTGGGGCCACCCTGGAAATGGTGAAGAACTGGCCCATGGTGCCTCTGCCAATGAAAACAGAGCTTGGGAGGGTCGTGCGTGGCCCACCCAGTCTCTGTTTTTGGCCAGGATGGCCTCCTGCAGCCCTCTGCCAGTGAAAATGGAGCTGGGGGAGCCCATCTGGCCAAAAATAGGGCCACACCCACCCCAGCCATGCCCACCCTGGTCACACCCACCCAGTACCCTAAAGTCAAATACAACCCTGGTCTAATAAAATAAGGGATATAATTTACAGTCCTCCATCAAATATAATTAGCTGGTCCTAATTCCTATTTCAAAACCGTTAACATTTTCATTTTAGAAAATGGATTCTTCAGAAAACCTCCTATCCTCCAACCATTTTCAGTGCCTCCTGTAAAAGTTGTGTCTTTTTCTAGGCTTCCACAATTATCATATAACCCCCCCCCACACACACACACACTAAATCTAAAACCCATGCTTGAGATAAGGAGGTGCAAACAACATATTCATTCCCACTCCAGAGCAGCTCATTCCACTATTGTGGATGCCAAATTTGGATTAAGCAATCACACAATCCCCTTTGTCTATAACACTGAGATGTGCATTACTTCGGATGCAGAGTAGAAAAGGTTATTCGCACAGTGTACGAACACAAAAGTTATACTGTTAGCACATCCTTAAAGAATTCTACTTCTTTTCCTTTATTTCTCATAGTTACAATCACAGGAAAATACAAATGTGAAGCAATATGGCTGCTTTGGAGTGTAATTGCAGCACTAGAAACCCCATTCCTTTTCATATGTATGGTGCATCTGATGCATGTTTGATCAGCTGCCCGTGCTCCCCCTTCAAATATTGACATTCTTGACCTACTTCTCCAAGATGACCCTAACCAAAAACAATCATTCCACACCTTACACTTTGTTGAGTCCTGGGCATCACAACTTAAGAAGGATTCAGACATATTGAAACAAATTCCAGGAAAGGCAGCAAAAATGCTCAGGAGATTAAAAACTGTCCCATGATGGGAAAAAGACTGATGGGGCTGATTTTTTTTTTTTTGCCTTGTGAAAAGTAGGAATATAGACATTTTATTATAGTCTGAGACTAAGAGTTGAAAGTAAGTGTTATTTACATCCTTGGAAGCAGAAGTCAGAGAATGTTCATTCTTTGCATATGTTTGTGTTTTCCTTTCTTTTTCTTTATGGTTTTTCACAAATCCTTATTTTTTTAAACTTTTTATTGTTTACCTTGATTGTTAGTTTATGTTGTTTTTTATGTGTATATGTTTAAAAATGTAATAAGGTTACTTGAAATAGGAGTTGCTCAAATCCAACATTTCAAATGGGGTATAATTTAAAAGTTTGTGCTAAATTCGAATATTTGTGCTAATTTTTTTTACTTTTCCATATGAAATTTTAGTCATAAATTTTTGAGAAAAGTTCTTTTCTGTAGATAAAACTTTACAGGGAGAATGAAAAATATTGTGATATATTTTAAACTGAAAGCAAAGCAATTACAGTGTATTCAGAAAGTATTCAGACCTTCTTCACTTTTAACAATTTTGTTATGCTGCAGCCTGATTCTACCGTTGTTGAAATTCATTTTTTCCGTCATTAATCTGTACTCAGTACCCCATAATGACAGTAAAAACAGAATTTTAGAAATGTCTGTAAATTTATTAAAAAGAAAAAACTGAAATATCAAATTGGGATAAGTAATCAGACCTTTTACAACAACACTTTAAATTTAACTCTAGTGCCTCTCATTTCTCTTGATTGTTGCTGACATGTTTCTACACCTTGAATGGAGTCAACCTGTGGTAAATTGATTGAGCATGTTTTAGAAAACCATTCAACTCTCTATAGAAGACCTCATAGCTGACAATGCATACTGCACAAGCCATGAGATTGAAGGAACTGCCTGCTGAGTTCAGAGACAGGGGTGGGAAGGCTACAATAAAATTTCTGCTGCACTAAAGCCTCCATAATTCTCAAATGGAAGAACTTTGGTACAACCAGGACTCTTCCAAGAACTGGTTGCCTGGTCACACTGAGCCATCAGAGAAGAAGAGCCTTAGTAAGAGAGGTGACCAAGAACCCGATGGTCACTCTGACTGAGCTCAGCGATTGTGTGTGGAAATGGGACAGAGTTCCAGAAGGACAACCATCAATGCAGCCCTCCACCGATCTGGGCTTTATGGCAGAGTGGCTCAACAAAAGCCTCTCCTCAGTGCAAAACACATGAAAGCCTGCTTGGAGTTTGCAAAAAAGCACCTGAAAGATTCTCAGATTGTGAGGAACAAGATTATCTGGTCTTATGAAACCAAGATTGAACTGTCTGGTCTCAATTCTAAACATGTCTGGGAAAAACCAGGCACTGCTCATCACCTGCCCAATATCATCCCAAGAGTGAATTAGGGTGGTGGCAGCATCATGCTGTTGGTGAGTTTTTCAGCAGCAGGGACTGGGAGACTAGTCAGGGTTGAGGGAAAACTGGATGGAACAAAGTATAGGGATATTCTCCATGAAAACCTGATCCACAGCACTCAGGACCTCAGACTGGCCCAAAGGTTCACTTTCCAACATGTCAATGATCCTAAGTACACAGCTGTGAATGTCCTAGATTGTTTCCACTTTGTCATTATGGAGTACTGGGTGTAGATTAATGAAGAAAAAAACGAATTTCAACAACTGTAGAATCAGGTTGCAGCATAAGAAAATTGACAAAATGAAGGGGGTCTGAATACTTTCTGAATGCAATGTTCATATTTCATGTAGAGTAAGTAAACACACTACCAGCCATCGCTGTGCAGAAAACATTTTACTAGAGAGTGAGTAATACAGCAAGAACAAGAAGTGCATCACCGGGTGGCATTGTGATACAGGAACCATCTACAATATAGAGGAATGATAGAGCTGCATATAAGGTAGACATGCCACCTGTAATAGTATATAGTGGAGGGGAAAGTCTAGTTTAATTGAAGTCAAAGATATTCTTAGTAATGTCTGATTTTTTACAATCAATATCTTTGCTTAGAATCAGTAGGTTACTTTATAGTTGCTTTCATAATTTATATGCTATTAAAAACAATAAGTTTTTTCATATATATATTTAAAATGTACTGTGTAGAGAATTGCAATATTTTAATGTCAACCTTGGCATTTTGCCTTACATATTATCAAGGAAGAAGTGTAAATTGCAATGTCTGAACAATTATAAAGAGTACTTTTGTTTGAATAAAACATTAGCAAATAGGTAAATGTTCCCAGTAATACTGACTTTAATCTGAATATCAGTTTAAAGTTCAGCTTTGAGGTTTGATAAGCTCTTTCAGCAACAGTATATGAAAAACCAATGTCTGCCTGAGCCTTGTGATTTAAGAGTCTGTCTTCTGTTTGAGAAAGTGATGGTGAATGGAAAGTTTGTGGCGTGCCCAAAATGTGAAGCAGACATGAAAGGTAGAGCAGTGTGTAAGCCATGGCAGGGAAGGTTATTGAGAGTCTGCTCACACCTCAGTCTGCCAATCCAAGTACTGGCGGCCTTGGCCTTGTCTCTTGGAGAAAGCTGCTTGGCATTCTTTGCCCTTAGTTTAAAAAAGAAAGCTAAACATTTAATTTCCTGTAATAAACTGAAATGATGTGCTTTGATGTTAGCTTCCCTATTTATAATATTTTAAGGAAAATAAACACGATAGTTGGAAATTAAAGTATTGGAAGGAAATCTGCCTTTCTTTATGTAATATCCTTGCTTTGAAAAAGCCGTCCTTTCTGAAATAGCTTCAGGTTTTCATTCAGTAGATGTGATTTATCTGTTTGTTTGTTTATTAGAACCAGGTATCAATTTTTAAACATTGTCAGTGGCTAGATTAAAATACTTTTACTGCCCACCCCTCAGCTACCGTCCTTTGGTTCACAAGTTATGGATATTTCCACTTTGTGTGCCTGTGTGTGTGTGAGAGCAGGTCTGCTTTCAATTCCAAAGTGAGAGTGGGATAGATGTTGAAGGCCCACAGAAGGAAGGAGGACAATCAGGATGTGATAGGGAAGTATTTTGTCAACAAGGATATTTAGACTTTTCTCAGGCGGTGACACTGCTATTCCTAAGAAGCAAACAAGCTGAAGATTCACAAGCGAGAGACAGAAAGACAGGCACCCATACTAAAGAGAAATGCTAAGGAAGCATCTTCTGTACTGTTTCTGTTAATGGAAGGTGTGATGAGAAGAACAAAAATAGTTTATCCATTCTTTCTCCTCTTCTCTTCCAACTGAGTCCTCAGCAGCTTCCAATGAGACTCAGGAAGCAATACAATTACTCATAATGTACAGCCCCACCACTCCTCCCTTGTTGATCTTCATACAGTTACTGGGATTTACCACAGCTATGGTGAAAGTAACCTATAATTTCTTCATAGACTTGCATATTATTTGCAAATCAACATCTCTCCTTTTATTTCTGTCCTAATGTAAGCTATTAATGTATCTTCCCCCAGGTGGTCTAGCTCGATTTCCCCTCATATAAATCCCAAATGTGCCCATTGGGCAGTTGAAATAGGGAGACAGAATTAATACGGCATACCACAATATGAGTGGGCACAGGTTTTTTTCCTATGACTTGTGAATAATTTTCTATTTTCAGGAAACCATGAGACCTATGGACATTTGTTACAGTACTTAAGTTGGTTTTCTCTTTCTCATCTTCCTTCCAACACTTGTGATTTGTAGAGTTTCATGTTATTTCATCCCGAGAAAGTGGTCAGTGAGTTAAATTCCTTAGCCATGAAAACCAGCTGAGTAACTTTGGATCAGTCACTCAAACTCAGGCTAACCCACCTCACTGGACTGCTGTTTTGGGGAAAATAGGAGGAGTTAGGTGTGCTGGATATGTCCTCTGCCTTGAGTTATTTGTGAAAATATTTTTGAGAGTAATTTAAATGATAATTACATCTTTTTAAGCTAAATGTATATTAGGAAAGAATATGTGTCTGTGTATTCTAGCAAGATTTAAACTTGTTCCTACAATTTTCTTGGCAAGATTTCGGAAGTGGTTTGCCCTTTCCTGCTTCCTAGGGCTGAGAAATAGCATAGGTAATCAGTGGCAGCTGGTACATTAATCTGTGCTTTAGATCAGGGGTCACCAACCTTTTGGACCTCAGGGACCACCAAAGTCATAATTTTAAATCCCAAGGACCAGAGACCCTGGAAAAATCCCCCCAAAAGTGCAGGAAAATTCCCCACCCCGTTTTCCTACCGATAGATCATTCTTTATTTGGGATCCCAGAACACCATCTCCAGCTCCATTCTCAGGGGGAGAGAGAGAGAGAGAGAGACTTTTGGCTTCATGCAAGGAAAGCAGCAGAAGTCTTTCTTTCTCTTCCTCCAAACTCCACCAGAAATGAGTCTTTGTGAGACTTCTTAAGATGGCGCAGCCTCTTGGAGCAGGATGCCTTGCAGGGTCCCAAACACTCATTTCTGGTGAAGTTTGAGGGAGAGAAAGAAAGACTTTTTCTGCTTTCCTTATGTGCAGCCAAAAGCAGAAGAAAGAAGTGGCCAGGCGAGTCATGTGGGGCACGTGGGGCAAGTTCCCCCCCTCCACCCTTTCCCCCCTCCTCTCACTACCTTGTGTTGTTCACAATTCAAGTGATGCAAGCCTTGTGTTCCCATGTAGCCTGGATTAATTGCTTTGCGGGTGATATTTCTCTGAGGACCACCAAAATTTTCTTGCAGACCACCAGTGGTCCCTGGCCCACTGGTTGGTGATATGCTTATTAGAGCCCTCCTTCTGATATTTACAGTGGAGAGGTTTTTTTGTGTGTGTGCACAGCTCTATATATTCTTTTTTAGAAAGAACTATATCACAACTATGTTGCTTCCTGTTTGGTATTCATATAATTTCCTTAAACTGTAAAATGCCTGAATAGAGCCATACTTCTGAAAATTCTACTTCTGAAAACCCAATGGTTTAATGACATTTCATTTAAAAAAGATTTCTCTTCATGACTACATATGTTTTTCAAATATGGACAACTTGTCTATCCTTGGCATGGCCTTATTTTTTCTTAACATAAGATGCCTTGGATATTTTCAGAATCCTTTTTCCTCTCATATCTCCTCACATCGTTCATTCTTTTATCAATATTTTGTATGTTTCTCCTGTTAATGGTTTTCCACACTTGTAAGTCAAAATAGATAGTAACTATACAAAGTTAGAGGGCTGTAATTCTTCTATTGATTGTTTTAAAAACAGGACATTAGTGTGAGTAATTGCCGTTTGCACAAAAGAAAGAGAACTTGAAATACTTGCCAAGTTCATGCTTCATGTTTCTTTGCATATGTCTCTATGATAAGCTTTTTAAAGATAAACTTTTTAAAATACTTGGGATTTTGAAAATGTAGGATTAAAACTTAACTAGGTATGTCTGAATGGGTCATGTCAACTCATCTCATAGCATTAAGGCATGGTTCTTTTATTCGTGTCCCAATTCTGCTTGATCACATTAATCTGTTCTAACTCATCTCTGTGGGTCTTATTTTCATTTTTGGATTCTAAACTTCTTGGATGTAAAGACTAGATTGTTAGTTTCTTATAAAATCCTGTAAATTATCAAGGATATGAGCAACAGAATAATAATAATAATAGTAATAGTAGTAGTAATAATAATAATAATAATAATAATAATAATAATAATAATAATAATAATAACCACCACCTATGTCTACTTATATAGGTTTATATTAATGGACATATCTTTATTTCTCAAGAAACTGGGAAATAATTTTTCCCTATAAATTTCAATACCATAAAATGCAATAGATATATTTCTTTTGTCTCATTAACTTGAGGAATTCTGTAATATCTAAGGCAACACATTATGTGATAAAAGACTTGTCAGATTAGATGAATACAATAAGTAGATTTTGATATTAATAATGTTAATAGTCACACTATAATAATATTTAAGATTGTAAATCATGGTCTTGAACCTTAGGATCAGTACCTTCTTTCCAGGCCTGCTTCATTCATTTAAATTTTTTAATCTCAGCAGCTAGACAATTCTGAGAGTTGAAGTTCACATGTCTTAAAGTTGCTACTTATCCATCTTTGCTAAAACCTGTAGTTGCAAATATCTATGGAGGTTCTCAGTAATCCAGGTCATGGATGTCCCAAAGGTGCTTTCTTTGAAAAGACAACTGGACTTTGTTTTCTATGTTGCAAATAAAAATCTCAATTCAATTCTTATTCATCTATCCATTTATTTTTCTGTTTATTTATTCTGTATATCCCACATTTATTATTTTTATAAAAAACTCAAGGCAGCAAACATATCCACCACGTTTTCGTCCCCCTGTTTTTCCCACAACAACAATCCTGTAAAATGAATTAGGTGAGAGAGAGAGTGACTGGCCCAAGATTGCCCAGCTGGCTTTCATGGCTGAGGCAGGGCTTTCTACCCTGGTGTCTTAACCACTAGATTAAACTGGCTCTTATCTTTTCTTGTATTCTAAATATTACCTCGTATTCTTTTCTATGAAACATTAGCTTGCTAAGGTGACACAATTTCCAGTGGAATAGGGAATATGACTTCTTTGTACATTTTTAATTTGTATGTGTGCGCGCATGCATTTTCAAATCATGCTTGACTCCTGTGATGGTCTGGACAAGTCCCTGAAGATTTTTCGGCAATTTTGTGGAAGTGGTTTGCCATTGTGTCCCTGGCTGAAAGTGAATGACTGGCCCAGGATCACTTAGCTACCTTTGTGTCTAAGATGGGACTAGAACTCACCTTCTCCTAGTTTCTGATCTGGTGCCTTAAGCACTACTCCAAACTTGCTCTCACAGTACCTTGCCTGTTTCATTGATGTAATTTTAATTAAATTGGTCATTATATTTTTTCCATTTGTGAGAATTTACCATTGGGGTGGAAAAAATGAGTCCATAGGACCAGGGGTCATGCCCTTTTTTATGTGATTTTAATGTCACATAGAAGATTGTGTCTTTAACACTGATAAAGTGACTTCTGCATTCAAGAATGTTAATGTATCATATTGTACTTCACTAGAACTATGATCTTCATGTTCTTCAAAATACTTCAAAAGAGTATTTTATATTCTTATGATGACTAAAATCCTGAGCCCTATGTCTTGTCTATGAAACAATAGTGTATACAGTATGCTGTTGTAATAATTGGTGTGTGACTCTGAAATTATATTTTTATTATTTTATTTATTTAATGAATAGAATAATACCACCTATCTTGCACCAAATCTTTCTTATTTGAAGCCCAGACAGTTTCCATATCAGCTATGAAGGTGGTGTGAGCAACTGGTAACATTCTTAAACATTTTTTTCTCAAAGATGAAATAATTGCTGTATTTTTTGGAGCATAAGCTGCTCCGAAGTATAAGATGCACCTAGCTTTTGAGGAGGAAAAGAAGAAAAATCTGCCTCCCAGCATCCATCCAGTAATCTTCTGGTCTGTTCACCGTGGCCCGTTCGCCGCCGCCCATTTCCTGACGCTGCAGCCTGTTTGCCACTGCCCGTTCGCTGCCACCTGTTCACTGCTGCCCTTTCACCATGGCCCATTTGCTGTCGCCTGTTCACCACGGCCCATTTGCTGCTGCCCCATTCGTTGCCGCCCAGTTGCCATGGCCGATTCACTGTGGCCTATTTGCTGCCACCGCTCATTCTGGAGCAGCTGATTGACACCACACCAACCCCCTTCCCCCCACCGTACTATTCAGTGAATAAAACGCACAGACATTTCCACCCACTTTTTAGGGGGTATTTGGGGCTATACTCCGAAAAATACGGTAAGTTAAGTATTTCCAGTTCTATGCCCAGTTCTATATTATTATTAAGTGATGTACCTTATCATTCTTGACTCTTGATGAATGTATTTTTTATGTACACTGAGAGCATATGCACCAATCACACTTGGCCAATAAAGAATTCTATTCTATTTTATTCCTACTAAAGGTGAAACTATAAGTCACTGGGAAACAGTGAAAATCCAAGGTTATTATTCTAAGTATGACTTCTTGTTTTTATTCTCTCTGTCTGAAGAGACTGATATCCACTGACATGAATTCTTAGATAAAAGGACAAATTTGGGGTGGGGGGGTACATGTAATCATTCCAATATTTAAATAGTCAAATATTATGGGAGAATCAAAATTGTCTTTATAATGTCTGCTTGTGTGAATGCAGTGATGAAAATTAAAATCAGAATTAAACCCAAAGAATAGATGCAGAGATTTTCATTACAGTTGCAGTAGATATTTTTCTCATATGATACAGAAACTACATTAAATAATGATGATGTTACATAAGGTTTCTAATTATATTTATGAAGAAACAAGTTTCCTGGGAACTAAAGCAATTCCAGTTCTACAAAATTATTCCTATTACAGAATTATTTAGAAAGAATTGTACAAATTCTCTGATTAAGAAAAAAAAGAACATTAAAATATATGTACATTGTTGAAAGCTGATATGAAAGGTATGTATTATAGGAGAGGTCTTGCAAAAGATGAACAGGTTAAGAATGTTTAATACTAAAATACATAAAATACGTTCAAGTGGTGTTTTTCATATAAGGTAAAGTTTGCTTATATCTAAGCATGTACAAATGAAGAAATATGTTGAAACAACTTCCATCAGTTCATTCAGAGGAAATAAACCTGTTTGGTTTTGATTCATTCATATAGTCAACATGGGTTTTCCTTTTCAGTTCCATTTTTTCCCTAACTTGCCATCTGATTTATTACAATTTTTTGTCAAATATTTTATATGGATCACTTCTAAATATTAACTATTTTTAAGATGAACTGAAGACAGTGAAAACAGCAATGGATAATAGTTTGACAATATTGTTGAATTAGACTTAATCAGTAGTTTTGAATCTATTTGTTTAGATCTTTATCCAAGGCAATGCTACTGCAAGTGTTAAAATAAGAGGGCAAATAAAGAATATTCAGTTCTCACTAACTGCTAGTTTAGTGAATGACCACTGTTTGAACTTTAAATCTAAATTGTACAGACTTCTGGCTATCCATTTCTTAGCCAATTCCTTTATTTCTCTCTCTGTACTTCTCATGTAAATAGGTGCCTATCAACCCAAGCTTCTGAAGTGCCCTTTACCTCAATTGTTTGTTAATAAGTTGTCATATTTTTTTAAGCAGTAATATTTTGTTTATCATCTTTATATTTTTCCTCATAACTGAGCATCAGGACAAAAATATTGATACTTACAAATATACTTTTCTGCCATTTGTATTCCTTCAGTTTCTGGTCATTGATTCTTTCTTTTTTTTGCTGATTCTTTTCTCCTGGTTGTCCACATTTTCTTTTTCATTTTGAGGTTCTTAGGAGATTACCAGTAGTTCTTAAAGATGATGATAGGAACTATAATCAAAGAACATCAGGGCATCCAAGGTTGGGAGTAGCATCATTCCTATTTAATTCCTTCCTAAGTTTCATCCTTCGGAAAATAAGTGTTGTGTCCTAATTAGGATACTGGACTTATACTGAAGATCAGGGTTCCAATTCCTACTTAGCCTCGAATCTACTGAGATATCCAGGGCAGGGGTATCAAACTTGGGTTGTCACATCATCGTCATGTGACATATCGCAACTTTCCCCTCTTCACTAAACTGGGGTGGGCATGGCCAGCACATGACGCATGTGGTCCGTGGACTGCGAGTTTGACACCCATGCCCTAGGGCCAACTTTCAGATTACCTTCTATCATAAGGTTGTTTTGGGGATGATAAAAGAGTTAGGGAAGAAATCAAATATGATTTATGGAGTTCTTTTGTTGAATAATAAAAGTTAGGCCATAATTTTAGGTTTATTTCCAGGCATTTCACAATTATAATATGTAGTCTGAAATGGATCTCACCTTTCATGTAATTGTATTGTATGTATAAACCATCAAATTGTACAGTATATATGAAGTATTGAAAGAAGAGAAAATACTTGTTAATGGTCAAAGAAGATACTTCATTAATCTTATCTTTGAATCCTATGCTTAGGGTTCCACCTTTGCATTAAAAAACAATTTGATTAGGAAGAAATTAGCAGGTGTTGGTTTGTAAAAAATACTTTACCACTGAAAGCAACCCTGAAAATACAAATAGCCTTTTTGCTGATTTTAAATTTGGAAATGCTATAGACTAAATATTACCATACTGTAGAGCATGCTACAATTCTAATTTGCAGTGAAGTGAATAATTTGCAATTATTTAATATTATTTTAACAAACCAGGAGGAACAGGAGGACTCATTCAGTTTCTCTTTCCAGGCTACAACTATTGAATTTCCCCCCAATGTATGTGAGAGTCCAAAATGTCTTTGATGTCAAAGTGTTGCTCTCCCTTGATCATAATGTGGTTGGGATGGGGTAGTGGTTTGGGACACGGGGTAAATGTGATTTCTGGTTTCAGTAAGCTACAATGAAATACCGGGTGTTACTGGATTAATAATCCTCTTGATGGGGAAAGGTCCAATGTATTTCGGCCCCAATTTCTTTAATGGTTATCTAGATTGTAGGATTTTGGTAGACAGATAGACCTTGTCTCCACCTTAAAGTCCTTTCACTTGATGGTTTTCATGTGATCTATAGCTTTGCAATCAGCTAAAGGGTCTTCAAAGTGGTTCCCAAGTGCAGACATGAAGCTGTTTAAGTTTCTCAGCTACATCTTTGTGGAGGGTGATCATCCATTCAGCTGCAGTCCCCTCTAATGCCATGGTCACGCATCACCCCTTAGCCCCTTCCGTGGCTATACTCTTGCATGTATATCCAAACTTGTACCAGGAAGAACCCCAATTGCTTGGGGTTTCCATTGAACTTTATTCCCAGGACTGGTATCTTGCATCCTCTGTGTTCTGCTGATGCTGCTCCTACAGCTGGTGCAGGCTGGGCTGTGGGGCCAGGTGCTGGGACAGTTGTGATTGCCAAGGGGCTCCCTGCTGCCACCATTGTGGTGGCAGAGGTAGCTGCCCCCTTGCTTGCCATGTTTGGAGTTGGCTGGTCAGTGGGATGTGCCTCCCAGGCTAGGGCTTCTCAAGCTTTGAGGCTACCAAAAGCCCCCCTCAGGAACTTTATGGCTTATCCCTACATTCAGTCCTCTCGCTCCAGCTTGCCTATGCTCATTTCTTCCTTCAGTTCCTCCAGTTCCACTTGGGTCTCTCACTGCTCTGGCTCCCAAGGGAGAATGTCACTCCCATGGGTTTCTCTTCCCATTCTTCCTTTTTCTCAACCCCGAGGCACCATCAGAGTCATGGTGGATTGTCCAACCAAGAAGAAGAATGACATAAAAATAAAATTATTAAAAAGAAAGCAGGGAACAAGATATTCTGAATTATGCTGCGGGGAATTTTGTCACAAGAAAAGTAATCTGAAGGGACATATGCTCATCATCCTATACTAACATCAGACATTTAGGCTTTTTAAAAACAATTTTACATAATCTAACAGCTCAAAAATCACACCTGAAATTTGATGACTTCCACATAAATTGTTTACACATCTTGAAATATAATCGGGCTTCAAAATGTGTGACCTCCTAATGAAGCTGTGCATAGCTTGCTCCTGTTTTCTGCTTTTGTGGGAAAGAAATCAACAAATAACATTTGTGGAAGCAGAGCCAAATCTATCAACATAAGGATGGCAACTGGCTTTCCTTTACAAGAAGCATAAACGGGATACCCGTACATCTTCTTTAATTGGTTGCCAAACTTACATAAAATATATACTTTATGTGTAGCCATAATATGTGACATGGCTGTTCATGTTCTGATGCTTTACAAATAATCTTTCTAGCATGCTAAAGTCATACAAAAATCCATAAATATCTAAAATTAATTTAAACTCTACAGTATATGATTTTTATTTCTTTTAAATATAACATGTTTGTGTTGCCAGCATGCTGAGCAGAAGTACAAACAAAAGAAGATGGTATAAACATGAAGTTTTACACAGTGTAAAAGGCTTTGAGATCTGTTTGGGTGCTTTAGTTACGGATAGATTGTATAAAGAACAAAGAGCAGTTTTATGTAGAGTTTATTTGCACTTAGTAAAATATTTATACTAATGTGGGTTTAGAACATTCTCAAAAGAGTACTTAGGGTTTTTTCACTCATCCTCTTTTAATTGTTTGCAAATGAAGTCAATTATGATGCTATTGCTCTGTATAGAATATCACCTCCGTTTTCTCTCAGAGTAATAGACTATTTTGATGAGGTGTTGTGCTTAAGAGTAGCTAATTAAATCAGAACTCTTGTAAGTAATAAGGATCAATAAGTTGATCAGTTTTGGATTTCTCATATTTACAATTTTTACATACATCTCATCCTCTTTCTATATCAGATTGCAATTTTTTTTCAAAAATTCCAAGTAAAAAGTAATATAAAATGTGCATGCATATTCCCTTATTTATGTGTTCTACATACATATTTGGCTGTTACATGCATCAGTATTTTGTTTAATGGAATGCAAATTTACCACTAATATATGCATACTTGTTTGCATATTTTTCCAACGCAGGCATTTTAATAGTTATTCAAAGTTAAGAGTAATATTTAAATATATGTATTTCTTAACCACAAAACAACTGTATAGTATATCTGTTTTGTATGAAATTGTAAGTCAAAGACTAGAGTAGCTGGAACGTGTTGTTCTTTACCAGCTAACAGTTCATTGTAGTTAAGAGGCAGGGAAGAAATGAAGTTTTGGAAGAGAGATAGATGGTATTCACTATGGCTTGTAATGATGGAAACTACAACTTCTGGCAACCAGCATTGAACACCAACTAGGGGTTCTTACAACCCCACACTCCCATCACTATGGCATAGCAGTGTTCATAGAGGATGGAATAACCTGAATGAATAAAACAGCTGACTCTGTATCTTGAATCCTGATGTAACTTTTACATGTCATATGACCACATGCACTTCGGTGCCATCTGAACAAATAAGAACACAGTTTCATACCTTCCAGTTAAGGCATTGGTAGGCTCAGATGGTCAGTTGACTTGGTTCTGGTTGTCTTGTTGTAAGACAAAAAGGAGATTCGATGACTTTGGGACTGGTTTTTCTGTATAAAATTATGTTATCTATACATTTAAATTTTTCGAAGATCAGAAGTGATTTCTCCATTACATTTCACACATTTCAAAATGTTGCAGCTACCGCAAGCTTCCAAGGTTATAAACATGAAAACATTAAATATTACTTGGTACTGGAATACACATATATGCATTTTGAGAGCAGTTTTTTAAATTGTAAATTAATATAGAAACATACCAGAATGATCACTAAACCAATGTGAAAGATTGATTAGGAAGCAGTAACAGGTAGTCCTCCCCTTATGACTACAAGGCAGTCGTTAAGTGAGTATTGCCCAATTTTGCAATCTTTCTTACCATGGTTGTTAAATGAATCTGGCTTCTTAACTGACTCTGCAGAAATCACACAAGGCAATTACATGATCCTGGGGCATTCCAACCATCATAAGTTGTGAAGTATCCAAATTTTTATCATGTGACATGGGGAGGCTGTAATGGCTGAAAATGGTCATAAATCATTTTTTTCAGTGCCGTTGTGATTTTGAATGGTGACTCAATGAATAGTTGCAAATTGAGTACTACTAATATACAATTCCCTCCAACATTATATGCCCTCAGTTGGCATGTGTATTTCATAGATTCATATAGTTGAAAGCATCCAACCCCCTAACTTGGTTCAAGAATCCAAATTAAAGCACCCCAGCCAGTGGTGCGATGTTGCTGGTAACAACTGGTTTGGTGAGCGCATGCTGAAAGACTAAGGCGCTTGAGCACAGCACTGAAAATGGAGCATTTAGACACTCAGCTGCTTACCTTCCAAGTCAGCAGCAGTAAGTAGAACAGCAAGGGGGGGGGCAATCAACTGTGCCACCCAGTTGAGATGAGCTACAAAGCAAGAAATAAAGGACAGGATAGGATAGGGGTGGGTTAAAGGAAGATTTTTTTGTGATTCTTTCACCAACCTCAGCTCAGTCTAAGGTCTAACTTTTCCAATGTTATCCTTAGGAATTTATATTCCAATCACAAGGGTCATCCCACTACATCTACAATATCTATTAAATGGTATCTGCTTTCTAGTATTAATTTTTTAAAGCTAATTTTGTTTACCTTTAGATATCTTTAGATAGCTGAGCATTTACATATGGACAATGGGTGCAGACCATGAATTTCATGAGCCAATATTTTTCCTGAGTTTGAATGATTAAAAAGGACTTCCAGCTGACATCTCAGCGAGATCGGACATAAGAAGTGTGCCTCCGCCATCCTGTGTCGAGTTTTCCCCATTGGAGGGCTCCAAAAGGAGCTAAAACCACCCTGTAGGGATGGTGAAAAAAGGGGGTGCATTACAAGTTGAGGAGAGTTACAACTCTTCCACTCAATCCTGGGTTTCATTTCTCTCATCCATGAGAAGAGGCAGCCATTATGGTTGCTGTGAAGCTGGGACAGCTGCGGCAACAAAGAAAGTGCATGAGCGGTGTAGATGAACAGTGACTGGAACTGGGTGAGATGATTCCTTTTTTACCCAGAACCTAACCCTAAAAAAAAAAAAAAAAGAAAATCCAGGAAAAGAGACTCTTAGAACAATTGGTAAAGTGGTAAATAATTGCATAGAGATAAATCCCAGGCCTGAAAGAAAGGAACTAAGGGGAGAAAAGTAAAAACTTTTTAAAACATAGAAAATTGGAATTTTAAATTGGGCAGGCGTTGGTTTGGAAAGGCATTTTAAAATGCTGGAATTATCTACTTGAATAACTGACTTTGCTTCCATAAATTGAATTAAAATTGGATTAAATATTTGTCAGATTTGAAACAACACTGAACCTAAGTTGAGTGTGCCACCTACTGATGAATGGAAAATATACCATACCTCTACAAATCTGGGAAATTTTCTGATAAGAGAAATAAGCAACATTTATCTGGAGGACTGCGGTGATACCTACTGTTTTATAATCATTTACTTTATCACTACTAGAGACTCAACTGTGAGAACAAGGAAGATACTTAAGGAAAGTGACTTTTGAATGTCAAGATTAAACTTCTAGAGTGAACTGAAGGAGATATTTGGAAAGCTTCCTGGACTATCTAAATGAAGTTTATTAAATAATCATGGGATATAAAGAACTATGATTATTGTACTTTCTGAGGAGCAAAATTAGGCTTGAATATATTGTTTTTGGACTACTGAGCAAGAGTGGAACTTACTAAAATAAGACAAGATACTCCATCAGGGGGAAATGAGTGAAAATTTAAAAATAAATGACATAGATGTTCCAAAGCATTAAGGACACGATGACATAGGATCACAGGGAGATAAAGAACCTACCAGAGGACTGGAAAAGAGCTGATGTGGTTCCCATCTTCAAAAAAGGAAAAAAACAGACCCAGGAAACTATAGACCAATCAACCTAACATCAATACCCGGGAAGATACTGGAAAAGATAATAAGAAAAAACAGATCTGCCAACATCTAGAAACAAGTAAAGTAATAACTAGCAGTCAGCATGGGTTTGTTAAAAACAGATCATGCCAAACCAATCTTATTTCATTCTTCAACACCGTGAATAAATTAGTAGACCAGCAAAATACTGTGGACATAATATATTTAGATTTCAGCAAAGTAGACCACAACCTACTTCTTAGTAAGCTAGAAAAAAGTGGAATAGATAGCACCACCACTAGATGGATTCGCAACTGGCTGGCAAACCGTACTCAACCAGTAGTCCTTAATGGGTCTCAGTCTACATGAAGGGAAGTAAGCAGTGGGGTGCCACAAGGTTCCGTCTTAGGCCCAGTACTCTTCAATATCTTCATTAATGACTTAGATGAGGGAATAGAAGGGGAACTTACCAAATTTGCAGATGATACTAAGCTGGCAGGAATACTAACACCCAAGAAGATAGGCTCAAGATCCAGATGGATCTTGACAGACTAGAACACTGGGCCATATCTAATAAAATGAAATTCAATGTAGAGAAAAGTAAAGACCTACACTTGGGCAAGAAAAAACAAAAGTACACATATAGACTGGGTGAAACCAGCCTCAATAGCAGTAACTGTGAGAGGGATCTTGGAGTCTTAGTGGACAACCAGCTAAATATGAGCCAGCAATGTGCAGCAGCCACCAAAAAAGCTAATGCAATCCTAAGTTGTATTAACAGAGGGATACAGTCAAGATCAAGGGAAGTACTAATACCACTCTATAAAGCCTTAGTAAGACCACACCTAGAGTACTGCATCCAGTTTTGTTCACCACATTATCAAAAGACTCTATTGAGACTCTAGAAAAAGTACAGAGAAGAGCAACCAGGATGATTAGGGGACTGGAGGCTAAAACATAGAACGAACGGTTGCAGGAACTGTGCTTGGCTAGTCTAGTAAAGAGAAGGACCAGGGGAGACATGATAGCAGTCTTCCAATATTTGAGAGGCTGCCACAGGGAGGAAGGGGTCAAGCTATTTTCTAAAGCTCCTGTAGACCAGACAAGGAATAATGGATGGAAACTGGACAAGGAGAGATTTAACCTGGAAACAAAGAGAAACTTTCTGACCGTGAGAACAATCAACCAATGGAACAGCTTGCCCTCGGAAGTTGTGGGAGCCCCATCAGTCGAGACTTTCAAAAAGAGATTGGACTGCCATTTGTCAGAAATGGTGTAGGGTCTCCCACTTGGGTGGGGGGGGGTTGGACTAGATGACCTACAAGGTCCCTTCCAACTCTGATTATCTGTATTATCTGTATATCTATTGCATGGCATAAATGGGAAAATAGAAAATACTATACAACTGATAATGAATGGAGATCAAAAAGTCTAGGAAAGAGAGGAGACAACAGAAAGAATGGAGGAAAAGATAGAAGAGACAAATTGGCAAATAAAGCAAGAAGATGAGAAGGAGAAGATAATAAAGATAATGACTGATGAAATAAATCAAGGGAAAAGTACTTCAAGAGATTTAAAAATGGAATTGGATAACCTGGAAGATACTTTTGAAAGGTAGACAAGGGTTTGGGTGGATAATCTGGAGACCTGCCAGTTTAGGAGGATAGATGTGGGAGAAATATTCAGACTAAATGGTGAAGACACAGATGCTGATAGAGACAAAAATCCAAGAGAGGAGTATGGGAGGCAAGCTAAAAAAATGAATAAGAATTGAAGTATTAAACTGAACAAGAGATGATGGATAGAAAGGAAATATTTTTTAATATAATGATGGCCTGATTAAAAACTAGAATAGAGATAGACATAAGAATACACATTTTATATAAAGCAATAGCTAGATGAAAAGATTAGAGGTTGAAATATGGTATTAAGTATGTAGATAATATGGTGATTGGCACTAGAATGGTTCATTGAATCATTGAATAACTAAACAATGAAGGATTATATCTCAATATAAACATGTGTATTAACACTAGGATTAATACTGATGGCCTGATTAAAAGCTAGAATAGAGGTAGAAATACGAAATAGGGGGAATATTAGCATACACATTTTTATATAATAGAATAAAAGCAATAATTAGATGAAAAGATTCGAAGTTGAAAGATGGCATTACTATGTATGCTCAAATAATATTGTGATTGGCATTAAAATTGCACATTGAAACATTGAATAACTATTTTAAAACAAACATGTGTATTAATACTAGGATTACATAAGTTTGACTAATGTAACAAATATTAACATTATTGTTTCTATTTGTATCAAAATGAATGCTACCCGGATGCCATACTGTTCATGTATTAATGTTGATGTATATTAAAAAAAACTATTAAAAATGCTTCAAAATCCTTCTACAGGGCAACAGATCTTTATCTTAGGTTCTTACTTGAAATTTTTCATCTGTGTCTATCACATCATTCATGCTCCAGATTAAACCCAGCATTCTTTATCCAAAAACATTTTATCAATCCTTCCAAGGTACAACAGCCCTACACCCCTCCCACCCATTACCAGTTTGTCTTCAGCCAATAAAAAGCCATATAAGTGTTTTGAGAAAAGCTGAAGGGTTTGGGGTAGACATCCTAAGACATCCCTGTCTTAGGATTTCAATCAGAATAGAGCTGGAAGGGACCTTAGATTTAAATTAAATTAAATTAAATTAAATTTAATGGCATAGCCTTGACACTGGCACAAACTGGTTCAGCCCTTCTTTGGTCTTTGTCTAGTTGTCATTCCCCTTCTCTTTTCCCATTTAAGGAGGTGGTCAATGGGGTGGTTTGAGGTGACTTGGGGATAGACACAAAGTCTTGCCCTGTGACCACTTTAAAAGGAGTGACTCCAGTGCTACTGTGTACTGAGTTGTTGTAAGCAATCTCAGTGAAAGGAAACTGCTCCACCCAACTGTTCTGTTGATAGTTATTGGAACACCTGAGATACTGCTCTAGGACCTCATTCATGTGTTCACAGCTTCTATTCATTTCTAGATGATGCAAAGAACCCCTGAGTAGTCCCCAGAAGTTTTAAAAACTCTTGCCAAAACTGTGAAGTGAAGTGAACTCTGTGATCCGAGATTATTCTTTCTGGGGCTTCATGCAGTCTATAGACATACTGCATGAACAGTTTGGCTAAGATATGACAGGTGGGATTTTTTTTTGACAGGGCAAAAAATACACTTGTTTAGAAAATAATTCAATCATCACCAGTATTTCCCTTTGGCTAGCTCTACTATGAAGTCTTTCCATGGGGCTTTGGGCTCTGCCACTGGCAAGGGTGTTTTTCCTTGCTGTCTTTTGGCAGAGGCACAGGTAGGGCAGCTAGCTACTAGCTCTCTATATCTTTCTTTAGTGACAGCCACCAAAACTGGCACTTAACCTAGTGCAAGGTTATAACAAAACCAAAATGTCCCATTACTTTTGAGCATGGCTTTTCTGTAAGGCCATCAGCCGTTGATTTTCAGGAACATACAGTCTGCATCCCCACGAGTACTTGATCACATACTCCAGCATCTCATCCTCCTGATCTGCCTCACCTTGGACTGTTTCCTTCTCAATCTCCATGTGTAGCTCACTGGTGGTTCTTCTGGCTCCTGGGTGTGAAAGGCTAAATCAGCGGTATGGTGGGCTGCTTGAAAGATAGGAATATCCGCTTCCAATTTGGGACCTCAGGAAGACTCTTCACAGCTCGAAGATCAATCTGTCCCCGATGGCAGTGAAGAAGCTGGCTTAGGGAATTTAGTATAGCACTCTTAGTATTCCAGTGTCCATAATTAAGTCTGTTCATATGGATTCTAAAAGCAATCTGTTGTGTTTGTAATGAGCGATGTGATTGTAGGGGAGATGCTTTCCTGGCTTCCAATGAAACTTCTCTATTGATACTTCCTCCTCTTGTTGCCTTGTCTGGAGAAGGGCTGTTTTTCTGAGAGGGCTGCCACTTTTTAACAGGTTTTTTAACTGTTTCCCGAGGTCTTTGCTCTTTTTCTTCTTCCTTATCCTGAGTATGGGATTTACCCAGGTCTGCTGTAAGAACGTTGGTGGTGGGGTCTGTAGCCTGATGCTGTGCTTGCAGAAAGACAGCAATATCTTTTCTTAGTGTTGGATGGTTATTAATTGTTCAAATATTGAGACAACTGTTTGCGCTGTGAGAACACATTGCTTTGCCATAAACTGTTGTATTCTCCCACCGTAAGCTCTCCTTACTTTGAATTAGTTTATTGTTAACCTTTTTAGTCTTTATCACAGTCTCCATATTAGCTGTAACTGGCTTAGTTGTTTGTGAAAAAATCTGGCCGTCATTTTGCTCCTCCCCCACTAGATCAGGAAAGTCTAATATCTGCTGTTTTGTCAGATCTCTTTGCAGGTCCCATTCTAACTTCTCAAGGTTGTTGGAAATGTAGGGGGGTTAGTTTTACTTACAGATCTCTTGCCAGCAAAGTGCTCCTCAATTCTTGGTTGTTTTGCAGTCATCACTGGTGGGAGAGATCCTGGGCTAGTGCCATGGCGCTTCTTTCTTTTCCCCATGCCTTGTTAGTCCTTAGCAAAACAAAAACTTTTGTCTGTGTTGTGGTCTACGCTGTTATCTTCTCCAAAAATATTATTTAAATAAAAAGGATCCAATGGGAGTACTAAAAATTGATAAAATAAAATAAAACCAAAAGGAGCTGCTGCAGCACACTCCAGCAGCCGGCTTCCCCTGGCTCCTCCCTGCTCCTGGGTGTGAATGTCCCCACAGAGGGCTTTTCTTCCTAGTCTTCTTTCCTTCTCATCCCCAGAGACCATCAAGATCTTGGCTGATTGCTGAAGGCTTCCACCTCACCCAGCCATTTGGGGAGAACTACACTGCCATGGGGTCTCAAGGAGGCTGCTTCCCTCCAGGTTTCAACCTCCTCTTGGTCACTTTCAGGAGCTAACATACTTTGCACAGCCCACATGAAAGAGGTGTCTCTAGGGGTTGACTGTTATTGAAGCTCTAGCCTAATGTCAGACCTGCCCCAGTCAAGTGCGTTAGGAAAGAAAGACCCTCAATTCCACTTGGGTGAAATGATAGGTTCTTTTACTAAAGACTGCTGGCTGCAGTAAAGTCAAGCTAGGACAGCCTCTGCCTAATTTGATTCCAACATTGATTTTGTCACATAAAAGGAAAAAGATATTAATGTGTAGGGATGTGTCTGTGGTTACAAATATTGAAATTGTGCAGGTATTGTTTTCTCTGTGTGGATATGATAGTTGTACTTTGAATAAGGGGACTAGAAAGAGTATTGATGTTTTTGAATGTTGGTGATGGGGAAGACTGCTAAGTATATCATGATAGTCAAGAAAATGAACAAATCAGTAAGAGAATTCTCACTCAAGGCACAAATGACTAAGTTCAAATGTTTATTTTTGAGACATGCTATGTAAAAGAGTATTCAATAACGCTGGGAAAGGTGAAAGGAAAGAGAAAAAGACGACCAGCATCAAGATGGATGGACTCAATTATAGCAGTAATGGCTGTATTTTTTGGAAGACTTGAAAGACCAATTTGGAGAGAGATCCTCCTGGAGAAAATCTTGTATGGTCAGTAAGTGATAACACTGATACAGTGGCACATAATCAGTCAAAAGGGGTAGAGAGATTGGGCAGTGATGGCACCTCTGATTGCAATGAGATCTTTATCAATGGCTCAATGGGAAGAATTCAGGAAGTTTGCAGAATACTAGAGGTATGTTAGTAGAAGGTTATATATAGAACATTTATATATATCCTGTTACTGCAGTATACTAATATGCGCAAAAATGCACATTCTATCCATGGATACTTTTCCAAAATTCAATTTTCCATGGGAAAGAACAATTTAAAGCAAATTGTCAAATTGAATGAGAACCACTAGGAAAAAATGCAAGGGGGCACATCTTTAGTTGCCATTAGTAAGTAGCTGCAGCCCTGAGAAATATAAATACTATATGAAATCATTTAACAGTTCATGGATATTAGCCAATTAATAATCACAGGAACAAAATAAAATTATATTACAGCTGGGGATATGCTGAGAGTACAGTGTATTACTGCACACTTTGAGACACTGTATTGTGTACTCTTGTATTTAAAACTACTTTTTCACAGATAAAATATCTTATGATGTATTCATTTACAAGTCGCTGCATGGCAAAATCATTATATCATATTTCATTGTCTTCTGTCATTTTGCACACTTGTAAATATCCTCTTAACCTATTTATAATTACGTTGAACTGAATCTATGAGAAATAAACATTCACATTACCATATATGTCTGATCATGTGAGGAATGATGTATTATGTGAAGAGATAATGTTAGCCTGGTGCTAATTTCCTCTCCTTTTCAAATGTAATAGTGTATTGGCAGGCAACCCAGAGTTAATTAATCTTCAGCTGTATACATAGTGTATATTGCCAACACTGGTCTGGAGAGCCAAAGACATGATTTCTTCTAATTATAGTAATTTTTAATAGTCAAGTTCAGAAATTTTAGGAAAAGCTGAAATATCAGTAGAATTTTTTGTGTGTGCAAAAGTAAAAAGCATTTTTGGATTTGAATTCTAATGATCTTTCCTAGTTCCTACTGATTTTCTTCCAGAGTAATCATATAAGTGATTATCCTGGTTGGAAAGAGGACAGAGCTCAGTGGTGCATTCATATTTGCATGCATATATTCATTTCTAGTCCTTGAATCTCTAGTTAAAATTTGCTTGGATGAAAAACTTGGAAAGCTGATGCCACACAGTCTTGTGGACTGGATCTGATAAGATAAAAGGCAAAGTCTTATATAATATCACACTGAAACGTTTCTCAGCTCATCTGCAAAACAGAAGCAAGAAAGTCTTCAATTTGATTATGATTGTTTTATTTGATTTTTCACTGAATAGATAATTGATTCTACAAGGAGGTTCATGACCTTTGTATGGCAACACAAATGTATCTTAGGCTTTCCATTCTGCTCACAGAATGGGAGAGCCTCATCAAGGCCAACCTCCTGTTCAGTGGAGGAATCCAAATGAATACATTCCAGACAGATGGCTGTCTAGCTTTCACTTGATCATATTCAGTGAAAAAGTATACCACTCTTACTGCTATACTGCTTTCACTTTAAGAAGTTCTCCTTGTAATGGAAATAACCAGTTATTCCATATCTTGCACTCTAGAATAGAATTACATTTCTTGCTAGAAATTAAATTCTCTCTGAGATATAGGTCATCAGTTATTTCACATCTTGGATTCTAGAAAGAATTAAATTTATTTCTAGAATGAAATTTAATAAGAAAAATAAATGAACAAACATGGGACTGGAAATACTTGGCTTGGCAATAGGATCTATAAAAAGTATATTGGAATAATAGTGGAAAATCTGTGCCAATGATTCTTTGAGAAAATGTGTTTCAGAACAAGCAAGAGTCTGAACTAGCATCTACCTGCAATTTATTAAAATGGCTACCTCTACTCTCAGGTTCAGGCAGCTCCATTGGAAGCCTCTTTACAAGTTACGTGACCCTGGAAAGTGGAATGGGACAGCTTTCCATGGCCAACTTGCTGCGGCCAGATCGCCATGGCCAACTTGCCACAGGACAATTCAACAATTCAACAATTTTATTTAATTATTTAAAATAATTAAAAATTATTTTAATTGTTGTCATTCACATTTATTTTGTCCCTCCTTTTGTATCCTTTGTTTAATTATTCTGTTTCACCATTTCTTCAATATTATGTAATTTTTGTCCCATGGAAAGTTGTACCCTGATGAATTGGCTGTGGCTAATTGTCCTGTGGTGAGTTGTCCATGTTGATTTCACTGTGGCAAGTTGTCCATGTCCCCCTAGAAAGAGGTGTGATTCTTTTAAGCAGTTACAAACACTCTGCTGTGTTTGTGATAGATATTTTTTTCTTTTATATCCATACCAAAGAGAAAACCATATTAAATACAGTTGACTTATTTTTTTAATAGAAATATACTATATTTCACTTTTACTGCCTTTTTTCTGCCACACCTATGACAGTTGGTAACTCTTTTTTAGTGTTGATTATGTTTCATTTGTGCAGGAAACTCGTATCTACAGTGGCAAAGAGTTAGAAAGAGCCTGGTAGCACCTTTTCTGACTAACCTATATGATTAAAAATCACAAAAATCCATTCATCTCATAAAGTAAGCTGGACCCATCTGATCAACCACTTAGATAGACTTTCTCCAGAATGATCTGTTCCCCAACTTAGCTCTTCATCAGTCTCCCACTGTGTACACAATATATTTAATTAAATCCATTCAACTTATTGCTGCTCATCCTATCTTTGCATTTTCCAGCATCATGGACTTTGCAAGGGAGCTGAATTTTTGCATAATATGTTCAAAATATGATAATTTGAACCTAGTCATTTATGCCTCAGGCGAGAACTCTGGATTGATTTGTTCAATGCTCTTGACAGTCCATCCCCCCATCTCCCACCCCCAGCATTTAAAAGCATCAAGAAACCATGTTTAGAATGTTAGCATTCTTCTCTGAATAAAGTTTTTAGGGCATTGCCCAGGGGTGGGTTTCTCCCGGTTCTGTCCACCTCTGTAGAACCGGTAGCTCTGAAGAGCAGCAGGCATAGAACCGGTTCTATGTCTGCTGTTGTTTTTGTCCACCCACCCACCCACCCGGGCTCTTACTTGATTTTTATTTCCTGATTTTTCAACTTCAGCTGCCGAACGAGGCACAGCTGCAGTTAGAAAAGCAGGAAAAGAGGGTTGTTTCAAAGGCTGCTCCTCTGCAGGCAGCTGCTGATGACGATTTACAGGCACGGGGCTTGCAGCCTGCAGGAAAGCTCGTAAATCTCGAACCGGTAGTTAACCCTGTCGTATCCCACCCCTGGCATTGCCTGATTGCAACCCAAGTTGGATTTCCTTTTGCTCTCAGTCTTCTGCTATTCTCAGTCCCTAAAAATATATCTTTAAAAATCACTATGCTCTCCTGAATGCATAGAGAATTTTTTTGATAATAGAATTCTTTTTGAAGTTCTGTATGATTATCTTGCCTTTGCAAAGCATTGTTTTACCATACATATAAAGATAACATTGTCACCATTCTTATCTGTGTAAAGTAAGATATGATATTTGTTATATGGCATTGTGAAATTGCGTAAACAACTTATCCTGCCCAGGGATTATCTTTCCATTGAAAAACTAATACATATGAAATCTTCAGTGAAAATATCATTTTCACCTATATACAACTGTATACTGCACTTTTCCCTTGGTATGTGTCAGATCGTTCACGGGTATCAATTTCTATTTTTCCAAAAGCTCAGTCCTAGGCTTAGGAAGTAGCTTACAGAGTCAAAAATCAAATAATGCTAGATATATTTACACAATGTCTTTCTTTTGTGTGAACAATATTGGCTTGCATTTCTCCATCTTAACCCTTACATCATGACATCTTAACCCTACCTCACATTCACTGCTCTGTGAAACACTGTAGAATCTGCCAAGAAGGACATCATGAATCTTTTATTAGAGTAAACATTGCATACTAGGAACTTACTCGATAAAGTTAACCAAACTGATACTCTTATTTATGTATATGTGTGCATATGTGTAGTGCTGTTTTTTTTTCTTTTTAGCAAAGTTTTATACCAAATCAAATTATGGGCATAAGATGAATGAGAAATGATAGCAAATGAAATACAAAATGACTCAGAAACTTAATGCGACAACATTACATATTTTTATATTTGGGAACTGCACTGTCGATCTATCATGATTTTTGTCAGTGAAATTTTCAGTAACATCTAAAGCTGTAGAAAGAAAATAGGTAGGTTTTCTTTCAGTATTTTACCCATTGTTTTATTCCTTTAGCTATGTTTAGCCATGTTTTAAGCACCAAAACTGTGCTTCAGTGGGATAAATGCATCAATCCTAGATAAAAAAATACAAATAGAATAATTGTTTTTGTATATTTATGTGTTATGTATGTGTTAAAACATGTTTTTACTGTTAAAATGTTTTTTTTAAAGAGAACAGATTTGTTAGAAGTGTATGGGAAAGCATAGCTAAAATCTATTCAAACTCATTTTAGCATGGGTGTAAAAGGAAACGAATAAGAGATAAAGTCATATAAATGGAGAAAACTCTGAAAATGAGCAAAATTCTGAAGAGAAGAAAGGGCTTGCTTAAAAATGTAAATTATACATACTATACCTCCCAAGACATTCCATTTCAAAGCTAGAATTAGTATTGTATAGCTTTCCTGGCTTTGGGGGAAAGAGTGATCTCCAGGCCCATTTCCAAATGTAGTTATGGTTACATGCATGAAATCATACAGGAAAGGTTTGTTACTGCTCTACCCAGCAGTTAAAATGATAAGGTCTATTAATTATATAGATTGGTTATAGAATCTGAAAGGAGTAAAAGTTGGCAGAAAGAAGCTTTTCATAATCATGCACAAACACAGAAATACAGAATGCAAACTTTTGTTCCTAGAAAAATAAAGATTGGTATTATTTATCAAATCTATTCTGTGTAGGACTATGGGAACTGACAGTTTTTAAATTAGAAGACAAAATTCTATGTTAATGTCATGTTATCATTCTTATTCAAGGCTGAGAAAAATGGTATTTTTATTATCTGATGGGAGATAAATTATAAGATGTTCATTCCAATATGAACCAACCTAACCATTACAGCTTTAAAAAGTGCATATTTCAAATGCACACTCTACTTCAGCCAGAATAAATACTGGGTCTACATTAAAAAGCCATTTGAATTTTTGTACAAAAATCTGCAGGGTACAGATTTAAGTGAAATTATTTTCTCACCTGCTACAGAAATAAAGGGGAATTATTTTATGCTTTAAAAACATATAAACGTCACACAAAACACAAGAAACCCTTCATGGTTTCTACTATTCACATTTTAAACCTTATAAGCATTTCATCCAATTTAAAAAGCAAGAATATTTCTTTGGTAATCCTTCTTGTCGTTTTTTTTTACTTTTTTATAAATTTTGTCATCCCAACAACTAATGAAGTCTGTCAATACCTTACAATATAAACATAAGTATCCTGAAATGAAATTAAAGTTAATATATTTTAGGAGATTATAACAACCATTTTATTATACATAAAAATATATAAGCCTGAACATACAATGTAATAAAAAGCTAATGGTTTCTCCATTTGAAAAATGCAGAGTTATAGGAAGCATAACACTTTCCTAAAACTACTTTTGATATTTGTTGCAAATAACATAGTCAAAACACGTAGTGCTGCGATGCAGGATAATTGGAATCATTCTTTAAAGCATATGTTTAATGTAATGTAATGTAGCTGAACCCTTGGGCAAAGGGAGGGAAGCAGAATTTTTGGAATATTGGAAAAGGAGTGTAATGAATCTGTAGCAGCAGCAGCAAGATGGGTACAAAGATTATTGTATTCACCTTTTTATAAGCTGGCAAGAATCATTCAGCAAATAGCATTCAAATATAATAGGAGCAAGGAAGGAAGATTAACAGTTTTGCTCCAAAGTTTTCTTACTCTGCCTGATCATTTGATTTATTATCTTGATTTAGAAGATGTGTGCTGGTGCTAGAATGAGCAGAGCTGCAGTTTGCACATCCCCCCCCCCGTTGCACATAGTCTAGAGTTAATTGACCTCCTTTTGTGAATGGCACCCTATAGGAATTTTGGTAGAATATATATCCACCAGATCTAGAGATATGGATCTGCTGCCAGCATTAACACAGTGCCTCTCTGGATGGGGCAGGGAAGGGAATCTATTCCAGGCATTATGTCTAGAAAACCTGTTCCATTTTTATTCGATTCCATTCCTGATCTGCTGTGTTTGCTGTGTGGATGGAAATATTATCTTTCTTTGATTTTCAAAGGTAAGGGCTTTGCAGAATGCTACAGAACTGGTCTCCCTTTTTTCATCTCCTTAACAATATAATCAGGGGCAACACAGAGAAAAGTAGTTGAGATGAGGGAATAGCTTCAGGCAGCATGGGGTTCATCTGTTTGCTCTTGGTACCATATAACATGAAGGGAAAATAGACCCATATTTCCCCCATATAATCAGATGCCCTTCATTTGTAAAGTCTCCATTTGTACTTCCTGTTTATTCTGTGCCCTTATAGCCTTGCTTCAGCAGACCTTTTGGGGGATTGCTTGCTTCAGCTGGTCTTTTTTGGCATAGTAGGTTGATATAGGGACTAAAATATAAAGTTTAAAATACATGTGTTTTAACATTTGTATAGCTGGAGCAGGGATCTTTAACTTAAATAATTATCAGGAGTGTAGTTCATTTGTCTGAAGGTTATAACCTGAAGCTTGTTTTGTAGAAAGTTCTCTGATGAGTCAGAGATTAAGACAATTAATTTTATTAAATATAATATTATTAAATAAATAAATAAAACCAAACACATTCTCTCTCTGAAATCCAAATTTAACTAGATTAGAATTCCTTCCACCATGTCATTTCATGATGAATACTTAATAGAAATGTTATATTTAAATGTAGCATACAATGTGTACTTTCTAACTATTGTGTCAGCAAAAGAGAGGTCAAAGAAGTTATAAACTTATCCTAAGTATGACTAAATTTTGTTACACTGGATGGCAATTCCACTTTTTCCCCACTAACCTATTAATCATCATCGAATTTCAGGAAGATGGTTTGCAAGGGGGAGGGCAGTGTTTCTTAGTGATTTTTAACCTTTTTTCTGGGAAGGAACATAACCTAATGAGGTGTTTTGTGGGCACTCCACTCTTTCACCTCTTCTTCCTGAAATATACTGTAGTTTGTCTGCATTCCAAGGAAGAAAAATGACCGTGAGAGAGATAATTAGCTTTTCTTTCATTCTTTAATTTTCCAAACAAATTTTAACAATGTTCAAACCAATTGGACCAAACAGGCAAGATGACACCTCAACTATTGCTGTCTAAGTGTTGTTATGGGCTGGCTTAAAACATTGTTAAACATTCATACTGGATTCAGAAAGGAAAGAAAGGAGGAGAGTGTCCTGACCTAGATCCCTTTTTCCTTTTAAGACACTTCCTACACACAATTACAAATGGTAAGAGTCTGTTCCATGACTTTCTATTTTCTTTCTTTGTAAGTATAGATGATGAATACGTTTTTTCAGCAAGAATGATTCCATTTGAAAATAAATAATATGCAAGGGCTGTGGTGTCTCCCTTACTTTTAAGCAGAATTAGGTCCTCTCCACTTTCCATTTGAAATGTTTCCTCTCTTCACTGATGGGAGAGGAAAGGAACAATAATAATAATAGTTAAAATAAATATGATGATTAGAACATCATAATTATGTATTAGAAATATAAATTTCTGCCATCAATTCAGTTCAACAGATGCTAGTAGATTCTTGCCTATGATGTACTAATACTGTATGCTGTTGCTTAGCACAGTTCATCACAATTAACTAATTTTATTTTGTAGTTTTCATTGTTTATTATTGAAAATACTTGATAGCTTGAGAGGGCACTAGCACTCCCAAGGCAGCTTGTGCAAGTATGTGAATGATAATAAAACTAATTTAAAAGCAAATACCTTTTAAAAGTTAAAACTCTTCTAAAATACTAAATTCCTAGGGAAAACTAGGCATTCAGGTGATAGCTTGGATACAATAATTTGATTGTGCACCTTAAGAATTAAGCGCAGATCATGATTATTCTGCTTTTGCTCTGATATGTAGTTTTAAAAACTGATGCTGTACCAGTAGAACTCTTTTTGCACAATGTATTTTAAATATTGTTTAATCCTAATACAATTTTGGTTGATGCATTTCTGTGGATTTTATTTTATATTCCTCCTTCAGGTAACACATACTGTACAGTATGTACAGTTAGTTCATATTTTCTAAAAGCTACATATCTCCCCCCCCCCAAAAAAAACCTCTTATTTACTGAGTCCATTAAAACTGCAAAAACAGCTAATGACCTTCATCAAGTTTCAAATGATTTTGCAAATTAGTTAGTAGCAGTGAGTGTGAATTTGTATGAGAGGTGTTTTTTGCACATTGACTTCACACATCATAACAATAAAGTGATGTTTGTATTTGACTTTCTAATCACACCATTTCAGGTTAATTAATAAAATGCATAGCTCTGGGGGTTGCCCTTAGTAGTATATAATTGACTAACAGCTAAGCCATATTTCAAAAGGCCTTTGAAAAGTTCAGTGCTTTTGCAGAAGTTTTTACCTTGTTTTGGTATGTAATTTCCTGTAACTTTTATGCCACTGTTTAATTAAGCAAAGCTTGATATTCTCTCTGAGAAACTCTGGAACCAGTTGCACTTTAAATTGTTCTGAACCTGGTGTGGTACTTTCTGCTGTTTTGTAAATTTCTTCCCATAGATTAGTTAATTATATTTTACATTGGGGCAGCTTGTTGATGAATGTAGCATTTAGGTTTCAAAGGAAAAACTATTTTCGTAGTTGTAAGACTCTGAGGTATGTGTCATACCCTAGCAAACAAAACAAAATAAAATCGTTTGGAGAGTCATAATGCCACAACCAGGATACATATTGGGAAAAGTAAAGATATATTTTGAACATGAATGATATTTATAATTTAGAAATACAAAGAGGAAACAAACCTTTAGATAATTCTTCCATTTATAGATGTGGAAAGGGAACTTCACAAAGACAGTAGTGTCACAAAAACAGGAAAGGCCCAAGGGGAACATCAAGTCAGCCATAAAACAAACTTACATAGGAAAAGGAATCAAATAAAAAAGGTATTAAAGAATCCCTATACACAAAAGCCTAAGTAATTAAGAAAACTAGACAAATAAGAAAAGGAAACAAAAGATAATTTAGAAAACCCTTACAAACACAGGACATACCAAATAAGCAAAACAAACAGACAAAAGACACAAAATATAAATTACAAAAGGGACAGGCAGGAGATTGCCACAGAACAAATATGAAAAACTATCTTAAAGCTAAAAGAGATTAGAGAAAACCAATAATACAATCTGGCCACCCCGCGGAGTTTGCCTTCCGCACCCTGCGGAGTTTGCCCTCTGGCGGGAATAAAGACAAACTCAAACAGGATTTGAAACATTAGGCACAAATACAAACACTCACACAAAATCAACTTACAAAGGGAGAAAAGGGTATAAAAAACCAGGGACTTACCATAAGAAGCTATTTATTTATGCTAATTTATTGACAGTGGGTCAGAATAACTGAGAAATGCTCCAAATTTAGCTGTTACAACATAATAGTGCACTTTACCTTATATTTTTATTCATATTTTTGATATTCTGAAATGCCTTCCAGTCTTGGCTATGTTCTCAGATAGCTGCATTGTTGAGGTGGCCATTTTTATCCTCTGTTTCCTGTGATTTGTATCTTTTGCTTTTATGATATTTATTAATAAGGATTTTTATATTGTATATTTTTGTTTTTATGTATTTTTATCTGATTATTCTTCATTGCCCAGAGTTGCCTTTGGTATAAATTGCATAAATAAAAGATGTATACATTTGATAAATATATGCATAAATAAATTATCTGGGTTCAGGACATGATTATAACATAAGATAGAGAAAGGTTGTTCAAAAACCTTATTTGAAACCTGGACTATGGCACATCCTTCCATTATATTTGTATATTTCAATTAGTGCACCAGATTCAAAATTTAATTTGAAAGTAATAGTTTTGAAAAGAAGGAAGCAATCATATTTTTACCTTCAAATTTTTTATTTCAACTATGTATTTTAATGTATTAAGGCACCTTAAATGGTTATATGAGTAGAAAAGCAGGATAGAAATACCTTTTTAGCTAGGCAGGTACTTCACCTTGCTGCTGGAGCTTCATTAAACTTTTTCTTTTTGAACAGACTTTAAACCTAACCAACTGGCAATCACATACTTAGTTATGGTACTAAGAACTAAGCTATTACATACTTCTGCCCTGCTTCTATGTCTTTCCTGTTCTGACCCGGGCAAAATGGCTCTTGTACCATTTTTCTTTCTTTATGTGTTTCTTCTAGAATATTTTTGGATGAGAATTAAATCCGGAAGAATCCCTGTGATCTCCACCAGCAAGTGCTCTGAGAAAACTTCTAAAAGCTTATTCCATGATGGATTAGATTAACTCATAAGTAATTCACATTAACAGGCATATATATGTATAACCTATTTCTAAAGAAATCCATGATGATGGCCATCAGCTCCACATATTAATTATATATTGTTTGAAGAAGTCCCTTCTTCTATATGTTCTCAGTTTCCCACCATTTAAGTTCATAAGAAGTAGAAAATGCTTTTTTTATCTATTTTCTGCCGAACAGATTTACCTGTTCTTTAATAAGACTAGATATTCCCATAGTTGTGTAGAGCATCTCTCACCAGGTGGCACAAGAGATCACACAATAAATGATATCTCTCTCTATAGGAAATGGTTTGAGACCCAATCTGCCCCTCAGCAAAGCTGTCGGGCAGCTCTCATTCTAGCTGCACAACTTAGTGGTGTGGGAGGCCCAGGACATTATTGTCCTAAGACAATGGCTTCTGTTCTGAGCAGCACTGGGAAACGGCAGCATTTTGACTATGTAAAGCTCAGCAGCAGATAAGCAAAAAGTCAATTCAATTTGATGAAAAGCTCTTCTGTTGTAAAGACAAGTTAACAAGCTCACAAAGCGAATTTGTTCCCACATCAGGAGGGCCATTAACTTAAGACAATTTTGTTTTGAAAACAAGACACAACATTCATTATTTTGAAGCAATTTACTAGCAAATCTGGGTGTACTGAAAGTAAATAAATAAGGAATGAAATGAAAAAGTGATATTTCCTCATAATATTATTTAAATTATTTTACAAATATAAGCTTATTTGCACAGAGATTATTCCAATACTATTATTACTGTGAAAAGTTTTGTTTTTGGAATGCATATTTTAATGACATGTTATAGTGCATTGTAAGAACTTGTCATTGCAATACAGGATACTTAATTCTGGTATTTAGAACAGGTTCAAACACAAACTAAATTATTACTACTGCAACTTAAAATATTGGGATACTCTATAAAATTTAATATCGCTTCAGTCCTTCAATGAAAAAATGTTTTTCCAAATGATTTCTTTTCATAAAGAACAGTGTAATAAAGGCCAATTAAGTAAGACATAGACCATGATTTAGGTATGATAAGATTTTCATGAAAATTGGGATATATGTTTATTCTAGAGAAGTAGTGAATATAGTGATTAATTTGTCGGATTAGAGAAAACCAAGTTGATCTTCCCATCCATACGTAGACTTTACTTTAGACCAGACAAACTCTTAATTGAATTTATATATAGGATTATACAGGGGTGGGATCCAGCCAATTCAGACCAGTTGGGGTGAACCAGATGTTAATTTTACATCTGGTTCAGAAAACTGGTAGTTCTGACAACCGGCTGGCCCCACCGCGCCCCTCCCAGGAGTCCCCACACCCCCCGTTCTGGCTACCTGGTAAGTGCAGGGAGACCTAGGTCCAAAATGGAGCACGGGGGAGTGGTGTGCCCCCCTGTGGCCCATTTTTGCTTTCAGGAGGCTGCAGGGAGGCATCCTAGGCCCAAAACAGGGCATGGGGGGTGCGCCCCCCCCACAGCCTGTTTTCCCTCCCAGGAGGCTGCAGAGAGCCTCCTAAGCCCAAAATGGCCCGTTTTTGCTTCCAGGAGGATGCAGGAGTCTGAGTGCTGCCTGTCATACCCACTGGCCATGCCTACCCAGACGGTTATGAGGGCAGAGAACCGGTTGCTAAATTAGTTGATTAGTTTGCCTCCCTCACCCATTTGCCTCCCTCGCCCGAGGGCTGCCTGCTCTCCCTCCCACCAGCCAGGCTGGCCTGGAAACGGCGTGTCAGGGCTTTGTTCAGTTGAAGGTTTGTTCCTGACCTCAAACAATAAGACCGGCAAATGCTAAGTGCAAAGATTCTCCAGCAGCTGCGCTTGCAATTGGCTTGCAACACCTGAGTTTCACGTCCTTCCTCCTCCTGCCCCTTCTCCTCTTCCTGGTTCTGCTTCTTCTTCCTCCTGCTACCTCTTCTTCCTTCCTCTGCTTCTTCCCCACTTTCCTCCTCTCCCTCTCCCAGCACCACAACTGGGCTGGCATTCCCTTCACGCACCTCTCCAAGTTTGCAAGACAAACACACAGCAGCCGAACTTGCAACCAGATATTTCTCCAAAGCCTTGTTGGAGGGGGACCCCTCCAAGGTATGTGTATATGTGGGAATATCACCTTAAGTGCTGGGTCTCCAAAGGAATCCCTCTCTCATCTGCACATTTTCCAAGACTGCTCGGCTCACTTCAGTTGATTTTTTTTGCTTTTGTTTTGATGCTCGAGGATACCTCATGTGTTTTGGCAACTTCCTGCTTGCTTTTCGTTGTTTGGTTTAGTGTGTGCATGTGTGTGTGTATTTGTGTGTGTGTGCGCGCGCATGCATGCACATGCTTAAAGAGGTTTCACTGCTTGGAGCTTTGCAAGCTGAGAGACTGTGTTTTTTTTTTTTGCAAAGAGACATTGTGCTATGCTGAATTGGTTTGATCTTTTAGTGTTTTTTTAAAGTTTTCTCAGCACTTCCTCCTGCTATCACTTCTTCCTCCTCCTCTGTTTCTTCACTTGCCTCCTCTCCTTCGCACCCCAACAAGGCTCATGCTCTTTTTTTTCTCATGCAGCTCTCCAAGTTTGCAAGCCTGCTCCAACAAGGCTTGGAATGGAGGAGGGGATAAATTACCTTTCCCCTCTTAAGCACTCCGAGAGAATCATTCTCATTTGCACCTTTTCCAAGACTGCTGGACTGCACCCTCTGTCCCTCTCTCCCTCCCCTCCCTCTCCTCCTCCTTCTCTCTTTTGAATGGTTTTCTCAGCACTTCCTCAACATGCTGGATCTTCGGTTTGTTTTGCTGGAAGGGTGAGTTAGAATTGTCTCTTCTCCCCCACCTTCCTTCCCACTTTCTTAGAAGCAGAAAGTCACAGGTCTAATCTGGAAGGGAATCATTGTGCTCAACCATTGAAAAGCGCAGGTGGTGGTCATTTACCCTCTTTGTGCTTTTCTGGGTCTTTGGGGGTTTCCTCTGGAGCAAAAGCAGAGAGCCTCTTCCAGTGAAGATTTCTCTATGTCTTCTAATTTTCTTTCAGAGCAGAACAAAAAGGCTTCTTCTTGTGAAGGCCTTTCCAGTTCTTTATTCTGATTTTCTCCTGGAGCAAAAGGAAGCCCTTTCTATAGTGAAGTCTTCCCTATGTGTTTATTCTGATTTTTCCCTGAACTGGAGCAAAATCATCTGGTGGCAATCCTTAAGTAATAATCCCACACTTATTTTACTCCATATGTGGCCCACCCCCTATTTAGTTTACCACTTCTATCTGTGCCTCTTTCCCAAACTGGACTCGGAATTTTTTAATTAAAAAAAAAACCTGGCTAGTTCTGTGTGCCTCAGCATATAGACATGCCAGTCATATGACCACAGAAGTATTTTCGGTTAACGCTGGCTCCTTTGAGTTGGACAGGGGAAATCTTTACCTTTATCATGTTTTAACATGAAACAGGATAGAAGTAGCACAGATATTCCAAGGACAAATTTTAGCAGATTTTACATTCATACATTTATTATTTCTCCTTTCCTTTCTGCCATTTGAATCACATTCAAATGTGATTATTAGTAGCAGGAATTGAGAATCTCTCATCGCAAATAGAGTGCTCTAGGGGAATTTCATTGATGTGATAGAGTTGGCAAAGATTGCAATCTCACTTGTCACTTTTTATCCCCAGTGATAGTCTTGATTATCTCACTTTTCCAACAGTGCTTAAAATATAAAGATTTAGTATCACATGCAGAAAGGTTAGAAAATTTTGCTTGGTATGGTTTAGTTTCTTCTTGGTTAAGAATTTACCAAAATTTGAAATTGAAATAATTAAACAAATCCAAATGTTCTACACAAAGGGGAAATAACTGAAGAATTGCTTTAAAAATGTCTACTCTTTAACTGAAACTTGAATGTTCTATTCTTTTGAAAAAAATAAAAAGGAATAGTGAACTGCAGCTTTCAGAAGCCCCCAATTTCCTAAAGCCTCATAAGAAAGGAATAATCAGTGCCTTCTCTTTGCATATGACAATTACTGGTCTCAACCAAAAGGCAACATCATTGTTTCAATAGGTCATACTATATATTCTAGTCAAGAGATAAGAGGCTGCTGATGCTATCAGCTGTTTCCCTACTAGGACACAGTATCACTGTCAGATTTTGCTATGAACCTACAGCAGTATTTCAGCTGCTCTGAGGTTTCTGTTAAAGCTTTGACAGTTATAAGCAGTTAAAGGTAAGGAGAATCAAATAAGTACTTGTTCAAAAGCTTGAAAACAAAAATCTCACAATTTGAGTAGTGACTTGTCCAAATGCCTCACATATTACATAGTTAGTCTGATACCTTACTGAGCAAAATAAAAAGCAGTTCCAGAACTCTCTGTTCAAGCTTTTGCTTCTGCACAACAATAACACACTAGTCACAATTAGACACAGTTCTAATTTTGCAAATGCTTGTGTGATCATTTTCTTGGTAATTGAGTTCCCTGTAGAATTCCTGTACTCGTGATCACCCACTCAGAAAATTAATTTGAAAAACTAAAGAAGCATATTTCATATAATGGCAATGGAATAATTGCAAAAAAATATTTTTACGCCAGTTCTGTTTTCGTCTAATAAAGATTCCCTGATGGTATACAAGATCTGGATGTTTTCATGTGCTCAATATGTTAAATCTAAAAATAATTTAACTTTCCACATTTCTTTATTAATAAATTTGTTTTAATATTTTTTTTGATCAAATACAGTATTTTAATCTAGAGAAAATAATATGGAGTATTTCCTAGGACTGTTCATTCAGCTTGGATTAAACACTGAATTCCAATGAAAACTGGGATAATTTGAGAAAAATGATGGTAAGTTGGAAAGTGGATAGCTTTAACTCACCCTGTTCCAATTCAAAAATTCTCTGACCCAAAAAGTTTTTTTTTAAAGTAACTTGGAAGACTGACTTCCATGATCAATATGTTGTCCCCCTCAAGAACATCAACTGGGCCCATATCATTTTACATTCAGAGCTTGATTCAGTTGTTAACTCATACAGTCCCTGCTAGAGATGGCACCCTCTGAGATCCTAGATAGCAACTTGTCATAGAATGCTCCTCTATAGAACAGCATCCTGCACAAATAGGTCACATGACATGGCCAATGTTCATATTTTACCATTTCTGATAGAGAGTTGCTCATACAATTGTAGAATCCTCTTCGAATAGAAAAGTAGATTCTGAAGAGTATCCTTTTAGATTTGTGTAGGATAGAAGGCCATTCAATTACAAGTTGTTATCTAGGATCTCAGAGGGTACCTTCCTTAGATTTAGGTTTATAATGTTAGTGAATAATGAATAATGGTGGTTATGGGCACATCTTCTTCCTCTCAGCTTGATCTAATCAGATGAGAAAGTTCTAATCAAGGTTAATATTGTAGATATCTAAAAGCAGTAATCATAAACTCAGATGCAATGGATTTGCATTTGCATTATTGTCTTGCTGATGTGTGCACTGAGGACAGTGCTCTGATATTCTGTGTAAGTCAATGTTTCTCAGGCCAAACACAACTATTAAATAAATATGAAACAGATGTCTTCAATTCTCAAGATTAAGAAAGGACAGCCAAAATTTCATTGACTTGAAAGGGCAGGAGGTTTATGATTAAACTGGGCTGCCACTTCCATACATATAAACATATGCAGTGGAAGGTGGGGAAGGTTAATTTTTCATTAGAAAAATATTTTGTGTAAATATGTATTCATTTTTACTGCAGTACAGTAAAGCAATTTATCTAGCTGTCTTGAGTCCGTGAAACTTCCAGTAATTGAATCCAGGGTAAATTTTTGGAGAATTGACATTTGTTGCCATTCCAAGGATGAAATCTGATAGCCTGTGATTGTTGGAGAAATCATATAATCAAAGTTATATGGGATATTTTCCCTGTATCAAATTCATAGCATTGTTTATTCAAGCTTACCCCTGATTGCATACACACTGCTGTTTAATATTTCATATTAGTTTTCTATCTCTGAGTTGTTTTGTTCAGGCTGAATTGAACTTGGCTAATTTAACAAGATTATCTGTACCCTTTGCAGTCAGGATTCAGATTAGGCTATAATACCGAGGCAGCATAGGAGTGCTGTGTCCATCCTGACCCTCTGGATCTCTCAGTTGCTTTTCATACCATCCTGTACCCTGATGAACCAGCTTTGGAGGTTGAATGTGCATGCTCCTGTAATAGAATTTCCAAGTATCAAAGTAGATGTCCCTCTGCCCCACACCTTTATGAGTTGTCTGCCATGCCTCCATTGCTTCTGGAGGTTAAGCAGACTCTTATTTGACTGTTGCCTACTCTGCTGCTGCCTCTCAAGGACATCCTCATGGACCATTACACTGAATTACTGTAAGATGCTTTGCTTGGGCAGGTCCTTGGAGATCAGCCAGGAGCTGCAACAGATCTAGAATGCAGCAGTGTATGCAGTTCTGGGTGCCCTGCAGTTTATTCAAGTTACATTGCTGTTATGTGAGTTGTATAGACTCCCAGTTCCTTTCCGAGTGCAATACAGGGTTCAGGTTATTATATTTAATGTCTTGCATGGCACCTGGTTAGGTTATCTGGAGGGGCACTTTCTTAGTCGCTGTCACTTCCTGTTCATTTGTTAAGCAAATCACTATGGTTATTAAGCAAAACATCATGTGACTGTATCTTACAGTGTTACTTCTATGTTCTCCATTAACTGTGCTTGTTACAAGCTAGTTAGAAAGCACACAAACGATGTGATGGTTGTAATGTGCATCACTTGTGAAGCTCCTGAACAACAATCATATGATCATGGGCTGTGGCGAGAGTCATGAAAGTGAGGATTGGCCACAAAGATGATTTTACCATGGAAACATCTTTGGACAGCGCTGGCTCTTCGGCTTTGTAACGGAGATGAGGACTGCCCCCTAGAGCCGGAAACAACTAGCATGTATGTGTGACGGGAACCTTTACCTTTAACTTTGAACTTAAAGCAGTTGGTAAGCAGGGAATACTTTCAGAACCCAGCTTTCCCCAATGTGATGCTGTCCAGAAAAAATGGAGCGCAAATCTCATCATCTGTACTCAAAGTGGACAATAATGTTGCTGTGTAGGAATGGTGTATATTACAAACCTATATATACTTTGTTAAATTCCCACTTCACCCCAAGAGGCTGGGTGTCCCTATGACCAATTTAATTAGTGAAAGAAAAGAGAATGGACAGAATGATTATATTTAATTTGATTGGTTCAGATATTGTATTATTCATTAGGATGGTTATTTTGGAGTCTATAATACATTTTAATTGTTCTTTGACAAACACTATTTAAAGATGATTTTATGATTGAAGAGACAGAGAAGCTGGGGGAATAAAAGAATAAATAAATTCTTGCCAGTTAGATTTAACCTGACTGTTACGTTTCCAGATGATGGGTTGGAATAATGACGTCTTCTATAAAAAGTTAAAATTTTGAAGTCCCTTATCTCTCTGTTACAGAGAGTAGGGGGCAGCTTGAAAAAGGAACTTTTCCTTGGAGTGGATGTGAATGGGGATGAGGCTCTGGAGGAGCCCTGATGTGGCATTGGTTTGTAAGTAGAAACATCTAGGAGCAGGGTAAAAAAATACAATTGGGTCTGTAACTCATATATTTGATCATATAAAATTGGAAGCAAAATTGTCTGGGTCACAAGTGTTATATGTAACAGCTTTCCATTTTGTGTGGAATATTTGGTATAGTGAGGAGTGCTTGTTATTAGGAAATGAAAGCATTAAGATATAATAGAACAAATCCTGCATATTAAAGTTTAAAAATTAACCTTTTGAACTCGAAGATCAGATCAGAGAATGGCTGCTTTTCTCTATTCCTCTTGAGCATGGTATCTAGTTAAGCTAACTGTCATGTTGCCAAAACTGTGGTCTCTCATATTTGTGGATGCCAAAGAAGTCTGCAGCTTTCAGTTTTGAAGAATGTTAAAAGAAGATGCCATGGAGGAGTGCAGGCTGCCCTCCAGATCCACTGTGCATCACCTTGTCACCTAGCAGATTGTTCTAAATTGGATATGGGAGATACTGTATATGGCATGTTCCCAATATTTTCATCTGCTTATTTTAATGAAACCAAGTGAAGAAAAACATATCAGAATGTAATGCAGGAAGCAATTAAAACATTTAAGCTATCAGCTGTCTTCTTGAACAAAATTGCCCTCTCAAGCTGTTTTCCCCAGTGGGAAAAATGTATAAGACTACATGTCTTTTCATCAACGGAGGGCAAAACAGCTGAAGAAGGCAAATGATTGGCAATGAAACTATTAAGCATTATTAAAGTAAAAACAAAACTGTCAGGCAAACAATGTGTCTTCTCCATCTCACTCTTAAGTTCCGATTATTACTATCTCTGAGAATGAAGTATTCAATTAGCACATTGTCTAGCAGTATCGTATCACATAAATTCATCACTGGACCTTATTAAATTTCAAATGAAAAAATACTGCATGCCTCAGCATGCTGCATAGACTCTCTATTCTTCCATTTTGGTTTTATTTGTTCCTCTCTTTAACCTCCAAGTTTCTTTTTTTAATGGAACGTTAATGAATTTTTAGCATTTTTAATGAAATAAATGAGTTGTTCTCAATCTGTTGCCTATAGACCCCTAGTAGGTCATGATGTTGCAGAGGGTCCACAAAGTCTTGAACAAATGTTATGATTTAAATCTTGAGTTAAGTTTTGGTTGTTGTGGCCACAGAAGGTATTTAAAGGGGGTCCATAATGAAGAAAAGGTTGAGAACCACTGAAATAAATGAAACACCTACTAGTTTCTAATTTGCAGACCAATAGGATCATTTTGGCTGTGGAAGATTTCTTCCACTGTGACACTATATATGGCATCACTAGATACTGAGTTGATCCATCCATAACCGGCTACATTGTCTTTTTTTTTTTTTGCTTCCGGACATAGAGACTAATTGCTACTTGTCCATATTTGTCCAAGGAAGTAACCTCTGATAAGATTGTTAGGGAGGAAACCTTGGCTGCTTCTTGTCATGTAAAAGAAACTCTGTCTCTAGGTTACTGTGCATCCACTTGAATTTAGAGACCTAAATTGGCTTTATACCTTTTAAAACAAGCACAACTTGCATAATATGAAAAAAAAAAAGTTGATAAACTGGTACCAATCTTGCCATTCCCATAATGGGCATTATGTCGACTATGTTTCTGTAGGTTGTGCATGCAGAGAATTTGCAAAATATCTTATTTTAATAAAAGTTGCACAGCGCATTTAAATTATGGTGGACCTGACTATAAATTAGTCAGTGATGAAAACTGTTTTATCACTGAATAAATAGCCCTTGCTAATCATGAACTTGGTTTTTAATGTCCTTTAGTGCCATTACGTCAAATAAGCCTTTTGTTCTCTGTGAGTCTGTCTACCACCTTAGTATGCCCTTGCAGACTTTGTGATGATTTGTATACTCATTGTTCAGGGTACTGGATTTCTTTGCAAATAGTGTATGTTATTAATATTCCAAAAGAACCTGGGTCAGAAGCTGAATGTCTATTTTCCACTCCGATGAAATTCAAGGAGAAATGTCAAGACGTGTGAGAGGCAGGCCTGATTTCCAACATGTATCATTAAATAGATATTATATGTGTTGACACAAAGGTTAATCTAAGGATGACTTTCTTATTTTTCATGGAAAAAGAATATAGGTTTAAAAATCAGAAAATGGTCTTTTCTTTGAAGCTCAATACTTTACAAGTAAGAGTGACAATTATATTCTTTTAAAAGCTTGTACATGATTAAAAAGAAACTACAACTACCAAGAGCTTAAAAAATTCTCAGTTCAATTTGTTTGATGTGAAGAAACGTAATTCATTAAACTTCAGAGAAAGAGAAACCTGTCCTGGTTTAGGAATGTTGCTGCTGTTATTATTTGCCAAAAAACAAAAACAAAGTCAGAAAGTCAGTCATTAATAAACTATTCGTGGAGTAGAATTTATAAGTTCACTGTACTCATGGAGTACAGTGTAGTACAACAACAACAACAACAACAATAATAATAATAGTACACAAATCCAATATAATAAAATATGACCAGTCCAAACCAATGTCTGGATCAGAATGTGATTGTTTTCCAGATCCAATATTCTCCTAGTGGATTGTAAGTCTTGGTAGAAATTTCTGGCAAAGTTCTTTCCACTCCACATTACAGATTGCTTTGGTCAATTGGCTGTCCATTCCATCAAGCTTTCAAACTGATTTTAAAATATCCAGTGCATATCTTTATTTTTATTCATTGCTTACTTTATGTATGTAGTTTTACTCAGAGGGTATAGTGGTTAATATAAGTTCCCCTTCAATATTTTAGTGTGATATTCCTGATGTCCTTAATACAGGCTTTTAAGCATTTTAAGCGTGGGTTTGTCAAAAACAGATCATGCCAAACCAATCTTATTTTATTCTTTGACAAAGTGACTAAATTAATAGACCAGAAAAACATTATGGACATAGTATACTTAGATTTCAGTAAGACATTTGACAAAGTAGATCACAAATAGTAGCATCTAGTTTAGTAAATGCTATATTCCCAGGGGAGTAACTGCTTGGTTTGGAATTACAGAAGATGACCATTATGGTATTACCAAAACTGGTCACTTTATTGTACTGCGCTGGGGAAATGTTACATGTCTTTGACATGCTGCAAGATATTGTTATCAAACAGAATCCTGGATGCAGTATTGAACTTATTTTTCTAATTGAGAATCCTTAATCATTTTTCATATACTGTATTTTAAACCTTCAACACTATGTTTCCTTCTTAGTTTTATGCCTGGCATTCTTAACAATAAACAAACCCAAAACTAGTTATAAGGAAGGGAGAAAAATAAATTATTTTAGATTTTCAGCTATCTTGAATTCATTAATTAATATATCCCTAAGTGCTATACTACAGATGTCTGTCTGCAGAGTTCTTACAGCTGTTGGAAAGAAAAGGAACAAAACAACTAATGTTGGTGATAATTTAAACTGGCATGCTAAACAAGAGGGGCAATAGCAGAAAGATCCATGGAAAAAAAAGATGCAGCCAGAGATCGTAACTAAGTAGGTGGAATAAAACAGTGACACAGATTTTTTAACCATTCTTCTTTGGTCTCTCTTAAAAATCAACTATGATCCAAATTTAATTACAAATTGGAATTTTACATTGCACTTTCTGAACAGTATGGCTAAATATCAAATTTACTCAAATGTCGGTCAGATTTTTTATAGACAGAAGGATTAACTTTTTCCTTTTACATTTTCTAAGTATAAATATTTTGCATTAACCATTCCCAACAAATAGTTTCCACTTTTGTTTAAGGATATCATTCATGCATGATATGATTAGGATAGTAATTTTTGGTTTTTAAAACATCTGGGTACAGCATAGTTTAAAAATCAACTGATGTCTGATAACCTGCACTTATTTCAGGTGAATACATGTATATTTTGAGAAATATGTTAAAAACATTAATGTATAATCAATCATTTTGCCTTGCAGGTATTTTTCAGGGTTGTTTATAGCACAGTAAAGCTGCATTTAATAGAAAAATAAAACTAGTTTAAATATATCACATATAAATAATGAAAGCACAGAGTTACAAAAATAGATTTGTTGAAAAGCTTGAGTGGAAAAAATAAATTAGTAATATAATAATATGTTAAAAGGCCTAGGAAAATTAAAACATTTTCCCTGGTATCAGGGGAGTTATATAGTACAGGGTTTTTCGAACTGGATTCTATGAAACTGTTAGAACTTGATGGAGTTCCATGAGACTTTAATGCCCAACTTTTTTCTAGAATAATTAAGGCAGAGTTATTTTGAGTTTTCTTTTTCATGTTTCCATCCAGCCCTGTATGGAGATATTTCTTTTGTGTGTTCTCAAGGCCTGCATCATGCTTGGTGAAAGTAGCACTGTCTAGAAGATTTAGAAGCTATCATGAGTTCATCTGCAGGTGGTTACGAATCTTAGAACAAAAAATAAAAAGGGTTGGAAAGGACCTTGGGGTTCTTCAGGTCCAGAGGTGTCAAATACAAGGCTTGCAGGCCAAATCCGGCCCATGATGTGGTCAGATCCGGCCCGGGGGGCCTTCCTGGAAAATGTAAGGGGCTGGCCCATGTTGCTTTGGCCCATTCTACTGAGTGTGAAGAGGAAACATGCCAGCAGTTTGGAGAGTAACATCAAGCTGGCCACACCTACCCAGTTGGCCACACCCACCTAGTTGGCAACACCCTGTGAATGGCATCAAGTAGGCCACGCATACCCAGTTCACCACACTCAGTAAGCCTCCCCTGCCCCCCCGAGGTCAACCACAGCCCTGATACGGCCCTCAATGAAATTGAGTTTGACACCCCTGTTCTAGTCCATCCCCATGCTCAAGCAGGGGACTTTCTTGCAGCCTATGAAAAGGTTGCTCAGTTCTTCCCATTATATCCAAACCAAAGCTTATATATTATCACACTGACTTTTATAAATTACTCCAACTGTGGAAGAATTGAGTTCTTCACTTTTTGTAGTTTAGCTCTTGAATTAAATTCTCCTTTCCCTGACTGATCTCTGCTCCCCTTGACTGATTTTGACAAAATTAATTCTGATTTGGAAGATTAAATCATCATTTTTATATTTGTATTAGCAGGACTTAATTTTTAAAATGGTTCTGTCAATTTGAGGAAGCAGTGGGAGGAAGGGAAGGAGGGAGGGAGAGAACAGTACTGCTAACTTGCATGTTTTTCCATATTCCTGTCTCTGTCATTCTTCATTGTTAATACACACAAATGTTTCATTCTCTCTTTCTTTTAAATTGCAATTTCTCTTTGTGTGAGATTGAATGCGAAAGTATGAAGTGAAGCTGAAGAGTTTTTCCTGTCCATTTTTTCATTCCATTTTTCTACATTTAATAGAAAAAATGTGACTGTGTGCCTATTAAATGCTTAGCTATCGAGTAGGGGAAAATCTTTTCCAGGTTTTCATAACTTGAAAAGTTCACATAAAACCTGAAAATAAAAGCCCATTTCCTTCTCATTCAGAAATCATTGCTTTTAAAATTAACCTTGTCTATAAACATATGTTCTTAAGTTCAATCTGACTTATACCTATCAATGGACCTAACTCACATGATTAACTTTGACTTACAGGTATTCTTTGATCCAAAGTGAATGCAGAGGTGATTAGAGATGATGAGAGAACTGTCTGAGCCTCTTAATAAGTCAGTAATCTAATTTTGGTTGCAAGTATGATTATTTTAGGAAGGTAGTATATGTTGGCTTATTAAAGTCTTTGAATAATGTGATGCTGGCAAAGTAATCATCAGCAATAGAAAATAACCTTGATATATGCTTAAATTAATATTTTGCTGCGAATTCAAATTCTTAATAAATTGCATTTGAAATATATTATGTGCATTTGTGTGTGTCTTTGTGTCTGCACTTACTTCTATAGTAAATGCACTTTACCTCCATAGTAAATGGAATGTTAAAATGATAAAAAAAATTATAATAAAATGATAATGATAAAATGTGGAAAAATCTTCCCTATATATCATTGTCCCCCCTTGTTCTGATTTCTATAGCCTGAAAACATCTCCTCAAGGTTTATAAAAAGTTGACAATGCCCGGTATAAGAACTCTGGATTTGATCATGTATACCTGCATCTGTTATCACATTATTGTTTCAGGAAATGAGGTGTTCCAGATTATGGAAATCAGGCAAAATAGAGAAATTATTTAAGAATTCAATCATATTGGACAATTTCCTAATTAAATTCAGACTATAGAATAATGTCTGGAGTTTCAAAAGTGAGGTTGAACAATATGATTGATTGCCACAAGTATACCTCTCTGTAGAAGAGAATTTATTAGACAAGATAACATGAACATCAGGAAAGCTATATTATCAATATTACACAAATTAGTATAATATTGCTGTTGTTATTGCTAATCAATCTCACATTTGTTAATGTGGAATGACCAAATTCAATTCAATTTATAAGCCATTTTAGTATCTTTGCTATTTACATAAATGATAAATATGCCCCACTTGCCACAGATGTTTTAGTAAACAGAAAGCAAACTGATAACCTGTGCAGCTAGGTTATCATTTACCATCTTAACTAATGTTTTTAAATATTGAGTTTCTTTGATATATGTTCATTTCCCCTCCCCATGCCATTACATTATATAATTAGATAACATGTTTTACTGACGTGCCTTTTCTTTAGCTAATTTGTTTCAGATTCTTGAAAATGTAACTTAATAGTAGTCTACATATTAAAAAAAATGCTATTGTTTTTCAAAATGAAATCTATTACATGAAGTCCTTGACTTACAACTATTCATTTAGTGATTGTTTGAAGTTAAAATGTCACTTAAAAAGTGACTTATGATCATTTTTCACAAAGTTATGATCATTGCAACGGCCCCATGGCCACATGATCAAAATTCAGACACTTGACAACTGGCATGTATGTATGACAGTTACAGTGTCCTGGGGTCCTGCAGTCTGCTTTTGCAACCTTCTGACAAGGAAAGTCAGCAGGGAAGTCAGATTCATCTAACAGCCATACTAATAACTTAACAACTGCAGTTATTCACTTAACAAGTGTGTCAAGAAAGGTCATAAATGGGGCAAAACTTACTTAACAGCTTTTTTGCTTAGCAACAGAAATTTTGGGCTCCGTTGTGGTCATATGTTGAGGAATATCTATACTACAAAGTTGTTGAACTAGAAAAAATACCATTAAAAAAACTAATCTATTAGAATAAAATTTAAGCATTATAGTTTTTCCCCTTGTTGGATGGTTAGCAATATGACAAAGAATTTTCCTTAAAGAGCCAGCAGAAATTAGTGGATAGCAGAGAAAAAACACCCAGGCTATTCTAATTAGTCGGATTAGTAGCATACCTATATTTGCACAATATACTGAACCACAAACTACCTTGTCTGCCATTCGGTATATCTCATAGTATGTTGTGCTACTCACAAAAAAGATAAATAAACCTTCATGCAATTTATCATGAATCAGTGTGTCTGAAAATGAAAGTATATCAAAAGATAGTTATTAATTTCATAATTTTCTGTTGACATTATCACTACAAATTATAATGGTGTATTCCAAGAGTATTACATTTCCTATATGCAAACATATTTAATGAGTAATTCAGCTTAATCAGACTGGAATTAAATAGTATCAAAATACTAATTTATACTGTAATGCACTTATATATAAACTAATGATGGAATCTTAATCAAATGAAATATAATCAGCCATTTCTGTTAAATGATAGTTACCCCTTTCCCCTAAACTTCCATTTATGTTTATTTTTGTCATACTAGAAGAGTCTGTCTACTGTATCTCAACAATTCACAGTGCCGGTTTTGTCTCCTTCAGCTTCCATTGGGAATGGCTTTGAGAAGAATGTTGTCCCAAGGTTGCTCTGTTCAAGATTTGCTTCCTGTCTGTTAAGGAGCATATCTGGTGCTGATTTATTTAATTTGCCGTTGTTTCCTTTTTCTCTCTGCCATCCACTGCACAGTATGCCAGGATTGGATGGCATTGGGAAATATTTTTTGTAATTACATACATACTTGTCTCATGCTGTAATATTCACATAAGTGGAATGCACTGCAAAGTGACAACAATGTTATAAATGTCATCTTTTAGGTCCCTGTAGATTTTATATTGAATTAAAATATTTGTATTCCAGTTCTTATTTCAAAAATCCAAAATCAATTTAGAGTAGTTCTGTTGTGGCTCCAATTCCCGAGCCTGTGCTGTTAGAGGAAGAGGACTCGGAAGATGAGGAGGAGGAACTGGGAATGCCTTCCTCCCCAGGACCTTCCTCTCTGGCAATGCCTTCCTGCCTGATAATGCCTCAGGTTTCATTAGACAACCGAGAGGAACAGCCTGAGATTAATCAGGAGGAAGGCATATCGGAGCAGCCCCTGACAGGGAGTCAAGAGGAAGAATGTTGGCTTGATCCTAAGCAGCGGCGTAGGGAGAAACGTGAGCAGCAACGTAGGAGGCGTGGGAGGGTCAGAAAGTGAGCTGAGTCATTGAGCCACACCCCACAGGGGATAAAAGTGGGTGTGTTGTCGGCTGGAACTTTGTACGGGACAAAGTTTAATCTTACTTCAGGTTTTTCGTTGTGAATGATTCTTGTGGTTTGCCTTGTAATTCTCTGTGAGTAGCTTTTTACTTGTTATCAATTCGGACTTGGCAGGCAGAGCGTGTTGGAATGCCAAGGACATTATCAGTTCCAAAGAATTAACTGTGAAGTCCGAGTCAGCTTGCCTGCTTGTGTTTGTATGAGTTTGTACTCTTTCATCTTTTGAGAAAGAAGAAAGGTGAGACAGAACAAGTTCAGTTGCATTGGTTAAAATTAGTCTGAAAACAAAATAACAGGAGTTTAAAAACAGAGCAGCTTGAGAGTTGGTGAGCAACAAAGGAGAAATCATTGTCCAGGACAGGACTCCTAGCACAGTGTACCTGACTTCATTATCCCCGACTGGCTAGGATATGGAGAACAGGATTGTTCCCAAAGGCTGCTGGTTTCTGGAAGGCTGATGTCCTTGAAAGTACTCTTTTAGATAACTTGGACCAGAATCATACAAGTGAAAATACTACAAAATTGTATTGGGGGCAGGGATAGGTGGGAATGGTTCCAGATGGGTATTTGCATTTTCTAATAAATGGCATTTTATGGTGAGCTTTAAGAGTGATTGCAGCCCAGTTGCCAATGTTATTGGTAAATGGATCTCAATGTCACAAAATTTAAATTGTAGACAAGTATATGGTAACATTTGCTGCAATATATGTTTTTATTCAGCTTTGGGATGCTTGTACTATACTTGCTAATCCAGACATAGGTGTTTAATAAATATTGAATACAAAGAGGAGAAATGTGAATTTGATGAAGTTTGCTGACAATTAAAGCAATTTATTTCACTATTAACATGACAGGCTCTAAATGGAAATCAGCTATGGATGAAAATGCAGTTTTATTGCCCTGTATTCAGGCTGCTGTGTAATTAAATAATGAAATAAAAAGGCATCCTTCTAGCAAAGCAGCCATCCATCACTTCATCATCTGTTGAGGGTCTGTGTGTATCTATGTAGAGAATGAGTGCGTTTATCACCCCAGAACTCTGCTTTCCCAAGTACGTGTTTATAAATGGCATTGGAGTTCGCTATTCAGAAGCTTGTTGAAATTATATTTTTCAGCACAAAGTACATTTTTGGTAATATAAATTTTTCAAAGGACCCTGTAATGTCACATGTATTCTGTGATTGCTATGCAGTGATTAATATTACTCTATAGCAATGATTAATTAATGAATAATTTAATGAATAATTAAATATAGCAAATTATATCAAGGAGAGAAGCAACCTGGAATTAAGGAGAAACATCCAAAAGTGTGAACAATTAACCAGGAACAGCTTGTATTCAGAAGTTATAGGTGCTTCATCACTAGAGGTTTTAAAGAAGGGACTGGACAGTCACCTATCAGAAATGGTATAGGGCAGGGGTGCCAAACTCAAGAGCCATGGGCCGATTCCGGCCCAAGGGGTGCTTAGATCTGGCCCATGGAGCCATCCTGGAAACAGCGAAGGTATCAACTAAAAATATTTATTTAGTTTTTTTAGTTGCCAGAAGAAAGGGATTGGGGAAAGTAGTGCATTCCTTAAATGCTTCAGATAATTGCTAGGCAGCCTAAGCTGTTGGCGCACAAGATTATTACTGGAGAGCATGATTGATGACTCTTGGCTATGGATGTGTACCATTGGAGAATATACATCCAGGGGGTGGGGTCAAGGGTGAAATGAATGATGTGTCTTAGAGTCAGCCCACCCAGGTAACGCCAACATGTTCACTGCTAATAAATCAATTTTTTTTACTCTGAGAGATGCGGCTAGAGACTTATGATTTGAATGGGGGTGTAGAGCCCTGACATGCCATCCCATGGTACCTCTGCCAGTGAAAATGGAGCTCGGCCGTCCTGGGCCCCATTTTTGACCTGGACGGCCTACTGCAGCCCTCTGCCAGAGAAAATGGAGCACATGCTGTAGGCGTCCGTCCAGCCTGAAAACAGGGCCTAGGAAGGTGTGCGCAGCCCTCCAGGCTCCATTTTCACTGGCAAAGAGCTGCAGGCATCCATCCAGGATGAAAACGGGGCCCAAGGGGTGCATGCAGTGCACATGCGCCCCCTGGACTTGGTTTTCGTTGGCAGAGGGCTAGCAAAACAAACTAAAAGCAAAATAAAACAAAAGGAGAAATGTTTCCTTCTTAGATGCCCTTTTGCATTTTAGCATCCAAGAAGGGACAGGAAAGGAGAAAGGGAAAAGAAAAAGAAAGAAAGATGGGATGAGAGCAAGCAAAGAAAAACAGGAAAGAGAGGAAAGAAGAAGAATGAAGAGGGAAGGAAGGAAGGAAGGAAGGAAGGAAGGAAGTCCTGCTTTAGCACTTGGCCACCAGCAGATGGTAAGGCTCTTCTGGAAGACAAGGATTTGATGGCCTCCCTGGTCTCACCTTCCTCTGCTAGAGAGAATGGATCTCCCCAGCTCCATCTGGGCCACGACGGTTGCTCCCAACATGAGCGATGTTGAGCTGGCCACACCCTCCACCGTCTCTGACCCCCCAGGTCAAACACAACCCTGATGTGGCCCTCAATGAAATCAAATTTGAAACCCCTGGTATAGGATGCCCTGCTTGAACAGGAGACTGAACCAGAAGACCTCCAAGGTCCCTTCCAGCTATTCTATTCTATTCTATTCTATTCTATTCTATTCTATTCTATTCTATTCTATTCTATTCTATTCTATTCATACAAAGAAAGTATTGCCAAGTCACTGTTATCTCTGTACCATAGAATAAGCTGGGGCCATGTAAGATGTAAATGCTGTTCACATCCAACAGGAGCAAATCATAACCAGGAATATTTATGTACTGGCTGCAATAACTATCATAGTTGGTGCTGTATTTTCCTGACACAATACCTATCATAATCATCATCATAATTTCCATCATAATCCCTATCCCCTGCCCCAATGACCATCTGGATGCTTTTTAGTTAAGACTCCAGGTTAACATCAGTTGTTTTTATTTTCTACATAATGAAAATATATTTTATTTTTATATTTTATTTTTCTATTTTCTAAACATTGTTATATAAAATAGAAAAATAATTTAAAATTCAGCACATAACTAGTATATGTAATCTGAATAGCTTCTTCAAATTTAGAAAATGAGGCAGCTTCTTCAGGCCATATTTAATTGATGGAAAATGGGTCTTCTAATATCAGCCTTCTAGGGTTTTTCTTGCGATTATAAAATGCACACTCTCCCATTTTCATTGAATTGTTATTTATTTTTAAATCAATAGTATATAAATATCTATACAAATTCTAGAACAAGATTAATATATGAAATAACTGCTTCTGATAAAGAATCCACTGTTAAAACAAGTCCACATCACATGAACCGATTTTGTTTTTGAGGTTTGCATTAATTTTTGAGGATGCAAGAGTGGTGCCTTATATCTGCAGCTCAGCGAGTATTTTAACTGACGATAACATCACCCAATCAATCAATCAACCAATCAATTAATCAGAACAGAGCTGGAAGGGATGTTGGAGGTCTTCTAGACCAGCCCCCTGCTCAAGCAAGAAACCCTATACTATTTCATACAAGTGACCATCTAGTCCCTTCTTAAAAGCCTCCAGTCATGAAACACCCACAACTTTGGAAGGAAAGGGGTTCCACTGATTAATTATCCTCACTATTAGGAAGTTTCTTGCTAATTCCAGGTTGCTGTTGCCACACACTGCTGTTTAAGTGATCGTCCATTACGACTCCAAGTTACTGTTTTTGGGCCAGGTTTTGACTAACCTGTACTTGTGTCTTTGTTTTTTCCTGTCTAAGTATAAAATCTTGCTTTTCTCCACATTAAATTTCATTTTGTTGGATAGGATACATTGTTCAAGTTTGTCGAGTTCTTTTTGGATCCTGAGCTTGTCTTTAGGAATGTTGGCTATTCCTGCCAGCTTAGTGTCATCTGCTGATGAGTTCCCCTTCTATTTCCTCATCTAAGTCATTTCTGAAGATATTGAAGAGTACTGGGCCAGACAGAATCTAAGGACTACTTGTTGAGTACAGTTTGCCAGCCAGTTACAAATCCATCTGGTGATGGATATATAGCACTTAGACTTATATTCTGCTTCACAGTGCTTTACAGCCCTCTCTAAGCGGTTTACAGAGTCAGATATTGCCCCTAAAAATCTGGGTCCTCATTTTACCAACCTTGGAAGGATGGAAGGCTGAGTCACCCTGGAGCCAGTGTGATCTGAACTGTCAAACTGCTGGTAACTGATGACCAGCAGAAGTAGCCTGCAGTACTGCATTCTAACCATTGTGCCACCACAGTTCTTCCATGTTGGTGTCTATCCCACAATTTTATAGCTTTCCAAGAAGTAGGTTGTGGTCAGGGGTGGGATGCAAATATTTTTACTACCGGTTCTGTGGGCTAGGTGGGCATGGCCATGTGACTGGGTGGACATGGCTTCTTTTTTTCTTTTGTGCAGCACCTCACCCCGTGCTCCGTTTTTTTGGTCTCCTGGGCCTTGGGGAAGCCTCATGGGTGAAGCCGTAAGACAGCAAGGGGGATCCTGGCACAGCTGATCATCGGAACAGTTGATCATCGGGGGAAGGGGAAAAACAGAAATATCTGTTCAGCCAAACCGGTAGCTGTTTTTTTACTACCAGTTCAGCTGAATGGTAGCATTTTTACTATCGGTTCGCCCAAACTGGCCCGAACTGGTAGAATCAAACCACTGATTGAGGTCTACTTAGAGCCTCAGTGGTGCCATGGTTAGAGTGCAGAACTGCAGGCTACTTCTGCTGACTGCTGGCTGCCTGCAATTTGGCAGGTCCAATCTCACCAGGCTCAAGGTTGATTCAGCCTTTCTTCCTTCTGAGGTGAGTAAAATGAGGACCTAAATTGTTGGGGGCAATATGCTAACTCTGTAAGCTGCTTAGAGTAGGCTGTAAAGCACTATAAATCGGTATATAAGTCTAAGTGCTATTGCTATTGCTGCTTCGTCAAATGCTTTGCGGAAGTCTAAGTATACTATGTCCACAGCATTTCATTGATTTACTAATTTATTCACTTTGTCAAAGAATGAAACAAGATTGGTTTGGCATAAGCTGTTTTTAACAAATCCATGCTGGCTTTTAGTTATAACTTATTTATTTCTAATGTTTGCAGATCTCTTTTTTGATTATCTTTTCCAGTATGAATCAGATATCAATGTTAGGATGATTGGTCCATAGTTTCCTGGGTCTGCTTTTTTTCCATTTTTGAAGATGGGAACCACATCAGTTCTTTTCCGATCCTTTAGTAGTTTCCCAGTGTTTCAGGATTTTTGGAAGATATGGTACAATGGTTCTGAAATAATTTCTGCCAGCTCCTTCAGAACTCTGAGATGTAATCCATCAGGTCCCAGTGATTTATATTTGTCAAGATCAGATAGATGTTCTCTAACCATTCTCTTGTTTATTTTAATTTTTATTTCTAGTCTGTCTGTTATGGTTAGGTTTTGGTAGGTTGGTCTATGGTTTCTTTTTGCATGAAGACTGATGTAAAAAAATGTAGTTCTGCTTTCTCTTTGCTATTGTTATTTCCTTGCCATCTTCTCTCTTTAGTGGACCTGCTGTATCTTGACTTTTTTCTTTTTATTTATATGTTGGAAGAAACTTTTTTGCATAAATCATAACATTGCAGTGATAATGTCATGCATATTTTGATGGATGATAATAAACACTATGATAATAAACATTAATAAACACAAATAATAAGCCATGATAATAAACACAAATATAAAGATCGAAAATCATCCATGACATCTGATTCTTGGTGGTGATTGTTTTTTTTTTAAATGTACATAATTCTTTATTGCAAACAACAGAAAGAAGTTTGCAGTAAAACAATGTAAAAATGCAAGAAAATAAAATAAGGAAAATGACAAAATTGTTTACAGATGCACATATGTGGATGCACACATCCCCTATACAAGAATAATAATAATACAGATAGAATGAGAGCTTAACCAGTGATCTGAAGAAGTTATTTTTTAGTTTAAAACCAGAGATCTAATTGGCAGATCATTTAGAAACTTGGACTTCATGTGATTGTTCAAATTTCTATTTTTTAAAATAAACATTTAAGTCTAACTTTGATTAATGGTGAATGTTGGACCTATGAAATAGTTCAAGTTCTTTTTTACAAGGGGATTCTGCAGGGTGACAAGGGGTAACAAGAATATATTTGCAATTAAAACAATACTAGGGTAATATAGATTATTAAAGGAGGGATAGATACTGATAACTTTTATTAGATCAATATACATTTTTATTTTTATTCTTAAAAGAAAAGTTAAGGTTTATTGAAGAAACTGTAATAATTGAAATGAATGTGAAGATGTTTAAAAATGAGGTCAATATCAGTGATCAGAAATTAAATAGTCAATTTTTTTCCTTTTACTTTTTTGAAATTAGAAATAAAATCAAGGCGGGGAAATATGTTGTGGAATCCAAATGAAAAGATGTGATGATTATTATTGTAACTACTTAAAAATAACGGTTTATTGGGGATTAAGATGAGGGGATAAAGGTATATTTTAACCACTGAGGTGTCACACTCAAAGCAGTAAAATGGGGGGAACCTATACTTGTTTCTTTTTCTTTTGTGTTAAAACTAGTATTAATCTAGAATCTATAGAAAGAATGTGTGATGGAAAGAAAATATGACAGATTAAAGAACTACTTAAATTAATAAGCTAATACAGACTATTAAAAGGAAGGAGAGACTTTGGTAACTTTTTTCTTTTTTTATTAGGCAAACATATATTGTTATCTTTATTTTTAAAATAAATATTAAAGGTTTATATTTGAAATAATTGAAATGAAAAGATGTTTGATTGAGATTAATGTAAGGGACTAGGATTAATTTGCTTGTTTCTTTCCTTTCTGAAAGTTTGGAATGGAAAAAGGTAATAGAATTAAGTATGCATACATGAATGTATAATTGCTGTCATATTTGTATGTAAAGGTGATGACCTGGAAATGTGTTGTCCACTAAAAAGAACTTTTTGTTTTTATGTGAAAAATTGAATAAAATTTGTTTTTTTTTAAAGTTCTTTTTTACAATGTGGACTAGCAATATTGCCTACACAATGGAAAAAACAGAAATCTACAAAATTTCTAGTTTCAAGCACATCTCCCCTTTTAACTCCTTTCCCAAATTCAGGCAGCAGAGTGAAATTAGAACTGATGTATTGATTAATAGTCTGATTCATGTGCCATTAAGGCTAGGATCAAGCTCTTTTTAAAATTTAAACAAGGGAATAGGATTATTATGCTCAGTAACTGGTGAATGCTATCATTCAGATTCACTCTGCATTAGAAATATAATAATCATAGAGTAACAGACTTGGAAAGGACCTTGGAGTATCTTCTTAAAATCCTCGAGTGATGGAGCACCCACAACCTCTGTTTATTGGACACATCATATCAGCACAGCGAGCGAAAACCAACTCTGAAGTTTCCCACGGTTACCATGTAATTAAAAGAGCAAAAATTTCCCTTCCCGGGTGTCACAGGTCACATTGTCCAATCAAAGCAGGTGGCGGGCGATCACTTCTGCTTCTCCTCCAACTGTCACCTGTTGGGATGACCTTGGTTCCAGAGGTGGATTCAGCCAGTTCACACGAACTGATTGTTAACTTTTTGTGCAGTTCGAAGAATTGGCTCATCCCATCACTGGCTGGCCCCACTTCTCCCAGCCACTCCTTATCTCACCTTGTCCACCATGCCTAGAGTCATGCCCACGGCATAGCTGCTGCTGTTCTCTGGTTCCCTTTCTTGCCTCGACCACGCAGTCCCCGCAGCCCAGCTGATCTCTGCCTCATGAGCCTCCCTTCCCTCCATCCCATCTGCCTCCCATCCACTGCTGTCCAGCCTGCTTGCCTACCTTCACTGTAGCCTGTCATGCGGCTCCCATGGCCCAGCCCAACAATCAAGATCAAGTGAGGTACTAATACCACTCTATAAAAGCCTTAGTAAGACCACACCTAGAGTACCACATCCAGTTTGGTCACCACACTACAAAAAAGATGTTGGGACTCTAGAAAAATACAAAGAACAACCAGGATGATTAGGGGGCTGGAGACTAAAACATATGAAGAGTAGTTACAGGAACTGGGCATGACTAGTCTAGTGAAGAGAAGAACCAGGGGAGACATGAGAGCAGTCTTCCAATATTTGAGAGACTGCCATAGGGAGGAAGGGGTCAAGCTATTTTCTAAAGTGCCTGTAGGCCAGACAAGGAATAATGGATGGAAACTTTAACCTGGAAATAAGGAGTAACTTTCTGACAGTGAGAACAATCAACCAATGGAACAACTTGCCCTTGGAGAGCCATCACTTGAGACTTTCAAGAAGAGATTGGATTGCCATCTGTCAGAAATGGTGTAGGGTCTCCTGCTTGGGCAGGAGTTGGACTAGATGACCTACAAGACTTAGATGACCGTTCAACTCTGATTATCTGTTATCTCTGCCTACTGACCCTTCCTTCACTGACATCTGGGCTCCAGGCAGCCCCCGTAACCAGCGCTCATCCAAAGGCTGTAGGAGAATGGCCTGGGAATGCCACAGCCATTCTGGAGGAGCAGCCAGGATAAACACCATGTAGGTCAAAGGGTTGATGATCCTGAGGAATTTGATCCCTGGGAGAAGAAGAAGATCCTCCCCCAGAGGTGAATGTGGTGAGAGGAGACCACTAGAAGACCTGACACCCTATTGGATAGGAGAGGATTCAGCCAACTGGAGAACTCCAAGTTCTATCTTCAGTTCAGCAAAAGGACAGCTAAGAGAGGGATTCCAGGAACTGGAAGTGTTGATATGTTTAGCTCCCTACTGTGCCTGCAACCCCACTGATGGCTCCACTGGCTCTTCCAGCCCCTCTAGTAGCACCATCCCTACAGCTGCTTCACCAATGGCTGCCCTGCTAGCACAGGCCCTACCCCTGGGTCTGAGGGGTTGCCATCTACAACCCTTGACGAGTTTGATGTGAAACCAAAACAGCTGGCCCATTTCCTAGCTCTGACATTACGTGGAATGCTATGGGGCCACATATCCAGATGATGTTACCTGCATTGAGTACGTGGCCCCCAAACTAGATGGAGATGTGGCAGTATGGCTGGTGATGACACACCTGAACTTTGACATTTAAATGCCTTCATGTGGTCCCTGTGGAGACAGTTTGTAGATCCATACACAACCAATGAGCTGAAACCCACCTTTGAAATATCTGGCAAGGGAAGCAGTTCATGACAGAGTGTATCTAGGACTTCTGCAGGGTAGGCTGCTGATTGGGAGAGAAGTCCAACACCTGTTGATAATCCACTTTTGAGAGAGTTGAACAAAGAATTATACCACACTTGTTTGTCCCTAGAGATTCCACAAAACCTCCATATATGATACTTACTGGCCAGTGAGGTGGAAATCAACCTAGACAAATTCCACAAACACACAGGGAAAGATAGCCATGGGCATCCCAATCCCAAAAGGGAGGAGAAGGGTGCATCTTCCCCGAAGAGCTCCAAACCCCAAGGAAGAACATGCAACTGCATGTTTCTGCTGCAGCAAAGGACATCAACCAGCTGAATTCCCAGTCCCTCCATTGGGGCCACCCTCTGGTGCATGAAAGAAAGGGAAGTCTCTACCGAAGTGAAAGAAGGGGGCAGAAAAGGAATGGGGTTATAGAGTTCTCCCCATCCTCCAGTAATTGAGAGAACTCCAACAGATAAACCACTGGCTGCCCTCGAGAACAATAGTGAGGGAGAAGACAACCCAATGGTAAGTGATGTCATCATCCTTATAACTGTCAGGGTTGAAATAATGGTGGAATCCTTGAGTCACAAGGGCTTTTTAATGGTCCTATTAGACTCTGGATGCACCTGATGCCTAATCAGTCTCTGCATGGTTGGGAAATTAGGGATTATGTTAAGAGAACTGAAGATCCCCATAGCTTTTTTCTAGTTGGACAGGTGCATAACAGATGGAGTGCCAGACACATTCCTGACTGAGGGGATGGAACTGAAGATAGGGACCCATGTAAAAGACAACCAATTCATCACAACTCCAGGGCTGACCAAAAAAATATGATCTTGGGTCTCACTTAGCTGAAAAAAATGGAAACCCTCTATTGACTGGAAACACGACCAGCTAAAAGTGTGAAAGAAACTCTCCAACCCAGAGGCAGTAGTAAAAGTAGTGAAAAGCCACCAAGTGCCTATAATTAGGAAAGTGAAAGTGGAGGGTGCAAGGACCACCCAGGTGGGGGAGGGGCTGAAGTAGGTGATCCCCAGAGAATGCAGAGACTAAGCTGATGTGCTCAGAGAAAAGGACTCAGACATACTTCTGCCCCATCACCTCATGGATTATGTAATCAAAATCTTCTTGGGGACTAAGCTACTGAAGCCCAAACTGTACTCGATGATGTCCTGAGGCTTAGAGGAACTTAGGGAATTTGTGGACAAAAATCTGTCCAAGAGCTTCATTCACTCAACCAGCCAAGTCACGAAGAGCTGCCTCTGTCTTATTCCGAGAGAAAAAGGATGGCTCACTTAGATTGTATGTAAATTACCAGGGGCTCAATGGAATTTGTGTACAGAATGTGTAACCACTACATGTTGGGCCCCTTGGCAACCCCCCACCACAAATTCAGACTTAAAGGAAGCCTACTACAGAGTACAAATAAGGAGCCCCCACAATATTCATGCAGTTAATAAATGCAGTGTTTCGTGAGCATCTTTATAAAGGGGTGTTGGTGTCATTAGATGACATCCTGAGCTATAGTGAAACTAAAGGAACAAGTGATGTTAGTGCAAGCAGTGCTCAAAAAACTACGAAAGGCCCAGCTACATGCGAATTGGTCCAAATACAAATTTTACAAAATTAAACTGGATTATTTGCGTTATCTGATCTCCCAGGAAGGCATAGAAATAGACCGAGAAAAAGTATGTGCAATTCTGGTATGGAAGGCTGAACTGCAGAGCTTTCTTGAATTAATGAACCTCTATGGACAATTCATCCCTGCTTTTTCCCAGATTGCATGGCCGATTACAAACATGTTAAAAACAAAAGGGCTCTAAGGGCTCTAAGCCCAAAGCCAGTCAACTCCCCAAGCTGCTTTTGAGAAGTGAAAGTGTTTAATTGCAGCAGAGCTGGTGTCAAGGCACCTTGATCCAGAAAAACATTTCATAAGTCAGGCTGATGCCAGTGATGTGGCATGGAAAATCAGACGTATCTAGTTCATTTTAACAATTTGGTTATTCTTCAACTTACCAGTACTTGTTTAATGACCACTTGAATTTACACCAGATTTTTAAAGAGCTACTTACAATCAGTCCTCAAAGTTACAACTGCTGCCCCTGCTCCTATGATCATATGATTATCTTTTGTGGACTTGGCAACCGACTCGCATTTATGACCAGTTGCAGTGTCCCTCACCCAGATTCACCTGCATAAGCAACCTGTTAAAATCATTGACTAATAAGGAACTTCCCAAGAGAAGAAAACTTCCTTGGATCTTCTGCCATGTGTAAAAAAAAAACCCTTGGCCATTAAGGATTGAGACATATTTTAATCTAGTAATTAATACACAAAGCACTGACATTCTTCTTCAAAAGAGTAACTGGTAATAAAAATGAAAAGCATGTACAATTAACTCCATTATTCTCATATTATCTATCAGTGCAGTTACCCAGTGGGGTAGTTTTTCAATTCCACTACCTTTGTAATGGCTTTTATGGATGCTCTGAGTTTATTTACATATACTATGACTCCTATGATGCTTCATAATACTAATAGATAACCTTTAAGATGGTCATATAACCTCGTACTAACCAACCTCACCCTCAAGAGGCTTGAAATCAAGTGGGCATACAGGACATTTAATGTATCAGAAGTTTAATTGGCAATCCAGAAGACCTGTTTGTGATTTATAGCTTGATTAGGGGACACATGTTTATGCTCTGCCAACAAAGCTGGCTGAATCTTCAATCCACAGATGGTACATTAGCCTGGACAGATGGCTGCCTCTATCCTGCTGCATTCCCAAACCATCCACTTGACACCAGTGGTGACCCAATTCATTGGATAATAAAGAAAAAAAATGTAGTGTTAGTTTGGTCCAACTAAACCCCCAGGCATGTAAAAATGAGGAAGGAACCATAACCATTTACAAGAGATAACAATATGCAATGCTTTTACTTTCTTCAAACGTTGCAATACTTAATCTGGGTTTCACATGCCTGTTTAGGCACCTTTAGGCACCTTTGTGGAAAAAAAATATTGCAATAAAGTCTCACACATAGCGTGTTGTTATTCTTATTATTGCTACTACCCCATTCCCAAACCATATGTTCATTGTTGATATCCATTGTGGCTTTTGGAAGGGAAAAAACAGATAGTAAGACCTCTTTTAGCACATAGGATTGTAGTCTTTGGAGGAAAAGTTCACAGCAACTTCTCATAATTGTGAGATCTGTAGAGCACTCTTCAGAAGATCACTTGTGATATTATGTCTCTGAGTAAAGTTTTAAATCCAGTATGTTTTCACTGATGATAATGGCTGCTGCTTAAACACTAAAAGGATAATCTGAGGCAAATGACTATCAAAGAATGTGGTTATGTAAAGCACTCTCTCTTTCCATCTGTCTGTCAACAGGCTAGTGCTAAAAACAAAATGGAAAGGGATCAGATCTGATGTGGGAGAAGGTGACATAAGAAACATTGTAAAGGGGAACAGTTGGCCCTCTAAATCACCAGTTTTGCATGCTGAGAGGGATTACCAGGCACCTGAGAGCCAATAAAGGAAAAACGGAATAGGGGGTTGATGGGTTTGGGAAAATAAGAAGGAATTTTGGGGAAGATGGAAAGTTGGCCAACATCCTGGAATAAAAAGATTATCTCAGGCAAGTGTAGAAATTGTGTTGTATGGCTATAATTTGAACTGCATTAGGATTTTAATTTTGTATTTTAGCCCTTTTTAATAGTATATTGTATGTGGGAATTTATCTATTTTTGGTACCCTTTAAAAACTGAAGTTTTGGTGTTCTACTAGCTAGTTGTTTGCTTGTAGATGTTTTATTACCCAGCTAGATAACATGTACTGGAACACCTTAGAAAAGCTGTTTTTTAAAAAAAAAAAAATCTGCAATTGTCCTTTTAGCATCTGCCCCAGCTTGACTGAGCTGTTGTCCATCCAGAGTTTTGTTTGACAACCCTTCCCTTAGTTTAGCCAGACATGGAGTGAAATGAGGATTTCTCTATCAGCCCTCCCCTGATATTCCAGTGGGCTAATGTGAAGGGTCTAGGACAGTGGTTCCCAAACTTTTTCAGCCCACCGCGCCCTTGGTGCTACAAAAGTCATCCTCAATGCCCCACCCCCAGGGTCAGGATTCCAATTTCTGTGAGTGTGGCCTAATTTGAGGGTGTGGTTCGCTGGTCACTTGATTGGGTGGGTGTGGCTTGCTGTTCACGTGACTGGCTGGGCGTGGTTTGATGACTGGCAAACCAAATACAGGTAGTCCTCACTTAATGGCCGGTTGCTTAGCAAGTGTTCTAATTTATGACTGGCCTCCCTAGAACTACTTGACCTGTTTTTGGTGTTTTGACAACCATGCACGCACATATACACACACTCCATTTCAACCCTGCTGGAGCAGGTCATTGGACTAGAATCGCCAAAGCATCTAGATTCTAGTAGGGAATAAAATCTAATCAGAGATGCTTTGCTGATTCTTGTTGATTTGTTTTATTTGTATTTCTTTATTTTATGTTGCTGAATTGCATTGACTTGCACAGCCCAGAAGCTTTTGTGATTCTTTTCAGCAAAAATTACTGACCTCTGGCTTTGCTCTACTTTTCAAACGTGCCGGCACTGCTGTGTTCTCGGTGCTGGCCCCACAGGTCCACCTCATTGAGCCTGCTGCACTGGAGGGACCTGCCCAAGCAAGTCCAAGTGGAGCGGTGCACCAAATCAATGGGGTGAGAGAGAGAGAGAAAGAGAGAAAGAAAGAGAGAAGGAAGAAAAGAAAGAGAAAAGGGAAAGAAAGAAAAAGGGACAAAGAAAGAGGGGGGATGGAGGTATGGAGGGGGGAGGGGAAGAGAGTGAGAGAGAGAGAGAGAGACCTGATGCATCAGATTGAAATGAGGACTAGTTTAGAGGCCCTTTTCTACATTGAAACATTTTTGCCAGCATCTTTGCCAACACATTGAAACATCTTTGGCTTCTATTAATTAAAGGTTTTGTGGACGAAACATGGCCAAGACTATCAGGAAGCTCTCACATTTTGTTGAGGCTTTAAACAGGATCCATTGGACCAGACCTCCACCCTAAAAAAATACTTTTCCCCAATGTATTACAGTGCATATTCTGAAGAAGGCAAAACCAAAATGTATTGGTAAATTACAAGAACACACACAAACACGCACACTCCCTTCTAACCCTGCTGGAGCAGGTGATTGGACTAGAATAGATATCTCATTATCTTTCTCCTCCCTCCCTCCCTCCTTCTTTATTTCTTTTTCTTTCTGTCCCTTCCTTCCATCCCCCCTCTTTCTTTGTCCCTTTTTCTTTCTTTCCCTTTTCTCTTTCTCTTCTTCCTTCGCTCTCTTTCCTCTCTCTTTCCCTCTGTCAGGCTCACCCCAATGACTTCATGCACCACTCCATTCGGACTTGCTTGGGCAGGTGCATCCAGTGCAAGGGGCTCAATGGGGTAGACCTGTGGGACCTCGTGCAGAATGCGGCAGCAGCAGCGTGATGCTTGAAAAGGAGAGCAAAGCCACTCTGGTTTTCTCTCCTTTCCCAACACTGTGTTTGGGGCAAGGCCACACAGGATCACCCCATTGAGCCCTTTGCACTGGAGCATGCAAGTCAATGGGGTGATCCTGTGGGACCTCACCCCGAATACAGCAGTAGCGGGGGGATGCTTGAAAGGAGAGCAAAGCCACTCTGGTTTGCCCTCCTTTCCCAACGCTGCGTTTGGGGCGAGGCCCCGCAGGATCATCCCATTGAGCCCCTTGCATGCTCAAGTCAATGGGGTGATCCTGCGGGACCTCGCCTCGAATGTGGCGGTGGCGGGATTTTTTCTCATCCCTGAATTGTGTCCTGCAAGGGCCTACCTCCAGTGTCCCCCTGCCACCTCTTAGCACCCCCTGCCAGCCCCCTTGCTTCTTAGCGCCCCCTAAGGCATCCCACCGCCCCCCAGGGGGTGGTACCGCCCACTTTGGGAACCACTGGTCTAGGACAACTCACTGTGACCAACTCACCACAGCCAACTTGCCATGGCCAACTCACTGCAGGACAATTCAAGATTGTATTAATGGCTTTATTCAGTTACTTTTATTATTGGTGTCCACGTTTTTGTCAAATTTATTGTACCTCTTGTAGTTCTGAATTCACTTTGTTTATTTTATTATTATTGGCCAGTTCTGTTGAAATTAATTTAACTTTTGTATTTGTTGTATTGTAATGAAGGGGTGGCAGCAATGTAGAGACCTATTTTTCTAGTTGTTGTTGGTCTCTAGACACTGTTTACCTCAGAGGGAAGGGCTGGTTCAACCTTGAGGATGTCTACTTAGTACAAATATCCACTTGAAAATGCACTGGATTCAGAGATGGTAGAGAAATAAATATCCAGAAATAAAATCCCCTTACATCCTTATGGGAGAGGCAGCTGAACAGTGCCTTGGAATGCTGGTGATGCTTTCATTCTAAACCCCACCCCACCTTTAATGTGCTATTATTAAGGGATTGTAAGGTATACACTTATTATTATTGTTAAGAAAGTTGTGTAATTATGGTTTAATACAATGACAAACTAATCCTGCCCAGATCACCCATTAGTTTTTCTACTTGCCTGGGCCTAGGATGGACGTCCTAAGAAAGAAATGGGAAGGCACCATTTTAAAATAAAAAACTACATGAGTTCCTATTAACCTAAAAGTTGTGTATACATTTTATTGAAAGATTTACATAACTTTTTGTATACATTTTACTAAAAGTTTTACATAATTTTTGTATACGTTTTATTAAAAGTTTTATGGAGAATGTAAAAACTAGCATAAACAAATACAGAGTGAAAAGAAAAAAGCTTCTGATTTCGTTTGCGGCAAATACAAGTACAATTGCAAAATTATTTCCTACTCCATAATTACAAAACAAGTTTTAGTAGTATATACATGTTATTTTAGCCTCTTTCTAAGCCTCTGGCTTCTATCCTTCCTGTAGAATAGAGTTCATAGTATTTTCTAAAAGTTGTAAAGTTCATCCTCTGAGCACTTATAACACAATCTTGATTGTCCATCTGGTCCAGACACCTTTTCTTATTCGCTCTTTTAAATTGCTTTTGATATTTCCCTTATCATTATAGGTCAATTCATAACTTGTCTTTGTTCTTTTATAATCCTCAGTAAATTTTGTTTTCTAAGTTATTCATCTATTTTGTCCAAAGGAATATCACACCTGTTACACAAATTAGAACAATATTTATAAAATGGTTTTTGGTGGTGACATTATCTGTTAATATAGAATCTCCCCTTTTCAAAATAATTTCCTTTTCTCTATAAGATATTATAGTAAATAATGAAGAGTTGCGCATAAATGTTATTTTACAACACTTTAGAGCCGTGATGGCGAACCTATGCCATGCGTGCTGGAAGTGGCACACAGAGCCATTTCCCCCGGCACGTGAGAGCTCGCCACTGCACATGCGTGTGTGCCACCGCCACCCAACAGCTGATTGTCAGGTATCTGGCGCACATGGGTGGGGGGACAGGGGTGTGCGGGAAACATGTGCGCATGTGCGGAGATGCGCAGCACCCGCTGGGGTTGCGGGTGCATGTGCAAAGATGCACAACACGCAGAGGGATCACACGCACATGTGCAAATGGATGGAGCACAGGAGTGATCGCCCGTGCAATTATCAGAATGGGAGCCAAAAAAGGTTTGCCACCACTGCTTTAGAACATATATATCTCCTAAGGTGGAAAAAGAAACTACATTTGCCAATTCATATTTTTCATGTCTTAAATAGAGTAGTCAAAAGATGAGTTTAATTAAAATAAAATAGCTGTTCTGTATTACTCACATGTCTGCAAGGCTATAATTTTATCTTTCTTTTGCCAGATCTCTGATTTAATTTCTAACAAATCAATAGAAAAGAAAATTTGAAACATATGTTTTATGCTTGGCAGTTTTAAAATCATAGTCTTTAGGAATTGAGAGGACACATGATGTGGTTTTTATCATTATTACAAAGCAAGATCACATACAGCATTCATATTTTTCTCAAGTTATAATTTTTACTTGGCAACTATAATTTAAGTAGGTGAGCATTTTGCAAATTGTTCGCTGTGATAAGTTCTAGGCTAAGAATTGGTGGTGAAATTGGACTTCTCTTTAAAATACATTTGGTTGTAAGCTTGAATTGGTAAGGATTAATGCCCAAGAAAGCCTACCCCTCCCACCCACCCATCCACCCACCCACCCCTCTCTCACATACATACAGTATTTTTATTACCTGAAATCTGGTTCAGTTAAATAGTGCAATATCTAAAGTTGATTTATTTTTGGACATGCATTTCTGTGGTTCTATATAGGCTGCTTTTTATCCTTTCTCCCATTCTGAAGTTTTTAATGTTAAGGAAACCTCAGAGATTGGAAGTGGATCATATTGATTGAACGTGTTCTGGAAAAATTTCCTTTATGTATCATATGAGAGCACATTCAATTCTCTCAAATTTTAAAGTTGGATGTGGATAAAGGTCTAAATATCTTCTTTCAACATTTAATGCCTATCTTTTCCTGAGCCTGTGTTTGCCATTTTATAATTTCCATAGTGTTTGCCATTTCTGTTGCCTTAGTGTATAGTTTAAAAGTAATAATCTTTGTCAATAAGGGGGTGTTTAATATACTGAATGTGACTTCATTCTGGGTGCAATGTATTTTCTATGATTTCTGTTGCATTTTTTAACATTTTTTTGTGAGAGGCAGTTAGGTCCAGATGTTAAGATGCTGTACTAGGAATGATGAAGACTGAATTCTAGCTTGCCTTGGCATGAAAGCCAATTGCATGATTATGGCCAGTAATTTTTTTATAAGTCACAGAAAGGCAAACCAATTTAAAAAGTGTCACCAGAATTACATGGCAAGTGGGTGGCCATCCAAATTGAAATAATAATTAAAATATTACCAAGCTATTAAACCAAATTAAGGAAAACTGATAAATTAATATGAAATTATTTTCTATAAATATAGTAGGACAAGATACTCTCTTTTACCGGAACCATGCATTAACACAGATGTATACAGCAGCTTACATATACACACCACGTGTTTCCCCAAAAATAAGATTTACCCCCAAAATAATCCCTAGCCTGATTTTTCAGCATAGCCTAATATATAAGCCCTACTCCAAAAATAAGCCCTAGTGAAGAGGGTAGGCATGGCCAGCACAGCGAGCATGCACAGGCCAATGGTGTCCAGCAATAGCTGCATCCCAAGTAAGTTAATTCCCTGTTGAAGCAGGAGGCAGAAGCAGGGGGAGGCACATGATCTGGATGCACTGTGTGGGCCATGGGAAAGCCAAGAGTCAGTGGGTCGGAGTAGCCAGGCAACTGCAGGAGGCTCGTCTTTGTGTCTCTTAACTTGCCTGCCTTCTACCCCGTGCCTCTGCTTCTTTCTATTGCCAGTGCTGCCGCATGAAGACAAGACTCCCATAGCTTCCCATCTGCTTTGGCCCACCAACTCTTGGCTTTCCCACCGCCTATGTGGCATGTCTGGATTGCCTGCCTCCCCACTGCCCCTCTGCCTCCATCTGCTGCTTGGACAGGGAATCAACTCACCTGTGCTGTGCATGTTGTGCAGCCCCAGATCATCTTGAAATTGTGTTTTCCTGAAAATAAGCCCTCGTGGAGCTTATATTTTTGTAGCCCCCTAAAATATAAGACCGGGTCTTATTTGGGGGGAAACACAATAGTATTTGGAAGGCTTAGTAGACTTGAACAGCTAATTCTCTATTGAAATAATTCTATACTTTTCACTAACCTTCAAACTGCATTGGTCCAGGTAGCTTTTCTAACATGGGCTTTATGGTAACTTCTGTAAATAAAGAGGGTTTGTGTTTATATGTCACAATCTAATAGGTACATAGTCCCTGTTTAATGAGATTTACATTCACTCAAATAAAATTAGCTTGGTAAAAGACAATGCAACATGCTCTAATGTAAATAGGATTGACGGCAGAATTAAATGTTTGTGGAAACAGGGCAGTAGATCTATCAGGAGCTAATTAGACTGAGAGTTGTGAGGCAGGCCTGAGAGTTAAGTGGGGAAAACCAGCAAGACAGAGAAGAAGGTGTCTTACTGGAAAGAAGGTCTTGACAGGCCTTTCCTATGGGAGAGTCTTCTAATCTTAACTGAACCTGTTGATTAAGATAAGTTGAGTAGCAACTTTGAATCCTTACTTTTAAATGCAAATAACATTTTGCTGATCAGGAGTATTTCCTTCTTAACTTTTCTTTGCAAGACAGTTCATTTAAAGGGAATTTTACAGAGATTAGGAAGCTTCTTAGCATAAAACATACATATTTCCAGAGTCTGGATTTAAGGATAGCACTAAAGATGGATTTTCATATCTAAATAATTAGAAAAGAAAGATTTTTCCAAATGTGAGAGTTATGATTCAGCTGCTGAAAAATAGTCCATGAGATGGAGGGTAGGAATTGATGTGATAATGTCCCCTTTAGAAAGGAGCCAAACTTCTTGGATGCAACTTCTGGTCCAGGACATATTGAGATAACACTTCTCATCTGAACTTATTTCTTGAGCAATGCTTATATGTCCGGCCAGAACACTGGCATTTTTCTGTGTGAGATTTTCAGATTCCTGAACAGATGCTTCTGGATTCCACCTTTTTCCTTGCAGATTATCTGATCATAGCAACATGTATATGAATTGATTAAATATCATTACAGAAAAGTACTGTAGCATCTGCCACAAATGTTTTATGCTGGAACATATTTATCTGCCAACTGATTCAGTTGCCTTAGTGTGGCTAAGGAAACTTGTTTGGCCAATGCACTAAAAATAAGTTTTTTAAATATGTTGTTTCCAGATCAGTATACAACAAGAAATATTGTTACCCTTCAGTGTGTCCTTCGCAGAATGTTCTGGTGCAAGTCTTTGAACATTATCATAACAACAATAATAAGCAAATGACACAACAAAAGATGGTCCAAACCTGAATATATTACTGAAAGAAAATGTATTTACAAAATAAATACAGTATTAGAAAATATGCACGAGGATTTTTACAAATTTTCTTACATGCTTTGGAAAAGTTGTAGCTTCAATGCTGAAATTGAGTTTGTGATGCATGTTGTCCTGCCCTATCTGTTATCTTGTACTGTCATTATCAGATCTTTGATTTAGTTTATGCTCCTTTTATTTTGTAATTTTTTTTACAGAATTTATCAGAAAACAGTAAGAATTTACTTTTTTTCTTATTTCATTCAAGATATGCTTTTTTAAAAACTGAATCTAATCAGAAAAGCATGTTTTCCTATGCCCATTGACTTCTTCTCCTGGACTGACAGTATTGATGAAAGCAACATAGTAATTCAGGCCTGTTGATCCCTGATGCATATCTAAGGCTATTTATTTGCTATATTATAAATATATATAAATACTAAAAAAATTGGTATCGTATTCTGAATTTTGACCCCCCTATATGTGCCCCAGATCTCAGGCATGAAAAATAAACATCTTTACTTTTTATTTATCTTTAATTTAAAATCAGATTGCTCACTGAAAGTATCATTAGTGAAACCAAAGCTTAAATATTTTAGATACAGTGCAAAGGTCCCTGGAGAAGACTGTGGTGCTTGAAAAAAATAGAAGGTAATTCAAAAGGAGGCTGACAAGGTGACTAGTTACTATCACTGATGATACAAGGAGGGGATTCTAAGAGTCAAAGAAGCAGCTGCTGACAAAATATAGGAGAAATTATGTCTGTTGGGTCACAAAGAGTCAGGTGCAATTGAACAACAATTTTAAAATCTCAGCTTTTCCTTTTCAACCGACAACAGTTAGGAAGTACTTCTACTGCAGAGTACCTTGTAATTAGTAAGATAATCATGACATGTTAAGTGTTTGTGATTTAACCAGTTTCTAAAATTCTTAATGGAATAATGGAGATGATAGTTTATTAGGATTACTATAATTTACAAAGGCTACTAATAATGGCAACCATTATAAATCAATCAGTATTTATTATGTTCATCAATTAAGCATTAGTAAAAGTTACTATGAAGACGCTGACACATTATTTGTTGAATCCATAAAAGAAAGAGCTGTTTCCTTTATTTGGGGGAGGAGGTTGTCTGCTGAGAAATTAAGTTCAATTCTGATTTCATCTTAGTCTTAGTAAAGTTTTTGCTCTATTTTCCTAGCTATCAGAATGCAAATTCATTATTCTGTTTCAGGAAGATTTGAAGTTAAACTCACATATTTCAAAAAAGCTTAATGGAAAAGCATTCCAAAGGTCAGAGCTAGTCTTGACTTTAATCAGGAAAGTTGAAATGATATGCATGCTTAAGAGTACTTGGAAACAGAAAGTGAAATTATCATTGCTTGCTTCTAATTTTATGGGAAAATCTTATATTCACATTGTTGGTTGAATAAAGTTATATAGCTCAACAAAAGTTTCAGCTCTAGAATGGGATTCATGGCATATGAATGAATGGAAGATGAAGTAAGCATATGCATGAAGAAATGATGCTGAGATTGAGACTGGTGTTCAGGTGGAATTTGGAAATAATTAAAATAAATAATACATACCTCTGTGGGAAAGGGGACTATTTAGATTTTCCAAAGAAAAAAACATGTTGGCTTTACTTTAGAGGGGTTAGTAATACTAAGTTTGTAGCTGCTGTAAACATGAATGGAAGTTGTTTTTATAAATATCTTTTTCTTCTTCTTTTCTGTACTTTCTGTTTTCCATTTTTCTTAGTTTCATCTGTATTTTCTTAAGCTTATGTTCTGATGGCTGCTACTTCTCACTGAGGGAGAGGGAAGAAGCCCTGAGTCCAGCAGGAGAGTTGATGCTCTCCCTGAACTATAGGGTGCCCCTCTTTCCTTCACTACTCCTATACCCTTTTACAACCAGTTAACCTGAACCAGTCCGAACCAGCTGAATCCCACCTCTGATTAGGGTTTTGGAGGATAAAGCATATGAAAAATGGTTACAGGAACTAGGCAAGGCTAGTCTAGTGAAGAGAATGACCAGGGGAAATACGGTAGCTGTGTTCCAAGATTTGAAGGGCTGCCACAGAGAGGAAGAGGTCAAGCTACTCTCCAAGGCACCAAGGCCAGACAAGGAAAAATAGATGGAAGCTAATCAAGGAGAGAACCAACCTAAAACTGAAGAAAAATTTCCTGACAGTGAGAACAATTAATCAGTGGAACAACTTGCCTCTAGAAGTTGTCAATGCTCCAACACTTGAAGTTTTTCAGAAGAGATTGGACAACCATTTGTCTGAAATGGTATAGTGAAGGGCTGTCAAACTCCTGGCCAAATGCATCATGCGCTGGTCACACCCATGTCCAGTTTAGTGAAGGAGAAAAACGTCTCAATAAGTCAGGTGATACTGCTGTGATGACATGAGTTTGACACCCCTTGGTATAGGGGTTCCTGCCTGAGTAGGGGGTTGGACTAGAAGACCTCCAGTGTCTTCTAACTCTGTTATTCTGTTATGTGCCCAACCTGAAAATGCCCCCGGTGGTAAAAAAAACAACATTTGTTGTATCTATACAGTCATGTCTTCAATGCCCATTAAATAGTTGCCCTCCATTCAGACAGAAAAAAATAGTATTTCTTTTGATCATCCCTACTCTTTGTAAAATATCCCCCATCTGGAAATAACACAAACATTGCTTATGATAAAATCCATTTTTGCTGGAAATTTAATCATGTTTGTTTAAATGATGTGATCAAATATCTGAATGTAATGAAGCAAAAAAAAATATTATACTGATTTATTTAAAATGTACTCATTTCATTTCTGCACTGAGTTTTCATATATACTTCATCCTGTTCCAATAGAAAGCAAAAACTTCACGGGACTTGTATGAGGCCAAATTGTGATGGAAAATAGTTTGAAACACACTGCACCAGTTTCTGTGCAGTTTGAGTTGTTTTTGTCTTCTTTCACCAATTGATAATGTTCTGAGGTCATTTTTTTTGCAAATACTCTTCCATTCTGAGGAACAAGGTACACTTTGAGGGGATGTTAGCCAAATGCCTGAATAAGAAAACTATAAATTTTACAGAGTGTAATGTATTTCTTCCAGATATAAAATGAGCCCACACAAGTTAAAGTAATAAGAAAACCTTTACCTCTAAAAATTCAACTGTTGAAATAATATACTAAAGAAGAAGGAAATTATAAGACTTCCTCAGTATAATTTTGAGACACTTAGAAATGAAACATGTGACTTGAGCTCTTATCTCCCCAAAATGGCTTATAGTGACCAGAGAACTAGTATGGATTTGCATAAATTCTGAGTATAGAGAATATTTTATCCCTTGTTATTTATTGTAATGATGTTTTAAAAAAAATAAATTGACGAGATTATATTTGTTTATAATGCTCAAAAGTGAAGAGGTTTTACTTTCATTTTCCTAATATTTAATATTCTTAAAATCTATATTAATTTGCCATTCCTGCATACAGGGAGCCAGACTGAGTTAAACTGTGAACTTTACATTGAGATATAAAAATTGTATCACTTAAACTTTAGATTCAGAACAATATTGGATTATTTTAGAATTTAAGATCAACACAAAAATACCCTGCTTTTTTAACTTCCAAAATTATACACTTTTTTTTGTATTTTCCCTCTTTGATTCAACTTTAGTGGCAAAAAGTACATTTAACACATTTGGAAAGTAGATGTCATGCTGCATATATAGATTATATTTGGAAGGAAAATTGAATCATTTTTTTTTTCATTGTTCACCAGATTAATGACTGTTTTGAGTTTATACTTTCTATCTATTCCCTACCTTAACATGGCCAAAAACTGTTTTCAGCAGTCATTGCCAGAGGACTTTCTAGGGGTACAAAAAAGGGAATTGAGGGGTCATATGAAGCCCTAGTCAGTAGGTTGTCATTCCTGATTTAGAACATTGATAATAACAAGTTAAGTAATGGAAAGTCACCTTGATAAAAGTATTAATTTTGTTTAAAATATACCACTGTCTGACCATAGTCCCTAAAGCACCTTGGAACATTCATCAAATGTAATAGAGCCATTAATTATGTGATACTTTAACATTCAAAATAAGAAGAAAAACACAGTTTAAAGGGGAGAAAGCGTTTAACACAAGACTACGGGAATGACTTGAGGACAACAGATATCTTTTATTTCTATATAGAAATATAAATCCAGATTTCTCATCTTTCAGTATATTGTTTCAATATCTGGATTTATTTCTTCAGAAGAAAGGATAGGATAGAATTCCGGAAACATGACTACAGTATATAAAGTTGTTTTGAGCTTTGTAACAGTAGTCCAATTCTGCCCAAACTGGTTTTCCAGGCTCTCAAGTGATAAAGAGGTACTTCTTTAACACTTATCTATTCCCATCCATCCATCCTATTTCTATAGTTACTGATCACACAGAAGAGTGATTCTAGGTAGCCCTTTTAATTGGACTCTATAAGTCCTAGGCCAGTGATGGCTAAACTTTTTAGCACCGAGTGCCCAAAGTGTGCACACAGATATGCGTGCGCATGTAAATCTCCAAAATGCAATGCGCGTGCATCCCCTGTGCATGGGCCCCATCCCCCATGCATGTACATGCATCCCCAGCATACGCCCTGCCCCCTTCACATGCATGGCAGAGATCCAAAGACCAGCTGGCCGGCAGGAAGTGAATTGAGGCGATGACTCACGTGCCATAGGTTCGCCATCATGGTCCTAGGCCATTAATATGTAATGTAATGCATTTATTCTCCTGGGGAATATTTTTTTTTAAAGCAGAACATGTTAAGAAATATCATGAAAAACATCATACCCTCAGTGGGTGCCCAGAAAATGACTCCTGCAAAGATTTGTATGGATAAGAAATTTGAGGTGACAGTTTTAATTCAGCTTGTGAAAGAGCTCTGTGTATTTCTGATCTAGTAAGCAATATATTTGGTCTTGTGGCCCCTCAGCCACATCAAGGATAACTTTTCATCTGTTGTTTCCCCCCCTCCATGTTATTTCTGCTACCCCTTCCCCCTCAAGTGATAGATAACACTGTCTTATCAAGGTCAGTCAGAAAGGGTCTTTTTACATATCTCATAAATTTGAGCCAGGTGCCACTGATGTGAGATTAATGTAATGGCAGCTCAGCAAGCGCTCAGGCTTGTCTTAATTATGCTAAGGTTGCCGGTTCACTGTTTCTCTTCATCTGTCTTTTGCTTTAGGGAACACTAAACACTATGTCATTATTGTCGGTTCCACAACACTGGCCATTTGCATTTACAAAGTCATCAGCTAGCTTATGATCTAGCTTTTCTAAGAAATTAAATAAATAGAAAAAACCCAAAATGAAATAGGGGCTGGTGAAAAAGAGACATACAGCAGTTCATGAGATTTGAATCTTGCTTGATCCAGAGAAAAACACCTGAAGGTATAATAGTTATCTTTTTCCCAGCAAATCTTCCTATATCGCTTCCAGGTTTTTCTGAAAAGTTACAAAATAATGATTACATATCAGTTTTGGTTTCTTTCCATTGAGAATTGACTGACCATCTTCAATCCTTTCTTGAGATATCTCTCTGGCAAATTAAGAAATCATATACAGAGTGACATTTATAGGGAGGTGAGCTCAACTTGTAATACAAGATGAAATGTCACTTTATAAGAATGTGCTTAGATAGTAGAATAACAATGGATGCAGTGATATTGGGCAGATAATGTTCTTAAAAATGTAGACATACTAGAAAAAAAAGGGATGACTGAGACTTGTCTAATTGGTTTTGTTTTGTTTTGAATGGGTAATTTTATGATATGCAAACTGAAAGGATGGAAAGAAATTAAAATTATCCTTCAAAATATTCTGTGGCTTCTTTTGTACCTGTAGTTGACCATATATCTAATTTAGCTTTCTCAAGCTTAGAATCCTGGTTTACAAGTTGGACATATAGTAAATCATTCCATAATGTTCCATAGTTTGCTATAATTCTGCTCACATTATGATTAATTATAGTCAGAGAAATTCTGTTTGAACCATGTTTTCAAATAAATATTCACATTACTAGAAAAATGTATCAACTGAGAGATTTGTACGTATAACCCATTCCTCTATCACAATCACTGTTCCCTTGTATACAGGGCATGTCATACTGCTAAGTTTCATTTTGTACAAAGATATCGGATACAGCCGCAAATACTACAACTCAACAATATCTAGGTAGGCCAGACTCCCATGGGAGAATTGCAGTCTAGCTGCAATCCAATACATTATTACTAAGAGATAGGGGAAAGGCAGAAACCATTTTTATTCAGGGCAAGGATAGCATGCCATATATGCAAAGCCTTTGAAAAATAAATCAGTCTTTCCATTGGATTTGCCTTGGATTTGCCTTGGACCAAGCAGGAAGAGCCAACAATACTCTTCTATTATCATGCTGTCTGCCTCAGACCTTCAGTCTGTTTAGAGTTGCTTCATGAAGGATGGCAGAATGGCAGCTACTGCCTGCCAGACAGCTATGCTGTTGAAAAATGCAAGAGATCTCAGTTTGCTAACAAAGACAAATGGTCTGATGAAGAGGTAACCGGAATAATGGAATTGTTGTTAGCATTCTACAGATAGCTGCTGATTTGTCACGAGATCCTTATATTTTGGATCCCAGCCGAAATTTCTTTATGTTGATATACCCATTGGGAAAAGGGGAAAAACAATAACACATTAATTCCAGAATGAATATTAAAATACATCTTAATGTAGAGAAAAAATATCCTTTATTACAGTAGTTTAGCATTAGAGAACTCTTTTTAAAATGTTCCACTTGCATCAAGTTACCCATACAGCTAGTTTTATCTTTTCCCCATCTAGGCAGCTATAGAGATTCTGGGAGAAAATTAGAACTCCCCTCTTTCAGTATGCCCTAACCTTATACTTGTCATCAGATGTATTAATTTTAGCACATTGACCATTGTGAGGGCTTCTTTTGTACTGTAGTGTTGGATCTGCATCGAAGAAATATGAGTGCCCATCCCCCCATCATCTAACCTCAAGTGACATTTTAAAAGCTGAACTCAGAACAAAACTGCTTTCAAATTAATTGCATTAATTTGTGTTAATTATATTAATACACATATCAGCTACACATATACATGTGTATAATGTGATATTCTTTAAAAATGTTTTATTTTCTTATATTGCCTCATTGTGTGTATAGTTCTGAGCTCCTCAGAAAGGAAGAACCGTATACAGATAAAGTCAGTATTACTGCCATAGTAATAATAGCACTGCACATTTTATTCCCTAGACAGAGCTGAAAAAGCTGTGTGGTGAGGTTTTTCTGCAGCCTTATCATCTTATGAGCTGTTTTCAACTATGCAAGTTAAATCAATTTTAAAATTTAAATAAAATAAAATGTGAGTAGAGGGGTTGCTCTCTATATTTTTTTTTAACTTGTAGGGTTTTACTGTAGCAGGCAGCTATTTTGCAACTATTTTATTTTAGAGCATAAAAGCATCCCATTTCAATGTTGCATTGTGAGCCAAGTGTTATTTAGTTGTTGTCTGCTCTCTTAGAAGTTTATGGTGGTTTTAAAAAGAGGAGTTTCTTTTCACTTTTTAAAAGAGGAAGTTGTGCTGAAGTGAATGTCATGTCTAGATAAGCTGTGGGAAAAATTTAGCCACTGTTTCTCAAAGATCTGTTTATTTTTAGGGAAAGATTTCCATCATGGAAATGATTAATACAAGAGGTAAAACATATGTCAAAAACATGACAATGTTTTAATTAATTGGGAAATTCTGTGGTGGGCTATATATACCACAACATGGATTTTTACTCCCCAAAACCTGCTGGATGCAGTAATACTTTCAAAAACACTGTGGGCCTTAAACAAGTACCCAGTGCACTGGCACAATGCTGAGGATCAGTTGCAACTGAATTATGAGAAAGCCCGGGAACCGTGTTCTGAAAATGCATGGAAATGCTCACCTGCCATCCTTAAATACTTCTGAATGGAACAGGTATCTGCAACTCTCAAATTATTTGAAGTTGAACCCAATTTTGCACCATTAAACCTTATACAATCCACATTTTTATAATTAGCCCATTGAAGTCCCCAATTTAAGACTAGAGACAAACATCCTGACAGTGGATACCAAATTGCTTGATTTCATTAATTTCAACTCTTGTGTAGCCTTATAGCTTATTCCTTTCTTTTTTATTTCTAAAGTTGTTTCATCTACAGCAATTGAGAAATACTGGCTTCACTGATCATTCAGTTCTTTGATTCAAGACTATTAAACATATTCAGTTTGACAATTTGATTGTAAAAATAGGAATTGACTTTGCAGATGTGAAAAGCTTTTGCAGCCTTCAGACATGATATGAGTTGCTTTACTGGATATCTGCAAAGTTTATTTTCATTTCCTTTTAAAATATAATAACTGCTGATCTTGGGTTGATCATTTGATCATTTGACTTAATCAAAAAGAGATGCTCTAAATATTACCTGTTACATTTAAGATATTTTATAATGGTGACAGCTACAACCTTCTACAGCTGAAACCCTACATCATCTGCTAGAAGAACCGGTATGCAGAAGAAATCTGTGCATCCATTTTTTTTTTATAATGGCACTTTTATCATTAATTCACTAATAATTCCCTGTGGAATATATTTAGGCAAGTTAATCTTTCTAAATTAGAATAAACAAGCAGCTACCAAAGCTTTGGGTCTAGCCCATGCAATTCCTCCAAAACCAGTAACCGTTTTATGTAACAAGAAAGTCATTAAGTGAGAAATAAGCATATTCATTATATGATGTTCAATGAAAATTAATTTACTTTCATTGTAGCTTTGTCCAGTTCTTCATCCTGCTCCCTATCCACTTTTTGAAATGGACTTCCTGGTAGGCCTTTTAAATTAGAAGTGTGGATCTTGACTTGAAAAAGCTGGCAGATACTCTTGGGTAGCCCTGGCATCTCTAGAATATATCTAAGAGTAACTTTTTCCCTGCAACCCAATGACTTTCCAGAATTTTGTAGTCCAGCTTCTATATTATGCTGGTTGAGATAGAAATTGTAGTCCAAGCTAGAAGAATATATGGTCATTTCCACTGGGACAATATGTCTTGAAATGAAATAGAATGGGTTCAATAACTGAGGTGATTGCAGGGAAGGAAAACAGACCACTGGCTTGGCTCACCACCTTTCAGGCTGCAGTCTGACTAAGAATGTCATGTGATAGGGAAGAAGTTCTCAGTAGCCCAGAGGTCCTGCTGTTTAATGGCAGGCCAGTTGCTTATAAAACAGTATTTATTCTTAGATGAGAAGTCAGTCTGATGTGTATCTGGAGGAAAGGGAGAGAATTATTGTTTGTTGGGCTACTCCATGGTTCTGCAGGTTAGATCTGGAGAGTAGGACAATGAAGTGATGATTAAGAACTCCATCACTCTGGCCAAATATTCCAACTCACACTCTCTTGATACGGAGTGCCTGTAACTGTGATGGGCTAGCCAGGACAATAAAGGGGTTCCATCGTGGTGCCTAGTCAAATCTTTTATTGACCAAGCCAGCGTTGTTATGGAAGTGGAATACTCTTAGACTATTTGTCATGGGGGAGTTTAATATTCATACTGCATAAAGCAGAGCAGTCTAGTCTATGCCCACCTTAGTAATCAAGGATCTGTCCAAATGAATATCTAGCTCCACACATGCAACAAGACTTATTGTAGATTTGGTATTCTGTTCAGATGGAGTTATTGAACTGAAGGTGAGGATCAATTACAATAGATTGGTAAATTTAGACTAAAGAAGAGATGACTGGGCAGAGATATGAAACAGTGTTCAAATATCTGAAGGTTCATCATACAGAAGAAGGAGTGGACTCACACATTTCCCCAGAGTGAAGAATAGAACCAAAGGGTTAAAATTATAAGGAAGAAAGTTCATCCCAGAAACCAGGAGAAACTTCCTGAATGTATGATTACGACTTCAGCAACAGAGTGGTCAATGTTTGGAATACTCTACCTGACTGTGGTTTCTTCTCCAAAACACAAAAACTTTAACCTTAGACTGTCTACTATTGACCTCACCCCTTTCCTAAGAGGTCTGTAGGAGGCGTGCATAAGCGCACCCACGTGCCTACTGTCTCTGTCCTATTGTTTCTTTTTATTTTTCTTATATGTATTCATTTCATGTATTCATAGCTATGTTTATACTTGTACCTATTATCTGGTAAGCGATTGACAAATAAAATAAAATAAAAATAAAAGATAAAATAAAAATGAGCAGTCAATCAGTGGAATGGAACAAAATGCCACATAAAGGGTTGAATGCTTCTTTGCTGGAAGTCTTCAGAGAAAGGCTAGATAGTCCTCTTAGAAATGCTCTTGTGGATCCTCTACCCAAGCAGAGGGTTGCTTAAGAGGACTTCAGAAATCTCTTCCAATCCTAGGAGTTTAGAATTCTATGAAACATGACTGTTTTGCAGCTGCTGACTTCTGTATTTCAATGTGATTTACATGGGACTGCCTCAAACTTCAGTTGGTGCACAATATAGCAGCTAAACTGATGATTATGCCAATAAAAGAATACAGACAATAATTTTTCTGTGTGCAATTTACAGTCCTCATGATCTGAGCAGCTGCTTCACTCATATGAATGTGTTTGCGTCTAAGAATCCATCACTTTCCAAATTCTCTGTGGCGAGCAAATGGCGGCAGGCTTTCTTCTATGCTGCTCCCAAATCTTTTAGAAAAGTAGCCCACTCTCTTTAGCCAAGCCTTGTCAGTTTGAGTTTATTTATAATGAGCAACTGTCTTATGATATTTCAGTGTAATTTTTTTTAAAAAATCTGCCTTGAGTGCCTATGGGAAGTGAGTGGCATGTAAATAATAAAAAAAAATGAGTGACATTGCCAAAATCTCAATATGTATTTCCCATTGAAAATGCCAGTTTTAAAATGTATTTGTCTTTTCTTATTATCAATGGTATTTGAATTTTTAAACAGCATTAAAGTAATTTAAGTTTAGCAGCTGGAACTCAAAGAGCCATCTTACTGAAAATTTGGTACTTTGGGTGATTATATACTTTGCTAAATGCACCATTGTGAACTGTTAGATTGCATCAGATAACTGTTTTCTTCTCCAACTGCTATTTTTATAAGATGTTTTTTACTGTAGCCTATGATGTGTAAAGCAAATGGTCTGAAGTATTCTATTCTCTGAAAGAGCTTCTTCCATGGGAAATTAAGTAGGGGGCTCCAATGGCAAAATTCTCCATACCAAGTGCTGGAGTTATTGAATGTCCTTCCGTAATATGACACTGGCTTTGCTATCTTTTAGGTGTTCTGGATTTTAATGTTGGTTGTGATGTATTAGCTGCTAGGAAAACAATGGGCTTTTAAATTAATCAATATATTTTAAATAAATCAGGAGACGGATAGACTGGCATTGGAAGGGCCAGGAACTGAAACATGAATAGTGAAAGTCCAGTTCCAATATATGAGCTGTGGGGCCGAAGAGCCAATCTCTTGAGGTTTGTTGCATATGGAAAGGTATATGTGCACTATAACAATGACCTGCAGATTTAGTGATATTAATCTTTTTGGAGATCCAGAATGAATTATGTCAAATCTGCTGGCTGCCCAACTGTGTTTGATTCCAGTTGCACTTTTAAAGCAGCCCCTTCCTGCTGCTGTTAAATTTGGAACCACGCCAAGGAAGTATGTAGCATGAGATTGGAATAGTTGTAGCATTATAATTTAAGAAATTTGTAATGCTTAGAAGTGTAATGGGCTCACATTCATTATAGCCAGATGTATTAAACTAATTTGCAAATTTGTTTCCATCAGTATGTATCTCATGCAATAGTAAGCCTTTTGAGGTAGTCTACTGTAGACTAAAAAAATGAAGTCATGCATGCTAATACTACTTTTATTATAAGATTATAGTAATGGAATGTTGCAAGACTGAATGTGCTTCTCCTCTCTGTGCCTTTTTTTTTTGAGAACTAGGGAGGGTCTTGTCTGAGATGCTTTTTCAGATTGCAGTTCTGTCATTTTATCTGACCTCTGTCTTGGTAGTGTCTCTTTTTCCTAATCTTCAAGGTCATTCTTTGTATCCATTATAGTAATACTTTCCCACATAATACTATAATTGAGAATGGGGATGAATCAGCTTCTGTTTAAATTTTTTTCTATGATTTTTGGAATGGCAACTAAGTAAACTGGTGACATGGCTCCATTAGCCATTTATTTATTTCTGTGTCTAGATTTAATTTTTAAAAATAAATTATGCTTATTTCTCAACCAGTGCTTCACTTCTACAACTCAGTAGTACCTAATATAATGTTAAAGTCTTTGGCTTCTACTGCATATTTTGCCACTTCTACTTGTGAAAGGAAAGTTGCAGAAGAATCAAAGCTACCTCCTGGTATTAAATCCTGTACCTCTGTGTCTTCTTTCTTTAAAAATGAAAGGAATGTGAAGCCTGGGAGTTAAAAGGCAAATCATGGGAAATTGGGGGGAAAAACAGCAGCCAAGTTTTCAGAAAGAGATTACTGTTTGTAAAGAAGGTGAAGATTGCATTTAAAAATGAAAATTGCTATGGCAGCAAAAGCACGCTAGAAGTCTGCTACAACTGATTAGCCTCATGACTTTCTATGTTCCAGTGATTTGTTACTTTAAGATAGAAGCAAAATGAAATGTTAGTTTAGTTGATGGTGCCACGTTTTGCATTTAAATGCAAAACTACCATTATTCAATTCAGTGCATTAACAACCAGTTCTGTGATAAAGTCTAATAATGCTCTCTAATTAATCAGCATTTATATTACTGTGTTAAACATTACTTTCTCAATATTATGTAATTGTATTTGTTATACCAGTCCTGTAGGGTAACGCAGTCTAAATTTCTACATATACAGATGTTGTGGAAAGAATTTGGGTGGAATAAAGTTACCTGTTGACTTGATATCAGATGTAAAATCCAAGACTTGCATTGTACTTGTAGTTGCAGCATATGCTAGCAAAATGAGAATCGGGTGTCTTCCCAATGTCTCTAAGGTTTTTTTAGTCTCTTGCCCTAGGTTGTAGAAATGCAAATACTTAAACTGCTGGACTATGTGTATCTATTCCTAGTGTTTTTACCAATATCAGTGAGATAAAGGGTGGTGGTGAATTAAACAGTTATTTCCAGCTCCATGATTCTATAACTGTTTGGAAATTTGTTCTTCCCATTGTATATAGAGTATCCATGTACTAGAGGCTCACACCAGAATCAGCTCCAGACTGTCCTTATATCGTACAATATTGATTTGGGAAACATAATTAATCAATTTCTGGCTCTGTTCTGTCCATATGAAATCAGAGAAAAGTTATTGTTTTAAAAAAAAATTCTTTGAACTATTGTGACTGTGGAAAGCTTTCTCAATAAACTTCTTTTTTCTCTTTCATGTTAAATTATTATATAGTCTGTTTGTGGCTTAGTAATTTGAATAAAGCCAGCCACTGTGGTTTGTGAATTGCAGTTTTGTAAATACAGTAAGAAGTTGTTACATACCAGCTATGTTTTAAAACATATGCTAGATTTTTAGGTGGGTGTATTTGAGTATGACTCAAGCATGATGCCTTCAATTATAGCAGATCTATGTAATATATCCTGGAATTAATCACTTCCTGTGTTTCCAATTGAAGTGGAAACCAACGCAATCTTAATAGTTTATATTCATATTTTGTAGTGATTTATCAATCACAGAATAAACACTCCATTACTGTTCAGGTTAAACTGGACAATGCTAATTCATTTGCTTAGACTTCAACTTCAACTCCCAGAATTAGTGTAGTGGGTGAAGGTCAGTATCTCATTCCCCAATCTACTTGAGATGTGTGGTTGTAACACAGGCACAATTGCCACTGGTTTATTATTATGTATTACTGAAACACCTTTTGGGCAAAACTTTCTTTGTTAAAGAAAGATCCAACCTGAAACTAAGAAGAAACTTCCTAACAGAACCATTAACCAAGGGAACAGTTTGCCCCATGGAGTTGTGGGTACCCCATTGCTGGAGGTTTTCAAAAAAAGATTGGACGGCCATTTATCCAGGATAGAATAAGGTCTCCTGCCATGGGCAAGGGACTAGATCTAGAAGACCTCTAAGGTCCTTTCCAGCCTTATCATTCTATGATTCTAGATCTGAGACAAAATTGCAAAACAAAGTTGTGTTATTAAGATTTAAAATTATGTTGTGTCTAAACAAAGGCGCACAATATAGCACTGTCGTGCATCATCCAGTAATTAATGGATTGGGGTACTTTAAAGGGCTGAATATATTTTTTCTTAGTTTTTTAAAATTTTGTTTCATTTTAAATCTGTAGGAAAAAGTTTGTTTCTGCTTTTCACTAGGAGAGAGAAGAACAAAAGCTAAATTCATTTTTTTTTCTTATTGAATCTCATTCACGGAAGAAGTGATGACTCTTAATGTGATTATTCAGTTATCTGGCTTTCATGCTATATTGCCCAGTCAGATTGAACAAAGCATAATATTTGCCTATTAGGACAGATCTATCTCTACTCTATATCAGCATAACCTCTATTGATCTATATCTCTGATTTTCCTAGCAGACTGAAACTATTTTTAAAAAGAAATAATTTAATTACATATTTTAAAAAGTTTTCTTTCTCTCAAACTACACTTCGCTAAATATATTTTGTTTCAAAATATACCTAAAAAATTGGGGTATACTTTTTTATGTGAAAATTGCATTGAAATATTTAGGAAGTAGGACAACAAAGATGTAATCTACACAACAGTCTAGCATGCCCAGAACAGGATAATTTGTTCCAGAGTTAAAAAATATCAAATCCCAGATTTTTTTCCCAATGTCCTTGTCTCAGATATACACCAGAAACTCTATCTCAGATATCTGTTTTTAGAACCTGAATGTATATATTGGCTATAGATTAAACAATGCTACCAGATGCAAGCAGTATCCTTTGTTCTACATCCAAAACTGCAAACATTAAATAAAAACAATATATTTCTATTTACTGTGTTAGCTTTAGCATTTAATGTTTTCTCTACCTATAAGTAATAGATAATCTGATCTACCTTAATCCAATATAAGATTTTTTTTTACTAATTCTGCAGTTTAGTGGGATCGTGTCAGATTTCCCTCCTAAAATAATTCATTCAAGTTTGGTTAGAAATTGTATTTTTAATGGCTGCAGCTTCATGCTGCAAATACATTTTTTTATGTCTGCGGATGGCAAAGCAGCTTGAATCATTGGAGGGCAATTTTTAGTGGAAGGAGCTTTAAGTAAGTAAAAATAAATAAATAAAGTGATCCTTAATTTCTTTCCACTCTGCTAGTCTCCTATGTGTACTTTTCATTAAGAAATAAACACTTACAAGTGTCTGTTTCGTATGTAATTTCAATTACAATTCATTTTAATGGAAATGTACTCATTTCATATCAACACCAGGCATGGAATGTCTGAGATCCAAAACCAAAGGGGGGCACAGTAGAATAGAACTCACTCTCCCACCTTCGTTCCTATCCCAGGAGGGGATATTGGGCTGTCTGCAGCAGGTTTTGTCAATGGGAGAATCAGAAAAATCTAGATGATTCATTCTTCTTGCAGAATAGTGGTCCTTTCTCTCTGTATGTGTGCTGCATGTAAAAAAAAGAGGTAGAACTTCAGTCATGGGGTTGTAGGCAGTACCCTAACATTTTTCACAGCCCTCCCCTCCCTCTAGATGCCACTTCATTCCATCAATTATGGCTGGAGAGACTGAAGTCATCTCATGCAATCTTGGGTTGCCTACTTCTGCCTTGGAACTGTACCATTTCAAACTGCTAGTAGGGAATAGAATTGAATGATCCCTTGTATTTGAAAAAGTATAATAATCTGACATGTAACGAATTACAAATCATCCTCATTTAGTGACTGCCTCATAGAACGATCATTCAATCATTCACAATTACAATGATGATGATGAAAAAGTAACTTTGCAACCAGTCTTCACTTTTACAACTTCCGCAGGTTTTGTAAAACAAAGGAAAGGTGAAATAAGATTGTAAGCATATAATATCACTTACTGACCATTTTGTTTACTGATTGAGTTGTTTGTCCCAACTGTTGTCACTAAATGACTACCTGTGGCACATCCAAAAAATAGCTTAGTTAAAACCTTAAAAATAAAATAAAATACATGTAAATCAAGAATCTGAAATTGCAAGTGGTAAGGGGTTATATATGTTAGCAACAAAAGCAGCATTTGTGTCTTTTCCATAATTGTTTTCACTGTGGGTTTCTGTGAGGCTTTATTTATATTTTACTTGCTTAGATAATCTTGGGATATATCAATTGAGGAATTATATCAGGTTGGACTACTATTGTAACAGTTGAGTGGAAGTCTCATATAATATTCAAGAACTGAACTTATACAGGCTAATTATGATCCCTTTGAAGATGAAAGTATGAGTCATCCCCCCGCCCCCCAAAAAGGGGGTGATGTAATAGTTAAAGTATTGGGCTGGCTCTGGGAAGATCCAAGTTCTAAGAATTGTTACATCTGTATTGGTGTCTTCCCTGCTTCAGCCAGTCATTCAAATTGATCTAATTGCCAAGAGATTGGCAGGTACTATAAGTATTCATTTTCTCCAACTGCCCATATCTTCACTTACCCTCTGCCAAATTCTGCATCACTTGGGGGAAATGGCAATTGTGTATTGGCACATTATAATAAAGAAAATTGTGACTTTATCAGGAATCAGCACCACAAGACATTTTGAGAAAGTACTGTTTACTCTAGAATTTTGCTACCCTGAGGGTTTAGCTCAAATTGTTGATTCCTCAGAAGAACAGATTGAAGCAGCAAAATTTGCCAGAGAAGAACAGGTGGGAGAAAGTAAACAGCACAGCAAGAAAGAATAAAGAATTTATTTCCGTTTAAGAAATTGCATTAAAGACACACATACACGGATAGCTGAGCAGGTTGTCTTTATGCTGTGATCTGTGCAGGCAGTCTGTGTTGCCGTGTGCTTTGTGCATTAATCTGTACAGCGCAGCTCTGGTTTATTTTAGGAGTGGTTCAGTTTGAATTTCAGCCTCCAGGCTCCCAAGCAGCCACTCAGTAAATACAATAAATAGCAGTACTTCTAGCCTAGAAGGTTATTTATGAATTTTTTATTACTGATTTTCTAATAATTGCTGGCTTTCTAATGCCAGCCCAGCAGGGCTTTTCTGTTTTTTTCTTTGTTCTTTAAATACTTGTAAATAACTGATACTCATTTCAACAGGTTTGCTAGAGCAGCAGTGTTGTTTATATGGGCAAGCTTTTGCCTTCAGGATGCACAATTGAGCAAGACACATTCCACCAGGAATGCCAGCTGGCATTGGCTGTGATGGACAGATCTGCACATTATTTTATAGGCGACATTGTATCCATTTCTCTGATTAGGGAGAGCAGAGAAGAGGGAGAAAAGTAAGGAATAGGAACACAGTTTTGTAAAATTACAGGGTGGCTCCCTCAATCAATTTCTGTGTCTGGAAATAAAAAGCTGAATAAGCCACCTAATAGGCTTTAGAGATGTATCCTGTTCTGAGATAGCATTACAACTGTAGGGATTTTTACAGGCTAAAGTAAAACATGAGCTCCATGTTAGGGTATATAGCATATGCTGCTTAAAGATATGCAGCTTTGATGTTTGAAGAGCTACAAATGCTATTTATAACTAGAGAGACATGAATTTCCCACAATTTCAATTTCTTCTAGTTTTAGTTTTGATATCTGAACTTCATTAAATAATAATAATAGTAATAACACATGCTGTGTATATGGTAATAATAAATTCTAAATTCCTAACAATTTTGAAATCTATCATTTGAAATGATCACATCCACCTTTCATTTTTAAGATGATCCAATAATATTAAGTGGCGAACATAAAATGAATAACTGTCAACTAGTCTCTTATTGTTATTATTAATTATGCTTCTTTATCCAAGTGAGCTACTTGGACCCCCCAAGTGGTTAACATTAGGGGTTTATATCATTTAATCATTCATGATAAACAAATAAATTAGTAAGCAAATAAATTATTCAGTGAAAAATCTACTGAATGAGAACATAGATGATAGTCATATCTGAATAATCAGTGCTCAGTGACAGATAGGAAGGAATCCCTGGTGAAGGCCAGTTTTCGGCAACTGCCAAAAAAAACCCTCCTTATTCCTCAGGGAAGCTGTTTCATGAGAAAGGTGCCACAAATTGAAAAGCAGTACCTCTGTATATCAATCCGCACCTCCCTCCCCACATCTCATGGAATTGGAGTATTGCCCGCAAGCAAATTGGAAAGTCAATTCCGGCTGAAGAAGTCAGTCCTAAGTGCCAAACTGCATGGGGCATTATAGATTAAAGTCAGTACACTGAATTGCACTGGAAGTCTACTGGAAGTCAATGCAGGAAATTGATGCAGGGAAGATATAATGTATTCCTGGTGTCATGTGCTACCCAATAAACAGACTGCTTATACGGCATAAGCTGTAGGTTCCAGATGAACTCACTAGTCCAAGTGGTCATAAGGGCGTGAGTTACTGTGTCAAGCTATGGCAGCCTTACTACTGTAGGTAGACCAGACAGGAAACATGACTGGATTAGCTAATTGTACTTTAAAGCTATTTTAACAGAATCTTGCAAGTCTAAAAGTACAGTTCTCCTGCCATCTCATTCACACCCCAAGAAACTAGGGAGGTTCTCTTCTGACTCTCTTGCTATACCCAGAATATCCAGCTGTGCATTTTGCTATCTCCCTTCTGATCATTATCTGAAGCACCCAGAAAGAAGTTCCAGCCAGGTAAACCTCTCTTCCCTTAACAATGGCCAACTCTTTAAGTATCTGTTAGAATCTCTCAAATGCTTGGAACAAGCTACTGATGTTCCCTTTGTCAGCCCTGGATCCATCTTGATTCAGATTCCAGGCTGCCATAGCGGGGGATGGGCAGGCTGTGGGAATGGGAGAGCAGCAAAGGGAATATAGCCACAACAAAACATTTTCGCCAGAGATCAAGGACAGGTTGCTGGCATCTGGACAGGAGTGACTGGAATTTGGTGGCAGTTGAGACAAGAGGTTGATTGACTAATGTGACTTGGGAGTCACTAAATGGTAGTGTATGAGTTTTAGTGTGAAGAGGGGGAAATGCGGGAATTCAGATTCGGGTTTTCCCCAGATGTGCCAACATGACTTCTCCAATAAATTCTTACTTTGATGGACTTTGTCTTGGAGTTTTGAATTGTCTGCGCGGTTTAATTGGAACGCTGACACCATCCTCCTGCAGAGGTCTCTTCTGTTGAGAAAATGATTCAGTATGATAAATATTATGCTTTCCATGTATAGTTGACATAAGAACTGCTTTGAGGGAAAGATGAGATCTTATATCTGATGCTAAATGTGTCAGGCCAGAGATTGCTTGTTTACAAGCCCATGGAGGCCTCCAATTTAGCTTAGTAAGATTTGGTCCTCATGACATGGGGATTAAAGTCTCTGGACACTTAGAAAACAAGGGGTCTCAGCATCAGTTCAGAGAGCAAGTCTAGGAGTTCCGTTATGGGCTTTGTGGGACAGCAATGCAACCAATGTACCAACAGATTATTAGCCTTTCCAATTAGCCTGACTTATTATATAAGCATTTCAAGAAAAGAGCCCTAGTCACTGACTAGATGTCCTTTAAGGTCAACAGATTCATAAATGACTTAAATTATCTACAAGATCATAAATGGCTGAGTCCTCTTTATAGTTATCAGTAGTTTGAGTCTAAGAGCACAAACCATTTGGCCACCAGGTCTGCAAGTTGAGATTATTGGGCCACAGTTGGGGATCGTGAGCAAATTTATAATCAGTCTTCTGGAATAACCAACGCAGTGTATCTTGGCATATCTCCTTCAACTCATCACCGCTGAAGCCCTTTCATGCTTATTCTATGCCGTGCATTCCTTTCTGCCTTTTGCCAAGCATGAATAAGTTCTTATATTCGTAGTCTGTGTATCTGCAGTCTTCCATCTGTGATGTTTTTCTTAGAGATTATCAATTGGCAGAACATACCGGTATATACATGTTTACTGAAAAGCAGCATTTAAAATATGCTCATTTGATAACATGCATTGTATGTATAATCTTTATTTCTTAACATTTAAGCAAACACCCACAAATAGAAAACTGCCTGAATGTGTATCCACAAATTCTGTAGTTAACTCTAGAGATTCTCTCATTTGGAACTGGAATGCAGACAGAAGGGAATGCAAGGAAAAAGCAGCCTAAAGACGCTCATAATACACAGCTGCTCATTTCTGGTGCCTGCCATTCTCACAAGAAAAGATCTGCATTTCATGTTATTGATGAGGGAAAGGCTGAAGGAAGTATACATTCAATATTAATAAAGGTGCTAGTGTGAGCAGAGCTCTTACATTTAAAAAAAAATATTTTTTTTTTTATTTTTATTTTAGATTCCATCTTCCATTAAACAGTGTCATCTGGATACAAATATCTCTGTGTAATAACAATCAAAGTTTACAACAATATTCATTACATTGGTATTAATTCTCTAATCTTACAATAGTAGTATTGAACATAATAAACCTATTCATTTCTCCTTCTTGACATACCTTCTAATAAGAATACAATAATAATATTAAGCATAATAATCTTAGTAGTTATTATAGTAACAATCATCATATTGTTTACATCTCTATCTTAACATATTTTCTATATTTTGCTGATCTCCTTCTTTTACTTCTAACTTCCATTTTTATTCTCTAACCATTGATAAAATAATTTTCATGTCATATAATATTCAGTTTGTTCTTTTTCCTTAATTGCAAGCGTTAATCTATTCATTTCTGCACATTCTAATATTTTCCTAACCACATTCTCATCAGTAGAGATCTCTTCACTTTTCCAGTTCTGTGTGAATACAATTCTGGCTGCAGTTAATACATGGATTATTAAATATGCATTCCCTTTACTATAAGTTTCAGGTAAAATCCCCAACAAAAATATTTCTCATTTTAATATTAAATCAATGTGCTGCTTTATCATCTTTTCCAGCCATGTATGTATTTTTGTCCAGTATTTTTTTGCTTCTACACATGTCCATCACCTGTGATAATAAGACCTAGGTGTCTGGTGGCACTTCCAACATTTAGCTGACTTATTTTTGAACATCTTTGCCAACCTCGCTGGTGCAAAGTGCCATCCATAAAACATCTTAGACAAATTTTCTTCATATGCAGTTGACATTGTTAATTTGTAGTTCCTGTCCCACAATTTCTGCCATTTGCCCATGCTATCACTGTCTCCTTCACTTGTTCCTCTACTAATTTAATACCCAACAAATAAATATACAATTTTTATCAATTATTCTTCTGTCCCTATTAATATGTTGAAAGCCAAACTGGTATCCTCAAATAATGTTGCTCTGTAATTTTTTCCCATACTAATAATAGTGCGTTCCTTATGTATTTTAAAAGTAACCATGTATCTTACTTTTTCCATATCACAGTTGCAAGTCATGTCCCTCCAAAGTCAATAATCTTGTATGCCTCAATACAATCCATTTTTTCATCCATGTTAATACAGTGGCCTGGTGGTACAAATCCCAATTTCGTAATCCAAAACCTCCTCTATTTCTTGAATATATCATTTTAAAGTTTATTCTCACTTTTTTCCCTTGCCAGATATATTTTAGTATTATTTTATTAAGTTCCTCAAAGTATTTTTTCCCCAATTTTTGGAATTGTTTGAAATAAGTACAATAATTTCAGCAATATATTCATTTTGATTGTAACTATTCCTTCTATCAACAATAATTGCATATTTTTCCAGATCTATTTTAATTTGTTGTGTCAGTTTGTGATAATTATCTCTGTGTTCAGGTGTTGGACGAGTGCCGAAGCAGATGAGAGCCAGATGTAAATTAACACACAACATAACTTTCTGGATATGGCTATTTTTCACTTTCAGCCAAATCTAACTTACTGATGTATTATTCTGGAGATAAAATTAGAGTAACTCTCTGTATACACCACCTTAATTGGATGAGATATAAATATAATAAATAAATAACCTTGATGTGATTATGGGTCTTGTGCGCTCTAGGAAATCGAGAGTTATGCCAGAGGCTCAACTGTACTGGACAGGTCTCATCAAGAGCTCAACAAAGAGTATCTCCCCATAAACAATATAGTGATTGCTTACAGAATTCTGTAATTTACAAAATCTCATATACTGGATTGGTCATTGCTCAATGCCCAGGTCAACAAGGACCACACTAGAGATTGGAGTTCCTGAATATCTGTTGATAAATGGATTACAAGACTAAAAAGTGTTAGCTGAGCAACCAGGGCCAGCAGGTGCAACACTGGGAAAAAAATATTTACCCATTAGAAATATAGGAAGATTGAAAACATAGAAATCATGTTCTCTTATTAAAAATCAAATCCAATAAGAAGAGGATATCTGAAAAAATTACACCCGTTCTGAACAGATGCACCAGTTCTGAACAGAACAACATCCAGAGTCAGAAATAACAAACAGAGGCTAGTAGATCAATGACAATTTATAATATGAAATAAAGTTTTCAGAGAAATGGAATTGGAAGAACAACAAAGATCTACCAGGTTAAAGAATTCAAAGCCTTCTTACAAGTAGCTTGTGAGTAGACTGTAGAGTCAAACTAGGAGGAATCAGTAATAGAGGAAACCAGCATAAGTTATTTTCATTCCCAAACCAACACTTTTTCCTTTGCCTTCTCCTCAGAAGGAATACTCAGATTAAAGAAGAGGAAGAACTTAAACAAAGAGTAACAGAGCATCTAGAACAGGGATATCAAACTCACATCATCAAGGCAGTGTCACATGACGTATCATGACTTTCCCCCCCTTTGCTAAACCAGGCATAGGTGTGGCCAGCGTATGACGCATCTGGCCCACAGGCTGGGAGTTTGACAGCCTTGATCTAGAATAGGGGTGTCCAACCTTGGCAACTTTAAGACTTGTGGACTTCAACTCCCAGAATAAAGTTGCCAAGGTTGGACACCCCTATTCTAGAACAACACAAACACACACAAAAATAAGTTTTCCTGCATTTAAGCTTGTTCCAAAGAAACAAGTAGCACAAGTAATAAAACTTGCCAATACTATGAAATTGCCAGGCCCATGACATGTGATGATTTTTTCATGGTGAGTTCTTTCTGTTTCCATATTGATAGAGAAAATCTTGCCAGACTGAGCACTCTCAGCATTTCTGAGCGCTCAGAAATGATATAGAAAAGATCAAGGAAGATCAAGAACTGACAAAATCACCATCAATCAATTGCAAAAAGTAGCATTACTTAGAACAGCTTATATCTTATGATAATCACCTTTAACACTATCAAATAACATTTGCATATCTGAAGTCTTTGGGAAGGACTTGATTGGTGAATGAAAATGCCAAATTCAGTCTAAACACCTGGCTGCCTGGGCATTAAACCATTAATTTATCAAAACACGAATGCTTTCTGCAAAACTAAGTTTTCATGAACTTACTTATCTACTTACTTATCTACTTATTTACTTACTTATTTATTATTTCCATATTATCATCTTTTTAGCCATTGTCTATCCACTGCAGGATGAAGGCCTCTTCCTTTTCCAATCAGGCCCGCAATACTTGCTGATGTCATCAATTCATCTTGTTTTAGATCTCTTTTGTGAATACTTTTTATCAAGTGGGATCCATTCTAGGACTGCCTTGATCCACCTGCCATCAGTTCTTCTTGCTGTGTGACCAGCCCATTTCCATTTTAATTCTTTTATTCTCTTGATGATATTGCATGCTTTCATTTGTTCTCTAATCCATCTGCAGGTCTTTCTATCTTGTGTTTAATACCAAGCATGTATCTTTCCATGGCTCTTTGCACCACTCTTAGCTTTTGTATCGATTATGTGGTTAGCATCCATGTTTCACTGACATGTGTTAAAGCAGGTAGCACACACTGATCAAAAACCTTTTTCTTGGGGCATAGAGGGAGGTTGTTCTTGAAAATTATGCTTAGCTTGCGGAATGCCTGCAAACACATTTAACAAGCTATTCAATTTCCTTTATTGTGTTGCCTTCCATTGAAATCTATTGCTATATGTAGTGATCTACTACATTTAGTTCTTCTGCAGACATAACAATTTTCTTTCTTTAGTGAATTCATTAAACATAACTTGGCTCTTTTTCAGGCTTATTTTTAAGCCAAATGGTTCTGTTTTGTGCAGCTTTTGTATGTGTCTTCGTAGCTCTTCTGGGTCTTGTAAGAAGAGAACAACATCACCTGCAAATCTTAAATGATTTGAATAGGTGCTATTGATTTTTATTCCATCTTTTGCCCAGTCTAGTTTGCGAAATATTTCTTTAAGGCTGAGAAAAGGACAGGTGATGTTGTATCACCTTGTCGTACACCTCATTCTATGTTGATTTCCACTTTAAGATAATTAAAGTAGAAATCAACATAGAATGAGGTGTACGACAAGGTGATACAACATCACCTGTCCTTTTCCGTTTAGTTGCATTCAGTTATTCTCAGACACTACCTGGACAAATTCCTGCAGTTTGCACCCACTTTTAGTCCACAACTTAAAAAGAAACAAGAAAAAAACAATTTGATAAGAAATGACAATTTGTTTACAGGCAATATAGTATTCTACTTTTAAACTGTAAGTAACAGTGTAAGTAACACTAAGTTTGCTGCTTAATGGTAAAAGTCAATCTGGTGTTTGTTGTATAATGACAAAAGTGGTTTCAGTTAACATATCTGAACAATACCAAGCTGAACATGAGAGTGATTACTGTCTGTTTCCTGCAGAGAGGTGAGCCATTCTCCCTTCTCTGTTTCTCTTTGCATCATAACAATAATCTGCTGCTATAAACAAGGAAAACTACATACCTGGCACTGGCCACTATTAAAATTGGGTAACAGACCATAACATTCAGAAATGAGGTCTTGCAATATTAACGGTCAACAAGGCATTTGAACAAATGGTCTTAATTCTGTCAGGGGTGTAAAATCTGCAAAATGAGCACATGTGGTTTATCCAGAAGTCATAAAAATTTAATTGAAAGTTTATGTTTATTAAGCTCATATGTTATGTGAAGAAGCATCCCACACACCACAATGGGCGGGAGCGTCATAGAAATGGCCAGCCTCAGAGTGACTTCATCCAGTTTGATGAAATGGGATAGGAAGCAGAATTACAAGCAAACTGTCCTTCATTTTCTTGTGGCATATCTTCAAAATATTCCACAGAATTTAAATGCAAGTATTGTATCTGGTACTAGTACATTTAAATTATAGACTAAATAGCTTTCCATATTAATTTCTGATCGAGTATATTTGATGCAGTAGAACTAATTGCCATAACAACACTCACAGCATGTTGAACACTCATTGTGTTGTTGCCCCTGCTTGTCGTACTTGCATGTTGAATGCAGTAGTCTTACAATTCATCTTCATCAAAACATTTATATTAGTGACAAAGTCCTGGGCACTATTTAAAATTATATCCATGCTTACAGTTTGCCCTTTGCTAGATGCCCTAAGGGGCAAATATTTAAGGTAGCTTGAAATAGGGTCTTTTTGTTATATTCAGAACATATATTTTCTCAGTTTATGTGAGAAGGATTGAATTCATCCAATACAATATTAATTTTTTTTCCAGATTCCTCTTTGGTTTCATAAGATCAGTTGAAATTCTTGACTGTATTGGAAAGGAATTAGCCAGTAAACTCTCAGCATCAAATTACCCACTATAGTACTCACAATGATTTTACGGAAAAAATGGCTTTGGTGTTGATTCTAATTGAAGGGACTATGCCTCATTTGAAATGCAGAATCTAGATTCCAGAGTAATTGTATCCCAGTAGGTTACCACCATGCCGCCACCTTTCAACAATGCTTGATAAATCTAAGATCAAGCATTCAAATTCTGATTTTGACTGGGAGGTGCCCAGTACTTGAATTTAAACATTAAATCTCCTGGATTTTTTAAAAACTTGGCATATATACCTTTGCTCGTGTGATTCTGCAGTTTTCTGGAACAACTATATTTCTGTTCTAGTTCCACACCATCCCATTTTGAATAATCAGAATACTCTCATTCTCATTCACTGCAGATAATTTTTCTTGAAGTGGATGTTCTTCACATCCTGTGGCTTTTCCACCAAATCAATTTTAAAATTCATCTGCCATCTTTTTCATATTAAATGTCAGCTTCTGATACGATCTAGTTAAGATGAAATCCATCACTTTGTGTATAAACAATCATGAAGTCCATATGAAACAGGCCACAAGTTGCTCAGGTTTTGCTAGTTAATTATACAGTAAAAAGAACTATTTAAATTATTTCAGTCTTTCAAGAATAATGAGAGAGAACAGTATCAAGAATCACTGAGATAGAAGAAGCCATTTAGGCTACAGAGTGTAAACCTTTGCTAAGTGCAGGAATTCAAATTAAAGCATCTCAGAAAGATGACTACACAACTACTGTTTAAGTACATTTTATGAAGGCAAATCTACCAGTTTTCAGTGTGATTATGTTCTTACTGTACATTTAGTTAGAATCTACGTTCCCGTAATATAAATCTATTGTTCTTGCACTCCGAATAAGAAAACAGTTGCGTGGCTCACATCTTTTCAGTTAATCGAAGAATGCTAGCATATCTATCCATCATTATTTAAGGTTAAAAATATCAGCTCCTTCAATCTCTCTTAATAGGGCCTATTGTCTAAGCCTCTAAACCGGGGTCTCCAACCTTTTGGACCTCAGGGACCAACAAATTCATAATTTTAAATCCTGCAGACCACTGATAAGAATTTTTTTAAAAAGATAAATATATTTGTAAAATAATGATCAGAGAACTTCCATTTTATTAATATGAAATGCACCTATTTAATATAACAAAATTATAAATGCTTTTATCATAACAAAGTCTTTAAAGGCTGTCTAATTGTCACAAACTTATTAAAGTTAGTGTAATTATTGCAAAACAATGGCCAATCTGAGTGAAGGAAAATGAAGACGGGCAGACTGACAGTGGTGGGAAAGTCGGTCCCATGTTCTAGAGCTATAGTAGTCACAGGACTGGTCCTTTGATCATCCCAAGGCAGCTGCTTCGGGATGACCAAAGGGCCAGTCCTGTGTTTACCACAGCTCTGGAATATGGGACTGGCCCATGGTGGGGCTGGAAATCTCTGCCATAGTGGGTGGCACGTGCAATGTGCAAATTTGCAGGTGATGAAATGTGCAAAAAGGAGCACAGCACTCACCGGCCAAGATGAGGTAATGGTGCTGTTATGGCAAGAGGGGCGGCGCTGGCACAGGTGGGCCAAAGCAGCAATAGTGATGGCTGGAAGGTGTGGGAGTGAAGCACTACTTACATTTGCGTGGCATCAGCATTCTGCCTTCGCCGCAGTATATTTGCACCAGCTGGTAGTGCCAAGGCAGCCTTCATCTCCTGCCGCTTGGGGCTCTGAATGGTAAACAGCATCCGGGAAGCACAACAAGCAGAGCGAAGCAGCCAGAGTCAAACTCTCGCCTCTCGAGGAGCCTGGTCGAAATTTCCCATGCCACTCGGGCTTCAGTGCTTTGACTCTCAGGGACAGGAATTCAGGCAGTTAGCTTGGCTGCCTGTTAGTGGAGAGAAGTGCCGAGGGTCAACCCTAGCTTTACATTGCAGCTAGGAATCTGAAATACAGCCAAGAATGTAAAAACTAGCAAACTAGCCTCTCAAGGAGTGCTCACTGAAATGGCACAGGAATCTTTGACTGGGCTCCTTTTCCTTCACTCTGATTAACAAGCTTCTTGAGAGAAGGAACACAAAAGAGGTTCTTGGAAGGCTGTGTGCCTGGACCAGGTGCTTTCTCTTGGGCCTCCCACCCAGAGGCCTCGCAGAAGCCAAGAGGCAGGCCCGAAAGGCGACTGAGATTCCCCCCCGGCAACTGTTTAGCTGAGGATGGTGAGTCCAGGGCAGATTTCCCTCCCACTGTTGGTCTTACCTTCTAGTTCCAGCTCGCACAGCTTGCACCACTCTACCCAAGGTAAGGTTTCCGCTCGGCCCAAGTATGGGGGCCAGCAGGTAGGTGGGGTGATGTGGGCAGTGCAGCCTTAAGTTTCTGCTTGGGCCAGATTAATTACTTCCGTGGGCCATATCTGGCCCAGGGTCCGTAGTTTGAAGATTCCTGATTTAGTGCAATATAAAAAATGCAAAAATGCAAAGATTTTTCTGCAGATCACCACAATTTTCTCACAGACCAGCAGTGGTCCATGGACCTCTGCTCTAAACTTCTCTGCTCTGAACCAGTTTTGATTTCTCTGAATCATTTTAAAACTGTGGTGCAGAGAAATATGGCAAGGTGATGAAGTGAAATATTACTACTTGTGATTTGAAAATATACTTCTCTTGACATAGCTCAAAAGTGCATTTGTCATTTTGGTAGTCATATCACAGAATTGGTTCTTATTAAACTTGCAAACAACTACTGTTCCAAAATCATTCTCAGAAATACCATTATTAAATCAAACATCACTCATTCCATACATGCAGAGTTGATTTTTATTTGTAACTGCAAACTTTGCAGTTGCCTGTTACATTTCCTTATGTGGTTTGTAGGCCATATCTCTAAAGTCCTGAAAGTTTGGATTTTATTTCTTTCTTCTAGCAAATTAGTCATCCAATCCAATTTTGTGCTACTGATACTATCTCCATCATTTCATCTATATTGTCACTAAAATACTGAAGGATCAAAGAACCAAGTTTAGGCCCTACTTAAAGCTGCTTTTCAGTTTGCGGAGGAGCCACTAATGAGCAATCTTTGAATAAAATTTTCAGGCCACATATATTTACTTAATTGTCATGCCATCCAACCCACATTTAACTAGTTTGCTAATTACTATGTCACATGCACTGTCAATTGTGTTGAAGTCAAGACAGCATGTGCGTATAGCATTCTTGATATATAACGTGTAAAGAAGTAACTAGAGCAAAAAAAGGTGGCTTAGGATTGTGTAGCAAGATTTGTTCTTAAGAACTTCAAGCTGATTCCTGGTAATTATTTCATTCTTCTCAAGTGTTTAAAATTCATTGTTTTTGTAAACTGCCTTAGATTGATGCCGGCTATCTACTCGCAATATTTTGGATCTTCCTCTTTTTTTTTTTTTTTTTTTTAAGATGGAGAAAATATTTGTTCTGCCCTAGTCATTTATTTAATTGGTTCTCCAGGATTTCTCAAAAATAATATGAAAGAGTTTGGCCATATTAGCTAATTCCTTCACCATTCCTAGGATGCAATTCATCTGATTTAAACTCAAATAGGTAAAGAGGTAATTTCTAACCATGTTTAACTCTTTCATGGTTGAATCTTTCATCCTGCTCTGCACGATTCCAGATAGAATGTGTTTTTTTTTCTTAGAGAAAATTGAATAAAATAGGATTTCACTAATTACTTTTTGCTACCTGTTAGAATTTTGCTATTTTTTACTGAAAAGCTGGTATACCAAACCTTTAATTTTCCTTTTGTTTTGTTATGTAAAGAAGCTGTATTTGTTATTCTTAGCATTCTTTGTAAGCTTTAGCTCATTTTAAACTTTAACTTTCCCGACATCAGCTGAAGAAATCAGTCTAGACTTTTATTTCATGACCTGGCTTTGTTTTTATTTCATATGTACAGTTTGCCTCCTTCTCTCCCCCTTCATTTATTAGTCCTTTTCAGTAGCTGCACTGATTTCTGCTGCCTTTTTTGTAATTGTTTGCACTTATGCTTCTACTGTAGTATTTTATTCTTTAAGAGCTCCCATTTGTCCTGAGCAACTTTTCCCATTAACTTCTCCTGCCATTGAATGTTACTCAGGATTCCTTTTAGATTATTAAAACACACTATTCTGAAATCTAAGTTGCATGCTTAATTACTATATGCTCAAGTTTAATTTCTCCTAAAATGAAGAAACCTAGCATCACATAGTTATTTTCACTAGGGTTCTGCTATTTTCATATCCTCAATTTAGTCTTCCTGGCTGATCAGCATTAAGTCAAGATAACTGTACCTTTGATGCCTTCCTCTGCTCACTGAAGGAGAAATTTGTCATCATGAGAATCTGGCCTTGAAGTGGCAACTCGACTTTAGCCCTAACGTCAATGCTGTCACTCAGAAAGGCTGCTCACACTATTCCCAAAGGCCTTGGGGGACAGCTCCATGGCTCAGCACTTCCTAGGATCTGTCATGAATTACTTATCTTCAGGTGGGGTTCTCTTTCTGTGAAAGCAGCTTGCTCTTCCACAACCTCTGCAGCCTGAAACAAACCACATGAAAGCATGCCCTGTTCGCATGGAAAATCCTGTGAGACTGGGTTGGGCTTTCAAGAATAGAACTTGGGTGTTGATGAATGCTGAAACATTGTGATCAGAGATTGGATTCAGCCTCTTTGCACCAGTTCAGGTGAACCGGTTGTTAATTTTTTGCGCAGTTCAGAGAACCGGCTGATCCCACCACTGCCTGGCCCTTCCCCACCTTACCCCTCCCTGCTGCCTGGATCACCCCCTCTCCCAGCCACCCACCTGCCCAGTCAAGTTTTGGGGGTACCTGGTTTCCTGGCCACCCCAAACCCCCTGGAATGGCAGCAGCATTGGCCGGGAACACAGGATCGCCTGGCTGCAGGGAGGGAGAGGGAGAAGGGGCAGCTGTTGGCAGAGAGGGGAAAGTGTGAGTTTAATGCTTCTGGGACGAGGGGAGCCAGGGAGCATCTAGATCTGGTTTACCTGGCCACTCTTCCACTCCCAGCCGCATGTCCTCCAACTGGCATTGGTGGCAACTTCAGCCTCAACCTGTGTTGCCAGTGCGTCTGCCAGTACACCCAGGACATTGGCTTCATTAAGGTGAGGCGGAGGGCAGCTGTGTAGGGCCCAGCCATGCACATTTGGTTGCCCATTGCTGCCGCCAACTGTCATCCCCTTCAAATGTTTTTCTACTGGTTCTATGGGTATGGCTTGGTGGGTGTGGCAGGGGAAGGATACTGTAAAATCTCCACTCAGAGATGGTATTTGCTGGTTCTCCGAACCACTCAAAATTTCCACTACCGGTTCTCCAGAACTGTTCAGAACCTACTGAATACCACCTCTGATCCCCCTTTTTGCCTACAGTTCCATAGCAATGCCCATGACATCTCCTGGCTCTAATGGTCATGTGCAGGCTAGGGAAGTAAAACCGAAAGCACATGTAATATTCTAACGTCCAGAAGTTGTCATTAAATATATGGCAGAAAGTGGACTCTGGGTATGTTTTTCCAAACTCAGTAAGTGAGGTTGAAAGTGTATAGTTTTAGAAGAGTTCTGTATGTGTGTGTGTGTACATACACATACAGTAGATATAATACCTAATGCAGTGATGGCTAACCTTTTCAGCTTGGTGTGTTGAAAATCGGGAAAAAGTGTAGCCTTCCTCGGGTCGTGTTTCACTTCAAGAAATATCAATAATTTGGTTTATGATGGACTGGGCTGTGGTGATCACACAGGGCTGTGAAACTTGTCTCCCTGGTCTCAGGGCTGCAGGTGCAGGATTTGGGGATCGGAAGGCCACCTTACAGGGCTGTGAACCTCATGGATCTCCTTTCCTCCTGTAGCGTTCCTGAGGTAATGAAACTGACAAACCTCAGTTTATGGCCGTTAAAACTGGTTCTCTGCTGCAAAGATCTTGCAGCAGCGGTGACACCACACCTCCACGCAACAAGCAGGGAACAGGGATTGGAGCAGAGCACAGGCAGCCTCTAAATGTGTAGGTTTTCCCCACACCAACAGGCATGTCAGTCAAAGTGCCTCAGCGTGTCACAAGTGACACGCATGTCATAGGTTAGCCATCACTGACCTAATGTATCTTTTTGTGTGCCTATACTCACTCTATACTGTGTAATATGTATGTATGCATATGGCATGTATACATAGGATTAAATAGTGTATTTTGGATGTTCAGTAGTAGTAAATAAATAGAGAAGGAAATTGTATCTTGTTGAGGCCTTTGGCGCCAGTAGCCAGGAGGTGGGGCTGGGTGTGGTGTGTGACATCGAGTTGGCCACGCCCACCCAGTCACATTATCACCTGGCCACACCTACCCAGCCAGTCACTAGGGCAGAGAACTGGTTGTTAAATGATTTGAATCCCACCACTGATTGTGCTGTGTCACCTTTCACATAAGTTCACCTTCATTGGTCTAGACTCTAGAGCTAGCAGTTTACCATATTCATGGAATTGCTTCAAAGCAAGTTTCCAATGCAAAATCCCATTCTAATAAAAATAACATAATATACAGGAAGACTTGCACTTTTCCTTGCCAGAACAGCAAGGGACACGATAGGGGAGGACACTCAATTCTTTCTCTGCCTTGTATCTAGAGATGGAACAATTTTATCTTTTGCATAATTATCTTTTATCTTTTGGGTCAGTCATTATAGCTGTGCACAAGCTGCCTTTAAATGTGGAATTATTCCAATTAATTGGACCTCTTATAAAAAAAGCAATTTCCGACTCTGTTTTTTGCATTGTGATCTTATTAACATAAATTACTCCTTTACTTTGATGTTAACTTCTTTTTCAGTAAAGCTACTCTGTGCAGTTCAATTGCAATAGATCCATTCTATCTGTGTTTATATCATAGGTTGATTAGAAAATAAATAGCTCTCGTAAATAAAGAAGCTGACAGTTTTGTAAATAAGTCAATAAGCTCAGAAGTGAATCCATAGTGTCTATGATCCAATAGAGCTCTGCAGCAGCAAAGAATTTGTTCTTATCAGTCTTGGAATTGACAAGAAAGCATGCTTAATAATAGCATTTGTCCTTTTCATGCAGCACAGAAATTCATATAGAACCTTCACAGCAATTACAAAATAGGGGAAGATGAATCCAGAGGCCCACTAAGCAAAATAATCATAACAAAATCATGGTATCTGTACAATAAAAATACTATTCTTTTCTCTTCTTAAATGGTCCTATTTCAAGGCTACATGTGCACTTATTATGCAAGTGACAGATTTCTTTGTGGATCTGTCTTGATTTCTTCCAACATGCCCATGAATCTATTCCTTTCAAGCTCAAGGCTCAGAGAAAATAGACTGCAGAAGAGGTGCTTATTCATTAGGCCTAAGTCATGTTATATTAAGCAGAAACATTTCGGGTAAAGCCCCCTTGAGAGAGGCTGTCAGAACCTCAAATAAAGAAATGACAGAAGATTGGAGCTTGCTCTGACAAAGGTAGCTGTGATCTCAATGGATATTTGGAATATGCTTGGTCTGGGGCTGCTGTTAGTCCTATCTTTCCTGAGAAATTAGATTCTGGAAAAGCTATGATCCGTTCTATAACTTCTAAGGTAGGGATAATCAACATTCTTGTGTTGACAAGGAAGATGCCTGTAGATATCTTGTTGTCAATGGAGGGGTGATCCAGTACTTTTTGGATAGTTTGACCATCAAAATAATTTGAGGCAAAGTTTATGGAACATAACTTGTCAATCTGAGTCTACTGAGACCAGATCCATGAAATAACTAGCAATCCAAATCGTAATGTAAAATAATCCACATTTCATTATTTATTTGTTTTTTTAGATTTGTATTTCTCTTTTATTATTTTGATAAATAATTCAAGTTGGCAAACATACCTAATAGTCCATCCTCCTCCTATTTTTTCCCAACTGTTAGGTGAGCTGGGCTGAGAGTGACAACCAATAGAAGATAATTTTTGTAATTCAGGTTTGAACTGTGGAGCTTTTGGTACTCTCTGAATTTGGTTGTTTCTTGCAGATGTTTCATTACTCAAATAGGAACATCAGCACATGATGTTACCTATTTGGGTAATGAAACATATGCAAGAAAACAACCAAACTCAGACAGCACCAAGGATGCCCTGAGTCATCAAGTTTGGCTTTCATGCCTATTGCAGGATTAGCACTCACCTTCTGGTTTCTAAGCCAACACTTTAACCACTATGCCAAACTGGCACTGTCAGAAACAGAGAGAACTCCTATGGTTTATCTGTGAGTAGGACAGGTATAGTATCTAAATCTGAAGCCCCTATTCTATTTGTTTATTAATGGTTCAAGGTTACAACAGTGATGAAAACAAGAGACTTACTGGTACTAACATTTATGACTGTCACATGACCACGATTCAGCCACTTGGCAACTGTCACACATTTATTACAGTTGAAGTGTCCTGCAGTCGTGTGATTGCCATTTGCCACCTACCCTGCTAATTCCAGCAAGCAGAGTCAATAGCAAGAAGTCCCAAGTTAGGGTCACTTGATGTTTTACTGAACAAGCATGGGTGATTCACTCAATGGCTACAATCAGATCTGCCATTGCTAAGTAGAATGGTCAAATGATGTTTCTTTTCACAACACTTTGCTTACTGATGGAATTACAAGTCCCAGCTGGGGTTGTTAAGTGAGGACTACCTGTACAATTTATCTTAATTGACATTACTCTCTAAAATTTGGAGAAATCCCTGTCTTCTTCCAGCAGGATTTCCAGCATGGGATTCTACTTTGATGCATGTTTACTCTCGGTTGCCATAGTAATTGTGGGGGAAGGGCGCGGGGTATTTGGGTTTGGGAAGTGAGCTGGTGTGGTGAAGGCCATGTCAACTAAAAGGGAGGTTTGCTCTCAAGAGTTATTGCGCCGCTGAGTGGAGTTGTTTACACCCTGTCAAGGCCAACCCTCCTAGGACTCCAAATGGGCAAAATACCTGAAGATGACTTCATTCACAGCATCATTCTGGATGTTCATTGGGGAACACTGGGAAGCTCAGAAAGGGGGAGGGGCTTGGGGAAACTTTCTATCTATAACTTTCACATATTTCGATCAGATCTTGCCTTGCTTTCACTGCTATCATTTCAAACTCAGTAAAAGTGCTCCTTCTCTATCTCAATGGAGTTGGGGGTTTTCTTTCTTGGGTTTTGAATAGAGGCAGGCCTGACACTTGACTTGTCAAGTTTGTTTAACAGAAATGCTGAGAGTGAACATATAGAATGCATATGCTGTAATTTGGAATGTTTGCAAGTTGAATTCCAAAATTAATTAGGTTATGCCTTGTGTGTTTTTATAACAATCAATATAATTTTTTAAAGAATGCTGGCTCCTATTTTGATCTCCCAACTTAGTGAACATAATGTTTCTTAGATTCCTATTCTCCCCCATAGGTATTATTCCTGGGGTCAGCTCCCATTCTCTCAAATCTCTTTAACCTTAAAATAGTTCATTTCACAGCTATTTTTTAAAGGTGTTTTTGTGTTGCAGTTGCTTCAGTCACTATAACTAAGTCAACAATTATTTTAAAAGGTCTATTCTGATAACTTTACTAGGAATGTTCTTTCTTAACCTTCCTTAGAGAAAAATTAGTGAGATGTTCCTTGCCAATTTAAGTTAGATAATTGGGTATCAGTTGTGGATGATAGTTTACCTTTAACATTTTAAAAATGTCAGTGTATAGAGTTCATGAACTGGAATAGACATGGCAACAGATCAGCCATTGGGGAACACACAGGAAAGTTCAGAAGGGAGTTCAGGGAGAGAGGATCTTTCTTTCTGATGAAGAAAGATGAGGAGAGCACTCAGTTATCAATTATCAGAACTGTTAGTTTGATATGCTCAAGGTATCATTCTCCTTGACTCAATATCTGCTACTCTAATGGAATCTTATTGTAGTATGGAATGTTTTTATATCTTCTCAGGTCCAGATTTATCCCATGGTAGCAAATTGTAGGACTTAGTGGGATTATTTTCCATGTAGTAAGAGTCATCTGAGCACAACTTTGGTTACAACAAGTGTTTGCAACTTGCTCAGGGTCACCAAGGAAACAGATAACATGCTAAAATGCTGCTGCTAGCTAATTTTGATATTTTAATTGTATTTGATTAACATTATTTGCATAACATTTGCTTAGATATGGTAAATATTAAACCAGAAATGACAGATATGGTCTAGTTTTAAAATAAATATCTTGAAAACTGAAAATTATTTAGAGAGGTCAAGTAAGATCTTGGTAGATTTTCTTGGAAATCACAAGAACCTGTAGATTATATAAATTTAGACTTTAATTTTGTAACATCTCACAGCATATTTAATTCATTTCTGCCACCTTGATTTTGGAATTTTAAGGAAAACAGTTTTGTGTTAACGCTGTGCATATACAGATTTTTTTCAGTGTGACAGTAGTTTTCAGTCAGAGAGCCTCAGTGAGTTTATATCTTTAGGAAGTATGAACAGTGTCATTCAATAATATCACTGAACACTTGGAATTATATTCTGGGTTCTCCTCAGATGAAATAATTGTTTTATCTGCAGTTGTGGATAAGTTACTGCAATTCTCCAAGCATCCCAGACAAAAATAAAGTCCTACTGATCATTAGGCCAGTTAAATTTAATTTTGCTCTAATGAATTTTTTCTGTATGCTAGCTGGTGGCTGGTGAAAATGTTCCATTTACATTTGGATGCATAACCCTTTCTTCTAAACAAACTATAAAATGCAGTCAAAATGACGACCACATTATTATAATAAGTTGAAGCACTTATTATAATAAGTGCTTACACAAACTTGCAGGGATAACCAAAAGCCTGCAAACATAGCTATTTCTTTTGCATGGCCCCCCAACTGCTCAACAAAAGGCATGTTTTAATGTTACATGTTGATGATTTCCTATTCAAACCTGCTTCTCCAGTAAGGAAAGGCTTTCATGGGAAAACCCAAGAAACCGATGTCACTGGCCTGGGTGGTTCATGTAAGATTCATGTAAGCACTTCTGCTGCTTCTTTGTAAAGAAAATTTCTCTGAAAACTGCTTTAACAAGAAACGCAAACATGAAATTCTAAGAATTGATCATATTTATAATCACAGTATATGTGCACAGTTGAAAATGTGACAAATGCAGATTATATGCATTCATATAATATGCATTGCTTTGCAAATTCCTGTAATGTCACAGCAATCATCTACTTTTAGTGAGGTACGAGGTTATCATTCAACAATTTCTGCACTTGTATCTGCAAAACAACTGCTTTGCAAAGCTTGATTGGCTGAAGACTGATTGCACAGAAAGTTACTGAATCTTGTTTTTAATTTCTGAGCCGAAATTTCTGGGGAAAATAACATTCAATATGTAGTATGCCTGAAGATAAGCAGATTTGTAAATCTTACTAGATAATTATCAATACTGACTGAACTGTTCTTTCAGGCAGTTAGGCAGCAATGCTAACAAAGCGGATCATACTAAGCCTTTGTAACTCAGTCTGACGGTGTGCTCGAGGGAGTTCTTCCAAATGAAGCCACTTTCCAGTGCTGAAGTAGTAGGAGCCTTTGCTTCTCTCTGCCAGTAGTTAGGGGTTTGCTTGTCTTTTTCACCCTTCCACTGACCTTTCTTGTTATCTACTATTATTCTGCAGCTAGAATCCCCCCTGTTGTACATGAGCTGGAAGTTTGGTCACTCTGCCACTGTGCTAGATAAAGGCAACATGGTGCTGAAGGGCTCTCACAGGAATAGCCACAGGACATGTCTATTTTCTTTTCTGTAGCAAGGTGGAAGTGTGCCATTTCTGTGGCACTGCGGCCTTGAAACCCATGGCAAACCTGTCATGGAAATGAGGTGAACCACTCCTCCCTTAAGTTCCCAAGCAGTTATAGCAAAAGCAAAAGCATGCAAACTATGTCTGATGCGCACCCTCCCTGCCCATGGCAGCTTTCAGACAGTAACTTCTAACATACTCACTCTTTCTCTCCCTCCCTCCCTCCCTCCCTCTCTCTCTCTTTTCAAGTTTGCTTCTGCTCTGCTCGCATGTGTGTCTATATGAACATTAAGAAATGTATGATGGGCTGAATACACTGTGCTCTTGATCAGGAAGTAGCAGGACTTAGATTGCCCAACTACATCTCACATATAAATGTACTGGATATCTCTATCTCTATATCAATCTATCTATCTATCTATCTATCTATCTATCTATCTATCTATCTATCTATGTGTGTTTTCTTAAGTTTTCGTGGGTACTTACGTGTATGGTATTCAGCTTTGTTCGGGTCTTTTCCCACGTCATTATAGTTGTGCTTTTTAAGTTGTAGCAACGTTTCAGCAGAATCTCATCTGCCATCATCAGGCTTCTGTATAGTGTTCATCTGTGAGTCAGGCTTTTACAGTGGTTTCAGATTTAAATTTGGGGCAGCCTATTGCTGTGCCAGAATGTTTTTTTTCTTCACCCTGATTGGTTGGGAGTCTTGATCTGTGTTTATTGGTCTTGGAGTTTGCTGTGTTCTGCTTGATTGGTGTTTCTAATATCTCCTGTCTGTTTTTTGGCTCTTTTTGTATCTTGATTGGCTGGCAACATTGTGTTACTTTATTGGAGGCCTTTAGTGCAGCTTGGCTCCGGGTAAATGGACGGCTATCATTAGTTAGGAAGCTAGGTTTCATCTGGGTGCCTGGTTGGGGTGTGTTTGAGCTGGAGGTATCAGGGGGGATCTGTCTGTGCCCAGGTGTTTGCCTGGCTTGTGGTGTGGAGATTTTTTTGTTTGTGAGTGCAGGCTTCCAAATGATTGACAGTCTGGTGGAATCATCTCTTCCATTCATGCTTTCTTTATATATATATGTATATGTATGTGTATGTATATGTATATGTAGGTATATATATATATATGTATATGTATGTATGTATGTATGTATGCATATATATATATATATACACACACACACATACATACATACATACATACATACATATACACACACACACACACACACTTTTCTTAAGTTTTCGGGGGTACTTACATGTATGGTATTCAGCTTTGTTCGGGTATTTTCCCACGTCATTATAGTTGTGCTTTTAAAGTTGTAGTGATCTTTTTTCCATTAGCCTCTCATGTTTTAATGGCTTGGGTAATGGGTTGTGGATGGGCTTGTGAGTTCTTTTGTTGTGGTATCCTGGGTCCTGCGTTGTAATCTCCTGGGTTGTTTGTGTTTTGATCTCTTTTTCATTAGCCTCCTGTGTAGTAACGGCTTGGGTAATGAGTTGTGTGACGTTTGTTGTAGCAACGTTTCGGCAGTATCTCATCTGCCATCATCAGGCTTCTGTATTGGCTGTGAAAGTCTGACTCACAGATACAGAAGCCTGATGATGGCAGATGAGATTCTGCCGAAACGTTGCTACAACTTTAAAAGCACACCTATAATGACGTGGGAAAATACCCAAACAAAGCTGAATACCATGTATGTATGTATGTATGTATGTATGTATATATGTATGTATATATATATATATATGGATATATAAAAATAGCCTCTCTGAGCCTCCATTCAGCATGTTTCCCCCAACAATCTGGGTCCTCATTTTACCAACCTCGGAAGGGAGGGAAGGCTGAGTCAACCTTGAGCCCCGTCAGGGTCTTTAGCCCTGTGCTAAGGAAGCTCTTGTGTTTTTCTCTTCCCAGTTTATAAATTTTTGGAGTTGAAGGAAAACTAATACAATAAATTATTATAATATAATTATATAGTATAATAATAGTATAAATAGAGTTATGCTATCCCTATGGATTGTTTGACTGTTGTCTTACTATTATGTAACTTGAAAAGGAAAAAAAAATCCTAGCTCTGCCACTTAAATGAAGCTTTCTTTATGATGAGGGAATAATTTGGCTTCATACTGAAATATTTGAAAAGTTCTTGTAAAGGTCCTGATAATAGCATACAGTACTTCTCACTGGGACCAGAATATTAATCATGCAAGATTGCAAGCAAATTAGTGCTTTTACATCAATTGTTGCCAACTTTGCAGAAGTGTTGAACTACAAATACCATCATTCTTTAGGCAGCAGAATGACAACTGCTTATGGAACTTTGTGACCCCCCCCCCCCAATAGCTGTGCTGAATAGGGAATCATGTGTGTGTGTGTGTTTGAAATTTATAGAATCTGTAAGATACCTAGTCCAACGTTCTGTTCACTGCAGAAAACAACCATTGCAATATTTATAATTGTACAAATTTGTGATTAATAGCCAAACAATCTCTTCTTATGAAAGAGGTCCAACAGTGATGGCGTGTCCATGATCTCCTGAGGAAGTCTGTTCCGTGGTAGAATAACTCTTGTTAGGATTTTTTTCCCCCAAGGTCTATCTGAAATCAACTTCGTTGTAATAACAGAATAACAGAGTTGGAAGGGACCTTGGAGGTCTTCTCGTCCAATTCCCTGCTCAAGCAGGAGACCTTATACCATTCCAGACAAATAGTTATCCAGTCTCTTCTTAAAAGCCTTCAGTGATGGAGATCCCACAATTTCTGAAGGCAAGCCAATGGAAAAGCTTGCCTTCAGAAGCTGTAAAACAAATATAAACCCATTCTTATATGTATGAAACAAATATTAAACCCATTCTTTCTTGTTTTGTCTTATGGTCCCATTTCAGCCAAGTCTTTTACATGAGAGTTCTTCAGGAACTTCACTATGACGGTTATCATGTGTTCCCTACAGCCATTATGGGATTCTACAAATATTTAGGATAAATGCAATTTTTCAGAAATCAGTAAAAAGTTGATGCAGTACAGATTAGCAGTTTCTTTATTTAACTATAAACGATGAATATTTCTATCCCATGACTTTAAAGCTAACAATTTTTCATTTTGAGTGAAGTGGGGGTTTTTTTTGGATTACTTTTTAAATGGTCTTTGTGGAAGGAGGGGAAAGCTATTTTACTTGAATGAGCCACCTGAAATAAATCAAAGGACTGTATTTTAAGCTCTTCAGGATGTTTCACTCTATCTCACATTGATAGTTGAGTGGACATTTAATTGTAATTAACATGTTAACAAGAAAGCATTCAGACATGCAGATAAAGGTGACCTTACCATGGTACCTAATGATATATATTGCCAATCAAATAGCAGAATAGTTATTTCATTAACAATGAATCAGTTCATTCAGATGGAGAGGAGTTTTTTCCTAGATTAATTAAAATACAATTCTACAAAGAATAACTTATGAATAAATCACTGGAGGCTTTTAAGGAAAGACTGGATGCCATTTGTCTGAAATGGTATGGGATCTCCTGCTCAAGCAGGGGGTTGGCTAGAAAATCTCTAAGGTCCCTTCCAACTTGGTTATCTATGATCTGAATATCATGAAATAGAATGGCTTTAAACATATGCTGAGGATTTTCATCTTACAGTATGAAATCACACCTTCCAAAAATCTTAAGGGCAAATAATAATTCATAATTAAAGAAAATATAAATGGGCATCTGTGTATATCTTGATTAAAAAACTACTTATTGGTTTATTTTAGAAGATTGTGAAAAAAATATTGTTTCAGTCCTTACCTCATTATGAATACTGTTCTCTTCGCTATCAAATACTATTGTTTTACTATGTCCACATCTACCTATTTAGAAATAGTTTCAGCCCTACGTACATGATTGGAAAAATATGAAATACACTTACCATGTTGTTATTCATTTGAATAATGAATTTGTGTCACTAAATTCATTGTTGCTCTGATTGGTTATACTTTAATTTGGGAGGGGAGAGTTTTTGATTTGGATTCACTATACAAAGTATGGCAAGGATTTCCCCCCCTGCCTTTTTTTTCCTGAATGATACAAAATTATGTGCAATATCCACCAAGAATACACTAGAAACTGTAATATCTTGCAGAATGTCAGCTTAGTAGCATACAGATATAGCTGTCAGACAGAAGTATTAAAACTGAAGCATGTCCCATGGATTATTTTTTCTTACCCGCTACAAAAAATTGCCCCATTGGAAAATTAGTAACTAATGGACCACAATGACCACACATTCACAAAGTAATATAGTTTTTCATCAATACCTCAGATTTCTCAGTTACATTATAATCCAATCATCAGCACATCTTCAATTTTAAATGTAAGGGATTCTGCAGGCTTCAATAGCACACATACTTGTCTGTTGCTATTTTTCAGAGAAGCAGGTCAGCTGAATGTTAGAAAGCTTAATCTTTTGGACCTCTACAATATCTTACAGAGCTTCAGTCTGACAACTGAGCAGAAATTATCTATTGTGGGGATTAAAATTGCTTCTGTTCAACTGTAAAAGCAGATATATGAGGGAATTGGTGCTAAAGCATGAATTGTGTAAATGCAGCACCTGCAAGAAATATAGTGCGGGGCACAGAAATGTATCTTTTCTTTTATGTACACTGAGAGCATATGCATCAAAGAGAAATTCCTTGTGTGTCCAGTTACACTTGGCCAATAGAGAATTCTATTCTATTCTATTCTATTCTATTCTATTCTATTCTATTCTATTCTATTCTATTCTATGTGACAAAGAGATGGATGGTCCTTGGTCATTTACCTTGGATCCTCTGGAAATGGCTGGGGATTTCTCACTTCCCTCGCTGAGAAAAGCGCAGGATCCTTTTTCAGAACTAAAGCGAGGCTTCTTGGAAAGATTACCTGTGCAACTTCTTGGGAGTAGCCTCCCAAAGCTAATGAAGTAAAAGTAGTCTCAGTAGCCTGCATAAGAAGATTAAACAACCAAATATTGTGTGCAAAAGCAACAAAGAAAAAAACCCAGACAGCTACATTTTTCAGTAATCCAGTTCAAGAAAAGGAGTTTCCCAGCCAGCTGGTAATCTCCTCTTCTGACCTTCAGTCTGGTGCTCTGAAATCTGTCACCATTTGTTTATGTAATTTAATCAAACTACGCATAGCAAAATAGCTAGCAATAATGTTCCTGTGCTCTGATTTCAAACTGAAGTAACAAATAATCTGAGATAAACTTCAGAGGCACAAAAGAGTTTGCTGGACAAAGACTCAACAGAACCTTGCTATTATTTCTAGGTCTTCAAAATGCAAGATCCATTGTAGGATCAACGTTCTGCCTCTTCTACCACTTGAAAAATACAAAAATAAAAGGTACATTTCCAGGGGCTGTGCAGATGATACCTTTAACATTTAATTATTTCATCCAGCAAACACACTGGAATTTGATACTTGGAATTATTGCATAATCTGTATTTTCCCCCAGTTCAGCTATTTTTCTACAAATATTTTAACTATGAAAAAAAAGAGTAACTCCAAGTTATAAATGGGATCCTGGCTTAATGCAGTCATTGGTCCTCCTATCCCACAAGCACCATCCTGTGGGTGGGAGGGAAAGGCTATGCCTTTGTATCTCTTTGAAGCAATCAGCAGCTCAGCAATTCATTAATGTCACTGTTCATTACCCTTAGTTAACAGTGGTTTCCCTCCCACAGAGGCTGTTTTTCTCTCCCAAAGCCATTGGGGTTTAATTTTTCCCTTGCAACCAATCGTTAATTGCCCAAGCAGTGCATCATGATTTAATGGCACATGTATGTATTTTTCTGGGCATATACATATTCATACACACATACATATAAACATGTACATTTTAAATCTCTTTTATCCATCTTGTTTTTTGTTGTTTTGTGTAACCTGAACAATTTATGCTAATTTTCAGTTTTACTAGGTTTATTGTTTCTATTGCTAGTAATGTATGCCAGTCATTGAGAGTCAGATGGTCACTTGACCCTTAAAAGATTTAGATTTAAGTTATCCAGTGCTGAGTATACTTTTCTGCTTCCGTCACCAATAAACGATAACCAAAGGAGACATTATTATAATGCCTGGGAAACCTGAAAGCTCTTAGAGTCAACCATTTTATAGCCCTGATTAGTTTGAATTAGGCTGCCACAAAATATATATGGATATTTTAAAAGTACTTTTCTGTCAAGAGTGACATTTCTCTTCCCAACCTTTCTAGATATAGTAGCATTACTAGGTAATATGAGATAAGATGAAGAAAAACATAGTAAAATGACCCACTCTGTATTTTTAACACATATATTTTTAGTTGTTTACACTCTTATTCTTTAGAATAAACAAAGCAACAGGTGTTCATTTAAAGAAACCTCCAAAATATCAATTATATGTTTAAAAGGAATAGTAAGAAGTTTTCAATTGCCATCTTTAATATATTCATTAGCCTAACTTTGTAGGATCTACAGAAGAATTCAGCATTTCTGTATCCCCATTTCATCTGTGAAATGGCCTTAATCAATTTAGATGAGAATGTTTTCACACAGTGACATTTACAAGCTCATAAAAATGAGCAAAAGGTTGCTAGCTCTCTTCCCTGTTACTCTCCAGCAGCTGTAATTTCAGCCTGGCTGTTGTCAAGAGAGGGAACAGAACTTCCAAAACTGGTAGCCAGGGTAGCCTTATCTTCCATGAATTTGTCTAAATCGGTAGCAGCACAACAGTGAATTTCATAGTTTAATTTGGTGCTATATGGAGAAGAGAAAATAATTTCCCTACCCATTATCATCTATGCCTGGCAAAATTTATACATCTCTATCATGTCCGTCTTAACCACCTTCTTTCTCAGCTGAAAGGACCTAACCTCCGTTAGCTGGGTTTGGTTCCCTGATCATATTAGATAGTCCTCTTGTACTAAACGCAATAGGGACTTGCAATGTGGTTGTTAAATGAAGCAATTGCTAATTCAAACTATGTCTGTGCCAAATAAGTGAGTCTTATCAAAGTATTAATGTGATCTGTTAGATCAGTATTAATATAATAATTTATTAAATGCATATGCCGCCCAACTGTCAATACGTCTAGGCATGTTGTGGTTCGCTGGCAGCAGATGCGGACATCTGAGGTCTCAGAGAGCGAGGACTCAGATGAGGGACTTACGTGTGATGCAGGGATGGGGCCAGGACCATCAAAGAGTGGAATGCTGACTTCAGAGATTGTAGAGGCTGGCAGCAGTGATGAAGAGGTCCCCAAGGAGCCTGTGCCTAGTGGACGTGTGTGCAGGGCTGCTCAAAGGAAAGAGCAGATGCAGCAGCACGGGCAACTCAGGAGTAAGGCTGCAAGGTAATGGACGCTCCCTTAAGAGATAAAAGCCAGCTGAGAAACCGGAGTTCTTTGCAGGAAGCAAAGAAGTTTTTGTACCTCAAGCCTGGTGGACGTTCAGAATATCTTGGTTGGTGTTTGGAGACTCTTTGTGTTTAAAATATTTCTTAGTAACTTTATCTAGTGTTCTTGGCAGCCTTGCACAACCTTGGCAAGGCTCGTTTTTATCAGAGACAATTAGTTTGAAACAGCCTTTTAACTGTGAAGGAATGGAATTTGTAAAGAATCTTTAAAAGGTTTTGCTGTTACCTCTGTTTTGTGTTTGTTTCCTTGGAACAAGGTTTGGGTCAGCACAAGGCAGTTCAAAGAATAAAAGAAATCCTAATCAAATCAATAAAAATAAAAAAAAGTGAAGGGTCTCATTCTTTTGGGCCAAAGACCTAGGTGAAGAATCAGTCTTCTCAGCTGTTTTAAACATGCATATTCAAAAAGTCTAGAAACTTCATGAAATAGAATTTATGTTAACGGAAGCTGTGTTTTTAGCCTCTGGGAAATATGGAAGCATTTGGGGAATTTTGAATATAAAGTTTAAGCTTGATTTGGGGGGGGGGGGCTGGGGGGGGGCAATATATCTGTGTGTGTTTCTCTTACACATGTACATATAGAACTACATAATTTACTTTTGTTTCATATGCTTCATGATTTTCCCTTTAGAGATTGCATTTCATTTTATCCAGAACAATCTTTCTTGGTCCTGTTGAAAAAATTGATATACATTGGGTATTTTGTGATTATTTAGGATAGATGCTGACTTTGTAGAAGATCGCCATTTCATTTGAGTTTTTTGAGTACTCTTGGTGTGAATGCCAACTGGACTCAGTAATTTATTTTTGTTACCATCATCATTATCATCATCCTCAGATGTGTATATACCAGTGTAGGCACTCACTTACTTCAAATTTCCCTTTGAGAGAACGAGCTCCGTGTGCATCAGCTGTAATACCCCAGTGCTAAAGAAAGATGCATATTGTTCATCCAGGAGTAGAATTTAATTTATTGAAATGATGTAATAAAACTAGCTTCTTTTACTAACATAATAATATTAATAACAGAATAAAAGAGTTGGAAGGGACCTTGGACATCGTCGAGACCAGCTCTCTGCTCAAGCTGGAAACCCTATACCATTCCAGACAAGTGACTGTCCAGTTCCTTCTTAAAAGCCTCCAGTGATGGAACACCCACAACTTCTGAAGGCAGGCTGTTCTACTGGTTAATTGTTCTCACCATTAGGAAATTTTTCCTTAGTTCTAAGTTGCTTCTCTCCTTGATTAGTTTCCAACCATTGTTTCTTGTCCTGCCCTCAGGTGCTTTGAGAATAGCTTGACTCCCTCTTCTTTGTGTCAGCCCCTCAACTATTAGAACAATGCTATCATGTCTCCCCCTATCCTTCTTTTCACTAGACTAGACATACCAAATTTCTGCAACGTTCTTCATATGTTTTAGCCTCCAGCCCCCTAATCATCTTTGTTGCTCTTTTCTGCACTCTTTCCAGAGTCTCAACATCTTTTTTATAATATGGTGACCAAAACTGGTTGCAGTATTTTAAGTGTAGCCTTAAAATTATTTTATAATTTTGTAATCTTATAATTATTTTGGTATGAGAAGAAAATTCTGAAATCAGTACTTTTCCCCCATGTGCCCCTAACATTTTTTTTTTAAAATAGTAGCATATATCTCAATATGGTTTAAACTAAAATTACAAATAAACATTTCTCTGCAAAATATAGTAGTTTTATTTTTACAGTCTTCTGAAATGTATTAACAATTGAAGATATATCTAGTACATGAGAAACAAAGAGAAATGAGTCCAATTTTAGAAGTGTATTCTTATCCCAAGTTTATACAAACTGCAGATTTAAATGTAACTGTTTCCTTCTTATACTTATGTGTTTATCATATGTGAATTCTCTGACTGAAGACAAGGCATCAAATGAACCTATAATGTTAGAAGCTATAATCTTTAAAATCCCTGCTAGATAAGAACTCTTCAGCACAATGAGTTTTGTTTCGGACTGAGTAGTAAACCGCTGGCCTCTGTGCCTCATGACACACTCCTTTTTGTTTTATTTATTTAACTGAAAAGCACAAGTAATTATATCATGTGGAAGCTGTTCTTATTTTTAGTCCTCACCTCACACAGAGTGGAACCACCACTTTTTCCCTTTTACTCTGGGTTTATTTTTTTTTAGCCTGCAGAAATAGGAAAAGGATGAGATAAAGTAGTTAAGATGGATCCTGAGTAAACACTGACAGATGTTAATCTTGTCCATTAGAAGCATTACAAGAAGCAATTGAAGAAGAGGGGAATTTGGTCATGCATGTCTGCCAGGAATGGAAACAGGGAATTTTGAACTATGCCAAAGACCACTCCAAGGGCAAAAATCTTTTAGAGAGTCAAAATCATTACTTACTGCTCAATTATTACACTGATCAATTTTTAAAACAAATGTGGCTTTGGTTCTAGCTACTATCTGCAGGTCCCTGGATCTCTTTTTTAAAATAGAACTTTCTGAGGTGACACAGGAAGAACATTCTTTGTTGTGCCTGTTTAATGATGGTTTTAATGGTAGATGTCCTGGGAGATTACAGAACCCAAAATTTGAAGGACTCTTCTGCTGATACTGTGCTATCAAATATAGTAAGAGGTGGTAGAGTAGGAGGGCTCCTCCTAAAACCCACTATTATCTCTAGAGTTTTAATCATGTTCAACTCCAGATTGTTCTGGTGGCAACACAGGGTCAGTTGTTCAATCTTCCATCTATATGCATCACCATCTCACCATCACCATCTATATGACTCATCACCATCTCAGATGAGACCACTGACTTTTTATTGTATCATCTACAAACTTCAGTGCTTTAACAGAGGTATCCTCAGAGTTGCAATGCATACAAAAAGAAATGCAAAGTAATATAAAGTAAGAAAAAGAAAGAAATCAAATAAAAAAGTAAAAGTGAAAGAAAGAAAATTGAAAAAGAAAAATATAAAGAAGTAGCTTATTATTTTCTTCACAGCAGTTATAAGTACAATTATAAACTTATCACTTACTCTATGGTTACAACATAACTCTATTCTTTCTATAATCTATCCTGTCTTATCATTGAAACCATAAATCATAAGTACCTTTTTCTATTTCATTTTTTGTCAATTATAAATGTAGATATTGTATTTTCTCTGATCAAACAGGTCAGTTTAGCCATCCATGACATAGTGCTTTTAAAACAGTGGGCAGTTCCTAACATGGCTTAAGGAGTTAGTCATTCTATCGTTTCACTCCCTGAAATAAGTCATTTAGTTCTGGATGGGAAGCACTTCTCCATTTGGGATTGGTGTGCAGTCAAACTTTTTTTTTCCTGGACTTGCAATTCCTGCTCAAAGAGCAGATGACAGTTGTGGGAAGAAGGCCTTCATACAGGTTTATCTTATATGTCAGTTGCACCTGCATAGGGATTTTTGCAACAAGCCCTATTTGGGCTACTCTTAAAGACCACTCAAAAGCTTCAGCTGGTGTAAAATATAGTAGTATGGTCTGGGTCCTATTGATCAGACAATGACATCTGATGGTATCTTGGAAGCAGGCCTGATCTACTGCAATGCCTGTCCTCTGGAACAATATTCCACCAGAGATCTGTAGGATACATTAGGAACCTTGGCTCTATTGAAGAGGTCATTAGGAACATGGCTTCCCCCCCAAGCTTTGAATTAGGGTAGGTGATGAAGTTTTCATAGCATTTTTTCTTTTGAGTTGGATGGTTAACTTTTCCAGGCAGCTTTTGGCTTTTTTCATGCCTCATTTGTGGTTTCTATATTTTTTATTTTTCTAAGTTGCAGAAGAATTGTTATGGAGTCAAACTCTACACCCTGCCTTCAACCTTTTTGTGGAGATAAGAAAGGGCTGTTGTAGAACTGTAAGCACATTCATTGGAATGCAGTTACAATCTTGACTTTTATCAACCATCCTACTTGAAGAAGGAGAGCAAGCATGCAGAAGATTTATTGTTACATGTGTATCCAAAAGTTGAACACACACCTGTCATTGAAAAATAAATACTCTCCTATTTAAAAATCATAGAATATGGCAGGTTTGGCTTTTTAAAATAAAAATTCAGGGATGTTATTTATAAACAAGTCAACAGAATGCACAGCAGTCCTATTCTGGAATCAACTAAGCTCCAAAGAGCTGCAGGCCTTCGGAAAGAAGAAAGGACATGTTTTGACAGCCGGGATTCCTTTAAGTGCTGAGGAATTCCGCTGGCAGGTTTTGCTGGCAATGTGTGTGCTGTCTACCATTCTTTGTTATGTACTTGCATACAGAAAGCCAGTGTGGTTTGAGAGAGAGGCAGCATTGTGACAGCAGTGACTTCTTGCAGAGGTTGAAAAACAGAGTGGAATGCAGGATTCCCTGGACCTGTGTACTCCAGATTAATGGCCAAGAAATAACATTCCAATTTTTTTAATAGAATCAGCCATTTACATGGGAATAGTACTCCTATTTTAAACCCTGCCATAAATGCATGATGTAAGATTCCCACTCCTCTCTTGGTAAAGATCATCCCTTGATTCCAAGGGATGGAAAGGGGGGAAAAATCCCAAATTGAAATGTCTCAACAGATTGAAATGGATCCAGGAAAACAGTTTCAACCAAAAGTGTCTGGAAGTGGTTGGCAGCCATTTCCCAAGGAACTTGGTGCAACTGCTCCAGTAACAACCCTCCAACTTTTCTCCACAATCAATCTCATCCATCTATCTTGTGTATACTGGAGAGTCTTCTCTTGGTGTATGTCTGTATTTATTTTCTAAAGTTTTTGCTCACATATTTATTTTTAATCTGGATAGGCGGCTGAAATGTGTAGCAGTTTGTGGTGTGTTAAAATTAACAATGAAGTAATAATAAAAAATAAACTAATGAAAGTTTTTTCAATAATTGATCTTCATTTATGTTCATTTGTACGCTATTAAAGTTGACCTACCAGTTTGTGGAGTGCAGGCCCAACATGTTCCACAAAGGTGAGCTTGACAAGAGCTGTGCCTTTGTCTTCTACAGCTTGCCTAGAAATGTTAGCTTTGAGCTACAGGTAGTATCATTATTTGGCTTCTGCTTAGGTTTTTGTTAAGAAGGCCTGATCTGCACATCTTTTAAAAAGCTTTTGAATCAGAGAATATTGAAAAGTAGATCTTTAATAGGTATGGTGGTGATGCTATGCAGATGGCAGGTAGGATTTGCTCTCTTCCTCTCAGTACCACTGAATGTCAACTGTTTTATATATTTGTAGTGTATTTGTAGTGTACTTGCACTGTACTTAATGTTTCATTTGCATTGTTGTCCTCAGTATTGATATATATCAAGAGATCAACTCTTCTAAGAAAGAAGTGTAAGCAAATCTCTTGATACTACAAAATGAGCAGTGTATAGAAATGGGGAAATATTGTAGATCCTTCTGGAATCCATCAAAATTAATTTCTTTTTAGGTGTAGATATTTCAAATAGCTCCTGCTATCCTGCTAAAAGTCTAACCCTTTGGAAGAAATAACCTAAATATATAAATAGCAGCTATTTAAAAACCTACTTTTGAAAATTAGAATCTGCATGACCAGTTGAGAAAATATATTCGGAATACTTTATGGCTTAGTACTGTGATGACATGGTGGTATAACCTAATGTGGCTTCGCCTCCCTAGACAATGATCATCCTCAGCATCAAACCTGTAACTATATCTATAAGGGAGACCAACTGGCAGATGAAGGAGAAAAACATCAGCAAAATCCCTTATGTGTCCAAGTAGCCAATGGAAGATTGATACTTGTTGACTGCTTATATTGAGATGCCTACCCAGGGTTAACAGTACATTTATAAGAAGGAGTGCTGCTCAACAGGCTGACACTCTTCCTAAAGAGAATTATTACTCTACCAGAATAGAAAGTCAGTCATATAAATCTATTGTTGTCAAGCTCAGTGATAATAAAGATTGACCAAGACACAGAGACCAAAAGATGATATATGATATAATGAGGATTCATCATGAACATGTATCGAAAAATACAACTCTAAATCCATATACAACATTATTATAACAGGCTTTTGTCTGAAAAGGTGACATGAAAACTTCACAACACACAACACTAGAGAAAGCCTTTTTATTAACTGAGTTGAACTTTAAAAATTATGTTATGACCAAAAATCAATAAAGAGAAACTGATTTAAGTTCATCCAAGTGTGAAGGGGGTTTATTACCAGTGCTATATCACCCTAATGATGTACTCTTAAAAATTTGTTTTTGTGATATATTACATCCATTATTGCTAAAAGGATAAAACTGCAAAGCAATACTGGACATTAATAAATCAATTTAAAGAAGGGGAGGGAGGGAAGGGATAGATTGCCAAGGGATAACAAATTCCATTTGTGGATTTTAACTGTTGTGCAATTCTATAATGTAATGTAAGCTAAACCTTCCTCTAGCCTTTAATGGCTAATCCATTTTCATTCAGTCACATGTTAGTGGCAACTGTGACGTACCATAATAAATAAAGCAAGAACAAATCTTATTTGGAAGATGGGACTTTCTGCTTCCAAAAGGAGGAAATATGCATGAAAAGATGGTATTTTTAGGCGCATTGGCTAAAGTGAAAGGTTAAAAAAAGAAGGGAATCGAAGATGAACCTTTCTGTCATTAGGATGTTACTCAACAGTCTCATGAAAATGTCTTAAATCTGAGAGATTCTCATGGCGTTAATTGTCAGTTTAACCCTTCAACCTCAATTGTGAGAGTTTTTAACCTATAGATGCTGCTAAATGATCTGAAAACAAGCAATAAAGTACAATGTTGCATTTTAAAGGTTTCAATATCTGGTTTTGTTACTTTTATCTGTTAACTGGAATAATAAAAGCTAAAGATTTGAGTTTTGATTTTCAGCAAGATTTCTTTATACAGGATATACATATCTTATAAAGGCTCATTAAAGTAAACTTTGCTATATTCCACTTCATTTTAATGGAAGTTACTGTCAATAATTCTTCCTGTTGTAATGTTCCATCATTTGTTCTTTTAAATTAATTAAAATTCAGAAGTTAGTGTAAGGTAAATGGACCATAATACCCAGATATATGCACTAGGATTATAGTGTTTTTACAGTTTTGCAATGTGAAGTGCTGTAAAGTATATGTTCTGTAGATCATTGTCAAATGTAAACATTTTTATGCATACACAATCACACACAGAGAGTCAGAGAAAGACAGAGAATCGCACATTGCACACACACACACACACACGCATCCAAAAATCATTTTGGAAGAAAATTGGTTGGATTGTGATTGACTGAAATTAGATCACTTTTACTCTGGAGTTTAATACCAATTTTTTAAAATAATTATGCAGAGTGATTTATGAAAACCAAAAAGAAACAAAACACATCCCACTGAGCAATATATTAGTGAATATAGGAGTAATAATTAATGATGAAATATAAACTTTCAATAAACATATTTGGAGTAAAATAAAGCATAAATAAAAAGAAGGTCAGAGGAGGTCTGCAGTTCAACATTAGTTGCCAACTAAACATACAGTTAAGAAGTTACTGTTAGTTTACACCTAGCTTCAGAAATAAATAATATAATTGCTCCCTCCAGTTTTAAAAACATAAAGGCCCTGAGTTCACAAAAATTTTATTGTCTACCAGGATGCATGAAAAAAAAACTTTGGATTTCCCAGAGACCAAAGGATACTGCTTTTTAAACTACACTCAGAAATACTGTTCTAATTCTCATGGAAGATAATTTCTTTATAAGCTGATGATAGACAGTATAATTTATGGGGACAAGAGCTTATGTGTTTCCCATCTTCAAAAAAGGAGAGAAAAAACAGATCTAGGAAATTACAGATCAATCAGACTGGCATCAATACTGGGAAGATCTTGGAGAAGATAATCAAGCAACAAATATGTGAACACCTAGAAGCAAGCAAAGTTATAACCAGAAGCCAACATGAGTTCATCAAAACAGATAATGTCAAACAAATATTGTTCCATTCTTTGACCAATGACTAAATTAGTGGATCAGTGAAAAGCTGTGGACATAGTATAATTGGATTTCAGTAAGGCATTTTACTAGGAAGAACATCACAATTTACTTCTTGATAAGCTAAAAAAATGTGGCATAGATAGCACCATCACCAGATGGATTTGTAACTTGCTGACAAATCATAATGTGTAGTCCAAGGTTCTTGGGGTACTCTAAGGTTCTGTTTTAGGCCCAGTACTCTTCAATATCTTCTTAAACAATCTAGACAAGAAGGGGAACTCATCAATTTGCAGATTACATTAAGCTGGCAGGAATAGTCAACACCCCAGAAGATCCAGGTGAATCTTGACAGACTTGAACTTTGGGCCCTTTCTAACAAAGTGAAATTCAAGGTACTGTAAATAAAAGTAAGGTTTTACACTTAGGCAAGAAAAACCAACTGTATAAGTATGGACTAAGTCAAACTTGGCTTAATGACAGTAACTGTGAGAGGGATCTTGGAGTCCTAGTGGGCAATCACTTAAAATGACCTAACAGTATGTGACAGCAGCCAAAAAAGCCAATGCAATTCTAGGCTGCATTAATAGAGGGATAGAATGAAGATTACATGAAGTTCTAGTACCACTTTACAAAGCCTTAGTAAGACCACACTTGGAGTACTGACCTAGATTGTTGGGAGCAATATGCTGCCTCTATAAAAATGCTTAGGGAGGGCTGTCAACACGATAAAATGGTACGTAAGTCTAAGTGCTATTGCTGTTGCTAGTTCTGGTCATTACAATGTAAAAAAGATGTTAAGACTCTGGAAAGAATGGAGGGAAGAGTAACAAGGATGATTAGGGGGCTGGAGACTAAAAGCATATGAAGAACAATTGCAGGAATTGGGTATGTCTAGCCTAGTGAAAAGAAAGACTAGGAGACACATGATAGAAGTGTTCCAATATTTGTGGGGCTGCTACAAAGACAAAGGGGTCAGACTATTCTCCAAAGAACCAAAAGGCAAGACAAGAAACAATGGGTGGAAACTAACCAAGGAGAGATACAACCTAGAACTAAGGAGAATTTCCCCAACAGTGAGAACAATTAACCAGTGGGATAGCTTGCCTTCAGAAGTTGTGGGTGTCCTATCACTGGAGGCTTTTAAGAATGATTGGACAACCACTTGTTTGAAACGGTATAGGTTCTCCTGCTAGAGGAGGGATTTGGACTGGAAGACCTCCAAGGTCCCTTCCAACTCTGTTATTCTGTGTATTCTATATCCATAAGTCTTGCTGTACGCTTGGCTTAATTTACCTTATGCACACTGTTGCGCAGTTTACCAATCAGACCTTGTGTCAGCTCCTACGGGAGGTAGCTGAAACTGATTCAATGAAACACTTCACTCACAGTCTTGATGTAGCAATGTGTGTTTATTTTGGCTTCCTCCAACAGCAGCAACAAACGAAAAGTCCGAGTAAAGCCAGCGCTTAAGGAGTACCTTTCGGATCCCACACGCCTCTCATCTGATCCACTAGTACATAAATCTGACTGTTCCAAGCTCTTCCTACATCAGTTTCCCTGAATCCCATTGATTTTGGTGTGCCCAAAGAACTACTATCAGGAGTTAAGGCTTGTTTACGTCCCAAAGAACCTCTGTCCATGGGCCCTTGCAATGTCATCTCTCTGAACTGCTGACGTAAAAGTTCCAACATGTCACTATGTGGAACCATTCACTGATTGTCTTCTGCTCCAGGCCATCTTTTCACTTTCCAGTTCAATGTTCGTTCCGTTTGGGGCGTCCCTTTTGGAGCGTAACTCCGTTCACTCAAATGCACTTTTGGCTGCACAGTTGGCTGAGCTGTCAGCGGAATATCCTCCTCCCCCATATCCTCACGGTCCTGTCTGCGCTCACCCCTCTCTTCAACTTCATCGCAAACCTCTTCCTCCAAAAAAATCAGGGTCTGTACCTTCTGCCATGATGATCCACCAATGGAGTAAATAGTGAAAGGCTCAGTGCTGGCTTTGTCGGCTGTCATCGACATCGATTCGGGACCTTCAAGGTAGATAGCTCTCCCCCAACCACAGCAACGTGTCGGGCTTCATTCCGTCAGCAGCGTTGTTGAAGCCCGACACCTTGTTTTTAATTGTTGCTATAGCTTCTTTATTTTTACTATCTGGCAGGCCAAGAAGGTTGTGCGTGTTGCTCATGGCAGGAGAGAGAAGGAGGGAGGAGTGTTTATGTTCTGAGGTTGCAAATGAAAGATATCACCCTTCATATGGAGGCCATATGAAGAAAACAAATAATTGTGCAAGTAAGAGAATAAGCCCATCAAAAAAATGTTTTCTCCTTGGAGAAATATTTGTTTTTTTTTGTTTTGTTTTAGATTGAATATTACAAAATTTGATACAGGATTACTGCCTGAAGAACTTCCCCCCTAAGGATCCAACTGCCTAATTTCCATCTCATTTTTATATATTTGTAGATTGGACCTGAATAGTAATTAGATAACTTTGGCTGGATTCTGTCTTCAATATGCAAATTATAGTGAAAAGTAGCTGGTGGTTCTGAGGTTTCTCAAACTGATTATGAAGCATTTGGAAGTTGGAGGAATACGTAAATACAATACTGGTGTGCCAATTAATTTCTTGGATGTATTTTATTAGAATATTTTAATATTCTACTGAGAGAAACACTCCCCTCCCATACTGCATTGATTTTTATAGATTTTAGGATAATGTGAGAAAAGCTGCATTTTCACTAATGTCTTTTTTTAGTCAACAGATTTATTATAATTAACTATTATGACAAATGAAGACTGTTTTATAACTTTCTTCTTTGTATTGTTCTTTCAGTAAGTAATATTATTATTTCAGTTATGGTGCAACTGTGGAATAAAATCATGAACTTAAGAATCAGTACACTTTTGGGAGAATATAGAAATTGAGACTGCCTATTGCTGAGAGTGATTAGCTTGTCCACATAGGAAACTTAACAATAATTTATAGTAATTGTTAATTATTATTAGTAATATTAATATTATTTTATTCATTAAGCATGAATCAGTCAACTGAACATTTAAAAATGTATCACAAATATCACTGACTGGGGCTGATGGTTGATACGAGTTGCTGCCAGCATACTAGGTATCAACCAAGTATCTTCTTAAAATGTACAATGTTCCGAATAGAGCAGTTTTTTGCAGTTTTACTAGTGTTATTGCAGGAAACTGCAATTTCTTGATCTATTTTGTAAAATTCCTGTACGTGATATCAAGTGCCCTGATGACAATGGGTATCACTGTTACATGTTTCATCCATAACCGCATAGTTTTGATGGCCAGGTCGCGATATTTCATGATTTTTTCCAGTTCTTTTTTTTTCCAACTCTGGTGTCTCCTGGTAGAGCAATATAAATAATTGTACCCTTCATATTTTTACAACTGTGATATCTGGTGTGTGTTTTTACTATTATTATTATTAATTATTAAATATTTATTATTATTATTATTAAAAAGAAAGTTTACGCAGCAAATAAGATAATTATGCTGGGTTTCGTATCATAAATCACTAGTTGAACACTTCCCAAGCATTTAGGACTGTGTGATATATTAGCGGATTATGCGAGCAGATCCCAGTAAGGTAGCTTTCTGCAGCTGACCAATGGTGATTTTGTCAGCACCAATTGTTTTCAATTGCTTGCCTAGGTCTTTAGGCACAGCACTCAGTGTACCAAGTACCATTGGAACTACCTGCACTGGTTTATGCCAGAGTGTCTGCAGTTCAATTTTCAAGTCCTGATATCTGGTGATTTTTTCAAGTTGTGTCTTGTCGATTCTGCTGTCACCAGGTATGGCAGTGTCGATGATCCACACTTTTTTCTTTTCCACAATCATGATATCCAGGGTATTGTGTTCCAAAACTTTGTCAACCTGTATTCGGAAGTCCCACAGTAGTTTTGCATGTTCATTTTCAAGCACTTTTTCAGGCTTATGATCCCACCAGTTCTTCGCCACAGGTAGATGGTAGTTGTGACACAGGTTCCAGTGGACCATCTAAGCAACTGTGTTGTGACGTTGTTTGTAGTCAGTCTGAGCGATTGATCTTTGGTTTCATCCACTTCTTTGCAGAGTCTACATTTGGGGTCATCAGCAGATTTTTCTATTCTGGCTTTGATTGCATTCGTTCTGATGGCTTGTTCTTGGGCTGCAAGATTTAGGCCATCTGTCTCTTTCTTTAGTGTTCCATTGGTCAGCCATAACCAGGTTATCTACTTATCTACTTTTCCTTGGATCTTTTCAAGGAACTGTCCATGCAGAGCTTTGTTACACTAGCTGTCATCCCGAATTTGCATCGCTGTTTTCCTATATTGATCCTTGGTTTTTGCTTCATTTTCAGCAGCTTCCTCATGTTGACCTCTATCAAAGCTGGTTCAACATTGTCTTTCACATAATCTGCCAGAGCATGCTTCTCTTCTTTGACTGTCTGCTTCACTTGCAAAAGTCCTCTGATGCCTGCTTTTCTGGGCAAATATAGCCTGTAAACTTCTATTATTATTATTATTATTATTATTTAGCCAGCAAACTAGATAACCATGCTGGGTTTCGTATCACAAATCACTAGTCAAACACTTCCCAAGTGTTTAGGACTGTGTGATGTATTGGCGGATTATGTAAGCAGATCCCAGTAAGGTAGCCTTCTACAGCTGACCTATTATTATTATTATTATTATTATTATTATTATTATTATTATTATTATTATTATGTCCCACATGAGGCCAGTAAGTGAGGATTACCCATAGTAGGATCATACAGTTCAAATAGTTCTGGAGTTCATGGTTTTAAGGGATACTAAAGCTGACTTCTGGGCTTCAAAAAAGCAAATTCTAATCAATTCAAAGAAATGATAACTAGGAGTCTGTGGTTGGAGAAGCTAATAGGAAAAGAATTCAAGATATCCTAAAGCCCTAAAGTTTTGAAAGCACAATAGCAAAGACTTTCAGTGAGAAAATAATGGAGAAAAACAAAAGAGTCAGTAGATTATTTTTTGTTCCCCATGAAAGTCATTTGAAAAATCACAACAAGAAATATGCTTATATAGATTACATTAATGTCCTTTTATTCTGTAGGCTGTCATTTTTTAAAATATTTTTTTACAAATCTTGATCACTTGGTAAGGCTATAAAATTAATAGCAAATTTATAATGTATTAGCATTTATGCTGCCAAAAGAAAAATAATTCCAGATACAACTTTAATGCACCCTTAAACCTGTTTTTATGAGTACGATTTGATCAATCAGTACAATGCAGTGAGTGCTTATTGAAAAATTGAGTATATTTTCTATAATATGTGAATGTAAATATCAGGACTTCATTTTCTCAATTAGTCTTTTCTATTTCTGCAACAAATTGTCTTTCATTTCTCATTCCCCATATGCAGATATTAATGAAGATAAAAAATAGTACTAGTACTAGTACTAGTCCTAGTACCTAGTAGTAGTAGTAGTAACCTACAGTTACCAGCAATCTTTAATCTGAAGTACAGATCGCTAAATATCAAATCATGGCTAGAGCTTTTGTCTTGCAAAATTGGAATCAAAACACTTAAATGTTAGTGATTCAATAATCAGCTCAACACTAAACAATTACACTTTTTTTCTATATCTGTTTCTTTCTTTTTTAGAAAATAATTGGCAAAGCTCTAGTGGCTTCCAGGAAGTTAAGCAGGATTTCAGTTTATATGCCATTAGTTATTTCTCTCCAATATAAAAAATGGCAGAGCTACACTATCCAAGATGATGTTCCCAGGTGCCTGCCTACTGGACTGCTTTTCTTATCCTATTTTCTCTTGCCTGCTGGGACCTGTACTTCTGTGGTTTGCTTTGCCTGGCACCTGGCTGCATGGGAACCATGGGAACTTTATCAGTACCAAAATATCACTGGGAGCCAGAGTTCTTCCTCTGGACTATAACTTCTCAGATACGAGTTGCATTTAGGAGATGAGAGTTGCAATCTCCTTGACCTGTCTGGCACCTGTTATGCACTGCCACATACACACACACTGCTTGCTCATCCTCCCAGACTGCCCCGAACCCCTGCACAACCTCCACCTTAATGTATTCCACAATTTTGCCATTCAGTATATCATACAATAGATCCCAATGTATATCGTTATTTCGTTTCTGCTGTAAATTCACAGAAACCCCATGGAACTTATAACATTGAAAATAATGATTAACCTTGGACTAAGGAGAGATATGCAAACATCAGGCGAAAGCACTGTACCCTTATTCAATGTGAACATTCTTAAAAAACAAAATATGATTACATTTCAGAACCTTATGAAAAGACAAAGCATAACCAATTGTGTAAAAATTGGTGCTGAGGGCTTGAATGACACAATATTTTGAGCATAGCACACATTTGCTCCTTCTATGCTGTTGTTAACACTCCCAATTTTTGTTGCCATCAAAATTTGACACAACTGGACACCCCACTCTCATCTCCAGTCTTTCTTGTGACACCACCTATAGTAGCGTACTATGCTCAAAATATTGCTGATGGCATTCCTAAGAGATTACTCCAGCATCAAAATCCAAAGGGTCAATATCCTTTCTATCCTGTTTTTTCAGCATTCAACTTCCATTTCCATAGAATGCCACAGGGGAAACTATAGCCAGGGGTGGCAAACTCGCATCATCACGTGATGTGTCACAACTTTTTCCTCCTTCGCTAAACTGGGCGTGGCCAGCATCTAGCCCATGGGCCGCGAGTTTGACAGACCTGGCCTACCTGAATCTGATCATCCTGACATCTGAATTTCCAATGTCTTCACAGCTAATCTCCCAAATAGTATGTGGTTTATTTCCTGACTTTCCTTACTTCTATTATTCTACTGATTCCTTTACTTTTTTCTTCTGTTCAGTCATGTCCAATTGTCAGACATTATCAGAGGCAGCTTGGACAGTTCCTGCAGTTTTCTTGGCAAGGATTGTCAGAAGTAATTTGCCATTGCCTCTTTCCTAGGGCTGAGAGAAAGAGGCTGGCCCAAATCCTAGCTGGCTTTGTGCCTAAAGAGAGCCTAGGAGTCACTTTGACCCAGTTTCTAGCCTGGGTCAAATCATTAATTGAAGTGGCTGTTTTGCTGTTGATAGTCAATCCTAAAAGACAGAAGCTATCTATCAATTTAATGTCTTCATTGTTGGTTATAAGGCTGTTCCTTGTACCATTAGATATTTTTCTCTTTTTCCCCCTCCAGTTTTATATCCTTTTCCCACACTGTGTCCCTTGATTTTTATTACTGGAGCTTACGGATAATTTGCATTTTCAGCTACCAGAAAATGGTGTCACCAGCATAGTGCGGGTTGTTGATGTTACTACCTCTAATTTTAAACTATGCTCATGATCTTCCAATTCAGTATTGGTAAATACCATCCTGGGTTGAATAAATCAGAGAGGGTATACAACCGTGTCTTACTCCTTTGCCAATTTGGAGCCAGTCTATTTCACCCTGTTCTATCCAGGACTGTGACTTCCTGATCTGGGACAGCAATGCCTTCATTCCCTGCCTGTGAGTTCGTTTATTCATTAGATTTATATAATATTGTTCAGTAGGTGTTTTTCCCTTGCGGTCATCAGATTTTATTTATTCAATGACTTTTTAAAAGGTAAGTTTCTCCACTACCTCCAGCTGATCATCATTGGAAGCACAAAGCTGGACATTGCCTCAGCCAGGGCTGCCTTGGAAATACTGATGTCTACAAGACTCAAGAAATTGGCGAGCAATTTCAATCTTTGCCAAAGGAGTTTTATAATGCTAAGGAACAATGTGTGGTGTCTGAGAGTATTTTGTTTCTTATCAGGCTGTTAAACTATATGTGCTCATAAGCCATGATCGTTGTGGTAGCAGATGCAGTTTAAATATCTTTTGGTATCTGTGGATGATAAACACATCCTTAATATATTTGTCAAGGTTCAGACAGCATTGAGACAACTCTGATGTTTGTTCGTAGTGTTAAAAGGTGTCTCAGATGCCACTTTAGAAGATGTGATCTAAACATTGATTACTATTGTGTTGCCTGACCTTCAGGTAGCCTGTAGTCTTACCTTCTTGTCTGAGAATCACTGAGGTTGAATTCTTACTAAAGGAAAAATTAAACTCAAACTGTCTCAGGGAAGCAGACTGATAAAGGTTAGGTAAACATAACAGTCCTTGAGAAATGAAAGGAACAAAGAATTACGATTAGTATTTAATTAGCATTATGTCTGATATAACACTACCTAACATCCCCAATACATGGAATTTATCAGTGTAATAAGAATTGTGAACTCTTTGCACATAGAGGGATAAGATTGGGTAAAGGAGTTATTATATAACTTTGGGAGCATAAATCTTTACCTGATTTGCAGTAGTAGACTGCTGATAACATGTTGTTTATTAACATTTGAATTAGTGCTTAATCTGGATAAGTTCTGAACAGGATACAAATTTCCAGGTTATTTTTCATTTCAGTTTCTATATCACATTCTCATTTTTGTTGTTATATATACATTTTGTTTCAACAAAGTATAAAATATATTAATAATAGACAATGCAGTTTTCTACATGGCCTATTCAAGAAATGTTGCCAAATATTTCTTCACAGAGTCCCTTTGCCACCATGAGTTTTGAGACTTTTCTACAAGTGTTCCTTCCTCCTCTTTCCCACATGCATGTTTAATATTGGAATGGGTTTGCACTCTTTTTAGAAAAATCCGAAAGACATGCAGGCTTTCAGAAGTTGTGGAAACTTCATAACTGGAAGCTTTCAAGGAGAGACTGCACTGCCATTTCTCAGAAATAGTGTAGGTTTTCCAGCTTAGGTGGGAGGTTGGACTAGATGACCTACAAGGTCCCTTCCAACTCTGTTAATCTGTTAATCTGCTTGTATCTGTAATTGTATTCTCTATTCAGATGATCACTATAAAGTTATATATAGCTTATTCTTGAATTTATTGAATCATATCAATAAGTTCAAGAATCATATCAATAAGTTCAAGGATAAGTTCCACTCAGTTGGAAGGCACCATTTAGGTCACTTAAGTCCTGCTCAAATTGCAAAAATCCAGATAAAAGCCTCAGCCTGAATGTGTCCAATGAAGAGGGAAATATTACCTCTTACTGCTGGGTAATAGCTCCACAATCAAATTGTTATTTCTCTTAGAAATATTTCCTAAACTGATTTGTTACTACATTAAAATTTTATTATAGTCAATGTCTGAAAATCAGGTGTAATAAATAAAAGCCGATAAAACACTCAACAATTTTTATATTAAGAAAGGTTATGTTGCAGATGCACATTTTTGTTCTTTGATAGTTATTTTCTCGTATCATATCCATTTGTTCTAAGTAGTAAAAAACTTTCACACAGAACAGGTGACTTTAAGATTTCTATCAGATATAAGATAGATTACCTAAATATCTTCAGTATGACTGGGAAGGATTTTTAAAGTAATGTCTAGAGTAGCCATTGCCTCAAATTGGAATAAATGATGCATCCTAAAAAAAAACATGCTCCATGAGTTTGTAAGCATTGTTTTTGTTTTACTTTTAATGTACTGGAAATTTTGGATGAAGGGAGTACATTGACAGGAGCCTCAGAAAAGGCTCGCTTATAATTGGTGTAAGGTAATAAAAATATTTTATAGGCACGAATCTGGATTTCTCTCGGCCATCTATGTCTCTAGTTTGTTTCCTAAATATGTCCTTGGTTTTATCCAAATTGAAAATTAACTGGAACTCTGGAGACCAACAAATTAGATGCATCTTACTTATTATGTACTGTACATCTATCAACAAGATATCAACAAGATTGAAAACAGTCTTTTGAAATCATCCCATCTGGAGAGAAATCATCCCATCTGGAGCTTGGTTAATTTTTTAGCCATGTAAATCAGTTGCCAGATCTCCATTCTGCTGGGTCCTGTCTCCAGTCTTAACATTGCAGTGGGCACTCAGGTATCAAAATTTTAAACCTCATGCAGAGCCAGATTTTAGGTTGATAGTATAGGACAAGTGCAGCATTTTGGAAGTAATAGGAGTTTCCCAACCTCATTTATTGTGAGTTCATTAGTTATTGAATACTGTGAAACACTTGAAACACTTCTTCCCATATTTCTTTGCCGCTTGGGCTAAGTTGACATTTATAAGATAAGTTGTCAACTGATTCATCTGTAGTATCTCTTGAAAGTTCATATCTGTATTCTATTTTATTCCTTTTCCAGCACCGCTCACTCCAACCCCCAGGTCCTTTAAACATTAACAGAGGTCTGAGACTGCAGTTTTGAGGTAATGTTTATGCAGGATATAACTCCTTATTCAATTGCAATATTTCAGTCATCGGACCCAGCCCTTCATTAGACCTTTCCCAGCTTCTTTTACTTTGAGCATCCGTGCACAGTAAAGGCAGCAAAGGCCACGAGCAGGAGAACAGAGAAATACAGGAATTGTTGTTCCTCCAGGGATTCTGCTGAAAACAAGGGGAAAAATTACAGAAAAAATATTTGAAGAATTTACTCTGGTCTGTGTTCTTTATATTTTTTATTGAGATAGAGATAGGCTCCATTTATATTCCCAGCAGGTTCACTTGTTTTCTGCAAATTTTGCACAGTTACATTGCAAGCAGTTCAATACTGGGATTTGCTGTCAACAAAAGAAGGGAAGACCTCCTGGTACTTCCTATCTTTAAACAACTAAAGTTGATTTTTATTTCTTAAATGGTATTGATTCATACGGCTAATGATAGGCTGCATAAACGTGTTCTTTGTGCTTTCTTGTGGATAGAATGCCTTGGAAAATTACAATTAGCTGTATCTAAAATGCTTGAAACCTATTGTATTGCACAAACCTGCTGTCAAACTCATGCTATGTCAAAAAAAGCAATAGAAACACATGCTTGCCCTCCTGGGTAGAGACCGGAGGTACTAATACTATGGCAATGAAGATGACTAATGAGTCGGCATATGAGGTTGTCCATGGAATGCTGCATTCACTGTTCAAGCCACTTGTTGAATGGCCTTGTCTCTTATCTGATTGAACTTTGTGAGATTTCTGTCTCTATTTTTTATAGCATACACAAATTAAAAATCCAGAGAGCAAGAGGAAAAAAAGAGCCCGAGTGTTGCCATTCAGATAGACTAGAACTGAGGACTCTATACTAAAATTACTTCCCTATGCACATATTAAGTAATAGATGTGATGTATACCATTTTGTAGAGTATAGAAATCACTTCAGTACCATAAACAGGTACTGTTTAGTTGCCATTTTCCAGATAGCCATAATTCAATGTGGCCTGCTATGCTTTCCTAACTTGAGCATCACTGCATTCTGCAGCACTGTGGAATGCTACAAAAGGCTGCAGGGTTTGAATTAGGGAAACGCAGCAAACTGCTTCATTACTGGGCTGCACAGCACCATCCTAGATGTGGCCATCATTTTAACTCAGATTCTTTAATATTTATTTCTATTTGGCAATATATTAATCAGTTGGATTTTCCTTTAGCTTTGTTTGACACTGTAACCAGACTACCATTATCGGGAGCTGCCATGTCCAATGTATATTTTACCCAAGCTGCCTCTATCCTATTCTTGAATATATGTTGAATAATTGACAATTGATTTCAGGGAGCCTTATAACTCAAGTCATTTTTATTCTGACATGAAGCATTTAGGGGACTGGTCCCATTATCTCATATAGTAGGAGGACCCAGATGGAAGAGAAATAACAGTAGGTTGCTTAGTGGAGAATACATGTTTAGCCATCTAGGACTTGATTCCTCAATTGATTTGCATTAGTTACAGATGAAATAGCTCTTTTATGAGACTCCAGAATCCATTGAAATACTGCTATATAAGCCATCAAACTTAGTCAAGCATACAAAAATGGTAATACCTAGAATCATAGAAATTATAGATCTTTGCCTTATCATTTACTTTCAGTTTGATGGGTAGATATGCAAACAAATCAGAGGACTCTATGACATTATTCATCTCAGTATTTACAACTAGGATAGTCATATAAAATGTGAAGCAATAGCCCTCTCACACATACATCCAAAATGTGGATGTATTAAATGGACAACACCTTTGTCATAAGAGAAAATGGCAATTAGAGGATACACATAGCATAATAACATCTTTAATGAAATCAAATTCAGAAGAAAAAAAGAAAATAACACACTACTGTTCCTTCATATTCTCATCAGCAGAGAAACAAAAGTGACATACTTCAAACTCATATACTTAGAAAAACAATACAGACAAACCAAGTGTTGCATTATCAGCACATCTGCCCTTGAGAAAAGCTGACTAAGATGATCAAAAACACACCACAGTGACACAGAATTTAAAAGGGGGAAATTACCTTTATAGCACCCTTCAATGCAATGGGTAGCCATGTTATGCAGGAATTTAGGTGTGACTCAGTAGAAATAAAAGATGAAGTCCTGATGTCTCTTGATAAGCCAAAACAGATAAAGTATAGAAGATATAAGAATACTCAAGTACACTTTTTGTGGTTTTGGTCACTTGCTTATCTTACAGTCTTGTTTTTTCTTGTGGCACTTTCCACAGCCTTGAAGGCCTACTGAGGCCTGAACTTTACTTCTGCCATCTCGACATATGTACCTTTTAACGGTTAAAATTTAACCAATCATCAAACAGATTCTTGATCAACACCCACTCAACTTCATTAAAAAGTGCCTTTCAATACAATCAATCAGAATGCAACCATCAGAACCCATGAAAAGAATTATCCTCCCATCATCAAAATGTCTCAGTAATTATCAACAGATTACTTCATTGTGTAGGTATCACATTAGCCTAGAAATCAGCAAAATCTTTTCAAAGCATCTTGAGTCAAACTCAAGAATTTCAACAATGAGACAATGCGGAACAGGAACTATTTACAATATGTAATGCAAATTTTAAAAAATTCATCATGTAGGAACACAAGGAAAACATGCAGTGAGAAGACAGGATGAAAATTCTATAGTTTCATAGCAAATTGACAAATGAAGCTACAAATTCAACTGGGAAATCAAACTAAAGTCACAAATGCAAGAGAATTTTAAAAGCCTGGCATTCTGACAGATCAATTACTATCTAATGAGACAAACCTGGTGTATAGAGTATTTAAAAAACAAAAGCCCAAGGAAGAAACAAAGAGCCTAGACACATCTTCACTAATCATACATCCAGCAATCTCCACAAAAATAGGAGGGGTCCAAAATAATGCAATGGAGAGAAACAATTTATGATAAAACAATCTAGCCAACAAAACCAGACAGGCTGGTTAGGAGCAGGCACATAAACTATAATAATCCTGATCTAGAGAGGTAGGATAAACTTCCAGGCCTCATCTTTTGTGGCAAAGCACTAATGATATTAGTCTGGCAATGAAACATTTGCAAAAAGAAAACAAATTGGGCAAACATCAAGATCTGAAACAGTGGTTGGAAGTAGCTACAGTTACATACACTCAAGTTATCGTGGCATATTTTTCTCCTTGTTTAAAAGTTTAGCGCTTGGAGTAGTATTACATAGTTAGAAACAATATTACATTCATATCATAAGTTAAATATAGTGGTTATGTCATTACAATTGTGGCAAGTTCTTAAAGAGATGGGAGTACCAGACTATCTTATTTGTCTCTTGAGAAACCTATAGGTGGGTCAAGAAGCAACAGTGACAACTGGACACAGAACCACTGATTGGTTCAAAATTGGGAAATGAGTCTGGCAAGGCTGTATACTGTTGCCCTACTTATTTAATTTATATGCAGAGCACATCATGAGAAAGGCAGGGCTAGATGAATCAAAAGTTGAAATTAAGATTGCCAGAAGAAATATCAACAACCTCAGACATGCAGATGATGCTACTCTAATGGCAGAAAGTGAAGAGGAACTAAAGAGCCTCTTGATGCAGGTGGAGAAGGAGAATGCAAAAGTTGGCTTGAAACTCTACATTAAGAAAACTAAGATCATGGCATCTGGCCCTCTCAATCCCTGACAAATAGATGGGGAAGAAATGGAGGTAGTGACAGATTTTATTTTCCTGGCCTCCAAGATTACCATAGATGGGGACTACAGCCAAGAAATTAAAAGATGCTTGCTCTTGGGGAGGAAAGCTATGGAAAATCTAGACAGCATACTAAAAAGCATCCTGCCAACAAAAGTGTGTATAGTCAAGGCTATGGTTTTCCCAGTTGCAATGTATGGCTGTGAAAGTTAGACCATAAGAAAGGCTGAGTGCAAAGAATTGAGGCCTTTGAACTATGGTGCTGGAGAAGACTCCTGCGAGTCCCTTGGACTGCAAAGCGATCAAACCGGTCTAGTGGACAACAACCCTGCATCAAACTGATACCCTGACAGCTCTTCAGAAAGCCAGATCCTGAAGATAAAATTCAAATACTTTGTCCACCTAATGAGGACTCACTGGAGAAGAGCCTAATGCTGGGAATGATTGAGGGCAAAAGAAGAAGAAGGGGACAACAGAGAAGGAGGTGGCTGGATGTGAGCTTAAATGGACTCCAGAAGATGGTAGAGGACAGGAATGTCTGGAGGAACGTTGTCCATGGGGTCATGAAGGATCGGACACGGCTTCACAACTAACAACAACATTATAATGACATCATAAACAATATATATATTTCCATGGACATTTTCTCTTTCAGAAGACTCCATTGCATTTTCAGGATGCTTATTTCTGAAATGGGATGTGCAGTTTTCACATTGATTCAATATCAGTAACGCAGTGTCTGTGTCTCAATTGTCTTTTTAAAAAGGTTCTGCAACTCCCAGTCAAGCAGCTGTCACTTGTCAAGAATTCGTATTTGCTATTGAGAATATGTAAATGTGCTGCTAGTTAAATTTTGTTGATCCCCAGGAATAGATGTCATAGAAATAACTTCATGTTTTCAATTTTAATTTTAGACTTTAGATTTGTCCATGATTTGCACATTCGAAGAGCTTTCTGAACTATTTCCTGAGATAATGCATTATATCTCAGTTAAGTTTGTATGGAACTGACCACGAAATATGTTCACTTAATGGCCACTGTCAGGGAAATTTAGTTTTATGCAAACACATTTGCTTTCCCTTAAAGTATCAAAGACAAAATTGTCAGCTTGTTCCAAGTTTTGTGATAAATGCATTTCTTAGTGAGGATTTGACTTTGTATCATGAATGCATTTCTTGCTGAGGGAAAGTGTTAAAAGATATAGTTTCTTTTGCATTTTACTTTGTTAAAAAATTCTTTTTAGTAAATGAGGTTTACATCTAAAGTAGAAGAATCTGGTGAATCATATTTCTTTACTACTGATACAGCAGCCACTGTCTAAAATTGCATCTATATACAGTATGTTGCTTCTTTAGACATTTATTTTTCTGTACTGTTAGTTCTAAAAGTGACTGTCACATCATTCAGAATATATAATTACAGATGCTTCCTAATTTCATGGTTTCAGTTAAATAATAGAAGAAAGGGTACATTGGAGAAATGCTTTGTTGTTATTAATGGCAGGACTTCATCTGCTAATCCCAATGATTATACACTTACCTTAGAAATACTGACTGCACTTAATAGGAATGTAATAAAGATGAAGTTGCTTTCTTCATCTAGTCAATCAGTGGCTACTTTCTCCAACTGAAATAGAAATAAGGCTAGGTCTCGCTATCACAACAGCTCCAAATCCTTTTGAAATATGGTGTGTAGGGATTTCATTGCTCTGTTCTGTCAATAACAAAATGCTCTGTGCAGGGATGGTCACTCAGATCTCTTTCTGTACCAGATTGATACAGTCATATAGGGAATTAGTCTTTGGCTCCAAGTCCATATACTGGATCAAATACATTCATTTGTAATGCTTGCCTCCATGAAAAGAAATCTGTTGAAATAAGATAGATGGAAAATCAAGTAATCTTACTCAGTTTTTTATTGTTATTGTACCAGTAGCTTTGCTCAATCTCATCCTAGGCAGATTCAATGTTTCACTTGAAAATAAGAAATTATTATTTTTGACATGGAGACCTATGCCTGTTTTATGGGTATATGAATTTGATTGTGGGAAGAGTTTTTTTCCTTATAAAAGAAAGAAAAATATTTTATTTAGGCAGATACATTTATATAAAGGACAGCTCCAAGGAAGCTGTTTCAGGCAATCCTTTGCAATGGCAGCTGCAGTAGGGAGACATATAGGGGATGATTTGGCTTCAGAGCATGCATAGAGCTGCAGAGAAGGAAGGTCTGATCCAGAGCTTCCTTCCAGGCCTGAGGCATGTAGGGATGAGCAAAGTGGACAGCAGAGGAGGTTGGTGTGGCTCGCTGGGAGGCAGGATGTTCCCACAGGTGAATTCTTGCACCTGGTGAGGATTCTTATTTCACAGCCATCACTAGCAAGTGATGCCTTATTGGGAACTACCCCTGTGATATCTGAAATTCTGTCCATTTGTACCCTGAACTCCTGCCTGAGGAAACTCTGTGCCTTCAAATCTGAACCATCTGTCTTCTTACCCATGACCCTAAGACCTTTGGATTGTGATCTGATGGCACTTCTAATTGTGTATGTGGTTGCATACAAGCTCTGCCTACTGCTCCTCGCAAACGCCCAAACTAAAGTTAAGTCTTTTGCAAGCAAATTGTGCGTGCAGTGCAGATGCATGGCCTGGAATAAGACAATTTATTCTGTTTACACTGGCCTGATAAAAATCCTGATTCTGCTTTCTCTTTTTGGATAGATAGACAGGCACTTGCATACATATACACATCTCTTGATTCACCAGGTATGACTAAAAACACAAATGTGGTCTTTTTTTAATGACAACTATAGTATGAGTGTCCTTCAATATATAAAATAGTCAGAGTTTCTGTATATGAAGAAACATTATTCTGGCTTGTTCTGCACATGGAAATGGATTCCAGCTGGCATTTTATTTATAACAAAAAGATATTGAGTCTGTGGGAAAATCTTTAGTTAGATCATTAAATTGGAAGAGGCTATTTTAGTCCATCAAATCCAACACTGTTCATTGTCGCAATCCAAATTAAAGCACCCCAGTCAGCTGACTGCCTGGCCTCTATTTAACACATCCAGTAGTGGGGAACCCTCTGCTCTTGATAATAGGATCCATTATTGAACTAATTACGGTATTAGGGCATTTTTTTACATTGGAAAAATAGGAATCTGCCTTTTTGTAACTGAAATCCATTATCCTGTGTCCCATACTCTAGACTGATGGAGAGAAAATCTTGGTACTCTGTTTGGCATCCTTTCAGTTACTTAAAAAATGCTGTCATGTTCTCATTTTCTTCTCTAAGCTAAACATTCCCAATCATAAAATATCTTATCCTAGGATGTTTTTTGTTCTATTAAGTATAAAACAGATTCTTCTAGGAATCTGTTTTAATGTATCTGAATTCAAGTGTGGTGATGAGAACTAGATAAAATAACCCTAGGTGGTGAGCAAACAGTGCAAGTCAAAAGGGCGTTACATCCTTTGATTTCAGATCTGTTGATGTAGCCTAACATTGCACATATTCATCTTTTCAATGAAGTTATGTGACTATTTAATGGCATCTGGTTGTTCCTGTCTCTGAGAGAGAAAAAAATCATATTATTTAGAAGATATTTTCAATAAAAAATAGATCCAAAGCTTAAATTTATCTAAGACATATAGTCCTACAATAGGAAAAAGCAATGTCTTGTATGCCCTTGTGGGACTGGAAGACAGATTTTCAAGAGAATCTGTGTTAAGGATTTTCCAAGAGATCCTTAATTAGAACTACTTAATTGGGTTCATATGTTTTAACTGGAAAAGGCTATAGCTTCACTCTGTTTAAACTATCTTCAAATCACATTGTATACCTTGGGGTCAGCAGCTTTGTAATATGTCCTCCCACAGGTCAGTCCCAAGCTTGATTATTCTGATTTGTTCCATGTAAGGCAAATAGGCTGACACAGAGATAATGTGTGGAAAGAGAGGGAGTCCTTCTATTTGGGCTCTGCTGAGAAGAAACTCCTAAAACTGTTATTGAGGGAAATGCTATTTTGCTGTGCACTTCTGTATGGGAGCTTCAGTATGTTCTTCTGCCAAAAATGGTGATATTCCCAGCTGGGACAGCTGAGTTAAGTAGCCTGGCTTTCTTATAAGTTTCTAAGATGTTTTCCTTTCTGTGAGAGTATGCATCTTGTATATCTCCAGTTGAAGACTAAAGTGGCACAACCTAGCTCCAGACTGAGCTTTTCTACCTCCATGTAAGTTAGACCTTAAGAAACATAACCAGGGATGGGATTCAAATTTCTTAACAACCGGTTCTGTGGGTGTGGCCTAATTTGTGGGTGCGGCTTGGTGGTCATGTGACTGGATGGGCATGGCTTGCTGACTGGGTGTGGCTTGGTGGTCATGTGACTGGCTGGGCTTGTATGTAAATATTGTAAATATTTATGTAAATGTTTAATGTTTTTATAAAAAAGAGCAACTTTTACCCAAAATCAGGCAATGCAGGCAGGCAGATTGAGTTGCTCACAGAATCACAGATTCACTTACAGGTCTACCATTCTGCAATAGGCTACCTGAGCCTGCACTGAAAAATAGAAGCTTCAGTCCTAAGGAAGCTTCAGCTCAGCTTTTAGGTTAGCTAGAAAGCAAGAAATCCAATGATTTCCTGCTTTGTGGCTATTCTAAATCTCTCGGCACAGCAGAATAGCTGATGGTCAGGGGGAAAAATAAAGGAAAAATGGCAACTTAGTAGGCAAGTTTGATGGCGCACACACCAGGTAAGGAGTGAGTGGATGGGTCGGGGAGGGGCCAGCTAGTGGTGCAATTTGCCGGTTCTCCGAATTGGGCAGAATCATAATAACTGGTTCTTTGGAACTAGTCCGACCAAGTAGAATCCTACCTCTGAACATAACTGCTTATTGTTTTGTAAATGTAAGGAAAGAGAGTTTTTAAAAATGATCACAGGTTTTAGAGCTTCAAGCAAGATTTAATAATGATTTTAAGTTTCAATTAGAAATTGAATCCCTTTCTTTTTAAAAATTATATAGTTTCCAATAATACTCTTCCCTAGTTCATTAAATCAGTAAATGAATTTAGCAGATATTAGTTTTGAGCTTTATTAATTGTGACTTGTTTTTCATTATGAGATAATTGTCAGTTGCAAAACATAAATGCTGCATATCTGACTGGTGACAAAGGTTTCCAAGAAAGAAGGCAGAGAAAAGGGAAAAACAGTCAGTTCCATCAGAAATGTCTTTTACAGTTTGGTTATACAGAATAACAGAGGTGGAAGGGACCTTAGAGTCCTACTGATCCAATCCCCTGCTCAAGCAGGAGACCCAATATTTAAACATTTCAAAAGGATAACATTTTGTGCCCACAGTTATTTTTTTAAAACCTGGGTGGAGAAAAGTGCAGAGAATAAAAGGGGAAAAATCATTGTATTTTTTCTTTGCTATCATATGCTGTTGACCTGAAATAACATGGTTGGATTGTGAGTGATGGATGATGGAAAAAACTCCTTTGTTGTGGAGTTCATTTCTAACTGGTTTCAGAATCAATCGATATTCGTGATCCAGTGCTAAAATATCTCATAAGATGTGTAAGCAGCTCATAGCCTGGAGGCCATGCTCCAATAGACAGAGTTCTTGAAAGAAAAATGGTGGCTTATTTCTGAGTGTGACAGTGAAATTAGCATTCTTTGCCTCATCAAGGCATGTTGCAGGAAGGAGTGAGTCTAAAAAAAATATGTGGGATAATGTGGCATAAAGAAAGGACAGAGAAAAATAAGGGGGGATGGAAAAGACTCTACTTAACTCGTTTTCCTTTCTTCTGTACCAAATCATCCCCAACTCTGTTTTCTCCTCTGCACCACCAATGGAAATGATATTGTCATTATCACCAGCATGATTTTTACTTGTTTGGTTCTTTTTCTGTTGTTTACTGGGCAAAAGGACTAAAATGGCGCATTGCATTGATTCTTGACTGAGATGCTTTTTATTGCCTCATGAAGACAAACTTCAATTTTACTCTGAAAGAAGTTTCTAATATAAATGGGCAATAGATCAGGAAATCAGAAGGAAGTGCAAATGAAGGGCTCAGGTGAGACATATTGGGTGGAGCAGTTCAGAGAAGCCTACAGCAAGAACTGAAAGCCTATGGTCATTGGGGGGGCGGGGGCACAAAAGAAGTCTGCCCACATGGCTAAATCTAGCATGGTGGATTTCCTGCCACAGCCTTTTGAGAATTCAGCTCAGGTCGGTTATCTTGCCTTCAAGTACAATTTCTATTTATTCTGACCTTGCAAATTGACATAGCATAACTGAAGCAATGCATCAGGTTCAAGCACTCACATGGAGCCGAAGGAGCTTCCTATATTGGAAACATATCCACTTGCTTAGATTTGGAACCTAGGCAGAATACTATTCTTCCCTGTTTCTCTTTATATATGATGGGTGCTATGGTAGTAATATAAGCCATTAACCAGATTATAAATTCATATCTACATGCATATCTCAAAGCAGTCTAAAAATAACTTCAGAAATAGTAACAGCATAAAATCTTTTAAAGGTTATTACAAATGCTTGTTGGCATAAAGACTATCTTGGACACAGTCATTTGGGCGTAGTAAAACCTTGAATTGATTATTTGAGGGAAAGGGGGAGTTTCTGAATTTATGTTGTTGGTATATTGTTTTAACATGCTTTTTCAGTATATAATGTAGTAATTAAACAATGATGTGAATAATGCAAATACTATAAATTATGGCATTCATTGAAAGAGGTAAAATAAATGTTCTCCTGTTTCATCTGGAATCCTCTAAATGGAAGTCTTTGAAACCATTTCAACAAGCTCAGCATTCAACTGCTAAACCTGATTGAAGTTGGTTGACTGGATTATCATTTACTAATGTGTCTTTAGCCTTTGGCTATAATAAGGATTCATATATTCACTTTTTAAAATTTTTCTTTAGATTTACAAAAGATCACCTTTCTGACAACAATTCCTTGATGTCTGGAATAATACCACATTTCCAATTTCTCAACATGATTTTTTTAGCTATCTCCATGCCTATTTGCAGTTATGGGTCTGCCATTCAGTGACTAAGAAAGTAGAGTGTCATTGTCCAGTATTGATTCTAGCTTTTTAATCATGTGTTTCACCTATGAGTGGTTTGAGTTCTCCTATTGCTAAGTCCAAAAATAATGATGAAGATGGCTATAAAAATGCAGAGGTTGGGAATGCTAAATTAACTTCATCTGCTGTTTGATGCTTTCATTCCACTCTATTCATCTCAAACCTGCTCTGACAAAAAAAATATTAAAACAAAATTATGAACAGTGACATGGCATTAATTATCCAATTGATAGCAAGTGATTTTTTTTAACTGAAAACCCCAATTAACCAAACTGTCAGCTTTAAAATTCAGCTGTCACATTTCATGGAAGGGGTGGTGGAGGAGGAGTTGAAAAGTTCAAGGTTATTCTGTATGTTGTATTAAGAAATTCCAGTTGCAGTTAATTGGTTCTCGTGATTTATGAAGTGTAGAAGTGGGAGGAGAGAAGGGAGGAGAGAAGGTGGATTCTGTGTAATGCACAAAAATAATTTCACTTTGGGAAATTGCCTTTGACATGCCAGATGTGTTTCTAAATAAATCAATTGGAGAGAAAATGTCTCAGAGTGATTGATATCATGGATACTTTCTGGATGCCTTACACAAACATTTAAACAATATCAATTAACCAAAATATAGATTAAAAATTCCAATTTTATTTTTATTCAGAAACTTACATAATTTAGAATGTTACTTTTGGAATGCTTTCTTATTTTAATTAGTACTGATTAAAATATTTTCAGGGACACAGTGGCTCAGTGGCTAAGACACTGAGCTTGTCGATCAGAAAGGTTGGCAGTTTGGCGGTTCGAATCCCTAGCAATGCGTAATGGAGTGAGCTCCCATTACTTGTCCCAGCTTCTGCCAACCTAGCAGTTTGAAAGCAAGTAAAAATGCAAGTAGAAAAATAAGGACCACTTTGGTGGAAAGGTAACAGCGTTCTGTGCGCCTTTGGCGATTAGTCATGCTGGGCACGTGACCATGGAGACATCTTCGGACAGCACTGGCTTTTTGGCTTTATAACGGAGATGAGCACCGCCCCCTAGAGCCAGAAACGACTAGCACATATGTGTGAAGGGAACCTTTACCTTTACTTTAAAATATTTTTAAGATTTAATTCTATTTGTTTACAAATAGAAGGGGAGTAAAAGTTATATGAATGTTTTGCTTGGGGCTTTGCCTAGATTTGATTTTCTTATGTAATGAAAGCTATAGTATATGTGTTTAAAAGTTAGTGAACTTTTTTGAATGTTCAGTATTTCTGCATCAGTATGACTAAAACATGATCTGTTTTCATAGTCCTGAAACTATGTCAAACAAGGCTGTGTCACTTAAATAGGCACTTTAGGAAGCAAACATCAGATTCTGTGAAATCCTATCTAGATCCTTTCTCATCATACCATTTATTTTCCTCTCTCTTTCTAAGGTCTGCCTGTACTTGCTTCTGAACTGATATATTAATTTTTTTAAAATACTCATAAAAGAAGTATTCGTATTGGAAACTGATTTATCTCAAATAAGCAAGATCCTATGGAATTGTTTAAATGTCTCATAATAGTTGAAGACATAAAAGAGTGAATGTCAAGTAGGAAAGAAACCTTGACAGCGAGTTCCTTTTACTATGATACACAAACAGCAAGTCAAGCATAAACAAAAAATGAACACAGAAAGGTTATAGCTGTGGTGTGCTGGTAAATATTTAAGAACCGGCTGAGCCACTGCTGCTACTATACTCCTAGGCTGTGCTGATCAGTACACTTGGCATAAAGGTTTAGGTTTGTTCTCAATTGGCTTGTACAATTCCAGAAAATTTAGCAATCAGTTTTCATAAGCTTGGTCTGAGTTGACTTTAGCAGACTATACTAGAATAAATTTTAGGATAGACATTCGCACCCTGTAGCTTGAGGAGCACAGGGGATTTTCAAATACTACAGGTTCAGTCTCCAAAAAGTTATTAACAAATTGCAATTTTCAATGTGGCAGAAAGTTAAATTTTGTGTGTGTGTGTGTGTATAGAAAAAAATAATATTAGCTGTTTAAGTACCGTATATACTCGAGTATAAGCCGAGTTTTTCAGCACATTTTTTGTGCTGAAAAAAACCCCCTCGGCTTATACTTGAGTGAGATTCCCTCTGAAAAAAAAATGGTGTGGAGCTCCGGAGCTGGGCAGCCGCTTCCCTGCTTCCGTGTTTCCTTTGCAACTTGTAAGCATGGGGGTAATCGGAAGCAGAAAAGTTATTGCATGAGGATATAGTTTTTTCTTTATTTAACTGTTTTTTTTGGGGGGGGAAAGACCCACCGTCATGTGAGAATGCTCAGACACGAAATCTATCCGCCTGAAAATAAGTGTGTGTGTGTGTGTGGGGGGATTTTAACAGAGGGAAGACATAGGGAGAAGGCAAAAGCGACGGAAGATCCTTCAGGGGAAACTGAGGGGAGACTCACCCTTGGTCCAGATGAGCCCCCTTCCCGCCCTAAGGAAGCAGAGGCAGCCAGCAAGGGCAGGCAAGCCCGCCGCGGACTCCGTCCATCCTCGCTCCCACCCACCCACCCAAAGCCACGAAGTCCCCCAATCACGCAGCCCAGAATTGCCCTCGCCTCAGGGGGCAGCAACGACGCCCGATGTTTCCTGAAACAAGAAGCTCCACCGTGCAATGAAAGTGCCCTGGCTCTAGGCTCAGAAAACAACGCGAGCTGAGGTGGCTTCGTTTCCTCAGCCCTAGCTGCTTTCAGTCCTCTCGGGAGGAGGAAGAGGAGGAGGTGGTGGCGGCGGCTCGCGTTGTTTTCTGAGCTCTAGGCATGGCTTCGGCTCCGCTAGGCTTCATTTTCTCAGCCCCAGCTGCTTTCAGTCCGCTCGGGAGGAGGGGGAGGAGGTGGTGGCAGCGGCTCGCGTTGTTTTCTAGGCTCTAGGCTCTAGGCTTGCGATCTCAGAAAACAATGCAAGCCGAGGTAACCGTATCCTCAGCCCCAGCTGCTTTCAGTCCGCTCGGGAGGAGGGGAGGAGGTGGTGGCAGTGGCTCGCGTTGTTTTCTGAGCTCTAGGCCCGTAGAGCTCAGAAAACAATGTGAGCCGCCACCACCTCCTCCCCTCCTCCGAGCGGACTGAAAGCAGCTGGGGCTGAGGAAACGAGCCAGCTAGGCTCGCGTTGTTTTCTGAGATCGCAAGCCTAGAGCCTAGAGCTCAGAAAACAACGCGAGCCGCCGCCACCACCTCCTCCTCTTCCTCCTCCCGAGAGGACTGAAAGCAGCTGGGGCTGATGAAACGAAGCCACCTCGGCTCGCGTTGTTTTCTGAGATCACGAACCAGGTCGCTTTCATTGCACGGCGGAGCTTCTTGTTTCAGGAAACACTGGGCGTCGTTGCTGCCCCCTGAGGGGAGGGCGATTCTGGGCTGCGCGATTGGGGGACTTCGTGGCTTTGGGTGGGTGGGTGGAAGCGAGGATGGACGGAGTCCGCGAAGCGGGGCTTGCCTGCCCTTACTGGCTGCTTCTGCTTCCTTAGGGGCAGGGAAGGGGGCTCATCTGGACCAAGGGTGAGCCTCCCCCTCAGTTTCCCCTGAAGGATCTTCCGTCGCTTTTGCCTTCTCCCTATGTCTTCCCTCTGTTAAAATCCCGCCCCCCCCACACACACTTATTTTCAGGCGGATAGATTTCGTGTCTGAGCATTCTCACATGACGGTGGGTCTTTCCCCCCCATAAAAACAGTTAAATAAAGAAAAAACAATATATTCTCATGCAAGAACTTTTCTGCTTCCGATTACCCCCATGCTTACAAGTTGCAGAGGAAACACGGAAGCAGGGAAGCGGCTGCCCAGCTCCGGAGCTCCACACCATTTTTCTTTCAGAGGGAATCTCACTCGAGTATAAGTCGAGGGGTTTTTTTTCAGCACAAAAAATGTGCTGAAAAACTCGGCTTATACTCGAGTCAATAAGTTTTCCCAGTTTTTTGTGGCAAAATTAGGTGCCTCGGTTTATATTCAGGTCGACTTTTACTCGAGTATATACGGTAGATTTAAATGGAATTAGAATTAATTCAAATCTACTTTTGATTTGATCCTACCTGATTTTTGATGCCATGCCACTCAGTGTTCAAATGTGCTCAGATTCAGAAGATATATTTATCTCTGACCTAGTATCAGATACACTGCCATCTTTTTTATAGTTGAAGGAAGTAAGCAGAACAAGGACCATCTAATTAATAAGCTTTCCAACAGAACTGAAGGAATAAGGGGTAAAAATCCTACCTGCGTCCTTGGCAGAACAAGAGAGATTGAGAATAGCATGCAATAGTAATCTACAGAGAGCACAGAATATGATAGGCCTTTCTTTAGGTTTTTTTTGTCAGTTCCTAAGCAACCTATAACCAGAGCTTGTAATAAGTTCTACACCCTGAGTGACCACTGTTATTATACTGAATGAAAATTGACCCTTAGTTATTCTGTAATGGATTCTCTGACATTGCTATCTCAACAGAAATTTGTAGCTTCCATTTGAGATTTGAAACAAATGTGAATCTTTTCTTTCATGTCCCAAGAAAGTGAAATGGAAATTTCACCTGTTTACTATAAAGCAGGCAGAGCAACACTAGGGAATATAAGTCTGATAATGATTTGATCATTTTAGAAACCAGCTGGCACATTTTAGGCTCATTCCTTGCATTTCTCCATCTGTACAAAATTATAATTCATGTATATATGAAAATAGTTAACTAACATGTCACTATATGCAAAGGAATCCTAGAAACCTCAAACAAGAGTGTCCTATAATTCCAATAAATGGCAAAGACTTCAGTAGATTTGCCTTTCAATAGTCTTTATTTCTGCACTTTAATTATAATTATGCTGATGCTGAATGAATGCTTTTCAAATAGATCTTTCTCTGTGTTGATAACATAATAGGCTCACCTAGGTTTGTGAGAAAAGACTGTTTATATACTGCATTTGGCATCAAGATATTAAGGATTAACTAGAAATAAACTTCACAAAACCAAACATTTATATATTTTTCAATGGATATTGAAGTGACATGCAACTTGAAAAAAACTTGCCTCTCTGTAAATGTTAGCTCACCAGTTTCTTTTGTGGCCAAAGCAATCAAATTAATCAGAATAGAGCTAGAAGGGATCTTGGATTCTTCTAGTTAAACCCCTGCTCAAGCTGGAGACTCTACAGTACTATTTCAACAAGAGTCCAGACTCTCCTTAAAAACCTCCAGTGATGAAGCACCTACAAGTTCAACAAGCTGTTGTACTAGTTAATTGTCTGACTGTTAGGAAGTTTATCCTTAGTTCCAGATTGCTTCTCTCCTTGATTAGTTTCCATCATTGTTTCTTGTCCTGTCTATAGGTGCTTTGGAAAATAAATGGACCCCCTCCTGTTTGTGGCAACCTCTTAAATACTGGGATATCTCTATGATGTCACCCCTTGTCCTTTTCTCTAGACTAACCAAACCCAAATCCTGCAACCATTTTTCCTATGTTTCATATGTCCCCAGGCTTTTAATCAAAATTGATTACTCTTCTGTGCACTTTTTCCAAAGCCTGAACATCTGTTTTGTAATGTGGTGACCAAAATTGGATGCAGTATTCCAGGTGTGGCCTTACTATGGTTTTATAAAGAGGTAACTAATACTTCATGTGTTTTTGATTCTGTGTTTCTGTTTTATACAACTAAGGATACTATTGGCTTTTTTGGCTGCTGCTGCATACTGCTGACTCAGGTTTAAGAGATCGTCCACCAGGACTCCAAGGTCCCTCTCACATTACTGTTTCTGAGCCAGGTTTCACCTACTTGTATGTTTGGGTTTTTCTGGCCTATGTTTAAAACCTTGTTTTTCTCCACATTAAATTCCATGCTGTTGGAAAGGGCCTATTGTTCAAGTCTGTCAAAACCATTTTGGACTGTGAGCTTGCCTTCCGGGTGGTTGGCTATTCCTACCAGCTTAATGTAAATTGCAAATTTGATGAGTTCCCCCTTCTTTTCCCTTATCTAAGACTATTATGAACATATTGAAGAATACTTGGACCTAAGATGAAACCCTATGGCACCCCACTGCTTGCTTCCCTCCATGTAGATGTAGTATCATTGAGGACGACTCATTGAACATGGTTTGTCAGTCAGTCTCAAATCCAATTGGTAGTGATGCTGTCTATCCAACGTTATTCTAGCTTACCAAGGAGTACACTTTGGTCTACTTTGCCAAATGCCTTACTGAAGTCTAAGTATGCTATGCCCACAGTATTTTGCTGGTCTATTAATTTAGTCACTTTGTCAGAGAAGGAAATAAGATTGGTTTGACATGATCTGTTTTTAACAAACCTGTGCTGGATTTTAGTTGTAACTTTCCTTGTATCTAGATGTCCACAGATGTGTTTTTTATTATCTTTTCCAGTATCTTCCCAGGTATTGATGTTAGACTGATTGGTCTGTAGTTCTCTGGGTCTATTCCCCCCCCCCCGCCTTTTGAAGATGGGAACAACATCAGCTCTTTTCCAAACCTCAGGTGCTCTAGGATTTTTTAAAATATATGGTACAATAGTTCTGAAATAACATCTGCCAGCTTCTTCAGAACTCGAGGATGTAAACCATCAGATCACAGTGGTTTATATTTGTCAAGATCAGAAGGGTGTTCTCTAACTTTTTTTTTTCTTATTGTAAGTTTTATTTCTAGTCTGTCTTTTACAGGTTTTTAGTAAGTTGGGCTGTAGTTTCTTTTTGGGTGAAGAGTGATGCAAAAATGAGTTTAGCAGCTCAGCTTTCTTTCTAATGCCTGTTACTTTCTTGCCATAATCAATCATTAATCAATCATTATAATTATAAATATAATCAATCAATCTCCTTATGCTGCGTCACCTGTAAAGTCATGAAATAAATTATTAACCAATCCATTATCCTCCACTTAAAGACAAACAACCTACTCTTTAATAAACAATTTGGTTTCAGAAAAAAACTATCCTGTAATCTGCAACTCTTACACTGCAAAAACATATGGACTACACAACTCGATCAGGGCAAAGCAATAGACACAATCTACATAGACTTCTGTAAAGCCTTTGATTCAGTGGTACACAACAAACTACTCCTAAAATTAAAATCTTATGGTATCTCTGGACACCTGCATTACTGGATAGAAGCATTCCTGTCAAACAACAAATGGTCAAAATTGGGAGCGTCCTATCAAATTCTGTACTTGTCAATAGTGGTGTCTCCCAAGGCAGTGTTCTAGAACCAACTCTCTTCATACTCTACATAAATGACCTCTGTGATCATATTAAGAGCAACTGTGTTCTCTTCGCTGTTGATATAAAGCTGTTCAATACCACAGACAATACTGCTACCCTTCAAAAAGATCTTGACTATGTATCAGAATGGTCAAACAAATGACAACTTCAAATCTCAACAAATAAATGCTTTGTCTTACATATTGGCAAAAAAAAATCAGAAAATAAAATACAAGCTGAATAGTCAAGACCTTGCTGATGATCCAAGCTCTGTAAAGGACCTTGGAATACTCATCTCTAATGATCTAAGTGCTAGAGCCCACTATAACTACATAGCCAAAAAGGCATTAACCTAATCCTACGTAGCTTTTTCTCTGGTAATATCACACTACTAACGAGAGCATACAAAACATTTGCTAGACCAATATTTGAATACAGCTCATCAGTCTGGAACCCACATTATGTATCTGATATTAGCACAGTTGAGAAAGTCCAGAAATATTTCACAAGAAGAGTTCTCCACTCCTCTACACATTGTAGAACACCTTATGCCACCAGACTTGAAATTCTAGACCTAGAAAACCTTGAATTACACCATCTTCGGTCTGATCTGAGTATGGTATATAAAATCATACATTGCAATGACTTACCTGTCAATGAATACTTCAGCTTCAACCATAACAACACAAGAGCACACAATAGATATAAATTCAAGGTTAACCACACCAAACTTGATTGCAGAAAATACAACTTCAGCAACAGAGTGGTCAATGTCTGGAATACTCTACCTGACTCTGTGGTTTCTTCCCCCAAAACTTTAACCTTAGACTGTCTACTATTGACCTCACCCCTTTCCTAAGAGGTCTGTAGGGGGCGTGCATAAGCGCACCATACCGTCCCTGTCCTATTGTTTCTTTTATTTTTCTTATATGTACCCATTTCATGTATTCATAACTATATATATACTTACACCGATTATCTTGTAAGCAATTGATAAATCAAAATAAATAAATAAATAACATTAGTGGACCTACTGTTTCCTTGACTTTTTTCTTGTTATTGATATGTTGAAAGAAAGTTTTTAAAATTACCTTTGATTTTTATAGCAAGTCTTTGTTTATTCTGAGCCTTAACTTTCCTGACTTCATGTTTGCAGATTCAGGCTATATGCTGGTATTCTGCTTGAATTATGCGTCCCTCTTTCCAATTTTTTGTACTTGTTCCTTTTATCTTTCAGTGTATCAGTGTATCTCACCTATTGTGCGACCATGCTAGTTTCTTCTTGGATTTCTCGTTTTTCTTTTTCAATAGTATTATGCTGGACTGGACTTTTATGATCATATTTTTCAGAGTTTCCCATGCTTCTTGGGTTGTTTTTCCTTTAGGATTTTCATCCATGGAATTTTTCTTAGGCTTTCTCTGAGTTTGTTGAAATCAGCTCTTCTAAAGTTTAAGACACTGGCTGGATTATGTTCTATTGTTTGTGTTTGTTTGCATTATATTGAATTCCAGTATGACATGGACACTCTCACCCAAAGTTCTGGCAACTTCAACTCCCTCTTCTCTATTAGTAAGAATTAGATCTAGTATAGTTTTTCCTCTAGTTTCCTCCTCTAGCTTTTGGATCACAAAGTTGTCAGCTAGGTTGGTTAGGAATCTGTTTGATCTCCTACTTGCTGCAATTTGTCTCCCAGTTGATAGCAAGGCAGTTAAAGTCTCCCATTACTACTGTGGTGTATTTCCTACATACATTTGTTTGTAAGCAGAATATGATCAAAATCTGGAAATATATATATTATTTCCAACACTGTTCATTGAAGAATCAGTGTTAATTATTGAAATTATCAAAAAGCATATCACACTCTGAGAATCAATCTCTCTTTTGATTAATCTTTGGATGTGGAAAATTCAATCCTAGTTGGATTGTAGAATAAAAAACCCACTAAGCTCCCAGGTTCCCTGTATGAGTGCTGGAAGAAAGGGAGTCCAATTGTGGTGGGGAGGAAGAGACAGTGGGTGGGCATTTCCAAGGCTGGTGTCATTAAAGAGAACTGCGTGATACAGATGACTTCCTACGACTGCTGGAGGCCAGATTTGAGGAGACAGAGGATGACCCGTATGCAGAAGATGAACTCAAGGGGTTGAAGTCCCTTTGCTATTCTCAATCTGTGGCTGCCCTCCTGCCACCAGATGGTCGGGCCCCACTTGTCTAGCCAGGAAAGTCCCAGTATGACTGCATCTGTCATTTTGGGAGCCACTACAAAATGAATTGTTTCCCAGTGCTCTTCTAGCTCTAGTCTCACTGGTTCAGTTCGAACAAGTAGATGGCTCCCCGTTGAGGAATTGAACTCCAGTCTCCTGTGTGTCAGACAGGGATACTTACCACTATACTAACGAGGGATTCCATCAGGGACTTTGGGGCCTTGGCCTGTGCCCAGTCCCACATCCAATTCACACTTCCCAGTTCATTCAAGGGCCTTCTCCCTTTCTGGGCTTGGGGATGGGGAAACTCAGCCTCAGAGGCTTTAGGAACTGCCTTTTCCCACCAGGACTTATCTGGGTTTGTTTCTTCCCCTGGAGCAGGGGAATTCGCTTTGGAATTCAAGGAGGGATGTTTTGCAGCTTTAATTATGCTGTCAGCTTCCATTTGCTTCTGGCTGGAGTTCAAGTCTGTTTCTCCCCCTAATAAATCAACCTTTTTCCTCTGACAGAGTCAGCTGGCTGTCAGGACTCCAATATGCACCCCCATTCAAATCATAAGTCTCTAGCTGCTCTCTCAGAGGAAAAAGATTGATTTATTAGGAGTTGACATGTTGGCATTTCCCAGTTGCAGCTGGCTGAGACATATTATTTATTTCACCCTTGACCCTGGATGTATATTCTCCAATGAGACACATCCATAGCCAAGAGTCTTCAATCGTCCTCTCCAGTAATAATTTTGTGTGCCAGATGCTTCAGTTGCCAAGTTATTATCTGAAGCATTTAAGGAATGCACTGCTTTCCCCCACTCCCTTTCTGCTGGCAACTAAAAAGACCAAATAAGTATTTTTTTTAGTTGACAGATGGTCCTAGAGGGAGACAGAGACCTGTAAACCTTGCCTCCCCATGGTTCTAATTCTTAAAAATTTTGGGGAGTTGCGCGCATGAGACGCTGGGGGAATTGAAGCCTGGAGTGAGAGGAGAGCGCGGGCTGATTGGCTGGGGAAGGAGTATTGGAGCAGCTAGGGAATGACTCAGCTTCCAATGCTCATGTGGGGCATCTGGGAGCTTAGCAGCAGCATGTTGCATGCTTTTCACTATAAGCAGCCCAGGCTGGAAAACATATGGCTATGGCGGACTTGTCCTCCTTAACAAACCTGCTGGTGGCCTCTGGGCTCTGGACAGTCAGCTGCAGCCAGAGCCAGGCTTGGTGACAGAATGGCAATGGCTTGGAGTTTGAAATCCAGCAGAAGAAACCCTGGCAGAGAGGTGGATCAATCTCCCCCTCTCCCCTTCCTTGTGGAAGGGCCATCGCCATGGGCAATGTGGGGAGAATTGACTCTCAGCAGACAGACCTCAGGGTGCACAATATGTAACTCAAGCTCCCAATGCCTGAACTGGGTGAGCTGGAAGAGAGATTTGCTGCCCTGCTGGTGAGTGTGGACCAAGTGGGCTTTTTATTTTTTCCCTCCACCTCCCCATCCCAATCCAGTGCAGTGCAGACAGCCCAATGAAGGCAGAGAAGGGGGGTTTCCATTGGCCCTTCTCTTCTTTTCCCCTAGTCTCCTCGTGATCTTTAGATGAGCTTTTATTTTGTCAGCCCAAGAGTGGGGGAAGGAGCTCGGAATGGTATGTCTCTGCAGCATCCATTGTTTGCCAACAGGCAGGCAATGTGGAGGAGGAGGTGGTGGCCAGCCAGTGTCTCAGAGTGGAGAGCAGGTTGCTCCCCGAGTGACAGAGTCATGGCCAGCTGCATCAACAAAGGCCGGAAGTAGCCACCCGCTGTTTCCTGCTGCAAAAATCTTTTTAAAACCCCGACTATCAGGCAGCAAATCCCAGCAAGACATAAAGCACCGGAGAATCAACCCCAGCAGCTTGTCTCCACCGCAGTGCTTCCCAGACATGGCTTACAGCTCTGAGCTGAAAGCGGTGGGAGGCGAGGGTTTTCTTGAGCACAAACATTCTGCAATGAAGCTGAAATGCTGTCACCAGGCAGGGAGCTGGGCCATGTCGGAGGAGATTGACAAAGGAGGGCTCGCCAGACAGGAAGGGAGCTGGGCTTACTATATTTTCTGGGTAAAATCCCCAACAGAAATATTTCTGGCTTCAAATCAATATGCTTTTTTAATCATTTTTTCCAACCATGTATGTATTTTTGTCCAGTGTTTTTTTCTTTTCGACAAGTACACCACATATGATAATACAGTATAATCCAGGTATCTCGTGACACTTCCAGCATTTAAGCCAACTTATCTTTAAATGTCTTTGCCAACCACGCTGGTGCAAAATGCCATCTATAAAACTTCTTATACAAATTTTCTTTGTATGCAGTTGACATTGTTAATTTATAGTCCCTGTCCCAAATTTTTTGCCATTTTTCTAATTCAATTGTATAACCAAAGTTTTTTGCCCATATTATCATTGTTTCCTTTACTTCGTTCATCTTCCAATTTAATGTATAACAGGTGGTTGTATGTGGTTTTTTAAATCAAATTTTCTTCTGCCCATTAGTATCTTGTCTAGTTCTGTTAGTTCTTTATAAAACCATATAGTTTTGCATCTTTCTCATATCTAGAATGTATCTACACTTGTGAATACCATGTCATATCAATCCCTTGATTGCTCAATTCTTGTTTATTTTTGAGTTCCCCTTTCTCATTCAAAATATCTTTATATCTAACAATATTTTCTATGGTAACGACATTTGGGTGAACCAGTGCTTCTATTGTTGAAAGCCAAACTGGCATCCTCAAATAGTGTTGTTCTTTGACTTTTTCCCATTCTAGCAATAATGCATTACTAATACAATGCCTTTGAAAGTAACCATGTATTTTATTTTCCCCATACCACAAGAAGGCATGCCATCCCAATTGCAAATCATATCCCTCCAAAGTCAATAGTCTTTTATTCCTCAATACAATCCATTCTTTCACCCAAGTGAATACTGCAGCCTAATAATATAACTCCCAATTCGGTAACCCAAAGCCTCCTCTATTTCTCGAATCTTGCAACATTTTTAGACTTATTCTTGTTTTTTTTCCCTTGCCAAATATATCTTAATATTACTTTACTGAGTTCTTCGAAATATTTTTTTTAAGTTTTATCAAAATTATTTGAAATAGATATAATAATCTTGGCAATATATTCATTTTTATTGTAACTACCCTACCTATCAGTTATAGTTGCAGGTTTTTCCATTTCTCCAGTTTTAATTTATTGCATCAGTTTATAATAATTATCTCCCTTAATAGTTACACATCTTGCTGTCAAATCAGTCCCTAAGTATTTACTTTCTTAGTAATCTGAATACCTATTCTCTTCATTAACTCTTTTTTCTGGCATTTCTGTGAGATTTTTTAACTAATACCTTAGTTTTCTCTTTATTTATTTTCAATCCTGCCATTCTGCCATATTCCTCTACTTGTTTTATTAGTTTAGGCCCTGTTTTTTGTGGATCTTCCAAAATGAAAACTAAATCATCTGCAAGTGTCTGTAATTTATATTTTTCTTTTTTTATTTCCGTACCTTTTATCTCTAAATCTTGTCTGATATTTCTATTTAATACTTCCAGTGTCAATATGAATAGTAGGGGAGACAAGGGACATCCTTGCCTTGTGCCTGATGTCCTTAATATCAACCTTCTCTGTCATATCTCTATTTACTATCACCTTTGCTGTTTGCTTGTAATATATCACCTTAATCATATTAATAAATCTCTCCTCAAAATCCATGTCTTTTAACTGTGCTAGCATAAATTGCTAGTTCAAATTGTCAAATGCTTTCTGTGCATCTAGGAAGATCAATGTGATTTGCTTCCCTGGGTGTGCCTCGTAGTATTCCAGTGTGTTTAAGATTATTCTCGTATTATCTTTGTCTCTTAGGTAAATCCATATTGATCTGGATGCACAAATTGGTTTAAAAATCTTTTAAGTCTTTCTGCAATTATTGAAGCATATATTTTGTCATCACACTCAATAAGGATATCAGTCTATATTTTTTTTAATCTATTGTAAGTCTGAGTCCTCTTTTGGTACGAGCATGATGTATGCTTCCATCCATGAATTTTATACTTTCTCTTCTAACAGTACTTCATTGAACACTTCGAGCATTGGTATACTTAGGATATTTTGCAAACCTTTGTAAAATTCTTCTAGTGGACTAACTGGGCCTGGTGTTTTACCATTTTTTTTTTGTCTCTTAATTGCTTCTGTTAATTCCATCATTGTTATACATTTATATAACATGGCTTTTAGGTAATTCTGCTTTTTTAAAGTATTGTTTATTTTGTCTTCTGAAACTGTCTCTTGGTCATATAGTTTTCCATAATAATTTTGAATCACTTTCTTTTTATCATCATTTTGATGGTAAAGGTTTCTTTCCTCATCCATCAATTTTTTCTTTCTCTCTTTTCAATTTATATACCAGCCATCTTCCTGGTTTGGCGTTTTTATTTTTTATTTTTGCTAATTTTTCTTTATTATATTTAATTTGTGTTTTATTAATTCCATTTGTTTTTTTAAGTTCTTTTTTTGTGGTTCTTTTCTAGTTCTGTCTCTAGTCTCTTATATTCTTCTTCTAATGTCTTTTGGTTTTGTTTCTTCTTTTTATTTTTCTTTCCCATATAAGTTATGACTAAACCTCTAATATATGCCTTGGCTGTATCCCATACATTTTATAATGAGGTCTTTTCTTGTCTATTCTCTTTAAAGAAAAAAATCTAATTCTTTTTTCATAAATTGAATAAATTCCTTGTCTTTTAATATTGATTGGTTCAACATCCATCGTAATTTTCTTTTTTGTCCTTTCCATGTGATTTTTATTGGATTATGGTCTGCCCAATTATTTGTTTCTATATTCGGTTCTTGTACATTAGATTTCAGTTGACATCCATATTGTATCTATTCTTGACCAAGACATATGCCTATTTGAATAGAATATTCAATGAGTATTGATTTTCCTTAGGATGTATCTCTTGCCATAAATATTAGATGCCTAGTTCTTCCGCAATTTTATAGAAAGCCTTTGGAAGTGTTTTCCTCGCTTTTTTGTTCACTTTCCTGGTTTTATAGCAATAGACCTTATATACTGCTTTATAGTGCTTAAAGTGGTTTATAGTGCTTAAAGTGGTTTACAGAGTCAGCATATTGCCCCCAACAATCTGGGTCCTCATTTTACCCACCTCAAAAGGATGGAAGTCTGAGTCAACCTTGGGCCTGGTCAGATTCGACCTGTCAAATTGCAGGCAGCTGGCTGCAGCAGAAGTAGCTTGCAGTACTGCACTCTAACCACTGTACCACCTAGGCTCTTATACTCTCTTTATAGTCTAGTTCCGCATCTACCATTGCATTGAAATCTCCCACTACACAAATATTTCATACTCCAATTTTATTATTTTCTTATGAAGTTTACTATAAAAGTCCTCTTGTTTACTATTTGGTGCACAAATTGCTACCAGGCATATCTGTTTGTAATTAATTGTTATCTCCACCATCAAAATTTTCCCTTCTTCATCCATAAATACAGTATTTGCTTAGCATTTATTGTTTCTTTTATATAAAGAGCTTCTCCTCTCTTACGTTATGATAGAGAGGTGTATAATTTCCCAATTTTGGGGTATTCCAATAATTTATTGTGTTGTCTGTTAATATGAATCTCTTGTAAGCAAATTATATCCAACTTTAATTTTTTCTAACTTACTATAGATCCTTTTCCTGTTTATAGTTGAATTTAGTCCATTTATGTTAATTGACACTAATTTTATTTCTTCTTCCATGGTTTTATTTGTAAATAGGTTTTGTTGTTCTAGTCACTCTTAGCTCTCTCTATTCTTTTGCCTTTGCCCCTTCTCTCTTTGCTATTTTCTCTGATTCTCTTTCATCTTTTTTTGTTGTATATCTCTTTCTCCTGTGGCTTCCTCTTGTTTCTATCCTCTTTTTTCCTGTCTTACTATAATTCCTTTTTGTGGTCCAAAATAGTGATCATAAAATTGTTCTGCTTCTTTTATGGAATCTAATCTATGTCTTTGCTCCACCCAAGCCCCCAATATTCCCTCTGATATCAGTCATCTAAAATTTACTCCATTCTTAATAAGTTGTTTTGTCAAAAATCGATATTCCTTTCTTATCTCTCTTTTCTTCTGGGAATTTGTTTTAGAACTACTATTTCTTTCTCATTGTATTTTATGGGTTCATCCCTCGCTCTTTAAAGTATCTCTATTTTTATTGCTTTTTTGGTGAATGTCCCCATGTATCTCTGGGAAGTCTATTTCTTGTTGCATATCTAGTATGAATTCTAAATATTTCATCCATCTCAGCGAATACCTTTTCTTTGGATATCTCTAAGATATTTGCCAGCAGTTCTGCCATTATCTCCACCAAATTTTCTCCCTTTTCTTATTCAATGTTCTGAAAATGTAAGTAATAACTGGCCTTATCCATCCCGAGTAATATAATTTATAATTCTTTGTCATCATTTCTAACCTTTCTTCATAGAACTTTATTATCTCCTGCTGGGTCATTTTGTAACCAATTAACATACCTCTAGTATCTCAGTATTCCAATATCTACAAACTCAAAAAAACAACAACACCCAACCCTGAAAATTATGGACTGTGGTGAAATGAGTAAATTGACATTTGAAATCAGAGAACAAGAAGCTAAACAATTTTACATGATATGGGATTTGTTTTATCAATGGTTGGATAAAAAGACATGGTAATATAATAGACTAGAAAATTTTGTAATAGAAGTTTAATAGAGCAATATAAAATATAATACAAATATATATAAAACCATTGGATGAAAGTGTAATTCAAACTTTATAATAAAATCTAGAATATCTCATATAAATGATGGAATAAATAGTTTAGTCATGAATGATTAATAACTGATAAATATATAAACATATGTTAGATTGATAATGTGAGAATTTATATAAACTGTGAGTGATGACTACGAAAGGATAGCACAAAAGATTTGTAACCAACTGACACACTGTATGTGTATAAAATGGAAGATGGTTTTATGTTTTTTATGTTTTGTTTGTATGTGTTTGTCTTAAAAAATAAAAATCTTTTTTTTAAAAAAAAACAACAACCCCAAAAACAATTGTTAATAAAAGTTAGTCGATACTAAAATTATTCCTCCAAGTCCCCTAAATTTCTGGTCTTTAAATGCTATAAATTTGTACTTTTCAGTCTTTATAATTTCCAATTCACTCCTTTCCAATTGTCCAGATTTTAAAGTCTTATTTATCTTCTCTTCTTTTCTTTTTTCCCGCTTTTCAGTGTACAGTTCCAATAAAATTTTAATGTTTAATTTGATTTGCCTTATAAATCTCCAAAAAGCTCAGTAAATATTTCCCAGCATCCAAATCGCCTACTAAGATAAAGTCAAGGTGAAGTAGCTTTCCAGACATTGTTCACTTTCTCTCTTTTCCCTTTCCTTTGAATTTTAGATGTTGCAGTAATATTCTTCTTCCAGTAGATGGTTTGCCTGCTCCCGAATCCAGTGTTTAACAGAGTGTAGAAAATTGAAAACAGCTGATTTGCATCCATCCAGGGGGGTAGAGATTAAATTTCAGAAAAGCAATTTCTCCCAATAATCACTTTTCACAATGTTATTCAGCCTTTCCAGGATTTCTATGTTTTAAATCATCCTTTAGGTTTTTCTTTTACTTCTATGTCTTTCATCTTGGATCTTCCTCTTTAATTTTTAATCTTTAACTTTCTCCATAAATCTAATTGCCACTTTCTTAAGGTTTGGAAATTATTTCTTGGAACTTTTTACTTAAGATAGCCTTCTAAAGTAACAGTTGGAAATTATCTCACCCAGTTTCACTCCTCTGTCCACACACTGCTCCAGTTCAAAATCTTAGTGTTCAAAATCTTAGTGTCCTGGTTGTCCCAGCTTGTGACAGACCAAAACAATGGCCATCGTCCCTGTTGCTGATTAGGAGAGTTTTCTTTGGATTAGCGAGGAAATTGCTGTTTCCTCATGATCAATGAAGCGCCTCTCCTTTCTTCACCTCCCCTCCAGGGAGGCTTAACCCCGTAGGGTCTCCCAGCAAGCAGTTGCCGGCTGCATATCATGGAGTCCAGCAGAGCTCCACTATTTTCCAGCCATTTTCTCCATGACGTCAACCGGAAGTAATTGTATTAATTTTTTCAATGGCCTTTGACCTGCTGGGCTGGATGCTGCTGATGCTGATGCTAAAAATGGTGCAAATGTAGTTTTCTTCATTTTGTAATGCTTTAAACATAATTGTAATCCCAGAGTCATGTGACTATAATCCACAAAGACAGAGAGACAAAACTATTATTTATAATCCAAAGGGAAAGGGAAAGTATAAACTGTAATCCAAGAGTTATTAGGCTGTTAGCTCTTCATTCTTCAAAAAGTGTTCTGTTTCTCCTGTTAGATTTTTAATCCAGATAGGCCCACCAAATCCCAGAGTTCAACCAGCCAATTGTCTTGCATCTTCAAAGGGAGAATTCACAGAGCAACAAATAAAAAAGAAGGGGAGTATTTTACTGTCTGTTTAGCGTCTGCTTTTTCCATAAATCCTAATGTACTCAGAAGACCGAAAGTGGGAGAAGACTGAGTTAACTTAAATTCTGTATATTAAATATTTGTATATAGACTTTTGGCATTTTGAATTGTTCTTGCAAGTAGAATATATTTTGAATGTTTTCAAAGGCCATTTAAAGGGAGTGTAGCCATTTTCAATGATATATAACTCATAGAAATCTGTTTTGGAAGTAGATGGAATTCGGTAAGGACCTCTTAGTGAAGTTTGTTTATCTCCACAGTTGTCTGGTAATACATAAAACTATCTTATGGTTCTCAAGAGGATACATCCAATCATTGGTACATAACTTCAGTTGCAGATGTTGCATTTCTACTTCTAGGACAGAGGATCTCTAAACAGCACCCCTATGTTTTATTATACTGTGTAATCATCACTGCCTTCATTTCAAAGGCATCTGTTTAACAATTCCTAAGTGCAAAATATATTTGTATTTAGTGTACCTTAAAGTTTCAACATAGCAATGAGTCTTCTGATTCTGACCATATTGTTTACATTTACTTTGCTGCTTGCCAGCTGGGTTGTTCCAAAGATATGCTATCTTCAAGAATTTTTAAAAATTTCTAAGATTTTGACATATTGTGTAGATTTATAAATTTAAAATGAGCTACTCTTCCATAATAACATTATCTACAACTACTAAGTACATTCACTTAGAAATGCAGACTGGACATTGAGGTAAGATATTCTGAGTAAAAATGCCATGTAATAAAAAAAAAGAGTCAGATATATAAGAAACTATTGTTGCTATATTTTACTATTTTTTTTCTAAACAATTGCTCGTTTTTCTATTCCTCATGAAAAGACAACTGTATTTCTATGCATAGAAATCCAGGGATTCTCACTTAATAGTGCTAAAATGATGGGAAAACACTCTCCCAAAGTATATCCTATGGAACAATTATTGTGTTTGGTTACAATAATGAATGAAAAAGATTGTTATATAGAAAAATAGTAGCACACATGAGAAATCAATTTAATGTTTTTCAGATGTAAAATTACAAGTAAACAGACAAAGAAATTTAAATAGGTAAAGCTTTATCTGGAAAAAAAGAGGAAAAAATCCTTGCAGCCGGGTACATATGGTTGAAGCTGAATACTTCAGCTTCAACCATAACAACACAAGAGCAAACAATAGAATCAAACTCAAGGTAAACCGCACCAAACTTGATTGCAGGAAATACGACTTCAGCAACAGAGTGGTCAATTTCTGGAATACTCTACCTGACTCTGTAGTTTTGTCCCCAAAGCCCAAAAACTTTAACCTTAGACCGTCTACTATTGACCTCACCCCTTTCCTAAGAGGTCTGTAGGGGGCGTGCATAAGTGCATCAACGTGCCTACCGTCCCTGTCCTATTGTTTCTTTTATTTTTATTTTTTATTTTTCTTATATGTATCCATGTATTCATAATTATGTTTCTACTTATACCTATTATCTTGTAAGCAATTGACAAACCAAATAAATAAAAATAAATAAATCAACACTTAAAAAAGGAACAACTATATAGAATTGAAACAGCTTTTCATGGATAGTCTTGAATACAAACATGGATGCTAGCAATGTTTCAGTATTAGAGGGGCTTCTACAAAAATGAGGGAGGTCAAACTATTTTCCAAGGCACCAAAGGCAAGACAAGAAAACTAACTAACTTGGTTAGTTTCTATCCATTGATGGAAACTAACCAAAGAGAGAAGCAACCTAAAACTAAGGAGAAAATTTCTAACTGTGAGAGCAATGAACCAATGAAACAGCTTGCCTTCAGAAGTTATGGGTGCTCCATCACTGGAGGCTTTCAAAAAGAGCCTGGACAATTATTTGTCTGAAATGGTATAGGTCTCCTGCTTGAACAGAACTAGAAGAATAAACAAATCTATTATTCTATGTACTATGTTGCTATCTTTTATATGCAGAAGTAATCTTGTTTCAAATTTGTTTGTGAAGTTGAAAAAAGAAGAATAGAAATTATATAAACAAGGAAAAACATACAACTAATGCATATCTGATCTATGTGTTAAAATAAAGAAATTTCAGTGTGCTGCACTAATAATGTTGCCAACAGCTTTATGCTTCTGTATCAAGCTCAGCATTACTAATAATGCCTTTTTCTGGAAGAGGTAACAGTTCTGTTTTAACCACTCCACATACCTAGCTATGAACCAGAGTAGTATATCTATGCAAACAATTGTATAAATACCAGTTGCAAACTTTGGAAAATTTCTTAGAATTGTAACATACCTGAAGTATATAGGATTAAAACTCTTTTGGTCAGAGCAAATGCAACATTTATGTTGTTAATTCTCAAAAAAAGATAGTTAAGTATAAGGATTGGCTGGCTCTCCTGAGTGAGCTGAATTTAATGCCCTAATTAAGAATTATGCAGAAAAGGAACAAGAAATCCTATGGTACCCAAAGTTCACATATTTATTTATGAGTTATCACACTTTTAAAAAATAACTTTTTTAGTAGAGGGAGGGCATTATTTGATTCCAATAAAATGAAGAGTGCAAATCAATATAGAACCCATGTCTTGTATGTATGTATGTATGTATGTATGCATGCATGCATGCATGCATGCATGCATGTATATATTGTATGGTTTGAGGTTGGAGTATTGAACCCAGTTATAGTGGTTTGTAAATCATTTTTTTTATGTTATGGCCTGGCGTCATCTAATACAATGCAATTAAAATAATCTGTGGTTTAGCATTCTGTGCGATACAGTATGCCATATTATATTGACACATATTAGATGACCATCCATGCATTTGCCCTTTCCTATCATAATTTGCTGGACATCAGGAGACCTAACCTAGTGTTCTTTTTGTATTTAGTAAAACAGCTGAAATTGATTTTTTAGAGGTCTTTACAAGACTAGTCCTGAGCAACCTTGATTAAACTGACCTGGGAAATGGTAACATTGCATATCATTGCAGGAATCACATGCCTTTTGCATTGCCTTCTGGCTGATCTAATAGTTCTTTATCATGATGGCAGACCAGGCGATGAATGGCTTTGTCAGTATGTTAATCTGCACTGCTTCAATGTTAGATAGACTTGTATTATTTTTTAATGTTTACAAATGAATAAATATTAGACCATAAAATTAAAGACCTTTTGTTTCCATCATGAAATAGGCAGTTCTGTAATTTCAGTTGAGGAGGGATCTTTATCACTCAACACATTCCTCAGCAATGTGTCCAAAGGGCTTTAAAGCTGCCATTTTATTTAGGCTGCAGGGAATCTGTCCAAGTTGTTGCAATACTGTATGGTGGTTTTTCAATGTCTTTGCTGTTATGTTTTTACCTTTGGGAGATTTTGCTAGGGGTCAGTTGCTGCTTTTCAGAAGCAAAATACTTCTTCAGAATTGATGTGTATTATGTTGACCTCTATGGGTTCAACATGAAGCAGGCAGAGATATTCTTGCACACCAGTGTAATACACATATCTAGGAATCTCATATGACCCTTGTGTCTATCTGAACAAAGGAAGTGACAGAATAGTTTAGCAGTGCAGTTGCTGATATTCACTGTGGGACATATGATCTGCTATAACTTTCTGTAGTTCTAAACAAAATTGCAGTTTCCTTCTCACAAAATCTCTCTGGAGTCGGCTTTCCAGACATGTTTCAGTTTAATTTTTTGCCCTACCTGCAGTGTTCAATCAGTATGAATACAGCAGGAGTCTATCTAATAGTAGGAATTTCCTGAGACAGGCAGTTAATGGGAACAGTAGTAAGCCCTGAGGTATGTTTATACAGTCAGTCTCGCTTCCTCTACTCTGGTGATATATTAACTACTTCAGAAGTTTCCCAGCTGTTTCAGAGGATAAATAATGGCATTGGGAGCCCATATTTAACCTTCACTGTACAGACTGCAGATTTTTTAGTTGTCCCCTTATATCTCTGGCTGACCTGAAAAGGGATTTGAGCCAGGTCTGTTCCTTACTGTTTTCCTTTCCTGAATGGTTCTGGATAGGCTTTGTTGGCACTGTACCACAATAATTTGCATTTACATGTGCTATGTGAACCTTATCTTCTAATAGTTTTAACACACCCACCCCATAATAGTTTTTCTTATATCTTATTTAAAGTGAATTCATTAACCCACAATTCCAGAGAAGAAAACAGGGCGTCAAAGCCCATAATTAACATACACCACTAAAGCTAACAAATAACAGTTTTCATAAAGAAAAATTAAAACCTTTTACATAACAAATAACAGAATAAAAACCAGTATGGTTAGGCAGTTTAGCTGTAATGGTGCATTATTTTCCTACAGAATAGAAAACCTAGTGTCCTTGGGCATCATGTAGAGTTTTAACAATCGCTACATATATTCTTCTGCAGAAATATTTGATGCTGTTTGAAGTTCTCTACTGTACTGAATAAAGAAGAACATCCAAGAGACTATAGCTTCTTCATTCTGGACCTTTGATGCTGGGTGCCATGCCCTATAGCAGCCTACTTTCTTCTATCCCTCCTTCCCTCCACATCCAAACTCTACAACCTTTACTTACGTTTTGGTCCCTTGTGCCACAGCTGAATGCCACAGCTTACAGCATAGCAGGAATCTTACATTTTTCTGTAATGAGGTTGGATATTTCAGGAGGACCATGGTTCAAATATATCTGCAAATCAAGCATGAAATACTTACAGGAATGAAAACGTTTCAGAATGGCCTTCATAGTCCCTAGTCCTGAATATTATTGATTTGGGAAGAGATGTCAAATGCACTACAGGTGTATGCAAGGGAGGCCCAGGAATATTTCTGAGCTAGAAAGAGTTAGCTGATTGCAGGAAATGTGGAAGCAGTTATTTTTTTATCAAAGGTGATGTTGCCAACTACTGACTGGAAAAGTATCCAAACTTCTGTACCTGCCATATCCATTATCTATTTATGTTGAATCTGTAAACATTTGTGTATATAAATAGTTGGTGTGTTCTGAAATTTGCAAAGAGGTACAATTTCTAATGTATTGTATGAATTTCTATTTACTTAAGGTTGCATTAAACATATAAATTGAGCAGGGGGATACTACCATATGTGGTGGACTTGTGAGGATGCTAGAAAATATTGGACTAAAATTCGCATATGGTTGGAAAAAATGACAAAGACACATATAGACTTGAAACCAGAGATTTTTTTATTGGGAATCTTACCTGATATATATAATAAAAATTTGAAGTATTTGATTGTAAATATATTAACAGCGGCTAGGATTGTATTTGCTAAGAACTGGAAGAGTGAGAAAATTCCATCAGAAGAAGAAATTATTAAGAAAATATTGGATTGTGCTGAAATGAGCAAATTGACATTTGAAATCAGAGAACAAGAAGATAAACAATTTTATGAAGTTTGGGATCTTTTTTATCAATGGTTAGATAATAAAACATAATGATAGAATATTCAGATTTAGCATAAAAAAATTTTTTTTTCTTAATATTATCTTTATAAAACATTATTAAGGTAGATTTGGTATGATCTTATGATTTATTGCAAAATAAATTAAGCAAACTATAGTTATCTCGTTAATATATGAATTAACAAAATTATAAATGATTTTTTTTTTTTAGTGATGATATTAGGTTATACAATTATTGATTGATAATATGAGCTATTATGTAATATAATTATACTAGTGACTAGGAAATGGATGCACAAAAAAAGTGGTAAACCAATCGATGCACTGTATGTAAATTTATGAAGAAGGATCTTTTTATGTTTTTTGTGGTATGTTTATGTTTATTTTGTTATGTATGTTTATGTTTATCTTGTTATTAAAAAAAAAACATATAAATTGAGCAGGGGTGCCTAAAAGTTTGCATGCAACTGTAGAATAAGGCCTTTTTTGATTATATGATGCTCTTTACATATTTGTAAAGTACCATCATAGTTTCATACCTCAGTAGTCTCATCAGGATTGAAGATACATGATTCTCTCAATCTCTTTAAGTCATTGTTTTCAGTCCTCAGTTCCGGTTGTTCTCCTTCTGTTCATCAATTTTACTTTCTTTGTACCTTTTCCAAATGTGGTTCCTAAAACTGACCCAGAACTGAAGATGGGCCAGACCAATGCTGAACAGAATGAAACCACGTTTCACATTATTTAGAAACAATAGTTTCATTGCTGAAACTTAAATTTACATTTATCTTTTGACCAGCCTCAGCACGGCTTTATGTACAGTTCCAAGTTACTTTTCTCATTTACTTTTGCCCTGTCAGATATTTTCCAGCCAAGCCTACTGATTTACATTATGTCTATTATAATTTTATTCTGATATTTGCAATCTATTTCTCTTATCAAGATAATTGTGAATATTACTGTCTTCTAAAGTATTCCAACCCAATATTATGTAATCGGCAGATCTGATCAGCAGCATACCTCTCTTTGTTTAAGTCAGTAATGAAAATGTTGAAGAATGGTGGGCCTAGAACCAAACACTGTGGAGCTCCATTTGATGTCTCAAACATTTTATGAGCAGCTTCTAATTAACATAACATAAGTTTGAACACAAGTTTTGAGCCACATATAGTTCCATTTAGTTGTAACCATGCTGAAAAAATGTAGGAAATTTCATATTTCTTTACTAGCAATTCCATGTATGAAGGGGAATGAATGAATTGAGACAGAAAGTATCAGAATTAACTGCTGAAAGTGGAAAACTCACAATTTAACATAGGAATGAACTGCTGATTTCATGAAATAATATTTGACAGTATACTACAGTGAGGATCTCCCCGTGGCTCTTCATTGGCCAGGTAAAAATTTTTATCTCTTTAGAATTATATTTTAGGGCAGATTTCTTAAATGTCAGTTTATTAATATGTCAGAACACTCAGGATAGGGTCAGAAGAAAGACATATACACATGCAAACACATGTGTGTGTGCACAGACACACATACACACATACCTCTACAACTGCCAGAGGACATATTTCTGGACAAGTATTGTAATATAGGCCAGTTAAAATTTGTTGCCTGTAAAATAATGTACCTAGTTTATAATATGTGCCACCTGCATGTATCAATCGCTCTCTCTCAGATAAAAGCCACATGTTGGAACACATAATCATATCGACACAAATATTCCGCTCTCAGAACAAAAAATAAGAGACATAAATGGAATGAAGATTAGCTGAGCAGAAAATGTAAGTTATCAGATATTTTTTGGGGGGGGAGGAAGAGTGGGTTGATGGACTTCAACTCCCAGAATTCTCCAGTTCTGCCTGTCTATAAATCTTGTTACTGTCGTGTAGGCAGCAGAATAACAGAAAAAAAAACAGTTGGAAAGGATCTTGGGAAGGACATCTAGTCTTTTGAGCTGTGGTGGCGCCGTGGTTAGAATGCAGTATTGCAGACTACTTCTGCTGACTGTTAGCTGCCTGCAATTTGGCAGTTCAAATCTCACCAGGCTCATGGTTGACTCAGCCTTCCATCCTTCTGAGGTCAGTAAAATGAGGACCCAGATTGTTAGAGGCAATATGCCAACTCTGTAAACCGCTTAGAGAGAGCTGTAAAGCACTGTGAAGTGGTATATAAATCTAAGTGCTATTGCTGTTGCTCGTCTAACCCCCTGTCCAAACAGGAGACTGTATTCCATTTCAGATAAATGATTGTCCAATCTGTTTTTAAAAACCTCCAAGCTGTTCCGCTGATTAATTGTTCTATCAGGAAATTTCATTGTAGAACTAGTTGTTTCTCTTCTTTAGTTTTCACCAATTTCTTTTTTTTTTTCCTGCCTTCAGGTGCTTTGGAAAATAAGTTGACCCCCTCTTTTTTTGTGGCAGCTTCTTAGATATTGGAATACTATAAAATGTCACCAAATTATAAAAAAAGATGTTCAGACTTTGGGAAAAGTGCAAAGAAGAGCAACTAAGATGATTAAAAGCTTGGAGACTAAACCATATGAAAAATGGTTGCAGAAGTTTGGTTTGGCTAGTCTAGAGAAAAGAAGGATTAGGGGTGACATGATAGCAGTATCCCAGTATTTGAGAGGTTGCCACAAAGAGGAGGCGGTCAACCTATTTATCAAAGCACCCGTAGGCAGGACAAGAAACAACAATGGAAACTGATCAAGGAGAGAAGCAACTTGGAAGTAAGGAGAAACTTCCTAACAGTGAGGACAATTAACAAATGAAACAGCTTGCTCTCAGAAGTTGTAGGTGCTTCATCACTGGAGGTTTTTAAGAAAAGAATGGACAGTCACTTGTCTGAAATAGTATAGGATCTCCTGGTTGAGCAGGGAGTTGAACTAGAAGACTTCCAAGGTCCCTTCCAGCTCTCTTGTCATTGAGTTGACCACTTCATTGTTGCCTGCTTCTGATTCTATAATCTGAACCATTGCATGAAACAAAATTACATGAGCTAACTACTCATAGTATTGATAAGGATGTAATGGACTTTACTACTATAAATCCCTCTTACAAAAATCCTAAGGAATTTTTATTTTGACTTGCTATATGTTCCATTATGCGGTGTTATACATGCACCAAATTACTTTTAGTGTTTGGTTATACTCAGGAGATAGAAGGGGGTGCAGGTTTCAATTCAGTTTACCTCCAGGCAGTTAAAGCTGAAAATTAAACCCATCTAACATAGGTTATTAGGGAAGCACAGTGGTCACGGGAAGGGCATATGGAACCACAAATGTTTCCAGAGTTCCTCACCCTTTTCTTATTCATTTCTGAACTTGTATCCTTGAATGATTACTGAAATCTCTGAATGGAGACAGTGAGAATATACTGCTGCCTCTGCAGTGTTCTAGAACCATGCAAGCAACTCCCAGTGAAGGCCCATTTAGGAAAAATTCCCATGAGTTTGCATGAATACGAGGAGTATAATCTGAGTGACTACATTAGTAGACCAGAGAAATGCTGTAGAGATAGTATACTTAGATTTCAGCAAGGTATTCGACAAGGTAGACCACAACCTATATCTTGGTAAACTAATGAATAGCATCACCATCAGATGGATTTGTAGCTGGCAGATAAACCATATTCAATAGTCTTTAATGGTACTACGTCTACATGGAGGTAAGTAAGCAGTGGGGTTCCATCTTAGGGCCAGTACTCTTCAATATCTTCATTAACGACTTAGATGAGGGAATAGAAGGGGAACTTACCAAATTTGCAGATGATACTAAACTGGCAGGAATAGCTAACACCCAAGAAAATAGGCTCAAGATCCAGGTGGATCTTGACAGACTTGAACACTAAGTAACAAAATGAAATTTAATGTAGAGAAAAGTAAAGTCTTGCACTTGGGCAAGAAAGACCAAAAGTACACATACAGATTGGGACCAACCAGGCTTAATAGCAGTAACTGTGAGAGAGATCTTGGAGTCTTAGGGGACAACCAATTAAATATGAGCCAAAAGTGTGCAGCAGCAGAAGCAAAAAAGGCAATGCAATCCTAAGCTACATTAACAGAGGGATTCAATCAAGATCACATGAGGTACTAATACACTCTATAAAGCCTTAGTAAGACCACACCAAGAATACTGTATCCAGTTTTGGTCACCACACTATAAAAAAGATGTCGAGACTCTAGAAAGAGTGCAGAGAAGAGCATTAAAGATGATTTAGGGGACTGGAGGCTAAAACATATGAAGAACAATTATAGGAACTGGGCGTGGCTAGTCTAGTGAAGAGACGGACCAGAGGAGACATGATAGCAGTGTTCCAATATTTGAGAGGCTGTTACAGAGAGGAGGAGGTCAATCTGTTTTCCAAAGCATCTGAAGGCCAAGCAGGGAATGATGGATGGAAATTGATTAAGGAAATATTCAACTTAGAAATAAGGAGGAATTGTCTGACAGTGAGAACAATCAACCAATGGAACAGCTTGCCTTCAGAAGTTGTGGGAGCTTCATCACTGGAAACTTTTAAGAAGAGTCTGGACTACCATCTGTCAGAAATGGTGTAGGGTCTCCTGCTTGGGTGGGAGGTTGGACTAGATGCCTACAAGATCCCTTCCAACTCTGTTATTTTATTATTCTGAGTGTTATAATGAGCTGCATTGAACATCTAGGACTTTTGTCTGAGACTGGTTTTGAAACAAGCCATCCTCTGACCTCCTTCCCCTTTAGATAGTGCTACTTACATTTAGTGTCATATGTTGTAATGTGTGCAAAATAATCATTTAATAAAAAAGACACGTAACATTTTGCCTACAGATTTGGAAGGAAATATTCCTGCAAGGAAAACAAGCATCTAAGATCCTTGAAAAGTAAAATCTGTTAAAAGCTTCAGTGTTGCTTCCTTGTAGCCAAAAAGCTTGAATATCCTTGTTGATAATTTTTTTGTGAAGTGTCAGTGGCACTGTTAGTATGCCTGCTACCTATATTTTAAGAAGACAGATTGCATTTGACTGTAATGACACTAATTATAGTAGAGAGGTTCATGCTGAGACACCCCCCCACCCGCTTGCAGCTTCAGCCAATAAAGCCTTTGTGATTGACAGGAGTTTCTACCATTTTAGACAACTGGAATTTCATGAAACTCTTTTTCTCTTCCTCCTGTCCGGACCAAATGTTGAGAAGAGAAAATGACACAATTATGTTAAATCCAAATTACCACATGACAATCAGAACATCACATTGCAAAGTTCAGCAGAGATTTGGAAAAGACACCTTATGTTTGGGTTACACAGCCTGATCAGTTATTATATTATTCCAGGGGAACAATCCTTGCATCTCCCTCCCACCTCTGGTGTGTGGTATCCCTCCCCCCCCTCCCTCTTCCTCCCTCCCTCCCCCCCCTCTCCCTCCCTCCCTCACATACACACACACACACACACACACACAGAGCACACACACACACACACACTGTATATATACATTTATTATCATATAATGAGGAAATGAAAGAGCTATTTGTGAGAAACGTATGTTTTCAGGAGATTTGGTCAACAGTATTCACGCATAGCAGGGGCTAATATTCATAGTAGTTCCAAGTGCATTCCTGTGATATTGGCATCATTTCAATAATTTTATAGTACATTTGGATCACGATGGCACTCATCCGCTCATTTTCTATTAACTTTGCCTAGAAAATTTCTTGCATTTGCACATGGAAGTGAAATGTCAAGTTTCTCCTTCATGCTTCGGGACACTGCCCGAATCACAATGATGGTTTGGATAATTGTTATTAATTAAACCCTTTCTATTAGCCCTATTTTGGCTGTAACAAAGTGCATGTGAACGCACTCAGGCGCTGTGTCTTTTTCATTATGACGAAGGGCAAAACCACTGAGCCCACTTCCTTGAAAGTTTATTGGGGCCTCGTGAGATTTTCATTGTATCATTTCATTGAGTAGCCAGTCTCTTATGACCTGAATATATATAAGGGGAGCAGAGGTTAGTGGGACAGACCTTGCTGCATAGGCTCATTATTGCCAAATTAGATTCACTGACCTTCACCATCATTTACCAGGAACAGCTGACTAGCTTCAAGGAGCCTTTGGAATGAGTAAATTCATGTCCCACGGCCGTTGCCACCAATCAGTTTGTACATGCCTTGACATCTCTTTAATATATGCGGGAATGTTTAGTCACAAGGCTTGCTTTAATATAACAGTGCTGTAAATGGGTCACATTCAGTACGGTGTGTGCATGCGTGCAATAATGATCCATTCTAACCCTCCACATTCACATAAATGTTCTTCCAGTGAAATCATAAGAATCTTTGCATATCTCAGTATATTAAAGCAGCAACATTTATTGAAAGAGGACGGGAGTGTTTGTGTACTTCTGACTTGCTAGAGCAAAATGTTCTATACCCTTACATAGACAATTGACCAAAATGCTTTGCCAAAAATAATTGGAAACTGCTTAGAGGTAACCCAAGCTTACATTCAGCAAGCTTAACTAATGGGATGCATCATACAAGCCCTAGTTGTTTAACATAATTTGTTGAATAAGCCATAATCGGTTGGATTTACACATGTGATAAACAAAAACTGTATGAACCATGCTATGTGTAAACTTGTGTAATCTAGGAACTACTGTGAAGACTATTTGAATCTAGGCTTCTGCTAGCTGTACTGTGAAGCTTGCTGAAGTTGTCACTCACTTTTCTCACTTTCTGCCTGATTCACAAGGTTAAAAATAGAATGGAAGGATGTACCTTAGCGAGACTTCTGGAGCAGAACAGGATAAAATAAAAATAACAGTACAATAACAAAACCCTGTAGATGTCTCAAAAATATCATGTGTACAAGTATGTACAAATTACATTCCCAAACATGCTCAAGATAAGTTCCACTGAAATCTGTGAGAATAAAATATGGAGGCAAAAAAGAGAAGCAATTAATAGACTGATCCTCTCCATGTATGTTTCAAAACTGCATTATTGATGCAAACTGCAAAGTGATTACAGATCACTGTGTCACCAGTGTGACACAGTGGTTAGAGTGCTGTACTGCAGGCCACTTCTGCTGACTATTGGCTGCCTGCAATTTGGCAGTTCAAATCCCACCAGGCTCAAGGTTAACTCAGCCCTTCTTCTTTCCAAGGTGGGTAAAATGAGGAGCCAGATTATTGGGGGCAATATACTGACTCTGTAAACTGCTTAGAGAGGGCTGTAAAGCACTGTGAAGTGGTATATAAGTCTAAGTGCTATTGCGATTGCTAAAGGGAGTTAATAGTTATGAAAGAGCAATTTTAAGAGGTGGAGTTTTAAGCTATCTTTTGTAAAATATACCCATGATGGAATCTTAAGATATCATTTCCCAGGATAGATGCCATCATGGAAAATGTTGTTATGAAGTAGTAGTTTGTAACCCTTCCTCCAAAGGAGCTGAGATAAAAGATATTCCTGTTCTAGAATTGCTCCCACTGGATGCAATAAATGACTTCTTCTCAATCTTCTCTGAATCCAAACAAAAGAGGTATTAATATAAATACAAAAATAAAAAGTTATAGTGATATAAATATAAAAAATATATAAATAGAGTAAATATAGCATACAAGTATGATCTTGGTACTTAAGGATCTGTCTGCCTCCCCATAATGTTAGCCCTTCCAGATAGTCCAGAAATGCACAATTGTGAATTCTAATTCTATCTTCATTGTACAATTAACAGAATTTTGCAAGTCTCAAAGTATTAATCATCTCTTCGCCTTTTATTCTCTCCCCCATGTCTGGACCAAGACATCTTTTACATAACAGTTGTCCAACCTGTGGCTTTCCTTTCTGTCTGCCAAGGTCATTTCCACATATAATTTACATGATCTGTCAGGACCTCAGAGGCATGCTTTCTCTTGCAGCAGCATTAATTCTCTGTTGATTTCTGGTGAAAGTGGATTTTGAGATTCATAGTCACTGCTATTTTGTATGCAGTTGGGGACCCTTCTGAAACTTGCCTAAGCTGGTCCAGAGCTAGTGTATGAAAAGCATTCCGGCCAGTCTTTTAATCTTCCCGCTACTCTCTGGAATTCCCAGACAAAATATTTTGCTGGCTGTCTCCTTTGTTTCATGTCCTTCATTTCGGCTTTGGCTTCTTCTCTCTGGGAAGTAGTCAAATTGGGTCCTTAGCAGCTGGACAAATTCATTGGCATCCTCTAATTCTGGGGTCCCTTTGTCGTGTAATTGGGCTATCCAGTTGGCTGTGTCTCCTTCCATCATATTGTCTATAATTGCTGTGATTATTTCTGGGTCTGATTGGTATTGAGCCCCATAGTGATCCAGATGGGACCAGATTTGGTTCAGGAAGTACGCCAATTTCCCTGGGGTTCCATCAAACGTGGCTTTGAATGGTGGAAGAAGGATGGATGACTGTGCCAGCAGTGGAGCTGGAGCAGGCTGAGTAACTGGGGCTGGCATCCACTGGCACTGCACCCAATACTGGCCAGGGTAGAATGCCCATCCAGGAGAAATTTGGTCTGCGGGGAAGACTCAGGCGTGGTCCAACTCAGGCATGTACCACTCTGGACTGTTATGTTTCCTTGGATCAGGAAGGTAAATGTGGGTTGAGCCAATATCCAGCCAGGCTGGCCACTTGGAGGGAGTTGCTGAGCTGACTGAATCTCTCTGGGAACCTGGCTAACGTTTGTCTTTGAGACAGTGGTGCGAGGCTGCACTCCCTAAACTCACTGAGCTCAAGTGGTCTCAATGCTCTCCACTTGAAGATCATGGTGCACTTGGCCCAGTCTGATGCAATCTGGGGTCCTGGGAGCATCGGCCCTCCAACCAATTCTTGAGGTTGTGGGATTCCTGTAGCTTCGCTCCAGTCAGAAGGATCCATCTGCACAATTTGCCAAGGTGCCAGCTCTTTGGGATGGGTGCCCTGTCAAAGCTCAGCCTTCACAGCTTCCGCTTCAGCCACCAAACCTGTTGAGGGGTAGCAGAAGGTCCTGCAGACAAACTCTGAACTCGCCTTTGTAGCTCCCTCAATGGTTGCTGTCTTCTCCTCCATCTTCCCGGAGTCTTTGCATTGCCTGGTAGACTGGGAATGCGCCTGAGGCTCAGGACCCCAGACAGCAGACCAGTAGCACAGGGAGCTGCTTGGTAGTTTTAAAAGGAGATTTGGGTTAATGTCAGGGTTCCAAGTAGCACCCCAACAGAATTAAAACTCCAAGGCAGGTATCTTCCTCAAAGCATAAATTTATTAGATATCTCATATTAGCATATCTGGGGAAAACCAGAATCTGAAAGCCCCATGTTTTCCCAACCCAAAGTAAAACCAAAATTCTTTCCCTTGCATCCCCATCTGCATTACATGATCAGCGTCCCAACATCAGCCAACTTCTATCACACCTTCCCAGGTGCAGGCTAGTCCTTGACTTCCAAGGGAAAGAATGTTATGATTACACACCCCATACTATCTTCACCTCCCCACTCATTCACACAGATTGCTCAGCCACTGTTGTGGCAGCCCTGTAGACTCTCACTAAGATGGCTATAGGGCTGACAATTCCTGTTTTAACCTTTAATTTGAATGTTTAATGAAATCTTAGAAATTATGAATTCCAGTGGTTAGCACACCTCTTAACCTAATACCTATCAAAGGAGACACCAGTCTCTCTAGGCCTAGGAGAACAGTCAGATCTTTATAGCCCTTCATAATGCCATCTGTATCTCTGAACTATATGGGGATAGATGGCTGTAACAAGCAGAGCAGCCTTCACCAAGGAGATTCAGCTAGAATGCATATGTTGGGGAGGCCAGGATCCTCCAGCAAAATTACAGTTCTTCCCAACCAGTACTTTTTAAATATAGGCAAAACTATTTCAGGCATTATTGCCTCTGTGCTTCCCACCTCAATTAGTGGCAAATTGAACCATGGTTTTGGCAATGGCTCTATGAAAATTATTACTATAACTACAAAGGTTACCAGAGAATAAAAGTGCTGCAGTTGTGCATTATTATTCCCGTTCTAACAAAATACAGTAGAAAAATAAAAAAAATTCACAGTTGTCAACATACCATTTAACCTGGATACTAACCAGATCTTCTGTTTGTTGTTGTTGTTGTTGTTGTTGTTGTTTCAATTATGAGAACTCAAGGTCATGGGTTTAGTCTGCTGGTAATAAAGGAACTTTTTTTCCAATGCTTTTCATTTAGCTTAACACCCTATTCATAGTCATTGAAATATTAGCACTGAATGTAAGACTTCACATTTAATGCCTATAGACTTTTTATGGCAATAGAAAGTTTTCCATCTGATTGACTACAGTAGGCAGAAAAGATAATTTGGACTTAATAGGTTTTGGCCTATCATATACCAGCCATCTTGTTTAGAAACATCTTTTCATCCTTGCTTTCCTAGCGTCCAATTATTAGGATGACTGACTGAATTCTTTAGATTTACTGTCTCAATTGGGAAATTCTACTAAAATCTTCTTTTTCAGTTATGAACAGGTGGTTATTCATCAATATGTGTACACTGTATAGCAGTTTAATTTAATCTTAGTTAAACCTATGAGCATTGGAAAAACATCATCTTGGCATTTTCTCCCAGAATATTGGAGGAGCTTTGGAGAAACATCAATGTCAGTCAATTTTAACTTACTTTTTGCTAAGTTAAACAGAACAGTCTCAAATCCTGAATGGTGAGGGACTCTTTTATGGTTGAGTACTTGGTTCATTTGATTCATGAGGGGCTTGCTATGCCTTTTCTGGTTTTAAGGGTTTCTCTCTCCCCCCCCCTTAATCCTTTTCAGTTCTGCAATGTGGGTAGAATATTGGGGTGTGGTCCTCTTTAATTAGGCTATTACTCAATCTAATTATCCACAACAGATATTTGTACCTGTTCATTATGTGACCTACGGATTATGTGGCAATTACTAATTGACTCTTGAAGAGGATTATTATGTAATTTGTGGATCTCAGGGTAACACTTTAATTTTACAGCACAACTAACTACACAGAGTTACCCTGTAACTACATAGTAATTGTAATGCAATCAAATGGTGAATAATTACACATAATTATATTGATCTGTACTTGGTAAAATTAAGCACTGATCACTACCATCCCAAACTACCACCACCGAAATCATCTGTTTTACACAAGCTAAAATTGTGAGATTTTTTGTAATTATCAGTGCAGTTTGAACATCTTAGTAGGAGGGAAGGACTATTCATATGACCTATGGAGATTCACACGAGGAGTATTGTTGTTTAGAACTAAGGAGAGGTAAAAATTGACTGGATCTATGGTAGTTTCAATATATTTGTGTACTCTTAATTAAATTACAATTAAGGCAAATAAAATATTACTGTATTCAAGCAACTCTCTGGACAATGATCCCTCCTTCCAGTCTCTCTGTAGCTCAAAGACTATCACAAAGCCAGCCTCTAAAGAACTTACATTGTTGGGTTGCTATGGTATTTTTACTCATCTATGAAAGTAATATTATTTGCAAGTCCCACAGAAATTTGACTCTCTTTGAGAGTGACAGTTTTAACACAGGAACAAAGGTATAAAAAGTCTTCATATTTTTAAGCTAGAAAACATAGGTCTGCAAGGGCTGGAAGTGATTTAGTCCCAGAATCACAACAAATATTATCTAAGTTCATTTGTGAATTAAATTTCCCTTTTGTGCAAATATATGAATGGAAAAAGGATCTGTTCTCTTTGCTATTATTCAGATAGCAGTTTTCTGTACCTAAACTCTGCCTCCTTCCATCTCACATACTTTTCCTTCTCCCTTTAAACCCCCAGGTTTTGTAACAGGTCAGGTGAAAGATATTCTACACTATAGCCAACCTTATCAATAAATAAAAAGTCAAGGGAAAGTAGATAGTATTGGCCAAGTTTAAATAATAAGCATAAAGGGAATGATATTTGAAAGAGAATAAAGCTTTGATAAAACAATAAAAGTGGGCTCAGGCAATCTATCACAAAGGAATAAGGGAAATTGAAGTTTCCAGAAGTACACTGTACTTTGTACAGGATTGAAAGCACATGGGATCTTTCCTTCCATTATATCTGAGAAATGATTGTCGGTTGATGAAATCTTTTTGATCAACTTATGTCTCATCATATAGCCATGGATAGTTATTGCTTTTTGGAGACCATGACTAGACATTGTGTAGATTTCTGAAAGCAAAAGAAAAGATGATATTTGATGATGATATGAAAAAGATTCCCAGCAATAAATGTGTTAAAATTAGAAATAGTTGTAGAATCACTGAGGCTCCAAGCTCAGAGAGCACCAAAGACTCCACAATTCAAATCTGAGCTATTCTCTACTATAGCTGTAAAAATATTGCTATGTGTATGCTGAAATGACATCTATGGCACAAAGATTCAGATATGCATTATTAGCCTTAGATCTAGTTATATTACTTGCTACATGGTCACCTTACAAGCAGAGTCCAATTGTATCTTTTGGCAGCTTCAGGAGAGGAGCTCAGCAATTTGGACCATCCATAGGGGTTGATAGAAGTGCCGCAGCATACCTACTGTCCTTGTCCCCATTTATCTGTATTTACTTCAATGATGGGATTCAATTTTTTTTACTACTGGTTCTGTAGGCGTGGCTTGGTGGGCATGGCAGGGGAAGGATACTGCAAAATTCCATTCCCTCCCCATGCCACTTAACCTGCTTTCCAGCTCCATTCTCCTGTGCAGGGCAGCAAAAGAAGACCCAGCCGATCAGCTGGGACTCGGGAGGCAGAGAATCGATGGGGGTGGGGCCAGTCAGAGGTGGTATTTGCCGGTTCTCTGAACTACTTGAAATTTCTGCTACCAGTTCTCCAGAACTGGTCAAAACCTGATGAATACCACCTCTTATTTATTTTCTTTGTTCTTGTTCATGTTCATACTTATACTTGTTATCTTGTCCATGTTTGACAAACAAACAAATAAATAAATAGGGGCACAAGGTGATCTGAAAGCTGTATTGTCTCACTGTAACAAAAATAGTTGAAAGAAGGGAAGATTGCCTTGCCTTTGCTTTTCTGAAAAACAATGCTTGTATCAATGAATAACTAACACAGGCTAATTTTTTTTCCTGGCACTTTTGTCCACAAGCAGCTGATCCCATTCTCACCTAGACTAAACAGAATGGGAGGCGGAATTGCAGTGCATGTTAAAATTTCCTGTATCTGCAGTGAAATCCAAATGAAACATCTTGGCAGTGATATGGAAAGCAGCTGGGTTAAAAATAAGTGGAGGAGTATTAAACGCAGCACTCTTCCTACTGTCCTTCCTACCATTACTTGGCCTGCCAAAGAGGTATAGATGAGTCTCTATATCTAGAGTCATAATGGTGAACCTATGGCACGTGTGCCACAGGTGGCACGCAGAGCCCTCTCTGCAGGCACACCAGCGGTCGGCCCAACTCAGCTCCACCATGCATGCGCCCCTCCCAGCCGATTTTAGGGTCTGTAGATCACACAGGCCTCCCCATTCTATTTGTAAAAACCTAAACTTTTGGCCTCACTAGCTGGTCCCGCCCTGCCCTATCTGCCTCTCCCACCTCCAGAGTCATACATGCCACCTAACGGTTCTTTGGCTGCTCTGGTTCCTGCTCCTTGCTTGTTGTCATTGTAGCTTGCTTGCTTGTTTGCTTGCCTGCCTGCCTGCCTGCCTGCCTGCAGAGAAAAAGGGAGAAAGAGTTGAAAAAGAGGGAGAAAGAGAGAGGGTGAAAGAGAGAGAGAGGGGGAGAGAGAGAGAGAGAGAAAGAGGGAGAAAGGGAAATGAAAGAAAAAGGGAGAAAGATGAAAAAGAGGAAGAAAGAGAGCAAGAGAAAGGGAGAAAGAAGGAGAAAGAGAGACAGAGAGAGATAGAAAGAGAGGGAGAGATTAGATGTTGCTTATTATGGGAAAGGGGCGTTATCTAAGCAAGAGCCCCTTCCTCACTTTACCCCACTTGAAAGGGGAGGGTGGTCTTTTTTTGTTGTTATTTGAATAAAATGAAAAGAAAGTAATCCAGAATTTGTACCTAGTGTGGGAAAAGAGATGGAATGGGGCATTCTCTACACTTAAGTAGATTTCATCTCTTTCCCCACACTAGGTACAAATACTGGATTGCTTTCTTTTCATTTTATTCAAATAACAACAAAAAAACCAATACAGTTCAGTATGAGTTGGCTTTCCAGTCCCTCCTTGATGCACTTTTTTACATTGGATATCTAGTTTAAATGCCAAAGAAAAATCAATGATATATTTTTCATACCTTTGGTGGCTCACACTGTCAATCGTTCACACTACTCAAAGCTATTTGTTTAAAGTAAAACTAACAGGTGTGAATTAAGTTTTAGCTAAAAATGGAGCTTTAATTCCAGAATTTTGTGTTGTTGTAGACTCCAAGACAGTCTTGAATACCCAAAAATGAGTGCAGCATGTGTTGCTGTCAAACTTACAAAATATGAACCAAGGATAGAAAAATTATCAGCATGCATACAAGAGCAAAAGTCACATTAATCAAAAGCATGCCAAATGCAAACTTAACTTCAGTAAAAAGTTATTTGTATTATTGAAAGTGCTGTTATTGGGGGGGGGGGGGTTCAGAGAAAAGAAGTTGATCACGCATGAGTTTTTTCTAAACGAAAACATTATTCAGGTTAAATTACCTTGTTGTCAGGGGTGGGGTTCTGCCGAGGTGGTAGCTGGGAAGATCAGCAGAGAGAGAACTGGTTCTCTCTGCCGATCTTCTTGGCTTCTGTTTTGTCCCAACCACCCGCCTGGGCTCTTGGCTGTTTTTTATTTCCTGGTTTTTCAACCTTAGCTGCTTTGCACAGCACAGCTGAGGTTGAAAAAGCAGGAAAGAAGAGGATTTTCAAATGCTGCGCACCCGTGCACAGTGCTTGTCAGGTGTCTGGGCAGCACAGCTGATGATTTCTTGCAAACGCTATGCACGTGTGCACAGCGGACGTTAGGCGTGGCTGTGCTCATGGCCGTGCGCAAAACATGTGCTCACCATTCCGGTTATAACACCGGTTGTATCCCACCCTGCCTATTGGCACTTCACAATAAATAAGTGGGTTTTGGGTAGCAGCTTAAGCACTCGGTGCCGAAAAGGCTCACCATTTGATCTAGAGCAAATTGTAGATCTTTCAAAGAGATGGAAAACTGTACTGACAGGAAATTTTCATCATGCTGGCATTTGGAAGAAAAACTAAAATGATCTTTCTAGAAAATTCATGATTTGTCTTTTAAAAAACTTTCTCCTTTAGCAGGTAGAGGAAACAGTAAGTTCTACTCTCCTTGACTTGATATCAGTCAATAGGGAAAACTTAAACAGAAGTAGTAGAAGAAGCAGGAATATTAAGGAAAAGTCATGGAGTGTTGGAATTGTTGACTTTCAAGAAGAGTTAAATTGCATTCTAAGATTCCATTGGATGTTATCTAAGAAAATCTGGAGAAATTTCTGAAATGCCTGATCAGATAATCAAAGCAGAGCAAGTATTATCTCACTCTTCTAAAAGAGGAATTATAGACCAAGTATCACAACCTAGAACAAATAAAACAGATTTGTCTACATCTTGAATATAGTATGGTAATTACCAGAAAATATCAAGAATAAATCTTATCACACTGTTTGTCCAGGGTAATTTTCTTCACAGATTGTGAGAATGATATAATGTTTAATTGAACATTCAAGAAAGTCCCTTATATCATACTAAGCAAGGAAATATTTAAATATAGGCTGGGTGCCATGACAATTCAGAGAATACAATACTATTGCAAAAATGGTACTCAAAGAATGGTCAATCCCAATTAATATATTTTAATATTGTTTGTTAATAACTTCCATTAGAGGTGACAGGCAGTTTATCAAATTTGCATATAACACAAAAATGAAAGGTTAATAAATAGGCTGAAATACAAATTAGAAAAGTAATGAATATAAATGCAAAGATTTTCTAGAAAGGAAATAAAATAAAATCTTAGTAAATCAGATTTCTGGAAAGCAGTTTATTTTAAAAGGTAGCAATGTTTTGTTAAACTACATTCCAGAATTTGGAATCTTTCTGTATAGGAAATACTTTGGAGATATTGAATTTGGACTGTAATAAAAAAGTTAATTATATCCTCATGATAAAAGCTTCCATCCTAAATTTTAAAAGTTGGCTTAATGAAATTTGCCATCTTTAAGCATTCAAATTAGTTTGTAGCAGAAAAGAGACAAATTTAGATAATATAATCCTGTATGGTTGAGATTTAATTCATTTAAAAAATAATCACGATATAATGACAAAATTAAAGAAACTTACATAATGTAATTTTTAAACTATCTATATCTGTCTATCATCTAATCTAATCTATTGACAGATATGATTTAGGAGATTTTGGGGGAAGCATGTTTTAACAATTTTTCTGTGTTCAAGAGGCTTTTTGTCCTTTACCGCCTTAGGATAGATTAGTATATATTTTTGTTTTGTTATTTTTTTCACTGAGTAACATTTATATTTAAGGTTAGAATTAGATTTCTTTTTATGTTATATAGACTTTTACATAATATAGTTATGAGGTTATTTAGTATAATATATAATATTAAAAACTTATGCTACTTTAAACAATAACTGTTAATTGTAAAAACTTCCTAAGATTAAAAATAGTTTGACAAAAGAACTAATGATTCAGAGAGGTGGTGATCTGCTCCTCTATATATTTAAGTAGAAGCTAAACTAGTGTCTTTCTGGGGTGCTTTGTTTTAGATTCCTGCCCTAAGCAAAGGATTTGATTAGATGCCCAAGTCCATGATTCCATTGTTATCTCGTTTCAAACAACCTAGTAAGTTCTCAGTATATTAACTGTATTTGACATTGTAGTTTTACAATGATTTTAGTTCCTTTCTAGCATGGGAAAGATAAAATAACTGAATTTCATTTAAAAGAAAATTTAAAAAAATACAATATTGGGGTTTTCAAAAAGTTCAAAATTGCATTGGTTGGATTGTGAAATGCTCCAAATCAGTTAAGATATTGAGAGAAATTTATCTTTGATTTTTCTTCAATCAAAATGACCTGTCAGCAGAAATGGATGAATAATTTTTAAAAGCAGCTCTTATCATGAAAACGTTGGAAAGTTGCCTTCAAAATATATTTAGCAGATAGTTGTATAGTATAATAATGGCCAAAATAGTTTTATGTTGTTTACAGTAATTTCAGAGAATCACACAGTATTGAATATATGTTAATACATTATTGATACATGACTAAGAATTGGTATACTAAAATGCAAGAATGATGAATCCAAGCACGGTTGTAGCAATTTTGTGAACTCTCAGCTGCGGCTACCAAATAGGATTTTTAGACATATCCAAAATGAATAAAATATGTTCAATTTCTCTTATAATACAAATGACAAAATCCTGTAAGATATTTCTTTAGTTTACAAATATACTTTTTCAGGGGGGTTAGGAATGCCTACATCTTAAAATGCAAAATATAAAACTAATTCTTAAAGAAAAAATGTGTGAAAGACTTTAGTTACTGTGCAGTAATAGCATCCAGAATTTGCTAATATTCTCATGTAGTTTGATTCTCAAATTTCAAGTCCTATGCTTGGTAACTAGGATTATGTCTGAGAAGAGATAGTACTGGATTCTCATCTAAATAATACATGATTAGATTCTAAAAGACCAGGACAAAAAGGCTGCTGATTATATATTGTAAGATGAGTAAGATAGAATTTCAACTAATACTGTTCTAGGCCTGTATTGATTTATTCTAAAACTACTCCTCTATCTTTCCAGTAAATGGCATTTCAGGCAGATTACAATGCTGTTTTATTTAAACTAGAATACCTTGGTAACAACTAAAGCTACAATCCAGGAGTAGCCCACTTAGTATTCAGAATTCAAAGGCCAGCATTCAGAAAGACAGTGAGCTTCACAGTGGAATATAATATGATAGGAATATATGATACATAAAACATAAAATTTGAACTCAGACTGCTTCAAAAGGGAGAAAAAAAGACAAGAAACATGCAATATTAAAATCCTTTTTCCATTCCTTTTTGGAAAAACAAACTAGCATATTTAGGAATTTTCATTTGCAGTCAACACAACCAACCTGCTAAATATGTATAGCCAAAAACAAACAAACAAAAAAGGGGCGGGGGGAGAAAGGGACAGATGGAACAGGCTGACGGTTTAGTTAGGGGTCTGATATTCATCTTGGTTACAAGTTTTCTGGTGCAAAGATTATCACATTTGCCTTAACTAGTATCTATGCATTTGGAATGAGATCATGTTGGAGCTCATTGCAGTCAGTTGAGATTAAGTCCCTGAGAGCATATTGGCACCTACAGCTAAGTAAGCAGCAAAGCCACTATGTCCTGGGGTTTCTCGACAGAAAAGCTCTCCATATTACCCACATGGTAAAGGAATATAAATAAAAACTTGAGCCAAGATCATAAATAGAAATCCAAACAAATACCGTTCACATCAGCATTCTTCAATATGTCATTTTTAACCAACAGCGTGGTGGGGTTTACCCTTCCTTTGCTCCCATGCAAGTGGATCCGGATACACAGCAAGGCCTCAAGGAGGCCAGATGATAGCACAGATGGCAGATGACAAATCTGGCAAGGTCTGATGGGTGGAAATTGCTTGCTCTAATTGCTTGTCAAGTCCAGTACCTATGTCAGAGATAAGGGGTTAAGCTCAAGGCAAAACAGCATTAGAACAAAACAAAGAAAAGGCTGGTAGAGATGAAGAAGGTGGAGGGAAATAGCTAATTTATCTGTGGCCTAGAGTAAAAAAAATGGTTCCATGAAAGCCTAAAACAGTTGTAGCTACTTACACGCATGATGTAGACCCTGCAGTATAAATTTGCAACATTTGAACAAAGCAGGAGGCTTGAAATGGTTGGTAATTCTGAAAAGAATTTGGTGATTGAGAAAGAAATCTATTACAAGATGGTGTATTTGTGCTATAACCATAAGCATGAATAATGTCCTGAACAAAATATTCAGAACTAGACTATTTCTATAATGTTGACTAAAATAAAATTGTTCCCAATACTTGAATATATAACCCTTGAAAAGCAGGCATGAGAAGAAATATACAGCTTTCATGAATATTGGGAATTACCTATCCAGTATTTTAGTATCATATCACACACAGGCAACTCTTCCTCTCTACATTGATGAGATATATGTAGTAGTCCAGAATAGTCTGCTTTGACTTTTTCTTTTTCTGCTCAATTGTGTCCAATTCTTAGAAACAGTCTGCACAAAATCCTGCAAATTTTTTGGTAACACTTTTTCAGAACTACTTTGCAATAGTCGTTGGTTTCATTCTAGGGCTGAGAGAAAGTGAGTGGCCCAAAGTCACCCAGCTGGCTTGGTGCCCAAGGCTGGACAAGAAATCATGGTCTTTGGTTTATAGCCATATACATTTACCGTTAAAGCAAACTGGGTCACTGTTTTGACTCTAGATCAGTGGTGGTATTCAGCCGGTTCGCACCAGATCGGGAGAACTGGTAGCGATAATTTGGTGTGGGTCGCTGAACCGGTAGTGACTTCTTGCTGACCACGCCCCCGAACCGGTCACCCAGTTGCAGCTTGTTCACTTGCCCCGCCCACCCAATTCTTCCTCGCCCCACCCAGTCACTTCTCACTCCACACTGGGTCCTCATGGCTTAACCTGCCTTCCCACATGGTGCCTGGCCCTGTGCCCCAACTGAGCAGTTCTGATCTTCCCGCTGAAAGGTAAGCCTGCAAGTCATGCTAGCTCCCCCAGCATCCCTGGAGCTTGCCTTCCCCTCCTTCACCATCCTTTGAGCTTGCCAAGGGCCCCACCACCATTCCTGGGCTTTCTTGGCTCACTTCGTTGCTAGTGCGGCCTAGCTAGTTGTTCCCCCACATCCCCGGGCTCATCTGGCAGGACCGGGAGGGCGGATGTCCCAGGTTGCACATGTTGTGCGCAATTTGCTGCGGCCACACCTTTCTACCTTTCCCCCCGGGAGAAGGAGGATGAGGGCAACGGAGGCTGGAGCAGCAGCGCCGCTTCTTTTCTTCCTTCTCCCAGGGGACACACCACTTCCAGCCTGGCCTGGCCAGAGGGAGGGTGGGAGAGTGGCCTTTGAATGGCATCTCTACTGTGCTGGGGCTGAGAGGGGCAGTAGAGTTGCCCATGTGCAGCAGCCCCAGTACTTCTGCCCACCCCACCCTCCTGGAATACCACCGCTGCGGACGTTCACTTATTTCATTTTGTTCCCCAGGACCTCCACCACCTGCATCCTCCTTCTCCTGGGGGGAAAGGAAGAAAGGCACGGCCACAGCATGCTCTGGCCTTATTGCCTGCGTCTTCCTTCTCCCGGGGGGAAAGGAAGACAGGAACAGCCACAGCATGCTCCGGCCTCCATTGGCCTTATTCTCCTTCTTCCAGGAAGAAAGGCACAGCCTCAGCATGCTCCGTCCTCTGTTGCCTGCATCCTCCTTCTCCTGGGAGGAAAGGAAGAAAGGCACGGCCTCAGCATGCACCGTCCTCCGTTGCCCGCGTCCTCCGTCTCCTGGGAGGAAACAAAGAAAGGCATGGCCTCAACAGGCTCCAGCCTTTGTTGCCCGCATACTCCTTCTCCCAGGAGGAAAGGAAGAAAGGCACGGCTGCAACATGCTCCAGCCTCCACCGCCACCCCCACTGCTGCCCCACCACCTGCTTTCTGCCTTCTTGTGCCACCCGCTGCTCTGGAGCTCGCCGGATCATTTTGTCCCAGTCAGACCAGGTGTGTGTGTGTGTGTGTGAGAGAGAGAGAGAGAGAGAGAGAGAACCTCGGGAGGGTGGGGGGAGACTGGCCACTGAACTAAGTGCTGAGATGTGACTTGTGTTTCCGTAGTGGTGCAAAGCAACCTTGAACAAACGGTGATGTGTCCCCCTGCTTGCTTTCCTGGGATTTATCACACCTCTTTTCCTCTTTTCCTCCTTTCCCCATCCTGCATCTTTGGCACTTGTCCCACAGGTGGAAAGAGCCAGGGCACCAAGTAAGTCACCTGGAGACTATCCTTTCCATCTCCCCAGCCCCATTTCTATCTTACCGCCGAGGGCCAGACCGGATGCAAAATGCACATAGCCTCGGTGCCCAGAGTCTGGATCACTGGACACTTTCTGGGGGTATTTGTGCGGCCCTTGTGGCATCTGCTGCAATGGGCATTCATGAGGTTTTAGCTCCTTGGAGGTTACCAGCTTTCCCGGCTTCCTGTGCTGGATCGGAATGACACGTTTTCTGGGAGTCAGTGGGGCTGCAGACAATGGAAGGCCCTCCTCTTGATTGGGGAAGGGAACTGGGCTGTGGGGTCTCGCTGTGGCCAAAGGAGAAAGTGGCATCGGGTTTTTGTGACGGGAGGAAACATGAAACATATCATCCCCCGGGAGAAGCTACCAGCAGCGGAGTGCTCTGACTGGGAGGGCAGGATCCTAGCTGCCTCCCATAGCAGTGCCTGCAGATGTGTGTGTGTGTGTGTGTCTGAGAGAGAGAGAGAGGGAGAGAGAGCAAGAAAGAAAGACAAAGGGAGAGAAAGAAAGAGCAAGCAAGAAAGAAAGAAATAGGAAGAAAGAAAGAAAAAGAAATAGGAAGGAAGGGGGAGAGAGAGAAAAAAACTCTGTGCTATTATTTTTAATTGACAAGGAATGGCTGGGAGGTGAGGGGCCAGGCAAGGCACCCCTTGTCATGAGCGACATTGAGTTGGCCACACCCACCCAGTCACATGACCACCAAGCATGCCCATCCAGTCACATGACCATCAAGCACGGCTACCCAGTTACATGACCAAGCCACGCCTACCCCAGTCACATGACCATCAAGCCATGCCCACCAAATAAGCCACGCCTACAGAACCGGTAGTAAAAAAATTTGAATCCTACCACTGCTCTAGGTGGCTATTAAAACTGCCAAGGCAAATGTGATAGCAATTTTTTTAAACAAAGTTTTCTAATGGTGCCCCAAATTAATCCATATAATTGTGAACTCACCCACCTGGATTATTTTTCTTGATAGATTAGTATTTTTCTTATAGATTAGTATTAATTTTTATTATTCTTGCTTGGGAGGACTGCTATAAGTCATTGACCATGCATGTCAGAACCAAGAAGCAAATCCCAAACTCTAGTTTTGCCTGGAAGTTAGCTGATTGCTGTTTGGGATAATTGTATCATTTGCTGAATGGCCAGGATACATACCTTGGGACCTTGATTACCATGGGGTGGATTCCCTTCCTTTTAGGCTGCTTCAACTTAATAGTTTCTTCCCACTGTTAAAGTAATTAGGCATTTTGTATAAAAGCCCAAGGGCATTCAAAAAAGGGAAGGTAATGGTTATGTCCATGTGAATATGCTGAAGCTACCATTGTTATCTTGATTTTTTTTTTATTCTCACCCTTGCAGCAACTAAAAAAAAAGTTAAAACTGCATTATTCAATTGACACATACAGGGAATTTTCAGGGTTGGGGTGGTGGTAGTTATAAATAGATTTGTGAAAATGACCCTGATTTTGTGAGGAGTGCCTTGTGAAGGTGCGATTTGCTGGCAAATCAGTTCTTCAGCTAGAAGTCCTGATATACAAGATCATGCAGAGAAACACAGATATATTGTTTTCTGAACCCTGTTATCTATGGCTTCTTTTTAATTTTTAATTTTGAACAGGGTTACAGTCTCTCACTCAGAGGGACCCAGAACATAGCTCCAGAGATTGAAAAAGAAAATTGCAGTTTTAATGTGTTCAGGATTATTCAACAAAGTATGTCGAGTTGGAAAGCTATCTTGACTTGGTCAAACTGTGTTCCGGAAACCCTTTGCAATTACTTGTGAAACTCAGTGAGGGATAACTGTGTGTTAATTGCATTTCTATAAAGATTGCCTGAGGGTGTTAGTCTTTTAAAGCAAACACAACAAGCTGTGTCAAAGAGTAACCAGTTTAATAAACCCTAAATACTTGTGAACAATACTGAACTGTTATCCACAAAGGCTTAAAATAAAATAAAATTCGTAGTCTTTATAATGCCACAATTCAAACTTCACAATCTTTTATGACATATACTTGTTTACTTTGTCTACCTACATCCAGGGGCTCTGACCTGCTAACAATGTCAACATAACATAAAATAACCCCCAAATTCCAAGTACTTACAAAAAACAAATAACAAGATTAAAAAGCATAAAATAGAAATGTCCTGCATCCACAAATTTTACCTTCAGTTATAATATTTCTTCCTCCTGTGCAAAACAGAACAGGTAGTCTTCATGATTAACTTAAAGTTCAAGAGTCACAAAGCAGATTGTGTCTCTGCCAGAATGAACTTTGAAAGATTGGAGGTTTCTACTCAAATTTCTGGTTTTATGAGGCCCTGTCAGATAATAAGCTTTTAAGCGTGGTCTTACCAGTGTAGTATAAAATGATAGTATTGCTTCTCATTGTCTTGATGCCATACCTCTGTTGATGCCTCCTAGGATTTTGGCCTTTTTGTCAGCTGCAGCACACTGTTGGCTCATACTTAAGGGGTGATCCTTTGTGTCAGCCCCCAAATAAACACACTTTAGTGTTTGACCTCCCTTTCATTACTTGGTCTGGTGATTGCTGTGAGATTCTGACCTCTTCAAACCCCTTACCGAGACTGAATTGAAGTCAACCAACTCCACTAAATATGGGAACTCTACTGATACCCCAGCAACTGAGTCCTGATGGTAATGTCACTGTACAATACAGGGAAGCAACAAGGCCAAGAGCCCCTGCAGGCCCAACTGCACCAATGAAGTCTCATATATATTTACCTGCCAGCCATGCTCTGTACCCTCCAACATTCTAACAACTATGTTATTCTCAGGTTTTCTCTGAATGTTCCAGTCATGGTGCCATGATTAAAAAAATAAATTGCCATATGCAATGGCTTTGGCAAAAAAAGGCTGAAAGATCATAGGGAGAAACAGCAATCACTCTCCTAATATCTTAAAGATTACCAAATTGATTACTCTAGAAATATAGAATGGCTACAATCCAATATAATTCCTAAATGTTTTAGGTTCTGTCATAGGGATACCAAAACTTTCTCAGACTAAAAGACTTCGAGGAGTGTATTTGGGTCTACTCTCCAAAATCTAGATTTCAATATTTAGATTTTGTTTCACATTTAAATTTAAATTAAATTCACAGAATTAAGAAGATGATCCTTCAGTCATATGTGAACTACTTTTTTGTATTTGATGCACTCTGGAAACAAAGACTCTGGGTTTTGGTGTTTTATTTTGGTTTCATTTGTAATTTTAGCGGCCAAATACACTTCTGCTTTATGGAATATTGTAATAAAAAGGAACTTGAATTAATTTGTGATTTAAACAGATGGAGCATTTGTTAAAGCATAATCAATTCACTCCTATGAAGGTTGGAAAGCTCCAGTAGAACACCTGATTCCTTAAGCAAAAGCTCTTACAGAGGTGTAACTAGAATGCTCAATCATTTATCAGAAAACTTTCAGAAATATAAAGAAACAAAGAAGCAAACAAAGTGAATGTGGGTTCTTTTTAGCCATTTTTTGTTACAAATTTTGTATAGTCAAAAAGCTGTTTATCGTGTTTACTAATTATATATCTATATCTATATCTATATCTATATCTATATCTATCTATCTATCTATCTATCTATCTATCTATCTATCTATCTATCTATCTATCTATCTCAGAAAACAAATATATAGATATAGATAAATTTATGTATTTATATATTTATATATATACATATATTTAATACCTTTGAGCATACATAGCTATTTTGGATAGAAATATTTTCATGCAAATGAGGCAAAAGCTATAAAGGTATTTTTCTTTCAATGGCAGCTGCTGTCCAACCTTAGCTAATATTAAATTGTAAAAGGTTTAATTGCTCAGCGCAAGCATAATTATATGAACATAAAGACACTGTTATTTGAATTCCACACTTTGGGGCTTTTTTGTTGGGGGGAGCAAATGACTGTGATTTCATCGCACCTCTCCCCCATATAACTGATTTCAAAATCCATTTTTCCTATCTTCTTTAATTATTAATTGTTTTTGTTAGAAAAATTATTTAGACAAACAAAAATTTTCTATTGGGAGCAGAAGTGTTTCTGCTATAATAACAAGCCCATGCTGCACTGATATAAGTTCAGTGAAAGCATTGCTTTAACTGCTTCCAAAACCACTGCAGGATATGAACACTTCTGAATTTTTATTATGGTTATTAGCATGGATGCTTTTCTCATTTTGGTTCAGAATTCCATGTCATCTATTCTGAGGGCTTCACTTTTGCAACCCTGGTGGAGTTTCAAATAATTTTTTTAATGTTGCAAATAGCAGTGAATAGTAAACAATTAGGAGAGTGAGGAAACCACTGTAGAAATGAAATAATTCATATAAACTTAAATTAATTGGCTGGAATATCTTTTATATGAATACCAACAATCATTTAACTTTAGATAAATTACAATACATGAATTTTTGGGGTCACATTTATATTCGTTCTTATTCATTATTCCCATTTCTTTTACAGTTTGTGCTGGCACTGAGAACAAATTGAGCTCTCTGTCTGACCTTGAGCAACAGTATCGTACATTGCGAAAATATTATGAGAATTGTGAAGTAGTAATGGGCAATCTAGAAATCACCAGCATTGAACATAACCGAGATCTCTCCTTTTTAAGGGTAAGTGATATTTCAACTTCTTTGGAACATATGTAAGTAGACATTTGCTATTGCATTGATGGTCTGAGTCGGTGTGGATATTATTACTTTAGAGAGATGTGTGAATGCTGTGATTGAATGCTCTTACTAGTGTAGCTCTTGTGTCCTGTCATGGTCTTTGCTTAGACAGATCTTACATTTTCTACTTTTATTACAAACCGTTCAGCTGCTTTAGAATGGACTGGCCACTAAATTTTGTAAAGAAATATATACATATGTCTTTTGGAATTATGGAAATTTCATCACCAACCACAAGTGTCTCTGGTTAGGAAAAGAATAAATATACTTTCTCTATGAGGTGAAGCTCTAGGCTGTTTCCCTGTGTTTCCTTAGCAATACTTCAGAGACTAGATGAAAAAGAATACCATGTCATGGTTTTAAAAAAGAATGTAATTTATATATAGAAATTATACAGTATATGTACAATTTTAAAGTATAAAAGTGTATTTTACTATAAAGTGAATTTGGTAAACGATCAGGCTAGTTATGCACACTACTGGTGCTTTATCAATTCAAAACTACTTTATCTAAATTCCAGAAATCACTGTTTTGACATAGTGAATGGATTTGGAATATGGTTTGAGAGAATTAAAAAGAGCTTTATTCTCATATAATCTTGGCAGGGGGGAAATAGTTGTGATTTTTGATTCAGAAGAACGAGGTGAAACTTTTAGGAAAGCCATTTACAAGGAAGCAAATGTACAGCATTGTACAGGAATTAATGCAAAAACTAGTGATGTCACTCAAATATTTGGTGTGGTTCTGTTATTTTGGATCATAATATGATGAACACATACTTCTTTGTGGAATAGTTTTGCCAAATTTTAGCTACATTGTAGAGATGGAAATGTGCTTTGAGAAAAGTGTTGTTAAAAATTAATGATGCCTTTTAAAAAAGATGTGATAAAAGTTATTATTGGGAATTGTGATGGAAGCTAAAGGCTGAATGAACTCAATGATTTTCCATTGGAAGAGTATTCTACTAAGTTAAACTATCTAGTGTGGGAAATTTTAAACTCATCACCTTTAGCTGAATTGTGGTCAAGAAGGATGTATAGTCACTTCCTGTTTGAGCTTCTTCAGCGATAGACTGAAACCTCGTCTCTGTGAGGCTTCGATCCGTGCTCGCCACTGGAGCACCCTGAGCTGGCTGGTTTTGGGGCTAAGCCACCCTGTAGAGGTGGTGAAGAGGGGGGAGACTGCCAGCAGGGTTGAGGAGAGCCGCATCTCTCCTCCCCAGCTGGCCATTACTCTCTTTCCCGAAGGCGATTGCAGTGGTGGTCAGAAATATAGAGAAACAGGGTCTATTTAGAGATAATGGGTGAAAACTTAATGGAAAAAGGGATTCTGCAAAGGTACATAAGTTAGTATGTTTATATTAGAAGCAGAAATAATTTTAAAAAATATGAAACAATGTATGATTAAAATGTCTGATAAAATAGCTATCGTAATTCAGTGGAATGCTTGTCAATAAATAAATGTAACAAAAGGTATATTTAATGATTTATAAAACATATGTGAAGAAAAATAAGGGAAAAATTAATTATGGAGATTATATGTGTTTTAAGGAAGTATGATATTTAATTGAAAAGAAGTGTTAAAGATGTTATGGTTTTAATGATTATTAATGATAGAACTGAACTGGAATGGAATGAGGGTTTATAATTACATATATTTACAATCTTTCTTTTTCTTTAAAGAATATAGTGTGTATTATAAGAATGTGCCAAGCAGAATTTGATTGGAAGTTATGTATTATGTATTATATTGAAGGTCATAAACTTAAGGTATATATTGAAGTTTAAATAAGAGTTAAATGGATGTAATTAAAAGATATAAAGGTGTCATACTCCAATTAGTAACTACAGGAGAAAATTTGTTTAATGAGAAAAGATAATATGAAATTGAAACAGAACAGACAAAAGTATAAATATAATGATTTGAATTGAGATGAGATAATCAAAATAAAATTGAGAAAATTAAAAGAGGGGAAAAACTATATAGAAAATGTAAAATAGTATAAGATATGGAATAAAATGCAAAAAGGAGCATGAAATTGAGTTTTGTGTCTGTATAAAGAAGTTTAACCTGGACTTCTGGTTTGCCAGGCTTCAGCGACGGCAGGCAACTCGCAACTCTGCGTGATCCCTGCCGTGCTAGCCATCTTGGTGCCTCCGATCCTGACGGATCTGGAGGATAAGGCTGCCCTGTTGGCAGCCGAATATAGGGGGGATCTGGACAGGGTTGGGGGGTATCGCAGACCCCCTCCCCAGCCGGCAAACCCCCCTTTTCTCAAGGTGGTGGAGCGGCGGTCTGTAATGGCCGCCACGAAGAAGCCGGCAACTGGTTTAAGAATGTGCAGGAGGAAGAAGGAGGAAGCTACAAAGTGAAAGTTTTTTTGGGCCGAACCGGGACTTTAAGGATATATTTAATACCCTGAAAACTACTATCTTTTGGATGTTACATTGTTTCCAGTGGAGGTTTCTTAAAGCGGCGAATGGAAGTGCTGAAAGGGAAAGTTACTCTCCCTCCTTTATGGAATTAACAAATGGACCCTGAAAAACCTGCTTTTTTACAGAAGGTAAAAATTTAAAGCTCTTTGTTGCAAGTGGGAAGGGAGAGGTCTGGAAAAAAAAATTATATTAAGACTTTGTTGGAGGAGATGCCTTGAAGATTAAGAGATTACAAGCTAACTGCAATAAGGATTTAAAATACAGATTGGGTTTTTTCCTAACTGATATTACCCCAGGAAGAGAAATTGCAAAGGGAAGAACTTTGTGCTTTGCTTGTACTATTTGATGACTTTGGGACTTTGGGGAATTGTTTTAAGTTTGGAAATATTTTGGTTGGCTTAATAAGAAGAAGAGTAAAAAGAAAAAAAAGAAGAAAAGGTTTATAATGGCTTTATCTCTTGATGAACTAAGAAAACAATACGGAAAAACAAGGGAAGAAGGCAAGGATGCTATGGGAGAAGCCTTTTGCTTTTTAGAAATGGCGCTTGCTATTTTTCAGCAATTTCAACAACAGCTGGAGGAAGCGGAGGAAGAAGAAGCCATCTTTAATGAACCAAAAAGTTTGATCAAGAAAGAAAGGAGAAAGAGAGGAAGGAAAAGGAAGGACTTAAGACTTAAAAAAATATCTATGAAAGAGAAAAATAAGATGCAAAATCAATATAATGTTAGAAAGCAAAAGGAAAGAAGAATACAACAGAGAGGGGAAGCCAAAAAGGCGGAGGTTAGGATAGGAGTGGGTAAAAAGGCTAGGTGGGTTAAGAAAGAAAGGGAAAAGGGGGGAAAAAGTCACAAAGGTATAAAACAAGATGGGAAAAAGAAAAAAAATTTAGGGACAAAGGGTAATGTATAATTTTTTTAAAAAAAGGATTCTGCAAAGTACATATGATAGTATTGTAGTATTTGTATTAAAAATAGAAAATTAGAATTTTATAAGATTTAATAAAAGATTAAAATATTAAAGTGTTTAATAATGTTAAAATGTTTAATAATGATTGACTTTAAGTTTCAATAAAATATTAAAGGAAATGTTTAAAATATTTAGTTTAATAATTGAGTTTAATGGGCTAATGTGTTGATGTTATTATAGATTTATTATTGTAGTATTTGTTTTTGAAATAGTAGAATGTACTAAGCAGAATCAGATTGGGATCTAGGTGCTATTTTAAATGTCAATTTAGGGGAATGATAGAAAGGCATCATACTCTGATCAGCGATTTCAGGAGAAATTTTCTTTTTTTATTATTGAGAATGAGACAAATGTTTAATTGGAAAAGAATGGACAAAAGATATAAATATATTGATGTAAAGCAAGATGAAATATATAAAATAGAATTAAGAAGAGTGAAAAGCGGGGAGGAGTTATATAGAAGATATAGAATGGTAAATAAGATAGGTAATGGTATACAAGAAGAGCATGAATTTAATTGAAGTCCATACAAAAAGAGGTAATCTGGGACCAAGCTACTTTCTAAAAAGAAGTTTTATGTTTTTGTGTTTTGAGTGTGTATGTTCGATTGAGAATTAATAAAATCTCGGAGGAATGTCAGATGAGAATAATTGTAAACAAGTCAGAGGGAAATATAAATATGACGACTTAATAGTAGATAAATATAGAAAAGAAATGTAATTGAATAAGAGTAAAGAGAAATAATGAGAAATTTGTTAAAAGAAATTTATGTGTTTATATGGAAATGGGGTAAATTAGAAATATGTGATATAAAATAATGTTTTACCTGCCTTGTAAAGATTTATAATGGAAAGAGGTTTTATGTTTTTAATGTTTAATGATGTTTTGTTTGTCTTTAAAATTAATAAAATTTGTTTCAAAACAAAAAAAGAAGTTTAACCCGGGACCATGCTATTTTCAAAAAGGATGTTTTACTTGTATTTTGTGTGTGAAGAAGAAGGATGTATAGTCTAGTAATATGCATGCCCAGGAATTTGGAAGATTCCAAGATTATGAATGTGCATGTGTAGTCTAAGCAGATAAGGAAAAACAGAATCAGTTAGCTATTAATGATATACGGTAAGGTTCTTATTCTAAACCACTTTTATTGTGTACTATAATGTCTTACTATAAAAGCTTGCCATCTTGTCTCCGAGAAACATAATGAGTTCTTGTGTGATTGATTGGACTCCACATATTCATAATAAAGATTTTGGGTGACCATTTAAAACCATTTATTGACCCAATAGAAGAATATCCCAAACCACATCCCTTAAGTTGTTAAAAAGGCTGCTGAGGTTGCTTCACATTCTTTTTCCAAGAATTGTGGTGGCTGGAGCAATACTCTATTTGCTCCCAAGGAGCTCCACCTCAAAGACCCTACCAGTATCAAGCTGAAGTCACCTATTTGGGTCTTTGGTCAGGGAAGTGATCCCAATATAGCAGTTAAAGTAATTGGGACATTAGTCTATAAGATTCCAGTGTAGATAAGTGTAAAACTGCATGTAGGGATTATCCCTTTGAGAGAGAATGTGAATGTTTTGCCTTCATGTTTTCCTGTCATAAACCAGGGTTGAGTTTGTTTTTCAGCCATCTTCTTTTCTTAGCCTAGGCAAAAGCTGTGGACACATTGAGACAGGAAAGTAAGGGACGAATACCAGATTATCATATCTATAGCAGAGGTGCCATTCAACCGGTTCGCACCTATTTGGGTGAACCGGTAGCGGTTATTTGGCACGGGTCGCCGAACCGGTGGCAATCCCTGGCTGGCCACGCCCCCAACCCGGTCGCCCAGTCGCTCACTTGCACTCTCCTAGCTTTCCATTCCCCACGTCCTCTTTCTCCCCGGGGAAAAAGGAAGAAAGGCATGGACGCTGCAAGTATCACTTTCCCCGTGTGAGTTAAAGCAGTGGCCCCCAACCTTTTTTGTGCCATGGCCCGGTACCGGCATCACAAAATGATCCATGGCCTGGTACCGGCATCAGCACGCATGACTAGGCAAGGCGAGCCGAGCAACCGGCCAGCCAGATGTCCCCTGCTTCTCCCCGTCATCTTTAACTCCTCCTTTGTACCTTTGTTGATGGGCTTCGGGACGGCTTCGGGATGGTCGCTCGGCTCGCCTTACCTTGGGTGCTGAAAGAATCCTCGCGCCTTAGTTTCGTTCGAAGCCGGGGGCCCCTTCGATGAAACTAAGGCGCGAGGATTCCTTCAGGACCCAAACGCCGCTTTCCAACCAGAAAAGCTCACCCGGAAGCACTTTCTCATCGAAACAAGATGGCAGCGCCCAGCAAACCAGTGGCCCGGTAGAAAATGTTCCACGGACCGGTACCGGTCCGGAGTCCGGTGGTTGGGACCCCTGAGTTAAAGTGTCTGGAGGAGAAAGAGTGCGGTCTGACAGAGGGGGTGGGGGTGAATCGAGCCTTGGAGCACTTTTGCAACATAAAAGAATCCACTCAAGCCTTGGAGAAATTTAAAGGAGCTGCTTCCAAAATGCTTGTCTGTTAAGTGCTGTGTGTGTGTGTGTGTGTGTGTGTGTGTGTGAGAGAGAGAGAGAGAGAGAGAGAGAGAGAAAAAAAAAAAGAAAGAAAGAAAGTTAAAGAAAGAAAGAAAGAAAGAGGAAGGTAGAGAAAGAAAGAAAGAAAGAAAGAAAGAAAGAAAGAAAGAAAGAAAGAAAGAAAGAAAGAAAGAAAGAAAGAAAGAAAGAGGAAGGTAGAGAAAGCAAGAAAAAAATAGGAAGAGAGAGAGAGATAAAACTCTGTGCTATTATTTTTAATTGTTCCATTATTTTTCTTGTGTTAATATTTTACACTGTCCCTACACTTAGAGTGATTTTTCTGCCTTTCTTTTGCCCAGGACTACCACATATTTTTCAGGGTGTACATGCATTCAATGTCAATAGTCCAGAACAGAAATACACATGTGTTTAACAAGAGTTGAAAGGGATCTTGGAGGTCTTCTAGTCCAACCCCCAGCTCAGGCAAGAAAACTGAGGATGCCAAACTCTGAGTAGAAATCCTGGGAAAGGTGTCAGAATAATACTTAGAAGGGACCTTGGGGTGAACCCTATACCATTTCAGAGAAATGGCTATCCAGTCTTTTCTTAAAAACTTCCAGTGATTGAGCACCCAGAACTTCTGGAGACAGGCAGTTCCACTGGTTAATTGTTCTCACTGTCAGGAAGTTTCTCCTTAGTTTTAGGTTGCTTCTCCCTGTGCAGTTTCCCTCCACTGTTTCTTGTTTGCATTCTGCTTCTTTGGAAAATACATTGTCCCCCTTTCTTTGTGGCAGCCCCTTAAAAGCCTGTTGCCTATCACACTCTTGAGTAAAGCATGGGGGCCATTTCCTCCTTTCAGTGGTCCATGAAAGTACATCTATAGTGTGCAGATAATAAAGTCAAAAAAGGTGAACAACATTTTTACAGAACTATAGATAAGTTGAGGCTGGGTGTGACAAGGAATGGCTGGGAGGGGAGGGGCCAGGTAAGGCACCTCTTGATGTGAGTGACATTGAGTTGGCCATGCCCACCCACTTACATGACCACCAAGCTATACCCACCCAGTCACATGACCATAAACCATGCCCACCAAATAAGCCACGCCCACACAACTGGTAGTAAAAAAAATTGAATTCCACCACTGATCTATAGGGATTGTATAAAGAGCTGTTTATGTGGAAACACGGCTACAAAATGGATGGCTGAAGTTCAGGAAAAATGTGTGGAAGTGCCAGTAAGCCACCCAGAGAAACTCTGTTAGAATAGGTTTTACAGGCCTGGAGACTGGGGTGGGTGCCAATTCAACTTTGGATTAGTAAAAAATATACATATATCCTTTGCCATCACGTTGCAAATAATGAACACTGTCAGGAATGGGTAATATACCAAATTTGTTGAATGAGGAAGCAATTATGGCTCTATTGAGGACTCGACATGTTCCCTATGTGGATGGACAAGAATGTCTCCAGACCCATCAAGTCCAAGTCCACAACCCTTTAATTGCAGGGCAACAGTCTACCCCTCCTTTCTGCCAAGATGCAGCTGGAGTCACTAGAAAAGTCTAGACCATGATTAGAATTCAAAACCGATCTAGGCAAACATAGGTGAACACCTGGATGCCTTGCTAATCACCAACAAAAGAGCTAAAGGGTTTGTTTCTACTGTCAAGGTAGTGGAAGAATAGAAGAGAACAGCATGCCCAAAGAAGTCTGCCTGTGAAATTATGATGCCTAAGCTCTGGACAAAGTACAGAATGAATCAGCTGCAAAGCCTGCCCCCAAACCAATCAACTGGTCACATTTCCATGCAACTTTATGAAACTCTAGGTGCGTTTTATATTAGGTTCCCCGAGGAAGTAAAACAGTTCTTCAATTGGATCCAGAAAATGAAAAATATCTGAGCATTATAGCAGCAGCTGCCTTCGTTAATCAATACTACAGACATTTGTAATTATTTTCACCAATATTGTCCAAGATTGAACAGAAAAAGCATGCCTCAATTGAGAGGGATTGCAACATAAGCCCTTGAAAGGAGAAGAATGCTGAGGTTACTCAGGAATATTTATCCAACCTTAGCTTGGTCAATGCAGAAAAAACCAAGGATAAGAAATAGGGTTAGGGTCAGGATCAAGGGTCAGGGTCAAGGTGGCTCTGTGAATCAATTTCTACAATAATATTTTATGTTTTTCTACTGAGGTTCTGCTATATATTACAATCATGACTCAAATGATAATTCAGAGTTAACCTAGTAATCATAGAACATAAAATTGGCTGGTTTTTTCCCACCTCCCAAGTCACTAAGCCACATTGTACAGGTTTTTTGATTTTCGTTTTTCTGCTAGAAAACCATTATTTGTAGAAGAGTGGAACTCCAGAAGAATGCAATGGATCCAGAATTTATTTTCATGGTCCAGAGATACGCTACCTCAGCTGCATGACAATGTGGTCTAAATTGCCTCACTTTCTTTATAATTTCAGCTTTGGCCAGATTTGATTCATACACATAATACACATACATATACACATATACAAATGAGTACTTGGAATGTTCGATTTTTCTGTCTCAAGCCACATAACACAAAGGATAAGACAAGATGGTGCCAGTGGTAAAAGAATGGGGTTGATTCACTCTTTATCACTTCTTATTTGTCAAAACTCATAAAGGGCTTCCTGAAAAATTAATGGATGACTAACTTGTATATATATGCTTGTATATATAGAATGGCTCCCAGTCATCTTTCCAATCAATATCAGCTTTGAGAGAATTTATTTTTAAAAATAGTGTCCTCAGTTGATCTGTGTAGTTTTAGTAGTTTGAAACAATAATATATAAATTGGTAAGTATATTTTGAGGTTGATAAACTTAAAGAAATAAGAGCAGCAGGTGGCAAATCTACAGGTTCTCAGTATGTTCTTTTTGTGGTTCTTTAGTGGTTCCTAAAGAATTCATGTTTTTGTTTATTTTTACCTGAGATTGCCCCCTCACAGATGTCTCAGCAAAAATAGCATCTCTAGTTAATGTTACAAATTATAGCTATTAGCATATAAAGAAAACAGCTAAAGAAAACGCATTCTTGAAAGGAGGGGAAAAATAGATACAAGTAGCATGTTTATGGTAATCATTTGACATTCATTAGTTTAAGGATGCTTCTTATTTCTTATTTGAAAAAAATGCTTCAATGACCCAATTAAAAACCAACCAACCAATTGTTCTACTTCGAACTTGGAAAATTAATTTTATTCTTTCTTATTCTCCTGATATGAAATGGGTTTCAGTAACAACTATATAAAGTCATGTGCAGTGACTTTAGAGCAGTGTTTCTTAAATGTTTTCCTCTCAGAAACTCTTCCCACTTTTCAAAATTATATAAGGCCCTGAAAGACTTTTTGTTTGTATGAGTTATTTTTATTGATTTTACCATGTTAAAAATTAAAATAGACACAATTGTAGAACATTTATTGAAACATATAAAAATAACAATAATAATAACTTATTGTATATTAACATAATATTGATCATTAAAAGCCTATATTTTTAACAAACAAAATAATAATGAAGAGAATGTCATTACTTTAAATTTGTATGAATATATTCAAAATCTGGCAAATAAATTTTATTTTAAGAACCCTTGAGTGGGTCTTGGGGGTCCTTGGACCACACTTTATGATTCACTGCTTTACAGAGTGCAGCACTGGACAGACATTTGCTCTGAGGAACTGAATGCTTAGCAACTCAAATTTAATTTCTTTGTAGTGATTTGTATTAAAGAAATGATGTGATTTCCTACACAGAAGGAATAGATGAATTAATTTACTTCACCAGAGCAATTTGATTAGCCTCAAGACTCTTTGGTCATGTATGAGGGAAGTCTTTCCTAGCCTTCTCCCAGGAATATCTAAAACAGCAAGTGGAAGCAACTTGATTGTGTTACTTTTTCTCTTTGAAGCAAATGGACCTCTTCACAAAATACTGTACTTCACAAAAGGGTGCTTTGATTGTTACTTTTTCAAAAGAAAGTATCCCTTCAAAGTTTTGTAAAGCCTTTTTATACGTAAAAAGGCAATAAAATAGAAGGAAGAACATGGATGAGGGAAAGTTTTCCATTCATTTCAGCAATTCAGTAGAGGATGGAGACTTTATCAAAGGTTTAGTAAAAAACAATAGGTTTTGAATGGAGGAAGAGAGTGTCATTTAGGTGTATCAGATGGAGTTGTAGGGATGAATGGCCAACATGCATTGACTAACAATGTTGCCAACTCTTTCATATTCTAATTTTCACCCCAAATTTTCCACATAGCAAGAATTTATGTAAGAGAGGCCCTTACCTTATTTGAGTTCTTTGGAAAAAGATTCCTGGAATTTTGTGACATTTTAGAATATCTTGATTTGTTGACAATTGCAGGCTAAGCATTATAGATACACAGTAAAAGGACTAGGATTAATAGTGTCATCCAATGCCTCACATCCGATCTCTGAAAAGATGCAGATCACTCATAGTGCTCCCAAACTCTTCTATAAGCATTCATGTATTTCTAGTTGCATTGAGGGCAGTTAAGAATAAGTCAGCACCCCCAACTGCTTCCTAGTTTTGTGGACTTCTTTCAGTGAGTTTCCTAGAAAAACATAGAGTGACATATTTGCCATAGACAATTTTTGGTCATTTTTTGGCACTTTCATCAAATTAACTTTTTCCTTATTTCCTCCTTCCAGTTCCTATGTTATAAACATGAATCCTATGCAAATCCTTCAAGAACTTATTGGTGGGAACGGGGTACATTAAGTTGTGGGCGCTCCATCATTGAAGGTTTTTAAGAAAAGAATGGATAGTCATTTGTTCAGAATAGTATAGGATCTCCTGGGGATTGGACTAGAAGACTTCCAAGGGCCCTTCCAACTCTGTTAATCTTTGTTACATAGCCAGCATATGCCCTATGGAAATATTTCCCAAAGCAATTCTGGATAATAGTATATTTGATTTAAAATATAAAAAATGTAGAGTGCCCTTGGAAAATACTGGTTACAAGGAAAAAGAGACCAGATTAGTGTTGTTGTTGTTTTTAAATCTGATAACCTTATGACAAAGAATAATTAAATGACATTCAGCTGTATAGGTAATATAATTGTCTAATGTCTTTGTTAAGATTTTGTAACTCCATTGATTAACTGCTGTAATGTTTTTTCTCATGAAATGTCATGGAATTTTCAGTTAGTATAGAATATTTTCTTGAAGCTCAGAGGAAAATATATATCTTGTGGCAACTGAGAATTTTGTCCAAAAGTTCATTAGTCTGACAAATTTTATTTAACTTCTACAGTATAGATGTATGCATTATTATCTTTTTCAAACATTAAGGCCACTTACTGTTACTTCATATTAGTTGACATGGAACATGACATGTCATGGAACCTTTTAACTGCCTCTTCTGCAACTTTAAACAATTCATTTCACTTATACCTAGTGCTTTCCTATTTGATAACTGATCTGATGCCTGTTATACCTCTTGTACAATTGGTTTCTGAATGTATTGTCATTTACAATATATTTACACTTGTTTGTCGTTATATAATCTTTTAAAAAGAGTTTTACTATAGCCTTTCCAACTTACTTTAATTTAATTTGCCTCCAACAGATATTTTCCATGATTATTCTTGAGCATCCTGTATAAGCTATACATTTTCTGTTTTGTCTTGCACTATACTCAAAATACCACTCATTTTCTTTTTTATGTTGCGTCCCTTTACTTGTGGATTTCCTTGAATGAACTCTTTTCCTATTCTTTCTTAACTGACCTTGGTAGTCTGCATTTGCTACTTATGTATCTTTTTTATTGCTCAAGGCTTTCATCGTCTGCCTTTTCTTGGTTATCATAACAATTTATTTTTGAAAACCACTTGCATAATGTCCTCTTTATATTTGGGGAAATATTTTTCTGTTTCGAGTTTCACCATAGCTCTTCTGGTTCATTTTTGCATAATTTGAACATATTATTATTTATTAGAATTTGCCAAACAAAAACAAGAACCAAAATAAAAGAAGAAAAATAGATACATTAGTGCACTTATGCATGCCCCCTCTACTAACCACTTAGGTATGATGTAAAATCTTTTCCTTACATTCATGTTGTGTTCTTATTTGTTTTCTGGTTCATATGGTGCTGTCACAAGCAATTCTCTTTAATTTTTGAAATTTAACCCAAATATTTGACAGTAATATTAATGGCCTATTCCTTGGACGTGAAATTGTATTTGCCGACTGGATTAAATTCCTTCACCTTTGGTTTCCTTTTTTTTGTAACCTATTTTGTTCTCAATGTTGTCCATCCATTGAGATCCTGTATTGGCATGAAACAAAAAATGCTTTTTTCAATACTCTATGAATTTGTGTTTTTGCATTAATATAATAAAATGTTATTCATCCTGTATTAGCATTCTAGCCACTGATCAATAATACATCATTGACATTGATATTATATATAGCATATCATAATGTTTCCATTGCATCATAAGATATGCTGTATGCAATATAGTCTGTAATAGGTGGTGGGAACACTCATGATTGATTTTCTCAGGCTTTTACAATGGAGAAGGCTAGAAAATGGGCTAGAAAATGGCAAAGAGGTAGAGCAGACCATGCCTTGCTGTTGGAACCTGGGAAATATAGAACAAATTGAGTCTGCTAATAATTTGGATCACATCTGTTTTTTTTAAAAATCAATTTAATAATGAATTCTAATACTAACAATACTTTTCCCTCCAGGATTTCCCCCTTGTCTTTCTCACTTCAGGCAGAAACAATCTGCCAATGAGAAATGTTCCCCTCAACATCCCTTGTTACAGAGTTAGGAGAGAAACAAAATGCAACTATCAAAATATAAGATGCTTTGGCAGTCTAATTCATGGGCTAAGCAATTTATCCAAACCAGGGTAACCCTTTGAAAAATTCAGGGTTTGGGAAGGAGAATGAGACATGGGGGACAGTCTACATTGGCTACATAAGCTAGGAAAGATATAGAATTAAGGTCTACTTCAGGTTCACAATCAGGCACTCCCAATTCCCCATCTTTCCCGCTCCAGAAATCTACCATATTAAGAAATAGTCAAATTCTGTGAGACTGGAAAACTCAGGAAAACAAAAACCTATTGGATTTCACTTCAAAATATCTTTATTCCTTATGAAAAACTGAAGGTCAGCTATTGGTCTACACTGACTCTTTATCTTTACTTTGACATAGAATTTGAACCTCATAGTTAATTATTGTTCTTCTAGAAGAGTATTCAGTGACAGATCTCATTTTCTGCATCACATTTTCATAATTGCACTGAAGAAGGTTATTTTCTAAAATTGGAATTATTCATTTCACAGCTCATCTTTCAAGAGTCCATGTATAAACATAACATGAGAATTATCCATAAAGAAAATCAGTGTCAATGATTTCTCTCTATCTTACACTAAATCATGAAAGTCTTGAATGGTTTTTGGAATTGTCACGTTTATTAGATAACAAAACAGGAGCTTGAAATAGTTCAATCACAGAAAGCTAGTAAAGTGGCAGAGGGTGTCACTGGATGATTGCATGAGTAAATTGGTTAATCTGAACATCTAGATATTTTCTATATGGATAAATCTGATTTTATCTTTTCAGTTGAGTAGTTCTGAAAATCTGCCTGCTAGATTTTGTCCTTTTCTGCATGTTATTGTATAGTTTGATTGTAGCTGGAAAAACAAATAATGACCAGGACTTGTGTCATTCAGTACTGGGGCAAAATGCACTTTGTATTATGTAGTACACTAGTTGGTAGCCAGCAACTGTATTTTGTACTACCTGAAGCTTCTGGACATTTTATAAGAGGTCTCAGTAGAGTATATAAGTCTATACATTTAAATTTTATAGTTTTGGGCCAAAAAAATTATATTACATGAAAAAATAAAGCAGAATTGTGTTATGTGAGAATAACTCAGCAATAAATTAATTTGTTGATCCAGCCCTTATTGAAACAACAAACATTTTCCACATGTTTTTAATCATTGCCATTCAGTACTCTTTGCATGTAAAGAATATTAATAAGTACAATTTAAAACTATTGGGCCTCCTGTACAGCACTGAAAATTTAGAAACTTTCTCAAGAATCACTGCCTAGGGATTGTCCTTAGTCTGGCTGAATAAGAAATGTAGGGAAGTTGTGATAGAATTAAATGTTTGTAAACCAGTACTATAGCATTAAGATGAAGAAACATAACAGTTGTAGCATACATGTTAACATTTGAATATATACCTTAATATTTTTTTGAAAAAAAATTAAGCTATTTTAATATAAACAGTCTAGTTTATAAAGCACCCAAAGCTTTAGCAGCAAATTCACTTAAATTGAAAATGAATGTATTAAGTTGTAAAGCCAAATGCATGGCTCCCTTGGAGACTAGATGGTAAGATATTAAGATTTGGCTTCAGTGATGAGTTTAATGAATTTTAAAGGCTGGTCACAACCTTAATTAGGGATCTAAAAAATAACATTTCATGGTATGTATTGATGGAGTTTGCTCCGGGGAATTATAGGGGTCATTAAGGTTTGTTACTGCATATCCTTCTTCTTCCTATCTGTTTTTTTCACTCCAGGGATTGAAGCTTATATCTTTAAGAGTAAAAGAAACTAGAAACATGGAGAAAAGCAGATCCATGGGGGTGGTAATCATAACTGAACAGAATAATGTTTTATTCTGTCTTGGATAGTATCTGCCCCTGTCATGTCATAATATTAAAAAATCAAATTTGCCTCTCTTGATGGCTGTTATTCAAAGGGCTAAATCATGTTGCATTGTAATATATTGATTTACTGTCTTGGAACGATACCGAAAGAAGAAGACGACAAAGCCTTTCATTGTAATGACATCAGAAAAGCACCAGGGGTAGTAAGAGTGGAGGACCTTTGAACTGCTTTTTACCCAACCAGATAACTTTAGAGTTTTCTATTGTGGATACCTGCAAGAAAGCTTTGAAAATTTAAAATTTTCAACATACACGTTAATATATTTTTTAAGAATGCCTATCACAAAATGTCATGCTGCAGTAAAATTCTCTATAAAGAAGTAGCCAGATTTAAGCCATGTCTAATTTACCACTTTGTTTAGGAATATCTAATAGCTTAATTCTTATTAAAATTGGTAATTTGGGAATAATGTACAGTCATAAATTAATGCTTTTTTGTGTTGATTTATTAAAAATATATTGCAGAATAACATGGATTCAGGGAAGAATGAGATTATGGGAATCCAGCTACTGTTAAATTCAACTGATTCTGATAAGATGGATTTAAGCAAATGATAACTCTTATCCATTAAATTTAAAATGCCTAAGATCATGGGAACAGAGTCCTTCTTAAGTTTATTCAGAAACAATATACAAAGATGAATGGAGGTTCCAAAACAGGTATTAAAACACAATTGGAAATAATTCCCAAAAATGATGGTGAAAAAAATCTAGAGTAATCATGAAAAAATCTTAAGACATGAAAACCAAAAGGGACAAACATAGGAAAATAGGAGGTCTGTTTCAGCAGAGGAAAAAGAAATAGGTCTGGCCACAAAGAATTAAATATAGCAGGTCAAGAAAGGAGGCAAAATGGGAACTGTTTTTAAAAAAGGAAAAGCAGAGCTACTCAATTTTCTTTTTCAACAAAAAGATAAATATGTTTTACCAAGAAAATTGAAGAGCTGGATGAAAGGATAAGTTAGAAACCTAACACTGACAGAAATACAGTCAGGAAATGTCTCTTTTAATCTGTAAGACAGGTGAATTGAATCTTAGAGACTAAAGGAATTAACTTAAACACTGATTACTTCATCACCTCAAAACTTATAACTTTTCTACCTCATGACCTATATCAATGATTAGATAATCAATTTCTATAAAATAATTAATTTATCAATGGATTAATTGATTTATTGTTTTGATTGATTAGTGTGATTAGAGTGTTTAGTGCAAATAGTGTGATTACTGATCAGGATTCATGTAATTTAATTGATTAGTAAAATTAGTGATTTAGTGAATTTAATTGACCAGTGTGATTAGCGATTAGTGTAATTAATTGATTAGGCTGATTGTTGTTTAGAAAAATTATTTGACTAGAGAGATTATTGTAATTGATTAATTGGTGTGATATTGGCTATATTGATTACCCAAATATCTTGTTTCATTAAGCAAGTTAATCAATGTACTATCTCAACAAACCTACCATGCCAGGAAAAAAATCCAATGCAAAACCACAACCTAAAGAGAAAGAAATCCCCACCAATGAACCACAAGACTCCTGCACATGCCTTATATGCAATGAAACTCTAAAGGATAATGAAAATTCCACCAAATGTTCTCTATGTGACAACTACGCTCACCATGGCTGCTTGGGATTACCCAAGAAAATGACTTAATTCCTAGAATCATCCAACCATGTGTTTCAATATTTCTGCCCACCATGCAGACCCCCAACTGGACGAATATATTTCCCTGTTCAAAAAAGTTGATACCATAGAAACACGAATATCATCCCTTGTCACCATAGTAGCATCCCTGGACACTTTAAAAGAAAGATTAACTAACCTTGAAAAAAAAGACACAACACAAAAACCCAGACATCCAATAGCTACAAACCACATCTCTACCCAACAGCCGCAACCCAATCCACAAAAAACCTCAAATCCAACAAATAGTGAAATCCCAATCCTCTTCAGAGAAGCTGTCGAGTGCGAAGTGTCCAAACGCCATCTTATTTGGTCTAGAGGACATCAATGACAATGATGACATCACAATTGTCCACAACATCATCAGTGACTATCAAGCATCAACCATCTCCCCTGATGAAATACTTGACATTTCCCGCATCGGCCCAGAGTTCAAAAACAGTGATGGCTCGGTAGCCCCATGCTTCTGCTGGGTCATTTGCAAAAACAAATCAAGCAAATGTAAATTCATTTATACTATAAATTCACTTGCCAAAAGCAACACCAACCATAAGAACCTCTGTTCTCGCCCTGACCTAACCTTACAGCAACGTGTATGGTCCCGTGAGCTGCGCTCGGAGCTCAAAAGACTCCATGAACAAGGAAATACTAACCTATACATTGACTACCACACAGAATGTATCAAAAGCAAGACCTTCAACTTACATCCTATTAACCATCACCCCAACATCCAACATTGGATGCCCCTTACTTCCTCCAGACCCACTACTACATATCTAAAATGCAAATACTCAACGCAAGAGGCCTCTCAAACAAAATGCATGAATTCCTCATCTTATTAGGCACAACTATATTCAACATTATATTTGTCTATGAGACATGGTTAAACGCATCTTTTCCAGACTCCATTCCCACAGTCAGTGAAAATTTCGTTTATTGGTCAGATCACGAAATCCGTAGAGGAAGTGGAGTTGCTATCTTCTAAAAAAAATCCCTAAATCTAAAAAAGATTCAAATTAGACAGGAACTTGCTCTCCCCAGAGACCATCGTCTGTGAACTGTCCTCAAATGCCACAATCCACTTCTTACTAGTTTACTTTACTTTACTTTACTTTACTTTGCACCTCGCACAATGAAATCAAACATCATCTTCAGTGCACATCATGACCATGAAAATAAACACAAACACACATCCTTCACCCTTCACACATTGAACCGGAAACCCCCGACACCACACCAACACTGCACTATACAGCAGAATTCAAAAGAGCTACTGCAAACATGCAAACAAGCTAACTTCACCGTTAATGTGGGCTGCCTCTTGTCCTCACCCTCTTATTTTCCTTGGTGACTTCAATCTACCTCTTATAAATTGGACACTAAATGAATGTACATCCAAACCCATATATGCAAACCTGTACAATGCTGTTACTACACTGGGACTGGATCAATTAGTAACTAACAACACTAGACTCAATAACTGCCTCGACCTTATCTTCTGCAACAGCTCAAACTCAATATATGGCCTACAAATACAAGAACCGTTTTCAAACAGTGACCACAGTATGATCAACTTTTGTCTCAATTTATGCCCTCACAAAGAAAATCATAATGATGGATCCCCAAAATACAACTTCAAAAAAGTCAACTATGATCTCAGAAATGCTGAGCTATCATCTCTTGATTGGCACATTCTGATCTCTAGCAGTAATACTACAGAAGACCATTATAATGCAAAGAGTCATTAAACTATATGTACCATTAGTAACCCCCAAAAGCAAAAAGAAAAAAAAACAAATTACCCATAACAATAAGGAAACTTCAATCAAAAAAAAAAGATCACTATGGTGTAAAAATGAAACTAGCTATGTAGCAAACTTTAAAAACCAATACAACACACTATACCAACAGATAAAGACAGAATGCACAAATTACCACTGCAAGCAAGAGGAAAACCTCCTACGTACAAAATCCACCTGCGCCTTCTACAATTTTGTTAACACCAAACTTAAAGAATCAAGAACCATCCCACCTATAAAAGGACCAAATGGGAAAGACTGCAATGATGAAGCTGTTAAGGCCAATCTCTTCAACACATTCTTCAGTTCAGTCTTTGTAAACAGCAATGGTTCATGCCCCACATTTCCTAGTTGTACCACAACTAACTGTAATGACCTACTACATATTCACTTTACAGAAGATAACGTAGACAAGGTACTATGAAACCTAAAACTATCCCTATCTATTGGCCCCAATGGATTATGTGCATACTTCTTAAAAAAGCTCTCCTCTGCCACAGCAGAACCCCTAAGCATTATATATGATATATCTTCAGAACCAGCTCCTTACCAAACATATGGTCCTTAGCTACGGTCATTCCTATCTTCCAAAAAGGTGACCCCAGCCTGGTTGAAAACTACAGAACCAATCTCACTATGTTGTGTCATGTGCAAAGTCATGGAATCAATCATTAAACAATTCATCACGCTGCACTTAGAGTCAAACAACCTCCTCTCCCAAAAACAATTTGGTTTCTGGAAAAAATTGTCCTGCAACCTACAACTCCTACACTGCAAAAACATATGGACTACTCTACTTGACCAGAGTAAAGCAATAGATGCAATTTACATAGACTTCTGCAAAGGCTTTGATTCAGTGGTACAGGACAAACTACTGTTAAAACTAAACTCTTATGGCATTTCCGGATCCCTCCATAAGTGGATTACTGCATTCCTGTCAAATAGACAACAAATAGTAAAAATAGGGAGCACTATATCAAACCCTGCTCCAGTTAACAGTGGTATCCCCCAAGGCAGCGTTCTAGGAACCACACTCCTTATACTCTATATAAATGACCTTTGCAATCACCTTATAAGCAACTGTGTCCTCTTTGCAGATGACGTAAAACTATTCACCACCACTGACAATGCTACTATCCTTCAAAGTGACCTTGATTATGTGTCTGAATGGTCAAACATCTGGGAACTCCAAATCTCAACCAACAAATGCTCTGTTGTACACATTGGTAAAAAAAAATCAGTACACCAAATACAAACTAGATGGATATGATCTCATTGATGGTCCTCAAGGACCTTGGAGTTCTCATATCAAATGACCTAAGTGCCAGAGCTCACTGTAACAGCATTGCCAAAAAGGCATTAAGAGTTGTAAATCTAATCTTACGAAGCTTCTCCTCCAGAAATATCGAATTGCTAACTAGAGCATACAAAACTTTTGCCAGACTAATACTCAAATACAGCTCATCAGTCTGGAATCCACACTGCATATCAGACATTAATACAATTGAGCGAAGCATTTCACGAGAAGAGTACTACACTCCTCTGCTCGCAACAGAATACCCTATATCACCAGGCTTGAGATTTTGAGCTTGGACAACCTTGAACTACGCCGCCTACAGTTAGACTTAAGTGTAGCATACAAAATTATCTGCTACAATGTCCTACCAGTCAATGACTACTTCAGCTTCAACCACAACAATACAAGAGCACACAACAGATACAAACTCAATGTAAACCGCTTTAAACTGGATTGCAGAAAGTACGACTTCAGCAACAGAGTAGTCAATGCCTGGAATGCACTACCTGACTCTGTTGTTACATCCTCTAACCCCCACTCCTTTAACCTCAAACTAACCACTATTGACCTCACCCCATTCCTAAGAGGTCTGTAAGGGGCATGCATAAGTGCACCATCGTGCCTACCATCCTTGTCCTTTTGTCCCCATTTATTTGTACCTATTTCCTGTATTCTTACTCATGTTTATACTTATATCTATTATCTTGTAAGCGATTGACATATCAAATAAATAAAATAAATAAATAAAAAATAAATAAAACTTATATAGGGCAAAACCCTTACTTGTTATTTGTAAAAAAATATGCAGAACTATTAAAAAGCCAGATGAATAGAGGAGAAGAATGTCCAAAAAGGGCAAAAAGGAAGAACCAACAAACTATTTGGAGCCTTCAGTTGATGAGCTTATGAACCGTCTGATTATTATTATGATTGTTTTAGTCCAAGCTCCCTGGAATGTTGTATATTTTTATTGTTTTTGTATTTGTAAGCCACTGGAGTGGATAGCTGTAATAAATTTTAACAATAATAATATAATAATTTGCCTGCAAGCAAAAACAAATTGGACCATACACAATGTACAGATAATCCTCAAGTTACAACAGTTCACTTAGCGACCGCTTGAAGTTATGACAATCTCCCCAAGTACTTACCACACAATCCTGAAGTTACAAATGTTGCAGTACCAGAGCAGTTGTTCACTGCAGAGGCACTGCAATATTAGCCCTGCCTGTCCCCCCCCTCCCCCCCGGCTGGGTCTCCAAAGATTCTCTAGATTTTTGCAAGGTGAGTATCCACAGGCCCAGTCTGGATCTGTGGAGTCCCAGCTGGCGGGGGGAGAATAGGCAGAGTCAATATTGCAGTGCCTCTGTGGTCGTTCATAAGGGTGAACGACTGCTGTGGTGCTGCAGCGTTCGTAACTTTGGGTCTGTTTCATAAGTACTTGGGGTTATATTGTAACTTTGAACAGACGCTAAGTGAACATTCATAACTTGGGGATTACTTATACCTGGAGACAGCAGAATAGATGAGAAAAAAAACTAAAGAAAATCACAACAATGCAAAAACCTGCAAATAGAAGTAGAACAACGAACGCAGTACTAGTAATAATCATTTCAGGTGCAATCCTAAAATATGTACAATACTACTTGAACACCATCAGGATTGACAAAATCACAACCAGTTAATTGCAAGAGTCAGCTTTACTTGGAACAGTTACATTCTGCTGTGGTACCTTTAATGCCATTAAACAACATCTGCCTATGCAGGTCATTGGGAAGGACTCGATAGGTAGGTAAAACTGCCAAATCCAATCTAAAAATCTGACTGACTATGCAACCAATCATCATAGTAGGAGCCAATTAGACTGACATCAATATCTACATAAATTCTTGAGCAGATTATAAAGAGATCTGTAAATATTCTGAAGTCAATGTGTTAGGTCAGTGTTGGCTAACCTTTTGGGGCTCCTGTGCCAAAAATTGCATGCTCGCATGCTCATGTGCTAGCACCTAGAAAGCAATGCGTGCAGGGCCCCAATGCATGTACATGCGATCCCCCCCTTACTTGCACTGCACCTCCCAGATGATTTTCATTTTCTGCAGCCTTTGGAAGCTGAAAAATGGGCCTGTTTCATCACTTCTGGTATTTCCAGAAATATAGGAAGTGATGAAACGGGCCTTTTTTTCGGCCACCAAAGTCTGCAGAGGCTTCCCTTGAACCTCTGGGAGACTCAAACAGGCCAAAAATCAGCTGGGAGGTGCCACAAGTGCAGTAAGGTAAGTTTGCTCATGTGCCTGCACAAATGTGTGCCACCTGTGGCACGCGTGCCATAGGTTTGCCATCACAGTGTAAATTAATAAAGCCATGGATTTGTGAGGGAAAAAGGTGTGAGAAACCTATCTCTTTTTTAAAAAATCTAGCTATGTTGGTTAAAGTATGGGCTGAAAGGCAAGACATTTAGATAGTACATAGCTGTCATAAAAATCATACTCAGGTAATATTATTCAAGGATTTCTAATCAATTTGTACAGAAATATGAAATAGAAAGCTACAAAGATCAGTCCTGATTTCTCTATTATTCATTATTTTCATAAATTATTTGTGTGAAGTGATGATAAGGATGCTTACCAGACCTGCAGGTAACACAAAATGGTTTGGGATAACAAATAGCCTAGAATTCAGAAATGAAATCCAAATTGAGCTTGACAGAATGGATAAATGATCTCAGAGTAACTGAAAGAGAAACATAACATAGAGAAATACAAATGTATTTACTTATAACACCAACAATCAGATTGGCAGGCAGAGGATGGAGAATGTTTACTGGATGCGTATAAGCGGAAACTAAATAACTATCTATCAATCTAGAATGCTTAATTTAGATTCTTGCACTAAACAGGGACTTGATGGCTTAAAGGACCCCTTTCTATTCTATAATTCTGCTAAATAATGAAACTCCTTCATAAGAGAGTGTAGTATTACTGATTCCCTACTAATAGGTAGTCTCACTATCAAGAGAAGCATAAAACTGTGATGTTTCATTCCGATTCCTATTTATCTGAGAATAAGTCTCAACATGTGCCTTTCTTCTGAAGAAATGGATGAGGTATCTTGTTTAAAATAAGCACAGAACAGTGCTAAATAACTGAAAGGCTTACAGTTGGAATCTCTGGTTTCTTAGAAGTTTTGATATGATATCAAATCAGCAGAAGCAGTGCTCTTATTTTATTTTGCTGATAGTCATATCTGGTTTCCTGAAAATACTAGTGTCTTTAATTGAAGCCAGACTGAACACCATCCATTTGAGCAAACCATTAGCTGAAAAGAGCCAACCTGTCAATTAGATCTATTGCTGAATGTCACTTTAGCCTGAGGTTACCACAACTGTGCTCTGGCACTAAATAATGACTCTGTTGATACACATTCCCTGCTAACTATTCAGTTCAACCCAGAAATAATAGTCGAATCTCAACAGGGCAGCTGTTTTATACTGAAAATTACCATCTCTTTATTTAATTAGACCATTTTTCATAAAAGAAATCCACAAAACCAAGGATGAAAACTATCTAGAATCCATATGGGCAATATAAAAGGAAAAAAGAGTGACATTGCTATAGGCATATACTACAGGCCACTCAACCAAGTACAAGACATAGATGATTTTTTTTTTGCTAAACAATGAGAAATGTATATAGGGATATACCACAGTGGTAATGGGAGACTTTAACTACCCTGATATCTACTGGGAGACAAACTCTGCAGCAAATGGGAGATCAAACAGATTCCTAACCAACCTAGTTGACTATCATCTAAAAGGTAGATGAGGGAACTAGAAGACAAGCTATACTAGGCCTAATTCTTACTAATAGAGCAGTGTAATGGAAGGAGTTAAAATTGCCAGAACTTGGGGTGAGAATGACCACATCATATTGGAATTCAGTATAATGCAAACACAAATAATAGAACATAATCCAGCCAGTGTCTTAAACTTTATTTTTAAAAATTATTTTTTATTTTGAATATAAATAATACAAACATAATGCATATAAATCTAGATACAAAAAAAGAAAAAATATTACAAATATTACAATGCACCCTGCCGAGACCATTTTTATTGCTTATATTTCATCTATAACAACGAAAAGATATACAATATATTCCAATTGTGCCCTTATCCCCTCCAAAACAACATATATTCTTGAGTAGGTTTATTCCCTTTGCCTTCTCCAGCATTGTTTTTATAAAATCCCCCCATATTTCATTATAATTGTTTACTTTAATCATTCCTTTTTTAAATACTCCAGATTTCATAATACCACTTATTTCTTTGAATATCCCAATTTCATCCCCAATGTTTAGCCATCACTAATCTAGCTGCCATTATCAAATTTACAATCAATTCCTTTTCTGTTTCATTGATATCCTGTTTTTCCACCAGCAACAATAATGCAATCCTATCTAAATTTACATTCAAAAGTGCCCTAATTTTCCTAAACACCATATCCCATATTTTTGTGTACTATCAGAATCCCACCATATACAGTATGTTCCAACATCCTTCTCGCACCTCCAACAAATATTTATATATTTAACATCTATTTGATTTAATTTATGTGGTGTTAACACCTCCATATCATTTTATATACATTTTCCTTAACTTTAACTGACATATTCTTATACACTCTTCTATTCCAAATATTTTTCCAATCATTATCATTTATTTCTCCTAAATCTGATTCCCAGATTAATTTTAAACCTTTTGCGTGATCTTCTAATTCAGTTAATATTCTATATATTTTCCCAATACTTTCTTTACCTATATATTCTTCATTCACCTTCCCATTCTTTTATAATCATTTCTAATTTTATGAACTGTCTATCTTTCTCCTCAAATCTTTCTTCCACCTTTATCCATTTCTCTAATTGTATTAAATTCAACCAATTTATTTTAGTATCAGATAAAACAGTATTTAGTTGTATTATATTCTTTATCGTGTTCTTCCAGTCTTCCCATTTATATATCTGATTTTCTTTTAATTTACTAATCCATTCTTTCAATTCAATCTTAGGGAATTTCTCTATTTCCATGACCAGTATTAAAGGAGAAATTCCTGGCATTAACTAGTATCTCCATTTATTCCATAGTTCTATCAATTTTTTTGAAAAAAGGATTTTGAATCCTCTTCACAATTTTTAAAATATCCTTTTTAAACCAATATGCTTCTATTAGATCACCTATTTCCCTTAATTCTTTCAACTCGATATACTAAACCTCTAGTTAATGCTATAATATCTGGGACCACCTTTAATTGATTAGCTACCCAATAATTTCTAACATTTGGAAGTCCCAGCCCACCTGTTAAGTTCCTGCCTCTACTCCCCGTTCAAGAAAGTACGGGTTCTTGAGATAGCAGCATTTCAAAAGGAACCATTTATTGAAAGGAAGTGATTGCAAGACAAAAGCAAAGCAGGCTCTAAGGTCCCTTTGAGCAATTCTGTTAGGATGAAGGAGTTAGAAACCCCTTCCCTCAGTCTGATGTTGAATGAGCCCATTCACAGGTGTGAAGATGTTGTGAAAACAGTCGTCCTGGGAAGGAAATAAGAGACTGTTCACAGGTACTTTTTTCAGGAGACTTCAGAACTGAGACATAACAGATGGCCCTCCCCCTTTACATATTCCCCAAAGGTAAATCAAAGCATAGGGCAGATAAATGTGAGGTTATAAACTAAGGGATTACAGGATATGTAGGAAACAGGAAGAGGGTAATAAATGAATAAATGATGCAGGCCCTCCTCCCACAGAAATGGCAGTATCACGATAGGGATCCAACACTTCCTTTGTTTCAATTCTATAAGATCTTCCACGACATGAAAATCTCAAAAAAACACTGTATAACCCCAGCTATAATTAATATAATTTTTCTTGAATAATTGACAAACTTGATGCATCTCTCTCCTCCATTGTAAAGTCTCACTACTTAAATCTGGAAAAACTTGTATCTGATGATCCTCAAACACTATCAGTGCTATAATTTGCCACAATTTATGCATCAATTGTTCTTTTTTTGTGTAAGATCAGAGTTGTATCACAACATCTCTTGGCAATTTTCTTCCCAACCATTTTGGGCTGACTCAATCAATCACTGGAACAGCTTGCCCTCAGAAGTTGTGGGAGCGTCATCAGTTGAGACTTTCAAGAAGAGATTGGACTGCCATTTGTCAGAAATGGTGTAGGGTCTCCTGCTTGGGTGTGGTTGGACTAGATAACCTTCAAGGTCCCTTCCAACTCTGATTATCTGTATCTGTATCTATAATCTCTGATTATCTGTATCTGTATCTATTCTATCAATATCATATCTTGTAAAGGGGACATATGGAAGGATCGAGGTAGCCCAGTCCAACACTTCTTGAATCCATTTTGCTTCATTTTCTTCACTTTTCTCCAGATATCCACGTATCCATATATATATTTGAGAGGCACTTACGGTCCCATATTTCAGTCAAATCCTTTTTCACCTGACGCATCATAGTTACCTAGCTTTTTAACCCCCTACCATGTTCTCCCACCTGAGTCCTCACTTCTGTAATATTTTGTGTCATATCCTGAATTTGTTTCACCAAATCTGTTATTCTTACCTCCATACTATCCATTTTATCATTTATTTGCTTCAAATCCTCCTTTATATTTATCTTCATTTCTCTTAACTCTTGTAAGAGAACATCAAGTTTATCTGATTGAGTCAGTGATTTCTGTAGTGATTTTTTCCTCACTTCCATTTCTAAGGCTTTTTCCACTCAAATCAGGCCTAACTCTGAAAGGTCTAAGGCCTACTTTGGGTCTCGGCCAAACAATTTTCTACACTTTTCCTGCATTTTGACATCCAACAACCCAAAAAGGTCTCTTGACCTTCTAAGAATTTACACAGTCTATATTTCATAGATGTCACTTCCTCCTTTGTCTTGTCCTTATCAACTTATCTCCGTAAATGCAACATGATAAAACTAAATAGACCCAATTGGAACAATTAACTTTATTATACACACCTTATCAAGGCTCTGCTTTAAAAATATTTAATTCTTCCACTTTCTCCAGACCTTGACACTTTGACTGAAAAAAGGGAGTAACAGGGCCTTCACACTATACACTTATAAATCAGCTATTATCTTATTAGCTGTACTCCTTTAAGCTTTTTCCAAATTCTTTCTCAGTCTTCAGTCACAGGGCCCTTCCTCTCCCATCCACCTTCAAAAACCTCTCAAGTCTCTTAACCAAACATCCAAGCTTAGGGTCATCCAAGAGAGCCTAAGAAAAGAAGCCATGAATGAAAATTCTAAAGGGGAAAACAACTCAAGAAACTCTGAAAAATATTATCATAAAAGCCAGTCCAGCACAATACTACTGAAAAAGAAAAACAAGAAATCCAAGAAGAAACCAGTATGGTTCCACAAAGATCACTCTGATAAACTGAAAGACAACAGGGACAAGTACAAAAAATGGAAAGAGAGACATGTAACTAAGGCAGAATACCAGCATATATCCTGAATCTGCAAACATGAAGTCATGTCAGCTAAGGCTCAAGATGAACAAAGACTTGCAACCAAAGTCAAAGATAATAAAGAAAAGTTTCCTTCAACATAAAAATAACAAGAAAAAAATCAAGGGAAAGTAGGTCCACTTAAAAAAAGAGAGAAGATGGAAAGGAAATAATAGGCAGTAGAGAGAAAGCAGAGCTGCTTAACCCATTCTTTGCATCAGTCTTCATGCAAAAAGAAACTAAAGCCCAATCTACCAAAAACATAACTGTAAAAGACAGATTAGAAATAAAAATTAAAATAAGTAAGATAATGGTAAGAGAACACCTGTCTGAATTTGATGAATACAAATCACTGGGACCTGACTGATTACATCCCAGAGTACAATTAGTAGGAAAATCCAAAGGTACAAGTACAAATTAGGTGAAATCTAACTCAAAAACAGTAACTGTGAGAGACCTTAGTCTCTAGACCTTAGTTGCCAATCATTTAAATATGAGCCAGTAGTGTGCGCCTGCATCCAAAAAGGCTAATATAATCCTTGATTGTATAAACACAGGTATATAATCAAAATCATATGAAGTATTAATACCAGGGGGTGGGCTGCTGCTGGTTCTCAGGGGTTCGGGAGAGCCCCTAGCTAAGATTCTGAGCAGTTTGGAGAACCCCCAAATTCCACTCCTGGCTGGCCCCGCCCATCCCACTCCGCCCCTCCCAGGAGTCCTCACACGGCCCATTTGGGATGCATGTAAGTGCAGCGTATGAGCTGAGACTCGGGGAAGCCTAAAAATGGGCCTCCCAGAAGTTCGGGAAGTCTGGAAATAGGCCTGTTTCCAGCTTCCAGAGAGCCTGTGGAACCCAGGGAGGCCATTTTCGCCCTCCTGGAGGCTCGAGGAAAGCCTCCGGAGCCTGCGGTGGGCAAAAACAACCCCCCCCGCTATGGTGCAGGAGGCCAACTAGGCCACACCCATCATGGTCATGCCCATCTAGCAACCGTGCAGAGAACCCATTGCTAAAATTTTTGAAGCCCACCCCAATTAATACCACTTTATAAAGCCTTAGTAAGGCCACGCCTGCATCCAGTTTTGGTCACCACATTACAAAAAAGTTGTTGAGACTTTGAAAAAAGTGCAAAGAAGAGCAACTAAAATGGTTAAAGGCCTGGTGACTAAAATATATGAAGAATGGTAGCAGAAGTTGGGTTTGGCTAGTCCAGAGAAAAGAAGGATTAGGGGTGACATGATAGCAGTATTCCAGTATGAGAGGTTGCCACAAAGAGGAGGCGGTCATTTACCAAAGCACCTGTATGAAGGACAAGAAACAATGGATGGTAACTAATCAAGGAAAGAAGCAACCTGGACCTAAGGAGAAACTTCCTAACAGTAAGGACAATTAACTGTCTGTCATCTGCACCTCTATAACTGCCTGGTTTGGTTCTTCAACCCAACAAGACAGGCACAGACTTCAGAGAATAATTAGGACTGCAGAAAAAACAAGTACTAACAACCTTCCTTCCATTGAGGACCTATATACTGCATGAGTCAAAAAGAGGGCTGTGAAAATATTTACAGACCCCTCACATCCTGGACATAAACTGTTTCAACTCCTTCCCTCAAAACCATGCTATAGGGCACTGCACACCAGAACAACTAGACACAAGGACAGTTTTTCCCCAAATGCCATCACTCTGCTAAACAAACAATTCTCTCAACACTGTCCATCTGTTTACTACGTCTACATTACTATTACTATTAATCTTCTCATCGTTCCTATCACCCATCTCCTCCCACTTTGGACTGTATGACTGTAACTTTGTTGCTTGTATCCATACAACTTATATTGACTGTTTCCTAGTATGATTTGATTGCTTATTTGTACCCTATGACTATCATTAAGTGTTGTACCTTATGATTCTTGACAAATGTATCTTCTATTTTTATGTACACTGAGAGCATATGCACCAAGACAAATTCCTTGTGTGTCTAATCACACTTGGTCAATAAATCATTCATTCATTCATTCATTCATTCATTCATTCACCAGTGGAACAGCTTACCATCAGAAGTTGTACTTCCTCAACTTTTTAAGAAAAGACTGGACAGGACAGTCACTTGTCTGAAATGATATAGGGTCTCCTGCTTGAGCAGGATTAGGTTGGACTAGAAGACCTCCAAGGTCTCTTCCAGCTCTATTCTGACTGATTGATAAGTTTGAATAAAATTATATCCTGTTCCAATGTGATACCAGTGGAATTATCAGTAGAAAAAAAGATTGGTATAACATCAACTATATTTCAATTTTCAATTTTTTTTAAAACCAAACACCAAAATTCACGGGAAATACAATTTGAGACATTACTAATCTATAAGTTTTTCTTACTTTTCCCTTTTATCCTACTCATACAGTTTTGCTCTCTCTGATACTACCCACGTGGGTGAAGTTAGGCTGAATTTAGGCTTTAGTATGCATCCATAAAAACTGCAGCTTGTTTTATTAATTTCCAATATCAGCATTGTTAATTTTGGTAAGTGAAAGCTACTACAAAGGTGAGGATACTGAGCAACCCACTAAATTCCCTTGCAGAATGTTCATTTCTATTCGTCTATGTCCTAGTTTTCCATTCTTTCCCCCTACAATTAAAGATTAGACTGAATTATGGATATACCCAATATTCCGAAACTTTGCACTTCTACAGTACCTGAAACTCTTTCAAGATTTAGGCTTTAGGCTTTTGGAGAGGATATATTGTGGTTTCTTTGCTTCCTTCATAGCTATTTTATTGTCTCTTTGAATGGTGTACAAACGGGGTTTATCTGTATGGGTCTATTGATGGTTGATTTGTCTGAATGCCAGTTGTTTTGAATATATGCAGATTATTACAGTTAACTGGCAAGGGTTTAGTCTTATCTTTGGCAGGGGAGGCACTGCTGTGTAGGGCAACATGCTGTTTCATGTGTCTCTGTGTTTGCTTGGCATATTTACAATCTAAATTATGTTTTAAATATCTGGGGCATAAATGTTACTAAATAGAAAATTTCAGCATGGTTTACAGGTCATACTTTGCTTCAGTCTCAGACCAATGAACTGTGAAATATCAATCAGTACTATGAACTAATTTCAGATTTAAGAAATCTTATTTTGCACGCAAATAGTAGAATACAATTCATGTAGCCTTTTCATGTTCCTATTAAAAACAAGGTGAGTTTTTTTTTAAAGGCTATCTTAGCATTAAGGCAGGCTTTATACTAAAGATCATGCCTTTTCTGACTCTGTCCTCATCTTTCAGTTAGTACATCTTTCTGTTATTCCTATCCTCTATTTTTGTATTCCCAAGTAAACTATCCCCCCTGCTTGAAGAGTGGAAGAAATAGAAAAAATTGAGAAGGCTAATGTGAGAATGTCTGCTTCTATTTTAAGTAGATAAGCATGTGAATAATCCAAAGATCTGATTCTTTCTGAATGAATAAAAACTACCTTTTTTATACAATACCACAATTCAGTTCCATCTCTTGCAAGCCCTTTGCCAAAAAAGGAAGTGTAAATGTTTTCCCATCAAAAATAATATCACAGTCACAATATGATCTGACTGCAGTTCATGTTACTACAAGTGGAAAATGTTGCCTTTTTAAAAAAAGATTATTTGTTCTCTTCTTGTCTTACTTCTAATCTATACTACTCCTTTGTAGAAAAATTTGAAGAGTTTGGTGACATTGTTTTGGCATTAAGCCCAATGAAAATTATTATTTTTCATGGTGTGAGAATTAGGAGAGTGCTCTGTAGCCAGTTGGAACCTGAATTCCAAAGCAGATCATTGTAATTCAAAATAGATTTTACTTTGATTCAAATTTTGTTGCCCTATGACATTTGTTGCCCAACATTTCACCCAGGGAAAGGTCAGATAATAAGAGTGTTATTAATATATAAACATTTGGTTAACTATTGCTTAATATCCATTTGATCTATTTCCTCAATAAGTTTGTTTGTATTTATTTATATTGTATGTAAATTGTCTTCATGCTTCATAGTGCATCTTCTTAACAATGTAGTCAACAAATCTTTATACGGTATAATATTGTAAGTTGCTCCACTGAATTTCATTAGTGTAGGTCAGAGCATATATTGTTGATAATACGACTCTCAGCATCTCTCCTGATTGCCCATGCTGGTTCTGATTCTGATCTGGAGAGCCACATTATCTGTTTTCTACTTTCTGCCTTTTTCCACATTGTAAAATGAATAGTTGAATCTATTTCAGGGCATAAATGACTTCATCTTCTACATACGTTCTCTGAGATCTAGCTGGAGGAAAATCTTCTGACTGGAGTGTCAGAAGAATTTTATAATTTGGGGGAGATTTTAGTATTATTGAAAATTTAAAAAGAGGAGAAAGGGTAGTTGAAAAGTAGAACAATAGAATTTAACCTTAATATGTTTATGAAGTCAACCTTGACTTGAAGAAGATTTCTGGCAACTGATGATTTCAAACTTATCCAGAAAAGGGCAAGGTAACTATAAATTTACACTTTTGAAGTAACATTGCAAATAAGCTTAATAAAACAATAGGATTTCATTGCTGCATTTTTCTCTCTTCCCATCCCCCTGAGAGGAATAATTGATGGATGATGCCTGACAATACTTCAAAACACAAATCAACAATACTTTCTCTTTTTGTAAATGAAAACCAATTTGATTTTTAATTTTGTAGGGTTTAAGAAATTTAACGCCTTAAAATTCAATTTGCTGGAATGTGTTAGCCACATAATTGCTTGAAACTACTAATACAAGGAATTAACTAGTAAGGCCCTTGGATCCAAGGGCAGTTTCCATGAGAAAGGAGCAAAATATCATTTGCAGATTGCCTCCTTTCTTCGTAACTGTTTCACAAAATGAACTAGCAGGGCTGGCTTCAGGGAAGCCAGTAGACCAGGGCTGTCAAACTCCTGGTCCACATGCCGGATATGTCATGTGCTGGCTACAACCACACTGGGTTTAGTAAAAGGGAAAAAAGTCCCAATACATCAACATGACACTGCTATGACGACATGAGTTTGATGCCCCTGCAGTAGACTGTCAAGCAGTATTTTCCTCTTACTTTCTGCTGACAGAAACCTAATTTCTCTGCAACCAAACAATTGGATTCACTTCAATAAAATATTAAACTAGGGAGGAATGCAGAAAAGAGAAAATTCATAATAAAGTTGATAGGAAAGGCTGGATTTATAAATAGACAAGGCATGCCTTGTTGGGTTATCACTTCAGAGATATTTTCTTATCTAAGCAGAAAAACAGAATGGCCAAGGTAAGTGGCTGCTGCTGGGTAGGAGAAAGAGTGAGAGATTGCAAGACTGGCTGGGAAACTGTCATGGAATGTTGAAAATAAAGATTACGTGACTGCATCAGCAGTCTAACAGTACCCAGTAGCACTGAAGCAGGTGCAGGTTCCCCAAATATTATTTGATTGGGTGTTATGGGTCCAAGATTTTGGATATATTCTATAAGTTAGGCCATTTGGGATATCTTGGTTCAAAAATTGTTACCCTCTGATTTTGTCCAATTAGTCATGACGAGTGTTTTTGTAGTATACAGGTTCAGCTGTAACCAGTGACATTGACATATTTTTATCAAAAGACTGATACAAATCAAACTAATTATTTTATTTCTTAAAGGACACTTATTCCATTATACTTTCAATCAATGTCGTGATTTTATTTGAATTGCAAATAATTTGGCTGTGTCTAATGTATTGATACCTTAATTTCTAAGTTGTTGATGAAATGGCAATTTTTAAAATTATTTTTATGGAAACAGACTTATGAAAAATTGAGATATGGGATTCTTCTCATATATTACTTATTTAGAGACCAAGTGGTGTGTTGTTTTAAATCAACAGTACAATAAATGCAGCAAAGGAAGGTAGAAAACAGTCAGGTAAAATTTGAAAGAACATCAAAAGAGAGTCAGAAAAAGAGAAATGTTAAAAAATTAGGACACTTTTTTTGGCCCATTCAAGCCTTACAGTAATCTGGGAGATTCATATTAAATGGTTGCTATTCAAATTCACACCTCATGAATCCTCAGGTTTTCTTTGAGACAAAAGGGGGCCACACAGCTTCGGTATTTTCATTACTTGTTCCCCAGCTCTTTTAGCAGCTCTTTGTTCTTTTTCCCAATCCGTTCCCTCACACTAAACACCTTCATTTGTAAAACTGTGCTACAAACTTGGGAACATCTGGGAATATTTCATGTTGAAGAAATTTTAATATTAAAAAGATAAAATTTGAATATTGTGGCAGTCATTGTTTAATGCTGCTGCCTCACTGTATAATTACATGCAATTAGTATTGATAGTGTTATGTTCCCTGCTGGAGTCTTATCTCTTCAATTTACAAGAAGAAATAGCAGAATATTTTTCTTGTTACTGTCATAATGTGCCAGTTGAACTGGTTCCTCACACAGACTTGTTCATGCTAGAGAAGAATAATTTATTTAGGTACAAATTGTTTTTTCTTTGCCATATTTAAATGAAGCCAGGAGCAGGCATAATAGATATGGGAAAGATGTAGTTCATTAAAGCTCTTTCTGTGACATATGAACAATGAAAACATAGACATTTGGACATAAAAAGTAAGATTAAGTTAAATCATGCTGTTGTAAAAATTGAAATATTTTTCCTGGTCTCAAACTCAAACCAGTGGTGGTATTCAGCCGGTTCGCAACAGATCGGGAGAACCAGTAGCAAGAATTTGGCATGGGTCGCCCAACCAGTAGTAAGTTCTGGCTGGCCACGCCCCCCACCCAGTTGCTCTCCCACCCGATGCTCGCTCACCCTGCCCGTCTGCCTGTCATTCGCCTAAGGTATTTCTTTCTTTTTTTTCCCCTCCCAATAATCAGCTGTAGATAAGATCAGCTGTGCCGGGATTCCCCTTGCTGAGGTCCAGGAAGGCAAAAAATAGAGGGAGGAGCTCAGCCCCCCCTCCATTTTTTTGCCTTCCAGAGCCCCAGAGGAGCCTTAGGGGAGCAAAAATGCCCCCCCCAAAGCTTCTCTGAGGCTAGGAATCTCCCAAAACAGAGCTTGGAGGCGTGCTGCATGCCCCTCCCATGCTCTGTTCCTTCCTGAGCCCCAGAGGAGCCTTAGGGAAGCAAAAACACCCCTCCCAGAAGTTCCTCTGTGGCTAAGAAGCTCCCCAAAATGGGTGGGGGCTGCAAAAAAGCCATGCCCACCCAGTCACATGGCCATGCCCACCAAGCCACGCCCACAGAACCGGTAATAAAAGTTTTTGAATACCACCACTGACTCAAACAGATGAGGTATGGGCACTGTAGGAAATTCTGAAGGAGGCAAAAGTGAAATGACTTAAGATTACTTGGTGGGAAAATGCAATTTAAAAAAAATCTTTATGCAAGAAACCCATCAAGATAGTTGAATCAGGCAATCCCAGATTTCTTGTTTATTATTCCTTTGCTATGTGCATGGAGGGCACAAATGCACATCTAGAATTAGATTGCTTTCATCCACAATAACCTGTTACATAATTAGAAAGAAAAAAACTCATATAGTGTTGGGTAGGAAATTTCTTTCATTCACATATTGAGTCACTTATCTGATTTTCTATGTTCATACCAATACTTCTCATTTTTCAGTGTTCTGTATCGCATTCGGTAATTTAAAACATGTTTGTAAGAAAAATACCCCAAACTACATTAGTGAAACTGCATTGTATCAAGGAAATTTTCTTGCAAAAACAGTACATTAGAGAAACAGGAAAAATGAATGTTACAATGTACCCATAAGCACATACACAATTTAATGAGAACTTAAAAGAATAATATCAAAGTAATATCAAAGAGGGGGTATAAAGTAGATTTGACAGTTTTGTAAAAGAGAAAAACTGAGAAAAATCAAAACTGTCCTATTCTAGTTTCTAAAAATGCAATGTTACCTGATCATTCAACAAGCCCTCTCTTCCCAACTAAATGTCAATGCCTGTGTGGGGATTTCTTTTATGCTCCTTCTTGTCCCCGAGAAGCCCACTTTGACTTCATTCCAGATTCAGATTCACTTCCCACAAGAGCCATCAGTGACTCTCATTCAATGTTGAGATACATAGCAATAACTAAAATCTCATAGAGTGGGTGTTGGAAGAATCCTTGCAAGCTAAAGCCAAGAATATTGGATGAACCAATAAGCCTAAAACTTGCTAGAGTAGATTTGAATGTTCATGAAAAGTATCCCTAACTACTTGGCAACCCTGGGAGCCTCCTCGCTGACGGACCATAGATCATGACTCTCTGTGGCTATGGTCCATGCTCTTTCGTTGGAGAGCCCCGATCATTACGATTAGGGGCTAAAACTGCCTTGGAGGGGTGGCGGAGTAAGGGGAAGCCGCAAGCCAGGTTGAGGGGAGCCACATCTTCCCCCCTGGGCTTGGTCTCCCCCCCCGAAGACGACTGCAGTGGTGGTTTAAAATGGCCACCCCGAAGAGGAGGACTCAGCTGGATTAAGATTTGTGCAGGAGGGAAGAAAGAGATGGATAACATCTGAACCGGGAAAAATGGGCAATACAACTAAACAAAAGACCCCAGGATTAAGGTAACATGGAATTTTTAAGAAAAGAAAAGTGAGCGGTGAAATTACAAAGGGACAGGAAAAAAAAAAAAGAAAATATTTTTGACAGCTAAGCGGGGCTTCGAACCGGGAAAGGAAGAAGCCGGAACTAAAGATTTAACTAAATTGGACTAAAATATTTTGGCAATAAACAGGCATAAAATAAAGCTGGACTTAAGATTGTCAAAAAATAATAATAATAAAGTTTAGAAATTGGAGACTGGACTGTGCTGGAATATTGAGGTTCGAAAAACCCTAAATAAAATAATTAGGGGAAAAAGATGAAGACTTTGTATAATGGAGAGTGCCACCTTTTGACAAAAACTTGAGCTCAAACAAAAGAGAAAGCATCCAGTTTCTGAATGAAGTTGTGTGGATATAACATTAAAGAAATATTGAAACAAAGTAAGAATCTTAGAAAGTGAAAGCAGAACCAGAATAAAGAAAAAAGCAAGGAAAGACTGACTGTGGGATTGATTGATGTTTTTGGTGTAGACCCTGGGCTGGAATAATTGAGAACTTTAGAAAATTGAAAGAAGAAAGAAGGAAAGCAAAAGTGTTTTTTTTGTGTGTGTGTGGACTTTAACAATCATAAAATATAAGAGTGTGTAATAATGAGATCTCTTCGGGAATTAAAAATGGAACTTAAAAATATGAGAGAATTACTACAGGAAAGAGGCGAATCACTTTGTTCTGTGTTAGAAAAAATGGAAATGGCGATTGAAGAACAAGAAGAAAGAGCTTCAGAGGAGGAGGAGTCGACTCAAGGAGAAGACATTTTAAATAGACAATTAACACAAACAACACTACAAAGAAGTGGGGAAAGAAGGAAGGTTAAAAAGTTGAGATTTAAGAAGGCAATCAAAAGGGGGAATACCTGTGAAGTCGGGAAAGGCAGAAAGACCCAGCAGAAAAGGGGAAAGGAAGATATTAAGAAAGAGAGAGAGATAAACTGGAATGAGAAAAGATATGGGGAAAAGAGGGGGAGGAGAAGCAGTAAGAAACCGGTGCATGAAATAAAGAAATACGGAAATAGTAAAACGTTGAAAAGAAATTGTTTTTTCAGAGATAATGGTTGATGAATTAAAAAGGGATTCTGCAGGGTGACAAGGAATAATAAGAATATTTCTGCAATTAAAATATTTAGAAAATAGGGTAATATAGATACTGATAACTCTTATTAAAAATTAAGTGGGGAAATATGCTGCAGAATCCAAATGAAAAGATGTAATGATTATAATTGTAACTTCTTAAAAATAATGGTTTATTGGGAATCAAGATGAGGGAATAAAGGTATATTTTAATCATTGAGGTGTCACACTCAAAACAGTAAAAGGGGGGAAACCTATACTTGGTTTTTTTTTCTTTAGTGTTAAAACTTGTATTAATCTAGAATTTACAAAAAGAATGTGTAATGGAAAGGGAATATGACAGACTAAAGAACCAACTAAATTAATAAGTTAATATAGACTATTAAAAGCAAGGAGAGACATTGGTAACCTTTTTTATTATTATCATTATTATTATTAGGCAAACCCATATTGTTTATCTGTATTTTTAAAATAAATATTAAAGGATTATATTTGAAATAATTGAAATGAAAGAAAAAGATGTTTTGATTGAGATTAATGAAAGACGCTAGAATTAATGTGCTTGTTTCTCTCCTTACTGAAAATTTGGAATGGAAAAGGTAATAATAGAATTAAGTATGCATATATGAATGTACAATTGCTGTCATATTTGTATGTAAAGGTGATGACCCGGAAATATGTTGTCCACTAAAAAGAGATTTTTGTTTTTAATGTGAAAAACTGAATAAAAGTTGTTTTTTAAAAAAAGAAGCATCCCTAACTACCAATTATCGTAGAAGTGATCATTACAACATTTTTTGGACAATAAGAGGATAAAGAATTTGAGGTTTTTTTGCTGTCATAAACACACAGCCCAACAAATTTACTGCCTGCTGGGGAATTCTTTTTCCTTAACTGTTTTTCAAGACATAAGCAGGGAGAAATGATCAAATCCAAGCCAATGCATTTGCAATCAAAGCTGAATAAATGACTTTCACTCTGTCCTAGACTACATAGAACAATTCCTTTCAGGCCTTTTTCTATTAGTGTCATCGGACTAGTTGATATTGACTAAAATTGTTCTGTACTGGCTGTACACTAAAGATTTATAAAACAACAACAATCATGAGTGTCTGTAAAACTGGTTTAGCTGTCTTTTTAGTGCTATTTTGCTGTTTCTCACGATCTATAGCTTTGTAACAATAAATTTCAAATTGTTGGTGTATAGTTTAAAAGTACATTCCCCTCTTTACATTCAGCTGATCTTCACAAGACAACATTAATAAATGAATGGATATCGAACTAAAATAGAACAAGATATGACCATATCATGAATAAATGTCCACTTGTTTGTTATATACTTCCAATATACCGATAGCCAGCCCTTTTTAGATGTTGTTCAGATATGCAAAAACTATAAAAAATATTGTCTTGTGATCTGTCAGGTGCACAATATTTTCTCTTGGAAGTTCTTTTTAAATTAATATTGAGCTGTTATATCCTATGATCCTAGAAGCTCTGGGTTTCCTCCAATAAATAAAGACCAGGTTGCAGTTTAATTTTTAATGTTGAGTGGGGCAGAATGTCTTCCTTTTTTAAAACAAACTGCTCTCTCTCTCTCTCTCTCTCTCTCTCTCTCTCTCTCAAAAGGGAACAAGTGAATTTTTTTAAAGATAGCACATCTCTATGTTACATTGCCAGGAGATGCCACTACTGACCTTTTAATTGACAACTTTGTATTAGCCAGAAGAGAGACATTCCACAAAGCAGGAGAAAAAAACCAAGAGGGGCTAACTAGCTCCTGGGAAAGATTTGTTCTCTCCTGATTTTTACTCTTCAAGCCTCAGCCTGGCAATATTAGGCAGTCCAGGTTCCTTATTATAATTCAAATGGTTTTAATACTTGATTGGCACTAAATTGATCTATTAAATAATACCCATAATTGAAATTTCTTCCCCTAAAATATTTGCTTACTGTTTTCAGAGTGTGATTATTCCAAGTGCAAGTTTGTCATGAGAATAAATGTAAACATTATACTTCTGTCCAAACATCATCAAATGTTCCGTCTTTCATTTCATGTCAGGTCATCCAAAGGGTCCCATAATAACTTTCTAATGATAAAAATTGTGCTGAATTCATTCCTGTTGAATATGTAAGTATATGCACAGCTTCAACTTGGGTTTTTTTCCCAAAAAGGTTTTTATTTTTTAATTTTTACACATCTCTGCGTGGTCAACGTGGTTCCAGATTATAACACTTGTACATAATCATGCTTTCATCTCCACCAATCTTATATGATGTCATCTCATATCATTATCCATTTCACTCATCTTTAAATAAATGTCCATTTCATATTTCAATTCATTAATTCAATATCAATATCATTTCATCCAAATATAGATTCCCAGTTCTTTAATTCCTATTATTTCCGTTTTCAGCTTTCCACCTATTTTATTTAACATTACACATCATTATTATCCTTAATTTTCCCTAAGCCAATTATATAATAAACTATCTAAAAAAATAAAAAAATAAAAACCAATATATTTAGGATCCACATGGTATATCCCCTCATTCTATCTTTTAGTAATTCATTCCCCAGCTTTAAACATATTCACATTAAATAATCAACTGTATATTTTAAAACATATATATTTTAAGATGAAATCGTTAAAATTTATCCAAAATTTATCTATATGTTTTAATATATTTCCATTCCCCTGTTTTAAACCTCCACTGTAAGAGTTCATAACAGCATAATTCATATACACACACACACACACACACACACACACACACACACATATATATATATATATATATATACACGAAATCTATGAAAACTTACACACACACACATGTGTAAGTGTGTATGTGTGTGGGTATAAGTATATTTATATTTATATATACACACACATATAGTTATCGTATATAACTATAGACAAACACAATACAGAAGCCTGATGATGGTAGATGAGATTCTGCCAAAACGTTGCTACAACTTTAAAAGCACAACTATAATGACGTGGGAAAATACCCGAACAAAGCTGAATACCATACATGTAAGTACCCGTGAAAACTTAAGAAAACATACATATAGTTATATATAGTTATATATATATATATAGTTATATATAGTTGTTTTCTTAAGTTTTCACGGGTATTTATATGTATGGTATTCAGCTTTGTTTGGGTATTTTCCCACGTCATTATAGATGTACTTTTAAAGTTGTAGCAACGTTTCGGCAGAATCTCATCTGCCATCATCAAGCTTCTGTATTGTGTTCATCTGTGAGTCAGACTTTCACAGCCGTTTCTGTTTTAAATTTGGTGCTAGCCTACTGCTGTGCCAGAATTGTTTTTTCTTCATCCTGATTGGTTGGGAGTCTTGATTTGTGTTTATTGGTCTTGGAGTTTGCTGTGTTCTGCTTGATTGGTGTTTCTAATATCTTCTGTCTGTTTTGTGGCTTTTTTTGTCTTGATTGGCTGGCAACATTGTGTTTCCTGTATTGGAGGCTTTTAGTGCGGCTTGGCTCTGAGTAAACGGACGGCTATCATTATTAGGAAGCTAGGTTTCATCTGGGTGCCTGGTTGGGGTGTGTTTGAGCTGCAGGTATCAGGGGGAGTCTGTTTGTGCCCAGGCCTGGCTTGTGGTGTAGAGATTTTTTTGTTTGAGAGTGGAGGCTTCCAGATAATTGACAGTCTGGTGGAGTCATCTCTTCTATTCATGCTTTCAGGTCTTTTTTCAATCTCTATGGCTTATCTGATAATTCTGTAGCTGGGGTTCTCTAAAGTGGCTAAGGTTTTGGTGCCATTGAAGTCAATGCTATGACCTGTGGCTTACATGTGTTGGACTAGTGAGGAAGTGTGTTCCAGCTTTTTTTTACTGCATTTTTGTGTTCATCTAGGTGGGTACTTATTCTTCTATTGGTCTATCCAATGTATGTGGCAGGGCATGATGCACAGGGGACTTCATATATGCCTTGGTTTTCCAGGTCAATTTTATCTTTGGGGTTTCTTAGGATGGCTGCTATTTTTCTGTCTGTTTTGTAGGCAGTCTTGATGTGATGCCTGTGTAGTATCTTACTGATTTTGTCTGTAGTACCTCTTATGTAGGGCAGGACAGCTGTTCCATAGGTCTGTTCATCTTCTTATGTCTCAGTGTGTTTTTGTGGATCAAGCCAGTGATTTTGCTTTTGTGGAAGCCGTTAGCTGTCAGTACTTTAGTCAGGGTGCATAGTTCAGTCTTTATGTGTGTCTTGTCTGCCAGGCGTTTGGTTCTGGCAATTAGTGTTTTGGCCATGGAGTTTATCTGTGCTTGGTGGTGGTGGGATTGGGCATTGAGGTAGCGGTTGGTGTGTGTTTTCTTCTGGTATATGGTGTGTCCTAGTGTGCCATCTGTGTTTTTGTAGATTAGTACATCTAGGAATGGTAGTTGTTTGTTTATTTCCGTTTCCATGGTGAATTTGATTTTGGGGTGTGTACTGTTTAGGTGTGTTAGGAAATTGTTTAGGTTTTCTTTTCCATGGGGCCAAATCACAAATGTGTCATTGATGTATCTTAACCATAGTTTGGGTTTGTGGGTGGCATTAGCTAGGGCTCTGGATTCGAATTCTTCCATGAACAGGTTTGCAATGATGGGTGACAGTGGTGATCCCATAGAGGCTCCTTCAATTTGCTTTTATCTTTGTCCTTTGTATATGAAATATGTGTTGGATAAGCAGTGTTCTGCTAGTTCGATGAGGTGTTTGGGTGGTTGGTATTTATTTTTGATGATTTTGATAGTTTCTTTTATCGGGATTTGAGTGAATAGTGAAACCACGTCGAAACTTACAAGCAGATCTTCTTGTTCCACGTGTAGATCTTTGATCATTTCCAAGAGGTGGTTATATATAGTTATATGTATATAGTTATATAATCCTAAAATAATTCCCAACAAATTTTAAACTGAATGCCAATATACATTCCCATGTGGTATCCCCTTATACAATCCCTAACCCTTATCTCTAAATCTCAAAACTTTATCATTCCTTTTAATTTTGGCTAGGTTTCCCTTTTCTAAGTTTCCCCAATCTTTCTTTTTTCCTTCTAATTTTATTTTTACTTCCCTCTGCCTGTTGGCCATGTTCCCCCCCCCCTTTCAGTTCTATTTTTTTTGGGTTTCTTCTTATGTATTCTCTTCATCTTCTTCTTAGTCTTGAGTGTCTTATCTCTTTTATTTAATGTCTCTAATGTCGATGTCTCTGTTTTAAGTCCTTTTATGTCCTTGTTCTTTATGCTCGTCAAGGCTGTTATTTTCCTCTTTTAATTCATCCTATCTGGGCTTCCTTTGTTCTTCCACAAGCTGTGATGCCATTACCTTACTCAGCATTAACTCCACCAATCTCATTCTTTCTTTAAACATCTCTCTCATATTTTGGAGCTCCAACTTAAATTCTTTGCTTATTTCTTCCATTTCTTTGATCTATTAAGTAATTCTTTATTTTATTAAAAATCAATTTTTTCTGTTATAGTCCTTGTCAAAAGTCTCCGTTTTAACTGTAATCCCCTCTTCTTTTTTTATAAAGCTTCTGGGGATCTTCTTATATACAACCAGTAATTTTCCATAGAAACATAAAACAAGGAAATCTTTAATCCTTAGTTGGTGCTCTATATCACTTTCTTCTTAGAATTCTTTTATTTTTAATTCACTTTTCCGTAGTATTAATATTAGATTTAACGAATTCCAAATAAGTCCAGCATTTTATCCAATGCCTGATTAATGTCCAATTCAGTATGTTATTCCAAATTTAGTCTCTAATCACATATAATTCTTTTATTTCCGGTTTTTTTCTTTACCTTATATTTTCCTCTTATTTCTCGTTCGCCGTACCATTCTTCCAAACAATAGTTCTTTCTTTCTGCTTTTCGGGGTTATCAAAAAAGAATATTCAAAGTCTTTTATCTAGTTACACACTGCTCACCACTTTCACTCTCCAGCACAAAACTTGTGTCCCAGCAGCTTCCCATCTTCAGGGCAGCCATTAAAAGACTGCCATTTCTCCATGTCTTCTAGGGGAGTTTGTCAAGCCAGGGAGGGGAGATGCAGCTCCCCTCGACCCAGCTGGTGATCTCCCCCTCTTCCCCCCACCCCTACGATGTGAGTCAGATGGATCTGGTCCTTTAAGGACACCTCCAATAGGGTAATCATGGATCAAAGCCATGCACAATTGCGGTCTCTGATCCGTCATCGACCAGAACGCCACCAGAAGTCCCACTTCAACTTTATTTTATTTATTTATTTATTTATTTATTTCGTTAGTTAGTTACAAGATAATAGGTATAAGTAAAAATATAGTTATGAATACATGGATGCATATAAGAAAAAGAAAAAAGAAAAAAAGAAACAATAGGACAGGGACGGTAGGCACATTGGTGCGCTTATGCACGCCCCCTACAGACCTCTTAGAAAAGGGGTGAGGTCAACAGTAGACTGTCTAAGGTTAAATTTTGGTGGGTTTGGGGAAGAAACCACAGAGTCAGGTAGAGTATTCCAAACATTGACCACTCTGTTGCTGAAGACGTATTTCCTGCAGTCAAATTTGGTGCAGTTTACCTTGAGTTTGTATCTGTTGTTTGCTCTTGTATTGTTATGGTTGAAGCTGAAGTATTCATTGACAGGTAGGACATTGCAATGTATGATTTTATATACTATACTTAGATCAGACCAAAGGCGGCGTAGTTCTAGCTTTTCTAGGTCTAGAATTTCAAGTCTGGTGGCATAAGGTATTCTGCAACGAGAAGAGGAGTGAAGAACTCTTCTTGTGAAATATTTCTGGACTTTCTCAACTGTGTTAATATCAGATATGTAATATGGGTTCCAGACTGATGAGCTGTATTCGAGTATTGATCTAGCAAATGTTTTGAATGCTCTAGTTAGTATCTCCTTTCCCACACCAACAGTGATGATATTATGTACTTGGGCTGACTAAATAGTTGCATATGAGGCATATATGTCTAGTAAAGAACCTCAGTAGTTTGCTCATAGAGTTGCTCTCCCAACTTCCATACCTATGAACATATGGGGCCCAGCCATGTTCCAGTTCAGTGTACATATTCCACAAAAGAATTGTTTGAGGATGATTGCTCTAATCTTTTAGTCAAGAATTGGCTATTGTTTAGGGTGAATAGCCCTTCTTTTTCTCCACCATCAGCTATTTTGGAAAGCAAGATTGGGAGACGTGAAAAGAACACTTTGGAAGGATCCAACTTTTCTTAGAATCATCATGAAAAGGCAGTGGAAGGAATCACATCAAACTTCCTCTTTTTGAACCAGTGTGGGAAAATGGATAGAAGGAAGCATCTGACCAAAAAGAGGGCCCCCCATTTTAAAATGTCAGATGGAAATAGCATAATCAGAGTTTCAAATAAGGCCAAGTGCGAGGGTATGGAGAAATTCAGAGTAAAGGAGAATGGAGAAGGCGAAGAGGCCACATCCTTTTCTGACTGGCATTGCATTTCCATCTCTCTGTCTCTTACATTAATTAGCCTTCTATTTTCTGACTGCTTGCTGTATCTAAGGTGTGCTGTTCTCACTGCTAATGAGATAAACCTTTCATGGCAATTCTCTCCAGGTGACCCAGTCATTCTACAAAGTGCCAAGGGCTACTGAACAAAAATGTAAAATGTATAATTAATGCAATAATTGTATAATTTTATTCCCCTTTTGTTGTAATGACGAGGAAGTTGAGTTGTTTGATCATGAACAACTGAATCATGATGATCTTTATTGGAGTCTAGTCTTGCATTTATACACATTTTTAGTTATCCTCCATCGTTACTGCTTAACTTTCATTACTGTTTAGCACAGTAATCCATACAATTAATTATCTCTAGTTAAAGTCTAACATATGTTTACTTCCTCTCTCTAATCCTCCTTTAGATTAGTGACTTCGTTTACCTGAGTTGTATTTGCTTGGAAACATTCTTTATCTGAGGTTTGCCATCCAAAATTGGAACATTCCTGCAACTACAACTCTACATATCCTCGTTTTTTATTTTAAATGGAGGATTCAAAGATTTATGAATGTATCGCAATTGTAGAGGATTAAGAGAGGGGGAAGCAGGACGAAACAATGCGAATAAATTTGGAATACATTGAATAAAACAACAGGTTGCAATTAGTACAATAATAATAATTATAGCATAAAAGAAAAACTATCTGAGCCAAGACCAATCAGGGAGCCAATTGGTTAGCCACTCAAAAGGTGAGTAATGAACATGGATATTATTTTGAATGTATGATTGTAAATTGGCAAGCTCATCCTCAATAGTTTTACTCAAAGAATGAAAATGCACAGCACATCCCCGGTGTCCAACTAACGTACAGAACCCTCCCTGATGGGCTAAAAGATAGTCTATGGCAAAATGCTGCTGTAAGACATCTTGATTTAAGTCTGCTATTTCATGCTGCAAATCACGAATAATAGCAGCAGTAGCATTGATGGATTTTTCAAGTCTGCAGGTGAGACCAAGAATAGATCGTCTGTTTTCTTGAGCAATTATGCCAGGATAAGAGCCTAAAGTAAGGACTCCTGTAACGGCCCCTGCCAATGCATGGCCAAATGTAGAACCAGAAGACAATTGTGTGTCAATAATGACTTCATCATTACATGTAGGCCCCAGAGAGGAATGCTGCTGTCGAATTGATGGGAGCATACCTATTTGAACAGGTAGAGTAAAATAACCTTTAGTTGCACATTGATAATTCTCAGGATGAACATTAGTAGCTTATTTATCAAAAAAGAACCACATATTAGGATCTTTAAGCTGCCAACCAGCGCATATCGATCCTGTATTAGATTGAGGCATTAATGATCAGAGGCATTAAAAATAGGAAAATTGTCAGGATACATATCAGGAGCTATATTAATTCCATGCAAAGAAGAATTAAAGGTACCTGACAACCAATAGTACTCAGAACAATAACTAGTCAGAACAATAACTATAATTCCCTAGCTTTTTTAATATATGCTGAGCAGCATCATAATCAGACCAATTATGAAACCAAGTGTGTTTAGCGTGACAACAGAAACACAGACCCCTTGTAAATTGACTAACTTTCAAGTAACGCCAACGGACAGAATTCAATTGCATAGGGGGTGTAGAAAATAGCCAGGAGTGTGAAATAGTTGTGAGACAATAAATGTAGAAGACATGATCAAGTAAGGGGTAAAAGAAATTTGACCAAATGCCATTGGGGGCTCACAGTATAAAGTAATATTTGTGCCATGGGTCATAAACATGTATTGGGCATGATGAACCCACAAATTAGGGTTAAGATGAACCACAGAAGTGTCATTTTGAGCAGAAACACCATTAACCATAAACAAGAAAATACAAAGTAAAATGGTAACAGAGTTAGCAGTAATAATAGCAAAAACAGCAGTAAGATTTTCAGGAGTCTGAGGTAATGAGGCCTGTTGCAGTTGTTGTTGAGCTTGATATGTAGTAGATGGGTTGTGGGCATGTTGACCTTGGAAGACGGACTTCCGTGTTGAGATGAAGATTGAAATCCGGAATCGGGTTGTGAAGGCCCTGATGCCATGCCATGATAGGGACGAACACAGCGCGCTGGAACCCACACTGCTTGTCGAGTAGAAGGATCTTCCACAGCAGTGTAACCATGACCCCAGGTGATCAGTGGTGTAGGGCCTTTACAGGTTGGATCTGGAGCTTGGCGATACTTTACCAAAGGCCTTGCTAAAGATTCTGTAGTTCAAAAATGCAAATTTACAGGTGAGTCTGCAAGAGAATCTAAAAAGGTTAAATAATTCCAAGTATATAATGCTACAGCAATGAGATTTTGAATCTTTTGCAGATGGTAAGGGCCAGACTCAGTTTTTAATTGTTTCTGAAGCAATGCCTTAAAAGTACGATGAGCTCGCTCAACTATAGCTTGACCCTGAGAGTTGTAAGGAATTCCGTGCACTAAAGTAACATTCCATTTCTGACAAAAGGTTTGAAATTCCTTACTAATATAAGCGGGGCCATTGTCAGTTTTAAACTGAGAAGGCCGACCCATTACAGCAAAAGAGGATAGGCAATGAGAAGTAACATCTGAAGTACGATCATGTTTTGAAGCAGTAATCCAAAGGAAGTGTGAATGAGTGTCAACAGACATATGAAGATAACAGTGTGGCTTAAAGGTTGAAAATTGAGTTACATCCATTTGCCAAATTTGATTAGCTTGGGTTCCTCATGGGTTGACACCTATTGGAAAGGGAACTGCCAGTTGCTGACAAGCTGGACAAGCATGGACAATATCCCGGGCTTGAGATAATGAAATTTTAAATTGCTTTGCAAGCGATTTGGCATTTTGATGAAAATAAGAATGACTAGCAACAGGATCAGCAAACAAAGATGCAACATCCTTTAAGGATTCATCTGCCTTCCAATTTCCTTCAGTCAAGGCATTAGTAAAGGGAGTACGACTTCAAATGTGTTCTACATACAAAGAATACAAGCGAGTTTCCAAACTATTCTTTAAAGATAAAAACAAGGATAACAAATTCTTATCCAAAGAGAGAGCACAATAAGAAAAGGGAAGAGATTGCATAGTTAAATACATATATTGAGTATCAACGATCAAGTTAATAGGTTGGTCATTGAACAATCGTAAAGCCAAAATCACAGCAGCCAGCTCAGCACGTTGAGCTGAAGTCTGCGTGGCAGTAAATTTGGAGTACCATTGTTGTTGAATCTGCCAGACAACCACACCCCTTGTAGGTAATCCATCAGTAAAGACTGTAAAAGCTTTAGAAATAGGATTTCGCACAAAAATGGAAGAAAAGGCCGGACTTAAAGTAGTAGTAACCACTATTCTACGATCCTTGGGTAAAGAATACAACAAGTTTCCCACATATTGAGAAAAGGCTATCTGATATGATTCTGAAATCATCATCAAATGCTCATGTTCAACTTTTGTATGAGTGAAAGCTATGCTAATGAGATCCTGTCCTGTAAGATGTAAGGCTCGTTTACGACCTTTAATAATCAAATCCTCTAATGCTGATTGATAAGGATAAATGTTTCTAGGCAGAGTAGCTGACAAGTTAATCCATTCATGAATGTTGACCGCTTGCGGGGACGCATTAGAATAAAGACATCCCATGGGTAAGGGTGTAGTGGGAAGAATAGCTAAGCAAAGTCCTATTGTTAAGGATGTTATCCTGTCCACATATCAATGCTTAAACTTATTCAATATTTCTTGAAGGCATGTTCTTTGAAGATCAGTTAATAGAAGTAGATCTCCTGGTGATTGTGTTCCCTTCAAAGACTGAAATAAGGGCAACATATCACCAGTTTTAATGTAGAAGAATGGGCGTGCCCAATTAATAATGCCAAGTAATTTTTGCCATTGTACTAATGTATATGATTTCTGTACTTGTAATTCAGGAAGAATTGGAATGGAGAAATTGTGCAACATTCTATGTCCTAAGTAGGTATAAGGTGCTACCTTTTGAATTTTGTCTGAGGCTATATACTCTGCCAAGCAGCTGTAGAACCTCCTATTTCCCACAATGAAGAAACTGTCCTTTTTGGCCACTGTACTGGCCACTGTAAGGAGGAGATGACAGTAACATTGGCTCCAGTATCCAATAACCCTTGAAATGGTTGTTTATTAAGGAAGAGCGTTAACAAGGGACAAGAGGAGTTCAGCTGATGAAGTAAGCCTACAGATAAAGAAGTTGATCCAAATCCTGCATCCCCATGATTACCTATACCAGGAGATGGAATTTCATGTGGAAGAAGAAGCAATTGAGCAACAGAAAAATTACAAGGAAGAACTTGAGGAAGATTCACCCAAATCTGAATCATGAGGATACCAGTGTAATCTGAATCTATTACCCCAGGCACAACAAAACAGCCCTTTTTGTGTGCAGAAGAATGAGACAAAATTAAGCCAACTAATCCCGAAGGAAGAGGACCTTTAAATTGAGATGGAACTATTTTAACTTCCATGGGAAATTTAAACTCAATTTCCTCTTGAGTTATTAAATCGATCCCAGCGCTACCGGCTGTGGCTGGGGAGGAGTGAAAGAGACTGCTTGAGGAATCAGAGTGTTGGGAAAGGCACGCTTTGGATTCTGGGTGGTTGCCACAGCCATTGGCAAGTTTCCTGACCGAAACTGACATTGATTGGCCCAATGAAATCCCTTTTTACAAATAGGGCACTTCGATTCTGAGGCATAGAAGGTGTAGAACAACAGTCCTTCTGAAAGTGGCCAGGCTTCTTACACTTAAAACAGTTGCCAATTGGTCACTGTCCTTTCTGAATAGCAGCTGCTAACATATGCATTTTATAAGTTTGTGATCCAATATCCTGGCAAACTCGCAGCATATCTGCCAGAGTGTAATGATCAGTAGCCTTTAATGGCTGTAAAGCTCTTTTACAATCTGCATTAGCATTTTCAATAGCTAACTGGCGAAGAAGTTCACCAGCAGCTTCCTGATGATCAAACTGCTGTCTAATTGCTTTGGACAGACGCTCAACAAAGTCAGCATAAGGCTCATTGGAATTCTGTCGAATGTTTGAAAAATTTGCTCTGGGTTCTCCAGCTTGGGGTACCTTAAGAAAAGCATGAAAGGCACATTCAGAAACAATAGATAACGTAGCTGGAGGAAGAATAACTTGAGTAGGAATTGTACCAAATGGTCCAGAACCAAATAGCTGCTCAACTGTATATGCTCCTCCCCCTCCTAAAGCAGCAGTTTGAGCATGTCTCATATATTCACTCTCCCAAACCACATATTGCATGAATGTTAAAATCATGCAAAATATTTTCTTCTAATCTTCAGGGATCATTATATAACCATTTTTTATTCCTTCTACAAGTCCTCTTGTAAAATTACCACTAATCCCTTGGTCCGTAACTGCCTTTTTAAAAACTCTCTTAAGATCTGATAAGGCAGACCCTCCCATTCTGCTACTTGCAGTCCAAGCTGTGGCCCCTGACCAGGATGATATTGTACTGGACAAACAGACAGTAATTCTGCAAGTTCTGTTCCTGAGACAGAGACATCCCTTTTACAAGTCTCTATCATTTTCTGAAAAGAAGACTGAACAATAGAGTCAAGAGGCTTTTGCCCTGTATCTGCAGGAGCTGAGGGAATTGAAGACATATATTCAGGTGAAGAAGGGGGACAAATGACAGCATTAGTATAACGTGAAGGTGGAGGTGTTAAAAGAGAAAGTTCATTGTGACCAATTTTTTCAATTGCATGCCTACATAAATGCCACACATGCAAAACTTATATTTTTGCTCGAGGTTCAGTATGCAATGTTTTCCGTATACGTTCCCAATCAGTTAATTTTAAAGACCCCTTTTCTGGGTACCATAGGCACTGAGCTGCAATCTCCTGGACCAGCCTTAAGAGATTTCTCTGTGATACCTCAGTATTATTTTTCTTCAACAAATAGCCTAATTCATCTACATGCTTCCTTTGTTCCTCAGAAAGTGAAGACCCCATACTTACAGAAACCAAAAGGTTGAAGAAACCACAAAGGGTTGAAGATGCACCAAATCCTTGCCGGATGAAGTAAGAGGGTCCCTGTTCATGCGCCACTTGTTGTAATGATGAGGCAGTTGAGTTGTTTGATCATGAACAACTGAATCATAATGATCTTTATTGGAGTCTAGTCTTGCATTTAGACACATTTTTAGTTATCCTTCATCGTTACTGCTTAACTTTTGTTACTGTTTAGCACAGTAATCCATACAATTAATTATCTCTAGTTAAAGTCTAACATATGTTTACTTCCTCTCTCTAATCCTCCTTTAGATTAGTGACTTTGTTTACCTGAGTTGTATTTGCTTGGAAACATTCTTTATCTAAGGTTTGCCATCCGAGATTGGAACATTCCTGCAATTACAACTCTACACCCTTTTCATCACAATTGCTGTATGCAGTATATGTATTAAATTATCACCATACTACTATATCCCAATACAGCAGATTGAATATGAGCAAGGAAAGCAACAGGCTATCTCCAGTGAAACTTTTTTTTTGTAAAATAAATACAACATGTTGTATGAATTAGAATGAGATTAACTAAATGATGGATAAACTCAAGGTTTTTCCCGCTTGATTCTTTGACCGGTATTAATCCCTGATTATCTGGGTTTACACTGCTGGAAAAGAGGTGTTCTCGCCTTTTTTTCCTTTTGAAAGGTGTGTAAGAGTGGTTTATTTGTATGTGTCTATTGATGGGTGATTTGTTTGAATGCCAAACATCCAGGAATTCCCTAAAGTTTTCGGATTTGGTTGGTCTAGGATTCTCAGTTTCCTAGGTGAGTTTAAGAAATTTTTATCTTATTTTCTAACTGCTAATTGGTATTCGTAGATGTGCTCTAATAGTCTTCTGCCTGTCTGTCCTGCAAAGTGGCTATTATCCATACATTGTAGTTGTTAAATGATTCTTAACGTTTTCCCCTTGGGCTCTTTACTTAAGATGTTTTGGAGGGTTTAAATTGGTTTGTGTGCTGTGGTGATACCAGGTGATTGTAATCATCTGTGATAGTTTTTGATGTTACATCATTTGTATTGGATGTACTGTAATGGGTTGAGTGGTCGTGCGCTTTGTAATAAAGTTGTATGATATCTATTTTATAGGAATATGTTGTTGAAGCAGTCTGTTTCCTTTTTCTGGTGTTCTGGCTTGCTGCAATGTGTTTATATCTGAATAATGTTTTACACAGCCTGTCTTGTAGAAAATTGAGTTGTTACTTTGGTAAAAGAGCACATGGTTATGTCGTTTATTTTTTATAGAGTTGCAATCCTAATTTATTGTTGTTTCCTCTGCTGATAAGGATATCCAGGGAGAATAGTATGTGGTTTTTTTTAATTCTTTTTTTTGTGAAATTTATTCCTTTGAGGATGATTTTGATTGTTTCATGTGTCTTCTTTAGTTGTTTACTATTATTATTATCTCTTTTATTCATTAAAATGAAACTATTCATTAAACATGAAACATTAAACAAGAAATTATTATATACTTTATTCATTAAACATGAAACTCAGTTAACTGAACATTTAAAAATGTATCACAAATATTATTAATTGGCACTGATGGTTGATACGGGTTGCTGCCAGCATTCTAGGTATTTTCTTAAAATATATGATGTTCCAAGTAGCACAGTTTTTTGTACTTCTGCTGGTGTATTGCTGGAATTTGCAATTTCTTGATATACTCTGTAAAATTCTTGGACAGGGTGCCAAGTGCCCCGATGACAATGGGTATCACTGCCACATGTTTCATCCATAATTGGGTAGTTTCACAAGAAAGTCCCACAAGAAAGTCCCACAAGATCTTCACCTTCTCATTTTTGACAACTTTTTCCACTTTGTGTTCCCATGACTTTTTGGATACAGGTAAGTTGTATTTTTTACATAATGAGGAACTTGGTCATGTCTAGCTTTGCAATCAGTTTGTGCGATTTTGCTGCGCTCACATATTAAATGTGAAACAGTTTCAACTTTGTCATTGCAAAGTTGACAGTTTACATTGTCCGTGTTTTTTTGTGTCTTTGCTTTCATGGCATTAGTTTGTAGTGCTTGTTTTTGAACAGCAAGTATTAAACTTTCTGTTTCTTTCTTGATGGTTCCCATCTTAACTCATGCCCATGTCAAGTTGTTATCACAGTTTCCTTCAATGTTTTTTGAATGCTGTCCATGCAAAGCTTTGGTTTTCCATCTATTTAATCTCTCATTGAGCTGTTTTTCCTTATATTCTGCCTGTTTCTATTGTTTTAATAATGTTTTCCATTTTCACAGCCTGCAGCAATTTTTCTGTACTTTGGTTCACATAGTCATTCAAACTTCACTTTTCTTCTTATACACAGTTTGATGGACTTGCAATAAGCCCTCTGCCACCTATTCTTCTTGGCAGGTATAGCCTGTCAACATCATTTTGTGGATGTAAAGTGTGGTACATATTCAAAAGTTTAGATGTTTTCCGGTCCAAATTTTCCAATTCAGCCAAAATCCAGTTGATGATTCCAGCTGAGTAGCATATCACTGGAACTGCTCATGTGTAAATGGCTTTAATTACATTTCCAGCATTCAGTTTTGATTTTAATATTTTGCGGACCCTCCTGATATATTCTTTTTGCGTTGACTCTTCAACTTTTTCATTCAAGATGTTATCTGCTTCCAATATGCCTAGGTGTTTGTAACCATCATCCTTTGCTAATGCTTTCACAATGCTTCCATTTCCCAGTTCTATTCCTTCTATTTTTTTCCTTTTTCCTTGCTGCATAGATAATATGGCACATATTTCAAGTCCAAACTTCATTCTGATGTCACTGCTGAACAGTTGGACTGTGTTGAATGTTGATTCAAGTTCTGTGGGGCTTTTCACATACAGTTTTAAGTCATCCATGTATAGTAGATGGTTTATCTTGCCATGTTGCCTTGATATTTGGTATCCCAGTTTTGTGTTTCGTAGAATTATTGTCAGTGGAATTAATGTGAAGTTGAACAGTAGTGGTGAAAGTGAGTCCCCTTGGAAGATTCTGATGTTGACTTCACCAATGTTCTCCCCATTTGCTGTTAGAATTGTTTTCCATTTTTGCATGTTTGCTTTCAAAAATGCACAAATATTTTTGCTGATTCCAAAGTTTTCCAGACAGTCGTTAATCCAGCTGTGGGGTAGTCAATCAAATGCCTTCTTGTAATAGAGCCACGCCATATTCAAATTCATTTTTCTTCATCTTGCATTTTTAGTACCATTTTGTCAATGAACAGCTGATCTTTTGTTCCTCTTGATTTTTTATAATTTGCTTTTTGTTCTACCAGATACAAGCTGTTTTCTCTCAGATCATTGAATATTGAATTTTCCAGTATTCTTGTAAAAAGTTTGAATATTGTTGGCAGACAAGTAATTGGGTAATAGTTGCTTGATTCTGTGCCCTTTTCTGGATCTTTCATTATCGAGTATGTTTGGCCAGCTTTTAGCCATTCTTTGCTTGTTGTATTTTGAAGCATTTCATCAAATTGAGTAGCCATGCGATGATGGAGGCTGGTCAGGTGTTTTAGTCAATTCATCCATGCCAGGTGCACTCCAGTTCTTGACCTTCTTTGCTTGTTTTGCAACCATGTCAGGTGTTATTACAATATTTTCCATTTTGTTTCATGTTGTCCATTGTTGAATATCTTTGATCCAGGAGGCAGTTTTGTTGTATTCCACAGGATTTTCCCACGGTTCTTTCCAAAAGTTCAAAATTTTTAGCAAGAAATTATTATTATTAATATTAATAATAATATTAAATTCAATTTACCACCTAGGACTGGTAAAACCTTAAAGCAATGGATAGGAAGACCAGAAAAATAATGAATCATGCCCTTCATCCATGCAATGACATTGACAGACTGTACCTACCAAGGCAAATAGATGGGGTTGGAATTTTGCAAGTACATCAGATGGTTGCATTATTTGGTTGCATATGCTGTCAAAAAAGTGGCTTTGGGAGAACATCTGAAGGATAATGATGGCGATGAACTGGTTAGTATGTCAGGAAGGCTGACTACTGGAGAAACCAAACTGGCCCACAAGAAAGACCAACTGAAGAACAGAATGGAGACATGGATAGGTAAAGTACTCTATGACCAGTACATTAATAAAAATTGCATGGAAAACAGATAATAACAAGACCTGGCAATGCCTAAGAGGAGGAAAGTTGAAGAAAGAGTGCATGCTCACAACCAGCAAACCCCTTGTCAACAAAAGTGCAGCCCTCCTCTGAATAGAGAGATGATGTTTCCACACCTCTGCTTCTCTTTGACTAAATTGTTGTAAAGTAAATGATGTAATGAATACCACTGTCTTATTAGCTTTGGCATTTCCACTAATTAGGTATGCTAATTGATATATAATGTGACCTGTAGCAAATCATTTGACTATTTAAATGGTTGGCTCAATTCCATCCAAAAGGTGAAAGGAGAAGTTGTGAAACTTCCTGTGGGAAGGCACAGAATGATGAATTTGGAACTGCTTCACAGTGTGATCTAATAATGGATAAAAAGGCAACTGTTTAGGAATTAAAGACATTCTGTTCTCAGTTTTGAATGTTGTGTCCAGGAGTCCTTTTGTGTACATGATTATTACTGCATACTCCTAATACCAATTAAACATTATTTCTTAATAGGTTCTTATAAACGACATAAGATTTAAGAGTTTTCCTATTGTGTGAATGAAACACTCACACACCTGACAGATGAACTGCTTCTATAATATGCCAATAGAAACACACTGCCAATTTAGGACTTTGCTGAGACAGAAGTCTATGTTCTTCAACTTCATCCCTCTAGTCAAGAGGTTTGAGGATAGAATGGAAACATAGGTTATACTTTTTATTTTTAATGCCAATCAGATTCTGACCATAAACAGGAGCCAATAGAACAGTGTTTCTCAGACTTGATGGCTTAAATATGTATGGACTTTAACTCCCAGAATTCCTCAATCAGCTTATGATTAATAAGTACTGGCACTTTTGAAACTTGCCATTTTTGAAATATTATTTTTTACTATATGCAACCATTTCCATCTCCTTTCTCTCTAAATATTTAGCCAAATGTACACAGTTAGGCTTCAAGCACATGCTGAAAATCTACAGGGAGACATTCCTGAGGAATTAAAACAATCAGTGTTCCTGAAGACTACAGCTTTCATTTGGATTCTTACCAGTTTGCAGTTGAAAGTCTGCTTGGATGGATTACAGGTAGTTCTTGATTTAGAAAAGTTTGTTTAGTGATTGTTTAAAGTTACAACGACACTGAAAAAAGTGACTTATGATCGTTTCCCACAATTAGGTCTTTTCCAGCATCCCCATGATCATGTGATCAAAATTAGATGCTGAGCAACTGGTTCATATTAACTGGTTCAATTCACTTAGCAACCTGGGTTACTAACCTATCAACTGCAATAATTCACTTAACAACTGAGGCAAGAAATGTTATAAAATGGGGTAAAATTCACTTAACAAATGTTTCACTCAACAACATAAATTTTGGGTTCAATTGTTGTCATAAGTCGAGGACTACCTATAGTTGCTCAATTGTAGGGACTGATAAAACTGGGAATGTACAGACCCTAATAAAAACCATGATTTTTAAATCTGTATTTCTTTTAGTAACTTTTGGCTTGTTTGTTTATCTATTAAACAAATTTATACTGCTGCTCAACTCATGCATAGTGCTTCTGCCAGCTTACAAAATTAGAAATTTACAGTACAGAAATGTTTGATCCCATCTCCCATCCCTCTGTAGTGGCAACAAACGTAATCAAACTAGCGACTTGATTAGTTGTCAACTGGGGGTATCATATCTTCAGCCACTTTTGGAACAGTATCAAGGTGACAGCTAATCTTATCTCCAAGGAAATGATATTCTATAGTGAGGGAACCATCATGGAGAAAGAGCTTTTTCTTGTCCTACTAGACATACTTTGTGTCAGGGTTCCAACTTATGCCCTAATTAAATCATGAGCCTCAGCCCAAGCTTCAAAAGAAATCTAGTTATTTATTAGGAGCTTCATGTCGGTACAGACCAAATGAAGCCAACTCTGACCTCACTTAATTTACTCTTTGGCTCTGACCCTGTTTCCCCTTCCCCCCAAGATGTGTCATCAGTCACATTCCCCAATGAAGCAATTTCGTGGCTTGTAGAAGTCACTCCCTCCGGCCAGTGGTGGGATTCAAATATTTTTACTACCGGTTCTGTGGGTGTGGCTTGGTGGGTGTGGCAGGGGGATACTGTAAAATATCCATTCCCTCTCCACTCCTGGGGGAAGGTTACTGCAAAATCCCATTCCCTCCCCACCCCATTAACCTGCTTTCCAGCTCCGTTCTCCTGTGCAGGGCAACAAAAGAAGACCTAGCCATTCAACTGGGACTCAGGAGGCAGAGAATAGATGAGGGCAGGACCAGTCAACCGGTATTTGCCGGTTCTTCAAACTATTCAAAATTTCTGCTACCAGTTCTCCAGAACTGTTCAGAACCTGCTGAATACCACCTCTGCCTCCAGCAACTGTGGATCTCCATGGAGATGACCTTGATGTTACTGGCTGGATAGTGCTCTGTTTTGACTGAAATGCAAGTTCCTCGATGCAGCTATGAGGTTCAATTCCCCCTCCCCCTTGCCTATGGCAACTCAAGAGCAGGTCAGGGATGCTTTGTGAGTTGACATTTTGATAGATTCAATCCAGACCTGCAGGTTCTCCTTACCCAGAAGGATTCTGGTCATTTATAAAGGGTTGCTGGGCAATTACCTGCAGACTTCCACTTTGCTATATGAATAGTCAGGAGGTAGGCTTTAATAGCAGCTCATACCTATATTTGATCAAGTTAATTCATCTTCTGCCAGTGGCACTCTTATCATCTCTTGATCTATTTCATCTGTCTCAGTTCCTCCATAAATCACAGGGCACAATGAGATTCACTGGTTGTTGCTTGGGCTATCTAAAGCCTAAGCTGCCTTCCTATTCCAGGTGGCTTCTAGGGTCTTAGCAAGATTACACAGCTGTCATGCCCCTGTCGGAGCCTGAATCTGTGGAGGAAGATGAGCTGGAACCTGAGCCAACAGAGATTGAGGTGGTGGCTTAATTGGCTGCAAAGGAAAATGTGGAAGGGCAGGGCCTGTCAGGTCAAGGCATTTCAGATTTAGAACAGCTTGTAGGGAGGAAGAGGGGCAGGATGAACATGAGAGACAGAGGTCAGACGATGAGCAAGGACCACTCCCTCCTGATCCGAGAGCACAGAGAGTGGAGAGAAGGTGGGAGCAGCGCAGACTGAGTAGGCTACTCAGAAGAAGAGTGCCCCGCCCATCTTCACAAGGGACACCTAGGGAATGAGGCTTAAGGAGATGCTGTGCAGAGGGGCATTTGTCAGGAACAAACGCTGAGTTCCTGAAGTGTTGAGTGCCGATATTTGAAGTTTCCAAGAGTTCTTGCATTTTTTCTGGCTTTCTGGACTAATTACCCAGATCCTTTGCTTCCTGAACTCCTTGATTTGCCCTGCTGGATTTATTGCTATGTAGCCTTGGTGTACACAGTGCTGGGCTGGAATATTTGCACCCAGAGGCTACTTGAGGTGTGTATGTGGGTTTGTCATCACTTTGCTCTGGGGCTCGCCAGAAACGTGGGAGAGTTTGGGAAAATTTGGAGCAATAAAGGGTCAGTTTGAACTGCTAGCTGCTTATGTTATCTCTGTGCCATGCTCCGGGTCATCACAACAGCAGATCCTCAGTTTTAACCCACAGTTCCCTCTGAAACTTATCAGTGTCATGGGTTACTGGGGGGGGGGGGGAACTAATCTAAGAATTATGGTGGCACAGTGGTTAGAATGCAGTATTGCAGGAGTTTGAATCTCAGTGGCTGAAGGTTGACTCAGCCTTCCATCCTTCCAAGGTGAGTAAAATGAGGACCCAGATTGCTGAGGGCAATATGCTGATTCTGTAAACCTCTTAGAGAGGGCTGTAAAGCACTGTGAAGCAGAATATAAGTCTAAGTGCTATTGCTAATATGTCCTGCTGCCCTAGAGAAGCTCATAGCCACCAGTTTGTGATCTCACCATGGCAAGCAGACCAGAGGTAGGTTTGCCATTTCCAGATCACAAAAACAGCACTTCGGCAAGAACACTAAATCAGATGTGTGTCACTTTTCAGTCAGGCCCTGATGACTTTGGACAGGCCCATGGAAGTCTTGGCTTCTATGCCAACTCCCAAGCGAATTCCAACCCCCTTCTCTCGGAAGTCAAATTGAGGTTCTCCAGAATCGTAAGCCTAGGAAACTCCATCACCAACCCTGCACTGAAGTCTAGGAGCTCAGGCAGGCAGGTTGGTACAATAGCAGCAATCCCAATGGGTCTGTACAGCCCACCCTAAGAAAAAGTTTATATAATAAAACAATAATGGCAAAGGAGCTTCCAAAGATAAAAGAGAAACTGCAAATATAAACATTTTTCTTGTTACTTTTATCTTTTGATACGTTACCCAAGCTAAATGGATCACAATACAGTTATTTATTATTACAGAGAAAAGTAAAGTCCTACATTTAGGCAAGAAAAACCAAAGGTACACATATAGACTGGGTGAAACTAGGCTCAATAGCGGTAACTGTGAGAGGGATCTTGGAGTCTTAGTGGACAGCCAGCTAAATATGAGCGAGCAGTGTGCAGTGGCAATCAAAACAACCATACTAATAACACTCTATAAAACCTTAGTAAGACTACACCAAGAGTACTTGAGATTTTCAAGAAGAGATTGGACTGCCATTTGTCAGAAATGATGTATAGTCTCCTGCTTGGGTGGGAGGTGGGTTGGACTAAATGACCTACATGGTCCCTTCCAACTCTGTTAATCTGTAATTATTTCATTTCCAGTGGTAAGAAGAAATTGGAATTCATCATTGAAATCCATTCATGAAATGATGCGGAGAGTCAAGAAGAAACTTGCAATCTGTCATTACTGTTGTAAGGCCCAGACTCTTTCCCTTCAAATGATAAGAATGAACTTCTGAAAACTGGGTATTTCAAAAAGAATTCTTTATTGAAAAGGAAGTTATTGAATAGTGAAAGCAGGATCTAATATGCCTCCAGGCATGCAGCATAGATAAAGGGAGTTGGAACCCCTCCCCTTAGTCTGGTGTGGATTTCGTCAATACAAAGAAGCAACAAGTTAAACCCCCCCCCCACTTTTTCTGGGAACGTAGCTGAGAAGAGCCTCCCAGGAAGTTTCTTTTGGAGCTGGAATTTTTATGGCCCCTTCTCCTCTTGCTATCTCTCCAAGAGGTGACAAGTTTCCAGGCATCTGGGCTCCAGTCTCCAGTTGTATATCATGTGCAAGTTATACAGATTTAATACAAGAATTAAGATATTCAGGTTACATCAAAAAAGGATTACTTGTACCAACTCCCCCCACTTCTTCTTCCATTGAAGAATGGCAGATACACCGATCTGACAATAGTGTTAGAATCAATGAAGAATGAAAACAGATAAATCTTAATATCTGCATTATTTATAATGATAATTTTTCATCGAACTAAGCAAATTATTGGGATATGCAAATAATTGAACAATAATATGTGAGATAATAAAATAAGTGTAAAGTGAAACAGCTATCAAGTAAAACAATAGCATGAGAAATGTGGGGTGCTTGCTGCTCTCTGAGCTTGGTTGTTTTTTTTTTTTTTTGCAGATGTCTCATTACCAAACTAAGCAACATTATCAGTGTTAGTAGAGACTGGGGTTTGCTCTAATTTCATACAACAGGATGTTTCCTGACAGTGTGGCAGGGAGTGATCTTGGCGATTCCTTGATTAGGCTGTTGTTTATGTTTGTTTGTCTGAGCCGGTGATTCCTTGATTGAGGTACTGTTTACTTCTTGACTGTTAGTGTAGTGTTAATCTTGGTGTTAATCTCTGCTCATCTGAATATTGATTGGTGGTGGGGAGATGTTTTGGTCTTTTTGCTATGTTTTTGGCTTTTTGATTGCCTGTTTTGAATGGTATGTAAATATTGTTTACCTTTACATGCTTGTGGATGCTGATTTATCTGAGTGCCAGGCACCCAGGAATTCTCTAGCATTTTCAGATATAGTTTGATCTAGGATGCTCACAGTTTCCCATTTGAAAGTAAGGTTAAGTCTGTTCATGTGCTGTGAAATTAAGGAGTTTTTATCATGTTTTGTTTTTGTAGAGGAACCCCGTTTTTTTTCTTCTGGGGTTACTGGGCCTTTTGGTTTAGTTAGGATGTTTTGGAGGGCTTTAGTTGGTTTATATGCTACACTTATTCCATTTGGTTGTAATAGTCTGTTGGTGGTTTCTGAGATATTTTTTGTGGGGAGGCTGTGTTATCTTTTCACAGCTTGTTTTGCTGTATCAGGTTCTTATACAGCTTATCTTGTGGGAGGCTGGATTGTTACCTTGATAGTGGAGCACTTGATTGGTGTGGGTAATTTTATGATGAAGTTGTGTTTCTAATTTGCCATCACTGCCTCTGCTGATGAGGATATCCAGAAAGGTTACCATGGTGTTGTTTTCCTTTTCCCGTGTGAATTTTATTTCTTTAAAGATGTTGATATTTCATGTGTCTTCTCCTGTTGGTTCTTTTTTGTTATGACAATGGTATCATCTACATACCATATCTATACTTTGCATTGTATGTAAGTGCTATAGATTATAGGTGTTGTATTATGATCTTTGAAAGCAGTTCAATCCTGAGCTACAAATACTCTCTTCCACCGATAAATGAACATTTTTTTTTAGCTGTTTACCTATGGAGGATAGAAAATTACATAATTCCAGAAGACAATTGTGCAGATAAATTAGGTACACTCTCTATAACGGTTAGTAAATTGCATGCTGATCAAGGTGTGTCAGCAAAGGAACTAGAAGGTTCGGCCAGACTGACAACAGTCCTGTCTAGTTTTCTAACATTTTAACTCCATGTGCTCTTGAGCAATGCTAATCCTTAAATGAAGCTGAGTTGCAGTTCTGCTTCAATTATCCTAATATCAGTTTAGTTGGCTTCTAGCTATCTTCGGAAGTGGACTCCCCTGTGCTAGATTTAACAAACTTTAGAGTTCTTTCTTGTTAAAGATCTGTGTTCCTTTCATCCTTACGAGGCATATTCTAGCCTAAGGGTCTTCAAACTTGGCAAGTTTAAAACTTGTGGACTTCCACTCCCAGAATTCCTGAGCTAACATGACTGGAGGAGGAATTCTGGGAGTGGAAGTCCACAAGTCTTAAAACTCTCAAGTTTGAAGCCCCCTGCTCTAGCCAAAGTGAAGAAAGTTTAATTTTAGTGCAACGGATTTCAGAGGTATTTACTCTCCCATAAAAATAATGGGATTCAGAAGCACTTTATGATTTAAACCATGTTCTTACACAATATCAGTCTATCCCTGAAATCAAAAGAGCATAGAAGATTGTGTGTGTGTGTGTGTGTGTGTGCGCGCGCGCATGCACGCATGTGCTTATTCTTGATGAAATGTTGTTTTCATTATGTTTTTTGTGATAGTGTTTAATGCATTGTTGTACAAATACATATGCACTAGATTTCAGTTCTGTGTCTTAAGGCTCTAGGCATTAAATAACAGTGTCTCTGTGCTTGGATGCATAGAAACACAATGTTTGTATCACTTTTTCCCCATCACTCTTATAATAAACTCTTACAATAAGCCCAGAAGCAGGAGAACATGATTACATAATTCCAATTCTGAAAAGTTTCAGAAGAGATTAAAAAAATTTGGTAGTGAAAATGGGGTGTTTTTCATTCTGAAATTATCCAAGACACACTTCTTGAACTGATGAGGAAACAAAAACATGAGGGATTATTGATGCTCTCTGAGCTTCCTTGTTTTCTTGCAGACATTTCAATACCCAAACTATAGTTGGTAACATCATCAGTGGAGCACTGTTCTGCTTATTACTTTCTGGATGGGTATAAAGCAGACAGAGCAACTCCACAAAGCATCCATACAAAGTCTTTTTTATTGGTTCATCAGGCATCCTTATCAACTCACAGTTATGACAAGGTTCTTCTTAATGTCCAGTCCTTTGCATATCTGCATTATGGTGTAGAAAGTTAATAAACTCTCATCTCCATGATGATTGAAGCAGCTGCATGGTAATGGATTCAGGCAAGAGTGAGGGAGCCTCCCCCAATTGGGGACAAGGGTCAACTTAGTGACCAATCAGGATTACAGATGTGACCACATGACACGTACTACATTTCCCAGGAAACCTTAACTACATTTACCATGATGCATTCCCTTAAGGGGACAGCTCTCAATTCCTAACTAACTATCCCAAATCCCATTAACTCTAAACTGTCTGGACAGCACAAGCACTGTGCCTAGTTTGGTAACAAAACATTTGCAAAAAAAACAGGCAAGCTCAGCGAGTACCAAGGACCTCTTATGTCAACCCTGAGTTACAAATATTCTCCTTTACTAAACAAAAAAACAGAAAAGAAATATTGAGGCTTTATCAGTAAATTCTTCCATGTAGATGTATTCTCAAGAGGAATTAAACAGCAGTTCCCTTTCCACTGTCAATTCTTGATTTAAAATAATATTCTGATTTTTTTTTTGACTTTGTCTGGAATAAATAACAATCATGAAGACTTGAGTAGAATATAAGAGCCTGGTGGCTCAGTGGTTAGAATGCAGTACTTTAGGCTACTTTGGCTGACTGCCAGCTAACTGCAATTTGGCAGTTCAAATCTTACCAGGCTGAAGGTTGACTCAAACTTCCATCATTCCAAGGTCAGTAAAATGAGGACCTAGATTGTTGGGGGCAATATGCTGACTCTGTAAACCACTTAGAGAGAGCTGTAGAAGCACTGTGAAGAGGTATATAAGTCTAAGTGCTATTGCTATAAATAACTGGTTAATTTTTCTTGTTACTAAGTTGGTAGAAATTATATTTCAGTACAAATTAAGAAACATACTCCTTTCTCTTATTAATGAATTTTCTGGGCTTCCAGTTTGAGTTTCTTCCGAGACAGACTGAAATCTGCGATTGTGTGCAGTTTCAATCTGTGCTCACCGCTGGAGCGCCCCGAGCTGACTGGTTTTGGGGCTAAGCCACCCCGTAGAGGTGGTGAAGAGGGGGGAGATTGCCAACAATGTCGAGGAGAGTCGCATCTCTCCTCCCCAGCCGACCATTACTCCCTTTTCTGAAGGCGGTTGCAGCGGTGGTCAGAAATGGCCACCTCAAAGAAGAACTCGACCGGAAAAAAATGTGCAGGAGGAAGCAAAAACCCACTTTGACATTAACAGGTATTTAAGCTGAAAATAAAATGTCAAAAAGGGATAATAAAGATTTCTGGATTCTCAAAAACTTTTAAAAGAAGGAAAAAAAACAGAAGGGTGGGATCTGGAAAAATGGAGACCACCTGGAAGTGAAAGGAATTAATAGTGAAACTTTAACAAGATTCCTAAAAGATACATTTTAACTGAAACTTTGTAACAAGAATTTTTCTGCTAATTATTTGATCTTAAAATAATATGCAACATAACATATAACGTGTTAGCATATATGTGCCAAATATTTTGTAATAACAAAGGTTTTCCAGTTGGGGGGGATGTACCTTTGAGTCAGGATCTGATTCCTGGCCTAATCCCTGCATTTTTTAAAATATAAGATCTCAGAACTGATTTGCTTGCTTTATACTTTCTTCCTTGAGCTACAAGAGAATGACTGGCCTGATATCACCCGGCTGGCTTTGTGCATAAGGCAGGACTAAAATTCACAATTTCCTGGTTTCTAGGTTAATCACTACACCAAACTGGCTTTCTAAACAAATGAGCATATATTATTTTGCCTCACTTTCTTTATGTAGTGAAATCTTGCAATTGTCAATTTTGTTTTATTACACAGTTTAAAAAGCTAAGAATTTAATGGAAGCTGAAAGTTATTAAGCTTTCATGGCCTTGATCCAGGGGTAGGCTTCAAAAATTTTAGCGAAGGGTTTTTTGCCCAGTTGTTGGGTGGGCACAGCCATGGTGGGCATGGCCTAGTCCTGCACCATAGGGGGAGGGGCATTTTTGCCCTTCCTGGGCTCTGGAGGTTTTCCTCAAGCCTCTGGGAGGGCGAAAATGGCCTCCTTGGGCTATGGAGGCTCTCTGGAAGCTGGAAACAGGGCTTGTTTCCAGCCTTCCTGAACTTCTGGGAGGCCCATTTTTCACCCTCACCGAGCGTCTGCGTGCACCCTGCACTTATTTGCATCCAAAATGGGCTGCATGGGAACTCTTGGGAGGGGAGAGGCAGAGTGAGTGAGGCCAGCCAGGAGTAGGATTTGGGGGTTCTCCGAACTGTGAAGAATCTAGACTAGAGGGTCTCCCGAACCCCTGCAAACCCCCAGCAGCCTACCCCTGCCTTGGTCAGCCTAAAATACTGATCTAATACTAAAATTGTGTGTGTGTGTAATAGGAATGTTAACATCTGTTACTGTTGTTTATTCTTTTCTATATATTGTTATTGGATAATAGTTCATCAAGTAATCATTATAAGAAGAACACAGAATCTTAAAACTGGAGCTTTGGCAGGGTTGCTTGGGCCATCTAATCCAACCCTCTATAATGTTCAAGAAAACCAATTCAATCATTCTTGAGAGGTTATCCTCCTCTATCTTCTTAAAAACTCCAAAAACGGAGAGCCTACAATTTCTGTGGTAGATTGTTCAATTTTGTTACAAATTTTACCATCAGAATTTTTTTCCTTATAATTAAATGAAATCTAGTTACCTACAACTTATGTTCATTATTTTTGATCCCAGTTTTTGTGGCAATGGAAAAAAGTGGCACACTATGGAGGCAGTAAATCTTTATGCCATAAAGGACCTCAGAAAGGCAAGGAAATAGGAGGAAAATGCCCCACCAACTATCACTGTACTCTTTCTCCTGCCCCAGATGCTGAATGAAATTGATCTCACCCTTTCAGTTTGAAGAACCATCTTTTTTTTTAATTGAATAAAACTAAATCACAATTCAGCACAGAACTAAAAGGCTCTCTCACACACAAGAAATGATATTGCCATCATAAAAGAAACAGTGAATACTCTGTACAGGTAAAGGTTTTATTTATAATTTTATTTTAAATGCTTAACTAGGTTGCTGGGGGAAAAAATAAATGAGAAGAAAACCTACATTGTAAAAAAAGGGCTTTTTTTAAAGTGTTCAGATTATTTCCATCATCATATGTAGAACGGAAAAAAACAGGTATATATTATTATGATTTTAACAGGGTGAAATTTACAGGGTAGCCTTAAAATTACATGTGAAAGAAGCATGCCAGATTTTACAGAAATTGGTACAAAGGACTTTGAGCGACATGTCTTTAAGAATACCTTTAAAGTGCCTATAATAGTGTTGTCTTTTACTGAAAATGTTTAAAGATTTAAATTTACAGGAAAGCTAGATCACTATTAAGAGATGAAGGGAAACACTGTGAAGCAAAAATGGATTCTGAGTTGAGGAATATATGAGGCAAATTTGAGAGTGATAAGTTGGTAGAGTTTTGTGCAAAGAAAAGGAGTACTAGAACAGATAAATCACATTATCAGGCTAAGTGAAGGTTCACAATGAGAGAAAAATGTAGGGTTTCACTTACTAATTTTTCCCATGAAATATGGTTCTAAAGGCAGTCAGATAAGTCATCCACAGAATGACTTATTATGGACAAATGGTCAAATTAAGAATTCTTTTAACATGCGCACACTGAAGATGTTATGACCGGGGCAACTAAGGATAATGTCACCACAAGGATCATTCTAAAGCAGACTTGTCAGTCTGTCAGCCCTGCCCCAGCTGGCTCTCTAGAAAAGAAAGACACTTGACTCCATCAGAATGTTACAAAGCTCTTTTATTAGAGACAACTGAATGCAGTGGAAGCAAAGCCAGGTCTGAAGAAAACCCACTCAAATTGCCATATTGTTCCAAACCCTTATCCCCTCCCCACTTTGACCTTATCGTCAGGGCCCAATAACATGGAAACTGGATGTTTTGAGAACAAGAGAGTTTGAAAAGCAGTTAACTTTCCATTCCCAGATCTTGGGTGCCCAAAAGCCCTTTAAGTGAAATTGGTTCACACACCTGCTTCCTATCTGTGTTGGACACCCCCCCCCCCCGCTTAATCCCCTCTTTACAAGAGGTCCCCTCTCCCACACTATCCCCCTCCCACTCAGGATTGTGGCAGGCTGCAACACAAGTGGTGGGAAGGACAGGACTGTTGTTGAATCTATTACTCCCTTCCCTAACCAAGGCATTTTATGAGATAAAGTAACAAGGCTTTTCTTTTTTTTCTTTTCTTTTTTTCCTTTTTGACTTACAATACAGCTCCTGATGTAGAAATGGAATTTCCTGGAGAATTAGCCCCTTACTTGCCTGAAGTGAATTAAAAACTATCCCAAATTATCTGGATATGCTTTGGGTTTGGGATTAATGGCAAGTGAAGACACAGTGCTATCTGACAAATACTATGTTGCTCAAATGATTGTAGTCCACAGTATTTAAAAAAAAACTGGAGAAAAACAAATATTTTAAAAATGATTTATTCTCACAGATATTTTAGTTATAATAAAGAAAAATTGCCTACATTAGTGTGTATATACACACACACACACACACACACACACTTTTGTTGTAGCTCTATATTTCTGATTAAAATTGATTATTACCACTTAGAAGGGTGAAGGCCTATAAATTGATGTACTGCTATTTGGGGGATGAGCCACTACCTGACCTTTGGGCTTCATCATTATAAACATAGGCACAAGCCAAAGAATGTCAATCTGTCTTGCATGATAAAACATGCAAGAGAACAATTATATAGGCAGCTGATTTCTCTAGGAAATTGCCAACTGCTAGTCTGTTTGCAGAAATCATTAAATAGGGCAGGTTTTTTACAAAAATGTTGTTGCAAAAGTGTATATTTATATCACATGGTGTTGAAAAAAAATCTTAAAGCATAACATATTAGAATTGAAGAGGTAGATGAAAGGAATTCTGAATAAAAGGTTTCATTCTGCCGTTACGTGTTAGGATAGGGAACATACATCCTTTGAACTCCAGCCAGAATAAGGAACAGTAAAAATGTCTGGAGTCAGGGAACACCAATTAATTTTGGTTTCTGACAATAAACCAGTAAGCAAGCATGTTGCAATACAGCAAGTCATCAGCCTATCACTCTGTTGGATCTGAAAAAAATGAGAGTTGATATTACAGATCTTCAAGGTTACACATATTATGTTTAGAAAAGTTTATATTTTTTCCTTTAAGAAAGTGAATACAAGTGATAACCAACATGTTAATTTACATATAATTTCCAGAAGAGTTTTTTAAAAAGCATCTCCTAAAAAAGTATGTTTTACTTGTGAAATGTAAATATTGCCATTTAGTATATTGGTTCTCAGTAGAGGTCCTAATTCAGCAGAGCTGAGAAAAGAAAGTAAAGCATTTTTATTTCTTCGTAATATTGATGCAGTGAAAAAAAGATACTTTTACAAATGTTATATTGTATCATCAATGCAATGCCATTGAATATCACAGAAACAATCTAAGAACATATATTTAAACTGCATTGCAAAAGTATGCTGAAATTGAAATATCCTAGTTATATATCTCCAGATATGAAAACCAGTAGCAAAAGGAAAATAACCTCAGTGGCATGAGAAATAGTCGTGTGTGATATGTCTACCATTATTGTAAAACTCTAAAATATTGGTTTTATTCTTCACCTCAGTTTATCAAGACTTCTATCTAACAGAATAGAATATCCTGGCAGTATGAATTTCCGCTGCTAATATTTTCATATTTCTCCAAAATCTGCTTCAAATTGAGAATCCTGAAACAGATTATGTGTTCAAAGGGGAGGAGAAAAGTAGAAACCCTCAGTCCATTAGTGCAAATCGTGTCACATAATGTTAGATGTAAGGCTTTGATGGGTCAGAACTAGATAATGTGTAGCTTTTAGTCCATTTAATAAAAGAGGATTATTTTTTTAAAAATAGAAATAATTTCCATTTTTGCACTAAAAAGAGAACACAGTCAATAATGAGAACAAAATGGGGCCTTTCTTGTAATGTAGCTATGCAAAATACAGTTCTTGGGATTTCTCCCCTCTACTTTTTGGAGTGAGACTTGTTTTGTCTATCCAGTTTGGGGGGGGGGGGGCAAGAGGGCAAAATACAAGTTAAATATCTCTCAAATCATCATCCTTTTCTGTAACTAGTTCCACTATTAAATGAAATGGCTGTTTTGAAAGAAAAATACAAATACTTGAATAAAATTAGAGGCTGTTAAGAACTTATGCATAGAAAAAGCCTTTAACATAAATCAGAAAGGAAGGAGAGATAATGGAGCTTAGAAACCAACCTCTTGGCTAAGAGGAACAAGAGCAGTGGAATAATTTAATTGCTCATCAGCTAATTATATGGTATTATAATGTTAATGTGGCTTCACCATGACAATGTAATAGGTATAGATTGAGGCATATGAAAAAGAAAGTGTGGATGCCATAATTATAAGTAAGAGCAGAGCTGCTAGAGTAATTATAATGCTTCATCAGGTAATTAACATATTGTTCAACTTGAGATGAGGAGCAAAGAGTGAGGAAGTTAAATATTGAAGGACATGCCTTTGACACTCTAGTAATATCTAAAACTGATGAAAGGAATGGTGTTATGGATTGACACTTATTTTTTTAAAATGTTTGTTTGTTGTGGTAGCTTTAAATGAGTGAGGAAGTTCTAGAAGTATATTGTAATGTAAGCCATATTTCTGGCTCTTAAACTTATTATGAATGTTGAACAAAAAATGTAAGATTCTCAGCAATCTGGATGCCCAAAATAATTGTAGATAATTTTTGATGATCTTTCATCCTGTGCTCCATTTAGAAAAAACCAGAATCAGAGAGTTTTGCTTCCAAAATCTTTGACAGGTACAGGAAACTTTTGGGAAAAGAAAAGTCACGGGCTACAGAAACAAAGAGTTCTCTAGATCTCAATCAGAACATGCAAATGCCTGAAATTAAGTTAGATTTATGTGCAGTTTGATGGCATGCACAAAATAAAATAATACACATTTTATTCCAAAGATATGGAAGACTGATCCATATTTAAAAAGTTAAAATAATCTGTTAAATATATTTTCCAATAGTTAGAACTTAATATGTGATTAATAAGATTGACTGAGCCTCCTTTCATGCACTCCTCCCCAACACAATACTACTCACTGTGAAGACAGAAAATCCCTAACCCAATGAATCCTATTAACAAACACACAATCCTATTGCACCATATGAACTTATTGCACATCACACCATCCCTGCAAGTTACTCATACTATGTTGTTGTAAGGTTATTTTCCATTCAGGAGTCTGACAGCCCAAGGATAAAAACTATTCTTCAACCTGTTTGTTGAAGACAAACCTGTTTGCCTATGCTTCTATATCTCCTTCCCAATATTAGGAGAATAAAGAAGTGCTGACCAGGGTGTGAGTGGTCCCTAAGGATTTTCCTCACTCTTCTAAGGCAGCGAGCCCTAGCGATGTCATCTAATGGTATCAGGGGATTGCCCACAATGTTTTGTGCTGTGCTCACAACCCTCTGTAATGTCTTTCTAGTCGCGGCTGTCAAGCCAACATACCACACCATAATGCAATGAGTGAGGACACTTTCTATTGTGGACGGGTAAAAGGAGGTCATCAGTTGTTGCACTTTGTTTTTTCGCAAGACCCTGAGGAAATAGACTCTCTGTTAGGTTTTTCTGGTCATCTGGGTCATGTTGATTTTCCAGGTGAGATCTTCACTGAGTTAGACTCCCAGGAATTTAAAGGAGGAAACTCTCTCCACACAGCTCCCCTCGATGTAAAGTTCCTCTCTCTTCTTCTGGAAGTCTAACACCATCTCTTTTGTCTTGCTGATATTCAGGTGCAAGCACCAAGTGGATAATTTTTGAACCTCCCCCCTGTATACACACAAACAACCCATGTAAAAAAGGGCCAACACTTCAAATGAAGCAGTTGTAATCACCATCTTGACTTTCGTTTTTATTTCTGCAGCAGATGCCTTTCTGGCCCCTGGAGACTTGTCCTTTAGATCAACCACTTCCATCCTGATTATAAGGAAAAGGCTGACTTTTTAGTCTTTGCACTACATTGGACAAATAATGTTTGTGTCAGAGGTTTCGTTCTTATCTGCAGTAAGAACTCTTGACCGATATCTGGAAGACTTGCCAACTGTAGCTGAAAACAGAAAGAAAGTTTTAAAAACACAAGTTCTGAGGACTTGTGAACATGGGCATGAATGCTGACAAGAAGAGCAGAGCAGAGTAAGGAATACAGAAAACTAAAGCAGGAATTGAGACAAGAATTTGATAATCCCCCCCTCCCCAGGGGTGGGTTTCTACCGGTTCTGTCCATCTCTGTAGAACCGGTAGCTCTGAAGAGCAGCAGACATAGAACCGGTTCTATGTCTGCTAATGTTTTTGCCCACCCGCCCACCTGGGCTCTTACCTGATCTTTATTTCCTGATTTTTCAACTTCAGCTGCTGAACGAGGCATAGCTGCAGTTAAAAAAAGTAGAAAAGAGCGCTGTTTCAAAGGTTGCTTCTCGGCAGGCAGCGTACTAATGATGTGCTAATGACTATTTATGACGATTTACAGGCCACGGTTCACAGCTGGCAGAGAAGCTCGTAAACCCCAAACCGGTAGTTAAGCCTTTCGTATCCCACTCCTGCCCCTCCCTCTCTCTGTGTGTAATATCAAGTAATTTTGGATTTCAGAAAAAAATGTGTTTTGGTGTTATGCAGAATTTTGTAATTTTACTTTTATATGCACTGATACCAGACAATTGTTGCTGATGGACTGCATGTTGTTGAGTGATGCTTGTGGACAGTGGGTAGAAGGACCCACAATTTTTCAAAGGCTGGCATGAAATAGCACCTGGGAGTGGCTTCATGGGTGGTGCAGAGAGTAAACTGGGAACTGTGCTTGGGAGACCGCAGAACTAGAGATGATGGTGCTACTCTAGCAACACCCCAGGTGTGGCTGCTTGGCAGCACATGGCTTGAGGCAAAAGGCACCCTCCAAAGGGCAGCCCTTTCACTCTCAAAGAGACTGGCTGGATTGGATTTGTCCCAAAATTCAAACAAGATTTTGGCATAGAGTATTTGCTGGATGGGGTGTTTGTACCTTTGCCTCTAGAGACAAGAGGGAGTCCTCTTATTTATAGATGTAGCATGCCAGATGAACAAAACAAGTGTGTTTTCTTAATAAGGGTTTAGGGGATAGTTGCATGAATCCAGCCCTTGTTTGTCTGATACCCTTAATTGGGTGAAGGAAGGGTTTAGTGTATTGTGCAAACACCTTAACTCATTCAATCATCTTCCCAATTATTGTAATTGAGAGGGAGTTAGTTTTAGTTTAAAACATCTTTTGTAGTGTTTAAAACTAAACACAAAATCAACTTCATCACATAACCTGGATTAATGGTCAAATTTTCTTCCTGAGATAAAGTTGAAGTCTTAAGAGGCCCCATGAAAATAGGCTACTCTAGGCACTCTATGCCTTGCCTCCCATAACCATACAGAGATTGAAATAAGGGCAACAATAATAAACCACATTGTTTGTAATTGTAGCAATCATAATTATGCCAAAAGAGATATTTTTGATGCTTAAAAATTATCTTTGTGGAGATGGAGAGGATTCAGAAAATAATCCATGATTTTATATTGCCAACTCCAAGACTTCACTCTTAAGGAGCTGACTGTTTGAGGTACTCTGTTCCATGCAGGGCCAAATCCTGTGGTGATATTCAAATTTTTTTACTACCGGTTCTGTGCGTGTGGCTTGGTGGTCATGTGACTGGGTGTGGGTGTGGCTTGGTTGTCATGTGACTAGGTGGGCGTGGCTGAGTGGCCATGTGGCTGGGTGGTCATGGCTGGGTAGTCATGTGACTGGGTGGGCATGGCTGGGTGAGTGTGTGATTGGGTGGGCGTGGCTGGGTGGTCATGTGATTGGGTGGGCATGGCTGGGTGGGCATGTGATTGGGTGGGCATGCCCAACTTGATGTCATTCACATCAAGGGGCATCTTGCCTGGACTTTCCTCACCTCAAAGGCCTCAATGAGATACAATTTCCCTCTCTATTTATTTACTACTACTGGAATCCAAAATACAATATGTATATATAGTGTATATATGCCATATTTATGTATATATGCCATATTTATGTATATATGCCATATTTGTACATATTACATAGTATAGAGCCATGATGGTGAACCTATGGCACATGTGCCAAAGGTGGCAAGCAGAGCCTTTTCTCTGGGCAGGCAAGCTGTCGGCCCAGCTTAGCACATGCACACACGCACCTCCCACCATCCAGTTGATCTTTGGGTCTCTGCCATGCATGCGTGGGGGATGTGTTCATGGGGGCATGCATGTGCGGGGGGGTCACATGCGCATATGCAGGGGATGTGGGAAGCTCATGTGCGCATGTGCATTTTGGACACACACACACACACACACAGAATTCTTCTAAAACTATACACATTCAACCTCACTTACTGTGTTTGGAAAAACACACCCTGAGTCCATTTTCTACCACACATTTAACTATAACTTCTGTACATTAGAACATTACACACGCCTTAAGATATTCTTCCCTAGCTTGCACATGACTGTTAGATCCAGGAGATGTAATGGATTGAGTAAAATGTGGTGAAACTCACTTTACAACGCTCTTGCTTAGCAACCAAAATTTTGGGTATGCGGGCGCAAAACGTAATTATCAAACCAATAGTAACACCAGTAGCATTCCACTCCTGCATAGGTCAATATGGTCAGTATACAGTTTGAAGTACTTTCTGAATTAATGCATGGATTAAAATGCAGTGTTGTTGTTCTTTGAAGTTTGTGATGCATATTTCCAAGTTGAAAAAAATACCAAGTATCAAAATGCATATGAATTTTTCCTTTTGATAGACATATGTGACCACCTTGGGATAAATAATGTCCTCCAGGTGTACTTTGGAATAAAATACATTGTAAAATATTCATGCAGTTTATGCACAGTGGAGCAGCTTTTAAATATGCAAAAACTGAAATAGACTATTTTTTAAAAAATTGAACTATTGTCAATGAAATAGTAGAGCTGGTGATCCAGGGTCTTTTATTAGACATTTGTGTATGGTATATGTCTTCAGGAAGGCTTATCCAAAGCTTGCATAATGTCTATTTTCCAGATTTAAGAGCACCCAAGTAAGGCATCAATATGCACAAAATTTAGTCTCATATTGTTTTATATATTTTCTTCTGGTACTAACAAGACAGAAATGTAGAAGAACAATTTGCTTTGCCTGTGGTTAATCAAGCTATATGTATTAACTCTGAAACTTTCTATCTAGCAGCTTTCTTTGCTCTGCCTATTTGTATCAGTTTAGTTAAGTGTGCTAATTTCATAGCTCACACATGGTTTTATATTGCATATTTTTACATATAACTCTAGTTCTTGAAGGTAAACTTTTGTGGTAAAAACTATTATCTGATGATAGAATTAGAATCTTTCCTACACTTTTTAAAATGCACCTGGTTGGAATTGTTGGGCAAGTGAAACCCTTTATCTTGATTGAAAGAGAGAAACATTGTCACTAAAAATGTAATATAGGGAAATTTCTTGAGGCAAACATACGTGAAACTGCTTGTCACTAAAAAGCCAGTCTTAGCAATTTTCATCATGCAGCATGGAAATTAATTAGTCCAATTTTATGGAAATTACTTCATTATAAGTAACTTCAGCTGGTCCATTCATAAAGCAAGCACTTAAAAACATTAAGAGCTGTTTAAATTGGTGCCAATTCCCCTTCCGCCCTGCGCATTCTTTTTTTTTTTCCTGCCTAAAAAATGGAAGAGCAACAGATGTGCTGTTTCAAAGGGCCAGCACTCTCTGACTAGGATGGGTGGATAGCTTGGGCTCCATTTTGCATTCAGAGTTTAAATAGCAAAATTAACCATTTTAAGCTGGGTGTTTTTATGATGCTTTCTATTGTATGTGGTTGATTTGTTATCTATTCTGCATCCCGTTATCTGGCTTTCCATTGACTTCATTTGTCTGTCAATGAGTGGGAAAATGAAGGCCACAATTTGTTGACTAGATAGTCAGAAAATGATGGGTTTTACTAGATAAAACTTCAAGGCTTTTTGTACCACCAGAATCTATATACAGCAGGGAAAAAGAATTACACTCAGCAGATCCTTTAACTCCATGTTGTCCTCCCTTCACAGCTATAATTGGGACCAGCACCTCTGCTGCTAAGTAGTGCAATAGTTAAGTGAGACATCATTTGACTGGGACTTGTGATTTTACTGCCAGATTCTCCCTTGACTCTGCTTGTCAGAAGCTGGCTGTGAAGCACACAAATTGTGGTCATGTTACCACATTATGCTGTGGTGGTCAAAAATGCCTGTCAGTTGCAAAGCTCCTAAATCATGATCATATGACTACAGGGATGCTGCAATAGTCATAAATGTAAGGATCAGTTGTAAAGTTACTTTTCAGTGCTACTGCAATTTCAAATGGCTGCTAAACAGGGCAATTGTTAAGCAAGAAATACCTGAAATGTTGAAATAGCTCATTTCTATAGGTTTTGCTGCATGTGCAGCATACGAAGGTCACGACACCCTCTCCAATCTCTCCATGCATGAATGCTATACATAATATTTGTTTGAAAACAGTACCCTGTTGATTTGGGGGAAAACTTCACAGCTGACTTGATACCCCCTTCTTGAAATTTTTTAAAAATGATACTTATATTAGGTTTAAAAACTGAGCTTGTCAGCTGGAAAGCTGACAGCCCAAGTTCAAGACTGCACAACAGAGTGAGCTCCTGTCACTTGCTGATGGTTCCTGCCAACCTAGCAGATTGAAAGCATGCGTATGCAAGTAAATAAATTGGTACCACTTTGGTGGGAAGGTAACCATGTTCCATATGCCTCAGCATATAGTTATGCTGGCCATATGACCATGGAAGTGTCATTTGGACAATGCTAGGTCCCCTGGCTAAGAAATGGAAATGAGCACTGCCCCTTAGAGTTGGACATGACTGGACAGGTGAAACCTTACCTTTATGCCTGTCAATAACAAAACTGTTGTTTATATTAAGACTCTTAAAGTGGCAGCATCTTTTTTCAGATTCTCATGGAAGCCTGATAAAGGATAGGATGTTTTATTGAATGGTAGAGAGGAATGAACATCCATAGCCATAGTTCAGATATTACTTAATCAGTCATGGGGGAAGACAGTATTGACCTGCAAAATATCTTATTTATTTTCATAAGTTTTAAACAAGCTCCTCACAATAGAATTATCCATGAGTTTTCCAAGATGTTTTTTAAGGAATAAGGAATTATATTGGGAAGGACAGCTTTACAAGTACTGATGCATGAAATAATATTCTTTATATTTTCACTGATATTTTATTTTTATATTTTCATATATTTCAAGATATGAATTTAATATTTGAACTTACATACCTCTTCAATCAATCTACAATGTAGTAAAATGTTCCATTAACACTTGCATTTGGGCCAATATGTACATAATCTGTTTACATTTTTAGTTGTAAACCAAAGGTGAAAGAGAATATGTACTTTCAATTGAGGAGTATAAGAAATATATTTATAAACTAATTGCAGTAATTTTCAAATTATATCCATACTTTACTAAAATGCAGATCAAATTTACAGTTTTATACAATTGTAAATTTGCTTATTTTTAAAATTTCCATAGGTATGTTCAGATCGCTTAAAGAGTTTTGAGAGAAAGAAATAGTGCAACTTTTCATTCCCCCCACCCCCCCAATTCATCTGATTAATCAAATCTGATAGATTTTGTTAACCCTACATCCTCTGTTGGAAGGGAGAGAATTATCTGATAATAGATAAGACCAGAGAGAAGGTATTTATTGGAAGGGATTGAATATTGCAATATTTGCATTGAAGCTTTCTCACTGTGTTTGTAGGTGTGAAGTGTTTTGATACTTTCTCTACTTTCTATAAACCTACAGAATTGCTCATATTGAATACAAAGAGGTTACATATCTGTTTTTGAATCCAAAGATTTAAATACATTTCCTATTGGCAACTAAAGGAGAAAGCACAGATGGCCTAGCATAAGGTACTTTCAAATGTTCTGAAATATTATTTTTTACCAAATATTATAACAGCATTTTTGAAATGTTATCTTTTATTTGTATCAATATGCACATTTGATGAGGGGGCACAAAATGAAAATTATGGAGGAAATATTTACTTCTTGCAGCTCCCAGAATCCTGCAACTTTATGTTACTAAAATTAAATTTTCTGCCCCCTCCTCCATCTGTTTTCAGATCACTGGATCTAAAATAATCTTCTGGAACATGCTAATTTATTGTGATATCTTTTCATCACTAATCGGGCATAAGCCAAGCACCCAAATCATGATAATGTGAATTCCTGGGTGCTATGATGGCCAGAACCTCAGAAACCATTCAGTGCCATTGTAACTTTGGTTACTCAGGAGTGATCATAACTTGAGGACTATCTGTATAAAGAGAGAGATTGTCATTGACATTCTAATTTCTCTCCCTCTTATCTGCAGGGCAGATTCTCCCCTGATCAACAGCATCAGAATTACAGGCATGACAGGGATATAGAAGACCTGCCCTTTTAACAGGCATCAACACACATTACACACATAACTAAGGGTAGGGCTTTGTTCACTTCAGTCACCCATGCCATTGCATCACTGCTGATCCCACCACTGCCACAGAAGCCCATGGCCTACTGAATTGCATTTTGTTTAACAATGCCATTTGTGGTAGGACTAGCTGTGAGTGGAATGTATTCTCCTCCCTATCTGTTGCAGTGATTTAGGGGATTTGGGATAAGCATAAGTGTTTGGAAGGAGAGAATTGTCTCTGCAATCTCATTGCAAAAGAAGAAGCCTTTCTGCCTAAAGTTAGATAGAGCTGTTAGTTCCAGCTTGTGTGATCAGGATAATTCCGTTTGGAGAGAAAAGGGAAGACCAGAATCAGCCTGGAATCTTCCTTTAGTCATCTGAATTTGTTTAGATTATTTTCACTTGCTATATCTTGAGGAGGATACAAGTTACTTTATTTTTGTAATTATCCTTATGGCTCTTCTTCATTATCATCTTCAAACATTTTCTGAGACATTTATAGTGTGCTGGGTTTTTAATTAGTTTCATAATGTTTCAAACCACTTTAGAAACCATCACCAATTGAAATATGAACATCAAGAATTACATTTAATTCATTAATTGTTTGATTTTTTCCCATCAGGTCAGTGTTGTCTCTTAGTCCTCTTTCTCCAGAATGATCTGTTCCAAACGTGGCTCTTCAGGTCTCCCACAGGGACAGCCCTCATTGCTGTAATTGAGTCTATTCATTTTATTGCTGATCATTCTCTAATTTTCTTCCACCTTTCCCAATATTATGGGCTTCTCAGGGGACTTGCTCTTTGCATAATGTCCCCAGAATATGGTAATTTGCATATGAGATCATTTGTGCTTCAAATAAGAACTCAGGGTTGATTTCTTCTTTGTTTTCTTGGCTACTCATGGTATTCTAAAGACTTTTCTCCATCACAAGCATAAATACTTTTTCTGTCCTGTACCCCTCTAGAAAGCCTTAGTAAGACTACACCTAGAGTACTGAATCCAGTTTTGGTCACCACACTATAAAAAAGATGTTGAGAATCTAGAAAAAGTGCAGAGAAGAGCAACCAAGATGATTAGGGACTGGAGACTAAAACATGTGAAGAATGGTTACAGGAACTGGGCATGGCTAGTCTAGTGAAAAGAAGGACCAGGGGAGACATGATAGCAGTGTCCCAGTCATTTGAGGGGCTGCCACAGAGAGGAAGGGGTCAAGCTATTTTCTAAAGCACCTGTAGGCCAGACAAGGAATAATGGATGGAACTGAACAAGGAGAGATTCAACCTGGAAATAAGGAGAAACTTTCTGATGGTGTGAACAATCAACCAATGGAACAGCTTGTCCTCGGAAGTTGTGGGAGCGCCAGTGGTGGTATTCAGCCAGTTCGCACCGGATCGGGTGAACTGGTAGCAAGGATTTGGCATGGATCACCAAACCGGTACTAAGTTCTGGCTGGCCATGCCCCCAACCCAGTCGCCCTCCCACCTGATGCTCACTTCACCCAGCCTGCCTGACGTTCGCCCAAGGTATTATTTTTCCCCCTCCCGACAATCAGCTGTACGTATGATCAGCTGTGCCGGGATTCCCCTTGCTGAGGCCCAAAAGGCAAAAATGACTCAGCCCCCGCCTCCATTTTTTGCCTTCCTGACCCTTAGGGAAGTCTTCTGGGAGCAAAACACCCACCAGTGGCTCTTTCATGGCCAGGAAGCTCCCAAAATGGAGCATGGAGGGGTGCTGCGGGCCCCTCCCATGCTCTTTTTTCCCCCTTCCTGAGCCCTAGCAGAGTCTTCTGGGAGCAAAACACCCCCCCCCACACACCCAGAGGCTCCACTGAGGCCCAGAAGGCTCAAAAAATGTGGGGGGGGGGGTTGCCACAAAAAACAAAAAAAAAGCCATGCCCACTCAGTCACATGGCCACACCCACCAAGCCACACCCACAGAACTGGTAGTAAAAAATTTGAATCCCACCACTGAGTGCCATCACTTGAAACTTTCAAGAAGACTCCCATCTGGACTCCCATCTGTCAGAAATGGTGTAGGATCTCCTGCTTGGGTAGGGAGTTGGACTAGATCAGTGGTCGCCAACCGGTTGTCTGCTGCCCCCTGGTGGTCCGTGAGAAAATTTTGGTGGTCTGCAGAGAAATGTCACCCCCAGAGTACCCCCCAAAGCAATTAATCCAGGCTGCACAGGAACACAAATCTACTCCCTCCCCCCATGGCTCATGGGAACCCTCCCTGCCCACTCATTCCTTACCTGGCAAACTTGCCTACTAAGTTGCTATTTTTCCTTTTATTTCCCCCAACCATCAGCTGTTCTGCTGTGCCAGGATATTTACATTAGCTAGAAAGCAGGAAATAGTTGGATTTCTTGCTTTCTAGCTAATTTTTAGATCTTTGGCTCTGCTTTTAAGCAGAGCTGAACCTTCCTTAGGACTGAAGGTTGCATTATTCAGTGCAGACTCAGATAGCTGATGGCAGAAACACAGATTTCTAAGTGTATCTGTGATTCTGTGAGCAACTCAATCTGCCTGTCTGCTTTGCCTGATTTTGGTTAAAGTTGCTCTTTTTTAATAAAAAAATCAATATTTACATATATGGTGTGTTGTGAGTTAATTTTGTGATTTTGCTTGCTAGCAAATTTTATGTGACAGACTCAGGTAGCCGATGGCAGAAAGATAGATCTCTGAATCTGTGATTCTGTGAGCAACTCAATCTGCCTGCCTGCTTTGCCTGATTTTTGGTAAAATTGCTCTTTTTTATAAAAAAATCAATATTTACATAAATATTTATAATATGTACATGCAAGCCATGCCCAGCCAGTCACATGACCACCAAGCCACACCCACAAATTAGGCCCCACCCAAGAACCAGTTGTTAAAAAATTTGAATCCCACTCCTGCGTGTGTGTGTGTGAGAGAGAGAGCGAGAGGGGGGGGGATTAGATCAGATCTCTCTTTCTCTCTCTCTCTCTCCCACCATCAGCAAGCCACCATCAGTCAAAATTCATATTAGTGGTCCCCAGGATTTAAAATTATGAGTTTGGTGGTCCCTGAGGTCCAAAAGGTTGGTGACCCCTGGACTAGATGACCTACAAGGTCCCTTCCAACTCTGATTATCTGTCACCTGTTAAGTCCTGTTTTGACTCAATTGCCTGTCATAGATAAAAGCATTGCAAGAGGAGTTTTGTTCTTTATATGTATATTCATAGCTATTTTCTATTCTTAAATGGCATAACTCATCTTAACTCCTTACTTCTTTTACATTAAATTTAGTTTTTTAAATAGACTTTGGACCAATTTTCAATTTTATATACAACATTATATTCTACCTATGTTGGTTCTAATATTGTACTATATTTATGCATAGTATTACTATATCAAAATAAATATTTCATTATTGCCATAGCAGTAGGTATAGGCATGTGGCAGAATCTTTTCCAATGCCTTCATGACTACCCTATCAAGTGCTAGTCTGCAGCATATTTCTTGAATGCTTGCCCCTTTACTGGCTGATTGATCCCCAAAGACGAAAGCTGTTCACTATTTAAATATCTTCACTGCCAATTCTAAAGCTGCTTGATACATCTAGTGTCATTTTAATTCAACTTATTCAATTAGGTGATGTCCAATTCCGGTTAACTCTGGGTGTCTTACAGTGTATCAGAGGGAAAAAAATGCAGCATGAACAATAAAAATAAAAATACAGATAAAGAAAAAAAAAAGAAAATGAAGATGGTGGTCCAACCAACAAAACACACACACACACACACACACACACACACACACACACACACAAAATACCATGAGGCACTGTATCCACTCTACTCCATTGCCTGAGAGAAAGCTAGATAGTTAAAGCCTCAAGCAGATTCTCAGTACAGAGATCAGTGCCACAACAGAAAAAGTGTGCTTCCTTGGCCTTCAAAGATGACACTGTATAATTGAAAGGGTCTGGATTATACCAATCCTGTCAGCTCATATCATGAGCCATGTAAACTAAAAGGGAGATAGGTGGATGCTCAAATAACTAGGTTCTTGTGCCATGTAGGACCTTATAGGTCATCTCTAGCATCTTGAATCATACTAGAAGCAGATTGGCAAGTAGTGTAACTCATAGAGCATAGGTGCCATATTATCATACTGTCTTGTTTATATTTAATCCTAGCCCCATTTTTTTTATAGTGCTCCTGTCAGGCTACAGAACTTTTTCCCATTCAATTAACAAGAATGAACTTCTGAAAACCAAATGTATCAAAAGGAATCCTTTATTGAGATGAGACAGTTCATGTAGGAGTTCAAAACAGCGTCTAAGGTCCCTCAGGCATACAGGAGAAGATAAGGAAGTTTAGAACCCCTCCCCTTATCTTGATGTGTATTTAGTGAAACAAAAGCCAGTATGTATGTTAATTCCCCCCTTCTGTTAAAACGATCTTTTTCACAGTTTCCCAGGGCATACTTAATTTCTCCCTACCCCCTTTTCAGAATGAACTTTTCCAGAGATTCCCAGGACACATCTCACTGTGGAATTTTTACGGTTGTCTCATCTCCTGGCTGTGCCTCTCAGAGGTGATAGGTTCTGGCCATCTGGGTTTCCTTCCTCCATTGTATCATGACCTAGGACCAGTGGCTCTTCCATTCCTGGGGCTATAATGAATGTGAACATCTCACTATGGTTCCCTAGTCTTATTTTCAATGGTTCTGTGGTAAACCTAGCTGCCCCCCCCGCTATAGTTCCATCTAATTGGCAGAAAGTGATGGGATTTTCCATTTCTTTCAGTTGGATCCCCAATTTCTCTGCAAGGGAGGGATTTATTAGGCATTGGGTGCATCTCAAATCCAGCAACATTGCAACTTCCTCCCCCTTCTCTCGGCTGGGGATAAACAGCCTCGGGGTAGGGTGATTGGTTCAATTGGATTGCTTACCAGCAGGTCATCTTCCGGATCGCTTTTGGATTGGCTCAGGTCCCCTCGGAGCATTGGGGGTTCTTCCTTTGGGTTGGGGGAGATCAGAATCCCACAGCTACTAGGCTTCTCAGGCCAGTCTCCTTTCCTTGAGGACTGGATGTTCCAGGTTTCCCCCCGATGGGTGGTCTGGCTTTCTGGCAGGGGTTTTTGAATGGTATTCTGCTGCGCGGTGTCCCTCCTTTCCACACTTAAAGCAACCAGACGTTCCTGGAGTCATGGTAGTTCGGGGTTTGAAAAATTCCTGTTTCCCTAAGGGTGAGGATTTTTTCCAAAACTTGCCACTGTGGTACCGGTTATGAGTCATGTCTATCTCTGCCTCCTCTGCCATCATGTACCATTCATGCAGGAGGTTTGGGGCCCCATGGGCCAGGCAGGCAGCATATAAGTCGTCATTTAGTCCATCTTTGAACCAACAGACTAGGATATCCTCTGGCCAGTCGACTTGGCCAGCCAGGTCACGAAATTCCTCGGTGTATTCAGCTACCAGGTGATGGCCTTGCTTTATGAATCTGATGCGGTCTCGGGCTTTTCTATTGGTGAGAGGGTCTTCGAAGCAGTGGCATAGGGCCGTCATGAAGCAGTCGAGATTCCTTAATTCTGGGGTGTTGACGTTGTGGAGCATCACCATCCATTTGGCTGCTGCCCCTTCAAGGGCCAGGGTGATGACTCATACTCGGGATCCCTGGGTTTGGAAATTCTGCCCATATTCTTGCATGTAGGTGAGGACTTGCGCCAGGAAAAATCCCAGTTTCTGGGGGTCCCCATCGAACTTTACTCCCAATGGTGGGACCTTCCTCTGCAGTTGTATGTCTCTGGGTTGGCCAGGGTTAATCCCCTGTTCTGAGGCATTTAGGGGTTGGGTACCTGGTATGGCTTGTGGTTCTTCAGCTTGTCCTACTGCTCGATCGTTCTCAGCTGAATCTGGGGTGGTGGCTTGGGTTCTCTCATTTTCTGGTCCCCTCACTCTCCTGCATTGGTGTCCTGATGCATCCCTCACCTCGAGGTTCTCTAGGGCTTCCCTCACAAGGCAATTTATGTACCGTCTCAGTCGGTCATCGACTGGTGGCTCCTCACCCCATCCTTCCTGATCTGATAGGGTCTCCAGGTGCAATTTCCATCTGGGTTTACGATTGGCCCAGGTGAGGGTTACTCCCCTGGTTCTTCCATCCCAGCTCTCTCTCTTTCTGATGCCTATAGACCACCAGGGCTTTTTGGAGGTTTCATAGGCAGTTTCACTATCTTTGATGGGGTGCACAGAGTCAGTATCTGGCTGGGTAACTGTCAATGTTTCTCCACAGCATTCGGCTTCCCCTTGCTCCTTGCTGTACTCAGACATTTTCCTTTCTTGCAGAGTCCCCTTGGTAGAGTGAAGTTTTTTTTTTTTTTAATTCATCTCTGGGCTGACCTGTATTGCAGACACTGCTTTATGTCAGGCTACAGAAGTTTTTCCCATTCAATTAACAAGAATGAACTTCTGAAAACCAAATGTATCAAAAGGAATCCTTTATTGAGATGAGACAATTCATGTAGAAGTTCAAAGCAGCATCTAAGGCTCCTCAGGCATACAGGGGTAGATAAGGGAGTTTAGAACTCCTCCCCTTATCTCGATGTGTATTTAGTGAAACAAAAGCCAGTATGTTAATTCCCCCCTTCTGTAGAAATGATCTTTTTCACAGTTTCCCAGGGCATACCTAATTTTCCCCCACCCCCTTTTTAGAACGAACTTTTCCAGAGATTCCCAGGACACATCTCACTGTGGAATTTTTATGGTCTTCTCATCTCCTGGCTGTGCCTCTCAGAGGTGATAGGTTCCGGCCATCTGGGTTTCCTCCCTCCTTTGTATCATGTGTAGGTTATACAAATTCGATATAAGATTAAATATATTCAGGTTACATCAAGAAAGGATTTCTTTATCAGTCTCCCCCCCACTTTCTTCTTCCACAGAAGAAATGACAGATACACGGATCTGACAGCTCCTTAGCTTTTATTACTAGTGCTTTGAGTTCATTTGTATTTTTACCTGTCCAAGTAGCACCATTAGGATACTGCAGGTTATTGATATTTCTTTTTTAAGTTTTAAAACCATATTCATCTTCTCCCAGTCCAGCCTTCTTAAATATAAATTTAGCATATACAATCTTGCCTCATTTCTTTGCCACCTTGGAGCCAATCTATTTCACTATGTCTATCCATACTATTGCTTTCTGTCTTTGTAGATTTTTTGCATGAAGGCAGAGAAATGTTCTGGGATTCCCATTTTCCTAAAGACATTCCTCATTTTGACTGTCAGTGGAATTGAAGGCCTTTGTAGAATAAATTAAGGATATTTTTTATTTATTTTTAGTATTCTTTGACTTTATTATCAAGTAATGTCTTGTTCTTTGGGATTTTATAAACCTAGATAGAAGATCTAGTATTTGCCTTTTCATACAAGGCATTGGATGATGCATAAATAAATATTATTTTGCTAGCATCACTTCAGAATGATTTCTTTTTTTTAAATTTCTTTTATTTTTTTAACACAAACATATACAAACAAAACATAAAAACCATCTTCCATCTTATATACATACAGTGTGTTAGCTGGTTACAAATCTTTTGTGCTATCCCTTTGTAGTCATTTCTCAATTTATATAAATTTCCACATTGTCATACGTTAGTATGCTTATATGCTTATCAATTATTAATTATCCATGACCAAACTATTTATTCTATCACTTTATATGAGATATTTCAAATTTTATTTTAAAATTTATGTTATACTTTCATCCAATGTCTATATTATATTTTATGTCTATCTATTAAACCTATTACAAAATCCATCCAATGTCTATATTATATTTTATGTCTATCTATTAAACCTATTACAAAATCAACAAATCTATCACATTACCATGTCTTTTTGTCCAACCATTAATAAAACAAATCCCATATCATATAAAATTGTTTATCTTCTTGTTCTCTAATTTCAAATGTCAATTTACTCATTTCAGCACAATCCATAATTTTCTTAATAAGTTCCTCCTGCATAGGTATTTTATTGTTTTTCCAATTCTTAGCAAACACAATTCTAGCTGCTATTAAAACATTTACAATCAAATACTTCAATTCTTTATTTTATATTTCTGGTATAATTCCCAATAAAAAAATCTCTGGTTTAAAGTGTATGTGTTGTTTTATCATTTTTTCCAACCATGTGTGGATTTTAGTCCAATATTTTTTTGCATCCGAGCACGTCCACCACATATGGTAGTATGAGCCAGGTATCTGATGACATTTCCAATATTTATCTGATTTATTCATAAACATTCTCGCAATCCTTCTTCCACATTATTTTAAATAAAATTCTGATCTATCGATTTCCCATCCCAATGGTTCACTCTTGCCCTTCTTGACTTCGCACAATCGAGTATCAATATCTCCAATTTTCTTATCTCTTTGTATATCTTCTTCAATTTTTTTGAATCTATCTTCATATTTCATCATCATCTGTTGAATATTTTCCACTTTCTCATTTGTCTTTTCAGTTTTTTGCTCAATCTTCTGAATTCCTTGATTGCTCATCTGCAATGTCACTTCTTTCTCTTTCTCCTGTTGTAACATTGTCTGGATAGATCATTGTCCTCCAGATGGTGAGGAGGTTGGTATTGAAGAAACTGGGGCTGTTTTCTTTCTATTCATCTTGTAATGCTTGTCTGTGAAGAAAGAAAGAGAAAAAAAAAAGAAAAAAGGAAAAAAAACGAAGGCAAACAGTTGCCACTCCAAAAAGAAAAAGAGAGAAAAATCTTCAGGCACTTGTATACCTTAATCCAATTAGTTGCAATAGTATATACAAAAAATAAAAACAAAAAAGCACAAGAAAATATGGAAAAAGGGATAAAAAGAATTTTTCTTTTTAAAAAAAAAGAGAATAGGGGAAGGAAAAATAAAAAGCAAAAAGAGGAAAAAACGTAGTCTATGTGTTTCTCTTAATAAAAAGAAACAAAAAGGCAAAAAAAAAAGTTACTTTCTAGTTCCTGGTTTGAAAAAACAAAATCCAAATTAAAAAAACCCAACTAGAGGGGAAGTAGAAAAGAAGGCAAAAAGTAACACAGAATTCTAATGTAAAACAATTACATTTCCACCAAATGTAATGTAAAACAATTACAATGCCACCAAATATCCAAGGCTGTTTAATAAATCAGCAAGGTTTCCAGTTCAGTATCTTCAAGGTCACTTCAATCTTCTTTCTTTCAACCTCAACTCTGGACTCCAACTATCTATAGTTCACAGATAAGCACCTGTATTAGCCAACTGCCGTGCTCATCTCACTATCTTTTCCAGTGCAAAGCTCAGAGTCCTTGACTATAACACGAATGCATAAACAAGTAAAAGAAAAAAGAAACAATGTATTCAAGCCTCTAGGCGGCAGTGCTACTTATTTCCTTCACTTTCACTTCCCCCTCATATATCCAAAGCCAGGAACATAAAAAAAACTAAAATCTTTTCTTTTAAAAAGAAATAAATCTCAAATCAGAAAGAAGAGTCTTAATCAAGAACAAACTTTCAAGAGGATTGTTAAAAAAAGAAATACAAACAGATATAGGAAATTTAAAAAGGACCAGTCCAATTTAGAATTAGGAAGCTTCACCAAGTTCAAAATTCCAATAAAAAGGGGAAAAAAAGTTTCACTTTAACTAGCTTAATCTTGCCACTTAAACTCTTTTCTCTGCACTTTTAATTCCACTTTAAGTCTTCCAGGGTGTTCTCTTCAAGAAATAGTAAGTAAAAGTTCATCTCAACAAACTGACACACTTTCTTTCAATCTCTTCCATTTCGGAGCTGTCCCAGCTTCAGCAGCTTGAATGGCTGCCTTTCCGCAGTCAGCAAAAGGGACTTTTCTTGGATAAACCAGGGACTTTGCGATGTCCCTGGGATCAGCAGGATGTGCCCTTATCAATCACTGTCTCTATGGGGCGGTTTAGGTCCGTCAGGACCATCCAGCACCTGAGATATCGATGGTGATCTTGGAGAATCAAGATCACGCATCGTATCGCTGCGACACCAGCTCTGCCCTCCCTCACTTCAGAATGATTTCCCACATTTTCCTTGAAAATAGTGGGTATTTGCTCAAAATCATATTGTAGAAATGGGTTTGGCTTCTCCTTTAGTATGATTGTGAATTTGCAAATTAGGAGTTTGTGATCTGTTCCATAATCAGCTACCAATCAGTTCTTTGGTATTATAACTGAGGTCTTCTCCTCCTTGTGCCAATAATATAATCAATTCGATTTCTGTGTGATTTACCTGATGATATGCATGTATATAGACATTGTTTCAGTTGTTTGAAAATTGGGTTACCAATGAAATAATCATTGGATTGAAGGAAAAGGTGATTTCCTGCTTCATTTCTGTTTTCTAGGCCATAACATCCAACTACATTTTCTTTCAAACTATTTCAGTCTCCAATCACAAGCATCACATCTTGCTTACATGTTCTATCAATTTCAGATTGGATTTGATAATAAAACCTTTTACTCTAATCTCTTCTTCCTCTGCATCAGTGGTTGAAGCATATGCTTGGATTGTCATCATATTAAAGGTTTACCTATACATTCTAATTGATATTTATTTTGGTGATTGATTGCATTGTACCCAATTTTTCCTAATAATTGAAACTTTAATACATACAAAGATACAGTGATAGCGTTTTATATAATTATTGAACTTGGAAAGGATTAGTAAAAATGATTTTAGGAAATATATAATTAGGGTTCTAGAATGACCTTGTTTTTCTAAAGTTGTGAGTTCATTTTATTTTTATTTTCTTGCTTTGGGGTGAAATTTTCTATGATAGAAAATATTTGAGGTCCATTATTTTGCTTTCAATTATAGTCAACAAGCCATTTCCTTTTATTTGTAGTTAATTTTCATTGGTTACTACCTTTTCTACAAGTTTTACTGTCCCAAATATCTTCCCATTTGTTTATCTGAAAGTACCCCTTGTGTGATTCTGATGAAAAATAGGCAGGGGGCAAATAAAGTGAAAAATGAACATTAAGATTTAAGGAATAAATTTGTGCATTTATCCTGAAAAAATGACTTTTAACAATAGCATGTGTTTATTCATAATTTCTGTCATAACATTAGCATCAGAAAGCAGGTGTCACAGAAAAAGACAGATGTTTTTGCCTGTCTTCCCAGAGGGAAGAATAAAGAAATAATGGAGTTAAATTACAGGAAGGTAGATTCTGGTTAAATATTAAGAAAAACTTTCCAATGGGAAGAACAGCTCAATGATAGAACCAATTATCTCAAGAGATAGTACACTTTCTTTCATTATCTGGAATGAAATGGAAAATAATGTAAAATTATATTTTGGCCATATTTTAATATGAATTCCTATAGAGAACTGAGTTTGGACTCAGTGGCCTAAATGGCTCCATCCAACTCTATCATTCAACAATTCTTTGCTAAAATATGGGCATTTCATTAAGCTTTATTACAATATTGTTAAGAATAAAAGCAACATTAATATTTTTGAAAAAGATATCAGAGGAAGAGGTGGCCAATTAACTCTAGGTTTTCCAGGTATCTAACATTTTTAATTCTTTCCAGTCTAGATCGAAAGCACAGTTTTAGCTGTAGTCAGTTTAAGATAATGTTTCTTGGCAACTTCAAGATGCGTGGACTTCAGTTCCCAGAACTCCTCAGCCAGCATTTTGGGGATGGGGACTCACTTGGTTCTGATCCTGAAATATTCATCCACTGCATCTGAATGGGGATTGCAATCATAGGGGGTTTTTTAAACATAGTTCCGAAACAATACAACTGTGTGTTCCCAATATCACACACAGTGACACAAATGAGACATTTGTCATTTGTATAATACTATCCTGATGGGTATGACACCAGTCTCCCATTACCCTCACTCCCACTCTGATGCCTGTGGATGGGGTCAATATTTGCATAAGGAAAAAAATATTTGAGAAATGGATATTTGTTCTTTTCTAAACTTAAGAAATTTTAGGATATCATTTTAAAATGAAAAATTGAATAAAAAGCTTTTCCAAATGCATTACTAGATTGCCACATTTTACTCTGGTCCATTTTACTTTTGAGCCTTAAGAATGACTGATGGGGATATTTGAAATTCATGAGACCAAAGTCAAGATTGGTTATTGCTCCAGATGTTAGACTAATTATCTTGTTCTGAAATGTACTTTTAACTAACATAATTATTGTTTTTTTTTCTGCAATTAGTAGTATCTCTTCATTCTAACTAAATGTATGTGTGTACAAATGGAAGTTACTTCCATTTGAGATCAGAATGCTAATAATTGCTGGCTGAATGGCTTATTCTGATTTCCATAGACTAACGTTATATATTTAAGATTACTTGTTTTATTTTATCTTACTCTGCTATAGAAAATAGGGCCAAAATAAATCTATCCTGGCTAGACTATTACATATATACTCTTCTCTTAAATACAATTCACTGGGCATTAATCAGCTAGTAATTATTGAGCCTTTGTGAGGACATATAATGTAGTTTTTCTGACAAAGGGAAGGAAGAAATTTTGTTTGGATTGCATACAGGTGAAACTCAAAAAATTAGAATATCGTGCAAAAGTTCATTTATTTCAGTAGTGCAACTTAAAAGGTGAACCTAAAATATGAGATTGACTCATTGCATGCAAAGCAAGATAGTTCAAGCCATAATGTGTCATAACTGAGATGATTATGGCTTACAGCTCATGAAAACCCAAATCCACAATCTCAAAAAATTAGAATATTGTGAACAGGTTCAATATTCTAGGTTCAAAGTGTCCCACTCTAATCAGCTAATTAAGCCATAACACCTGCAAAGGGTTCCTGAGCCTTTAAATGGTCTCTCAGGCTGGTTCAGTAGGAAGCACAATCATGGGAAAAACCGCTGACCTGACAGTTGTGCAGAAAACCACAATTGACACCCTCCATAAGGAGGGAAAGCCTCAAAAGGTAATTTGCAAAAGAAGTTGGATGTTCCCAAAGTGCTGTATCAAGCACATTAATAGAAAGTTATGTGGAAAGGAAAAATGTGGACGAAAAAGGTGTACAAGCAGCAGGGATGACCACAGCCTGGAGAGGATTGTCAGGAAAAGGCCATTCAAAAGTGTTGGAGACTTTCACAAGGAGTGGACTGAGGCTGGAGTCAGTGCATCAAGAGCCACCACACAGAGACGGATCCTGGACATGGGCTTCAAATGTCGTATTCCTTTTGTCAAGCCGCTCCTAAACAACAAACAATGTCAGAAGCATCTTACCTGGGCTAAAGAAAAACAGAACTGGTCTGTTGCTCAGTGATCCAAAGTCCTCTTTTTTGATGAGAGCAACTTTTGCATCTCATTTGGAAACCAAGGACCCAGAGTCTGGAGGAAGAATGGAGAGGCACACACTGCAAGATGCTTGAAGTCCAGTGTGAAGTTTCCACAGTCTGTGTTGTTTTGGGGAGCCATGTCATCTGCTGTTGTTGTGCTTCATTAACTCCAGGGTCAATGCAGCCATCTACCAGAAGATTTTGGAGCACTTCATGCTTTCTTCCACAGACAAGCTTTATGGGGATGCTGACTTCATTTTCCAGCAGGACTTGGCACCTGCCCACACTGCCAAAAGCACCAAAACCTGGTTCAATGACGGTGGGATTACTGTGCTTGATTGGCCAGCAAACTCACCTGACCTGAGAGAATCTATGGGGCATTGCCAAGAGAAAGATGAGAGACATGAGACCGAACAATGCAGAAGAGCTGAAGGCCGCTATTGAAGCATCCTGGTCTTCCATAACGCCTCAGCAGTGCCACAGGCTGATAGCTTCCATGCCATGCTGCATTGAGGCAGTAATTGCTGAAAAACGGGCCCAAACCAAGTACTGAGTACATATGCATGCTTATATATTTCAGAGGTCTGTTCTATGTACAATCCTTGTTTTATTGATTGCATGTAATATTCTAATTTTCTGAGATTGTGGATTTGTGGTTTTCATGAGCTGCAAGCCATAATCATTGCAATTATGACAAATCACGGCTTGAATTATCTTGCTTTGCATGTAATGAGTCCATCTCATATATTAGTTTCACCTTTTAAGTTGCATTACTGAAATAAATGAACTTTTGCACGATATTCTAATTTTTCGAGTTTCACCTGTATATGACATTGCAACCTTACAGCAAAATGTATGCTAATTGAAACATAGTTATCTTCTGGATTGTGCACTTTCTGGGTTCTACAATACAGTTTCAGCTCAAAAATTCATAGAAAATGAATAGGAACACTTTTATATAAAACTCAGTATATTAGAGAAAGGGAAATGTAAATGTGAGAGGGATTATACACAAAAATAGTTACGGCTTATTATGTTATTTTTGAAACTTGCAAACAGATGTATACATTGGACAAAACAGATGCCAAATTGATACAGAAAAAGACTCATTTGTCCATCCCCAGCCCTGATGGAATTGCAGAATAAAAAACCCATATTTGTTTACTTTAAACAGTGAAATTGTCTTTTGGAGCTTGATTAGAAATAGCCTAGAAATCTGGAAATTTGATTGCTCTATTCAATATGCTATAGAAGATTAAAACAGTTGCCACTCTCATTATTGCAATATATGGAATTTGCTGAGCTAGATCTAGAGAATGTAGAGGACAGATCTGCAAATGAAGCTAAAGTAGTTTTGTGCCCCTTCTCAAATGCCAGTGCAGCCCAAGACCAATCATCAATTTAAAGGGCTTTAAAAGCAGATTGGCATGTCATTCAGAAGCAGCCTATGGCCTTGATGAATCATAGATTTCAACTGGACTGCATGCAATTACTCTAATGAGCATTCTTTCCACCTATCATTTACAGTTGATTTTAGAATTCCCTAAATAATGAAACTCTTAATTAGAAGAAAAGTCTGTTGTTTTATCCCACCTCAGGTTGTATTCTGGGTTTTTTTAAAAAACCAAGCTGTCTTCATTAACAGAAGTAGAGAAAGAAGGACATATTATGGAGGGCAGAGGAGGAATTCTCTCAAAGAAAGCACTTTGGTCTCTAATGGGAGTTCTGGTCAGGCCAACCTCATCAAGTTAGCTCAGGTCAAGTCAGATGCCATACCAAGCACAGATGATGTCCTTGGAGGAAACAGTAGCAGCTGCTTATTGATGTGGATGGATTGTATGGCGTCCAGACATTCACCTGAGACTAATGTAGCCATGTATACTCTTCGTGTTTTCTACAAATGTGGAAACAGAGATTGTATTGCTGTTCCAGAGAAACTTGGATGTTGCTTTTCATTTTTAAAAAAATGTTTCAAATATTTCATAGAGCAGGAATTGTCCATGCTTTACCAATCATTTTTATGCAATGTAATTTTATAGACACCATATAGCCCCTTTCTCAATCTGAATGTGTTACACCTGAATTTTCAAAATATCATTCCCTTCCCTGGAGAGTCAGATGGGGAGAGGGGCAGTGCAGAGAAGGAAAAAAACAGATATTTTAAATCTATCCAAAGCACCTTACACCTCCAGATCAGGATCAGCACAGCTGCAAAAAAACCAGGAAATGGGATATTATCTGTTTCTTGAATACAGCTTTAATTCAAGGTTCCTTGATTTAAAAAAAGAGAGAGAAAAAACAAGCAAAAGTAAGGCTTCAACCATATTTTCACTTTAGAATAGAATAGAATAGAATAGAATAGAATAGAATAGAATAGAATAGAATAGAATTCTTTATTGGCCAAGTGTGATTGGACACATAAGGAATTTGTCTTGGTGCAAATGCTCTCAGTATACATAAAAGAAAAGATACCTTCATCGAGAGTCAAGAATCATAAGATTCAACACTTAATAATAGTCATAGGATACAATAAGCAATCAAATCATACTAGGAAACAGTCAATATAAATCATAAGGATACAAACAAAGTTACAGTCATACAGTCACAAGTGGGAGAAGATGGGTTATAGGAACAATGAGAATAGTAATAGTAATGCAGTCTTAGTAAATAGTTGGACAGTATTGGGGGAATTATTTGTTTAGCAGAGTCATGGCGTTCAGGAAAAATCTGTTCTTGTGTTTAGTTGTTCTGGTGTGCAGTGCTCTATAGCGTCATTTTGAGGGAAGGAGTTGAAACAGTTTATGTCCAAGATATGAGGGGTCTGTAAATATTTTCACAGCCCTCTTTTTGACTCGTGCAGTATACAAGTCCCCAGTAACAATTGCTTTTTCTGCAATCCTAATTATCGTCTGAAGTCTGTGTCTGTCTTGTTGGGTTGCAGAACAAAACCAGACAGTTATCGAGGTGCAGATGACAGACTCAGTCTTTCCTCTGTAGAACTGTATCAGCAGCTCCTTGGGCAGTTTGAGCTTTCTGAGTTGGCGCAGAAAGAATATTCTTTGTTGTGCTTTTTTGATGACATTTTTGATGTTAAGTGTCCATTTTAGGTTATGTGATATAATAGAATCTAGAAATTTGAACGTCTCTACTGTTTGTACGGTGTTGTCTAGTATTGTAAGAGGTGGTAGTATGGGAGGGTTTCTTCTAAAGTCTACCACCATTTCTATGGTTTTGAGTGTGTTCAGTTCCAGATTGTTCCGGTTATACCACAAGGCAAGTTGTACAACTTCCTGTCTGTATGCGGATTCGTCATTGTCTCGAAAGAGACCAATCACTGTTGTATCATCTGCAAACTTCAGTATTTTAACAGATGGATTGTTTGAGATGCAGTCATTGATATATAGGGAGAAGAGAAGTAGAGAAAGCACACAGCCTTGGGGTTATCTAGGAAAATGACCTATAAATTGTGAGGATTACATCTATGCTGTAAAAATAACCACATTTTAAATATCTTTCTGATAACATTAGTATATTACATGAACCTTTTTACTCAGAGTTCCCTAGCCTTCTGTTATAGTTGTCTCATATTACCATGTTTATTTTAAATTACATATTGAAATGCACATTGACATCAAAGAGGATAAATGATTCATTTAATTGTTTTTACAATTTTTAAAAAAATATATATAATTTTTTCTTAAGGTATTTTTGTTGGGGTCCATTTGTTAAACACATCTGTTTATTTATATACTGGTCTTCTGCCATTATATAGCTTTATGAAATATGTGTTCCTCAAAAGAAAGCTTTGATTTGTTTTATCAGCTAGGTAAGTTTACTAAAAACAAGTTAGTTGGTTGAGTAAACTGTTAGCTGAACAGTTCAGACCACAGAAAGATCTCTTATGATTGAATATTCCTGCTTATATGAAAAAAAAAGAATCCTGTACAAAGAAAATGTTTTAGTGAGAAAGGTTTGACACTAATAATTACATTGATACTCCAGTTTTCTGCATGCAGTTAATTTTAATATGAAGGAAGTTTAAGTCATGAATGCCCCAGTGGCAATATGTAGGGGCATAGGAAAGTCATGAATCAATTCCCTGGATTAAAAAGTCCAACAAAAAACACTGAAATGGCACACAAATGTGATTTTCTCTTAATCTAAATTAAGAGTTCTGGGCATCTACCTTTACCATTTACCTTTACCATCAGCCTTTCAGCTTTGCCAAAATCCGTGAAGAACTATGCAGCAGTTATGAATTTGCTGAGGTTGGAACCAAGGAGCTGTTCTGTTTCTGCATGACTCCTTGTGAACCTCTGGTTTCCGTTATTTGACATGTTCAAGAATATGTTTCCGTAATTGGAACAAGTGGAGCTGTGAAATGTTCTCTTTTGAGACTAGTATGGACATGCTTTTCTATTTTTCAAGGCAAGAGGAATTTTACACTTGAGTGGCAACAGTGTTGTTCTGAGGCTGCAGTCAAATTATGGGTTCATGGAGGTCAGATATCGGTTTTCATTTGGCATCTTTACCTAATGGAGCCTCTAAGAAATATCTAAATCTAATAGCTTTCAGCAGATGTGGATGGAATCATATTTATGTTCCATAATAAATATGAAAAAAAGTTTTAAATCCAATTATGCCTCATTCATCAGGGGTTAATGCAAACATGCTTACCACACCAGAATTAAGAAGGTGCTGGCCAGGTTCCAAAGAAACCATGACATAAATGTGGTGTACCAGGAGTGGCTTTAGATCAGTTTTCTTGAACTGATGGCATACTGCTTTGAAAACTGCTGAGTTTTAGAGGAAAAGTTTGACACAAATGAATAATCATCTCAACTGTCCAAAAGGGGAGAATACTAAACCTGGTGCCTCTGCAACTTTTGGATTCTGAGGATAGCTGATAACAATCTCTACCATGCAAATCTCTTACCAACTATACTTTTAATGCCTGGAAGGAAAGGTAAGTGATTTCCTTTTCCCCTAAACCATTCAAACAAGTAGGCATTTTTTTCAAGAATTTACCATTGATTTAATTATTTATTCATATCTCATCTTCTCAGCAGAATATTATTCAAACAAAAGCAACTAGAAATTTACAAAATAGATTATTGAAGGATAACTTTATACCATACTGGTCCAAAGGCAACAACAATTTCAAAACAAACAATATGTTGTGAAAGAATCCAGGAAAGCTGGATACAATCTCATGATAGAACAAATGTTCTTTCTGACCCCTTATTCCTAAACCATTTTGCAGCTTTGAAGGGCCAACCCAGCTTTGGGGCCTTGACATTCATATCAGTTATTGACTGCAAGTGAAGATTTTGAGGGTGCAGGTATGTAGCTGCTGGAACTTAGTCCAAACAGCTCATGAAGCCAATAAATGTCAGAGCTCGCATCATATCATATCTATTTAGCACTCAGCCATACATAACACATCTGGAGGGTGAATATGCCTAATCTCCAGAAAACACACCCACACACTCCAAAGCAGTCTTCGCTTCATCTGCTTTGTGATATGTTAATTAACTCTGAAATGCCCTCTTTCTTCGTTGATTCAGAAGACAAAGAGAACAATTGTTCTTTTGGGGAGGGATACATTTAAAAGAAAATGATGTGTTATCAGTGGTTAGAACTAATAGTCCTTTGTGTATAAAATGGCAATTTGTGGTCCTGAAAAATGTCAGACATTTATATATGGTTGTGCAGGAAAAAAAATAGATGACCCCTCTTTGGGTTAAAAATTGCATTGTTAAGGACAAATTGACCCTCCTACTTCAAATTCAGATGTAATTCTAGCAATTCAGACTAATAACATTTTAATAAGGATTCCCAGCAGTCCAAAATAAGAACAAAATTGATGATTTTCCATGGATAGGCCAGAAAATAGTGCCTGTTTTTAATAACGTGATCAGCCAGGACGTGTGCTGCCTTTTTAAATGTGATTCAGTGCAGTTTAGTTTTTAAGAAAATTGTCTTTGAGTAAAAGGGTGCAACCCATCTAGAGCCCACTCTTAGGCATTGTTTAAGTATGTCTTTTGCCAAACAAGTCCCAAAGCTATGGGCAAAGTCAACAGGGGGCATGCTATCATAAGGGCAGGGCAAATGTGTGTGACCTGCATTCTTTCTTCAAATGGTCTTAACCATAATAATAAGATCTGTGCTATTCATCATAGGTTTGCTTCAGTTTAAACAATTGAGTTAGGGCTGTGCAAATATTTTTCTGGTAATATTTGCCTCTGCTGAATAAAAAACTTTATATCTGGGAGAAGCATGCATACTTATATCAAAATGTGACTTGAGTAGATACCTCTGTCTGATGAATAATATGAATTAAAAAATCCATTAGTTTCCTCTAATCCCAGTGATGGCTTCCTAAATGCATTACTTTTGAAGGAGAAGGCAAATTGCTCTTGTACCTGTTATGAGGCGGCCTTAATAATTCTGGCTAGAAGCAATTTTTATTTATTTCCCTGTAGGTTTTAATAGATGTGCAGTGTTATAACTAGGAACATACTATTCCTTCATCTTGTCAAGTCCTATTTCTCCCTACATCAGCTTTTGGGTGATGGTATTCAGCAGGTTTCTGCTTGCAGAAGCCTAGCAAGACTAAACTGTTTTTTATTTTCCAAACTTTTGGCTCAGCAACCTAGTTGATTCCTTATCATGTGTGATTAAAAACCTGACCAGAAGTACAGCATTTCAAAAAAAAATATTGATCCTATCATGTTGAATATGTCACAGATTCAAAAAAATCTGATAAGTTAGAGGTCAGTGCTAATTTTACAATTTTTTCATAGCCATTTCCTCTGATAGCTTGTATATGGGTGCCTATATCTGTGTATGTGTGCACATATGTATGTAATATTACTTCAATTTATATGGTCACTCATCACAAATTCATGAGTCTGGCATTTGGAAACAGCAAAAAACATTTAAAAACATAGAATATAATAGAACACATGTGAATTGTAGCCCAGGATAAAAGTAAATTCATCAATAGCAAATTAACATAACCAATAACATTTGCTGATCCTCAGGTTTCTGACAGAATCAGATCTCCAAGGCCAATGTAATCTTTGGAGAAAGGATATTCCAGAGTGCAGGTGCCATGAAAGAAAAGGCTCTCTACTTGGGGCCCATAAGGGCACTCCCTAATACGTGGGAACTTAAGCATGCCTCTTGCCAGACCCAATGGGACAAGTAGACATAACTGAGGAAAGGTGATCACTTAAATAACCTGCCCCAAACCATAAAGAGCTTTATAGGCTGCATCTTGCATTGAACCTGGAAGCATATGGCAACCAATGTAGCTCATGGAACAGAGGTGCTGATTGAAGAATGCAACTGCATATTTAAATATATTGGTTTCATACTGGCAATACAAGAAAATCCACTAAATAGTGCCTTTCCACACATGAGATAAATAACTGTGGATAAGGTGAATTCATAGACAAATATCATAGACAATGATCTATGATAGATATATTCATAGACAATGACTTTGTCAGGCAGTCATAGATGCACCTATATATGCTAGATTAGGATACTGCTACAGTAATTGTTATAATAGCTCACATTATTGGAATAATTTCAAAATTTCAATTTATAGGGTTCTTTTATTTGGGCTGTTCTAAAAATTGAAAAAGATTATCGGTTTGGTGTGGCCAAACAATACATATTGATGCTTTGACTGTGTTTTGTTAGCTTCAAAAAGTATTTCAGCATATACAGTATGTTTAGATTTAATTCACAGAGAGTTTGTCCATTCCTCCCTCCCCTCCCCTCTGGTTTTTGGTATGGCCAAAAGAAAAGAAAAGAAATAGCAACCTTTTCTGGTTCTGTGATTTGCTTGTCATTAAACTGTGCTATCAAGTTACTTTTTTTCCAGTAACATTCAGAAATTGCCTCATCTTTGAACATTACATATTTTGAGGATGGCAATGAAAGTTTGAGAAAACTTTCAGATCAAAGGAGAGGAAGAGTTGAAACTTCATGTTGTAACTTTAAAGAATTATTTATACTTTATACTGGGGTTTTTTGGTTACACATTTGTATTATATTATATTTTTGTGTTTAAATTTTTGTTAATGTCATTGCCATGATTCTCATTTGAAATGCAATAAATCATATAAGGCTATTAAAAAGAAATACGGAAATCTATAAACTAGTGCACTGGGGAAAAATGGAGCATTATGTTGAAAAGATGTCCATTGTCAAATAGGATAAAGATTTAGCCTCTGCCTAAACTGAAATAAGATTGTCTATACTTTATTGCTAAGATGGGAATGAAGAGGCAGGGCAGTCTATAACAGAGCTTCTTTCCATTCTGATGCAGAATAGACATGCACATTCACACCCATATGAGGATATTAATTTATCAGGATTCAAGATTATTAGGATTCAAAACTATTATTAATCCTTTCTTAAAATTCCCACCAGCCATCAAAATAGAGTTTGGATTCAGCTGTAAGAATAAACTATGGCAAAACAAAGGTGCTCCAGAAAAAAAATAACAAATTTCATGGTATTCTGCATCTCATGTGAAATTAAAAAGGTAAAAATAACAACTACCACCACATCTTGTAATATAGTTTCTTTTAAAATTCATATAATAACAGGTGGGATACAATACACTTCTTTCAAATCCTTCTTTTCTTTTTGCAAAGATTATTTCACAGCATAGTTAGAAGAGTAGCAGGGATGCTCAGCAGCAGGATGCCGTAAACAGCAATCATGTTGGATATTAGTAGGTCTTTGAAAGAAACATTCTTCAGAGGGAAAGGACACAGTGAAATCTAATACTCTCATTTATGACTGTCGATGGAACACTCAAAACATTATTAAGCTATTCAGTATAAACTGTGGGAGGTGCTGGTATTCTGTGGACTTAATTCCACCGATTTGCTTGTTCTCTAGCATTCTATTATTGAGTAATTTGGAGATAATGTGTCATATTGGGAATCAATGCTCTGTTTTCATGTAATAGCATTGCAGTAGTTGTCCAGGAAGTAGAAAAAAAATACTTTGACTACTGACAATAAACATTTTCACAAATAGTGGGCTGTGGCCATTTACCATTTTATTTTCTAAGAAGGTCTGTGGGGTCTAAATGGGTCTCATAAACTTTGTGTAGGTGAAGCCGATGTGCTGGAAGCTTGTTTTGTAGCATGCCATCTTCATTTTAAATCCTGTATGTGATACCTGCTTGCAGGGATATTGCCACTAGGCACCTTATTACAATTTCAAAATCAGATATAAGCATATTCACTTAAGTGGGCAAGCCAAAAATATCCTTCTTTAAACTCAGTTCATTCACCCCTCTTTGCTTCCTTATCATGCTGAAAAGCTGGTTCCAAACAGTCATAGCCTCCCTTGTATCAAGGGTTGCTGTGCAGGTCGAGGACAGCTGCATCTCTCCTCCCTGACTAAACACCTAGTCTAAACACCTAAGACAGTGCAGGAGTGAAAAGAGGGTGAATGGTGTGTGAACTGGGTGAGAGAATACTTTTTGTTGAAATCTGACCCCAAAGAATATAGGGGGAATATATATCCAGAACTATTTATCAAAGTGGCAAACAGGCACCTTGGAAAAATACTGGAGAATTTAAGAAGGATATAGATAGATAGATAGATAGATAGATAGATAGATAGATAGATAGATAGATAGATAGATAGATAGATATGACATTCAGCTTTGTTTGGGTATTTTCCCACGTCATTGTAGTTGTGCTTTTAAAGTTGTAGCAACGTTTCGGCAGAATCTCATCTGCCATCATCAGGCTTCTGTGTAGTGTTCATCTGGGTTCATCTATAGTGTTCTCTATATATTAAAGTTTTCGCGGTACTTACATGTATGGTATTCAGCTTTGTTCAGGTATTTTCGCACGTCGTTATAGTTGTGCTTTTAAAGTTGTCACAACGTTTCGGCAGAATCTCATCTGCCATCATCAGGCTTCTGCAGATGAGATTCTGCTGAAATGTTGCTACAACTTTAAAAGCACAACTATAATGACGTGCGAAAATACCTGAACAAAGCTGAATACCATACATGTAAGTACCCGCGAACACTTTATATATATATATATATATATATATATTTATTTATTTCAGAAAATAGAACTCTCAGAGTAAAAAGTTGTAGTATCTAGAAGGCATTTTTAAAATGCTGGAATCATGGACTTAAAATCTTTTTTATAAATATTGCCTACTTGTTGGATTTAAAATTTAAAATAATTAAAATCGGATTTGCCAGCAACACGGCAGAGAGGTTGAAACAGGCTGAAGTAAGAGTGCCATATGCTGACTAGAGTCCAACTGTTCAAGTCTGTGAATAACCATCTGAAGGACTAAAAATACTTATTGCATTATATGCATCTACTCTAAGACCACTGGAAATTTGAACAACAAACAAGACTTTCAGTTTAAAGACCCTTGAATGTTATTGAATGTACAAAAGTGATTTGAAGGGGCGTGTAAAACACCCTGGTGTATTTAAAATTGATTTGACTGACTAGTGATGAAATATTAAAAATTGTGACCTGGTAAGCTCTGCTTTTAACCAATGAATCCAGGACAACTGGCCAAAAAGGAGAATTATTAAACCAAATAAAACAACATATCACAATGCAAGGCGGAAACTAGTGGAGTTTTAAATGGAATGGAGCTGATGTTTCAAAGCATTAAGGACCCTTTACAGGAACAACATAAGGTGATGGTGAAAATAATTGATCGTATAGACCAAAAACTGGACAATATTATACAAGGAACAAGGAGCAAAGACCAGGACAAGGAATAAAGAAAGGAGCCATCAGAAGGAATGGAGAGGAAAGCAGAACCAAGAAAACAGCAAAAAGAAGACAGCAAAGAGCAGATGCTACTAAAATTAATAATGATTAAGGAATTAAAACAGAAGGGAAATGTTTTAAAGGATTTAAAAGGGAATGAGAGAAACAGGAAGATATCTGGGGGAAAGAGATAGGGGCTAGAACAGATAGCTTTAAAATTACACAGTGAGAAAGGGTACAGAAGGGAGGGAAAGTTAGATTGCAGAATCAGAATATAGAGCTAGAATTAGATGAAGTAAAAGATTTAAGAGAAGAATATGGGAAGCAAGTAAAAAAATAAGAATAAAAGTTCTGATGCGCATAAGAGATGATGGATAAAAAAACAAAAGAGAGTAAAGAAATTCCATTAATACATTTTAATAAACATAAGTGTATAAATATTAGATTTATTTAGGCTGGATAACTATGTTGTATGTACTGTGATAGACATTAAGATAATATTTTAAGATAAATAGATATGAAGAGTAAAATATGGGAATTATGAATAAAAATTAAGCATTAATTGGAAAGTTAGAGATTGACATTATTAAATATGCATAAAATATGTTTAGCGGTAAAGTAAAGGGGATGCAGTGGCTCAGTGGCTAAGACGCTGAGCCTGTCAATCAGAAAGGTCGGCAGTTCGGCAGTTTGAATCCCTAGCACCGTGTATCAGAGTGAGCTCCCGTTATTTGTCCCATCTTCTGCCAACCTAGCAGTTTGAAAGCATGTAAAAATGCAAGTAAAAAATAGGGACCTTTGGTGAAAAGATAACAGTGTTCCGTGCACCTTCGGCATTTAGTCATGCCGGCCACATGACCACAGAGACATCTTCGGACAGCACTGGCTCTTCGGCTTTGTAAGGGAGATGAGCACCACCCCCTAGAGCTGGAAATGACTAACAGGTGAACCTTTATCTTTACCTTTACCTTTAGCAGTAAAGTAATAAAATTAAACAATGGATGATTAGATAATGAAAGAATATATTTTAATGTAAATATGTGTATTAACAGTATAAACATATGGATTGGATGATTGGTAAGAACATGAATAGATGTATTTTAAATGTTTAAATCATTGTGATTTGTACTAGAAGTGTACATTGAGATATTGGTTAATGAAAGAAAGAAGGATGAAATTTTAACACAAATAGATGGAAGACATAAATAAGGAAAATATGATTAAAAAGACACGTCTTTGAATATTATAATGATATGGGGAAAATTAAAAGAGACAGAAATAAGAAGGGAATAATAGTACATATATATTAATATATCATGATATATGAAAGAATAAGCGGGAGGTTTAGAAAATGAAGGGTGGAAGTATAAGGTATGCATAAATAATAGGAAATAATAAAAATGAAATGTAATAATTTGGAACAATAATATTATGCTTATTTGTATCAAAATGTATGATACCCAGGTATCACACCATTCACATATTGATATGTATAAAGAATATACAATAAAAAAAAACTTGACAAAAAAACCTCCCTTGTATCAGATGAAAGTGACACAAGTTGAGTATTGTGCATGTACTGCACATGTCTCATTATTGCATAAAATGTAGCTCTTTCTTTTACTGTGCTTAGTTAAAGGACCAAAAAAACAAACCCTAACCCTAACCATTACTTAGCTTTGAAAATATAGTTCAGAGTAGTCAACAATAAAATTGCATTTCGTATATGCAAACCTGTATTTGTTATTTTGTTTTAGTTGCAACTGAATGTGCCGGTTCCCACTGCAGTCTTTAAGTTATTGCAGTAGCAATTTAAGACTCTCTACCAGAAATACTTATTTTATTCTAATTAAACTACCCAGAGTCCATGAGGATTGAGGCAGTAGATAAATTGCACAAAATAAACAAATTAAAGTAGTTTAAAAATATTTTCCACTTGCAAAGTGAATACTGTTAAATTGCAGAATTGAACGTTAAAATACTATGAATTTTAATTTATGAATTTATCCATGTCTGATTATTTTGACTGTTGCAAAAGCAATAGTGACATTACCAAAATAATTTAACCAGAATCAGTTTGTTCAATTAATTTAGTTAAGCCACTTGAGAATCAATGTCTGGCCACTCTTAAAGGTATTTGCATTTAGCCTCTATTGATTCATTAAGGCTTCAAGCATGAAAAGATCTACCGCTGAGAAAGTCATCCTTGAAGAAGTCATTGTGTCTTTTAATGAAACATCATCTTATATTTTGTGGTATCAGTCCTGGAGTATACTTGTAATCATTTACTTTTGGCTGAAATAATATTGGGATATTGAGTATTCCATTGCTTTGAGAGGCAGAAAATTGGTTTATGGAAATGTCAGATAACCTGGAAAAATCTTTCATTGTTTCTCTAAGACACTCTGCTTTTGTTCAGTCAGTGCTTTTTGGTTGTATGTAATCTCTGGAATATCCTTTCCATGTAATTCTACCTCCAAGCATCTTCTCCCCCCCACAAAACATGTATGTTCTATTTTTAAAGCATTTATGTAAGTTAATTTAAATGTGTAGTCTCTATCTCTGCAGCTGTTGCATTTTTAAAAGGAAATTTCCTAAGGTGCAAGACAACATTTTTGGTTAACCTGTCAATATAGATGAAACCTAAGAGTATGCCTATGTGGGTTCCATGCATGCAGAGACATTGAATGATGCATGCAAGCTGGAGAAAATTGGTTATTCTCTTGTTTTCAAGAAAACTTTTGGGAATATATGTATAGACATAAGTGCCTATTTGTGCATTTATGTATTTATCTATGTCTATATAATTTTCTTATAATTTATAATTTGTTACTGGAATTTTAAGTATAATTTTGTTGTTTTAATATCTGTAGACACCCCCCTCCCAGCATCAGTAATTGAAATAGTAGATGGAAGGAAGGGAGGAAGGAAGGAACTCTTCCAAAATGTTTTTAAATGCTGAATAATATTAAAGTTGTTATAAATAGTGTATTTCTTTTATGTGGATATGCTGAAAATACCATGGACTATACAACACATAGTGCTGACAAAATTGGACACCTAATTATAGGTATTTCTGAAAACAAATTCAACCTTTTCAAACAATATTATTTTAAGCATTTTCATAATATCAGAAGACATTCTTACACTATCTGTGCGCCATCGGTATTCACCAACCATAGTTTTAGCTGTTTCTGGGAGGGATGAATAAAGAAGAATGCCAACAGCATGCTTCCCAGCAGGGTCACCCAAGATATGAAGGTCATCTCAGCTGCCCAGCTAAGACAAGCAGGAACCTCTTTCAGACAACAGCAACACTGGATGATGCTGGAGGCAGTCAATCATTTTAGTGGCAGAGGGAAAGCCATTCATACCATGTGGAAGAGGGCAGCAAAAACCATATGGATAGAGAATTTAAAATGATTGATGACTGGCCTCTTCAGTGGATGGCGCTCAACATGCTACTGTGGAAGAGATGCAGAATTTTGGGGATACAAATGGTACAGATAATCCTCAACTTGCAACAATTTGTTTAGTGGTCATTCAAAGTTACAACAGCACTGAAAAAAATGACTTATGACTGATTTTACATTTATGACCACTGCAGCATCCCCATGGTATGTGTAAATATTCAGATGATTGGCAGTTAAGACAGATGCAGTGTCCCAGGGTCATGTGATCACCTTTTGCAACCTTCTGACAAGCAAAGTCTTTGGGGGAATTTAGTAACGGCTGTGTTACTAAACAACTACAGCAATTCACTTAACAAAGGTGGCAAGCAAAGTACATAAAATGGGCAAAACTCTCTTAACAAATGTCTTGCTTAGCAACAAAAATGTTGGGCTCTATTGTGATCGTAAGATGAGGTGTACCTATATTTGTATTACTGTAACGGTGAGATGGAAAGCATATAAATTTAATAAATGAATGAATGAAATTTGTGATGTAAGTAGATTAAAGCTTTTGAAATATCCAATTGCTGTAGTGCTGTGCAGGAAAAGAAAATTTCAAGCTGTAAAGCTAGAATTACAGTAGGAATGTGGCATGTAAGAAACATGAACAGTGGCACTCAGTGCATATTGGGTCACCTGAAAGACCAGGTTGACCATTATGGAGAAAGTTTTTCTGTGTAGTCATTGAATGTCAACACTGGCTTAATGGCACATATGCAATCAGTTATTACACTGCCCTTTTTATAAAAATGCACATATAAGTTTTAAAATACCCAAACAAATCATATTGATTATTTAGTTGCTCTTCCATGTTATCTTACTCTATTTCCCTCAGCCAGCTGGCCATCTAGTTGTTCAGCCAGTCAGTTAGTCCATCCAGCTGTCCTTTTTTTAAAAAATGGTCCGATTTTCATCCATCCATTCATTTTTTTTACAGCTCAATCAATGACTCTGGGCAGCTTACAATTCCAAAATTATAAAAATAACTAAAACTATAAAAATGATTAATATTTCTTCTTTAACCAGTCTACAAATCATGTGAAAATGTAATAGCTAAATAAATAAATAAGTAATACACTAGTAATAATATTTAAGGTAAATTTCATCCCCACTTACTTAAAAAACCTTTTAAGTGGCTTAGGTTCTTTTTTTTTTTGCTGTACAGCTCCTGACATATTTTAGAGGCTCACACCCAGTGAAGCTGAGTATCTTAACATTATTTTAAGTTATTACTGTCACTTTTATTATTAACAATACTATATTTTTATATGGTTTATGCATTTTATATAGTTACAAAATAGCTCAAGGCTGTTTACGTGCAATAAACATGCCTATACTTCAATACAATAAGTATCTCCTATCTAATCACATACTGGAGTCCCTTGAATAAGTACATTCAGGAAATGCAGCTGAGTGGGATCTGAACCAACACTTGAATCATCCAATTGCAATTGCTTGTGATTATGGCTAGCTGCAGAAACAGGAGTTCACAGTGTTTTGTTTTGTTTTTTGATGGTCTCTGATGTGCTGTGCCTGACCTTGCCCTTGCTTGCTCAGCAATGAGACTTCCCCTTCCTCTTCTTCTTCTCCCCCTTCTCCCTCTCCCTCCCCCCCTTCTCCCTTCTTTGTGATTTGCCAACTCTCTTTCCACTCTTTTCATCTAAGTCAGTTTGAACTGGATTTGCCTCTGCTGCAGTTTTATCTGGTAGGCTTGAGCCCTCTATGCTCTTTAAACCATATTCCTTTTCAAACAGTTGTATTTTTATTATATTTTATTGGATTTCATTGTTAACTCTGTCATGCCCCATCATTTCAAAAGCAAAATACAGCAAAAATGAGAATAACAGATGACTTTTAATGGGGAAGTTCAAATTGAGTTTTTATATTTTAAGTCTAAGAGCCTTCAAATGAAGAGCAGTATGTTCACTGATATACAGTAGGTAGCAACAAGATAAGTTATCCACAATCAACAAAGGGATTGGGAATCAATGGCTATAAAGAAGGGAAGCCAAGATATATATTTTATAATCTCTCATTGAATTAATTTCATGATCTAAGTAATTTTCTTCCTTATTTTCTGTCCCAGTGACCCCACAGAGGGTTCTGCCAAGTATAATAATAATCTGCTATTGTGTTAGCATTGGCGTTATTTCCTAATTCTTAATTTTTGCATCCCACCATCCTAAATATTGCAATTCACAATCCAGACTTATTCACTACTAAATAAAACTTCCTGATTGATAGGAAGGATGGTTCACTTCTTGAAGAATAAATATTCTACAAAATGTCTTCTGAAATACCTGTAATTTGTTGCATTGTTTTTCTCTCCCAACAGTTTGCCCAGGAATAATTTTGAAACTCTCTCCCTCATTTGGTAATTATGTAAAGATGGTCATCTTCAGAGAGTTCTTAATGAGAGAGGAGAAGAATTTAAAGCTAATTATTTCCTATGTGAAAAAAAGCCTGATTTGTAAAGATCACTTTGTGAAAATGATCATTTAGCATCTGGCATATTGGGAGAGTTGTACCATATGTGAGAAATAGTATAGCATGCATAGTTCCAAGCAATTTCCTTAGAAAGCTTTTGTTCAGGGCAGAGTTTTTGCTGATTTCCAGCATTGATTTTCTATATTTAAACCATTATATCTTCTATTTTGGTACCTTCGTTTGGTGTTTTGAAGACATAATCAGCCTCTATTTTCTCATAGATTGTCTTTGCATCTGGATGAGAAATTAGACAGCAAACCAAGAATGAAAAGACTGTGGATTAAAACTAATTTTAGCAAAGCTTCAGTGCTTATCTTCAGTTCGTTAATTCTGTGAAGTATTCATTTATTTAACAAGTATCTTCATTTAACCATTAACTGAATGTCTTAAGAGTCTTTGGTAATAGTATGCACTGACCATAAGATTCAGTCCAGGCCTGATTTCTGGTTCTGCTTCAACTAAATTGGATTTAGTTCCAGCCAAGTCCCAACTGAGAGTTGTGTCCAGTCAGTCAGTCATTCAGTCCGCCCATCAGTCCATTTATCACCACCTCCCTCCAGAAGCTCTAGATGATGTATACATATTAAAGTACAATAGTAACCATACAAAAGAATAAAAACTAAATCCCAAGACAATAATAATGTCTTCAGTCATGCACAGATAACTGCGGCTGTTTTTTACAATAAAAAATGGAAAGGGGCATATAACTAAAAACAGAATATCAGCAAATGGCCCAAATCTGCAAAGAGGGAGTCAGGAAAACTAAGATCCAGAATGACTTAAACTGGCAACAAATGGCAAAAATAATTTTAACAAGTTTCTATCTATGTGTAAGAAACAAGAAGAAAGTCAAGGAAATGATAGATCCACTAAAGGAAGCTAATGGCAAGAAGATGACAGACAGTAGGAAGAAAGTGGAACTTGTTAGGAATGATAGTCACCTAACAGTTGGGTTGGAAACATATAAACCAGGATAGTAATTTAATACTGTCTCTTTAAGAGAATGCTGTAAGTGTGATTGGCTGAAGTTCCTCCAACGGCCATAAGATGTAGCCAGAAACCTGGTTTTTCTCTTCTTGCATTTCCTGTTTTGCCATTTTGCCTGATCATCATTCTACTTGGATTGCTATGAATCTTGCAACTGTTAGCAAACTCCGTTTACTGAACTTGTTTATGATACTTGACTTCGTTTTTGGATTATTCCTGGACTGATACTAACTGCTTTAACCGTGTATGATTTGGACTGTTTGTTGGACTTTGTTTACCTGTGTACCGGAAGTAAAACCTACATTTTACTATTCAATGTATCTTTATGCTGGTTGTGTGTTATTCAACATCACTCCCACTACATTTCCCTGAGTGCATTCATTCTCCTAACGGGGAATACCACAACAGAACTACTTAATTCATTCTTTGTATCTACCTGAGCCTTAGCTTTCCTGACTTCATCTTTGCAGATTCAGGATATATGCTGATATTCTGATTTAGTTATGTGTCTCTCTTTCCATTTTTGTACTTGTCCCTTTTGTCTTTCAATTTGCTGTTTTCTTCTTGGAATTTTTGTTTTTCTTTTTCAGTGGTATTGTGCTGGACTGGGCTTTTATGATCATATTTTTCAGAGTTTCTCAAGTAGCTGTACTGAGTGTTTTGATGGGTGTGATTATTTTGGCTGTGAGTTTTTATGTATTTTATATAAAAAAATTTAACACACTTTTTATTGTTTTAAAATAAATCGTTATATTGGGGTGCTTTTTATATTTGTCTGTAAGTCAGTCAGAATCATACATCAGAGATATATATGAGAGAGGTGGCTATATAAATTTGGACAATAAATAAATTGTAGGGGTTTGGGAGTTTGCAGGAGGAGTGGGGGGGATGGTTGACATGTAGCTGAGAGGCTGGTTCCTATAGCAGCACTCCCAGTTTGTTGCTTGGGCTCACCCTTGATTAAATCAACAAAACTGCCATTGTATCCTTCCCAAGAAATCAGAGTTAAAAGTAAGAACCCTATTTCATACGTTACAAGCCTTTTTCTCTTCCATTTACATAGTACAGTTGTTGCAAACATATTTGTTTCTTTTCGACAATACTGTATCTTCTTCACTATTAAAAAGAAAGAGAAATTGTTTTTCTGATAAAAATGATTCAAAATAATTAACTGCACTATTTAAAATGCTGAAAGAGCCATAAGTACATTTGAAAGATTAACTAAAACTCATTTTGTGGAAATTGAAGAACCTGGGGCCCTTTAAATATTGCTTGACTATGGATGCCATCCTTCCTGACTACTAAGGATGCTGTCAGGGAAGGAGGATTAGGTATCCAACAATGTTTTATTAGTCCAGATTGCTCATGACTGACTCTGAAGCAAAGAAATGACAATGCTGCCAATAATAATTATAATCGTACAGGATTTCCATAAAAAGAAACTGAGAAGAACAAATCACAGATGTGGATAAAGGAGAATATTGCTGTTCATAAAGATAATGAAACAATAGTTTAAATTAGCTGCTGTTGAATTGCTGTTGAACTTAGAGGAAATAATTGTGGTGATGAAGGAAGAGTACAAATACTTACTTACTTACTTTACTTTATAGTCATTGCACCTCGTACAACGAAATAAAACACCATCTTCAGTGCACATCATGACCATAACCATGATCATGAAAATAAACACAAACCCACATTTTTTACCCTTCACACATTGAACTGGAAACCCCTGACACCACACCAACACTGCATTATACTGCAGAATTCAAAAGAGCTACTGCCCTGGGATAGAAACTGTTTTTCAGCCTATTTGTCCTTGTTTTTATTATTCTGTACCGTCTGCCAGATGGTAATAGTTCAAAAAAAGGGTTCCCAGGATGAGATGGATCTTTGAGAATGTTTTGAACTTTCTTTAGGCAGCAGGAGCTATTCCAAAGAGGGGAGAGGGCAATCAATGATCTTCTGGGCAATGACATTAACCCTCTGGAGTGCTTTCCTATCTGCCAAACCATACAGAGGTGCAGTATGTTAAAATGCTCTCTATGGTGCAGCGGTAGAAGGTCACCAGCAGTTTTTCATTCAGTTGTTGTTTTCTGAGTGGGAACTTTGTTTATTAGGCTGAATTGTAGAATTTTCTTTTTATGTTGTCATTTTCAGTTTGCTGGTCTCAGAACTTACTTTGATCTTAGAAATGAATTGGAGCAAATGTTCTACATATTCTAATTTTAATTTTCAAATAAAATGTAAATGGCTGAGAAAATTACACTTTGAAAAGGGCATTTGCCAATTAACTGCATTTCACAAAGATTTTATTTTGCATTTTTAATACACAAAATATGTGTCCCAAATTATATATGATTTGCATTACAAACCAGAGCATCTCCAGAAACAGGGTAAGAAAGCTTTTCATTTCATACAGAATATTTTTTTATTTACTCAAGGGCCAACTATTGATTTCAATCTTGGATTTTTCTTTTTTTTTAAATGTCATTTTTTCATATCCAGTTTTAGAAAACTAAATAAATAAAAAATTAACTTGTAGTTCAACATAATATATACAATAAGAATGGGGTGTGATGGTTTAGCAGTTAGACACTAATCTCATTGGAAAGCTGATAGCTGGGGTTCAAGATTCGAGTGCTGCACGATAGGGTGAGCTACTGTTACTTGCCCCAGCTCCTGCCAACCTAGAAGATCGAAAGCATACAAATGTGACAGAGTGGTATTCAGCAGGTTCTGACCAGTTCTGGAGAACCGGTAGTAGAAATTTTGAGTAGTTTGGAGAATGGCAAATATCACTTCTGACTGGAGATTTTACAATATACTTCCCCTGCCATGCCCATCAAGCTATGCTCACAGAACCAGTAGTAAAAAAAATTGAATCCCACCACTGACATGCAAGTATATAAATAGGTGGCACTTTGGTGGGTAACAACATTCAATATGCCTCAGCGTGTAGTCATGCTGGCCATATGACCACGGAAGGGCCTTTGAGTAATGCTGGCTCCCTCGGCTAAGAAAGGAAGATTAGTATTTCTCCCTAGAGTTGGAAATGACTGGGCAAAGGACACTTTACTTTTATGTTTACCTTTACGCCATAACAAGGTAATTTTTTGTATATACAATAGTATACAATAAACACTTGTGGGTTTTTGTGCAATAGACTTAATTATGCCATGAAGAATTCATTTCTTTGGTAAACTGTTATTAGACTGCAATTGGAACTCTCTATCAGTAGTAGCAGCATCAATTGATGCAGTAGAAGAATTAACCTCATAAAGCAGCCCACTGCCCAATCTTTTGGGCACCAGGGACAAGTTCATTGAAGAGAGGTTTTTCTGAGTACTGGAGGAGGTGTGGTTTCGTGTGCTGCCTATATCCTGTGGGTGGGGCTTCACTTGTCTGCGCTATCCGGTTTCTGGCATGGTGCAGACCAGTGCCGGTCCACAGATTGAGGGTTGCAGACCCCTGTCATAAAGTATCAATAGATTAGTTTTGGATGAAAATACAAGGCAGTGCAATACATCTATATAGAGATCAGTAGCCACTTTAGAAGTATAAAAAGTAGTGAGGAAAATAAATTAGAATGCAGAAGATAAATCTAAATATATTTTATATCACTACCATTCTTTATATTCTCTATTCTGTTTCTGTCCTTGCAAATTATTCTCACTTCCATTTCTGTACACATATTCAGTCTTGGTCTTTATTTAGACTGTTTGCCTCTTTCCCTGTAAGGATCTCATCAATGAACCCCTTGAGAGATATTTAGGTTTTTTTATATATACTATTGTTACTGAATTCAGGTTCTTCCCCTTTAATTTGTATGCTTTTGTATTGCATTTAAATGCCACCTATATGAGTACTCCAATGTCCTTGACAGAGTGAGGGTCATTAACAAGGTCATATCCGCCTAGCTTGTATTTGGTGTACTGATTTTTTTTTTACCAATGTGTAGGTCAGAGCATTTGTTGGTTGAGATTTGCAGTTGCCAAATGTTTGACCATTCTGACACATAATCAAGGTCACTTTGAAGAACAGTAGCATTGTTGGTGGTGTTGAATAGTTTTACATCATCCGTGAAGAGGACTCAGTTGCTTATAAGGTGATCGCAAAGGTCATTTATATAGAATATAAAGAGTGTGGGTACTAGAACACTGTCTTGGGGGACACTGCTGTTAACTGGAGTAGGGTTTAACATAGCGCTCCCTATTTTCACTATTTGTTGCCTAGTTGATAGGAATGCAGTAATCCACTTATGAAGGGATCCGGAAATGCCGTAAGAGTTTCGTTTTAACAATAGCTTGTCATGTACCACTGAATCAAAGGCTTTGCAGAAGTCTATGTAAATTGCATCTATTGCTTTACCCTGGTCGAGTAGAGTAGTCCATATGTTTTTGCAATGTAGGAGTTGTAGGTTGCAGGACAATTTTTTCCTGAAATGAAATTGTTTTTGGGACAGAAGGTTGTTTAGACTTTGCATGTGACACAACACAATGAGATTGGTCTATAGTTTTCAACCAGGCTGGGGTCACCTTTTTTGAAGATAGGGATGACCGTAGCTAAGGACCATAGGTTTAGTAAGGAGCTGGTTTTGAATGATATATCATATATAATGCTTAGGGGTTCTGCTGTGGCAGAGGAGAGCTCTTTTAAGAAGTATGCACATAATCCATTGGGGCCAATAGATAGGGATGGTTTTAGGTTTCGTAGTGCCTTGTCTACATTATCTTCTGTAAAGTCAATATGTAGTAGGTCATTACAGTTAGTTGTGGTACGACTAGGAAATGTGGGGCATGAACCATTGCTGTTTACAAAGACTGAACTGAAGAATGTGTTGAAGAGGTTGGCCTTAACAGCTTTGTCACTGCAGTCTTTCCCATTTGGTCCCTTTAGAGGTGGGATGGTTCTTGAGTCTTAAAGTTTGGAGTTTACAAAATTGTAGAAGGCGTGGGTAGATTTTGTACGTAGGAGGTTTTCCTCCTGCTTGCAGTAATAATTTGTGCATTCTGTTTTTATCTGGGTAATTTGTTTTTTTGTTTGTTTTTAGGGGTTACTAATGGTACATATAGTTTAATGACTCTTTCAAGTTCAAATAAGAATGCATTATAATGGTCTTCTGTAGTATTACAGTTAAAGAACAGAAAGTGCCAATCAAGAGATGATAGGTCGGCATCTATGAGATCATAGTTGGCTTTTTTGAAATTGTATTTTGAAGATCCATCATTATGATTTTCTTTGTGAGACAAAAGTCAATCATACTGTGGTCACTGTTTGAAAAGGGTTCTTGTATTTGTAGGCCATAAATTGAGTTTGAGCTGTTGCAGAAGATGAGGTTGAGGCGGTTGTTGAGTCTAGTGTTGTTTGTTACTAATTGATCCAGTCCCAGTCTAGTAACAGCATTGTACAGAGTTGATGTATAGGTTCGGAAGTACATTCATTTAGGGTCCAGTTTATAAGGGGTCACCAAGGAAAATAAGAGGGTGTGGACAAAAGGCAGCCCATGTCAGCAGTGAAGTTAGTTTGTTTTCATGAACTATGTCATAATCAGGGGCTCTGTAGAATAGTAAGAAGTGGATAGTGGTATTTAAGGACAGTTTACAAACGATAGTCTCTGGAAGAGCAAGCTCCTGTGTAATTAGAATCTTTCTTAGATTTAGGGATTTTTTATAGAAGATAGCAACTCCACCTCCTCGATGGATTTTGCTGTATTGCTGATTGGATGTCTTCATAAACAACAATAGAATCGGTTACATCAATTCCCATGTCAATCAATAGTTGCTTATAACAAACTAAATCTGTACATAATAAAGACAAACATGAGAATTCAGCCTCCATTGTTGATAAGCTTAGATGTTTCTGTCTAATAGACCTCCATCCAATCAACACTTTCCCTAATAATACTACAGTACTTGACGTAGATTTACGTGTATTTATGTCTGTAGCAAAACTTGCTACAGTTAGACTTAGTTCATCCTTAGGTTCAAAATACAATGCATAATGCATTGTTTGTTTCAGATATCTTAACACACGCTTAGCAGCTTGCCAGTGCCTTTCAGTTGGCTCAGCATTAAACCTCAATAATTGGTTAACGCAGTATGCTATATCTGGCCTTGACCAATTACTGAGATAAGATAAACTACCAATCAAGGACTGATAAATGTTCTTATCAAAAACAGAACTTTGTACATCACTGTGACTAAACTCCTGGTTCATTGGTGTTTTAGCTGGTTTACAAAGTTCCATTTTAAAATTATTTAGTAACTGGTTGATTTTATCTGCCTATGAGATTTGTATCCTCCCCTAGTTCTATCTATCTTTAAACGAAGATATTGTTTAATTTCCCCTAACTGTTTTATCTTAAACTTCTTCTCTAACAGTGATATTATTTTAGTAGCTTCTTGTTCAGTTTTGGTGATTAATGCTATATCATCAGTAAACAATAGCAACAATGAAACTACACCATCACTTTCCTTTTTAAAAAAACATGGATCAGCCATGCCAGCTACAAAACCTATCTTTGTTAATTCCTTAACTATACACTGGTTCCACTCATATCCTGATTGCTTCAAGCCATAAAGACTCTTTTTAAATCTCCAGCAATCAGTTGTATTATCATTTTTTATACCTAAAGGTTTCTTTAAATATACAGTATGTTACAATGGTGCATGCAGATATGCCATCTCTACATCTAAATGATTTATAATGTATTTCTCCTTAGCTGCCCACACTTAATGTTGCCCTTAATGTAGTAGCCTTCAGACTAGGTGCAAACACCTCATCATAGTCATTTGCTGTCTGATTGAACCCTTGTGCTACTAACCTGGTTTTATGGGTAACAGTCCCATCCACACCTGTCTTAAATTTATAAATCCATTTACACCCTATGGCATGTTTACCTGGTGGTAACCTGACATTTTCGTATACCCACAGTCTTTGTAAGGAGTTCAGTTCCTTATCCATTGCTTCCTGCCAAGCAACTTGATCTTTAGCAGAATACAGTTTCAGTTCATTATAGTTACCAGGAATTGTATTCACTTGGCATACAACACTAGCCTGATATCTATCAGGTGGTTGTGTTACTCGGGTTGAATGTCTAGGTAATACAAGGCTTACTGATGGACTCTCCTGTTCCACCTGCTCCTGTTCTTCTACCTCCTCCTGTGCCTGTTCTTCCTCTTTAATGGCTATTGATGGTTTAATTATTTCATCTTTACGGACTACTTGGATGTCAATTACAACATCATTGTTGGATTGGTGTTCCAGTTTATGCCACCCAACGTGCTCAAGAAATTTAGCACTAGCGCTACAGTAAACATGAGCTGTGCCTGGATCCCAAAATCTAAACAATATATGGTTGGTCTCGTAACCTACAAAAAATAATTTCCTAGCTCTATGTTGCCCTTTCAGTCTTACTTGTGAGGGAATATGCATCCCTGCTGGAGCTCCAAATGTGTGTAGATAACTTAAATTTGGTTTTCTGCCATGCCAACGAGTGAATGGCAATTCACCAGTTGTTGTGTTAACTACATTGTTTAATACATGGTTGCTACATATTATGGCTTCACCCTACAGTGTTTCAGGCAAACCGGAATCAGATAACATAGTGCGAGCCATGGCTTGTAATGTTTTCCCTCTTCATTCTATAAATGAGTTATGTTGTGGCCTGTAAGGTACAGAACGTTTATGCTCAACACCAGCCAATTTTAACAATTTGGAATCTATTCTTAATAAATTCAGTCCCGTTATCAGTAACTAAAGTAATTACTCTATGTTTCATTTTTCTCTCTGCAAACCTTAGCTAATTAAAGAAATGTTGAATGTTTCTGTTTTGTTTTTCATGAGATAGCAGAAACCGTACCATGAGTAATGGTCCATTATACTCAAAATATAGCAGGCATCTCCCAAACTGGGTTTTTTAGAACCAATTATGTCAGCAAACACAACCTTTAAAGGTTCTTTGGTCTTAAATCCATTCAGTCTGTTTGCTGGAGTAACCTTGCTTTTCTCCTGGTTACAGGCATTGCAGTTTAAGTACTTGCTACAGGGTTTTAATTTTACTCCCTCTGACAATTTAACAGTTTGTTTCAGCATTTTGAAATTAATGTGCCCCAGATGTCTCTGCAGTAAATGTATACATTCGTCATGTGGCTTAACATTGTTATAACCAAGTTAGCCATCTTCAACTGGTCATCATGTATCACATATAAATCATTCCCTAAAGTAGCTGTAACACTTTTGCCCTCTTTCTCTATTATACAGTTATCTCCTCTAAAGGTTACTACATAACCAATATTAGCTAAAGCCCTTACTGATATCAAATTAAATTTCAGTTTAGGTACATATAACATAGTTAAATGCTCATTTACACATGAACAATATGCAGTACCTTCACCAGATGCTTTCATCTTCCATCCATTTGCCAATGATACATGTTGCTTACTTGTGGACATCTTTATAAATCTCTCTCTATTTCTAGTAATGCACTGCGATGCTCCACTATCAATTACCCACAGTCATGGTTTACAGTTGACTTGCTAGACATAGCTAAATTAACTTTCTTCTTAGCCTTCTAGTGATTACCAGTATTCTGTCGTTTTCCCTTCTTACAGAATCTAGCTATATGTCCCCTAGCCCCACAAGAAAAACATTTCCTAACAATATAGGCAGTTGAAGACAAATCCTCTTCTTGTGGTTGTTCCTTCCTCAGTTGGTCCCTATCCAGCCATTGTTTTGCCTCTTCTAACAACCTTCCAGTTATGTCAGTCAATGTCAGTTTATCTTTGGTCAGGATTTCCAGTGAAGATACATAATCATCATAACTTTCATCCAATGAGGAAAGAATTATGTAAACTTGATGCAGCTCTGAAAATATCAGTTCCTTTTCATGTAGCTCTTGAAAAGTTCTTTTCATGAAGTTCAAATGAGCTAACATATCTCCACCTTTCAGAAGATGTGCTCTAAACCATTTACGTGTAAGTTGTATGTGTGCACCTACACTGTCATGAACATAAATCCTCTTCAAATTCTTCTAATACCTAGCAGCAGACTCTTCTTCATGAATATGGACTAGCTGCTGATCACTCAGTGTTAGTCCAATTATACAAAGAGCTCGTTCATTGTTCTGTTTAAAGTCAGCATGCTTCTTGGCATCGTCCTCATTATTTGGATCCTAAGCATTTGCATCTGGTGGGTCTTGAACTGCATTCCATAACCCTTCTCTACGCAGAAGTAGACTGCACTTCATAGACCAGGAAACATAGTTTGTTCCATCCAACTGGGTTATCAGTGATAGACTTGTTGAAGTGTCTTGTGGCATCTTTACCAGGACAGTAACCCACAATTAAACAGTAAACAGCTGTCTGTATACGGTACTATGCATTCACACTAACTCTCAGTTATCTGAACCTGGTATGGCCTGGGCCCATAACCAGTGTTGAGGTAATTCCCCATTAGGAGAATGAGCACACACAGGGAGAGGTAGTGAGAGTGGTGAAGAATAACACACAACCAGCATACATATACACTGTATTGTAAAATGTAGGGTTTTACTTCCAGTAAACGGTTAAGCAAAGTCCAGCAAACAGTTCAAGTCATACATGGTTATAGCAGTCAGTTTTCAGTCCAGGGATAATCCAATAACAAAGTCCAGTATCAAAACAGTTCAGTAATAGACTCACATCAATCCAAGAATAACGATGATCAGGAACAGTCAATAGGGAAATGCAGGAACCAAAAACAGCAAACATCAACCAATTAGCAACTAGCAACACTCTCTGGGAAACCAGTTTCTGGCTCCATCTTATGGCTGTTTGAGGAACCACACCCAATTTCAATTTTTAGCATTCCCTTAAAGAGACAGTATTAAAATGTCTATCCTGGTTTATATATTTCCAACCCAACTGTTAGGTGACTTAGATTCCTAACAACAATAATCATGCTAGTCAAGTAATTTCACTAATTAACAATCACCCTAAACAATTAATTACACAAATCACTAATCACACTGGTCAATTACATTAATAATTAATTTTGCTAACCAATTAAATTACAGATTGGTAATCACATTATTTGCACTAGACACTCTAGTCACACTAATCAATCAAACAATCAATCAATTGATAAATTATTGTAGAGAAATTATTATAGAGAAATTATTTTATAGACATAATTATTTAATCATTGATATATGTCTTGAGGTAATAAAGTTATAAGTTTTGAGGTAATGAAGTAATCAGTGTTATAAGTATTGAGGTAATGAAGTAGTAAGTCAGCAAGTATAGGGTTATTGCTTTTGCTGCCTGCTATTATCTGATCCACTTCTATAGCTGACTCTGTCTCAGCTGACAGGAAATCTTCGCTCAGGGAGTCTCTGCCCATGGAATCTTGATGAGGTAGAGGTTGAAGGCATGTGGTTTCTTTTTGTTTGAATGACTTCAAAGTGATTGATTTTTGGTGAGGTAGAGGTTGTTGAGGTAGAGGTTGTTGGAGATTAGTAGTGAAAGGAGTTATCCTTGGCTTATTCTTAAAGTTTAAAACTAAAAGTTTAAAGTAAAGAGCCTCCTTCTAGCTCGGAATCATGCTCCTCATTCACTTTCTGCTCAGAATCACGTTTGCAGCCTGCTCTCCGCCCTCTTCCAGCTCAGAATCGTGCTGTTCTTAGTCTCTCAGACTCCACTGATTTCTCTCAAATTAGGGTGTCCCTGTCGGCTCCTTTCCAGACTCCCTCACTCTCTGCTGATCTCAGCTTCTCTCAGAGGTCTCACTCGGAGCTCTCTGCTATTAGCTTGGAGTTCTCTGCTCCTTTCTCGTCTCCCTCGCTCTCTGCTGATTACAGTATAGCTCTCGGAGCTCAGAATCATGTTCTTCAGTCTTCTCACAGTATCGGCTAGCGCAATTGGATATTTATTTTTTTATTTTGTGGGCTCAGAATTCAATCTCCCTCTTGGGTCCCAGTAAGCTATAGTCTCAAGCTCTCTCTTTTGTTTATCAGTTGGCTTATCGACTTGGTCTCATTAGGATTCTTTTCCATTCTCAGCCTCCCTTTTGGATCTCCAGGCCAGCTATCCACTATCAGTACCTCTCAGGGCTTCTTGCCATGGTTCCACTGACCCCAGATCCCACTCCTACCTTAGTAGTTAGTAGATGATTGAAAAACTATTGGAGAGTAATTCACGAAGGCTGCTGTTGGCGGCCATCTTCCCAGGTTTTAGAGAAAAGGTGCTTTTTAGAGATGCTGATGAGGCAAGTGTGGATGAGGCAAGCCATAAGGAAAAACTGTCTGAAAATCTTATATTGAAAGCAATCCCCAATATCCAAAACTATCACCCTTGGAAGAACAGTCCAATCAGGTGTCATTCCAACGTTTTGAGAACTCAATGCCTCAGGCACCAGTATAAATTCCTTTTCCAGGACTGGCATCCTTGATGCTCGGCAGATGGCTCAGTTTGGCACCTCTCGTTCCTGTTAGTGGCCATACTCCCCAACTTCCCATATCATTCTTTCACACCTCCAACATGCTTCCCTTCCCAATTGCCCCCCAGTTATGGCAGTTGCTAGCAAGCTTCAAAGCAAGTGAAGATAAGTAGCTGACAGACTTGCATTTTCAAGATGATTAATTTTCCTCTACTTCTGGGAAAGAGGTTAATTCTCAGAGGTACTTTCAGTGCTTCGGAAATGATTAATTTCTGGCCTCTAGATATCATGTGTTGGCCTTGTCTTGGCTAGGAGGGTGAAACTTTTCCAAAGAGAAATTCAGCTGACAAGTTATTGAACCCAGATGTTTGTGACTAAAAGTGGCCCATGTGAAAAACAGTATTTCGGTTTATCAGAACTCTCTTTTAGAGAACACAATGCAGAAAGTCAGTCTCCTTCCTAGCATAAAGCTAGAATTTTTATTCCTGAGATGACCTTGCCAGCCAACTACTGTTGACTGTATTTTATGAGCTGGAAGGTACATGAAGTATACTGACAAACTCAGAATAATTTTGCATCTCTTATATATCACAAAAGGGGGAAAATATTTTTCTTCTCATGTGAAATTGACACTGTGAGTAATGCTTATTTGAAAGTGGCTGGTAATAAATTTTTCAGAAAACTCGGGCTGGTAAAGGAATCATTAGCCTCAATCAGCTATCAAGTAATGACAGTTTTAGAACTTTTGAAATTCTACAATAGGAATATAAGTTACCTTGAAATGTTGAATGACAATACATAGACCTTCAGCAGGAGCAGTGAATCCAGGAGGATACCCAGATTGTGGACCAACTCTGTTTGAGGCAGTTTCATTTTATTTTTGTGTATTTGGAAAATAAATTGGCTAATCTTGGAGAGAAGACTAATGAAACCACTCCTTTTATTTTAAGGTGCAGGAATTTTTTGGTTGAAGCCATTCCTAAAACACATTGGTTGCAAAGCACGGGGGGGCGGAAAGCAATGGAGGTTAATGCTATTTATCCCTTCTAGAACACACCACCACTCATTTCCATCTTCCCTGGCACAGCCTGCCATGAGAGCAATAATTCAATGCACAAGGCATTGAAGAATATTGGCTCCCAAACTTCTGCAGTTCAGACACTTTGTCATCATGAGCTTTCAACAGGGTAAATAAGTTGATTAAAGGAGGAGATTTTTCATGTCAGTGTGTATTTGTGTGCACACATTGCTCTCCTAGAAATTTCTGTGCCTTCTTTCTTGAGTCTTTTTTTGGTAAAAATTGTGTTTTATGGTCTGATTTCTCAAAACATTGTTGTATTACCACGTCTATGGACCACATGGAGATTTTAATAGGTAGGCTTTTAATCCAGTGTTTTTAATATTCAGTTGGTCCTGTTTCAACATTGATACTCATTCTATTAATTATAAATGTTATCAGAGTCCTTTGTAATCTATTGTAATCTCCCAGGTTCGGCCACTCTAATAATTCCAAGGAGGAATGGTTGTTGCAAGCTTACATGTCAGTGGAAAATGCCATGAGCATGGCAAGAATATGTTTGATTTCCCCATCATCTTCAAGTTACTACTCTTCAAGTTATATTTTTACAACTTTAACCAACATTTTAATCTAAGTTAAATTTGGTCTCTGGAATAAAGTTGATATCCATGTAATATTGAGCCCAAATCTTGATAGTGAACTAAAATACTTCCACTCAGTTATTTTAATTACATGTAATTTTAATTTGTGGATTCCCTTCCCATATTTTATAGAGGATGCCCTATCCAGTGAGATGCAAACATCTTGTTTTATTATGTCCTGTTCAATATTTTTATTAAAATATAAGAAAGTGGAACAAATTTGTTGTGAAGATTTTTTGACAACTGTAAATTCCTTTATAAAATGCATGGAAAGGATAGGAGATATTTTTGGCTGTATTTGTGCAAAAGCACACAGGAAGCAAGGGGAATCATTTTGTAAAATGAGATTAAAACATCTTTGAAGATAGCAACACTACACAATGCAAAACTGATTCTACCACTTAAACTCAATATATTGATAAACATAATTTCTACCCAACCATTACCTGTGATAGTGTGAACTGATACCATGTCAAGATTATTCAAAATATTGATTCATGCACAGTGATTCTTCTAAAACAGTTTCAAGCAGAAATCTCTGGGCACACTGACACAAAGCCATGATCTCACCCAATGGTATCTCCTCTGACTTGAAGAGTTGTTGAATGTGTCAGGCAACGTCAGCAGTGCATTTTTTCCCCTACATTGTTATTCAGGACATGAGTGTGGACTGTTCTGCATGCAAATCATGTGCTGTACTTGGAAAAGCTATGCACAAAGGCACCTGTAAAACAATCCTTAACCTGCCTTGTTGGGCTCCATTGAAATAAAGCGAACAGTGTTTCCTACTGTTGAACCACAACATTATTAATGCCAGAACATATCTTATATACTAGTGTCTGTATAGGTGTAATTAATTCTAGATTCATTTTCTTAAAACAAAAGCTTCTGAAGTGAGGAATAAGACTCGTTTAAAGATATCCTGCAGTGTAAAAACTGATGGCTTGCCATCTATGATAAGAAATGTGAACTATTTTCAATTCCATGACAAATGTGGCAAGAAGCTAATTAATTAAAACTATTGGGAGTTCCTTTGAAACAGCAAGCGATTAAACACAATGATTTATTATGGAACAATTAGGTAAATTTGGCCTCAGGTATCTTCCTACTACTCCCAAGGGAATCAGTGATGCAATACAGGTCTAGAATTACACTTTTATTATAGATTTATCTATTTTAATTGATTCAGCATTAGTCATGTCTCATCCACAGCAGCAGAGGTAGAGGACATATTATGCTAATTTTTAGATTTTCCAGGAGTTAACTTTTACTTCAATAGTTGTTTCTTCTTCGTATTGGAATGAAACTGAAATAGCATAACTGAGAGAAGAAATAATAACTTCAATTTCTTCAAGATCTTAATGTCCAGCTTGAATCTTAAAGACAGTTTTAAATATAGGTCCCTTAAACTTTAAGGGCAAAATACAATAGAAATTCCTAGAAGAGCTACTGTTTCTCATTGGATAGACAAGGTGTCCAGTTGCTGGACAATCTGCATGTTGGTTTCTGACATTGATATTAGCAGTTGGAGATAGAAGCTCTCCCTCTGCCTCCTACCGCTTTTCTCCCTCTGCCTCCTACTGCTTCTTGAGGCCTGAGACAAAGCACCTGGTCTGGGCACACAGCCTTCCATGATGGAGCCCTTCCTGGAGAGCAAAGCCTTGGATACCTAATCTGTCCTGAAGGCCTTGAGGAGCTCCAGACTTTCCATGGGCCTTTGCTGGCCTGAGTGTCCTGCCCTTCAGATCTCAATGATGCCAGCGGCAGTGGCGCTCTGGGAGCATGGGTGGATGTCCTGTAGCTGCACGCGGGCACCGCAGTGGAGCAGCAATCTTGGCCCCAGCATGTCGTTCCCCTGAGGGCCACCAACCATTGGCCTTACCTTCACAGGCAGCCATGGCAGGAGAGGGAAACCTGCTACAAGGATTGGGGTTTGGGGGTTCCCTGAACTGTGCAGAATGTTAGCTAAAGGATCTTCCGAACCCCTGCAAACCCCCAGCAGCCCACCCCTGCCTCCAAGGTACCTTCTAGCCTATGATTCTAAAGTGTGTGTGTGAGAGAGAGAAGGCGGGGATATGGCTTCTTGGGGGTGCATTTGGAGAAGTGTAAAGATTTGGCTCGTCAGGGTAAGGAGACATGAAGAACTTTCAACTGCATGTTTCTAAAAAATCTTATTAAAATGAATGTCTAGAGGCAGCTCTTTAACTCATTAGTCCAGAGGGAGCAAAAGAGATAGGATCCCAGTGAGAGTCTTAGCTATTTAGTTCAGGAAGAACAGAATTGAAAGGGACTTTGGAGGTCTTCTAGTCCAACCCCCTGCTCAGGCAGGAAAACTGAAGATACCAAAATCTGAGTGGAGGGCCTGGGAAAGGTGTCAGAATAACAGAATAACCCTTAAAACAGACCTTGTGGGGGAGCATTTCATAGAAATGGCTGTCCAGTCTTTTCTTAAAAACCTCCAGTGATCGAGCACCCAGAACTTCTGGAGACAAGTAATTCTGCTTCTTAGGTTGCTTCTCTCTTTGTTCAGTTTCCATCTATTGCTTCTTGTTTTGCCTTCTGCTGCTTTGGAAAATACATTGCCCCGCCTTCTTTGTGGAAGCCCCTCAAAAGCCTGTTTTGTGACCTGCCTATCACACTCTTGAACAAAGTATGTGAGGCATTTCCTCCTTTCAGTGGTCCATGAAAGTGCATCTATAGTATGTAGATACAGATAATAAAATCAAAAAAAGTGAACAACATTTTTACAGAATTATAGATATGTTGAGGCCAAGCCTGACAAGGAGTGGGGGGAGGGGCCAGGTGAGGCATCTCTTGACATGAGTGATGTTGAGTTGGCCATGCCCACCCAGCCACACCCACCCAGCCAGTCATTAGGGCAGAGAACTGGTTGTTAAAAAATTTGAATCCCACCACTGCTCCAAGTAGTTTCCATGCCTTTTTGGTAAAGATTGCAGCAAGAGGAAGCATTTGATTTGATTAGAAGGGGCGTTGGTTCTTACCTGATACGCTTCTTTTCGTAGAGCTGTTGAGAGTGTCCAGGTTGGGAGGAGCTCCAGTCTCGGCTCTTCCAGGCTGAGCTTGAAAATTGAGGAACGCCCCCCTCACCGTCACATGGTCCTCGGGCACTCCCCAGGTTTTTGCACAGACGAGAAGGAAAGTCCTGTTCTCATCACACTCAGGAAAAAAAATATATTAGATTGCTCGGTCGAACAGCCAGGTTTCCCACCAGACGGCCTACGGGTGGGGCTGGACACTCTCAACAGCTCTACGAAAAGAAGCGTATCAGGTAAGAACCAACGCCCCTTTTCCATAGAGCTGTCTCGAGTGTCCAGGTTGGGACATACCAAAGCTTGGCTAGTCCTGCGGGTGGGGCCCCGTCTGGAATAGAATCTCTCCTGGAACCCTGATGACCCGCTGGAAGGCATGCCCAACAGGAGAAAACCCCTGGATGTTGGAATGTCTCAACAAGGGGCCTAAAGAGGAGGCGGAGCTATCCGGGAGGCAGTCCCGCCAAAGAGGCCAACAGGTGTGCACTGGGACCGGGATTCAAGAAACTGGGAAGATCGACCCGTGTTGGGAATTCCCCTGGGAGAACTCTGGGACAGAGAGAAGGAGGGGAGGCGCAGAGATCTGTGTGGAGGCCCGGGAGCGCAAGAAGGGACCCCGGCTAGCATTGAATGGGGGTAGATGTGTTGCCGACCAGTTGCCCAGGGCAGGGTGAGGAGGACAAGAGTGCTCCTGGGGTAGGAGCCTGTTGCAAGCAGGGTTAAAGGTCGGAGTAGAGAAGGCCTTCTCGCACTCCTTCCTCTTTTTTTTTTTTTTTTTTTTTTTAAGGACAAGCGCCTGAGGGCGACTGCATTATCGAGAACGACGGAACGAACCTCTCCCGGATCCCGGGAGGGCTTCCTGGAAGAAGTACCTCCGGACCCATCCGCTCCGCCGGTAGGGAGATCTATAGGGAGAGGATCGGTAGAATCTGGCAAAGGAGGAGGAGTGAGAAGAACCCTGGCGAGGAGAGGGGGAGCCTCTGAAGTCGGACCTCCTAGAGAGGGAAGGGAGGTACTTGCGCTTGTTCCGGGTCTCGCCAGGAATGGGTCGAGAACCGGTCCAAATAACTTCCCCCAGAGATGGGGGCTGTTGCTAGCTTAGTCTTGTTTTTAACGTCCGCTTGCCAGTGGCGGAGCCAGAGTAGACGGCGGGCGGTAACCTGGGACGAAATGGCCTGGTGGAGAACTTTGCCGCCTGGAAGGTGGCGTCTGTCAGTAAACTCGCCGCGGCCAGGATCTTGGCAATGTCCTGGTGCGCCCTGAGATTGGCTGTGGGGACATGCTGCTTGAGCTGCTGGAGCCACTTGATGGAAGACCTGGTGAAAAACGACGCGCAGTGGAAGCCCTGACTGCCCAAGCGTCAGAGAGGTGAGCGCGGCACAGGGCCAGTTCAGCTCGCTTGTCCTCGGGCTGGAGAGCATCGAGTGAGTCGCTGGGAGTAGAGCGGGAAACCAGGCTCACCACGGGCTCGCCCACGGGGAGGGGGTCGAGCAAGGTGGAGAACTGCGGTTCCAGGTTAAAAACCGCTTGTCCTGGGCGTTGGGGGGAGGGGGCCCCGAGGAGGCCAGCTGCCTAGAAACCATGTCTGAGAATATGGGCGGGACAGGGATCACCTCAGTTTCGCCACGGGCTGAGAGAAGAGAGAGTCGGGAGGAACCCTGCCGCCGCTGGGTTGGGTGGGGGGAGGGGGTTCAGGCCCGAGGTGGTCCTGGCTTTGAACAGGAGGGACCTAAATAGGTGCGGTTTAAAGAGCCCTAGAAACGCTGGCTGACCTGGAGGGAGGCCCTCGTCCTCCGACATGTCCCCTTCTAGGGACCTGTTCCCGAAAAGAGTTCACTGCCTATGAGGGACCTCATGTCAAGGTCCTGCTCGTCCCCAAAGAGGGAAGGGTCCCGGGTTCTTGGGCCTCCATTCCCTCCAACTCCAAAGGTAAGGTTAAGTCCTCTTGGGGAGTTGCCTGACCATGCGAGGCCGCTGATCCTATAGCCTCGGGGCCGCGGGCCGAGGAGCCAGACCGGCCAGCTGCTGCATCTGTTGCGCTACCCTTTGCCGGATGGCCAGCTCCATAGCCTGCATTAGGTTTTCGGGTATTTCCGCCATGGGGAGACTCCTCCGGCGCAGCTCCACAGCAGTGGTGGGCAAGGTGACCTCAGGGGCCTGTCCAGGCTGTGGGGAGAAGCAGAAGCAGGAGGGGAGGGAGAGGAGGATGGGTGGAGGTTGATGGAACGGAAGGGTCCCGGGACACAGAGCTTGACTCCTGAGAGCGCCTGTCAATTTCCCTTTCGAGGGCCCTGTGTCGCCTGAGGGCATCCCTTTGGGAAGCTTTGGATGGTTCCTGTGCCTGTTTGCGCAGGTGGTGGATTTGGCCTGGCCTTCAGAGAAGTGCCACGAGAGGTATTGTCGTCTGCCATCTGGAGAGGAGAGAAAAAGGAAAAAAATTTTCTGGTTAATGCGAGGCGGTTAACGGGTCTGGGTACAGCCTAAGCAGAGGCTGGAACTCCCAGTGCTCGTGTTGCACCCCTTTTTGTCAAGGCCACAGAATTGTTCTGTAACGTGTTGGGAAGTAGGGCCTAGCCCGGGGCCAATCAGCCAGAATGAACGCCAAGCTGTCCCTGCCGGGCGAACCGGGAAGGGACATGGCAAGCAAATAACTCCTTAGTTGGGGGAGACTTAGGCAGAATTGCAAGGTATTTGAGCAGTCCCAGGATCTGCCCAGGAGTCAGGAAGCAATGCGGCCTACTGGTAGGCCTCTGAAAAAAACCAATGACCCTGGGGCCGCAGGCAGAAGGGAATAATGTAAGCTGAAACCAGGTCTGGATGCGGCCTACGGAGGCCGGGAATCCCAACGCACGTTCCACGCCCCCTTTAGTAAAAAAAAATTTTTCTGTTTAAAATAGAGGTTTGAGTACGAACCAGGGCCTAGCCCAGAGACCAATCAGCCAGAAAGGTGAACGCCAGGCAGCTACTCCCTGCCGGACGGACCGGGAAGGGGTGAGGGGGGCAGAGCTGCTACTTCGCCTGCTGGGGAAAAAGGCTGCAGGGCCAACAGACCCTATTTCTGCAGGAGGCCTGTTGGTAGAATAAAAGACAGGCTGAGACAAGGGAATCCCAGGCTGCCTAATAGTCAGTTAAGGCTGCGGCCTGTAAAGGGCCTCTAGTAATGGCGGACGGCCATGCGGCCACTCCCAAGATGGAGGCCGCTCCAGGACACACCCAAGATGGCGTCCATTCCAGGGCACACCCAAGATGGCGGCCGCTCCAGGGCACACCCAAGATGGCGGCCGCTCCAGGACACACCCAAGATGGCGGCCGCTCCAGGGCACACCCAAGATGGCGGCTGTTCCAGGGCACACCCAAGATGGCGGATGCCACAGGGGGCCCAAGATGGAGGCCGCAAGTAACGGAGGCAGCCCCAGCGGTAAACCCCAGGGAAGATTAGAGCCCTTGGGAGAACCAGGAAGCGCACCCTGGGCTAGAAGGCGTTCGCGGGGGAACGCGGCTAAGGCGAGGAGAGGCAGGCAGAAACGGCGGCTCGCGCGGAGCGATTAGGCGGCAAACGGCTGGGGGAGCGCCGCGCCTGCTTTCTCCCCTTAAAGAAACGGCTCGGATATTAAAAACACTCCCTGGGGAGTTCAAACCTGAGTTCCTGCGCTGCCTGCCGGTGATCCACGTGAAAAGCGATGAGAGAAGAGGCCTAGAATGTTGAACGACCGGAGCAAGGGAAAAACAGCCTGTTAGCCACGAGGCTGAGCAAAAAACTGGGGAGTGCCCGAGGACCATGTGACGGTGAGGGGGCGTTCCTCAATTTTCAAGCTCAGCCTGGAAGAGCCGAGACTGGAGCTCCTCCCAACCTGGACACTCGAGACAGCTCTATGGAAAATAATTCCACAGAGGTACAATAAAGTATTGCCTTCATTAGATCTGAGAGAAGAACAAAATATAAATCAGAAAAATAGCTCAATAAATGTATTTCTAAGACTTTCCCAGCATGCTGCCCTGTAATCAGAAATCTTTGCAGTATGTAAAATGAAGACAATTGCAGTTTGCAGATTTGTTAAATGTGAATTTAAATATAATAGTTAATTTGTTTTTCTTCTCTCAGTCCAACCACAAATGCCAGTGTGCTGTGGATTATATCAGAAACAGGGAGATTTCAAGTCAACTCTGTCCTCAGCCATGGGAATTCATTGAATGACTTTGGGCGAACCTAACTTAGTTTATTAAAGTCGTTGTTACTGGGGAAAATTGGACACGGGAGAGCTTGAACTTTTTTATTTTATTTATTTATTTCATCAAGAATATATTAGATAAGATGCATAAGTATAAAAATGATTATGAATACATGAAATGGATACAAATAAAAAGGAACATTAGGACTTCTGGGATAAAGGCAGACTATAATTTAAAAAATACTTTTTGTGCTTTGCTCTTAGTTTTACTTTTCCTTGGCTGTTACTGCATATCCAGTTTGACCAAGACTTTTTGTGATTCAAAACTGTAAACAGTCCTTTGTGGATTCTGAAATATTTACATAACAAGCTTCAATATAGCTATTTTGGTTGTAGAAATACAGGAAGCTTCCCTGTAGCGAGTCAGACCTCTAAGCATCAGTTTGACTGGCAGCACATCAAATCTTTCCCAGTTCTGTCTGGAACCCTTTGAATTATGGTCTTTAGATAATGTCTAGTATTTCTTCAAAATCTATTTTAGAGTACTTGAACATGCCATAAATGACAAATAACTATTATATCAGATGTAATATTTGGTGAGATGGGCAGCTATATAAATTTGATAAACAAACAAACAAATAATCAGTTCTATATCTTGAAGTAGCATAATTTCCATGAACATTCTTGTGGGGAGGGAAAGTGCCTGTTCTCTTTGGTTATGATGGGAAAATGGCCTTCCTGGGCATACTATCAGGAGTTTCTAAGAGTTATTTTCCACCGTTTCATTAAAAAAAATTAAGCCACTCCAACTTTAAAGATAATATAATCCCGCCTGAACATTTTTTCAATTTAGTCTCCCCCAAAGCTATCCCCACTCCGCTTTTCTGTTTTCAGAAAAACAGCAATATTCAAACAAGTCTTATTCTATTGATAGATTCCCAAATTAGCCACTATCTTGAGTTGATGTGATCCTTGATAAAAGACTTCAGTAGCTTAACACAAACTGTTTATCATAGCGGTAACAATAAATATTATAAGGTTTAAACTTTCATAACAAGTTCTTCCATCATCTCTGTGTAGATTATATTGCAGAAGCTAACCAGAACAATAGCAATGTAGGATAGATAGTATTATCACTGGATGGATTTGTAAAACCTTAATAAGATGGGATGTAATTGGTCAATTGTTCACCACCAAGGGAGAAAAAAAAACAGTTCTTGCTACTACATTGACTTGAACAGTTAAGGGTAGCACAAGTTCAAACACTGCAGACTAAATGTGTTCTTCAAAGGAATAAAAATTTAATGTAGGCAAAGTCCCACTCATATTTAACATGATTGTGGTCATTAACCATCCCAAGAGAATTGGTATTCAGATATCCAAAACTTAATTGACAATGACAAGATAGTTACGAAAAATACATATAGACAAAAAATGTTGGCCAAATGACAACATTAAATCAAAATATGGTTAAAGTTTGCTCAAGCTACACATATAAACAACAAAAAAATAAAATTAGCAACCTGTACAATATAAACTTGGAATAGCACAGGGATGGGATCTGACCAGTATAACTACCGGTTCTGTTGCTCTGCGTCATGCTCACATGCGCGAGTTGCACGAGTGCAATTTACGACCTGCTGAGCTGCCTGGACAGCTGAGCAGTGCTGCATGCAGGTGCGCAGTGGTTGGAAAAGCACCATTTCCCTGCTTTTCTAACCACAGCTGTGCCACGCAAAGCAACTGAGGTTGAAAAAGTAGGAAATAAAGGACAGGTAAGAGCCCGGGCGGGCGGGCGGATGGGCCAAAACAGCAGCAGACATAGAACCGGTTCTATGTCTGCTGCTCTTTAGAGCAACTGGTTCTACATAGGTGGACAGAACCGGTAGAATCCTGCCCCTGGAATAGCAGTATATAATACAAAGATTCACACATACACACACACATACACAGAGAGAGAGAGAGAGAAAGAGAGAGAGAGAGAGAAAGAGAGAGAGAGAGAGAAAGAGAGAGAGAGAGAACACATGTATATTAGTTAATAAAACAATAAAATAAATTACCTGAAAGGGATTTAAGAATTATAAAATTATCTTACAGAACCTGTGAAACCTGAGAATAAGTAGTACAATAGCTGACACCTCATCCAGGACATAATTCGGTCCAAGTTAAAAACAAACTAGACTCCATAATATATTAATTAATTAATTAATTAATTAATTCTCTCTCTCCCCCCTCCCTCCCCAGGCAGAATAGAGATTGCATCTTGTAGCACAAGGGGACATGTCTCAGTTAATGCTAATGTTACCTAACAAAACAAAACAGAACAGAATAATAGAGTTGGAAGAGACTTTGGAGCCTTCTAGTCCAACTCCCCCACTCAAGCAGGAAACCCTAGACTTTTCTGGACAAGTGGCTGTCCAATCTCTTCTTAAAGAGCTCTGGTGATGGAGCACTCACAATTTCTAAAGGCAAGCCTTCCACTGGTTTATTGATCTCACTGTCAGGAAATTCCTCCTTATGCTAGGTTGATTCTCTCCTTGATTAGTTTCCATCCATTCTTATCCTGCCTTCGGGTGCTTTGGAAAATAGGTTGACCCCCTCTTTTGTGGTGGCACCCCAAATATTGGAACACTGCTGTCATGATCAAGGTTGACTCAGTCTTTCATCCTTCAGAAGTGAGGACTCAGATTGTTTAGGGCAATATGCTGACTCTGTAAACTGCTTAGAGAGGGCTGTAAAGCATGTCACCCCTAGTCCTTCTTTTCACTATACTAGACATACCCAATTCCTTTATTTAAGTGTTTTTCTACTAGAACTCTTAGATCCTTCTCTCAGTTGCTGCTATTGAGCCAGGTTCCACCTATGTTCTACCTGTACATTTGGTTTTTCTTGCCTTACTTTTCTCTCCATTGAATTTCATTTTGTTTGATAGGAGCCAGTGATCAAGTCTGTCAAGCTCCATCTGGATCTTGAGCCTATCTTCTGGGTTGTTGGCTATTCCTGCCAGCTTGATGTCATCTGCAAATTTGATGAGTTCCCCTTTTATTCCCTCATCTAAATCATTTATGAAGTCATTGAAGAGTACTGGGCCTAAAACAGAACTTTGGGATATTCCACTGCTCCCTTCCTTCCATGTAGATGTAGTTCCATTAAGAACTGCATCCTGCATATGGTTTGTCAGCCAGTTACAAATCCATCTAGTGGCGATGTTGTCTATCCCACTTTTTTCTAGCTTATCAAGAAGTAGGTAATGGACTACTTTGTAAAATGCCTTACTGAAATCCAAATATACTATGTCCACAGCATTTCACTGGTCCACTAATTTAGTCACTTTGTCAAATAATGAAATAAGATTGATTTTGCATTATCTGTTTTTAATCCATGTTGGCTTCTAGGTATTACCTTACTTACATCTAGGTATTTGCAGATCAGTTGCTTGATTACCTTTTCCAGGATCTTCCCTTTCAAGAATTTCACAACACATTAAAGGAAAGTCTGTTGCATGAACACAGCCATAAAGTTAGGTAAAATGTTTTGAAAAACAAACAAACTAATCTATGGCAATTGATTTTATGTAAAGATTTGAATGAAAATGTGCTCATTTTCCTATTCCATGTTTTGGGACTATATTGTAATTTTGGTCCATGTAGAGAGTATTTAGCTGTTTTTTTTGTCCATTGTCTATTATCTACATCTTGTTGCTATGCAATGATACCATTCCAAATGTAAATGTTTCTGGATTCATACTTCAGTTTATTGGAGAAATCTCTGCAGTAAAAAGTCTCGGTTAATAATGTAATTAGCTTGAAATGGTAACATTGAAATTTATCAGTTAGATTTTTACTCTACTAAATTGTCTTAATGTTGTCAAGGCACCAATAAATTTTATTAATGGCCTTAGAAATAAAAGATTAAATAAGTGAACCATGGTGAAAGATAACTTGCTCTCAAGAAGTGTAAGGATATGAAACATGATGCATGCTTTGATATACATGGCATCATTATTCAAATCAGCTTTTAGTTATCTTCAACAACTTAACTCTGTGGCTCCCACTATAATTTCAAAAGAACAAGATCCGTAAGTCAAGATTCTGCCAGCTAATATTGCTCACACATTGTTTCAGAAATTAAAAGGTAGAAACAATTATGTGTGCCTGGATGTATGTTAATTTTTATCAAAAATAGATGCTATATTTTAATGAAGAAGGAAGGAAGGAAGGAAGGAAGGAAGGAAGGAAGGAAGGAAGGAAGGAAGGAAGGAAGGAAGGAAAGAAAGAAAGAAAGATTGAAAGAAAGAAAGAAAGAAAGAAAGAAAGAAAGAAAGAAAGAAAGAAAGAAAGAAAGAAAGAAAGAAAGAAAGAAATCAATCAGATCCGGCTTATTCCTGATTACCATATTTGTGATGTTAAACTCAGTGTTATTAAGCTCAGTTCATGGGATAAAAAAGTAGATTTCCCTGCCCATAATGAACAATTAGCAAAAGACAGCCTCAAGGCTTCTCAGACTTATCAGGATCTGAATTATATGTGCATATCATTCTCATAGAATCCAGTGAAAGTGGTGACTTTGCATCCAGATAAATGAATTGCTTCAGATTGTGCAGTGAATTAATTTGTATTAAATATTCATAGATTGCAAGTCAAAGGAAGAAAAGAAAATATTATACTGCTGGCATTATGGGAGGTAAAGCTGTTCTAAGGAAAGGACATCCATCCACCCATAACAATGCCATCAATAAAAGAATTGCAGTTCCCAAGTTTATAATCTTGGATTATCAGATCTAGATTGCAACACTTCAGATGACTATTAATTGGCAGCAAAGAGTTAGTATTTTCTGTCAAATGGTTATCCAGATTTTCTGCAGCCCAGATCTCAATTATTTTACCATCTGCAATCAAATATGCAAGGACAACAGCAAGCACTGTGAATTTGAGGAAACTGAAGTGATTTTTTTCTTTTTTTTAATAAAATTTTATTTGGGTTCTCACAAAACATAATACAAGTAAAATTTCTTTTTTTGAGAATAGCATGGTCCCAGGTTATCACTTCTCCATACAGACACAAATTCAATTTCATATTCATCTTTGTGTTCTATTCCATATCTTATTACTATTTTAACATTTTCTCGATAATTTTTCCCTTCCCTTAGTTTTCTCAATCTTACTTTTAATTATCTCATTCCTTTCTAAATTCAAAACTTTCTTTTCTTATCTTCCTCCTGCACATTCTTTTCCGGTCGAGTTTTCCTTTGAGGTGGCCATTTCTGACCACTGCTGCAACTGCCTTCGGGAAAGGGAGTAATGGCCAGCTGGGGAGGAGACATATGACCCTCCTCAACCCTTCTGGCAGTCTCCCCACTCTTCACCACCTCTACAGGATGGCTTAACCCCGAAACCAGCCGGCTCAGGGCGTTCCAGCGGCGAGCACAGATTGAGACCGTGCACGATCATGGATTTCGGTCTGTCACCAAAGAAGTTCCTGAAATGATTTTTTTTCAAATGTCTTTGAAGAGCTCTCCTGTGATACTGCTATATGTATTACAAATGTGACATTGAGGTACTTGCTCACCACTACATCATTTAGGACATGGACAATTACATGAGTTTACCATATTATCTGCAACAAGCCACATTTATCTGCAACTAGCCACAGTTTCTTCAAAATGAAAGTATTTCCTTCATAAGTTCTACACTTCATATACTTGCATATGATGACATTGAGGTGCAAGTACAAAGGGGTGAAGTTAGCATAGCACATTTATCTTTGCTCTTATCTTATGAGCAAATGTCCCAATTATTCTTTAGATAATATATCCACAACTTGTTACTTGCACAACACCAATAATTCATAGCTAGTTTAATCAATTTCAAGGTAAGTGTGAGGCCATGTCAATGCCACTAATTTTCACATAATATACTGTTCCATCAATATTTGTTTTAGCCCTTTCTTTTTACATTTTTTTTGCCAGAAGCTTTTTAAATTATGTTACTTTTGGAATACATCTTTCCAATTACATGCTCTTCTGCATGAATTTTGCACCTACTCAAACCCATGGTGAATTTCTTTTACGTTCCAGCTCTTAGAAAAATATTGTGTCAGATTCACAGGAATAAAGGAAATTCACATAAAGAAAGCTTGCTCATATTATCATCAATTTTAATCATTTAATGAGTTAAGATGCTAATCTGACATTCAATTTCATTGAGAAAAGGAAAGTCTTTCCCTCTGCACATCATTTTATCTCTGTTTCCCTGCCAAATGAAAGAAACTCTATGTCCACCAATTTCCTGAATCTAGATTTGCTCTGGTTTATTTGGTTATGATGATTCATATGTCATCTTTCTATAAAGGAAGATCAGCTCATATACTGTAGTTCCTCATCCTTTGTTTTATTCAAGCAAAGTTTCAGAAGATAAATTAAGTATAACAGTAATAACAATGGGTCCTAACCAACAACATGAAATTTAAGGTGGAGAAAAGCAATTTTTTATACCTAGGCAGGAAAAACCAAAGCTACAGGTGAAACCTGGATCAAAAAAGTAACTGTGAGAGGGACCTTGGAGTCCTTAATGGATGATCACTTAAACCTGAGCCAGCAGTGTGTGGCAGCAACCAAATAAGCTAATACAATTCTTAATTTGTATTAGTACCACTTTATAAATTCTTAGTAAGACCACATCTGGAATACTGCATCCAATTTTGGTCACATTATGAATAAGATGTTGAGACTTTGGAAAAAGTGTGAAGAATAACAACTAAGATGATTAAGGGCCTAGAGACAAAAAGATATGAAGAAAGATTGTAGGAATTGGGTATTGCATATCAAATTTTTCAACTTTAATTTCCAAACATTAAGGGTACTCAAAACTTGTGACATGCCTTGGGTATTGTAATGATATTTTGGTTACTTTAATATAATTTAGATGTGCTTGGTAAGTAACTACATAAATATCATAACCTTTAAATATTTTGTTTGTTTCATTGGCCAGAGAAAAGAAATAGGAGTGAGATGATAGCAATATTCCAGTATTTGAGGGGCTGCCACAAAGAAGAGAAGTTGAACTTATTTTTCAAAGCACCAGAAGGCAAGACAAGAAACAATGGATGGAAACTAATCAAGGAGAGAAGCAACTTGGAATTAAGGAGAAACTTCCTAACAATGAGGACAATTAGCTGCTCCAGTGGAATAGCTTGCCTTCAGAAGTTGTGGGTGTGTCATCACTGGAGGTTTTTAAAAATAGACTGGACAGCCACCTATCTGAAATGGTATAGGGTGTCCTGCTTGAGCAGGGGTTGGACTAGAAGACCTCCAAGGTCCTTTCCAGCTCTATTCTGACTGAAACTGGCCCAAGGTTATCTTCATGGCCCAAAGTGATCTTCATAATAGAGTGAGGCTTGAAACTGGTCTTTCCAGTTCCAAGCCAAGTCAGGCCATGTAGAACTGCATCATGTAATTGCTTCTATCCTGACCTCAACCCTCTCCCTCCATTTCACCAGGGCTGGAGATTTTTCAGGTTCTTACGAGCAAAAAGAGTGGAATGACTGAAAATAGAAAATGAATTGCCACCTCCACCAACATGAACCTTTGTCAGTATTTCTTAAGAATTGCTGAGCCTGAAACCAGACAGTTTTAATCCTCTTCCAACATCTTCCAAGATGCAGTGGAGGATATCAGATGATAAAATTAGCCTTATACTGATGCAATGCAAGCTCCACCCCTTTTGTATTATGATGTCACTTGTAGATATGACAGAAGCAGAGTTTGAGTAATGATAGAGGGAGGCTGCTGCAATGAAGTGGGGGATGGTTTATTAATGGTTCATCTCCTTCCTCTGAGTCTAGTTCTAATCAGGGTTGATAACGAACCAATAGACCAAGTCATGACTCCTTTGTTATGGAGTGCTGCAGGGCTCAGTGTTCTTTGCCCTCCTTTTTAGCATCTATATGAAACCATTGAGTAAAGTCAGCTGTCATCATGAGATGAGGCATCATCAGTATGCTGAGGATACCCAGTGATGTTGTAGACATTCTTTTGCAATGCCTGGAGGCTGGTGGAGGGGTATCTGTATGGGGAACAACAGGCTTCAGCTGAATCCTGAAGACAGAGTGCCTGTGATTGGTAGGCTCCTCTGTATCTGGATGTTTCTCATCTCTGGGGTTGGATGGCGTTGCACTACCCCAGGTATGTATTCTGTGGGCGCCCCCAGACTCATGGTACCTTCACTGATGGATAGGAGAGTTTTTGCTAAATTTCATGCAGTTCACCAATTATGCCCCTTCCTGCGCAGGGAGGCCTATCTTTCTATCATTCATGCATGCCATGGTTGTCATCTGCTTGGACTTTGCAACATGCTCTTCATGAAGCAACAGTTGAAGAGTGTTCAGAAGCTTCAGCTGATACAAAAAGCAGCTATTTGAGCAATTTTGAGTGTTCCAAAGATGGCACATATAACACTTCTGCTGTGCAAGCTTCATTGGGCACCAATGTTCCAGTTGCAATTCAACTGTGCAAACTTCATTGGGCACCGGTTTGTTTCCAGTTGCAATTCAAAGCATTGTTATCACTTTTAAAGCCCTACATGGCATGGGGCCTGGTTACCAGCAGAAACATCTTCTCCCATTAAATTAGCCTATCCCATTTGGTCAGGCAGAGAACTTATGTTATGGACCCCATCAGTTAAATATTGATGGGGTCCAGTGGTGGGATTCAAAAAATTTTACTACTGGTTTTGTGGGCGTGGCTTGGTGGGTGTGGCAGAGGAAGGATACTGTAAAATCTCCATTCCCTCCCCACTTACCATTGGTAAGTTACACCGGTTCTCTGAACTACTCAAAATTTCCACTACTGTTTCTCCAGAACTGGTCAGAACCTGCTGAATCCCACCTCTGATGGGGTCCAGGAAGAGAGGATTCTCTGTCATCACCCCTGATCTTTGAACTATCCTCCCCCGGAGATGAACAGCGCCCCCCCACCACTTCCTGATCTTTCAGAAGAGTTTGAAGACTTGCCTCTGCCAACTCATAGGGTGATTGCAGAGCAGCACACAGTCTTGGGTTGCTTAGCACCTTGAAGGCCATCCCCTCCTTTTTAATTTTAATTATTCTATGCCTGCTTTATAGGATTTGTATGTTTCTATGTTTTTAATTATGCACTGCCCAGAGTCAACCTGTGAGATGGGCAGTCTATAAGTTGGATAAATAAATAACAATAATTTTGAAGAACTCTGGTTTCTATGATATCTGTGGAAGATGAAGCAGAAGAATGGGATTACAAAATGATTGCTTTTATATGTGGGCTTGGGCTGAGGTTCAAAATGTTTCCTGTGCAAATTTTGGCCTCAATTGAAAATGAACTATTTGGTATAACTCCTGATGGATTTTCAACTCATTGCTTGAATAAATTACAGAGATTCTTGAATAAATAACTGCTTGAATAAATGATAGCGATGTTTTATATTGTTGCTTAAGGTGATTATTCTTTTTAACTTCAATTGAATTTTGCAGAAGAGTTGGATTGCTGCTTCTTCTGGAGCTAGTGAAAGCATAGAATAAATGACAGCTTAATTTTTTTTAATTTAAGCTCCCTAATGATGGAAATGCATAATTGCAGTTGATATGTCAAATACATCCTCCCCTAGATGCAGAAAAATCTAGCAGTAGCATCTAAACTGTGGTCACTTCTTATGTAGATTACTGTATTGTCTTTCATGTGGTGCTGCCCTTGAAAGCTTTGGGAAATTACAGCTGATTCATAATATCTTGGCAGATTGTTTGTTAGGACAGTCTTTGCTTTCCCTAAACATATTATGTTTTTTTCCTTACCCTATCAGGATGCAGTTCAGAATTTTAAGTCAGAAAGCCATAAATAGTTTGAGACTTTAGCTTGTTTTTGTATACAAATAAAGAGACAGCATGATATATACTCATTTTAGTTTCAACTTCTGTTGACGAAGAATGTTATATTTCACTGTTTCTAATGTCTCTATTTAGAATTGCACTTGACTGCATATATTAAAAGACCAGGTGAATCTCACTATGAATAATTTATAGAGAAGGAAGAAGGTACAAATTTATTTATTATTCATTGCATTTATATTCTGTATTTTATTTAGAGAGCTCAGGGCAGTCTATATGACACTCATTTTGTCCCCACAATATAAATAAATATTGCAACAAGGTGCAACAAGTTGTGAAATTAATTTTAGAATGTCACCTAGTTAAAGTAAATTAAAGAAAAAAAGAATAGATCACAGACTGAATTTGAGAACAATGAGGGAATCAAAACAGAGATGAGTTTTTCCCTAAGGTAACCAACAGTTTGTGCAACTTGTGTTGTATCTTCAATTATTTTTAGTTCTATTATTTAAAAAAAACAGATCTGATATAAAATTTCAGTATTCCACATTATCATAAATATTATATTTTATGGAGCAGATGAAACATTTTGTGTTCAGTACAGACAGTAACATTTAGGAAATACATGTTTGATTACACTAGAGAGGAAAGTGTGGCTACAGACCAATTATCTCTTACCAAGAAAATTGACCCAAGCTCTATTTCCTGGATTACTCTGTAGATTGGAATATAGTTACTTTTCAATCCCTGAACTTCTCTAGATTTTGCCATGCAGTTTCAACTTAAAAATGACATGCATGCATGTATATTAGGGAAACTGTGTATAAAAATAAATATGGTTTTCTTGAATTTTTGAACTCATGGAATAACATGGACCTGAAACAGAATTGAGGAAGGCTTGAAGTTTAGGCAAAATAGAATTGGATGTGATGTAGAGTTTTCTATTCCCACAGGAGCCCAGTTCATATTTAAGCATGAGTAGCAAATATTGGTTAGGCAGAGAAAACTACCCTTTTTTAAAAAGTGCCTTTTAAAAAAATCCTGAAAAGCTTAGAAATTTACAGTCTGATTGGAACTGGGGCCAGGATAACGTTTTCTCCCGAAGGCTTTTCTGCCTCTCCTTTCCAACAATACTGTGGAACTGACTTAAATGGGTAGTTGGTTTTCAGGACAAAATATGTGTGTTTAGTGTAAAGTGTAGGCTGGTCTAAATCAATACTTCTGCAGCTGAATGAAATTGTGGAATATACTAGAGATTTTGTAGAGCCAGAAATTGATCTTGCTTCCCATTTGGCATGTTAACCAAAAGTCTATCTTTCTTTGATTTATTTTTGTAGCCTCATGTGGATTTCATGAGAAACTTCGCTTTTGTAATTGTCCATTGATCTGTTATTCTAAACAGAAGGCAAAGTTTTCGGTTGTTTGTAATTATTTCATTTGGTTGTTGACAACTAATAGCAAAACAACATTTGTACCTTGCTGATGTTGTTTTATTAGTAATCAAATAAAATTGATTATAGTTTAGAGTTTTTAAACTTACCATTATTAAAACTGCTGTGGATGTGCAAATAACAACAAAACACATTTGAACTGACCCTTAACAACACCCGAGCTTGTTGTATTTGGAGGTATCCCATTGAAAGGATCTTTAAATGTACTTTAAAACTGTTGCTGAAAGGAGCTGATCAGGATAACATTCTTTAGACAAGATGTTTAAAAGGAAAATATTTCAGTCATGTATTTTTTTGGTGGGGTGGCTTGTTTGCAAACTATGACTTGACAGTAAGCCAAAAGAATCCTCTTTTGGTGAAAATCAAATGTTTCCAGAGTTCATATGTATCAAAGTGTAAGCATTATGAACATTAAGACACACTGTAATCCTGTTGTTCACCAGGCAAAAGTAGAATCATTGATATGATCTCATTGAACTATTTGCTCTAAACCAGAAAATGAGGCCAGGTATGCAAATGGAGCAGGAATCCACAAGAGGAAGCAACTTATGCTGAAAGATTGTGATAACTACAGCAAAGCAGAGAAGTACATTTATCCAGCATCTAAGCATATTTAATAATTGGCAAGGGTCTGAATCTGCCCAGTAACAAGTCTCTGGATAAAATTGAGTGAAGCAAATAAAGGAATTAAGTTGCTTCTTTGTGCCAGACTTTTCCCAGTGCTCCTAGCCAGTGTCTTGGCAAAGCCTGTTTAATGAGGAAAGTGTATATGTGAATGTTTACAGATCTAACTTTGTTTGATTAAATCAATAAAACTTTATCATTGGTCTGATTATAGTCAGGTACTGCATATCTTTATTTAAAGAAGATTCAATTTATCTTGGGGATCTCTGCACCCATTGATAGTATAAATGCATGTCTTGTTTGTAAGTTTCCATTTGTATATCAGGATTGCATCCTTCTTTTTCCAACCATACTTTCATCAAGGGTGAGGGGATATTAGATGGCCCCTTGAAACTGGAAAACAGAGAAGAGAGGCTGGGTACTCTGGTTTCTACAGAGTCGTGGATGAAATATATCTGACTGTAAGTGAAACAGATTTTATAAGGTTTCAGTTTTCTTTAGCAGAACATAACCTCATACCTTTGCACATTGTAATGTACTAAATCATAGGAGAACTATCATAATCTCAGTATGCACAAAATGGAGTTAACCATCCACAAGTATCAACCTCAGGGGAATTTTGGGCTTATAGTACTAAGTTATTTCAAGGGAAAATGAAGGATTAAAATATGCCAAATTTTCCAGTCAAGTATAACCACCAGAGTCATACTCTAAGATATACAAATCTTTTAAATAAAAATAAATAAAATAAATATTTTTGGGAGGGGCATAGAATCCTGATTGGGTGTATGTTAAAAACCAAACTTTAGATTAATCTGACCATGTGTATAAGTAGTTTTCAATGTTAAGTGACCACTTAGATGTATTTTCTCCATGGGGAAAATGTGGAATTGATTAGCAGGTACAGATCAAAAAGCATTACTTGTATTTACTATTTGTACATTTTAATCCAAATAATATATGCACTTTCCTTATAACCAAAATGATTCAAAGAGTCATATTCTTCATATGCTGGTCATGACTGATGGTGATGTAATGCTTGACTTTGAACCTCCACACGACCATAAATTTAATTTCCATTAAAATCTGTCTAAGTCTTGAATAGTACCTAGAAAGAAAGCCAAAAGCAAATGGCAAACTAAATTCTTATCCATATTTTTGCCTTAGAGGTGACCTTGGATATTTAAATAAAAAAAGCAGGGTCAGAAATGTCTACCCGCCCAGTAGGTTTCTGAAGAACTCTTATCTATTTTGCTATTAGCAAAAAGTCACAAGATTGGATGTTTTCATTTGAAATCCCTTAAATATGTGATATTTTAAGATAAAACTGCTAAATACATGTAAGAGTTAGCATCTCATGTTATCTTTCAATATTTGTTATGTTTAGCTTCATGTTTAGTTTCAGTGCTGTTGCACAAAGATCGCACAGTGATTAAATTAGTGGATCAGGACAGCGTTTGACAAAGTAGATCACAACCTACTTTATTTATTTATTTATTTATTTATTTACTTGTCAAGCAATTATAAGATAACAGGTGTAAATATAAACATAGTTATGAATACATGAAATGGATACATAGAAGAAAAATAAAAAGAAACAATAGGACAGGGATGGTAGGCACGTTGGTGCGTTTATACACGCCCCCTACAGACCTCTTAGGAAAGGGGTGAGATCAGTAGACAGTCTAAGGTTAAAGTTTTTGGAGTTTGGGGAAGAAACCACAAAACCAGGTAGAGTATTCCAGACATTGACCACTCTATTGCTGAAGTCGTATTTCCTGCAATCAAGCTTGGTGCGGTTTACCTTGAGTTTGTATCTATTGTGTGCTCTTGTATTGTTATGGTTGAAGCTAAAGTATTCATTGACAGGTAGGACATTGCAATATATAATTTTATATACTATACTTAGATCGGACCAAAGGTGGCATAGTCCTAGGTTTTCTAGGTCTAGAATTTCAAGTCTGGTGGCATAAGGTATTCTGCAATGAGTAGAGAAGTGGAGAACTCTTCTTGTGAAATATTTCTGGACTTTCTCAATTGTGTTAATATCAGATACATAATGCGGGTTCCAGACTGACGAGCTGTATTCAAGTATAGGTCTAGCAAATGTTTTGTATGCTCTAGGTAGTAGTGTGATATTACAAGAGAAAAAGCTACGTAGGATTAGATTAACAACTCTTAATGCCTTTTTTGCTATGTAGCTACAGTGGGTTCTAGCGCTTAGATCATTAGAGATGAGTACTCCAAGGTCCTTGACAGAGTTTGGATCATTAACAAGATCTTGACTATTCAGCTTGGTAAAATTACTTGATAAAATAGAACTACGTAGGATGATAGTATCATTACTGGATGGATTTTGCAATTGCCTGACAAATTGCACTCAGTGTATAGTCCTCAATGGAACTACATCTATATAGAGGGAGGAATGCAGCATGATTCGGTGGCCAGTGCTCTTCAATATATTCATAAATGATCAAAATGAGGGGATAGAAGGAGAGCTCATCAAATTTGCAGATAACATTAAGTTGGGTGCAATTGCTAATACTTTGGAGGATAGACTCAAGATTCAGAAGGATCTTCAAGTCTATATGTGTCTTTGTCATTTTTTCCAACCATATGCGAATTTTAGTCCAATATTTTCTAGCGTCCTCACAAGTCCACCACATATGGTAGTATGAGCCAGGTATCTGATGACATTTCCAACATTTTTCAGATTTGTTCTTAAACATTCTTGCAATTCTTGTCGGGGGAAAATGCCACCTGTAAAACATCTTATACAAGTTTTTTTTATAAGCTGTTGACATTGTCATTTTATAATTTTGAGACCACAAAAAGACTTGAAACCAGAGATTTTTTTATTGGGAATCTTACCTGATATATATAATAAAAATTTGAAGTATTTGATTGTAAATATATTAACAGCGGCTAGGATTGTATTTGCTAAGAACTGGAAGAGTGAGAAAACTCCATCAGAAGAAGAAACTATTAAGAAAATATTGGATTGTGCTGAAATGAGTAAATTGACATTTGAAATCAGAGAACAAGAAGATAAACAATTTTATGAAGTTTGGGATCTTTTTTATCAATGGTTAGATAATAAAACATAATGATAGAATATTCAGATTTAGCATAAAAAATTTTTTTTCTTGATATTATCTTTATAAAACATTATTAAGGTAGATTTGGTATGATCTTATGATTTATTGCAAAATAAGTAAACTATAGTTATCTCATTAAAATATGAATTAACAAAATTATAAATGATTTTTTTTAGTGATGATATTAGGTTATACAATTATTGATTGATAATATGAGCTATTATGTAATATAATTATACTAGTGACTAGGAAATGGATGCACAAAAAAAAGTGGTAAACCAATCGATGCACTGTATGTAAATTCATGAAGAAGGATATTTTTATGTTTTTTGTGGTATGTTTATGTTTATCTTGTTATGTATGCTTATGTTTATCTTGTTATTAAAAAAAATATATATATAAAAAAAAAAGATTCAGAAGGATCTTCAAAGACTTGAGCATTGGGCTCTAGTTAACAAAGTGCAGTTCTATGGTGAGAAAAGTAAGGCCCTGCACCAAGGAAAAATCAAATGCACACATATAGAATAGGTGACACCTGGCTCAACAGTAATAATTGTGAAAGGGATCTAGGTGTCTAGTGACCCACCACATAAGTATGAGCCAGCAATGTGCTGCTGCTGTTAAAAAAGTTAATGCAGTCCTGGACCACATCAACAAAGGGTTAGTTTCAAGATCATGAGAAATGATGGTATTGTTTTATACTGCATTAGGGAGGCTACACTTGGAGTACTGCATCCAATACAAAAAAGATGCTGAGACTCTAGAAAAACTACAGAGAAGAGCAACTAAGATGATAAAGGTCTGCATGATAATGGATATGAGAAACAGTTAAGGGAAGTAGGTATGTCTAGTATAACAAAGAGAAGCATTAGGAGTGACATGATATCTGCCTTCTGATACATGAGGGGCTGCCTCAGAGAGGTTGGTTGCTATGGGCAGCACAAAAAGCAATGACTGAAAACTCATTAGAGAACCAACCTAACTAAGGAAAAACTTCCTGAAAGTGTAAACTACTAGCCAATGGAACAGCTTGTCTCCTGGAGTTGTGGCCCCTCCGTCGCTGGAGGTTTTTAAGAAAAGATTGGACATCCATTTGTCTGGGATGATATAAGGTCTCCTGCCTTGGGTAGGGGGGCGGACTAGAAGACTCCCATAGGCCCTTCTAGAAGTATAACTCTATGATTGTTTTTTCTTTAGAAGATGCCACCTGAACCAAAACCAATGAGAACAAAAGTAAATTATATACCTATTAAACATGATGCATTAACATCACATGGTGTTAACTTGGAGAATAATATCAGATATTATGCATTCTCTAGAATGTTACATTCTCAGGTTTTTAGGATTGGTTCCTTTGAATAAACCTTAAATATTTTTTTTCCATTTTTTAATTCCCTCTCTTGCATATTTTGAGACTAGTCTGAAGCTTCCATAACTTCCATAATTAGTAAGAGAAGCATGTTTGTGTGTGGTGTGCTGTGTGTGTGAGAGAGAGAGGGGGAGGGAGGGAGGGAGGGGGAGAGAGAGAGAGAGAGAGAGGCATATTGTAACAAATATGGAAGACTAGATCCATGTTTTATTGTTTATTATTTCTAGAGACACAGGGGTTTTAGTGTAAGTCTAGTATTCTGATAAACCTAATTCAGTGAATAAATTCCACTTTTATCTGCTGACTAACTTTGATATTCGTATACATTAAGTGGATGCTTATAAGATTTCAACAATCGTTCCAAGAATTTAGTGCAATTTTTAAGGATCGATTATGCTCCAGGATTAGTGCGCACAGAGCTTATTATACTGAGACATATCTGGCATTTCCACTTTCTCAAGAGTACTGATATTTATTTGTAGCACTGGTTTGCATAGCAAGAATTGTTTTGTCATTCTTCTGGGTTAATCTTTCTGTTGATTCCTCCCCTCCCCCCCAAGTTTGTAAAGAGTCCCTCTTGGATTCACTTGTGGCAGTTAAGCAATACCTGAAAAAGAACAGATGGGGATGTTTTTATTTTACAGTGGTTGAAGTTGACCTGCAAACAAGAAAACTAGTTAGTTCCAAAATTCCCTCAACCAAGAATTTATGGGATAGTCTCTAGCATTCATTTTTCTTTCATGTGGGCCTAGGCACACCTTTCACAGATTGAGACTAAAAAGGGGCTTAAAAAGAATACATTATACCAAGTCCAGAGATCCAAGGAACCCAGAGAACCAGGGGCCCTACTTCACGCACAGCAGCAAGAAACAAAAATAATAAGATAATTTTGCTGGGAGATTAGATGGAAAGACGGCTCCATTATGAGGTCATCTGGAAACAGATTCAGAAGCAGCACTTCATTCAAACAGAATAAATCTAGGGAGTTAATTCTAAAGCCTACTATTTGAGTGAGAAAGAGTTAGGCTTCCCTGTGTGACATGTTATCTCTACAACTAAAAGTTCCATGCTGCCTTTTTGTGCACATGGAGAGAGTAGAAGGATAAAGAACCACATTATGAAGGACATTGATCTCAAAGACAGTGGGAAGCTGTATGTACAAAGCTTTTCTTTCCTGTCACTCTCAGTGTTTGGTTATAAATAAAAACAAATCAGGCAGTTAAAAATGTAAGGGGAACAAAACCAGAAGTACTAAAGGAAGCTAAAGGACATCAGGAAATCAATGTTCCAGTTTCTCACACCAGATAAGACCTTTCTTTGAATTGGCTTAGGCAATAGTAGATAGAAAAAAGCAAGATGGAAACATACTTCATAGAGAAATGGCATTTCTGGCAATTGCAAGTGATAGTAAAAAAAACTTCTAGATATATGAACCCTCCCCAAAAACTCAATATAATCATTGTTACAGTACTACCACTAATCTGTTCAAATGAAGGTTTGCTTATTTATTAAATTTCTCTGCTGCCGATCTCATTGGTACTGTGACTCTGAATGGTTTACAAAAGGCTTGCAAAAAGCAGGAAAGTATAACCTGACATTGATCCACACATGTATAATTTGCCAGTTCTCAAATGGAATTTAGAGCATTAGAACTGCCTGCCTAATCATGCCTCCTTTGCATGACCAATTGGTCATGGTGAGTCATGGAATTGTCGATTGTCAGAAGCAGTGATGTTTCCCTGGTAGGAGGCAAAGTTGATAACTATGGAGGGATTGGGGAGGATGCATTATCCTCCCCCTACTCTCCCAAAAAATTATAACCATGTCAATATTTTACCTGTTGTATAATCTCTATCCCCAACTGATTTATTCAGAAGCTGCCTGGAAGAAAGCTTTTGTGCATGTATAGTTGTATGAATACTGGATTACACCTAAGTCAGGATCCTAAAAATTCATGTAGTGAAATCCTCCAATGGATTCACATCAGATTTGAGGTATCAAATATTATTTTACAAAGGAAGTGACAGATCAATGATGCAATGTTCTGTTCCTTTTTATTATTTTGATTTCTACTATTTTTAGTGCTGTACACTGCCCAAAGTCCTATGGAGTTGGGCAGATCTCTAAATTCAATACATACATATATACATACACTTGGCATAGTGATTATTTGATTTTTTTTTACTTTGTTTCCTCCTGTGACCTGAATTCTCCTACCCTGGAGCTTCTATGACTGGCAGCCCTTTTTGATGATTGATGGGGAGGAAGATATTTCTTATCTATTTTTTTTTCTTTTCTTTTCTAGATTCTTACTGTATTATTCTTACTAATGAAAATGTTTTTAAAAACAATGGAACTGTGCTTTATTGATATAAGCTAAAGTAAGAGAATCTTTAAAGCATAATCATATTTTCCCTTCTGCTCATTGCCAAAACAGAGAAGGGGTTAGAAGACAGGTCAGCTAACCTAATTTCCTGGCAGATCCTTCATTGGATACAGTACTTTAGTGGTGCTGGATGGAGGAGCCCTGTTTCAAAGATAATTAGGGAAAAACCAAATGAATATGACTGTGGTTTTTGCATTCTATAATAGGGTCCTGCAAAAGCTGAAGGCTTCTCCAGCACCTAAACACTTATCTTCTAATGGCTGGGGATTACAGCAGCAACCTCAAGAACTACTAGACTTTGCTAACCAAAGGCTGGAAATACAGAGTAGTTTCTTCTCTCCAAAGCAGCTCATTCCTTACCTTCACTAGCTAGTTAAGGTGGGATCAGAGATGCTCAATTCCAAAAGCTTTTGACATCTGCAGTGGAAGTCACATATGAGGACTCTGAAGACTGGTGACTGTTTTGGGGTAGAGTAAGGGCTCATCCACATATTGGTCCTAACAGCTTGACAACCCTGTGCTTAATCATTCTCAGTACTTGGCCCTTGTTGCCTCCTCAATGCATAGCTGAGGCCCACCTAACTTTGAATTTAGCTATCCAGTATTAAAGTGCTGGGTTACTGTTCCTCTATGGCACGGGTGTCAAATTTGATCGTGTCACATGATGTATCATGACTTATAGCGAAGGTTTTTTCCTTTGAGGAGCTGGGGTGGGCTTGGCCTGCGTGTGATACATCTGGCCCACAGGCCACCAGTTTGACAGGCCTGCGTATGGCTATTTTTGTTTCTGCTTATTTATTGGCTTCTGTAGGCATTTTCTCACACAATCTCAGATCTTATCCAGTCTTTTTATTAACAAACATTCACCAACTGTGTCAAACAGTATTAGATCAGTCTAAACAGCACCCCCTCTTTTAAAGACAGAGTTGGAGAAGCAGCAGGGGTAAGACTGTTTTGTAGCTCAACAGCAGGCAATCTAATAAGGGCATTTATTTTGTTTTCAGTATGGTTGTTAATCTGTCAACATGGCTGTAATAGCTTCTGGAGAAGGAAGAGTACAAAGTCTTTGATTCTTAAGCTTCCAGTGCCTAGCTCCACTCGCCCAACATTAAGTAGATGATCAATAGTGCTTTTTTCATCTAGCAGGGGGGAAGGAAGATGGCAGCCACCAAGAGTTGCTCTTAGTATGTTCAGATAAAAATCATCTCAGAGAACTTGAATCTAAGCTAGCTGATCCATGAATGTGTGCATGGGTGCCAAACCCACCCACCCTTCCTCTGAATCAACAATTGCAGCCATAAAGCTGAAGACCCATGCCCAAGGGGTCTTTTACCTGGAAAGGCCTGCTTTGCTGCCCAAGCTAGTCAAACCTGTCTCCTTTCCTGGGAGAAGAGATGCATTCTGTCCACTAAAGCAATGTCCTGAGTTCTCAGGGTTCATCAGACAATTATCAGTTTCTTGTGGACTATATTAACTTTGCCCTTTATTCTTTGTATAACAAAAAGAACCTGGGTGATTTTTCAAGTCAAGCAGAATACAGCTAATGTGTAGAAACACACCTACAGTTTTCCTTCTCTGCTTCCCTGCCTGCAAAGAAGGATGGAAGATAGACAGTTTCCTTTCATTTTTCCTTTGAAAGATCTTTCCCACTAGATTTATATCTTGCATTTTGTCTAGAAATTCAAGGTGGGTTGCTCCCTACCATATTTTTCCTCATAACAATCTTATAAAGTAGATTGGGATAAGAGAGGGTACTGGTGCCAAGTAACAGAGTGAGTTTGGTGGTTGGAGGGTGGACTAGAACTTGTTTCTCCCCATTACTAGTCCAATAATTAAACCTCCATATCACTTTGGGCTCCAGTTTATGGCCGAATTGCTCTATTATTGTGAGAGTAATGTTTAATCCCTCCTAGCAGTAATCGTGGTTCTGCAGAAATGACAGTATGCCTGTTCTAAAATGCAACTGATAAAGTTAATTAATGGCTTCAGTTTAAACTTAGCTGGCTGTCTCTCACAGTTATCAGTCATACTTTTTACTTTCTCTTGGCAACTAGGCAAAATGAGTAGATTCCATTATGTGTCATCCTTTGTCTTAATGCCCTTTGTATAGTCTTGAGTCACCCTGGAATTTCCAAATGGACACTGCCCTATTCCCATTCTTCCACGCTAGTTTTTCTTTTTCTCTCTTTCTATTTTTTCTTTCTCTCTCTTCTTTCTTCTCTATTTTTCTTTCTTCTCTATATTTCTACTAGGTTCTTAGTCCATTTTCAAGTCCCCTTCTCTTTCTGCAAGGTTTATTCTGGATGCAAAAACCTGTTATCGGATTTTTTCCCCAGACTATGGCTGTCCTCCAAATATACTTTTTTTTATGTTTGGGAGCTCATTTGGCAAACTGTGTTGATCTTCTCCAGTCTCTTCAGAAGCAAGCTCTTCTACTCAGATAGGAAAATAAGTATAGGTAGTCCTTGACTTACAACAGTTCATTTAGTGACCATTTGAAGTTACAATTACACAGAAAAAAGTGATTTATGACCATTTTTCACACTTATCACCTTGGTGACTTGATGTACATTCAGATGCTTGACAATTGGCTCATAGTTATGACACTGGCAGTGGCCCGGCGTCATGTGACCATATTTTACAACCTTCTGACAAGCAAAGTCAATGGGGAAGACAGATTCACTTAACAATTATGTTACTAACTTACTAATTTACTAACAATTTGAGTGATTCACTTAGCAAATGTGGCAAGAAAAAATGCAAAATGGGGGCAAAACTTACTTAGCAAACTTTTCAATGTAAATTCTGAGCTCAATTGTGGTTGTAAGTCAAGGACTACCTGTAGTGGGAAGGGCTGCAGGTAGCTGTCACCCTGAGATTTCCTTGCCAGTTCTGGCAGGTTTGGCAAAAGTGCAGAAAAGAAAAAGCCCTCTGCTGTCAAAAGGAAAATGGTCGGCAGTAACAGAATAACAGAACATCAGAGTTGGAAGGGACCTCAGAGGTCTTCTAGTCCAATTCCATGCTCAGGTAGGGGACCCTATATCATTTCAGAGAAATGTCTGTCCAATCTCTTCTTAAATGCTTCCAGTGATGGAGCACCCACAACCTCTGAAGGCAAGCCGTTCCATTGGCTGATTGTTATCACTGACAGGAAATTTCTCCTTAATTTCTTGTGTTGACTTCTGGTGCTTTGGAAAATAGGTTGACCTCTTCTTTATGCAACCATTCTTCATATGTTTTAGCCTCTAATCATCTTTGTACTCTTCCCGGAACTCTTTCCAGAGTCTCAACGTTTTTTTATATATATCATGATGATTAAAACTGAATGCAATATTCCAATGAGGTCTTAGTAGTAGAGTCTAAGAGAGACAGGGAGCTGCCTGCAGCAAATTTTGATGGTCTACACATGTTTATACAATACTTGTTCATACAACAAAACCTTTGGTGGGCAAAAGGTAGCCTCTCACTGCATCTCATCACTGAATATACAGATACAGATTAACAGAGTTGGAAGGGACCTTATAGGTCATCTAGACCAACCTCTTGCCCAAGCAGGAGACCCTATACCATTTCTGACAGATAGCTGTCCAATCTCTTCTTGAAAGCTTCCAGTGATGAAGCTCCCACAACTTCAGAAGGCAAGCTGTTCCATTGGTTGATTGCTCTCACTGTCAGAAAATTTCTCCTTATTTCTAGGCTGAATCTCTCCTTGTCAGTTTCCATCCATTATTCCTTGTCTGGCCTTCAGGTGCCTTGGAAAATAGCTTGACCCCCATCTCTCTGTGGCAGTCCCTCAAATATTGGAGCATTGCTATCATGTCTCCCCTGGTCCTTCTCTTCACTAAACTAGCCATGTCTAGTTCAATGCATTGCAAAAGGAACCTTTTATTGAAAGGAAGTGATTGCAAGACAAAAGCAAAGCAGGCTCTAAGGTCTCTTTGGGCAATTCTGTTAGGATGAAAGAGTTAGAAACCCCTTCCCTCAGTCCGATGTTGAATGAGCCAATCTATAGGTGTGAAGATGTTGTGAAAACGGTCATCCTGGGAAGGAAATAAGGGCCTGTTCCCAGATGCTTCTTTCAGGAAGCTTCAGAACTGAGAAAAAACAGATCCCCCCCTTTAAACATTCCCCAAAGGTAAATCAAAGCATAGGGCAGATAGGTGTCAGAGTTAGGGTTATTAAACTAAGGGATTACAGGATATGTAGGAAACAGAAACAGGGTAATAAGTGAATAAATGATCCAGGCCCCCCTCCCTACAGAAATGGCAGTATCATGATAGGGATGTGACAGAATGTATACTGGCAACAGTCCACCCAAATTAGGCTAGCACACCTCAAGTTTGGTCATTGTTGGGTCTACTAAGAGTGACCACAATATTTTTCATATCTACCTTCCTAACAGCAGAGGCACCTTTAACTCTTGACTTGCCCACCTGCCAGTTGCATTTGCTGATAGCCCATCTTTTCTTACTCTGCATCCAGCAATAGTGTGCAGAATGGGCAAGATGAAGTCTATATCTATTGGATTTTCTCTGTGGAACAGGCAGGTGCAAGAAAGCACAGTAGCTTCATCTCTGACATATTTGGCCAGCAGGACAATGTGTCTCTCGCTGCAAATGAAGGTGGTATGTCAATACACACAAGCTCTATCAGCTGTAAACTGTGTTGGAGCTCTAGGCTTCTGGTGCAATCTTCACCAATTGCAAATTAGTGCAACCTCTACCAGTTGCTATCTCTACCAGTTGCAAATTGTTCTCCTGATGCAACTTCTACCAGATGTAAATTGTGTTGGAGCTTTGGACTCTAAGACAAAAAATTTTTTGGCCGGCAGAGTGGTGCTGAAGGCTGTCCAGGTCAAAATGGGGCATGGAGAAGCTGTGTGCAGCCCCCTGTGCCCTGTTTTCATTAGCAGAAGCACCATGTTCTTTGCTATTTCCAGGCCAGCCCTGAGGGCTAATTTAAACACCCCATGGGCCAGATCCGGCCCACAGGTCTTGAGTTTGACACCCCTGTATTAGAGCATGGGTGTCAAGCCCAATCGTGTCATGTGATGTACTGTATCAAGACGTGTCATGACTTTTTGCCTTTGTGGAACCAGGGTGAGCATAGCCTGCATGTGACGCATCTGATCTGTGGGCTGCCAATTTGATATTCCTGTATTAGAGTATGATTAAACAATCTCATTCACAGGGAGGAGGTTTTACAAACTTTATTTTATAGCCCCCAGTCTATAATATTGTTTACCATCTTTGAAAGCAAATTTGGGGGCATAGAGTTAATAATGAAGAATTGAGCAGTTTAACTGTGCCTTGAGCAAAAATGTCTTATCTTTTAATTTAATCACAATAAAGATCTGAAAATATGGATGCACGTGAATGCTATGTGCATTATTCATGCATGTTGTGTCTGTGCTTGAAATTATTCTGCAGATGTTCCTTGAAGTGGTGCCAAAGTGCAAAGTAATGCCATATATGATTATGTGAACAATACAAAATTATTTATTAAAAACATATACCTTTGATTTGGAGGCTTACTTTGTCTCCTCCCATCATCTGAAATACTGTACATGGGAAACAATGTGAATCACAGCCTTTTCTGAACTTGCATTTCTTCCTTGCTTTTAAATATGAAGTGAATGCTGACTTTATGAGTTGCTTGTGATAGCTGGACATTTATAAATTTCATCCATTTTAAATGAGAAAAAATAAGTGATTTGTCTATATTGTATGAGAAACTTTGTAAATTGGAAATTGATAATGAATTGGGAATACTTTAGTATATAATCATCTCTCTCTCTCTCTCTCTTTCTCTCTCTCTCTCTCTCTCTCTCTCTCTCTCTGCAGTCTATCAGAGAAGTGACTGGCTATGTCTTGGTAGCACTGAATCAATTTGAATACCTTCCTTTGGAAAATCTGCGGATCATTCGTGGAACAAAACTGTATGAAGATCGTTCTGCATTGGCCATCTTCCTCAATTACAAAAAAGATGGGAGTTTTGGACTGAGGCGGCTTGGGCTGAAGAACTTGACTGGTATGACGAAAAGAAAAAGATTATAAGAGAATAGCTTAATCCTATTGACCAGTAGTTTGCTGATCTTGGAAATAATATCAAAGGACTGGCCTGTTTTGATCTACAAAATAAAACAAAAGGGAACAGAACAAATAAGCAAAAATATCAGTTGTGTTGTCCTTTTGTACTAAAGCATTTGATTCCCCAGTCACAATTCTGACAGGTTGTAATTTGACAACTGTCCGTTGTTTATCTTACATTTAAATATTTTTATCAATAGTGAGGAATCTGTGTCACTCTAGAAATTGTCCAGCTATGTCTCTAAGCATCTGTGATCCTGGACTGTGTTTCAGGACTCCTGAAAATAGTAGTATAATAACATCTGGAGGTTATCAATTTCCCTTTCCAACACTTGTTACCACAGCTTTGAGCAGCTGCATTATCAATGATATGCTGGATACTTGGCATGACCTGTATCAACACATGATGGCATGACCTGTATCAACACAGCAATGCCACAAACCTTCTTATCTAGATATGTTCTAAAGAAATGGTCAGTATTTTTGATTGTCTTGGAAATTGATATCATTAAATGCATGGAATTTAAATGGAACTGATGGTGTGTTGGACCAGATTGGCAGATATCTAAAATAGTCAGTTACCACATACATGTATATTTCTACCTGCTATCCTATTCAGAACTAGTGAATAGCTATTGTGTTTTATTTATTTGACAGATAGACTTTAAAACCAATGACAACTTTCAAAGGATAAACATTTTGCACAAATAATAGGTATCAGTGTTATCTTGCCAACAAGATTGTCATTCTATCTCTCTTTGTAATACTAGAATACTTATGAAAGCTATAACCTAGTTTCAGTTTGAAAGACACAAACTAATAGGCCTGCTTTCTCCCCATCACTTAGAAATAGTAGCAGGTACTTCAGTGCTGGGAATGAAGAAGGCACATAGAATAGGGCATTAGTTTATCTGAAGAAATATTCTGCCCTTTGGACCTCGTGGTAAGCTCATTGTTGCAAATTACACCTGTAGCAAACATTGTAACTCTGTCAGACAGTGTAGGTTGCATTGAAAGGCATGGAACCATTTTTTAAAATGCAGTCCCCAGAGCCATAATTTGACATGAGATGGACATACCCACCAACATCTGACCAATGTGCCTTTCTATTATACTCTGAGATGCTTAGGCTAATTAGCTGAGTGAGCCTGCTTTACCACTGAAATGAAAATCATCCTAAAACAAGGGAGTTATTTGTTAATGCAATTACATGCTGGTCTAGCTGACCAGAACTCTTAAACACATGAGAGTGGGTGAGAGGTAGGGAATGTTTGACTAAGCAAGAAAAAGCACAAGAAGAGGAACCCGAAGGATTAGAATGTAAAGTAGCCCTTCCTATGAGAAAGGACTTTAGCAATTAGGGTCCCATAGTGTTAAGTTCGGGCAATGAGAGGCTGAACCAGAGCATGAGTGCAACAATACTTTATTATAACAATAAAGGGCTGACCGTGCTTGCCACGCCTGGAACTGGCTCGCAGCAATCAGCAACTGGTTGGACCCCGCAGCCTGCTTTTATAGCTGGCTGCTGGGGAGAAACCAACCAATGAGGAAAGGGGAAGAACGCCCACAAAAGTGAGTGGACCTGAGTGAGAACTCCTAGAGTTCTCAGGACATAACACCCTTCCCCCAGATGCGAACATGCATAGTCTTTGAGGTAGGCAGGAGGTTTATGTTGGCTCCCGGGCGGCGTAGCTCAGGCAGAGTCGGCAAAGTGTCACCAGTGTGCCCCTCGGTTCGGCCTGCCCGGGCCGTAGGGTTGATCACTGGGGGTGTGCTCCGTAGACTGGATCGGGCTGGTCAACTGTCTGGGCGCCGCTGTCTGTGTTCGGGCTTTGAACCGGCTGTGGTGTGAACTGATCGCTGGGCGTGATGTGGATGTGAGGCTGAGGATGAAAGCCTCCCCTCGTCTTGCGCCTCTGGGTCCCTGCTGGCGATGGTGCTGAGGCGTCTACGCAGTTGGTCTATGTGCCTTCTCCAGACGCGACCATCCTCCAGTCTGACCCGTCGACGACGACTGCGGCCCGGTGATAGCTACGATCTCGCCCGGAATCAACAGGGGGTCTCCAGCGAAGTTCCTCGAAAACTGGCTCCTGTAAGATAAAATGTCTAACCCCCGATGTGGAAGCGAGGGAGAGTCAGGGCAGTATTGTGGGTGTAGTCTGTCCAATACAGTCCTCAGACGCCTGCCCATCAGAGCTCAGCTGGGGACTTATTGGTGACTGAACAAGGAGTTGAGTGCTGGCTCATCAGGAACCGCGCGAGTTTGTGGTGCCAGTCATCCTTGTTGAACCTTGCCAGGCTTCTTTAGTGGTCCTGACGGCTCTTTCAGCCAATCCGTTACTGGCAGGATGAAATGGGGCTGTGAAAATGTGGCGGATACCCAGGTTGGCAGCGAAACGGCTGAACTCAGTCGATGCGAACTGTGGGCCATTGTCGGAGACAATGGAGTCGGGTAGCCCGTGCGTTACGAACAGGCGTGTTAACACGTTGGTGATTGCTAGTGTGGTGGTCGTGGATAGCTGTGCTACGTCAATCCATTTGGAATAGGCGTCACGACCACTGGAGCATCTTCCCATGCAGAGGGCCGGCCAGGTCGATGTGAATTCTGGACCACGGAGCGCTGGCGCTTTCCCATCTAGTAGGGGTGGCAATGGGGAGAGCAGGACGGGATTCCTGGCAAATGCTGCAGGAACTTACCCAATTGACAATGTCCTCGTCTAGACCCGCCACCACACGTAGCTGTGTGCTAACGCCTTCATTCTCACGATGCCAGGATGTCCCTCGTGCAACGCTTCCAGAACTCGGGTGCGCAGTGAGGCCGGGATGACCACTCGAGTGCCCCATAGTAGACAGCCCTGCAGACTGGACAACTCCTGCATGCGAGTCTTAAAGGTGTGAATTTGTTATCAACATTGCCACCCGGCCACCCTCCTCACCCAGTCGAGCACCTGGGCGGGCGTTTGGTCTGCCTTTGGTTTTAGCAGCAATGTCCAGGGCAGTGATGGGTAGGTCCAACTGGGTGATCTCGAAAATAGCGTGGACAGGAGCAGGGTCTTCAGCCGGGCCGGCAAGTGGCAGTGACTGAGTGCGTCAGCGTGGGACAGTGTTTTACCGGGCGGTGTATAAGTCTGTAGGAGTAGGCTGCTAGAAGAGAGTCCACCTTGTCATCCTAGGGGAGAGGACTTGAGGGTCTGCTTGTCCCCTGGCTAGTAGGCCCAGGAGGGGTTTGTGGTCCGTGACCAGCTTGAAAAAATGGCCAAAAAGGAATTCGTGAAATTTTTCATGGCTGCAACAGCTGCTAGGGCTTCCTTATCGATCTGGCTGTAATGCGCTCCGTTGCAGAGAGCGCCCTTGAGAAAAAGGCGATGGGAGCCTCGGTGCCATTGGGAAGCCTGTGACTTAGTACCTTCCCCAATTCCAAAAGGGGAGGCGTCTGCTGCCAGTACTAAAGGGAGGTTAGGTCGAATTGAATAAGTACCGCCTCTGACGTGAGTAGTGATTTGACGCGTGAAAAGCATGGTCTTCTTTGTGCCCCAGTGCCACGGTGACTTTTTCCAGTAATCTGTGTAGGGTTCAGCTACTGATGCTTTATGGGGCAAAAGGATGCGTAAAAGTTCAATAGCCCCAAGAACGCCTGTAGTTCAGTTTTGAGGTTGGAGTGGGTGCCTCGTGGATTGCCTTAACCTTGGACTCCAGGGGTGAATGCCAGAGGCGTCAATTTTATAACCCAGAAAGTCCACCTGTCTAGTGGCAATGGCACATTTTCTTTTTCAACTTGAGGCCATGCTGTCTGAACCTCTCTAACACAGCTCGAACTCTTTGGAAGAGTTGGGGTCTGTCCCTAGGCTCGAGACTAAGATGTCGTCAAGAAGTAGGGTACTACACCAGGGAGGCCCTGCAAAATCCGCTCCATGAGGGATTGAAAATACCTAAAGGGCAACACTTACGCCAAATTGGAGACGCTTGCATCGGAAGGCACCCCTGTGAGTGACAATTGTCTGGAGTTCCGCTGTTTGGTTATCTACAGGGAACTGCTGATATGCTTGAGACATGTCCAATTTAGCAAAAATGCTGCCTGGTTCGAATGTGTGTAATAAGTGCTGGATGACGGCACCGGATAAGCGCTAACTTGTAGAAATTTATTGATTGTCGCCTTGTAGTCCGAGCAAATTCTCAGGCTACCGTCTTTTTGAGGGTGTGACAATGGGCGTCTCCCATTTGGCAAATCTGTTGGCTCAATGACCCCTTGTTTTAATAGTTTATCCAATTCCGCATCTAGTTTTGGTCGAATAGCAAGTGGGACCCTGCGGTTTTAGCCTGATTGGGACTGCTTGGGGTCAACTGAGAATGAGATGGGGTACCGTTATAACACCCCAGCTCTTCGCTGAATACATCTGAGTAATCAGCGAATAAGGAGTCAGTGTCTGAGGTTGAGACAGCATGGACTCCTGTTAGCCCTAGGCCGAGATGGGGAAACCAATCGAGCCCCAATAAGGTGGGTAGATTGCCGTTAACTACCACTAGAGGTAGGTGACCTTTAAAAGCTCTAAAACTGACAAGAAACTTGCCTCTGCCGATTACAGGAATGGTCTTCCCCTGGTAGTCCTTCAGGCCAAACTGGCATCTCTGGAGCCGGCTAGTGGATAGGCTTGGTTGGAGCCTCTTGAGGTGTTCCACGAGATAATTGAGAGCGCTGACCCTGTGTCAACCTCCATGCGGCACGGTTTACCTTCTAGGGAAACGGAGAGAGAAATTTTACTAACTGTGTGGCAAGTGTGCTTGGCAAGGTGGTGCGTGCGACAGTTCAATACTTGCCTCTGTGGTCCCGAGTGCGAGGGGGTGCCTTTGTGCTGCGCTTTGGGGAGCTTGGCAGACTCTCGCGATGTGTCCCCTTTATGGCAGTTATTGCAGGTGGCTCCTTTAAACTTGCAGGTGGCCCTCTGATGAGATCCCCACAGGCTAGGCACAGGGTGATGCTGCTTGGGTGGCCCGATGTTTTCTTGTTTGGCTCCTACCTGCGGCCGTCTGTCGTTGGAGAGGCGGTGGACTTTGTTTTCATCACTGATGGTTTCCTCTGCTACCACCTCCTCGGAGTGGACTGGAAGTGATGTCAGCTTGGCACTTGGGCCCTGGATTTGGTGGCTGAGTTTGTTGCCAGCTCAGCTGCCAAGGCCTCCTCGACTGCTTGTGCGAGGTTGAGGTCTTTTTTTGCGAGAAGGCGCCTTTGCAGGTGGAGGTCCTTGACCCCGCAGACTAATCGATCGAGGAGCATGTCCTCCAGGTAGGTTCCAAACCCACAATGCAGTGCTGCTGTTCTGAGAGCGGCCATATATTGATTGATGGTCTCCTTGCTCGATTGCTTCCTCATACGGAAGGTGAATCTCCTGGCAATCTGTGAGGGCCTGGGGGAATAGTGGTTAGTGAGAATTTCAAGTAACTCAGACCACGGAACGTTTTTCAACTCACGAGGAGCCACGAGTGCCGTGGCAGTATCGTGAGACGGTGGCTCCACAGTAGATTAGGAAATACGATTTTTTCCGATGCTCCCCCGCATCCGCCAGGCCAACTGCATCGATATAATGATTAAAGCGGTTCTTATACGATTCCCACTTCTCCTCATCTGGTTTGAATGCCGGGAAGACTGGATTGGAGCTCATGGTGCTGGGACCGGTTGAACAACCTGTGGAAAAATCTCTCTGGGGCAGCAGACAATGTTTTAGTGCCCGTGGTAGGCAAGTGATTTCAGCTCAGGAGGCTGTTTGCAATCCTCTCTTTCTCTCTGGGTTAACCACGTTTGGCCGTTAGCCGTTGATGGCGTTTGGATTCGCGCCTGTTTGGGCGTCAGTGACTGGCTACAGCGCTGTGCTGTACCTTTTAGGTTTGAAATTCAAATGACAACCGTTTGAATTTCGCGCCTGATACCGGCGGCTGCGGCTCGCAGCGCTTCACTTTCCTGTAGCTGGGCTAACAAGCGGCTACAGACGCTTCTAACTTTCGATTCTGACCGCTTTCTCTGGCTACGGATCAGCGTTTGCTTCTATCGCTTGCTGGCCGCTTTCTCTGTCAGCGGACCAGCGTTTGCTCTTTTTGTTTGCTCTTTTTGTTTGCTGACCGCTCTCTCTGGCTGCGGATCAGCGTTTCTCTGCTCGCCGACCGATCGCTTCTCTGGGCTGTGGATCGGCGGCTAGTGACTCAGCGGTTGCATGGTGCTTCTGGTAGCCATCCCATCCTCGTCGCCAGTGTTAAGTTCGGGCAATGAGAGGCTGAACCAGAGCATGAGTGCAACAATACTTTATTATAACAATAAAGGGCTGACCGTGCTTGCCACGCCTGGAACTGGCTCGCAGCAATCAGCAACTGGTTGGACCCCGCAGCCTGCTTTTATAGAACCAACCAATGAGGAAAGGGGGAAGAACGCCCACACAAGTGAGTGGACCTGAGTGAGAACTCCTAGAGTTCTCAGGACATAACACATAGCATGGTACAAAGAAGGGGCTAAATGGATTGCTTACGGTTTGGCTGAATGTTCATATCTTGGAAAATAGGTGACGATGACAGGAGAAGGATAAACTTCTCAATGAATCAACACATGGGAAAAAGGTGGAATTTACAGATACAGATTACTGTAGTCAATATATAATTGAAACCCAGGAAGATTAAAAATGATTTCATACATTTGTAAGTATTGTGAAAATAATTTGGTGATAATCAAAAAGCAGCACAGATTTCTAAAAAAACAAATATTGCCAGGCAAACCTTGTTTCATGTTCTGATTGGATACTTTTTTTAGTGTCAGGATTCTGGCAGTACATTACAGGAATATTAAACACATTCTCATTTCACCAAAGTATTTGATAAGACATCCCATGCCAACCTGATTAGCAAGCTAATTAGATGTGAATTACATGGCCTGACAATTAAATGGACTAATAAGTTATTTGAAAACCATACCCAAGACTTCTTATCAATGTTTCAGTATAAAATGTTGAACACTTGACTGGGTAACAATCTTTGTGAAAAAGAAATTTGACAACTACAGGCATTGATTACTAATTGAATATAAGTCAGTAAAGTAGGCATGCTGTGGCTATAAACAAACACATTGTTTTGGTTGCATCAGCAGAATGTTACCAAATCAGAGGAAGTAATTATTCCATTCAAGCATTGTACCCTTTTTTTAGCACATGATTTGAAAAGAATTCACAGAAAATAGAAGAGGCTAAGAGAAGCACATCAAAGATAAAAAAGGACTAGAAACAAATTCCTACAAAGACACATTGAAGGAACTGCAAATGTTTACTTTGATAAGAGAAAAACTAAGGGATGATACAGTGATACTATTCCCATATCTGAAATAATGCTGTCACATAGAAGAAGGTGGCAACCTGCCTTTTTTCCTCAAAGAGCAAGACATGAAAAAATGCTTGGAAATTCCAGGAAATCAGATTTCAACTGCATGTTAGGAAAAAAGACAACCTTAACATTAAGTTCAATAGCATGACCAGTAGTCTTGTAGTCCAGAAGTGATGGATGTGCTCAAGAACAGGCCAGATAACCATCCATCTGAGATACTTTTTACCATTTTGTTGTATTAATGTATGCTGATTCATTCCATTGCTGATGCGGGCTAGCCTAAGAATATAGTAATACTTGGACATATTATCATTAGGAACCAGATGCAGTATGGGGGTGTCTCTCTTTGACATACGCTCAGCATACTCGGAGGCATTCTTGTTGTTGTCACCTTTGAGGGTAGGGTGTCAAATCTTGCCAAAGTAAATCCCCTTCCAGATGGGACTGAGAAATGTTCTAAAGATTTTGGGGAATAACATATGGCATCATGATAAGGGCTTTATTAAGCTGAAATGATCTAATTGTACTGCTTTATAAATTTAAACCCAATACTCTGTTTAATTTTGGCAATGGCTTTCTCTAAACCGAGAATGTACACCGTGAGTTAAGATTGCAGAAGGCCAAATTTGCAGCTATATAAATATTTAAGATATTTTTATTATTAGAATAATGAAACACAAAGGGGAAAAAAAGGTCTACGTTAGATAGTAACAGCAGAATAAAAAAAAATAAACCACTACTGAATATAAGTAAAACAAAATCCTGGAAAAATTTCTAATGACACATTCTTCTCTTCCCTTTCCTTTGTTTCCATGACTGTTCATATTAACCTAGATATTTATACTTTATATTGAACATAGGAGATTACTGCTATTTCTATTTAAATCCTTTCATCTATTATTTTTTATTAGTCTCAAAATTGTTCCCCTAAAACATATTAAAATGCTTAAATCTACATTGCTGTGTAAGGTGTAATACAAGGAAGCCATCCCTGTTTAATTTTTGTTAGCCTTCTATTATGGATAACAAATGGATCATTGAACAAATCAGCAGTGTACTCATTCAAGGCAAAATGATATATCAGATACATTATGTGAAGATCTGGTTCTCTAGAGAAGGCTCTAATGCTGGGAAGAGTAGAAGGAAAGAAAAGGTGGATGCACTCAGTTATAGTGGCAATGACTGCAGTGTTGGAAAAACCTAAAAGACCAGGAGAGAGATAAAGATAGACTATCTATCTATATGATTGCTAGGAGTCAAAAGCTACTTGATGGCACATAATCAAATCTGATATGAATGTACAGTATATTGTTGATTTTATTGTTACTGTTCTGGTCTCCCATTTGGCAAAGGTTCCTTTTTTTCAATATTATGCCAAAGCAACTATTAGCATTCCATATATAAATTATGACCCATAAGAGCTGTGGTGGCTCAGTGGTTAGTATACAGTATTGCAGGCTGACAACTGCCACCATTTTGATCATGAACGGCTCAAAGATGCCTCAACCTTCCATTATTCCAAGGTCAGTAAAATGAGGATCCAGATTGTTGGGGGCAATTTGCTGACACTGTAAACTGCTTAGAGTGCACCATGGAGTCTAAGTGCTATTGCTATTGCTATGGTATTATTATGGTATTATTCATTTATGTTTTCTAGACATATTTGTTTCTTAAAAGATTAGAATTTATCAGCCAGGTTGAGCTAAACTAGGAACATGGCAAATATTTCAGGCATCAGAATCATTTTTGGACCTGTTGCAAGATACAGCAAGATTCCAACCAGAGGAATATGGTTGGGATGCAGGGCATTGGGAATGGGAGATCACACAAGATGGATCTCAGTTATTTGAACTGGACTGCTTGTAATGCTGATGTGCCCCTGATGCAAAATAGTGCACCATACAAGAAATGGTTTATCAACCATTTGAATTACTGTAATTATTCACTTTATACTTAGCAAATTTGATTATAGGTTTAGTGGCCTTTTGTTTCCTCAAGAAAAGGTCATAAAATGGATATTTCCAAGTTGAAGAAGATTAGAAATAAATGTGTCAATATTTGAAGGTATCTCCTCAATTTTGATATTATTAGTTTTCTAAGTGTGCAAAGCATTACAACCATGTTAGTTTGAGAGTAGTTAATTTTCAGTCTGTCAATCTTTTGACTAAAATCAAAATAAGCAGTTTTATATATGTATATATTTTTGAAACTTTTAATAGGCACCTTTCTTACATGTACATTGTTCCTACATAACTTTCCAATTTATTACAAGTATATAACCTGTGTCCTGACTGATAGATTAATCCAGAAAATATGAACCAGGCCATTTAGTTTCAAAATGCAGGCTACAGTAAATTCTCCAGCATCCTCATAGTTGAATGCGCCTAAAAGAAATATTGCAAGATGGTGTCCCTTCTATACTGATTGTCATTGATTTCCAAGTACTTAACCCTTAGTTCAAATTTTTTAGCTTAACTTGGCAGTACATTCAAGGACTTGATTTAGTTAGATTTGAATTTTTAAGAAAGAGAAAAGATAAAACCTTGTGTACATTGGTTTATTTCATACTGCAATGATGTCAGGGACTTTATATATTTTCTCCAAAATTTGAACTATAGGCATCTTTCTCTTCCCATCCTTCCAAAGTAATAAATATTTGGTATGTTTTTTGGTGGCCTTAGGCAATTGTGATATTGTAATTCTAACTGGGAACTGTTAGTTCTCTCTTCACCAGCTTATACATATATTCCATTTTTTGCAAGCTTGGTATTTTGTTGGGGGAAAAATAAATCTCTGATAGATTTCTTTCATCCTTAATTATCCCTGACTCCTCATACACAGACGTTTTAGGTAGTTTTTTTAATATATTATGCCAGCATTTAGAATTGTATCACACAAAACAGAGGATTCACTGGTTTGTTTAAAATTTCCAATTGAACTTGTGGGATTTAAGTATTGAAACTAAGCTCTCTAACAGTTGGGGGAAAATTTCCATTGCTCTGTCATTTCTTTACTAAGGCAGTAGAATGTTCTAGATCAACAGCATAAAAGTTATGCCAAGAGTAAGCCCAAGGATGGGATAGTCTGGGAGAGAAGTTGGTTTTAGTGCCCTCATGCAAATTCTGATGGCAAATGTCTATGGAGATTCTCAGTCATCATCCAGGTCATGGTTGTCCCAAAAGATGCCTTTTCCAAAAGAAAACGGGACTTTCATAATTTTTGCTAGTTCACTTGCCTTTTGGGAAAAACGCCTTTGGGACATACATGCTGATGGCAAGTTCCAAAGGGATTCTGTTCTCACAGTAAAACCCAAAGAATAAGTCCCACAGTTGTGCCATTCTGGAACAGATTTAAATAATCTTCCCCATTTGTTTCATTTGGCAGCGGAAGAGCAAGTTCTCCAGGGCAAATGGGTCTTCCCCAGTCTCTATCCAGACAGGCTTTTGGAAGGAGCAGATAATTGGCCACACATTTAAAGGCCAACACCAGCTTTATATTTTGAATCCTCATTGCTGGTATGACACTTAATTGATGGAGGATTTTAAAAAGAACACACTTGTATAGGTACTCTGTACAATTTAAGGTAATCTCACAGAAGGTCTATAACTTTTTCTCAGTCAGTGAAATACCTCTTAGAAATAATAAGGTTGAGAAGAAAATATGTCAATGTGTATTAAGTATTTTTAATACAGTACTTAAAAATTTTAAGTATTAAATGTAAGTACTTATTAAAATGGCTAGATGTCCTATTTTTTGCCACTTGTAGCTTCTGATTTAGGAAGCCCAAAATAATTTCTTGATTCAATCTCTCTTGACCCCTACATGGCTTTGTGTCTGCCTGCCTGTCTGTGTGTGTCTAACAGTGATGCTGGAATAGGCATGTTGCTGAGATTTCAGCCCTATGTTATTGAGATGGGAGTAATATTTGAAGATGGATCTTCCTGTCTTTCCCTCTTCAGCCTGAGACCACAGGATTGCAACCTTGGGCTGTTGATTAGAATTCATAGGATTATTTGGTTAAATAAATATTAATCAGATGATATTCCTGCTCTGCAGACATAGCACAAACGCATCGAAAGTGCAATAAATTAGGCTTCAGCTTTTCTTAGCTGAGTTGGTGTTAGGAGGTCTCTGGTGGCATTGCTCAGTGTGCCTTGAAAGTAGCATTTTCAGAATGTGCAAAAGCCTCCTCTGAGTAAAACACTTCCTGTATCTGATTCCCCTGCTTCTTCATTATAAATGACCTTGTAGAAAACAGAGCTGGAGCTGTCTTGGAAAAAGGTTGACCGCAGAGGGCAACACCTCCCCTGCCCTGCTTATGTGTTCTAGTTCTTATTCAAATGATGGAAGATCTCCATTATAATATAACTCATTAATGCCATATTCACTTAGGAGGTGTCCCATATTTTCGTACAAGTAAAGAAGAATATTAAAGCAGAGACTAGTTCCTATAAATTATGCATATGAGAATAAGTAATGCTGCTCAGTTATTGCTAAATCTTATGGGTTTCAAGATGTAATATCTTTGATTAAGCTTCTGTAAAACCATAAATCCTAGCAAAGAGTTTCCTCTTCTAAATAAAGCTGGGCCAAGCCTTGGAGAAACTTCCTCCACACCCTGAATACTATTAATAGATACTTGAATTCTCTCTTCTAATTCTTTGAGGGTTTTTTCCCCTTGGGAGAAATTCTTATATATTCTCTCTCTCTCTCTCTTTCTCTCTCTGGAAAGGGGAAAGAGAGAGAGAGAGAGAGAGAAAGAGAGAGAGAGAGAGAGTATATATAAGAATTTCTCCCAGTGACATTTTTCACTTTATGTTATTATTCTGAATTACCTGAAAATAACCCTTCCCCCCCCCCCGTTTTTTGTTAGTTTCCTCACCATCTGTACTGTTCTGACTGTCCAAATTTCCTGATTTTAAGAAGCTAGAATAAAAGAGTTATTCTATGACAATTTCAGTTTAATTTCAACTTTAATTGAAATGGAGGCCAAAGTGACTTCCATCCACAGAGATTAGGGCTACTATACCTGGACTGAATCAGTCCAAATAATCAGAAACCTCTGACTCTTTGCTGCCATCTATTGATTACTTGGATTTTCATAGCCAAAAATGTCAGAGAGACAAAGAGAGATAAATGTATAAATAAAAAATTCACATTCAGAAACCTTGATCAATAAAGGAACACTTAAATGTCAACATTCCACATCCTACCTGACATTTTACATGTGATGACTTTCTTTTTAAAAAAATACTTCTGCCACAAATGAACAATTTGGGTATAATATTTATGCAGCTAAATTACAACTGTATTTTTGACAGTGGGGATGCAATGGGAAAGGGGAGTTTTGTAGAACATAGGTGGGTTCATGCAGCATTTATCAATTGATTCTTTTTCAAAACAAGCAATCTGTTTCTAGGAATGTGCTGCTATCCTTCACAGTTTCAGTATGATTTTTTCAGTATGATATGTACAGGCAGTCTTTGCTTAATAGTCACAATTGGAACTGACAACTCTTGTGAGAAGTGACACAATAGTTAAAAGAGACATTGTGTTCGTGTGACCTCATTTCTACTGCGATTGTTAAGTGAGACTTCAAGGGACCATGATTTACACGTTCCTGCTGAAAGCTGTGATGTGCACCAATGACAAGCCTATGATTGTGTGATATTTGGACTATGTCCACCAGTTGCAGTGTCCTAATCTCAATCATGTGACCATAGACATGAAACAGTCATAAGTGTGAGGACCAGGCATGGGTACTTTTTCAGCATCATTCTTAACTTCAAATGGTCACTAAACAGAGCAGCTATTTAACTAAATATCCATATTTAGTTAAAGAACTTGCCTTTTTTTTTTTTTTTTTAAAAATTTTGTTTGGGGGGGGGGGGTTTTTTTTTTTTTTTTGGTTTGTTTTTTGTTTTTTGTGGTGTGGAGGGGTGTTTTCATTACAATGGGCAATGCAATGATTCAGTTTCAAGCTGCAAAGTTGCATCTGTGGCAATGAGGCCCGGGTTGTTGTTTTTTTGAAATAATATTATTAAAAATTATACTAAAGAGATGAAACTAATGCAAGAATAGAAAAATACTCCCCCAAAATATTAACAATTCTTTCACCTTCTTTGACAGTATATGCAGCATTAACAATGTATCTCTGCATTTTAAAATATAATCAAATACATCTTCATTCTATACCTTACCCCATTTTCTATTAACTCATCTCTAAACCTTCAGCTCTTATTAATTGACAAAGATCCAGTAAAAATTAATAGAAATGTCTAAGAATGTAAGTATATAATCTCCCTTTCCATTAAATCCCCCTCATCCTTCTCTTTAATAATTGAAATTTAATCCCAATTAACAAACATTATTAAAAAAAATTAAAAAACGATTAAGCATTACCCAAAATAGTAACCCCTTATTTACATAAGGCTATCAGACCTGCTAAATAAGATATATTACAATGTGGGAAGCATGAGCTAGGGACCCCAGAGCATTGACAGACAATCAGGATGGTAGAGCTAACCAAGAGGGAAGAAGAAATGAAGAAGCAAGGAAGAAATGATACTATCAGCCCCAGATCCATCTTGAGACAGATTCACGGCTGCCACAGCGGGAGGTGGGCAAGCTGTGGGAATGGGAGAGTAGCAAATGGAGTATAGCCACAACAAGATTCTTTCACCAGAGATCAAGGGCAAGCTGCTGGCATCTGGAGGGGAGTGACTGAAATTTGGCAGCAGTTGAGACAGGAGATCGATTGGCCAGTGTGACCTGTGAGTCACGAAATGGGGCAGGGTGTGAGTTTTAGTGTGGAGAGGGGAAATTCAGATTTTTGGCTTTTCCCCAGATGTGCCAACATGAGTTCTCTAATAAATTTTTACTTTGATGGACTTTGTCTTGGAGTTCTGAAAGTTTACTTGGAACACTGACAGATACATTCTAGGAAGCTGCTTATGACAGTTCATCTGCCTCATTCCCTATCCCCATTCTGCAGCCCTTAAAGCATTTTGCACACTGGAATAAAATAACTAATTCTACAAATCCAAGCATGCCTGGAAAGGTTGTGGCCACCTGAATTGTTAGCAGTGAGGCAAAATAATGAACTAAACTTTTGAAAACCACAGTTGTGTCTTAGTGATCATACAGCCCACATCTGTGACTAGGATACACCAACCTGATTATCTGCAGAGACTCAATATAGCTGGACATGACACTGAAAGTGTGAAAGAACTGGGAGGGACACAGAGAGAGATACCTTTATACATTTCTAATAAAGTGGTTTGGGAATTTAGAGGCAATGGATTTGGTTTGAATCATTTCCAGAGGAACGCACACACTATATATTTTAAATTAGATATAAAGCTATACTATTCACTATCAGAGGCGTGGATTTATGTGCTACTGGCTCTGACATCCTGTTAACCAAAGTGTTCATCTTAAGTCTAGAATCTGTCCAAAGTTCAGTATATTATCCAAAACTTGCAAAAGCAAAACTGTGCCAACTATGATAGAAAGTTCCAGCTCTTTTCTACTTCAGCCTCTGAACAATTACAGATCTGGACAGGTGACATAGATCTCCAATATCCAGCAGACAAGTCCAACTCTCCTTAAAAGCCTTGATCTTGAGCCAGCGTATTTCATTAATTTTTTGTGCGGGGATTATGTTGGGCTTTCTCTCTATCTGCCATTTCATCCAATCACTCCAGGACTTTTGTACAACATTGTTAATAGGGAACAATTGTTTCTCAGTCAGCAGGCCCAGGGAAGCCTTGCTGTGAAATTCACAGGGAGCCTGAGGAATGGATTCATTCTGGCTGTGAGAGGGTAGGAGTTATACTTCAACACATACACAGGACCTAGAGTCGAAAAGTCCAGAATGCACCAATTGTTTGACTAATATAAATAAATCAAATTTCTAAAAATATACATAAATTTGTGACTTCAAATATAATTTTATATAATTTTTTTCATTTGTGATGTTTCCTTGATGACTGTGAAATTATCTCATAATAAACTGTATTTGCTGTGGTTTGGGCTATGGCTTGGTTTTGCTTTGTTTTTTTTGTTAAAATGTCTGTTTTATTACTCAACGGCCTGGTGGTCAAATAATTTGTGTTACCTCCTTGCAGTCATATGCATCTACTGAGAAGAAAGCTTGATTGGGTTTAGTGGGACTTGCTTTTAGGGAATTGGGGGGGAAATCTAATTTCAATATGTTATTGATAAATTAAAGAATAGTGAAAGAACTTACAACCTGAGGTGGTATTCAGCAGGTTCTGACCAGTTCTGGAGAACCGGTAGCAGAAATTTTGAGTAGTTTGGAGAACCGGCAAATGTCACCTCTGACTGGCCCTGCCCCCATCTATTCTCTTCCTCCTGAGTCCCAGGTTATTGGCTGGGTCTTTTGTTGCCCTGCACAGGAGAATGGAGCTGGAAAGCAGGTTAGTGGGATGGGGAGGGAATAGGATTTTGCAGTAACCTTCCCCCAGGAGTGGGGAGGGAATGAAGATTTTACAGTATCCTTCTCCTGCCATGTCCACTAAGCCACGCCCACCAAGCCACGCCCACAGAACTGGTAGTAAAAAATGTTGAATCCCACCACTTGTTACAACCCTGCTCAGTGGTACATTGAGGATACCATATCTGGGCTGCAAAAAGCTAGATGAGTAAGAGGATTGAGGATTCTGTCTGCCATCAGCAGGGTAATTTCGAAAACAGAATTGGTGTAAAGAGAAAAGCCTTTGAACAGAAAGAGTAACTTGAAAATTGAAAAACAGTTTCCCAGGGCAGCAGGTTGAAATGCTGCCCACAACCCCACTTCTACTTCCCCAGTCACTTGGCTCAGAATGGGAATCTAGACAGCCCACTCTCAATACTCAGATGCACAAAAACACACAGCAATTCCTTCCCACACACAGGGGCTGCACATACACTCCATCTGTCTAGATATCCACACACACAAAATCAGCACAAATATACTCACCATGATTTGACCTACGCACACATAAACTCAGACAGTACATATGTATGCGTACAGTGTGCACATATACGTATACAAATATAGATACAACAATTTTACAAAAGGAAATCCAGGTGCCTCTTAGGCCACTGCTGGTGAAGGGCTGGAAGGCATTTACAAAGCCAGACTCTGTATATCCCCCTATCCATTGTTAATTAAAGGATTAGGACCATTTGCATGAAGTTGTCATTCAGTGGGAGTTTCATCTTTTCTCAATGACAACCTCTGTATCAGAAGCCAAACCATATGGAAACTGGCACAGATTGATGTGTGAAATGGGTCCTCTTTGGGATGCAGTATCACTTCGCAGCTTTGAATAATAATGAGAGCATCAAAAGTCAATCTGAAAAGCGTCTTGACAACAGAGTTTTTTCTTTCCTAATATTTGCATTCTAGGAAACTAAATAACAAACCTCTATAATCTTCCATTTAAACAAATAGCTCAGGGATGAGCAGAACTTCAAAGCTGGAGTTTAGTTAGATTAACAATAATGTACTTGTAAAAAAAATATCTTGGAATAATAACCGATTATAAGCTGAATCTAAATGAGCAGTGCCTGTCCAGTCTCTTCTTAAAAGCCTCCAGTGGTGGAGCAGCCACAAGGTCTGAAGGCAAGCCATTCCCCTGGTTATTTTTTCTCATCATTAGGAAATTGCTCCTTAGTTCTCTTCTTGATTAGTTTCCATCCATTGTTTCTTCTCTTGCCTTCTGGTGCTTTGGTAAATAAGTTGACCCCCCGTCTTATTTATGGCAGCCCCTTAGATATGGGAATACTACTATCATGTCACCCCCTAGTCCTTCTTTTCATTAAACTAGACATACCCAATTCTTATAATTGCTCTTCATATATTTTAGCCTCCAGTTTCCTAATCATCTTTGTTATTTTTCTTTGCATTCTTTTTAGTCTTAACATATTTTCTATATTGCGGATGTACTATTTCAAGTGTGGTCATACCAAGGCATTATAAAGTGGTGTTGACACTTTGTGTGGTCTATTTCTTAAATATACAAGTCATACACTCTAGGGCTGGAAGAGACCTTGGAAGTCTTCTAGTCCAGCTCCATGCTCAAGCAGGAGAACCTATAGGTCCTATACCATTTCAGATGAGTGACTGTCTAGTCTTTTCTTAAAAATCTCCAGTGATGGAGCATCCCCGATTTCTGAAGTCAAGCTGTTCTGCTGATTAATTGTCCTCACTGTTAGGAAGTTTCTCCTCAATTCCAGATTATTTCTCTCTTTGATTAGTTTCCAACCATTGTTTCTTGTCTTGCTCTCTGGTACTTGTAGAATAATTTGACTCCCTCTTCTTTATGGCAGCCCCCTCGAATACTGGTATCATGTCACCCCTAATTCTTCTTTTCTTCTTTCCTTTAGACTAGCCAAATCCTGCAGCCATTCTTCATATGTTTTAGTCTCTGGGCTAAATCATCTTAGTTGCTCGTCTCTGAACTTTTTCCAGTCTCAACATCTTTTTTGTAGTATGGTGACCAAAATTGGTTGCAGTATTCCAGGTGTGGTCTTATTAGGGTTTTATAAAGCGGTATTAATACTTCATGTGATCTTGATTCTATGCCTCTGTTTATACAACCCAGGATTGTATTAGCTTTTTTGGTTGTTGCTACACACTGCTGGATCATATTCAAGTGAACATCCACTAGGACTCCAAGGTCCCTCTCAGAGTTATTGTTTTTGAGCCAGGTCTCACCTAATCTGTACTTATACATTTGGTTTTTCCTGACTAAATGTAAAAGTTTGCTCTTCTCCATATTAATATTCATTTTGTTGGATAGGGCCCATTGTTAAAGTTAGTCAAGATCTTATTGGATCCTAAGCTTGTCTTCTGGGGTGTTGAGTATTCCTTCCAGTTTGGTGTCATCTGCAAATTTGATGAGTTCCCCTTCTATTCCCTCATCTAAGTCATTCTCTGTTAATACAGATTAGGATTTCATTTGACTTTTTGGCAACTGCAGCACACTGCTGGCTCATATTTAACTTATTGTCCATTAGGATTCCAAGATCCCACTTGCAGTTACTGCTGTTGAGCCAGGTACCACCTATTCTATACCTATGCATTTGTTTTTTCTTGCCTAGATGTAAAACCTTACTTTTTCTCACTATTGAATTTTGTTTTTGTACATCATTATTCCCCTTTATTGTACCTTGGTCAGTTCTGAGCACAACACATTAGGAAGGATTCAGACAAAATTAAGAGAAGGGACAAAAAATGAACTCTAGGAAGAGAAATGGAAGGAGCTGAATACCTTTAGCATGAAAAAGAATTCAGTGGGAGCAAGGTTATGGTAGCACCCTACAAATCTTACAAGGGATATGTATCCCTTAGAAGATAGCCGGATTTGTTCTGTCTTGTTCCAAGTGCAGAACCTAGAGTAATGGATTTAACTTAGAGGGAGTCAGATTTTGATAGACTATAGCAAAAACATTTCTAACAATATGTACAAGATCGAGAATGGAAAGGACAGACTAGCTTCCTTTTGTTGAATTTTAGGGATATTTGAATTTGGATTGGTATATTAAATAGAGGAGTGAATCCAATTCCTAAATGGTCCCATTTGGGTACTAACCATTTCCTTCTAAACAAATACAATGCTTATATTTTGAACTTACCCTATTCTTTGCACTGCTTGTAAAACTTTTTTATTTTATTACTATTTTATTCATTTAGTTATTTTTATCTTGCCTTTATTATTGTAATAAATAACTCAAGGTGGTGAATATACCTAATATTCCTTTCTCTTCTTATTTTCCTTACAACAATCCTGTGAGGTGCATTGGGCCATAAGAGAGTGGCTGCCCAAGATCACTCAGCTGGCTTTTTTTAATGCATCTTAGAATCACAGTTCCAAGATGCAACAAAAATGACAATTTATGGTTAGAGACAGATAATGAATCTATGGATACCAGACTGTGGTTCTATTTTCTTAATTTCTGGTTTAAAATGATTTTTTTTCTCCTGTGTTTGGCCCCACTGGTTTTCTGAGACCATTTTAAATCAACTTGGCTAATAAAAGCTAATAGTAGACTTCAGTCCTTAGGACTCTCTCTGGAAAGTCTCTCTCCATTAGGGTTTGAAAATGGTAGGAGTCTTCTTTAACATACCTGGGATATGGATTTTCAAACCAGTTTGAGCCTAGTGTCTTTATTGTATGAATGTGCCATCTTATCTCTCTTCATTTTTAATTCTGAAATTTCATCAGGTTTTTCCCGAGCTTGGATGCTTTGAAGTTCTGTGGGGACAAAGAAGATTGTAAGCTACTCACAGTTACCCTGTGGTAAGATGGACAGCCAATAAATAAATCAAATAAAATATTTTCTCCAGTTTTTTGTACATTTACAATCTCTTAGTCATTTGCTCACCAAGCCATCTGGCAGAGCCAGGTCTTAAGGTTCTTATGAAATGTCAGGATGGCAGGAACCAATTTCAACTCAGGTGGAAAAGTGTTCCAGGGGACAGGAATGACTTCAGAGAAGGCTCTGAAGCCTGCCAGATGAAATTCCTGGACTGTTATCCACAGAGGCGGGCCAGTCCCATCTGTATCCCATCTTAAAAAACTAGTCTAGTAGAGAGCACAGGGCTCATTTCTCACTTCTTTCTGACTAGGACCCTGATATATGTTTCCAGATTACCCAATTTTGTGTTATCATTTGTTATATCCATCCAATCAATGGTTTAGGTTGAGCACAATTGTTTGTGGTTACCACTGCTATCTGTATAATGTATTTTATGTAATTTCATTGCATTTTACATCTTTTTTTAAAGTTTTATTAATAATAATTACAGGTTTATGTATTGTATTGTTCTCTCCCTGGGCTAAAGACTGTAATAAAGGAGAGATTGATTGAAAAGTCCATTGTTTCCATTTAGTGTGCCTTGTTCCTCTGAATTTATGCTAAACCACAGAATTTGCATGGGGATATTATTTTAAAAGTATGCAAAGTATTTCAGAAATAAAACATACAAAAAAACCTTGTGAGCGATATAAAGCAGATGTCCACAGTTAAGAATAAATTGAAAGGTTTTGAAGATTTTTTTCAAAGCAAAGATATTTTCCTATGAATGTGAACAGAAAACAGTAGCAATTACTTCTGGGATACTCTAGCAATTAGTGACTAATGTTTCCTCTGTCTCATTTATTTATAAATATTTGTGGGATCGACAATAGTTTTTCTACAGCAAATTTACTTATTGTTAAAGAATGATAAAGATGGATAGGAGATCAGCAATTCATTTCTATTTACCTCTTGGTAATATGAGGCACTTTCATTGTGTCATAAGGAGTGTGCCTGGAGGCAGGGGCTGAATGAACAAAGCAGAACAAGCTGGAGGCCTTTTTATTTGATGTTCTGAAATTGCTGTAGGGGGTGACTTCTCTGGAACTCTTTTCCTCTCTCCAATATGCTAAAACACAAATACATTCATTTCTCTTTTCAATAAAAAGAAAGATAAGCATCTGTCCAGCTAACTGATATGAAAACCTTTGTCTTTTCATACTTCTCTGGGGAATAGCTGTTACTGTCAGTTTTATTTATATATTTATTTATTGAGGTAATTTGTATGCCTCCTGCTTCTCAGACTCTACTTGTCAGTTAAAGTTTGTATGTTTAAATATGTCTACCCTGACACATGAACACACACAGGGAAGGAGAAAGAGAGAGACACTGAGGGAAAATATTCCTGGCTAGGGAATTTAGTCTGCTTAAATAGACTAAATTCACTATTGAAGTACAGTTTTCAAGATATGTCCAATATTTAGGATTCTAGACATACCTGAGTATAAGAAATAATTTTGCCAAGGGCTGTTCAAATCAACACATCCTGAATTAGAAACTAAGGAGGGGATATATAAGAAGGCCAGGATACTCCTCGTTTCACTGCCAGTAGGGTGGTATCAGACAACAGCTAGATATATGTAGTTCATTCTCCTGTTTTGTAGGATTTGAAGCAGTTATGAAAGACTGCTATACTATTCAGTGCTATACAATACTGAAGAGAAAGGGCAAGCAGGCCTGTCTGGGAGAATCAACTAGGACATGGCAAAGTGCCTGGAAGCTGAGCCGGAGAGGAGAAAGTTTGTAGCTGACTATTCCTGAATTCACATCATTCAAAGCAGGAATCAGAGCAATCCTGTATCTTCAATTTAATATATATAGCCCTCTGATTTGCAAGTCAGCCAGTGGGGGCTGTGGATGGGGGCCTCAGGCAGATGCTACTGAGTGCAGGTGGATGGGGTGGTACGTGCTATGAAATATGGGTTGACGGGCTGCTGGCAGGCCCTATAGAACACTATGAAATCTGCATGGGTTGTGGGCCCAGCCAGGCACTGCTGACCATGAGCAGGTGGGCAAGCTCTGTGGAGTTTGGGCAGGCAAGTTCTACTGAACTTATTATTATGTTATTAGCATATAAGCTTTTCAAAGTATTATTGAATCAAATATAGGAGTTGGAAGGGAATTTAGACATCATATAGGGCAGAATTCACTAAGCTATGCTAACAGGTATCCAACCAACCTATTTGAAAGCCTCAGCTTGAATATCGTCTATTCCTGTTCCTAAGCAGATTGTTTCACTGCTTTATATCTCTTTTATCATCAGGCAATTTCTCATGAAATTCAGATTGAATATCTTTGCTTTTAATTTTAATACATTGGTTCTTGAACTGATCTTAATTTCAACAGATTTTCTTCTGTTAAGACAGCTGAAGACTGTATATATATATATATGTTGTGGCTCCGGGCTTGGATTCAGCTCCTGTGACTGATATGAGTTCAAGTGAGGAGGACATGGCAGAAAAATATGAGCCGGCATGGCTCAGTGATTGGACTGGTAACCAGGATGAGGAGATGGACGTGACAAAGGACGACAGACCTGATGTATTAGAATTGTCAGGACCTTTGACCTCCTCTGGTTCCTTATCTGATCAACAGCCGGGAATGGCTGACAGGGAAGTTTTGAGAGAGTCTTCTAGTGGAGATGAGAACTTGGAAAATTTGTGGTTAAATGTAAGGAACAGAAGACGGTTGAGAAGGCAAAATCAGCTGGAGCGAATGAGGAGAGCGAGTCAGTAAATTAGCACGTTGCCTCAATGAGTATAAAAGGACACAGCTGGGCTGGTACAATTTGCCAGGAACAAAGTGACTTATTTGAGTGAGGACGTTACAGCAAGGAGCTCTGAGACTAGAGATTTATTGCCAGGACTGGTTTGCCGGACAGAGTAAAGATTTATGCTGTGGATTGAGATTCCTGCCAGCCGTTATCTTGTAAGACTTCTTTCTGTTTGATTTAATTTGAAACGGCTGCTTTCTGTTTTGTTCGTTGGAATTTTGAAGGGGAGTCATAACACACACACACACACACACACACACACACACACATATATATATATATATGAAAAAAATCACTTGCAAAAACTTGTCTAACTCACAGTTTTTGTACCTCACAATAGTACATTTCCCATTAATATGACCATTCTATTTTTCATTCTCAGTGGAGAGTTTGGTGTATTGATTCCTACAGAACAGTCATTGCAGTTGCTCTGAAGAGACTGAGAGCTGCATGTTCGGTGATTCAGACTGGTTGGTCAGGTTCAATGGCATGGAAATCCAAGTCTCTTCATACTTTCTTGTTACACATCTTCAAGTACTCACTACTCCCAGTGAGGTATATTTTTTGCTCCCTAGGGAAAGCCTTTTGTTTCCTTTGCTCCTGGAAAAAAACTATCTGACTCTGTCCTCTTCAATATCCTCATTCTGGTAGACTTTATGGAAAGTTCTCTATGGAATACCTGTGTGCTCCTCATCATCCCTGATGGGTGTTAAAGGAGAAAGGCTAGCCTCGCTTCTACTGCAACAAGGAGACAGGTTTGCATTTCATCAAATGTAAGTAGCATACTTTTCTGGGAAGAAAGCAAATGTAATGCATACTTGGCAAGTCATCACTGAAGGTTTCTTCAGCATCTATCCTTTTGGCAGGCATTGATGTCTCTTGTTCCTGTCCTACTTCCAATCACCAGACAAACTAACACAATATCCAAGTAGGCCAATTGATATTTGTTGATGCTAGTTTTGTGATTTAAGGCAATGTTCTTTGATTCCATGGTTCTCAGGACAATTATTTGAATATTTGGCCATTTCTGAGGTTAGATTAAAATTGTTCAAAAATTTCGGATTCTGAAAATTTAAAAAAACCCTCATTCCTTAAAAGAATTACCACACTGTTCAAAACATTTAAAAAGTATTCATAAAATGCATTAATATTCACAAATGCCCTGAATAATTAAATTTAATTATTAAATCATTCTCGTTTGCAGACTCACACTGAAACTAGTTCAGTTGTCTACAGTTGTATATAGATGCATTAATAGGGGGACCTTAAGTAAAGCAAAGTGTGTCTGTGCAGCACACATCTATGGAAGCAGCTTTAGCAACCTTGCAGATGACAGGTGCTTCAAAGAGAAGTACTTCCTATTCTGGATGCTAACATGTTTTGAAAATCACCTCTTTCAATGGTTTGCTCTGTCCTAAATCTTTTTTCTCTTTTGAAACAAAATTGATGAGGAAGATATTGTCAAATGCAAGAAATCAGGAAACAGGATAGAGTTCACGAGTACTAGAAGTCATGGTACCTATACACAAAACTCTGAACTACTAACAGTCAAGGCAAACTGGTGCCTGATAAGAGTCTATGGGCTTTAAGAGGGGCTGGACTTAGGTCTCTTAAGGGGGTGTGGAGATTCCAGACTGATGATGCATTTGACCCTACCCTTTGACTCAGCTAGGTCTTCTCCTACTGATATTCTGTAATAGATACTATATTGTTTACTTATACTCTTTCAATTTGGGAATGATTAGGAATAAGTCAACATCCCGATTCCATTTAATTATTCTTCCATGAAGTATTAATGGTGCATTTTTGTTCTGCTGGCATTTGTTTATAAAAATAAAATAATGCAAATATGTTAGTATCCCTTTGTATATTTAGATTGCTAATGCATAGTTTCTCATTGACCGTACAGTATTATCATGCTGAAATAAATTCCAGTAAATATATTACATCAATAACCTATAAGAAAAACAACACAATACATACAAAATGAGTACATTAATCTATTGTGAGTCTGAGCAAATATGTAATTAAATAGTAAAATAAAACTTCTCATACTTTTCTGCCATTTCTCAAATATAATCAGTCCATTTGTAAACTTTGTAAAGTTTCAATAGATTATAATAATAGCTTTCCCGGAGCTAACCCCTCGGTCACAGCACAGCCTCCAGATGTCTTATTTGTGACTCCTGAAACTCTCTATAGTTGCAGTTGCCAAAATCACAGGATAGTACTATTTTGGGAAAAGAAAGAATAATTCTTAAAATATTAAAGCTAATCACTGGAAAAGCTTCTTGTCCCCACTCCCAACCCCAAAAGGAAATTGGATATACTAATCCTACTTATGTGCATGAAATGACACACTTTGTACTGCCACCCTATGAATTGCAATGTTTGTTTACCCAAAAGTATAAATCCTGGCTCCAAAAATCACCCACCTTTGAAATAAAAAGTTTTGGGAAGAAATTTACTATCAGGCTTTGCCAGTATTGAAGCTGGTTTCAAAGCCTTCAAAATTATGTCTAAGGCAATCATTCTTAATACAGTATTTCTATTACACGACAAAGCAGTGCTGTTAAAGTGTTATTTCCTTTGTTGCCAGCAGAACTATGTTAATTTGACCCAATAAATGTCATATTAACACATTATTCCTGGGAGGTGCTGCTCTGGATATTGCTAGCTTTTTCACTGGGCTGCTGTAACAGCTGGTCTCCACAGAAGCCCTGAGCAAGAAATGGCAAAGAGTCAAGGTCTGCGTAAACATTTGGCCTTTTCTAGGAGTGGGAAGCCAACAGCAAAACATCTGCCAGATATAGCATATCCTTACTCTGCTGCTGTGTTCCTGGCTCCTAGATTATGTATCATTCGGTAATCAATAGGATATTCTAATCTGCCTGAAAAGAAGATAACCATGTCTTTCAGATGGCTCTCTGAAGATTAGAATGAAAAACCTCATCTGAATCCATTTAATGCATTTTCACAAACTTAAAGCAACCCTCTGATTTTATAGATGGGATCTGAGAAAAATAATAATAATAATACTGTATTCATTTCACCAAATACTGTATAATCCTAATTAATTAAGATAATTTGTTATTATCCCAATATAGACATTGATCTATTTCTTTTGGGGAAAAATAAAGGCTGTGGCATTGTGTTCATGTCAGAAATGGTATATTGTCAAGATGAGCTCTTTGATTGCAGAGTAACTTGGTTATTCATAGATCACCTTGTAAATTAGCAAGACATTTATCACATACCATATCACAAAGATAAATGGAAGAATTTTTAAAATCTATTTACCTTTAATGAGACATATTGAACTAAGGCCCTTTTTCCCCATTGATTTCGAACAACTTTCACAATCATTCAGTGTTATGAATGGGTTCCCGCAATTGTGTAATTCACTTAACAACCACCATAAAAGTGGTTGTAAAATTAAATCCAGTCATGTGGGTATCCTAACTTATGAACATACAGAACTACATATATTTCAAACTTTAAAATGTGTTCCATTTTTTACAATATATATGTCAGTGTGATAAGTGTCAGGGTTCCGACAGATGCCCTAATTAAATCATGAGCCTCAAGCCAAGCTTCAAAAGAAATCCAGTTATTTATGAGAAGCTTCATGCAGGCACAGACCAGGTGGATCCAACTCTGACCTCAGTTAATTCGTGCTTTGCTTCTGACCCTGTTTCCCCCTCCCCTCAATATGGGATAGGGGAATTCAACCACTTTAGGGATTTTTTTCCACCAATACTCATCTTTTCTTGTTTCAGTTGCTCTCAGGGCCTCTTGGTTTGATGTCCAGGGAGGTTGCAACTTGGCTCCAGCTGGGCTGATCATTCCTGGAGTTCCATGGAGGGTGGGCAAGTTCAGGGTCACCTGGATCTCTTTGGATAGTCTGCCCTCTGCCATGATAGCCTGAGTTTCTCTCCACGCATCCTAGTGTTGGGGAGCAGATGGAGAGTCTGAGGCTCAGGAATCCCGGTTGTTTTTATTAGTTTTGAGAGAATTGGCTCACTGTCAGGGTTCCGACAGATGCCTTAATTAAGCCTCAAGCCAAGCTTCAAAAAAAAAATCCAGTTATTTATTAGGAGCTTCATGCCGGCATAGACCAGGTGGAGCCAACTGTGACCTAATTCAAGCTTTGCTTCTGATCCTGTTTCCCCCTCCCCCCAATATGTGTCATCCATCACATTCCACAATGAAGCAATTTCATGGGTTGTAAAAGTCATTCCCTCCGGCCGCTGTGATTTTCCATGAAGATGACCTTGGCGTATTGGATGGAATGTTGCCTTGTTTTGACTGAGATACCAACTCCTTCATACAGCTGTGAAGTTTGCTTTCCCATCCCTCTTGCCTATGGCAACTTGAGAGCAGGTCAAGGATGCTTTGTGAATTGACATTAAGTTTAATATGATATTATTTTTCCCCCTCTGGGCCTCACAGTATTGTCATGATTAGCTACTGTGCAAACTAATAGTTTAGATCCAAATTATTGTATCCAATTATTGTATGGTTTTGGATTTAGGTTTCTGAAGTAATTGGTTTATTTAGCAAATAGTTAAAATGATTGTGTGTGTGAATGGTTTATGTTTACATGTCCTTGAGTAATAAATGGATTAAATTAAACAACATTTGAGCATGCACAAATATAGTAGACCTGGCTTAGTCATTTTGTATAGGGACAGAAAAGAAAAACTAACTTGTGGCCTGACTAATTGCAAGTTTTATCATAATATCTAATTAACTTTTATAGCACTCTAATCTCTTTTTGCTTCCGGGTAACTTTTATTTATCGAAGGTTTTCATAACAGAATAATTTACCTTATTTATCCTGTTCCTTTTTTTTAGTCTTCATAAACTATTCTGAGTAAAATAATAAGTAAGGTTTTACAGTTGCCCATCATTCAATAATTATCCCAGCTCTATTATTCAAACAAGGAGAGGTTGGCATGGACTTAAAATAACAGAAAGAAAAAAGAAATGATTTGTGAGTATGGAAAAATGTGTTGTATAACAATCCTCAGCATTGTTATTACTTGCCTTCAATAACTGAAGTTTTAGGATTTATTTTTAGTTCTATGGAGACATCAGACAGAATTTGCTAGGAAAAATGATAATAGGTCAAGGACATTAGAGATTTTTGTATGTGACAAATCAATGCCATTTGCTTATTTTAACTTTAGGAAGAAGGGGAAGCTTCTACTTTTCCACATATTTCAGAGAGCTGCAGTGTCAGTTCTCTGATAAATATAAAAATCTAGACTAAAAGTTATATCTTTAAAGGAGGACAGGCCTCTTTTCTATAGCTGCTCTTTAAGAAAGAAGAAAAAATGTACCCTTCAACATATACATAAGGCAATTTTCAATACAGGGTGAAAAGGTTAAATAAATAAATAAATTTTCCAATTTAGTATTTATTAATCCAGTTTCAAAATGTTTGAGAAGGCAAGGTTACTCAAAAGAGAGTGTTCTAAAGGGTTTGAAGGAAGAGTATCTCTAAAAGTGGAGAGTGAATCTGAAATCTGGTATTCTCTGCTTAGGTATCTTCTAGGTCTATGATGGCGAACCTATGGCATGTGTGCCACAGGTAGCATGCAGAGCCATTTGTGCCGGCACTCAAGCTGCAGGCAAACTTACCTCACTGCATATGTGCGTGCCTTAGAGCTGATTTTCATCTAGTTTGAGGCCTTCTTTTTTCAAACCAGAGGTTTGAAAAAAGCCTCTGCAGACTTTACAGGAGGAATAATAGGCCCGTTTCATCACTTCCTGTAAATACTGAAGTGACAAGATGGGCCTATTATTCGTCCTGTAAAGCCAGCAGAGGGAGGCCGAAAAAGGCCTCAAACCAGCCAAAAATCAGCTGTGAGGTGCAGCACAGGTAAGGAGGTGGGGAGATTGTGCGTGCACATGCAGGGGCGTGGGGGGCGCACACATGCACATAATTTTTGGCACAGGAGCCCAAAAAGGTTAGCCACCACTGTTCTAGGTGGTACCATCCTACCTGTTTGGTGTAAGGCTGTATGATAGGAAAATCAATCTGAGATCTGTATTTCATAGAAGTTTTGACCTAACCATATTTGGGTATCTTTGTTTAGTAGATTGGATCCAACAAGGGAAAGGAAAGCCAGGATCCATCAGATTACACAATCCAGGACTTGGGAGTGATGATCAAAGAGAAATTAACACAGTCTCAGTTTTCTGGTATACCCATATCTTTCGGGTACTTTTGAGTATTTACTTGTCATTTGTCTTTGAAAAACATGCAGAATGCATCTGGGTATAATCTGATATTCGAACCTTTCCTATTTTTACACTTTACACTACAATCATGACAAAACTTCATTACTCCCAGTACTTCTGAACAGCACACGCCCAGATAAGGCAAGCATTTCAATCATAGAAGACATAGTCAGTATATTTACATTTTGGGTATTTGTGGTGAAAATGCAAAGACTTAGATGGGAACTTGGCAGGTAAGAATATCTCTCCCCATTTTAACTCTGACCTGCCATTTGAAAACTTGAAGTCTGATGGAGAATAAGAATTGGGTCTCCCTTTGGCATTTTATCTAAATAACTCTCTATCCAAAGTGCAAGTTTCAGAAGTGGAGTGGTGGACTGGACATGACTCAATCTGACACCTTAAACTGTAGTGTTGGGTGTCAGGCTTGATGCAGGAAGATGATTTTTTTTTAAATAGATCTTTTTTTAAAAAAATCATCTCTATTCCATTGAAATAGAAGTCTGCACTAGAAGTCTGGACTAGTCACAGTGCTTTCTGCTTTCTGCTCTTTTCCCAGCTAATGGTATGGTTTGGAACTGCAGCATCACTATTCTACATGTAGGTGTGCAACTTAATTTGCGATTCTCACATGTTCTGTCCTCTCTATCCAATTTTGGTTCACTCCCACCTTATAGAATAAAACTATAAGCTTATACTGTAAGAAATGTCATTCTGGCATTTTAATCAATGCTGCTATCCAAGGGAATACATGTAAACTGCAGGAAAAGATTGTATCCTGGAGTATAGAATTTATGTTCCTTAGCAATTGGGGAAGGAAGAGAAAATGTATGGGTACTATTTCAAAACTAGATGTTGGATCAAAAATAAGATTTCTCATCTCTTCTATTGCCAATTTCTGCCATCATCTTCCCTCAGAACTACTAACTTGTGTCCAAAATCCACTATGTATCCAAGATGATCACAGAAGTTTTTATATTAACAACATTAGAAATCTTATTCATATTTATGTGCTAAGGAGTACAGGTAATAGAGTGCATATTTAGGATGGTTGCAGAGTCCCAGAATGATGTGATCCCCTTTTGCAACCTTCTGACAAGCAAGGCCAACTGGGAAGCCAGATTCACTTAACAACCAAGTTACTAATTTAGCAACTGCAGTGATTCACTTAACAACTGTGGCAAGAAAAGTAGTAAAATGGGGTAAAACTCACTTAACTCTCATTTAACAACATAAATTTTGGGCTCAATTGTGATCGTAAATTGAGGACTACCTGTACTGATTCATTCTAGGAGTGAATCTAATTTCCCCCCAATTCCCCCCACCCCAAATCTCTTCCTCTGTTATGACCTTATGAAAGCAACAAAGCCCTACATGGCCCATGACTGTTACTAATCAACAATCTTTAAATGACATAAATTCAGGAACGAAACCTTTTGATAAATCTTGATGTTTATTCCATATCATCTCTGGTGATGCTACTTCCATATCTCATAACATCACTCCCTAAACCAGAGGAAGCTACATTTGCTCACCCTCTAATGTGGCATGGGCAATCAATTCTTTACATGCGTCAAATTGACAAATCTCTAGGCAACAAAAAAATGGAAATAAATAAAAACATCCAACAACTGGCAGAGAACAATTAAGCATCACTTGATCTCAGTATATTACTTGAGAAAAAAAAAACTACAAACACATAGCAGAAACAACATTAATTAGAACTTCCCAAAGCCATTACTCAATGATTAAATATAGACCAACATTTCATATATATGTGTGTTAACTACTTATTCCATGTAGTTCCTTGTTTACCTATTTTTATGCCACATCTGAAAGATACCATTTTCCATTCTGTCCCTCACCTTTCTTTTCACCATTTTCTGCTCTCCTTTTGTTCATTCTCTTCTCCAACAAAATAAATCTATTTCTTTTTCAGAATGATAAGCTTGTGTAATAAAAAAAATATTTAGTTTTGAGGTGCCACATAATTCTGGGTTGTTTTTGCTGCACTAGACGAATACAGTTATTTCACTAGTAATAAAAAAAAAAGTGTGAATGGACACTTCTAAGTAATTCTATCTCCCAATTCTAAAATAATTCTATTTCTTTGTTCCTGACCTGTCTCCTTACCATTTCACCTTTTCTTTTCTCTCCCTATCTCATTTCATAGACGCTCATGGGGTTAGTTGTTCAGGACTCACAAAACTTTTTTGTCTTTCCCGTTGCAGTAATATGTCAAAATAATTCCTTTCTCTGTTTAAGGTTGTTGTTGTTTTTTCCCTATGGAAAAAACATTCACCCATGCTTATATAGTAAGGGGTGGTGGTGGATTTTTTCCCCCCATGGCCTGGAATCTCTTCACTCCACTTGATACATAAAATAATTCAAGTGGTAAATAAAAACAGGAGAATATGTTAACAAATATAATAAATGCAACATCCATACTCCTGAAGAAACAAGCGTGCAAGAATATTCAGTTGGATAATCCTCACATTTTTCCAAACATTTATTTCATGATGGCAGAAAGTTTGACAAGAACTGAGTATGAATTCTTACATCAGTTTGACTTTTTTCTCCATTAACATGCCATTTTGATTATTTCTAGTAGTCTTTTTCTTTTTTCCTTGCCTATGTGTGTGTTTTCTGTAAAGAACTTAGCTGGATACAGATATTTATATCTCCCACTTGCTATGTTTTTTATATGAATGTCTTCAAAGATATACACCACAATTGCCCTTGTAGTTTTAATAGTGATTAGTGAGAATAATTTACCATAAACCAGTAAGAGGCAAGCAAGTAATAAAATTTCATAATGGCTGAAAAAAGAAATCGGTCTCATAAAACATAGGTGAACTGAAAACTACTTGAGTCCCTCATTCTCCAGATTCATAACCCAATAAAACATTGCACAGACTTGTAACAGCAAATTTTCATTAATTTTGTATATTACTTTTAAATAATGACAATAATCCAATGTATATTTACATTTATACAAGTACTATTTTTATTATGAACATTCTGTTTGAACAGAGAACTTAAATACAGGACTGAAGCCATAGAAAAGCTATTTGAGATAACAAATTGGATTCACCAGAAAGAGGTAACTTTGGAAATGAATCATGCTGCTTTTTTTACACATGGAATGCTCTGATTAACAACATATGCCAAAGTTTAAAATGCAACAATATTTTGCCTAGCTGCCCTTTCCCTTCCCTTCCCTGCCCTGCATTTAGTGTTAAGAAATAGTATTGTAAAATATCACTCTATATAGTATTTCCATGTATAAAATTATTATTGCACATTAAAAGATGCACTTCGTTCTGAAATACAGGAAAAATGGGATGGGAATTCTTCAAATGTGCAGAGTTTAAAAATGGGGTGGAAAGTTTGACATTTTAGCTAACCAATTATTTTATTACTGAAATGGGACTAAATAATACTTAGTTATCATTATAGCTATCAAGAAATCTGAGAGTACTTCTGATTGCCCATGTTTTGCTTTAGTAGTTTCTTTTTTAAACTTTATTTTCTCTGATTGGCTATTAACTCTGTCTCTCACCCTTTGAATCTAGCTTGATGTGGAGGAGCAGAGTGCACTGTTCCTGAAAAACAAGTTACATCATACTGAAAATAATTTCCTTTTTAATTTAGATTCATGCCGCATGTCTGGACAACTATCATCCATTTCTAAATAGAAGTGGAGACCCAAATCCAACATCACTTAAAAAGCAGCATATAAATTTAAATAAACACACACACACACACACACATACACACACACACAAATAAATATCACACGGATGATTTTTAAATGAAAACCTTTTGGGGAAGTTTAACAGAGAACCCCAAAAGTTTTCCTGTGCAGTTCATGACCATATTACATCTAGATGCTGAATGCATAGTATACGTTTAAACTAAATTAAATAAAAACAAACTGGGGGTATTAATCTGCATAAAAGCCGAAGAAATTAGAAGATATACTAAGCTCATGCAAGAAGTTCACACAAACTGATTGTAAACAAAAATATCATACAGTTGCCAAAAAGATACACTGGAATATCTGTACAAATTATCATGTACTAGTAACAAAAAATTAGTGGAAGTATAGAGTTGAAAAAGTACTTAAAAATGAGCAGGTTCTAATATTGTGGGATTTCTTAATATAGAAGGATAAAAGTCTTGGTTCATAATCCACCAGATATATATGCAGTTGAAAAGAAGAATGTGGATAATTGATTTGGCAATTCCAGTTTAGAAGACAAAGAATTGGAGAAGAGCACTGATCTGACAATCCGAACTGAAAGATTATGGCATAAACTGGCCATGGTGGCCCCAGGGTGCCTTACCAAATAATCTTGGATAGCACTTCAAAAATCTGCACATTGACATTTTTCATCTGTCAATTTTAAAAGGCCATACTACCTGGATCCACATATATTCCACAGTGATACATTGTAACATCCTAGATTCTTGGGAAGAAGTCCCTAAAGAACAGCTAAAGAAATGGCAGCTATGACTTCACATTGTTATGTGTAATAATAATAATTTATATGCTGCCCAACTTCCAGCAACACTGGGCAATTTACAAATTGTTATTTATTTAACACATGATATCAACATAAAATCTGAGATTTGAACAGCTTGATACAATGGTCAGATATGGGAGATTCCATTCTATACCCTACAATGGCCATCTCTGCATTTGTGGAACGGGAGAAGTAGAACACCTGGCTCACATCCTATAAGATTGTTGCCTATATAAGAGGGTGAGAAACAGGTGCCTCGGTCTATATACTAAACAAATGATCCATTGGGAACCCCATATCAAAACAACTTACCTTATGTGCGGCCAGAACTTGAAAACATTTAATATAGCACAGTATTTGAGCAAAATGGTTCGGTTGAGATCCGCATATGTGGGACCGATTCGGGTAGATTGTAGGGGTGACACTGAACTATAGTTTTATCATATTTTATTTATTCATATATTGTATTTTATTCCAATCTCATTTTAAATTGTTTTTTACCCCAATTTCAATTTCAATTGTATTTTATTCCAAATACAATTTCATTTCAGTGAAATGAAATTTGATTTCACCTGGCAATAGTTGTTTTCAAGTTATGCAATTTAAATAGTCTACTTTTGGCAAAGTGTATATAACTAGCAATGCTTGGTAAAATGAAAGGGCTTTTCTTGCTCATCCATACCCAATAGAGCATAACTATAACCAGGCCTACTATATTTTCTGCTCTGAAGTAACCTCTGAACGCTTCTACCTAAGAATGGTTTATTCTAGTAAAGACCAGATACTGGGCATCCTATTTACTGTGACTAAGATAGAGAAAAAGGAGAACATTAAAATGTAATCCCCATACTTTCATAAGTGAAAGAGTTGGATTAGCCAAAATGACCCAATATTGACTGATTCTCTTTGTTCTGACCGTGGAAATAAATGAGGAGTTTTAATGTTCCTCTATTGTTTGAGATAGATTAACATAATGGGAGTCAGAGAATGATGAAAATAATTAAACAGAACTTGGTGGGAGTTTTTTTTTCCTGTTGTTTGAGGGGGTTCTTATTATAATTCAATTTCTTAATAAATGGGGAATTGCACTAGATATCAGTGTTCTTGTCTGTACACCTGTACACACAATCCTAATGAGCTTTTACATTTCAAATGTGTACACATCACCAGGGCTACCATTTGGAGATCACGGGTATTGTCTCTTTGTGTTTACAGTTCTGTTCTGTGAATACCAGAGGGCAACGTGGAATCGTTCCTTCTGCTTAGCATTCTTTGATGTTGCCTCAAGTGGCTACCAGGATTGTGTGGCAATATTGTGGAGAGAAGCCAGTGAATGCAGTTCATTTTGACTGACATTGGTTCATATTATACAGCTCAGCATAGAGATTTCAAAGACTGCTGTATTGTTTTTAAAATATTTGGCAATTTGTATTGCACTTTTTATTCAGTTCATGTATAGCAGCCAAGAAAATGCCACCCTCCTCTTTCCTAAAAGGAAAGACATATGTCAGCTCAAAAACATTTCGCAATACAGGATTGAATGTGTGTAAAATTTAATACCCTCTCATGAGAATTCTGTTGAACCTGGGGTCTTCACTACTGGAGAGAGATGCAAGATGTTAACAATAAATAATGAGGACTGTACTAATGAATGTTTTGAGAGCAGACGGAGTGTGATGTCTTTGAAGGAATCTTTGAATGTTCAGGTCTTTGTACTTACCCTTCGAAATGAAGATAAATTCTAATTAAAACTAAGTCATTCGTTTAATTTTAGCATTGAGCAGCTATTCTTTGTCCTGGATTGCTGAAATAGGAGGTGAACTTCACACTTGTGTCTGTAAACTTAAGTAAATTGTTTTATAAACTCAAGCATATGCTTGAGTGAAGAGGTAGTTAGTATGCACAGATAACCTTGCCTTTTATATGCATAGCAATCTTTTGTGTCCCTTTTCTGCCATAAATTATTATAACAAACAAAATGGTCAAGAGTGCCAAAAGAGTAAAGACAAAAATACAAAACAAAATAATATGCCCTCTCCCAAATGAAACCTCCTTAAGTATTATATTTTTGTTTAGGTCTAGTTCTTACTAGAAGTAAATCTATGCCTACAAATAATATTAAATTTGACAGTTACTCCTTCACTGAAAAATGCTCCCAAAGAACCTTACTTTTCTGATGAAGTTTTCTTATGGCAAGGATCAACATTCAGATTGAGCCAACCTGATTTTTTCTTTCTGTCTCTTCAACACAGTCGCCAAAATATAATTTACCAATTCTATAAGAAGAAGAATTTGCTTATTTAGGAAAGTGTATTTTTAATGCCAAATTAATTACCTTGGTAAAACTCTGCTGAAAAAGAAGAGAGGGATCCGATTCTAGCCTGCTAACCTAGAATCACTGGCATTTATGAAAGCTGGGCTGTTAATAAATCAATATTGTTCATAGAATTTTTGAATGCATTATTTGGAAAGGACATTGCAAGATACCTACTTCCAACCATCTATTTAATGCAAGAATCCATTCAAGTATCCTGAGATGTGACCATTGAAAACTACCAGCGCGATAGAATCTGCTGTTGTTCTAACAACCCAATTATAAGGCGTGAGGACAATAAATATGTCTTGGTCATAGAAGAGATGACATTGTTTTGAAACCTGGGAAATCCTGTAACTGATGCCATCAAGAAAAGGGCTAGCTTGGAATAATTGCTGTATTTGTCACATGAGTCTTGAAAGTTTTCACACTAACTAAATATGTGTGTGTGTGGGGGGGCGGTGTTTCACTTTTGTATTCTTTGCCTGGATTGTGTGAAGATAGGAACAGATTTGTGAGTTACCTTACTTTGCCATAGAGCTCTTACATGACCATTACATAGTAGGAATGGCTGAAATTTACTTAGAACACAATCTGTACATGGTTCATGAATAAAAACCAAAAAGCATAAACGTATATAAGCCATTTATGTTTTTTTCATTACCTCACAGATATCTCTGTCAATTAAATCACAGGACAAGAAGAATCATTATGAGATATCTTCAAGATTCCTAGAGGGAGAGGAATCTTGGTTTAATTAGCATTTGTAAATCAATAACTTTCAGGGAATAAAGAGAACTTAAAACTGCCATTTCTGAAATTAATGTTGGGAATCATTCTGTTCAGTAAATGTTGAACAGGGAAAGACATTACTGCTGCTATGGGCAATTGGAAAATATGACAACTGTTAACATTGGTTTGGAACATATCCTCCAAATAGGATTCTCCCCTAAATTTCTACTTATGCCAGAACCCTAACGGAGACAATTTCAATTTACAAACTTTTCTTTTAGTTTATTTTGAGATAAATTGTTCTGTATGAAATTCATTATGTAAACAAAATGCCAACTTTCAGAATAGAAGCAGAAACACAGCTAAATTTTGTGGGGAAATCTAAATGACATAAGAAAGGATATTCACAAAGGTTTTTTTCTTCTTCTTCCTTACAGATCTTCTATATTTGAATAGAGTTGAAAGTCAGACAGTTATACATACAACATACAATTTATCAAAGAGGTCACTCAAAATTCAAATGTAAAAGAAGATATAACAGTTCTTTTTTTTTTGGAACAAATTTTATTAATTTTTTTAAAAAACATACATAAACAAACAAAACATAGGATGTAGTAACATAAAATATCTTTTTCTTTCTTTCATATAAATTTTATTGAATTTACAATTAAAAAAAATAACATAACAACATTACATAAGAAACAGAGAGAGAAAAAGAAGAAAGAAAGAAGAAAGGAGAAGAAGAAGTATAAAAGAGAGAAAAACAAAAAAACAAAAAAAACAAAGAGACGGAAGAAAAAGAAAATACGTTAAAACCAGACTAATATTCTTTTTGACAGTCTACAAGATCCAATTCTCCTACCTTACTTTAAATATACACATCTTATCGCTATTTATGGATATTTATGCTTATTTATGCTCATTAAACAGTTTATCTCTGATATAACCAATTATACCATGCATTCCAATTATTATCAAATGCTGAAGACTCTTTATTTTTAAGAGCTATGGTTAAATTGTCCATTTCTGCGCAGTCACATATTTTCTGAATGACCAATTGATCTGTAGGTAAACGGGATGATTTCCAGCACTGGGCAAATGCTAATCTGGCCGCAGTTAGAATATGAATTATTATGTATTTCGGTCTTTTTAGGAAAATGTTTATCAGAGATCCCTAGTAGGAAGAACTCTGGTTTGTATTCAATTTGATCTTTGGTTATCTCCTCCAGCCATTTTCTAATTTTTGCCAGTATTTCTGGGCTTCTTTACAGGTCCACCACATATGAAAGTAGGTTCCCTCTATGTTTTTACATTTCCAACATTTTGGACTAGAGTTTGGGTTCATTTTCGCTAACCTCGAAGGGGTAAGTGCCATCTATATAACATTTTATACATATTTTCTTTGTACGCCGCAGATTTCGTAATCTTAATGATTCTATTCCAGATCTTTTCCCATTCTGTTAATGTAATGCTTCTTCCAATATTCCTACTCCACATTATCATGTTCCTTTCACTATCTCTTGCTCTAATTCTACCTCCAATAAATATTTATAAAATTTAGAAATATTCTTTTTATTTGATCCTAATAAGATTTTATCTAAGTGTTGTAATTTGCTATAAATTCCAAACTCTTTGATATCTTGTTTGTATCTACTATGGATTTGTATATATAACCACTGATCAATTTTAAATCCCTGTTCCTGTAAGTCCTGTCGAGTTCTTAGTTTCCCTAAAGGATCTAATAAATCTTTATATTTAGTCATTTTTGTTATATCCAAATTGTTGGGATGAACCATTGCCTCCATTGTTGAAAGCCAAATCGAATTTTTAAATAATGTTTTTTACATATTTTTTCCAATTAGTTAATAGTGAATCTCTAATAAGATGTCTATGAAAGTACGCCTGTTTAGTTTTCCCCACATCCCATAGAAATGCGTGCCATCCTCTCTGAAGGTCGTGCCCTTCCAAGGCTAGAGTTCTTTTATTCCGTAAATTGACCCAGTCTTTAACCATAGTAAGTTGGCTGCCCAATAATATAATTCCCAGTTTGGAAGCGCTAGCCCACCTCTACTTTTTGCATCTTGTAAGGCCTTAATACTGATTCTAGCTTTTTTCCTTGCAAATAAATTTAAGAGTTACCTTATTTATATCATCAAAAATTTTTTGATAATTTTATTGGGATTGTCTGGAATAAGTAAAGGAGTTTTGGTAAAATGTTCATTTTGATTGTGGCAATCCTGCCCAGTAAAGAAAGCTGCAACTTATTCCAAGATTCTAGATCTTTCTTAATTTGCTGTAACAGTTTATCATAATTATTCTCTTTGAGTGATTTACTATGTGGTGTTAACCATATGCCTAAATATTTGACCTTTTTGTTGCCTGTATCCCCATGGTTTTTCTAATTCTTTCCTCTGGTTCTCTGTTAGATTTTTAGTCAGTAATTTCGTCTTATTTCTGTTGATCTTTAGTCCTGCTACTGAACCATATTGTTCTAGTTCTTTTATTAGATTATGTCCCTTCTCCATGGGATCCTCTAGGAAGAAAAACCATATCGTCTGCAAACGCCTGTAATTTATATTCCTCTGCCTTGACCCTAACCCTTGAATTTCAGGATTTTGTCTTATCCAGCGTTAACAATGATTCTAAAGCAAATATAAATAAGAGGGGTGAGAGAGGGCAACCCTGTCTAACGCCCTTTTCAATGCTTAGTGGGCCTGTTTGTTCACCATTAATTAGTATATTGGCTTGTTGGTATTGTAAATTGTTGTGATAATATTCTCGAATTTAGTGCCCAGATTCATGTTATAGATTTTTGTATTAAGAAGTGCCAATGTAAGTTATCGAATGCTTTCTCCGCATCTAGAAACAAGAGTGTAAATTGTTTCTCTGGATGAGCTTCATAATATTCTAAGACGTCAATAACGGTTCTTAAATTGTTTTTAATTTGGCGAATGGAAGGAAACCATTTTGGTCTTCATGAATGTATAAATTTAAAACTTGTTTTACTCTATTCGCAATAATTGAGGTAAATAATTTATAATCGGCATTTAAAAGTGAGATTGGTCTATAATTGTTGATATATCTGGCATCCACATCCTCCTTCGGAATTAACGCAATCAACGCCTCCCTCCATGAGTCTGGCATTTTGGCAGCGAAAGTACTTCATTAAACACTTCCAGCATCAGAGGCCCTACTAAATCTAATGTGGCTTTATATAATTCTACTGGAATCCCATCTGGACCAGGGGATTTATTATTACATTGATTTTCCATTGCAGATTTTAACTCAGACCATGTAATATCCTTATTTAGTAATTCTTTGTCTCCTTCCCCTATTGTTTTATCATTCGTATTCTCCAGATAAGTTCTTATTTTATCCTCATTGATTTCTTCTTTTTATATAATCTTTGGAAATAGTTTAATATAATATCCTTTTTCTTCTCAATCTCATGTTGTGGGATGCCTTTCTCATCTATTAATTGGTGTATCAATCTCTTTCTTTTTCTTTTTAAGTTTATAAGATAGCCATCTTCCTGGTTTATTGGCGTGTTCAAAATAATTTTGTTTGGACCTTCTCAAGCTAACTTCTAATTTATCTTGTTCAATTAAATTCAGCTTATGTTTGGCTAGTATTAACTGATTTTGTAGTCCTTGGGTCTTAGGGTTTTTTGTAATTGTGTTTCTAAGTCTTGATTTGTTGTAACGCTGCTTTGTTGGGCATAAATTCTTCTTGTTTCTCATAGCATTATAGGAAATTGTTGTGCCTCTTATAATTGCTTTCATAGTATCCCAAATGTTCTGTTTTGAAGTTGTTTCATTATTATTATCTTTTAGAAAATAATTTAGCTCCTCTTTCAGTTTATTAATATACTCTTCTTCGCTTTACAATTTGGTTATTTAGTGTCCATCTTTTTTTTTATTCGTCTCTATCCCTCCAAATTAGCTGTATTGGGTTATGATCAGCCCATTCATTCGGTAGAATTTTGATTTCTTTTATTTCATTAGCCAAGTCCAAATCCATCCAAGCCATATCTATTCTGGTCCAAGTCTTATGTGGGTTAGAATAATATGTAAATTGTTTTCCTTCAAGATTCCGTTCCCTCCATAGATCTTTTTAAATTTAACTCTCTCAACATTTCCTTACATGCTGCAGAGAGTTCCTTTTCCCTTCTTGTTTTTCCCCATATTACTATGGTCTTTCTGGTAGTCTGCAATGGAGTTAAAATCGCCAATCAAGCAAATGTTTCTTTTTCAAAGCCTACTATTTTTTGGTGAAGGTGTTTAAAAATTTCCCCTGGTCATCATTTGGGGCATAGATTGCTACAAGTAAAAATGTGATGTGGTTTATCCAAACTTGTATAACCAGAGTTCTTCCTTCGGGATCCGACCAGATTAGTTCTGCCTTACATCTTGTTTTACATAAATTGCAATTCCCTTTTTCTTGTGTTGGTCGGCCGGTGCTGTAAAAAGTTTACCTAATTTTGGACAAATTAGATATCTTTCGTCATTCTTCGAAATATGTGTCTCTTGAAGACATATTATATCTGCGTTATGTTGAATAAGTTTTGAGAATATCCTTTTTCTTTTTAATAATGAATTTAATCCGTTTATATTGATGGAGAGCAACTTCTTCCCCTCCACCATTTATCTACTTCTGCTTAGATTTTTGCCTAGTAATGATTCGGTTCTCTTGTTGTTGTTGTTGTGGGATTTGCTCTTCTCTCCCATGTTGTGGATTATCACTTCTGAAATTGAAGAAAGTCGTCCTTTTGGGTTCTGTGATAATATCGGACCTCCTGTGGTCTTGTTTTAGGTTCTTCTTTGGTGGGTTGACTATTCTTATCTGTGAGCTGTTGATGAAAAACTTGGGCCTGTTCTATCGATTCTATTTTGATTTTCCTCTCTTTCCATGTAATTAACATCCCTTCCGGGATTAACCATTTAAAATGGATTCCTTCTTTATTTAAATCATTAGCTAAAAATTTATAATCTTGTCTTATCATCCTCACTCTCTTTGGAATTTGTTTTAAAATCCTAATTTCTCTGCCCTTATATGATATTGTTTCCTCCTAGACATTTTCAAAATTAAATCCTCAGACATCTCCTAGAGAAGCGGATATGAATTTCTCTTGGACAGTTGTTCGCCTGGCGTAGCTTGTGCTAACCTATACCTCATCAAACTCTTTAATTAGATCATCTTTTTCCTTTCCAGCCATTCAGCCAATATTTCTGCCATCAAATGTTCCAATTTTCATTTTGGCTTCCGCCACATTCTGGAATCTTAAATACGCCATTGCTTTGTCCATCTCGAGGTGGATCAGAGAGTCTTCGTTTCTCTAAGTACATTTTTAAATTCCTCATCCATCCTTTCAAAGTTAGACTCCATGCGTGTTGTTCTACTCTCTATATCTTTTATTTTCACTTCGTTTCTCTCCATGGCCTGCTGTAGAGACCCTATCTTACCCTCCACCTTCGCTATATCCGCTTTCATTTCAGCCTTCATTTTCCCCATCTCATCTTTCAATTCACTTATATCTGCTCTAGTTTCCTTGTGATTATTAATCATCATTTCTTGCATTTTAGATATAGCTTCCTGCAAGGCTAATATGGAAGTTTGTATATTAATATTGGGGACATTGGGCTGCTTTTCCCCTATTAAAGACTCCTCGATAGTTTTTGAGATGTTGGTGGGGTGGCTGTCAACGTAGTCGATAGGGTCGGATAGCCTTCTTTCCTGTTTTTAAGGCCATAGTTGTTGTGGATGTCATCTCTCTAAGTATTTGTTTTGTTGATGCACAATATTAAATATATTATCCCAAATCACCATTCAGTATTTGGGTTCTGTATGAAAGACTATTCACGTATTTCAATTTTATATCTCACTCCACAGTCTTTTCCCCTATATCATAAATAGAGATCTGCAACAATATTCTAGTCAATGTAATAAGAAAATTGGTCAACAATAGTACATCAATTAACACTTTAAGAATTAATCTTAAATGTCGTAAGTAGTCTAAATAATTTATAAATAGATTATATCAACAAAGTTTATCCTTTTTACTATTAATACTTACAACAGTAAACTCTTAACTCTTTGATAATAGTGTATCCTCCTCTTCCCCCCAGTAAGTAAAATTATGTAAAGTGTTTAGGAGATACAATAGGGAGGCAAGGGGCAAGATAATAAGAGAAGGGGTAGAAGAGATTACCACAGCTTCAGAAAATCAACAAACAAACAACCACAAGGAAGTCATCTTAAAGAGAAAATAGTGCCAACTTAGTAAACTTAAGTAGTACCACGTAATAAAGAGAGCAAATTGGGTGAGCTAAAGTTCCATCTTCCAGCTAGAGGTTTCTTTCAGCCTTCCAATCAGCAAATGGTGAAAAGTGCTGACTAATCTGCAGTCCCAAAACCGTCTTTACCAGCGTTCTGTTCGCCTCTGGCTTCTTCCTCTTGCTGCTGCTTCTTTCTTTGCTTTCCAACTTTTAAATCCACATACAAATCTTCCAAAGTCCAATATAATGCTCAATTTATCTTCTCCCCAATATTAAGTAGATGTAATAGTAATAGTCATGTTGTGCTCAGACCAGTTCCGGATCTCCAATCTCCAGGTTTTAGCAATCTCTCTTTTTCCCCAAAGCTTCCCCAATTGCTTTTCTGGCGCTCTCCGCCCGACTTCCAAGAGGTGCTTATCACAACCAGGAGAGAAGAATTTATGCTATCATTCTTCTGTCATTCTACTCCCTTCAGACTTCAAAGAATCCAAGATATAAACCGTTTCTCTGTTCCTCTTACTGGATCTCGCAGGCTGTCACTGCTTTGCTTATTCACTCAAGTGGCAGACGGATTGGAAGCCGCCATAAAATGACAGCTTACTCTTTGCGCGCCGAGCTCGGGAGCTTCCCTCTTCACTGTTGGGAGTTGCCTTCCCCCCCTCTGCAGCTCGAGGATCTCCACGTTGACACGAACCTCTCCGGGGTTCATGTATCCCTGGGGATCGCTCCTGACGCCAGAAAAGGTGTTCGAAGCCTGCACCAGACTTCTTCACCTCCGATCTCCTGTCCTCCCACTTGATGAAATTTCGGACCCCACTTTCAAGGTGTGGCTGTCAGTCCAGCCAGTGAGACCATCCCTCCTGCAACCTTCCTCTGTCTAAAATATCTTTTTCTAAAAAACACATAGAATATCTTATTTAAAAACAAGATAATTCCAATTTATAACATTTCTATACAAACACAATTTAATATGTATATTTATCTTATCTGTTCAACTTCATATCTTTTCCCAACTTCTCTTTACTGCTTTCAAACATCCTTTCAACATCCTTTCAAACATAAACAAACATTACACAAAACATAAATACATAAATACATAAAACTTCTTTTTGGAAAGCGGCTTACCCTGGGTTAAATCTTTTTGTACAGACATAAATCAAATTCGTGCTCACATAATATACTATTTCATATCTTATTTAACATTCTATATTTTAAATATATATTTTCTCTCTCCTATTCATTCTTTTAATTTAATTTTATTTATTTCATCTCAATTTAAATAATTATACTTGCATCTTTTGTCTGTTCTCTTTCAATCATCTATTTTTCCTTTCTTTCTAATACAATATTTCTCCTGTAACCACTGGTTGAAGTATGACAACTTTTTATCTTTCCCCTAAATTTTACACTTAAGATAATACATACTTTCCATACTGATTCTGCTTCGTACATTGTAAGTACTACATTTCAAAATAATAAAACAAGCAAATAATATTGAATTTAATAAGTAATAATAAAACCAAGAAAAAAGGAATATTGAGTTTATAATATAACAAGAGCAATATTTCATAGTAAATTAAACTCTATTATCAACTCTTAAACATTTTCATAGCTTCCCTTTAATGCATTGTTAATTCATAAAATATTTTAATTTTCTAATTCAATTTCAAATACTTATAATATCTACCATACAATCTTGTGTACTTTTACAGAATCATTTTTATAAAATTATATCTTACCCCTTATCTCTGAAAAAAACCTGTTTTTTAACGTTTAAAACTTTTATGACTTCTCTTTCCTTTTTCCCTTCCTTTCTTGTCAATTCTAGCTTTTTGACCCCCAATCTCTCAAGTCTTCCCTCTCTGTTGTATTTCTCTTTTCTGTTGCTTTCTGACATCATATCGATTTTTCATCTTATTTTTCTTTTTCTTGGTTGCTTTTTTAAGTCCTGAGTTCACCATTTCTTTGCCCCCCTTACGCTTTTCTTCCTCTACTGAGAGTATTTGTCCATTAAAGATGGCTTCTTCTTCTTGGTCCCAGCCTTCCTGTCGCTGTTGTATTTCTTGATAGGTAGAAATCGCCATTTCTAAAAAGTGGAAAATAGATCCAGAAGAGCCCATGCCTTCCTGTTCCTCTTCTTTCAATTTTTGAAATTCCATTTGCAATCCTTCAAAAGATAATGCCATTTCCCCCCCTTTTTAAAAAACAACCCAAATATCTTTAATCTTTCAAGAAATAGTTCACAAAGATCCCAGAGTCACAAAGAAAACCAAATCAAAGCAAACAGTTTCATTTAGCACTTTCTTATTTCTATATTTTCTCTTCCTAGGGTAGAATTCAAATACACAGTTCCAAAGTAATCTTCTAGAAGTCATAATACCTTTTATTTCTGATCTTGTAAACTCAAAACAGTCTCCTTCAGTACGATCTTAAAATAAATCTTTACCTCTTCCCTTCCACTTATAGTAAATAAAAAGAATTTTAAGCTTTTTAATTCCAATGTCCAGAAATCCTTTATCCCCTTGGCTTTAAATTTCAAGTTTACCTTCTATGCCCAAGCAGGTTTTCCAGATTTCCAACTGCTGTTTCTGTAGGAAGGGAGAGTGAAAGAAAGTAACTTTCCCTTTCAATTTTTTTCCGCCGCTTTTACAATCTTCCTTGGGAGACAATGTATCCTTCAAACAATTTAGTTTCCAGGGTATTTAGAGGTTTCTTGTAGTCCCGGTTCAGCCAAAACTTTCACCTTCACCTACTTCCTCCTGCACAGATCTTACCTGGCTGCAGGCTTCTTTGTGGCAGCCATTGCTGACCGCTGCTCCACCGCCTTGGGAAAAAGGGGTTTTGCCAGCTGAGGAGGGGGTTTGCGATACCCCCAAACCGAAATCCAGATCCCCTCTCTCTTCGGCTGCCTCTATGGGGCAGCCCTATCCTCCGGATCCATCTGGATCGGAGGAACCTCAGCAGCGAGCGCAGCAGGAATCGCGGAGGATCGCAAATTCCTGCCACCGCCGAAGCCTTGCAAAACCAGAAGCCAAGATATAACAGTTCTAAGGAATGCAATTAGTAGAGCCCACTTCTTTTGAGCCATGTGTTCTGAGAATAAAAATCAATTTTCTTACTGGAGAGAGCATCAAAGTCTTGGGAGCCCAGGCTGACTACAATTCATAGTAGTCCTTAGAAGGTCTCCACTCTCTTTTCTCCACTCCTCTCTCAGAGGAGGTACAGAGCAGTGGTGGGATTCAACTTTTTTTTACTACCGGTTCTGTGGGGTGTGGCTTGGTGGGCGTGGCAGGGGAAGGATACTGTAAAATCTCCAGTCAGAGGTGGTATTTGCTGGTTCTTCAAACTACTCAAAATTTTTGCTACCGGTTCTCCAGAACTGGTCAGAATCTGCTGAATACCACCTCTGGTGCAGAGGTATCTGACAAGTCTTAAATGGTAACATCAGATCATTGCTTTACTTTAACATGCCTAAACAATTACCACAAATATGTTACATTTGATTAAACATTAAGGGGGAACAATTAGGTTATTTCAATCAATTCTGTTACAAAATATTTTTCACACATCATAATTTCCCAACCTTCTGAAATTCTGTAAGATATTCCCCATGACGTGTGTTCACAAAAATAGATCAAATAGTAATTAAGCAGGTAAATCAACCAACCCTTTCACTAGTAGGTCCCCCTGTTTCCCATTGAATACAGAGAGGAGGGGAAGGGAAAAACCACAAATGCATTTTGGAAGTTTCTTAACCAGATCCTTATTTGTTCTCTGTCATTTTAATTACTTTTTTGTTAAAAAAACCCATCATATATTTTATATGCATCATGTTTAGAAAGCCCTAAATTGTAACACAGGGGAACAAAACATCTTTCTTGTTGTCAGTAAAGCAGCAAAAAAATTAAAAAGTTCATTTAATTTAAAAGGAAGATGTTGATTCTGACCCAGAATCAATTATGGAACTTCCCTGCAGACTAATTGCTGTTTGAACCAAATCTTGTTCATTAACAGATTTTGGAAAGGTATATAATCATTTTTTTCATAAGTATTCTTTCATGTGGAATGATGTACTTAATTGTAAGATAACAAGAGTGGGTGACAGGCACATAGAAAGAGGCTGACTGTGCATGCTTGCCATTTAAGCTGTTCCTATCCTGGACTTGTACTAGTTTGATTCTAAGTAAGTTCTAGAAAATTCTGTCTGGATGTAGACTTTTGAGATCTAACGAAGTGTTCAGGCCAGACTGCACACTACCCCACGTGTCTCCTTTAGACAATTCACTAGTTGTGTATATTTATGCAAACCACTTCCAAGGTCTTGGTGAGACAACTGCAGGGATTTGCCAAGGCAGTTGCCAGAAGATAATACTGACTTGAAGGTGCTCTTGCTGTATCCCTCATAAAGAGAAAGAGGCAGGAACAGCATCAAGTAAAAAAATTCATCCTTTCCAGGCCTTCCTTAGTCCTCATTGTTGAGACAACATTTCAATGAATATTTTTTTTAAAATGTCTTAGAAATGTATTTTTCTTTCCCAACTTTCTCCTCCTTCGTGACTTTTTAAAAAGATAAATCTAGGGTTTCCAGTTGGGTGAACTAGAGGGTTTTACCCAATATGCCACAAAGAGCAAATGTAATCAATGGGCTATCTTACAACTGGAAACAAAAAAATTATATGTCTCAGGAAAAACCCACAACAACAACAACTGCTTTTTCTTTTCTTTTTTTAAGGCTAGGAAAAGTAGAAAGGTGAGTGATTTTTTAAAAAAACTAATGGCCCACATTTCACTGGGATCTCAAACCAGCAATCTTCTTTGCATAAAGGGAAGTACAGAACTTAATAGAGTGCATGATGAGGATTGACCCAGTTGAGGGTGTGGTCCTTCCAAGGAGCCAATGAACTACTGCCAGCTGCATTGCTGAAGCCCAAATGGAGAGGAGACATTACAGAGAAACAAAAGGAGGGGATACTTAGAAGTTCAGTGGGGGATTGCTAGAGGATGACACCATCCATTTCTGCACTCCAAAAGTAGTTGCCTGCATTTTCTGGACTGAGAGCAAGCAGGCAGGGTGACTAAGCCCATTGAGGAAAAAGAGGAGGAACTAATAGATTTCAGGATAGCTGTTCTGGGAATGGGCCTCAAATTAAATTGTACAATGTATTTTTCATTACTGATGGAAAATTGGCTTTGATTCCTATATGTTTTAACTATGGATATGAATATTCATTTGTGGAAGCAGGCAAACTTGCATTTATATACAATTTATATATGAGAAGATGGGTATTCAAGCTGAAGAATGCATAGTGTGCTGGATTAGTGGATAGAAAATCATTCAGTGACATTAACAAAGATTGTATCTGGAAGTTTAATTTTGCTTGAAATATTTGCAGAAGAAAAATGCACCATGCCTGGAGGGCTGTTCCTAATAACTGATGGAGCTAGAGATGTTTTGCCAAATAAGGAATGAGATTATAAGGCAGACTTTGGAGGCTAAGTGTATGGGCCAAGTTTCAAAGAAGAGGGATGCAAATTGCTAAATTAAGAGCAATGCAACTAGAATGGAAAGATGAATTGAAGCTTTGTATCAGAGGAAGAGGAACAAAAAGTCTTCTCTTCCTAGTTGCTCATAATCATTTGTCAGATTTGCTTCCAAAACAACACTTGAAAATTAATAGCTTTAAAACAGGGCCTTTCCAAACAGCCTACCACCTCAAGGAAATTAACCAACATGGAGAAGAACAATGAAACCAGAAACAAGAATTGAAGAAGTTAGAGCTTGGGATCCCATGAGGAATGTAGCAGAAAACTCTTAGCTTAACTTTAAAACAGCACACTATGGTGTTTTATCACACAGCAAAACCCCTTGAACTGTCACTAGTGTCAAGATTACATTTATACATATTGTGTGTTCTACTAGGTTTCAGTGTTTTGATTTGACAGCCCAAATTCTGCTTTTGCTCAAAATAGTGCTCTGATTTATAAGGACATTGGTCATCAATGGAGTCTTCATTTCAACTTTTAGCAGAATCAGGTGCAATTAAAAAAAACAAATGTGTTTTTTTAACAAGTTTTCTCTTAAATTGTACTATTGTGACATTTTTCATTGGAGAGAAAGATTTAAATCTCAGTTGCCATAATGTATTCAATGGAAATATAAGCAGCTTTGACTGACGTTCTGTTTAAAAGCAATTACAAATTACATGCCTGTTAGAATGGCAGAAGATTAATTCTTTCATAAAGTCTATTTCATAGTATGATGAAACCCGGCCGAAAGCACCTGCAGTGTGGATTTAAGAGAAGAGCAATCTCGCTCTTTCTCCCTCTCCCTCTCCCTCTTTCCCCTGTATGTGTATGCTTTGGTGTGTATAAACAGCAAGGGCTATTTTAATATTTTGCATTAAGGAATGTCTCTTATAAAGGATAGCTTAAGATAGATGTGTGAATAAATAGTTTGACTTAGTATGCATTTATTGTATTTACCCCTCTTTAAGTGCATCATAATACAAATAGACATTGACAGGAATTTGATAAGAAGGGTCATTCACAAAAAACAAACCTCTGCACTCGCACTTGGAGGAAGTCAGAGTGAAACAAACTTTATAGTGAAACATAAATTTTTTATTATTGCCAGAAAAAAAGAAAAGAAATCTTGAACAGCAGTCACTAAGCACTTCATAAATTGTATAAAACTACCTGATATTTTTACCACTGTTCAATGTACCAACCAGGGAGAAGAAAACTAAAACAAGAGATAGATTTTGAAAATATATCAGCTGGAGGCACCTCTTGGAAATGTTGAAGCAAATTGTTTTTGTCAGATGTAAAACAACAGCTTACAATACCGACTTACAATATGTAGACATCTTGAAATAACTTGGTGCATCTCTGGTGGGATAGACTGAGCTCTGATACTTGGGCAAGGTAGATCCCCCTAATTTGTGAGTGCTTCAAGCATAAACAAGACATAAAATGAGCTGATTAAACATGTCAGCCCATTGAAAAATATTACATATTCTCTTTATACAACCAAGCTTTAGCAGTTGCTAAAACTTCTTTGGATGGAATGTATAGGGGAGGAGTGAAATCATTCTCCAAGACTTGCTTGCTTTCACAGATTTTGAAATATTTCTAATTTTTTCAACAAATCTGAGGAGGATGAAATAAGACAACATGAAATACCTTCTGAGTTAAACACAGATTATAACCTTCTGTGTAGCTTGCACATACATACATGCATACTTCTGCAGTAACAAACAGTTAATCTTGACAGGGTGCCACATATTTGAAAGTGAATTGTTTAGTATGATGAATGGAGGATTATACAGAAGCTGTTTGCACCTGGCTTAATGGATCCAATGTGATGGATCCAAAATAGTAACAGACTGAACATAAATGAAGAAAATTTCAGGATCAATTGAACTAAGCCTAAATGAAAGCTTCTTTGGAGTGCTATTCCATGGTGACAGAGAAGCAAAAATGCTTATTCTCTTACTTCCATTGTATTTACATCTGCTGGACCACAGGTTCAGGCTATTAGAAAGGAGATGCTGGAGCAGTTGGTAAGAGTTTTCATTAGTCTTTGCAGTTACTTTCATTAGAATTGCTTTGATTCTGACAGCAGTACAGGCAGACTGCAGTGAGAGTTGAGACAACTTGACCTATTGGTTTGGTTTCTTTTCAGCTTGTAAATGTCAGAGATATAGAGAGGTGAAGCTATTTAAAAGCTTCATAGTTAAATTATACAATTATTGCTTTTTTATGGAAGGTCTATTTAAAGCAATGATAAGTAAATTATTAAAACAAACCATCTAATTGAAAAGAGATAAAAAAATCATCAGCTGACTTCAGATGTACCATTTATAACCAAAGTGATAGGGGAGGTTGTGTCCTTTAAGACATATATGCAAGACATTTTTAAAAATTATCTATACCTACTGGTTCTTGATTGGCTTTTAGCCAGATTGAGGGACTAAGACTGTGTCGATCAACTTGGTGGATGGCAGAAACTGCTGATGTGGTGTGCTGTACTGCTAGTTTTCTTGGTCTTCTTGTGAGTTGTTGATTTCTATTACAAGTTGTAAGTCATTGACCTACAACTACAATTGAGCCCCAAATTTATGTTGCTAAGTGAGATATTTGTTAAGTGAGTTTTGCCCTATTTGACAACCTTTCCTGCCATAGTTGTTAAGTGAATCATTGCAGTTCGTAAGTTAGGAGCATGGTTATTAATTGAATCTGGCTTCCCCATTGACTTTCCTTGTCAGAAGGTCACAAAAGGTGATCACATGATCCTTGGTCATTGCAACTGTCATAAATATGAGTTAGTTGCCAATCGTCTGAATGTATAATGTGACTATGGGGATGCTGTAACCAACAGTTATGTCACTTTTTTTTCAGTGCAGTTGTAACTTTGTATGGTCACTAAATGAACTGCTGTAAGTTGAGAACTATCTGTATAGTATCCATCTGCAATGCTAGGTAAATGGGGGAGCACTGTTATGTCACAATTCCTTCTATCAAGGTATGCCCAGAAAGTGCGGAGAAATGTCTATTATTTGACGCTTATTCCATGAGTCTGTCCTTTCCACCAAGATTTCATCTTGTAATCTGTTCTGTTTAATAATTATATAAAACCACTGGATAGAGGAATTCAAATCTTTGGAATTAAATGCACCATTAAACCGATGACTTCCTATTTTACAGCTCCTTGCCATATACTGTATGTAGCTCCAGGGAAACTAGCTTGGTGGGCTTGTTAAAGGTGAAAAAAATCAAATCCAGACAGACAGGCAAGTTTCAGATGTAAAATTCAGACTGTGTTAATCGGGATTGTATTCTCTTTATAGGAGCAAGTCCACAATTCCGTAGAGATCATTCACTCTCTACTGTTGCTAGATCTTCAGTGGCAAGGATAATATTTGTCTAACTGCAGTATGCCAGTTATGTGAATTCCTGAGCTGATGGAGCCTAAAATGGTAAATTATTGTCTATATATTAGACTGCTACAATGTACCCTACATCAGATTACCTTAAAAGAGTGTTCTAAAATTTCAGTTGATGCAAAGTAAGTATTAGGCTGCTAACAAGCGCACGATACTGAATAATATCCTCATGTTGCATGAATCATAGAATCATAGGGGTGGAAGGGACCTTGGAAGTCTTCTAGTCCAACTCCTTACCCAGAACAGGAATCCTTCTAAAATCTCAGACAAATAAATGTCCAATCTTTTCTTGAAAACCTTGATGATGAAGGACCCCCAATTCTGGGATACAAGCAATTCCACTGACTTAATTGTTCCATCAGGAAAATTTCCCTTAATTCCAGGATGGATTTTCCTTGTTGAGCTTCCACCCATTGCTTCTTGTCCTGCCATCAGCTGCAATGGAGAATAAATATTCCTTGTGGCAGTCCTGTTGAAAGACAGCTATCACAACACCTCAAAGCCTCCTCTTTTTTAGGTTAAACAAATCTAGTTCCTTTAGCCATTCATTGTACAGCTTAGCTTCCAGACCGCTAATTATCATTGTAGCTTTTCTCTCCATTTTTTTAAGGGACTCAGCATCTTTTTTGTATTGTGACAATCGAAACTGGACACAGTATTCCAAATGTGGCCTCACTAGCATAGTATTGAGTTATACTCTCAATTGTCATGATCTTGTTGATGCATTCTTTGTTGATGCATCCTAAGACTGTGTAGGCTTTTTTGGCAACTGTGGAACACTGCTGTCTAATTTTTAACTGGTGATCACCAGGATACCTTTAGTGCTACTATTGAGCCAAGTACTGCCTATCCTATATCTGAGCATCTGGTTTTTCCTGCCTAAGTGCATGGCCTTACTTTTCTTACCACTGCATCTTGTTGGATATGGTCCAATGCTAGTGTGGTTGGTCAGCCAACTGCAAATCCATCTGGTGGTGATATTGTTTATCCCAGATTGTTCTATTTTAAAAACTTTTATTAGGTTTAGGAAGTGATTATTGATGAATTGCTAACAGTTTAATTAATCCATGAATGGGTTCCATATAAGCAGAGGTGGTTTAGAATAATGGAATATAAAACAGGACTGTGGTTTTTAAACTCATTATACCATAGTGTAATAGAATGTATGAATGACCTTGGAAAAAGAGAGGAGGGAATGCTGCCTAGGAAACAATCAGAGAAGAGAGGCAGGAGTCCATAGTTGCCTTATGATGAAAGGAAAAAAACTTAGGAAAGACTCACCCTAATGGATCAAGTAGTTGAAATTTGTGCCTACAGACTTGGAAGATTCTGTTAATGTAGTCTTGCAATAAAATAGAATTAGTTCATTTTGTTGTGTTTCTTGTCTCATTTGCCTGGGAGGGCTGACACATACTAGCTTCAAGACATTTTATAGGTTATGATGTGCAGATATTAAGCACTCAATTTCCATTTTATCAAAGCACACAAATTACTTCTGTAGTTTTTTACCGTGTATGTATAACATTAACTAAATCATTCCATTTTCCCTGTGAAACACAACTACATTTTTGAACCATTAATTTTCAGGTCCATATTGCTTATTTCATCATACATTGCTACAAATCATTTAGGTTCTCAGCCAACAGGACATCATCTGAATACAAATGTACTTACACAGTCATAGCTCCAAGAAACACAGCTTTAACATTATTCTGAGTATTCTTTATACATACAGTACATATGTGGTAAAAACAAAGTGAACATGGACACCACAAATTTAATAGTTCTCAGTTTATAACCATTTGTTCAGCAATCGTTGTAAAGTTGTCTGATTTTTACATGGGATCTCTCCTCAAACAATCCAATCCAATATAATTTTATATCATGGCGTCGTATTTTTTCAGAGCTGAGATACACGAATGTGTTGAAATGGTCTGTGGTAACTTGGATAGTCTAAAACAGAGCTGCAGGTTGGCTGACTGGGATTGTTCAAAATAGCAGCTCTGTGATGCCAATATGTTTGTCAGATATATTGGCTGTCAAACTATTTCCAGGTTGCTTATTAAAGATCTTAATGATTTGGGGCCAATGTATCTCAGATGCTGCTCCTCCTTCTGCTCCTGCTCCTGCTGCATGTCATCATTGGTATCGTCATCATCAGTATCATCATCATCATCATCATCATCAGAATTGGAAGAGATCTTGGAAGTCTTCTAGTCCAACCCCCTGCTCAGGCAGGAGACGCTATATCATTTTTCTTCTTAAAAGCCTCCAGTGATGGAGTACCCACAACCCCTGAAATCAAGCTCTTCCACTGGTTGATTGTTCTCCCTGTCAGGAAATTTCTCCTTAGTTCTAAGTTGCTTCTCTCCTTGGTTGATTTCCATCCATTTCCTGTTTTGGAAAATAAGTTGACCCCTTTCTTCTTTGTGGCTTCTTCTCAAGTGTTTATTTGGTTAGGTTCTTTGGTTATTTTGACAAACTTGAAATTCCTACAGCACTTTGGCAACATGGAAGACAGGATGATTTCATGTGTCTAGAAATCTCTGGGTTTTTTTTTTTATTTATTTGTTTGTGAACTTTAATTATCATATTTTAACAACACCATAATTCTTTGTGGGGTGGAGTCTGAGCACCTGAATGGAACTAGCAGAGTGTTTTAATGCCCGGATGCCCTTCTTGTCGCCAATGCAAAGTTTTGTTCAGCAGATATATTCTCAGTATGTCCAGAAAAAGAAATATCTGCCTCTCCCTAGGATCAAACTCACAGCCTCTTGATTGTGAGGTAAGAGGTCTACCTCTAGGCCACTGCACCACTCCTATGAACTTTAATTATAAATACGTTTATTACCCAGTCTGTGCTCTTTAGAATCTTATTGCACCTAACTGTATTGAAGCTTATTGCATATAAGCTTATGCATTTTTTCCAGAGCAAAAGCAAAAACACCAACTAAAATGCTTATATCAATAAAATGCATACCTGAAAGCTATAAGTACAGTATTAAACCATATAAATCAGAGCCAACTCCCCATTCAATAGACAACACATAATTGGAGAATTATGTTCTTTTTCTGTGAGAAACAATTTCCTTTCAAGAGTTAGAATGTATCATGCATTATCTACCATGGGTAGTTCAAAAAAGTCTTCTTTTCAGTACTGTTTCTATTAGTTCTCTGTTCTTTGCAATTTTGACAACAGTGATACAACTCTGTGTAGGCATTCAGTTGGGGGGAGATGCAGGCTGGGAGGAGAGTTTGCTTATCCACTTCTAAAAGTTTTGAGCAGAGAACAGAAATATTCCATGGAATCACATCATTGAAGCAGTAATTTATTCATAGATGATAATTAACATATCTGATTAAAATGTACATCTCAGCTTCAAAAGAAATTATACATAAAGTGGTCTGTATTTATTTATTTCCTCCAAGCAATGCTCCTTCCCTTTACTAACAACACTCCGTTCCTCTGATTAATCAACCAAGGCTGATTCAGCTGAACTTTGTCTAATGACCAAAACATGATTTCTCAGCTTTATGTCCAGGGATGGGATTCAAATTTTTTAACAACCGGTTCTGTGGGCGTGGCTTAGTTGGTGACTTGGTGGTCATGTGACTGGCTGGGTGTGGTTAACTCAACATCATTCACATCGAGGCATGCATCTCTTCGCCTGGCCTCTCATGACTGTGGGGATGCTGCAACAGTCGTAAGTGTGAAAAACAGTCATAAGTCACTTTTTTCAGTGCCATTGTAACTTTGAATGGTCACTCCACACAAGCAAAGTACCAGCAAAGGAGGGGAAAAAAACTCCAGAGAAGTTCCAGAGACAGGAAGTCTAGTCCTGCCGAGAATGTAATAAGGGTTAACAGAGAGGCAGTTTCTGTAAGCAACACTAGAATGTTTCCTTCCTGCCTTCCTTACAGGATTAGGCCAGTAATTTCTTCTAACAACCGGTTCTCTGAACTGCTTAGAATGTTAACAACCAGTTCTAGCAAATAGGTGCGAACCGGTAGAATCCCACCCCTGTTTATGTCTATCAAGTCAGCTTTACAAAGTTCTCAGAAAGGCCTACAAGATGGTAATATGTTAATGTAAGATGATAATTCTTTTCATAAAATGGTTTTTATTGGTAAAAAAGATCAGGTAGTTACTGTTTAAATCAAGAAGCAGTTGAGAAATGATTGTTCAAATGTTTTGGGGTAGAATATTGTTCCTTATTGTTCCTTATATTATCCCAACCTTCTCCAGCTAGAAGCACCTCTTATACTTCCAACTGACATGGTATGCTGTAATAGCGAATGTTGTAATGATGTAATGTAATGTAATGTAATGATGTAATGATGAAAACTGTAATCTGACAGATCTAGGAGATTACCTTCACCTTTATGAATAGCAATTGTAATTAAATGACTATAATGTTTTCAAATTTATTACATAAACCTTTGAATCAATATCATTAAAATAAAAATGTTAACAGAACAAAAAGATAATTGAGTAAGGAAACATTATAAAATAATGTTATCTATCACATAAAATACCTATTTTACGAAGTGAATCTCATCATTATCATCATTTGTTGGGGGTTTTCAGTTCAATGTGGAGGGTGAAGGATGTGTGTTTGTGTTTATTTTCATGGTCATGATGTGCACTGAAGATGGTGTTTGATTTCATTGTATGAGGTGCAATGATAATAAAGTAAACTAAACTAAATTAATTAACCTCCAAATGCATGACACTCCATTATTCTGGATGAAAGTTTACACATGCCATATTTTGCAACCCATTGAAGGATATTCCAAATGTTTCTATTATAATTGCTCTGTTATCTATGGTCTCTCTAGTGTACATTTTATAATTAGTTACTTTATATCAAACATCCATATCCTACCTCACTTTTTTGTGGCCAATTTGGCAGCCGAATCCTGGCATCCTATTTCTATTATCATTTTCATTAATAATTTGGTTAATATTAAGTAGCAAATAATAACTAATCATTTTTGTTGTCCCAAAGTACATACATACTTACGCAAAGTCCGGGACATCAAGAGATTGGTCTTAGGGCATAAATATGATATGCCCTTTCAAGAGGCTTTAATTGTGCTACCAAAAATAACAAAGCCAAAAATTGAGATTTTACAATTTATCAAGAAACATTTTGCTTCTGAATCATATCTTCTAGATAGATAGTATAACTTTACATATATACTGTTATGTTTTCCCTCTGTTAAAATATTTAAAGAATCCATTTATTTAATTTATCCATGTCATATTTTAGATTGTATATATCAACATGATTTTCACCAGATACAATTTTAATTTCCAAACATGTTGTTTGAGAAGATTTGGGTCAGTTTTAAATCAGTCTGACTTTCAAAACAAACACTTGTAGATGGATAAAATGAGGGGGCGTGGAAATCAGCTATTCTAAAGTAATGAATGCTTAAAATTACTCAGCACCCATTTTGACCATATAAACTGGACAAATCTTGTTCAGTGTTTATTTATAGTATTAAAAGCATTCTTCAGAAATGAAAGTGTATTCAGGAGATTTTAACTCAATGGTTTAATGGACTGTATATTGATTAATCTTCATTAAAATTTCTTCAAAGAATATACTACCAAATATTTATTACCTATGTTCTGATTCCCGGACAATCAAATTCAGAATTTTAAACTTGTTAAATACTTCCTCTTGTACCTATACTTATCTAACACCAGGCTGTTTAGATGAAAATGTAGTTTTGCTCTGTTTATGTATTTTGATCAGTGACTCATTTAAAAAAAACAAGTCTGCAGCAAATAATAAATTAAACCACTTGCAATAAGAGCCAGATGGTTGTTGTGTAAAATCTCCAAGATTGTTGGATTTTTCCTGAAATACCTAAGAAGCTTTGTTTAAGAACCCTGAGTTGAATAATGTTAAAACCCAATGGTAAAGAAAACGGTGCTTTTCCTTATATTGGCCAGATTTACTTCAGTTACATCTTTTTTATCCTGACAGAGAGTTGTCTTTTACAGCTAGCAGACTAATACAGTAACCATCTATTTTTGTCAAAATAAATCCTTTATTTTTGTGAAAAAATTTTTTAATTTGAAGAACACTGTACCATGACAAAACTATACATTGGTGAGAGGCCAGCAGTTGGGTTTGAGGCTTTGATTTTTTAGCAGCTGATCTATCCCCCATGATAAAGTCAGAGAGGTGAAGTAAAGAGAGCACTTTCCCTTTTCCTGACAGATATAAATGGCATTTGAGAATTTGCAGTTACAAACTGTTATTCTGCATGAGGGAGAGGATAGAGCAGATCTTCTTACCCTGCATATATAATGGAATTATTCTTTAAATAATCCCACATTTATGATAGCTACAGCTAAGGAGTCTAACAAGCTTGAGCATATGTTCTATATACTGACCTTCATTTTCAAACTGTTGAACAGCTTTTCATCTGTGAATAATCTCTTATACCATACTGAATCCTGATATAATCTGAGAGTTTTCCGTCCTATGGAGCTTAATTATGATTCCTTATCTTTATCTGTGATTTTAGTCTTGCTATACCAGGAGTGTTCACTGCATGACTAGAATAATGTGATAAGTAGAATTTTCTCTTTTGTTATCTGGAAGCAAGCAGGCAAAATAGCTGACATGGAGGAAGTCCTAACTGACCACTTAATAATGACTTGGTTGCACTTGTCAGGCTGAACTTTAAATGTGGCTAGCCTAACCAGTACAATGCTCTTAGATTACCATTACCACATTCCTAGAGATATTTATCAAGAATTTATCAATTTAAGTTCAATCATTTTATTTTGGTCTCTGACCTGCTTTGTTTTGGCTATAGGACTAACCAAGATTTTCTTACCAAGATTGTCATACTAAATATGACAGAAATAAATATTTCTTTATAAAATCAAGTGAAGTCCAGTTTCTAAATTGCATATAAACAAACAAAACAGCATTTTTTTTAAAAAAAAGCTTCATTTTCTGTAGCAAATGACATAACACGTGTAACTGAATACCAGTATTGGATCAATTTAACACCTTCTGTAATATCCAGACTATTTTGAAAGAGTTGTCCTTTTGTAAAACTTACTTGCAGCTCAAAAATAAGCTACTGTACACCATGAAAGATTATTTGTGGCCTGTAGGCACTTCTAGAGGTAGGATTGAAAATGATGCATTTATCATTAGCTTCTTCCAAACAATTCTAAATCTGCCAACCTGAGTCATTCTTAATTTGGAAAAAAAGCATTTTGGACATTTGGATCAGTTTCAAGCTCATTGGAATGGGCTACAGGACCTGTGGTGTCATGCACAGTGGTTAGAATGCAGATCCTCACCAGGTTTGAGGTTGACTCAGCCTTCAATCCTTCCAAGGTCAGTAAAATGAGGAGGCAGATTGTTGGGGGCAATACTCTGACTTTGTAAACTGCTTAGAGGCACCTGTAAAGCATTGTGAAGCAGTATATAGGTCTTAGTGCTACTGCTATGTGTTATGACTCCCCTTCGAAATTCAAATGAACAAAACAGAAAGCAGCCGTTTCACAATTAAATCAAACGGAAAGAAGTCTTATTAGATAACAGCTGGCAGAAACCACAGCATAAATCTTACTCTGTCCGGCAAACCAGTCCTGGCAATAAATCCTCAGCCTCAGAGATCTTTGCTGTAACGTCCTCACTCAAATAGTCATTTTGTTCCTGGCGAAAGGCACCAGCTCAGCTGTGTCCTTTTATACCCATTAAGGCAACGTGCTAATTAACTGGCTTTCCCTTCAGATTAACGTTTCCTGGTTCTGACGTCAATCCACGATCTAACAGTCATCAGAGTCAAAACTCCCAACAGGACCGATCCTTCCAATCACAACAGCTATGTGTCATTCTTCCTCTTAGTTTTTCTTTACAAGTTTCTATTTAAAGATTCATTTAACTTTTCCAAGTAAACTTTCAGTCATAACTTTGCCTGATATAGAGCAGTGTTTCAGCAATTTTATTTTAAGGTAACACAAGACAAATTAGAAACAGTTAAATAAGAACACACATTGATAAAATAATCCAACTTTCATATCATAAAAATATTTTAAAAACCTGATACAAACTGCAATGAGGCTGCAAAACTCATAATAATTCTAATTCTTCAGATTGAGATATGGTGACGATGTCAGCCAAACCTAGCATCTTAGAAGTTGTATCTTACATCAATCCCCCTCTTCTTTATTGTGCACCATCTACATATCTCTCATCATTAGGACACAAGCAAATATCCCATCCTTCCATCTTCAGCAAAGCAAGTATTTGGTGCACTTCAGTTGAAAGCCCAAATTAAGTTCACTACTGACAATGTGAAATCAGGCTAAACTGACAATGCCTAAGAACCACCTAAACAATTACCTTATTTAATTTTGTTTATTTTATTTTATTTTTATAGGTGGTGATTGTTTGTAAAATATTGGTTAATTAGACTTTGTTTGCTGAACGGCTTCCAGTGAATTTTATCTAGAGAGAAATCAATAAAGGTTGATTTCCAGGTCTCTCCAAATGAAATACTCCACTTGTTTTATAGTAGCCTTGGGATTCCTTGATTTTGCTATTTAAAGCAATTATTACAGGATCAGAGCCATCTGAGTTATCCATCTCCTTCAGTGAAAGATTTAAAACGTAAATTTATATGAACATTCCTCACACTCCTTATGAACCACTCTGGTATAGGATTGCCTAGACAGCTTATTTATAATAGCTTCTTTTTTAATATTTGGGCAAGGAGGACATTAGCCTAGGGATCATATGGTTTACAGAGTGGGAAAATATTGCTTTATAATAAAAGGAGGATATTGAATAAAGCTCAGATTTAATACTCAGCCTCACAGAACATCCTGATGAATGTAATTGCATTTTAAGTATTCTGATTAAATTTTTTTCATCCATATTGCATTTGTTTTGCTTGTGAATCTTTTATGGGCAAAAATGTGTCTGGAGATTAAAGGATTAACGAGGTCTTAAGAAGCCTGGGCAGCTTTTAAAGCATCTGAATATTCTTACTTAAATTGGGTGGGAAAGCTCTACAAATCTCTTCTGCTATGTAGAATGATACAAGTAAAGCCACAATTGTGGGGCGGAGAGAAAGCAGCCTGGAGACAGTGGCTGTTGCAGGTGGACAAAGCAACAACGTTCTCTTTACACAAAGCCAAGGAAATCTTGTCAGAAGAGAAGACAAATGTATTTTTTTTAATTTGCTATGTACCTGTTTGTGTCTACAAGCACCATGGTCTTGGAGATTAATGGACAAACACATAAATCTGCAGAAACAAAGGACTGGATTTGCATATAGCTAACTGACCTTAAAGGATCCAGCAGTCTCATGTTATGTTATGTGGCTATTACATAAGGAAGAATCAAAGAAAACTGAATTATTCTGCAAAATGAATTGTATTCATTGATATCGGTTCTAGGAAATGTTTTTATTTGGAGAATAGGATAATGTAATACTGGGGTAGGTAAAGCTTAAAGCAATGGATCAACATTCTTATTTTATATATACTGGCCTGAGGCATTTGTGTCAGATATCTGAGTTATCTGAAAACTGAATTAGTGCTCAACCTGCATATAGCAATGCGTAGTCATTTCACCTCACCAGCAGCATATTTCTTTGTAAATCTGCACTGTATTTGTATTTGAAAAATAACATTTTTCCAATGAAAACTCACTGATTCCCATGAAAAGCCAGTTGAGGTTACAAACAGTAATGTGCCTTGATCTTGTTAACGGATTGATTTTTCAAAATAGAATGGAAGTTTGGCATTGCAGAATTCATTCCATATTTTGTTCAGCCTCCTATTTTTCTGTCTCATCTTTCTTTAATACATCTAATATAAAATTAGACTGGCAGCTGCATGGAGTGGACTACAGGCTTGCCAATATATAAGTAGACACATCTTAATTCTTAGGATCTTTGGAACAGTTTACCAATAGCTGGATTGTTGATTTCATTTTCTCACGATCCTAAACTTTTTTTTAAAATTAACTTTTATTTTGGGGTGGGTTTTCAGTAAAGAATAAGAAGAATTATGTTTGACATCATGGCACAGTCATTTTGGGTATTTTCTTTCAGATTTATGGCAGGACAGATTTGACCCAGCAAAATACTTATTTGCCCTCAGGTGCTATAGAGAATAAATGGATGCCTTTTAAAGTATTAGAGGACTGCTGCTATGTCTTTTCTCAGTCTTATCTTTCTTAAGTTAAATGTACCTATTGTTTTTAGCTGTTCTTCATGGGATTTAGTTTCTAGACCCCTTATCTTTGTTCTTCTTGGCACAGTTTCTAGGACCTCAGTATCTTTTTTGTATTGTGATCAGAACAGGGCACATTATTCTAAAAGTGGCCTCACCAGTGCAGCATAGATCTCTTGATATTGATATTGATAGTCTCTTGATTGACTTGATATTGATAGTCTCTTTGTTGATGCAACACAGGTTTACAGTGATTTTTTTGACACATGTAGCACGCTGTTGACTCATATTTAAGTAGGGGACCAACAGAACACCAAGATCTCTCTTATAGGCACCGTTGAGCCAAGCACTGCCCGTCTTGTATCTATGTACTTGATTTTTCCTGCTGAATAGAACAGAACAGAACAGAACAGAACAGAACAGAACAGAATAGAATAGAATAGAATAGAATAGAATAGAATAGAATAGAATAGAATAGAATAGAATAGAACAGAATACTTGATTGGCCAAGTGTGATTGGACACACAAGGAATTTGTCTTGGTGCACATGCTCTCAGTATACATAAAAGAAAAAATACATTAGTCAAGAGTTGAGAATCATAAGGTATGGCACTTAATGATAGTTATAGGGTACAATAAGCAATCAAATCATACTAGGAAACAGTCAATATAAATCGTAAGTATATAAGTGACAAAGTTACAGTCATACAGTCATAAGTGGGCGGGGATAAGGAGTGATGAGAAGATTAACAGTAATAGTAGTGCAGACTTTGTAATAGTTGAACAGTAATAATTTTGTAATAGTTGAGGGAATTATTTGTTTAGCAGAGCGATGGCTTTCGGGGAAAAAAACTGTTCTTGTGTCTAATTGTTCTGGTGTGCAGTGCTCTATAGCAGTGGCCCCCAACCTTATTTGAACCAGGGACCGGTTTCACGATTATTTATTCTTCCACGGACCGGTACCTGAGTAACGTGAGACTCCACCGCCATCGGGACGGCTCTTTGTTCGAAGCCGCCCCCCCTTCAATGAAACTAAGGCGCGAGCACCCAAACGCCGCTTTCCAACTGAAAACCCGGAAGCACTTTCCAACCGAAAACCCAGAAGCAACCGAAAACCCGGAAGCGCCGTCGAAACAAGATGGCAGCACCCAAGCTTTGCGGCCCAGTAAAAAATGATCCACGGACCGGTACCGGTCTGGGGACCAGTGGTTGGGGACCCCTGCTCTATAGCATCGTTTTGAGGGGAAGAGTTGAAATAGTTTATGTCCAGGATGTGAGGGGTCTGTAAATATTTTCACAGCTGTCTTTTTGACTCATGCAGTATACAGGTCCTTGATTGAAGGCTGGTTGGTAGCAATTGTTTTTTCTGCAGTCCTAATTATCATCTGAAGTTTGTGTCTGTCTTGCTGGGTTGCAGAACCAAACCAGACAGTTACCGAGGTGCAGATAACAGACTCAATCTTTCCTCTGTAGAACTGTATCAGCAGCTCCTTGGGCAGTTTGAGCTTTCTGAATTGGCGCAGAAAGAACATTCTTTGTTGTGCTTTCTTGATGACGTTTTTGATGTTAGGTGTCCATTTTAGGTCATGTGATATAGTAGAACCTAGAAATTTGAAGGTTTTTACTGTTGATACTGTGTTGTCTAGTATTGTAAGAGGTGATAGTATGGGAGGGTTTCTTCTAAAGTCTATCACCATTTCTATGATTTTGAGTGTGTTCAATTCCAGATTGTTCCAGTTACACCATGAGGCAAGTTGTCCTGTCTGTATGCAGATTCGAATGAGACCAATCACTGTTGTATCATCAGCAAATTTCAGTATTTTAACAAATGGATCTTTTGAGATGCAGTCATTGGTATATAGAGAGAAATGGAGAAAGCACATAGCCTTGGGGGGGGTGGGGGCTGTGCTGATTGTACAAGTATCAGATGTGATTCTGCCTAGCTTCACCTGCTGCTTCCTGTCTGTTAGGAAGCTTATGATCCACTTACAAGTGTGTCCAGGTACCACTAGTTGGTTTAATTTACTTAGAAGAATGTCTTGAATGATGGTATTGAATGCTGAACTGAAGTCTACAAAGAGGACCCTTGCATAGGTATTTGGAGATTCAAGGGTTGTATGATGTAATGCAGAGCCATAGTAACAGCATCATCTGTTGATCTATTTGCTCGGTATGCAAACTGCATGCGGATCTGTGATGGTTTTCAGGTGAGACAGCACAAGCCTTTCAAAGATTTTCATAACTACAGATGTTAGAGCAACTGGTCTGTACCATTCAGCTCCTTGATGGAGGGCTTCTTTGGCACTGGGATGATAGAGTGTTTGAAGCAGGAAGGAACATAGCACATCTCTAGTGATCTATTGAATATTCAGGTGAAGATGGGGGCCAATTGGTCAGCACAGACTTTTAAGCAAGAAGGAGTTATCTTGTCTGGCCCTGGTGCTTTTCTTGGCTTTTGTCTGTGTAATAGATCTTGCACTTCTTTTTCTGTGATCACCGGAGGTTGTGAACCCAATGGGTTGGGGCCAGTTGTAGGAGGCTTGGCTGTTGTTGGTCTGTTTGAGATGTGGGTTGTGGAGATAGGTGGCTGTAGTTTCCTTCCTTTTATCATCACTGAGCTGCATCTTGTTGGATATGGCCCAATGCCCAAGTCTATCACGATCCTTCTGAACCTTGAGTCTATTTTGCAAAGTGTTAGTATTTCCTACCAGTTTTGTGTCTTCTGCAAAATTTGATAGCAGCCCTTCAATTCCCTCATCTGGATTATTTATAAAGAGGTTGAAGAGTACTGGGCTCAATCCAGAACCTTGATGTACCTGATTCCATGCTTCCCTCCATGTAGATGTAGTTCCACTAAGGATTATGCTGAATGTGGTTGGCCAGCCGATGGGGAATCTTACAGATGGTGGTGCTATCTATCCCACATTATTCTATCTTACTAAGAAGACACTTGTGGATCCACAGTGATATATTTCCATTAACGACCACATGTCCCTGGGTGCAGTTGGTTGCAAGATTAATGTCAACCCCACTGTGTCAGTTTAACAGGTAGGCTAAAAGTAGTTTTACTGAGAATAGATAATCTCAATAAAATGAGTTTTAGCCCACTATGATAGGTTGCCCCTCCAGATGGTCACTCATACCTTAATTAACTTACTATTTCAATATATTCAATATGGTACTACCCTTTTTTTAAAAATAAATTTTATTGTTAAGACAAACATAGACAAACAAAACATAAAAACATCAAGTCATCTTCCATATATATACGTACAGTGTGTCAGTTGGTTTACAAATTGTTTTGTGCTTCCATTTTGTAGTCTTCAATTACAATTACATTGTATATATTCTCATATTTTCAATCAAATATTAAATACATTAATATCATTGTTAATCAATCATTTGACTATACTATTGTTCATTCATATTTTATGAGATAATCCATATTTTACTTAATTTGTTTTATGACAGTTCATATTATCATCTCAAATCTATCCTACATTTTGTAGATATAATAAGAAAAAATACATCTTTATATATTTATTATTTTCTAAAGATCTACATATTTCATTGCCATGTTTTATTGTCTTACCATTGATAGAATAGATCCTAAATTTTATAAAATTGTTTATCATCTTGTTCTGTGATTTCAAATGTCGATCTACTCATTTCAGCACATTCCAATATTTTCTTAATAATTTTCTCCTGTGATGGTATATTCTCATTTTTCCAGTTTTTGGCAAATACAATCCTAGCCACTGTTAATACATTTACAATCAGATATTTCAATTCTTTACAATATGTTTCAAGTAAAATTCCCAATAAAAATATCTCTGGTTTCAAGTCTATATGCTTTTTTGTCATTTTTTCCAACCACGTGTGGATTTTAGTCCAATATTTTTTGGCATCCGCACAAGTCCACCACATATGGTAATATGAGCCAGGTATCTGATGACATTTCCAACATATTTCAGATTTGTTCTTGAACATTCTTGCTATTGTTGTTGGGGGAAGATGCCACCTGTAAAACATCTTTTCTTTATATGCTGTTGACATTGTCATTTTATAATTTTGAGACCACAATTTTTGCCATTTCTCTAGATCAATCCCATATCCAAAATTCTTCCTCCAAGCAATCATAGTTTCTTTAACTTGTTCTTCTTCTAGTTTAATTTCTAATAAATATCCATACAATTTTTAATTACCTTTTCATCAGTACCTGTCAAAATCTTATCTAAATCAGTCAGTTTATCATAGAAACCTTCTGTTTTAGAATCTTTGTCATACCTTGAATGTATTTGTGCATATGAAAATCAATTCATCTTTATACCTTGTTCCTCTAATTTTTACATAGATTTAAGTTCACCCTTTCCATTCAATATTTCACCACATCTAACTGTTTGTTCCTTTTTATATATTATAGGATAAGAAAATGCTTCAATAGTCGATAGCCAGACTGGGATTTTCAAATAACGTTGCCTTTTAGTCTTGTCCCAGTTTAACCACAGAGACTCCCATATATAATGTCTTCTAAAATACCCCTGTGTTTTAGTTCCTTTATACCATAGAAAAGCATGCCACCCCAACAACAAATCATGTCCTTCTAATGTCAACAATCTAGTATTTCTTAATGTTATCCATTCCTTAACCCACATCAAATTTGTAGCTTGGTAATACAACTCCCAATTAGGCAAACCAAATCCTCCTCTTATTCTGGCATCTTGCAAAAGTTTTAACTTTATTCTTGCTTTCTTACCTTGCCATATATATTTCAACACAATTTTATTTAAATCTTCAAAATAATCTCTTCCAAGCCTAACTGGAATTGTTTGGAACAAATATAAAATTCTGGGTAATATATTCATCTTGATTGTTGATATTCTCCCTATTAATGACAGTTGTCAATTTTCCCATTTCGCCAAATCTAGCGCTATCTGCTGCTTAAGTTTGATATAGTTATTCTCTTTTAGTGTACTGCATCTTGCTGTCAAGTGTATCCCCAAATATTTGATCTTATTCGTGACCTGGATTTTCAATACATCCGCCAGTTCTTCCTTTTGTCTTGATAGCATATTCTTTGTCAAAATCTTTGTTTTGTCTTTATTTATTTTCAAACCAGCCACCTTTCCATATACCTCTATCTTTTCTATCAGTTTTAATGCTGTTTCTAGTGGGTCTTCTAAAATGAAACCCTGATCATCTGCGAATGCTTGCAATTTAAATTCTTCCTTTTTAATTTTCATCCCTTTTATATCCTTTTCTTCTCTAATATTTCTGTTTAACACTTCCAAGGTTAACACAAACAACAAAGGTGATAGTGAGCACCCTTGTCTTGTTCCTTGTCTTATATCAATAGAGTCTGTCATTTCACCCTCTATCATTACCTTTGCCGTTTGGTTATGATATACAGCTTCTATTGCTTGAGTAAATTTTTTAACAAAGCCCATCTGTTCCAGCTGTAATAACATGAATCGCCAATTCACATTATCAAATGCCTTCTGTGCATCTAAAACTATCAAAGCCATTTGTTTTTCAGGGTGAGCCTCATAGTATTCCAAAGTATTCAACATTACTTTCATATTGTCTTTAATTTGTCTCTTTGGCAGAAATCCATTTTGATCAGGGTGGATGAAATTGTTTAGGTATTTTTTAAGTCTTTCTGCCAATATTGAAGCAAAAATTTTATAATCTGCATTTAGTAAGGAAATAGATCTATAGTTCTTGATCTGTAATGATCGGCCTCCTCTTTTGGGACAAGTGTAATATGAGCTTCTGACCATGATTTGGGTATCTTCTTCTTTAACATAATTTAATTCATAACTTCTAGGTTCAACGATTCTTGTAGTGATTTATAAAATTCTGCCGGAAGTCCATCTGGGCCTGTTGCCTTTCCATTTGTTTTGCTTCTTAAGTGCTTCAGTTAACTCCATCATCATTATATTGCTTTCTAACGTTGTTTCAATCTCTTTAGGTATCTGGGGTAGATTAGCATTCTGTAAGTACTGTTTAACTCTATCCTCATCAATATTCTCTTGTGTATAGTTTCCCATAATAGTCTTGTATAATTTCCTTCTTCTCTTTACTTCCATAGCAAACTTGGCCTTGAACATCTATTAATTGCAATATTTTCCTTGATTCTCTCTCCTTTCTCAAATTATATGCTAACCATCTACCTGGTTTATTTGCATCTTCAAAATAGTTCTGTTTCGCACCTCTGATTTTCTGTGCTAGTTCTTCTTTTTCCATTAGTCCCATTTTATGTTTAATTATATCCATTTTTAACTTAGTGTCCTTTTTCTGTGGCATTTTCCGTAACTCTTTTTCAAGTCCTTTATACTCATCCTCTAATGTCTAGGCTAGTCTTTTCGTGGTATTTCTTTTCCTTGTATAGTCTATTATCAAGCCTCTGGCATATGCCTTCATTGTATCCCATATGTTCTGCATTGATGTGTCTTCTTTTTTATTTTTTTCTAAAGAAAAAAGCCAGTTCTTTCTCCATCCTCTGTATGAAGTCTTTTTCCTTTAATATAGTATTATTTAACGTCCATCTAGATCTTCTTCTTTGTCCTTTCCATTTAATTGTCATTGGATTGTGATCTTCCCAAGTACTTGTTTCAATATTTATTTCTTGGATATTAGCTGACAATTCTGTTGACATCCATATCATATCTATTCTGGACCATGATAAATGTCTGTTTGAATAGAAGGTGTATTGTTTAGTCTTAGCATTTCTTTCTCTCCATGTATCTTTTAAATTTATTTCATCTATCATTTTAAAAAAAGATTTAGGGGGAGTCTTTCTGTTTTGCTTTGTTGTTTTCTGTGCTGTATAGTCCAATTTATTGTCTACAATTCCATTAAAGTCTCCCATCATAACTATATTATCATAGTCCAGTTCAATTATTTTCATATAGTAGTTTCCTATAAAATTCTTCTTGATTGTCATTCAGGGCATAGATTGCAATCAGGAGTGTTTTCATATTATTGTCCATTATTTCCACCATTTGTAATCTTCCATCGTCATCAGTATAGATCAATTTTGCTGGGATAATATCTTTAATGGATAACACCACTCCTCTTTTCTTGCATTGTGTCAAAGAAGTAAATATTTTCCCTAATTTTGGCTGCATCAACAGTTGTTCATGTTGCTTTTTAATATGTACTTCTTGCAGGCAAATTATATCAAGTTTTAATTTCTCTAATTTATGGAAAATTTTCCTTCTTTTAACAGCTGAGTTAAGTCCATTTATGTTAATTGTAATAAGTTTTTTCTCTTCCATGATTATATTTTATAGTTAGGTTTAGCAGCTCTCGTAGATCTTGGTTCACATTGTTCTTTAACTTCCACCTTTCCGCCTACTGCACCTTCTTCTTTTTCAGTCGCTATTTGGCAGTCCTCTTGGAATTCAATTAGTGACATTTCTTTTTCTGCCTCCTCCTCTTTCCCTCCAAAATATTCTGTATAAAATAATTCAGCTTTCTCAATTGAATCAATTCTATGTCTCTGTTCTTGCCATGTGAACATTAAACCTTCTGGAATCAGTCATCTATAATTCACCTCTTTTTAAAGTAGAATTTTAGTCAGAAATCGGTATTCTCTTCTCATCTCTCTCACTCTTCTGGGTACTTGTTTCAGGACCACAGTCTCCTTATCTTTATATTTCAATGTTTTCTCTCTTGCCACTTGCAATATTTGCATTTTTATGGGGTTTTTTTGTAAATCTGATGTGGACTTCTCTTGGTAAGCTATTTTTCATTGCATATCTTGTGAAAACTCAATAAACCTCATCTATTCCATCCATCATCTTCTCTTTGGTTATTTCCAGAGCTTCAGCCAAAATTTCTATCATTATCTCGGCTAGGTTTTGTCCCTTTTCTTCCTCTATGTTTTGGAATCTGAGATAAAATTCTGATCTGACCATCTCCCATCTCAGCATCCCACTTTTATCTTGTTCAACCACAGTTAATCTGCTATCAATATCTCTGATCTTCTTATCTCTTTGTTTATTTTCTTCTTTAATTTTTTTGGAATCTCTCGTAATACTTCATCATCATTTGTTGAATGTTCTCCACCTTTTCATCAGTTTTTCCTGTTCTTTGTTCAATGTTCTCTGTTCTCTTTTCAATATTCTTGTTCTTATTTGTATATTTTGAATTCCTTGCATAATCATCTAACAGCATCACTTTTTTCTGTTCTTTTTCTTGCTGTAACATTGTCTGTATTGAGCATTGTCCTCCAGATGGTGAAGAGGAAGAAGTAGAAGTTGAAGGACCAGGCGCTGTTAGTTTCTTACTCATTTCAGACAATTCAAAATCTTCAGGTTCTTCTCAACCTTAATCCACTTGTAAAATAACCAATTGTAATTCCAAGTAAAAATAGTGGGAAAGAAGAAGCCAAATAATAACAATAATAATACAAAAAAATTTCTTCAGGTTCTTGTATACCTTAATCCAATCGATTGGTTAGATAGCAGCAAAAACTCAAAAATGGAAGAAAAGACCATAAACTATAAAAAAGGAAAAAATTGTTAAATACTGGAAAAGGCGGAAAAATAGAAAATAAAAAACTAAAGAAGAAAAAAAAAGAAGTTCTTCAGGTTCTTCAACACCTTAATCCAATTAAAAAGTCTCAGGTATAAAAAGATGCATAAAAAAAAGAAAGCCACAAAAAAAAAAAACCCAATATGGAAGGTAAATAGAAAAAAAAAAATACAAGGGAGGTAGAGAGAAAAAAGAAAAGAAAAAAAAAAGAGGGAAGCATTAATACTAAAACTTTTCCTTTAAAATAAAATGCAAACATAAAAATTAGACTTCAAAAACAAAAAGAAAGACAAAAACAAGTTCCAAAAGTCCAAAGATCTAAGTAGCTATTACAAAAAGTAAGCTAGTAAGGAGGGGGTTTGTTAAAGTAAGAAATAGCCCAGCTTAAAAAAAAGTAAAAAGAGCAGACTGCACCTTATTTAGTTATCCAAGGCTTTTGTTAAAATTTATAACTCTCTTCTCCAGAGTCTTATCGTCTTTTTTTTCTATAAGTTTCAACACCAGACTTCAGCTACTGATAGAAACCCAGAAGAGCACCTGCAATAATACTCTCCCATGCTCTTCCTGCTATCTTATCAAACAGGCAATGTCCTTGAAAAGAAGTCTCAGTTCTTTCACAGCTTTATCTGGTCAAGAGAAAAAAAGAGAATATTTCCAAGCCTCTAGTTGGCAGTGTTACAAAGTTTCTTCTGCTTTCACTTTCCCCCTCCTTTTCCAAACAAGATATAATAAAAATTAATAAAAAAGGGAAAGAGATATTTAAAAAGATGACTAGAAGGAAGTCTCTAGCCTAAAATATTATAAAGTCAAAAAGGAGAGAAAGAATAGGTAGGAGAAAAAAAACAGTCCAGTTTCAAAATATAAAATCATATATAAAAATCCAAAAGATTTTATATATATATATATAAATATATATATATATATATATATATATATATATATATATATATATATATATATATATATATATATATATATATATTTGTTTTCTGAGGTTCTCGGGTATTTGTATGTGGATCTTTGGTTGTTCGGGTTTTCACTCTGAAAAGCAAGAGCCAAAGACAGAGGCCTGATGATGATGAATGAGACTTCATCGAAACGTTGCCTAGACACTTTGAATCTTACGCGAGAAAACCCGAACAACCAAAGATCCATATATATATATATATATATATATATATATATATATATATATATATATATATATATATATATATATCTTTGACTTCCTGTTTAAAATTGCCGCTTAATCACTTCTGTCTAAAATTTTACAGATTCTTTTCCTTAGAGTGTCCTTTCAAATCTTAAAGTAATGAAAAAATTCTCACCAAACCAGCACACTTTCTTTTTCCATTCTCTTTCGTTTCGGAGCTGTCCCAACTTCAGCAGCTTTAATGGCTGCCTCTTTGCCACTGGAAAAAAGAGCTTCTCCTGGATCAACCAGGGGCTTTGCAGTATCCCTGAGATCGACAGGATGCGCTCTTTATATTCACCATCTCTTTGGGACGGTTTAGATCCGTTTGGACCGTCCAGGAGCAAAGATATTGGCAGCGATCTCAGACCTCCAAGATCGCATGCCGTATCATTGCGATGCCAGCTCCACCCTCCCCACAATATGGTACTACCCTTGAAGACCACTCAAAATCTACACGTGATCCAAAATATGGCCGTATGGACCATAATGTACAAACCTTAGTATGCCCACTGAAAACTGCACTAATTGCTTCCAGGTGCAATTTAAGGCATTGTTTGCCACCTAGAAAGCTCCACATGGCATAGAACCTAACTATTTGAGGAACTACCTGTCTCTATTGGCTTCTAATGGGCCCAATTAGACATAGGGCACACTCTAGCTTCTTTTGAAGAATCAATGTAATATATTATGGTAGGATCTAGGCGATGTGCCTTCACTATTGTGGCAGTTGCTTTCTGGAATAACATACCCACAAATATTCATATGGCTCTTGCATACAATCATCAAAACTTGTCTGTTCCCCACAGGGCTTGTATCAGGGTAGGGGCCCTATACAACTTCATTTGATTATTTGTTTTTTTTCTTCCAAATATGGACAATCAATTATTGTTTAGTACTTTGAATCCTGTGAACCACCAGGGTGGTTGAACTGCCTCTAAATTGCAAATATAAGTATTTTTTTAAAATTGAAGTGAAATAGAATTATACTTTCTGCTTAACGCTTTCTCACTTTAACCCTCAATATTACTGCCTGCATTGCTTAAGAAGGTTTCCCTTTTCTGAGAAGAAAGAACTTATGAATGGATTGCTAGTCTCATCACTGTAGCATTGCATGGACAGAGTACCATTCAGCTAAATCCTTTTTTTAATATACTATAAGCATAATTATTCCATGAACAGAGAAAAATTGGTTTTAATGTCTCTGCCTTTAGTCTTTCATAAACTGTGTTTTCATTTTTTATGAACTGATGCATACTTACATTTCAAGACCTCAGAAACGCGACAGTACATAAGTAACAAAATATTTAAGCTTCTCTTCTGGGCAAACCTTTATAAACTACTAAAAATTGAGAACAAAGCTAAAGCTGAACAATAAATGAGAAATATTAAGAGAATGCCTAGGAAAACAGGTTTTAATTTCTTTTAGTTTCATCCATTTCCTTTGATTAGTGTCATGTATTCATTTTCAGCAGTTTCCTTCATTTTTATATTAGGTAAAAGATGCTTAGTCTTTTTTAAAATAAGGTTCAGCTTTTTTAATGCACAGACAATAGATGTTTTTCACTTTAAAGTTTTTTAATAATTTGTGACATGAAATAGTTAAATTAGGTAAAAAGACCTACATGTGAGTAATAGGAATAAAGTGGGGGAAATTATCAGTAATCTGTTTTCAGAACTAGATGAGATTTTAGTCTGAAGTATATTATATTCTGTTTTGTGTGATTTTAGATTTAAGCCTGCAAACAAATGTTTATTAAAGGTTATCTCTTCCTCATTGGAGTTGGGCAACTAATAAATTTAAATAATAATAGAAGTAAATTAAAACATGACATTACTGCTAATTGAATTCTTTCCTTGCCAAAGGTCTTAGCATAATTATGAGTCGTTAGCCATTTGAGGGGGGGGTGTACTGCTTGAAGAAACTCAGAGTATCCCTCTACCCCATCTGTTACAGAGGATTTGGAAAAGGTTCTAATGGCTTTCTTAAGCCTAACCCTAGGATCAAGGCAAATGTATTTGGGGATTTACACTATGACCCAATCATAGTGACTGCGGGATTAGTTTGGGGTGAGTTGCTTCTCTTCCCAAGCCTTTCCTACCTAACCAATCCAGTAGAAGTTACTAGTCACAGTTCTGTTACTGCTGTTGTTAATTTAGGGAAATATGGTAGTCCAAAATTGGGAGGAAAAAGTAATTAAGCCCAAGACCAGGCTGAATAAGCCTGTTTCCTGCCAGGCTTTCTGGTAAATTAAAACAATAACTTTATTGGGTGGTAGGGTTAGAGCTCATCTGAGTAGATGTGTATATTACATCACTGTTGTGCTGTGCTTTATTTTGCAGGTTGGTATTGCAAAGGATTATGTATAATTCATTTGTCTCTCATATAGGTATTGCTGAACATCAGCAGTCCCACCAAATTGTGAGGCAGTGAATAAATTCCATATATTAAATTAAACAATTCTGCTGAGATTGTATAAAAATAAACACAACTAATACAATATTGGCATGGTTGGTTTGTTAAAGTTTAGTTTCTCTATATAGAATACTATATCCATGCATTTGTATTCTATCAGTACTGACTTTCAGGATGTAATTGAAAATAAAAGATTATTGCTTTGGGTTGATTTGTTTGAGCATAGATATGAGTGTTGTTATGGCAATAAAACCTTTAATATTTAAATCATTTCCAGCAAAGTTTAGATAATTATCAGAAGTAATATTGCCATGTTTTCTATACTTCATAGTATTTCTTTTCTTTGCCTAATGTTGATGGCCTGATTCTTAGTTTTCATGAATCTTACAAATTTTTCAATGAAGAATTTTTAAATTTAAATTTTCCATGTCCATACTACTAATTCACATTTGAGAAGGAAAGAGGAAGAATTTGTACATTCTATAATATGTGCAACTTCTCTACTAGTTCTATGCAGTAAATGTGAGTCACTACCTGTATTTGATAACTGACATCTTACAAAGATTGCCTCTTCTCTGTTAGTTCCTTTGAAATACAATAAAATTGTGTAGTAACAAATATTTAATTATCCAATATATATGCAATGAAGGTGGCTTTTTATATCATTTATATTCATTTAGTTATTTACACTGATGTCTTCAAGATAGAAACAAAATGAGTATGTCACCTCACCATGCCATTACATTTATATAATTTTCATTTCAGATAAAGTAATAAGTGCATTTTGAACTGACACCATGCCTTGTAGAGTTGATTGCTTTAAAGTGTGAAATGTTTCAGTTCAACTTGGGATTATTCACCGTGAAACATCAAAATACTTCTGAGGTTTTTTTCATATCTGAAGGAAGATATTGAGCAATTGCTCTTCCCTTAGCATTTGTTAGCCTTCTTGTTGGAAAAATGAAAATGGAAGTTATAGGATATAGATAAGCCAGAAGAAGAACTCAAGGCTGGCAAGCTTGTGGTTTCATAGTGGACAGCTTTTATTCTAAGATTTTGGACTGTTTTCAATCAGCCTTCTGAATTCTGCATAGTAGCATAAATGCAGTTTAAGGGGTGGTTCGCTTTCACAAATAGACTGTTAAGCCCTTTTGGTTTAAGTGGGAGGAAAAGGGATTATTGCTTTCTAATTTCTTTATCTCATGGCTCAACTCCATCTTGGTTCTTACTTCTGCCTGATCTAGCATTGTGTTTATTTTACATCTGTCAAATCAGTTTCCCAGTCTCTCCTTTGATCACAAAATACTCCTTTTCACAATCAAGCCATTGATCACACTGAAGCCTTGTTCTAGGCCTGGATAATTATTTCAGGAAATGTGCCACTGCTCTCTTGGATGTGAGATGCATGTAAAATTGCTGATCACCCACTAGTAGAATTATGATAGTCCTCATATTCAAGTCCTATTCCTAAGTAGGCAAAAATTCTCCCTGACTCCTGAAAATACAGCTGTTTATTTTCTGCTGCTTTGCTGCACTAAAAGATAAATATGATTTTGAGGTAATAGAACACTGCTTTGTAGTTTTGCAGCATGAACTGTTCTTATTCTCTAACAACCTTTCATTTAATACAAGCATTCCTAAAATTAAAATAACTTAAACATTACAAGGAAATGAATTATAGTTTGACAGTTCCAATGTCTATCAAAGATAATGAGTAAACTACCGTCTTTATTTTATGATGGGTAATCCATCACTGTTTTGCTAAATCTCTGATCCACCAACAAATGCTGTTTTCCTGCTGCATGTTCCATGTCCCACTGCCACTCATGAGTCTCCAGCTCTTAGCTTCAGAAAAGCCCGCATCTCTACAGAAAATAGGCATATCTGTAATGTTATTGTTAGGTGATATGCTTTGTTCCCTGAAATTATTTCATGAAATGAAGATTTCATAAAATTGAGGTTTCATGAATCTTTATCTCACTTTAAGACTTTTATTTTCTTAGAAAAAGTTATACCCTATTATATACACTTATTTTTTTAAAAAATAATTTCCCCTTAACTTTAATCCACATATTTGAAAAGTACTCATTGAAAGCATATATATTTCCATGTCTTTTTAAAGCATATATACCACAATGAGACCTTGCATCCCTTCTTTTGCAAGGAAAATGTTATTTCTAATAGTATTCATTTTTAACTGCCCTGATAATATCCAATGTTCTCAACATTAATTTTATTGCAGGTTCCTGTACAGTAAGTTTTACTCATTTTCTATATAATAATGTCCTTATGATCATTTCATTTTCTCTTCAGAATACTTCTTATAGAGCTAAAGGGCTTGTTCTATCTCTAAAATATTTTTAGAATTGCTTCTTTTCTTGCATAACAGGGAAATTTTCCCATTGCTTCTGACATTTGACATCACTATTGAAGGAGAATTCACTTCTTTGAAGGATTTAAGCTATTTTAATTTCATGTATGTTTACATATTACTTTATATAAAATTATTTTTTAATTGTGTGTTCCATATATTTGCATCTCTTCAGTCATATACTGTGTACATATAAGTATAGTACTACACAAATTACTACTACTATTATACTGAAGGTAAGATATTCTAAAATCCATTTATTCACCTATATTCAGTTATAAGAGGTGTTATAAAATTTAGTATTCTTCTTCATATTTAGCTTCATATTTGGTATCTAAGGTAAGATTTTATTTCATCACATTGCCATGTAACCACCAAAAGTTAGAACAGAAAATTTTATTTTACACACACATACAAACATGTGCAAATTTTTATTTCACACACACGCACACACAGATGTGAGAAAAGCATTTGTGCCTGCTCCAGCTACTCTCCAAATACTAAATGGGAAAGGCATTTTCCCTTTTTTATTTTTAATCTTTCAGCTAGACTTATTTATTTTTCAATCAAATTTGAATGCCACTGCATCTTCTAAGCTCAAAGCAGTTTTCAAGAACAAATTAAATACAGTATATTTTGCACAACAAATAAGAGTAATATAATACAGTACAATAGATCTACGGTCGCCAATCTGTGGGCCAATTAATCCAGGCTGCACAGAAACACAAGGCTGCACCGCCTACATGGCCCACGGAAACCCACTCACGCCTTACCCGGTAAACTTGCCTGCTAAATTGCTATTTTTCCTTTTTCCGACCATCATCTGTTCTGCTGTGCTGGGAGATTTAAATTAGCTAGGAAGCAGGAAATGGTTGGATTTGTTGCTTTCTAGCTAGTCTTTAGATCTTCAGCTCTGCTTTTAAGCACAGCCGAACCTCCCTTAGGACTGAAGATTCTATTATTCAGTGCATAGTCAGATAGCCAATGTCAGAAACACAGATCTCTAAGTGAATCTGTGATTCTGTGGGCAACTCAATCTGTCTGCCTGCTTTGCCTGATTTTGGGTAAAAGTTGCTCTTTTTAAATAAAAAATTCAATATTTACATGCATGGTGTGTTGTGAGTTAATTTTATGAGTTTGCTTGCAAACAAATTTTATGTGACAGACTGAGCTAGCCAATGGCAGATAGATAGATCTCTGAATGAATCTGTGATTCTGTGAGCAACTCAATCTGCCTGCCTGCTTTGCCTGATTTTGGGTAAAAGTTGCTCTTCTTTTATAAAAAATTCAATATTTATATAAATATTTATAATATTTACATACAAGCCATGCCCACAGTCACATAACCACCAAGCCACACCTACAAATTAGACCATGCCCACAGAACTGGTTAGCAATCCTGGGATTTAAAATTATGAGTTTGGTGGTCCCTGAGGTCCAAAAGGTTGGCAGCCCCTGCAATAGATCACAAGAAAAACCCAATAATACAGTGCCTAATAATACTGAAATAATGTCTGAATAAAGATGGCAAAAAATCATTCATAGAGGCCTTTGAAAGGCAATCTGACTTCAGAGAAAAAATGTTTCATAATACAGGGCCAATGATGCCATAGCCTTGCTGGACTTGGAGGAAAAAGTAGAATCAGGGGCTTCAAGGCAGGGGTCGCCAACCTTTTGGACCTCAGGGACCACAAAACTCATACTTTTAAATCCCAAGAAACACTAATACAATTTTTTTAAAAAAGATAATATATTTAATATAAAAATTTTATTTTTATATTAAATATAAATTATATATATATATATATATTACATTTTTAAAATATATAAATTTTAAAATGTAAAAATGCTTATTTAACTATAACAAAATCGTAAATGCTTAATCATAACTGTGGGGCAGAATGAAGGGAAAGGAGGGGCCTCTCTCTTTGGGGGGAAAGAGGGAGGGTTTAATACTGCTGGGATTCAAAAGAAGCCACATGGTGCCTGGGGCTCCCCCTCAAACGGAAGAAAAGCAGAGCCCCCCCCCCAAGCTGGTCTCCTGTCATTTTATATCTCCCCCAAGTCAGGAAATCTCTCCCTCCTTTGCCAGGTGTGACTGCCTGGAGTTGGGGAGGGAAGGAGGGCCGGGCTGGAAGCACTGAGAAAGACGGGCTCCTAATAACCAGGCAATACCACCCTCTTGGCCTCCACACAAGAGGACTCCCCGAGGCTAAGCTCTTAGTTTCTCCCACCGCTTCCAAGCAGAGAAGGGTCCCTTCCTGTGTGGAGGCCAAAGGGGGGGGGGGGTGGAGCCCAGAAAAGCTCAAGCTCTCACCTGAACAAATAGGCTGGTTATTAGGAGCCCGTCTTCCTCGGCGCTCTTTCGGTCTGGGCATTTGGTCTCCCCCACACCCCATGCCAAAGGAAAGCCAGCTGGGCTTCTCCTTCCCTCCTACCCTTCCCCCTGCTCCCTTCCCATCACTCAATCCTACTTTGGGACAGAGGAGAGCATGCTGGAAACATGTTGGCATTTCCAACACGCATATCTCTGGCACTCGCTCGCAATTCTCCACGTTCCTCCAGACCCAGGGAAGGCACAGGAAAAGAAAGCAATCAGAAACATAGCTCTCGCTGGAGCAAAAGAGCGGAGATCGGCGAAGGCACAGTCAACAGAAAGCAGTGCTTTTCAAAGGAGCTTTTCAAACTCTTGCCTGTGCCTTCCTCGATCTCAGCTCTTTCACCCCAGCAAGAGCTATGTTTCTTCCCCTTTTTTCCTGTGCCTTCTCTGGGCAGCAATGGCTGGGGCTGTGGGGGGAGCGGCAGAGCAGAGCGCCAAGAAAACTGACGCCGACGCCCCATTTTGGATCTCTGAACTGGATGTTGAGCACAGACATGCCCACTCCACCCCCTCCCACCCCCACCAGCCGGAAGAGCCCAGGCCAGGAGAGGCGAGCTGGAAGGTGCGGGAGTGCTATGCAAATGCAAGTAGCATGGTGCTCCTGCACTTTCCAGCCATCTCCATTGCCACTTCAGCCTGCCTGTGCTGCCAGCCCGCTCTTGCTGCAACAGCACTATTACCTCGTCCTGGCCGGTGAGGGCTGCGCTGCTTTTTGCAGGTTTGCTCTCAGCTGAAGGGTGAGGCCAGCAGGTGGGCAGGCCATGTGGGCAGCGCAGCCTTGTGTTCCCGCGCAGCCTGGATTGCTTTGAGGGGGACATTTCTTCGCAGACCACCAAATTTTTTTCACGGGCCACCAGTGGATGACCACTGCTGCAAGGGATTCGAGGCCTGTACCTCTTGACTCCTCAAGTTCACCAACCAGCTTCAAGTAGAAGATCCTTAAAGATCCAACAGCAGAGCAGTGAGCTCTCCAGGTTAGATAGAGTAGCCAAGAAGCTGTCTGCAAGACAGCATCAAATGAATGAGGTCCCTTAGTTGTGCACCTGAGTGGTAGATCAGTGTGATTTTTTTATTGTCCTCCCTTACTGATAGGAAAGCCAAAGGGGAAAAAAACTTTCATCCTCAGCTCTGTCTTGTTTTCCTTGCTATGTTGTGCTTTGAACTCCAGATTCCACCTCACCATGTTTCTCATTTTTCCCCTTTGGATTTGTTGTTTGTTTATCAGATATCTGGTCTTCATCTGTGCCAAGGATTCTGTTTCTAAAGGTTCTACCTGAATTTGAATATCTTTGGACTGCTGCAGGCAGCCAGCAGTGCCAGCACAGAAAATATGATGGAGAACTAACACTTTCAGGCCTTAGCCCTTCTCGCCTCATTGAAATGGGGACAAACAGTGATATGCTCATAAGTCTGTAATTACCAACTTTGCTGATTCTGTTGCCACCACTAAGCTACTTATGACCTGATCCTGTTCACCCTTACAACCGATTACAGGAATGTTGCATTTTCTGCCACCTATTCCACCCTCCCCCACTCACCCCCACACACTGCCTGAGTCACACAGGCCTTTGATCCCTGCAGGCTTTCCCTACCCACACCGGATCCTTCCAAGGCTTCCCTCCCCTTGGTGCCTGCAGGTCGTAAGTCTGATTCTGAGGGTACCCACACCCTCCTCCTCACTTAATTGAGCCTTCCTTACTTAACTGAGTAACAACTATAAACAGCTGTTGGAATGTTACAAGCTAAAAAGGATCTTATATGTCATGTCAAAGCGAAAGTCCATCCAAAACAGTCAATAGCAAGATCATTTTTAAATTCCTTTTTTACCACATTTTTTAGAAACATGTACAAAAATCCATTCTCACGAATACAACATACTTACCAAGAATGAAGAAAAATACCGAGAAAGACAGAGTACCCTTCATATTATAATTTCTCAACATTATCTCATCTTTTATTCTATATGCAGACTCTGATACTGTTGTGAACTGATTCTCACAAGTGTTTACACTTAGTTTAGGCCTAATTTCTTCTTCTGTTAATACATCGTTTCTGGTCTCAAGGAAATAAAGGCTAGTTTATTAATAGCAGCCAGGCAATTATAATAGATGTTTTCTTCTAGTTTGTTTTTACTTATCTACTATAAATATGTCAATTGATGGTTTTGCCTGCATTCTTTAACTCTCTTAGTTTCTTCTTTTCTTCTTTTTTCTGGTATTAAAAGCATTCATAGAAGGCATAATTGAGTTTAGAACGCAACAGAAGGATAATGACCGAGGATAGAATGAAGAGGGAAGATATATCTTTCCTATATGGAACACTCAAGGAAAGGTTTTCCAAAGTATCCATTATTTTTCTTTGTGCTCAGAAATAAACTCTACAAAACTCATAAAGCACCCAAACTTTGTTCCATATTCATAACATTAAAATTGTTGTTTTTAATTTGAGTTTTAAGATTGATGCATTTTACACCTCTCTATTGTATTAAAGTCTGAGTACAACTTATATAGGCACGATAGAGTGGATCATATTGAAGTTCCTTGGAATACCTATGAAAACATATCAAACTGCCTCCTCCCCTCCCCCAAATGGCATATGTACAGCTCTTACATGTGCAAACAAAGCCAAGGCATGACTTAGTTGGGATGCTGTCACTCCTTCAATAGTTTGTCACTGACTCAAATTGACAAGTAGGAAGAAATGAAAAAAAAAAGACAATATCCTTCTTTCATTTTTATTTACAGCTATATTCCCCCACAGAAAATTCAATTATTTAACAAATAACAAATGCAATGATACTTGGGGAAACTTAATATCTCATGATTCTCAGAGAAATCAAAACTCAATTTTGAAATAAGAGTATCAAAAGAGGGAAATGAGAAGGTAGTATCAGGTCTTCCAAGTTGCAAAACCAGGACAAATATTTCAGTTTAGGGGTTTTATAAGTATTTTTGGAGAATACCTACTTCTTTATGTTAGTTCTTAGTTCTTTTATTTCTCAGGGGCCAACATTTTTCTTTTCAGGTTCCATCAGTAATGTTAATTTAAAAAGATCATATTTAGCAATGGCTTTAACTGCTAACAAAGAAAAGAAGCATTTTCCCCCAAGGGCGTCTTATACTTGATATTGAAGAATAGTTGTGTAAACCATAGCTACTAGAAGAGTCTAGGTCCTCCTAGACTCTAGGAGGAAGGAAGGAAGGAAGGAAGATTTCCAGAGCTTCCTACCAGCTTCCCACAAGGAAACTGAATTTGACAAAGTCAGATGTGGCTCTGTTCCCATTTCTTTTTTGCCTATCTGTGGTCATTTTGTTTCTTTGTTTAGGAAAGGAAATGATGTTTCTGAAACAATGACCAGTGTGGCATAGATTATCTGGTAATTTGCTAAAGTCCAGAGTATCAATGGACTTGTCATTAAAGTTTAAATGACAGAAGTTCAATAAATTGAATAGTTCGAATTTGGGATTATTAAACAAAAAAAAAGACTGAAGAATATGGCAGATGAAAGGGAGATAAGAAATGAAATATTCTATGCCAGGCTTGCATAAACACAATTACATTAGTTTTGATTGTATATATTGAACTTGAAAGAACTTCAAAGCAATCCCATTGCTCCTAAAGGTAAGTCCCAATTTGAATTACATTGGATGCTTGAATTTTTCATCTGGCAAAGCAGGGTGATGGTGAATGTGCAATTTTCCATTAGATTAGATTAACAGAGTTGGAAGGGACCTTGGAGGTCATCTAGTCCAACCCCCTGCCCAAGCAGGAGACCCTGCACCATTTGTGACAAATGACAGTCCAATCTCTTCTTGAAAGCCTCCAGTGATGAAGCTCCTACAATTTCTGAAGGCAAACTGTTCCATTGGTTGATTGTTCTCACTGTCAGAAAATGTCTTCTTATTTCTAGGTTGAGTCTCTCCTTGTCAGTTTCCATCCATTATTCCTTGTCTGGCCTTCAGGTGCCTTAGAAAATAGCTTGACCCCCATCTCTCTGTGGCAGTCCCTCAAATATTGGAGCATTGCTATCATGTCTCCCCTGGTCCTTCTCTTCGCTAAAATAGCCATGCCCAGTTCCTGCAACTTTCATTGTATGTTTTAGTCTCCAGTCCCCTAATCATCCTAGTTGCTCTTCTTTGCACTTTTTCTAGAGTCTCAACATGTCTTTTATAGTATGGTGACCAAAACTGGATACCATATTCTAGGTGTGGTCTTACTAAGACTTTATAGAGTGGCATTAGTACCAAACTTGACCTTTATTGTATCCCTCTGTTAATGCAACTTAGGATTGTGTTGGTTTTTTTGTCTGCCACCGCACATAGCTGGTTCATATTTAACTGGTTGTCCACTAAGACTCCAAGATCCCTCTCACAGTTATTGCTACTAAGCCTGGTTTCACCCAGTCTATATGTGTACTTTTGGTTTTTCTTGCCTACGTGTAAGACTTTACTTTTCTGTACATTGAATTTCATTTTGTAAGATAGGGCCAAGTGTTCAAGTGTGTCAAGATCATTCTGAATCTTGAGCCTATTTTCTAGGGTGTTGGGTATTCCTGCCAGCTTAGTATCATCTGCAAATTTGGTAAGTTCCCCTTCTATTCCCTCATCTAAGTTGTTAATGAAGATATTGAAGAGTACTGGGCCTAAGACGGAACCTTATGGCACCCCACTGCTTACTTTCTTCCACGTAGATGTAGACCCATTAAGGAGTATTTTTTGAGTATGGTTTGTCAGCCATCTGGTGGTGATGCTATCTATCCCACTTTTTTCTGGCTTATCAAGAAGTAGGTTGCGGTCTACTTTGTCAAATGCCTTGCTGAAGTCTATTATGTCCACAGTATTTTGCTGGTCGTCTAATTTAGTCACTATGTTGAAGAATGAAATAAGATTGGTTTGGCACGATCTGTTTTTAACCATCCCATGCTGACTGCTAGTTATTACTTTACTTGTTTCTAGATGTTGGCAGATTTGTTTTTTTATTATCTTTTCTGGTATCTTCCTAGGTATTGATATTAGGCTAATTGGTCTGTAGTTTCCTGGGTCTATTTTTTTTTTCTTCCTTTTTTGAAGATGGGAACTATATCAGCTCTTTTCCGGTCTTCTGGTAGTTCCCCAGGGCTCCAAGATTTTTCAAAATGCCGTGCAGAGGTTCTGAGATGACCTCTGCCAGCTCCTTTAAAACTTTGGGATGTAATGCATCAGGTCCTGGTGATCTGTATTCATCAAGATCAGACAGGTGTTCTCTTACTATTTTTTTTTTATTTTAACTTTTATTTCTAGTCTGTCTTTTACAGTTATGTTTTTGGTAAGTTGAGCTATAGTTTCTTTTTGCATGAAGACTGATGCAAAGAATGAGTTAAGCAGTTCTGCTTTCTCTCTGTTGCCTGTTACTTCCTTGCCGTCTTCTCTCTTTAGTGGACCGACTGTTACCTTGATTTTTTCTTATTATTTATATGTTGGAAGAAACTTTTTAAAAATTATCTTTGACTTTTGTTGCAAGTCTTTGTTCATTCTGAGCCTTTTCTTGTAAGAAATGTAAAAGCACATAAACTACCAAATGGGTGCTAGAGAATGCAGATCTCCCTGCATTCCCCCATGTGTTGGGCTATTTGTCTTCCATGACCACAGCAACCCAATAAAATCACAAATGTTATATGTCAAAATAGATAACCAAGAACATATTCAAAGAGACTTGTGGAGAACAATTATTCCTAAATATATACACTCTTGTTGATATGCAAGTGTTGGTTTTAGTAGAGAGATTTTATGAATAATTTGGCATGTCCTCTGTAAAAGGAATTTTTAATCTGATACAACCAGCATTTTGTACCTCCCACAACCACATGTGTCGGGTTCCTCCATGACAAAATGGCATGCCCAACTCTGCTTTTAGGCACCTGACTTTCTTCAAGAACAAGAAATTACTGGGCTGCCCAGTGATCTGTCCTATATCAGAATGTCTGCTGGTATTCTAATTGGAGTAATAGCCAGCATTTTCTTAGTTTTTGTATTAATCCAATTGAATAAAATAAAATAAACATTCTTCACATTTTTTCTTTTCTCCTTACTGACATTAGGTTCTGTGGTCTTATTATACATTAGCTTTGCTTAGATGTCTGACTACCTGTAGGTTACTGTCAGCTTCAAAACCCTCATGTCTTGTACCTCTGAGTCAAACTGATCAAAACCAGAATATTGCGGACATGAATTTAAAATGAGTTTTATTTAAAATTTCAGTCATAAAGCAAAGTAGTTGTTTGTCATGTAAAACAACACAAGACCAATCCACTTAATGACCATAGTTTTGCTCGACCCGGTTATAGTTGTTTGGCGAGTATCTCATGCTTCTCATGCCCTACTATGTTCACCTCCACTTCAATTCTTCCCTATATGCCTATCTCCCTGCCTATCTCTATCCTTTTGGCTACTCTGAACTTTGCAGCTGCCTAGCCCTGCTGCCCCTCCCCTGCCATCCAAGCTTACCTTTGCCATCTTCTTCCTCCATCTGCTGGCCTGGGATCCAGTCACCAGGCGAGGGCATAGGACTGGTCCATGGAAAGTGGGGCCTCATCTGCCAAAGGGGAAGGAACACAGATGAAAGGGGAAGGCCGAGTGACAGTGTAGGCAGCAGATTCTTGGATGAATTTGGAAGTTATTGGGTTCTGCCATCCTTGCTGTGCCAGGCCTGGGGCAGTGGCAGGACAGCAGAGAGGGCAGAATACAGAGTGGCAAAAAGGGCAGAGATTGGAGGAGTTGAAGTGCACATTGCAGTGACAACTGGGGGCTGGTTGCCAAATGCTTAGCTTTGATTATGTAACTGCAGGGAGGCTGCAACAGCTATATCTTTGAGGATTGGTCATAACTACCATTTATTCAACACAGTTGCAGCTTTAAATGGTTGCTAAGTGAATGGTTGTTAAGCAATGATAGTTCTAGTGACCAATAACAGTTTGCTTCATATTTTATTAGATTTTCTTCTTTTTCCTTATTTTATAGCTTCGCTGAACATACTCATAACGTAAAGAAAACTCTGTGTTTTGGCTTTGGATACATTTTGTTTAAAAAAGTTGAGGGTTTTATTTTTATATTTGCCCTGTAGGCATTGTTTACTTTGCAACTTTGCATTTGGGGAACTTCCAAACTTCTACTCATTCACACTTCTCTCTAGAGCTTGGAAGACCAATTTATACTGTATTGTTTCTGAAGTGGAACCGATGCAGTGAGAATTCTCCTCTACTATTCTTGCATTTTAATTCCTAAATTCTTAGAAATCATTATATTTGCATAGCTTGCAACAGCTCTCATTTGCATATACAACTACCTCTCAGGCACTTCAATAATTTGCATCTGTTTCTTTATTACACTACACTGACAAAATAAGTACACTGGTAAGATAAAGCACCCTATTAACAATGTACTATGCTAATATAATACAATGAAATACCATATCATACATTAATACAATATAATATAGTTCCATAATGTTGCTTAGGCACAAAGAGTCTTGATAAAACAGCACTGTAAAAAAATGTCTAGCTGTAATCATACACACACAGACACAGACACAGACACACAGACATACTAATAACTAGCAAAGGAGAGAAAAAACTGAGAAATATGAATTTGAGAAGCTAGAAGAAAAAAAATGGGTTTTAGAGTATCCCTTAAAGTATGGAAAATGTAGAATCAAGAATATTTGTAAAAAAAGGTCTATGTCTGTCGCCATTTAATATTTCATTTTCATATGCTGGTTTAAGACCATGATAATGATCTGATCTGATTTGATTTGATTTGAAGTCATGCTGGCCCATTCAAAAATATGGTCCCACTAAATGCATTGTTTTTATAATATTAAGTCTTAGGAAAAGTTTCAGAAAAACTGAAAGCTCACATACACCTTTATGTCCAATTAGAATGGGTAGAGATAAAAAATAAAATAGCACATTCTTTTGATATATAACAATAGCAATAGCACTTACAGTATATACTACTTCACAGTGCTTTACAGCCCTCTCTAAGCAATTTACCGAGACAGTGTATTGCCCCAAACAATCTGAGTCAGAAAATAGTCATATCTGTAATGTTGTTAGGTTATATGCTTTATTCCCTTATTTTTACCCACCTTGGAAGGATGGAAGACTGAGTGAACCTTGATCGAGTGAGATTCAAGCTGCCAAACTGCAAGCAGTCAACAGAAGTAGCCTGCAGTATTGCATTCTAACCCCTGCACCACCATGACTTATATAACTGAGTAATACAGAGTCCTTATAAGAATTAAAATTTTTAAAAAGTAGGAGTAGTGAAATACTGTTATATTTATGAAGTTAGAATTCCAGAAAACACCTTTTGCACAAGCAAACATTTGGAACTATGAAGGAGCAAAATTGGAGTAATCATCTCCCAACACGCATAGCTATTCCCCATCAAATATCTGATTATTAATGGCCATTCAGTGGACTATGCACCAGAACTCTAACCAGTTCTGGAGAACCGGTGGCGGAAATTTGGAGTAGTTCAGAGAACCGACAAATCCCACCTCTGACTGGAAATTTTACAGTATCCTTCCCCTGCCACGCCCATCAAGCCACGCCCATCAAGCCACGCCCACAGAACCGGTAGTAAAAAAAATTTGAATCCCACCACTGCTATGCAGTATATATTTTATACCAAAAAGCCTTTATGAAATCATTCAAGACGTTTCTCCCTTGTTCATGGTGGATCTGAACATTCTATGTATCTGTCCTTCAAAGTTTAATGTCGTACCTTCTTGTCAGTTAATCTATAGTATAGTGGGATGTTTCTCTGTGATGCTTGTTGTACTATGATGCTATAGATCAAACACAAGGCCTGCAGGCCAATCCACCCTGCAATGTGGTTGGGTTGGGCCTGCGGGGCCATCCTGGAAAATGTAACGGGCTGGCCTGCATCGCTTTGGTTTGGTCTACCCAATGCAAAGAGGAAACATCAGGCCAGCATGGCTTCAGCCCAGTCTACCTAGGGCGAAGAGGAAGCATGACAGCAGTTTGGGGAGTGGCATCAAGCTGGCCACACACCCCAGTTGACCACACCCAGTGAGTGGTGTGAAACTGGTTACACCCACCCAGTTGGCCATACCAACCCAGCCCCTGAGGTCAACCACAGCCCTGATTTGGCCCTCAATGAAATTGAGTTTGATATCACTGCAATAAATTGGCTGCTCATGCATATTGATGTCTACAGTGAAACTTTTTTATTCCATTTATATATTCTATTGGCTGGACGTAAGAAAAGTCAGAGCTATTGCTAGATATTTGCCATTTGGAAATGTCTCTTAAAAATTATGTGTCATGGCCCCAATATCAATCTTGTCATCTTTCATTCTAACTTACATAGAGAATCATCATTTGGAAAACAATGTCCATTTTCCTGGACATGAAGTGAATCTTAATTGCACTGATATATACACATAGTGATATTGCAGCAAAAGAAGGAAGGGGTGTTACATGCCACCAAAATATAATACCGTCTTACAATTTTCTGTCAATTTTATCTTGTTGACCATTTGTTTATTTATTTTAATTTAAATTGCCTTAAAAGGTTCAACCTTGAAATATTTGTTCAGTATAGCTTCTCCTTAAACCAGGCATTGGAAACTAAGAGTATCCAGATATTGCTAGATAGATCATTTGGCATACTTACCAGCATCTTCAATGGGGACAAATCCTGGGTACCTAGTTTTACAAAATTTAGAGGTCCCTTGGTCCTACTTTAAAAGCATACTAGATAAGGAATTTTTCTTACAATTATTGTGTGAAAATAATTCTATTTATACTTAAAGAGAAAACTGGTCTGATTAAGTACATTGTTGTGATGTTATAAGTAATAGGGTCTTGGAAGAAACTTCTCATTTTTAAGTACTTTTATAAAGTAAATATTTCTTCATTGTTTTTCAGTGTCAAGTCCTTGTATTTGGATAGATTTATTTCCTTTCTTTTAATAAAACATTCATCCTAATAGAAATATTAGCAAGGCAGGAAAGGCATAGTGTAGAAAGATGTAGGAGCAAAGAACATGTTATTTCAATCAAGGTTACTTCTATACCATAAATCTAGATAGATTATTTGTATGGAGTTGCAAATTTGGGGTTTCCACACCTGCATTTTTACATTCAGAGGAGTCTTGACAGTCCTATGAGCCAATCTGTCTTTATTAGAAATAGTTTACATTTTCACTAACAATGAAATTTTATTGTCTTTAACAGTTAGGCTAGAAGTGGACATTTGGAGGTCAATGCCTCTATGAATGGCATTGGTCCTTTTTGCTTGATATTATATTTTATATTATCATCAGCTTTGTACTTTCAAAATTGGCAATGGATCAATCATATGGTGTTCACCTAATCAGAACTGGAGTTAACTGATGCAACAATATTGAATATATTTGCCTTATGTTACACAGTTATTGTTATATGTTCTAGTGCATAAGGAAAAAAGATGCATCTATAATAAGATGTTAGTGAACAGTTGTGGGCATCTTTCTTTTTGGTTATATACCTCACTAATTTTTAGGGCTGCATAGTGCTTTAAATTGGAAGAGAAAATGATGAATTGGAGTACAGAAGGGCACATGATAGCATCTGTTGGCAGCTTCTTAAGTCAAACACAATTTTTCTTGGGATCCTGCAACAGATGTGGAAGCCATGCAATCCCAAGGAAATGTGCATGTGCTTTAAGAGTTGCTAAGTGGATGATTCATGTCTGATATCAATTGGTCCTTATACAGTACAATTTGAGCAGAGTTAGAGCAGAATAGAGTAAGAGAATTAACAATGGAGTTTTTGGTGGGAATTGTTTTCTTGAATTCCTGGGAGATCTCTTTTTTGGGGGGGGAGGCAGTAAGGTGACTTCTGTGTATGTGGAACTGCTGTATGAAAGTCTAGGCTTCTGAACCAAGCTCCATGTAAGGACTGGGGGCCAATAGAAAACATGAGGAAAAAAGAAAAGTTCTTTCTGTTTTGAATGTACCTGCCAAAATGAAATGAGAGATCCATTTTTTGTCAATTTGTAGGAAAACATCTGAAGTATTTGTGATAAAATTACAACTATCACAAGAGTGCATGTTGAAGTTATGATTCCACATTCAAAGTTATTCATCATTTTTCCATGTTAGATCAGTTCATTGCACCTAAGTGATGTTCAGAGAAAGTTGATTAATCATAACTAAGGCATGAGAATAGTTGCAGTATGAATCCTTTAAATAAACTGGTTTTCAACTTTCATGAAAAGATGGATCAGTGTTGAAAAGGAATTAGTAAACAAAATTAATTGTAATGTACTTTAAATATTTGTATAAGATTACATCACATTAGCTTTTAGGACTATTTCTGTTTAAATAATATTAATCTAGTTGATGTGTCCATTTTTTATATCATAGAGAGAAATTTTCTAACCATCATTGTAGAATAGTTAATCACAAAAATAGTTTGAATAAAGCAAGAAAATTAAATATTTTGATTGTTCTGAAAGCCACTATAATTTTGGGGCAAGAATACATTTATAGAGACTAACAGAAAGCAAATTTATCATGCTGGGTTTTTTATCCAAAATTTCCATTATGCTGTAGCATTAAATGTAGCTGTGAAGGTTTGCTGGAGTAACTTGCCTGCATCACCATTAAATGTTTGAGAATGAAGTATAGCTATTTTTATATAAACTACAACCAATCAAGGCATTCTGTGTGTAGGTATTCATCCTTCTTTTGGATTCCTTTTTCCCACTATACAGCTGTTTTTGATACAGTATAATTTCTGATCTGATATATTTCTTTCTTACTTATTATTCATTTTACCATCATTCACTAAACATTCATCAGAAGGAGAAATAGATGAAATTCATGATCACATTACACTTTCACTTCTAGAATTCACTTACTAGAAAAGAAACTAGAGAGCCTAGGACAGAGGTTGGCAACCCATGGCTTTGGAGCCACATGTGGCTCTTTCATCCCTTTGCTGTGGCTCCCTGTCACTGGCCACAATTTTGAGAGAAGATTCCGGTTTGGACAGGGGAGAAAGCATGGAATGCCAGGAGGAGACTCTATGGCAAGGGACAGGTTATCCAGTTGGATCCACAATTGATAGGGCTTTTGGTTAGGACAGGTAGAGGAAAAAGGATGCCATACTAGGAGGAGACCCTACAGTGGGGGAACCAGAGTTCTGGTCAGCTCCAGAATTGAATGGGGGCTTCCAGTTAGAACCTTTGTGGCTCTTTGAATATTTAAAGTTGCCAACCCCTGGCCTAGGAAAAAGGTAAAGGAACTCATGCAGATTTCACTCCATTAGTCATTGTTGATTATAGGGGGCAGTACTCATCTCCATGTCAGAGAGCCTAAAGCGGGTGTCAGCAACTCGCAGCTCCAGAGCTGCATGTGGCTCTTTGGATCCTCTGCTACAGCTACCTGTCAGCTGAAACCACCACTGACTGACCCTGACCCTGACCCTTCCTTCCCAGTCCCTCCTTGCCTGAAAAGGTAAGGGTGGTAGCAGCAGATAGAGACTTGCTCCATATTCCAGAGCGGGAGCAAAGTGCCCCTCTATTTGCCTCTTCTTCTGGCCCTTGTTGGTGTTACGTGCACCTTGGTCACTTGAGGAGATGCGCAACTTTCTCTCCGCCCTGATACATTGGCCTGGCCCGGCTGCAGCTAATTCCACTGCTCTTACCGCCTCCATGGCCTGCTTAGTGCTCTTGCAGTGCCTTGCACAACACACAAATTTAGTGTACTTCACAATGTGGGAGACAACATTCCCTCCTCCTCCTAGAACCCACCATGATGCAGAGCATGGGCTCCAGCCGGGCCAGGCCAGTGTCTTAGGGCATGAGGTGCACGTAGCACCAACAAGGGCTGGAAGAAGAGGCAAGTAGAGGGGTGCTTCGCTCCCACTCTGGAATGTGTAGGAAGTCTCCATTCACCACCAGCACCCTTATCTTCAAAGGCAAGGAGGGACTGGAAGGGGAGCATGAGAGGCAGGGCCAGCCAGTGGTAGGTTCAACAGGAAGCCACAGCAGAGGGATGAAAGAGCTTTATTTATCTGGGAACCTGAAATGACTCTTGATTTAAATCATATGGTGAAAAGCACCCAAAGAAGAAGAAAGAACAACATCAGCAAAAAACAACAACACTTGCTTGTTTGAAAAATGGTTCAAGAGGGAACACACACACACACACACATGGGAGAGAGGGAGAAAGAGATGAGAGGGAGAGAGAGAGAGATGAGAGAGAACACAGATAATTGGCAACAAATCACTTGCAGGAAAAAAAAGAAAAAACTGCCTGTCAGATCCATGTATCTGTCATTTCTTCAGTGGAAGAAGAAAAGGTGGAGGGAGACTGATAAGAAATCCTTTCTTGATGTAACCTGGATATATTTAATCTTATATCGAATTTGTATCACCTACACATGATACAATGGAGGGAGGAAACCCTGATGGCCGGAACCTATCACCTCTGAGAGGCACAGCCAGGAGATAAGAAGACCATAAAAATTCCACAGTGAGATGTGTCCTGGGAACCTCTGGAAAAGTTCATTCTGAAAGGGTGTGTGTGGGGGAAATTAGGTATGTCCTGGGAAACTGTGAAAAAGATCGTTCCTTACAAAAGGGGCGGGGGGGATTAACATACTGGCTTTTGTTTCTCTAAATACACATCGAGATAAGGGAAGGGGTTCTAAACTCCCTTATCTATCCCTGTATGCCTAAGAGACCTTAGATGCTGCTCTGAACTCCTACATGAATTGACTCATCTCAATAAAGGATTCCTTTTGATACGTTTGGTTTTCAAAAGTTCATTCTTGTTAATTGAATGGGAAAAAGTTCTGTAGCCTGACACTGCCCTCACAACAACTGGAGATGAGGAATCATTTTCATAATCTTCTCCTGGAAGAAATAATGCAAACATCAGGTGTCATTAAAGCATTCCAGTAGCTCAAACTTCTCCAAAGGAAAAAAGGATATGTATTAGTAATGCGTGTTTCACTTCTTAGAAGAACAGAATCAACAATCTATAGACTCAATAAGGAGTTTTCCTTATTTGAGGGGCTCTTACAAAGAAGAGGGGGATCAGCCAATTTTCCAATGCACTAAATGGCAAAACAAGAAACAATGAATAGAAACTAATCAAGGAAAAAATCAACCTAGAAATAAGAAGAAATTTCCTGACAGTGAGAACAAGTAACCAGTGGAACAGCTTGCCTTCAGAAGTTGTGGGTATTCAATCAGTACTCGATCACTGGAGGCTTTTAAGAACAGACTTGACTCCCTCTTCCTTGGTAGCCTCTTAGATATTGGAACACTGCTATCATTTCAGCCTAGTCCTTCTTTTCACTAGACTAGATTCAATTCCTGAAACTGTTCTTCATGTTTTAGCCTCCAGCCCAGTGGTGGAATTCAAATAATTTAACAACCGGTTCTCTGCCCTAATGATTTTTTCCAACTACCAGTTCACCAAACTGCTCAGAAAGTTAACAACCGGTTCTCCCGAAGTGGTACGAACTGGCTGAATCCCTTGTTGTTCTTTTCTTCACTCTTTCCAGAGTCTCAACAAATTTTTTACAATATGGTGACCAAAACTGGATGCAGTATTCCAAGTGTGGTCTTACTATAACACTTTATAAAGTGGGGCTAATATTTCATGTGATCTTGATTCTATATCTTTGATAATGCAATTTAGAATCGTATTGGTACTCCAGGATCTTTGAAAGATATGGTTCTGAGAGCTGTAGTACCTGTGAGATGAATCTAGGTGTCCTGGGAACCACTACAACTATGAGCCAGCAGTGTGCTGCAGCTGCCAAAAAAAGCCAATGAATTCTTAGGCTACATCGATAGAGGAATAGCATAAAAAAAAAAGTGATAGTACCACTCTATATTGCACTAGTGAGACTGCACTTGCAATACTGCATCTGATTCTGGTCACAATGACACAAAATGATGCTGAGACTTTAGAAAGATTGCAGAGAAAAGCAACAAAGATTATATAGCGGCTGAAGACTAAATTGTATGATGAATGGTTTAGGGAATTAGAGATTGGGTGAAACCAGGCTTAATAGCAGTAACTCTGAGAGGGATCTTGGAGTCTTAGTGGACAACCAGCTAAATATGAACCAGCAGTGTGCAGCAGCAGCCAAAAAAGCTAATGCAATCCTAAATTGCATTAACAGAGTGATGCAATCAAGATTAAGGGAGGTACTAATACCATTCTATAAAGCCTTAGTAAGACCACACCAAGAGTATTGAATCCAGTTTTGGTCACCACACTACAAAAAAGATGTTTGAGACTCTAGAAAATGTACAGAGAAGAGCAACCAGGATGATTAGGGGACTGGAGACTAAAACATATGAAGAACAGTTACAGGAACTGGGCTTTGCTTGTCTAGTGAAGAGAAGGACCAGAGGAGACATGATAGCAGTGTTGCAATATTTGAGGGGCTGCCACAGAGAGGAAGGGATAAAGCTATTTTCTAAAGCGTCTGTAGGCCAGACAAGGAATAATGGATGGAAATTGAACAAGGAGAGATTTAACTCGGAAATAAGGATACATTTTCTGACAGTGAGAACAATCAACCAGTGGAACAGCTTGCCCTCAGAAGTTGTGGGAGCGCCATCACTGGAGGCTTTCAAGAAGAGATTTGACTGCCATTTGCCAGAAATGTTGTAGGGTCTCCTGCTTGGGCTGGGAGTTGGACTAGATGACCTTCCAACTCTGTTAATCTGTTATTCTTGAGCCTATTAAAGAGAAGGAACGTTGGTGGCACAATAGCTGTTCTCCAGCACCTGAGGGGCAATCACAGAGAAGAGGGGGTTGATTTATTCTCCAAAGCACATGAGAGTAGGGCAAGAAGTAATGGGTGGAAACTCATTAAAAAGACATCCTACCTGGAACTAAGAAGAAATTGCCTGACAGTGAGAACAGTTGTCCAATGGAAGAGCTTGCCTTCTGGACTTGTGTGTGCTTCATCACTGGAAGTTTTCAAGAAAAGATTGGACATTTATTTGGCCAGGATGGTCTAAGGACTCTGTCTTGTATAGGGGGTTGGACTAGAAAACTCCAATGTTCCTTCCTGCACTATGATTCCATAATTCCAGAAGAATCTTCATTTTAGTTTTTGGAAGGGTTCTTTTTTCAGTTATATTTGATTATATTTAACATGAACATTATTGAAATCATCATCCATGCACATGAGCCAGAAAATGTAACATCAAATGGAAACTAGCAAATTAGAATTTCTATTAATGTGTGTGAGGTGTTAAAATACTCTACAGGTTTGTCTAATTTTCATTTAAGGAAACAACAAGACAGTAGAAACACTACGGTATGATTTTACTATTCCTCAGTCTAGGGAATTCTTTCAGTTGGGTAGGCTACTTCGTTGTGTTCCCTATACCTTTTGTGGTCATTCAATTTTTTTTTACTGAAAAAAATGTGTTGAAGAAATGGTAAAAATAGGAATCACAGTAGAAGATGAGAGGATTTTCAGGCGTATTCTTTTTTTTTTTTTTTACTAGAAGGCTGCATGATTTCCCTAATGTTTTAACAATTACTTTATTCTAGTTCCAGTTTGTCAGTTTGGGGATACCTCAGCTGTCATTACTATTAGTTCCAAATTTTAATTCTGTGCTTACTTATCTGGAAGTATATCAATAACCTTTCAAGTCTAATTATAATATTTTTGATGCAAAATATAATGGGTGGTTTGCCTCAGCAAATTAGCCATTCTATTAGTATTCTGGAGCGAGCTGTCAGCTAATTAGGTTCTCAAAATGTAGAATTTGAGAATAAGTAAGAAAACTGCATAGACATCAGATTTCCTGAAGTTTAATCTGTGAAGGACTTATCTAACAAATGTGCTGGGCTTTTAATTTCTTTTAAAAATATTTAATATGTTATAATTTTTGTAAGTGCTGTGCACAGAACCTCTCTAAACTGTACATTAAATCCTGCTTAATGTCAAACAATTTCCCTTAAATGTATGCCAACATTTTTTTATATGTTGCCTTTTTCAAAATTCAGTTGTATCTGACTGACCCCTCCTGTTGTGTTAAAACAAGTCTGTTTGAGGTTTAGTTCATTAATTATCCCAATCAACAAGCAGATATTCTCTCTACTTAGAAGGCAATGGAGATAAGAATATTATTATTTCATATTTAAACTTATGTTCAATATAGGGTTCAACTTTTGAAACTCAAGACAATAAAAGATTCTTTTTATAGAAGGGATGCTGCTTGTTCGGACCGGTTCTAGTGAACCAGTAGTTCTGACTGTCAGCTGGCCCCGCCCACCCACCCATGCCCTATACTGTCCTATATTTCCTTCTTTCTGGCTCACTTGATTTGCGTGGCACAGCTGATTTCTGTGCCTCAGCTGTTCTACTTACCGGGACTGCCCTAGAACGTAAGTAGTTCAAATTGCTGTATTTTTAATGTTGCGCATGCATGAAGCCCACCACTGGGACATGGCATATAAGTAATGCTTGACCAGGATCTGGGATATTACACATTCTCTTCATGACCTTATTACCTTCTGGGAGGAGACTTTGTGGTATCCAAAGCAGAGCATCCAGATTCAGCCACAGTTTTGTTCCATAAAGCATCAACTTTGTGAAATCTCAAGCTTCCTCTTTCTGCTATGTATTCAAGATGGACAGTGATTAATATTTATATGTATTGATATTTTGGGGTATAGGTATATACATATGTATGTATATAGCATATCTATACGTGTGTACACTTTTGAGAGCAGGCAACATAATTTCATTTTTAATGTGTACCAGTGTGCCCACAGGAAAAAAAATGACAATAAAGGTTATCTCATCTAAAGGTTACTTTATCTTGATAGATACATCTGTTGGGACCTGTATGTCAAATTTCATCAGTATGAATGAAAACAAACAAACAACATTCTAGTTTGTTCCTTTTCTCATGGTGCCATTGATACAAGGTCCTCCCCACAAATGACAATAATTATTTTGGAATTTACACAGATGAATTCAGGCATAGATTGTTACAAACACAGTGTAGTCAGTCAAGACCTAGGTAATAAGTCATTGAATCGGCAAGGTACATCTAGGCTGTAGGAATAGTTGAAAACTGTAATAAGAACAAACATCAGTCAGTGCAATGGTGGTATTCTACCGGTTCAGCCTGATTCAGCTGAATCGGTAGCTCTGACAATCATCTGTGAACGAACCGGTTCGCTCCAATGATCAGCTGCTGGGCCCTCCCACCTGCCCCGGCTGTATACTGACCTTTCTTTCCTGCTTTTTAAGCTCAGCTGCTTCACACAGCACAACCAATTGCAGTGCATCAGCTGTTGAAGACACAGGGAAAGTGCAGGATTGCAGGAGAAGGTCAGTATCGAACCCTCTGCACACATGCAAAGCGTGCTCACCAAGCCATGCCCACAAAACCAGTGGTAAAAAAAGTTGAGTCCCACCACTGAGTCAGTGATGTGTGATAATCCATTTTTTATTTTTTTTTCTACCTTAGATTTTTGGGGGTCTTGCACTTATCTTTGCCTTTCTTGATAAAGTGAAATTCTTGAAATAAAAGATAATTTATTGATTCATATCTTCATACTGTGGGTGGGTGGAGTGGGGAAGTCAACAGAAGATGAAGGACATGGACACCTCACTATTTGTTAATGTAACACTATAATATATCTGCTGTGCAGATACTATACCTACCCGTAGGTAGACAGTCTGTTAGGCTTCAAGGTGCCAGAAGGCATCATTATGTCTGCTACAAAGAGCTAACACAATTTTTAAATTTGAAGATGTTGAAGAATTACTGATGGCATCAGAGAGTGGTGAAGGGCAAATGGGATTGGGAATTTCACTATTAAATTTTGTAGACTAAATTTCAATGGTAGACCAATGGTTTCAAAACTGTTTTAATAAGTAACTGGGCCAAAATTCCCTGTGGCCATTTGCTGGCAAGAGATACCGTATTTATCGGCGTATAACACGCACTTTTTCCCCCTGAAAATAGGGGGCAAATGATGTATGCGTGTTATACGCCGATGTCCAGGGAGCGGAATCCTCTTTAAGGGATCCCGTTCCCAATAGTGCCTAGCGGCGGCGCAGCGTCGTGACGTGATGTCAGCGCTGCGCCCGCCGCATATTTTTTTCCTGAAATTTCCCTCTTAAAGGGAATGCGTGTTATACGCCTGTGCGTGTTATACGCCGATAAATACGGTACTTCTTGTTCTGTGGTATCCTGAGAACTGCTTCCCACAATACATCTATTCTATACTATCAAAGCAATTGATGGATACATTCCTCTTTGCTTGAGCTTGGAAATAATTAGTTTCCTTGGAAATGAATTGTTAATAGCATTTTTTAAAAAGATCTATCTGAGTCCAAAGCACTGCCCATATTTGTATTCATATGTCTTTTATAGTCTTTAGTTTTTCTTTTCTTTTTTTCTTCTACCATGTCCTATCAGGTAGCTTAAGTAATTCAAATCCAAATTGGCCTGCCGAATTTCCTCCAGTCTTTCAAGTCCGCCATTCAATAAGCAGTTTTAATAGAGATCTATTTATTTGCAGTTTAATTGTGTTAGAGATTTTCAAATAACTCACTAAACGTTTCCAAACATCCAAGTCACCTACCAAAATAGAATCAAGGTCAGGTGGCCTTCCAGATGTTGTTTACTTTCAATTGTCACTTTCACTTAGGTCCCCAGGTTGTAATGCTTTTTTTCCTCCAGTAGATGGCTCCCCCACTCCCAATTCCAACATTAGACAACCTCAAACAGCTGATTGTCAAACAGATGGAGGGGGGTTAAAAATAAAAAGGCAATTTCTTCCAATAATCGCTTTTCAAGTAATTATAGAACCTTTCCCAAGCTTTCTATATTTTAAAGCTTCCATTAAATATTTCTTTCACCTCTGGATCTTGAATCTTTTTCTCTGTGTCTGATAGCCATTTTCTTTCTATTTGGAGATTATTTTTTGGAATTTTTTAACTTGAGTTAGATCTCTAGCATAAAAGTTGGAAGTTGTCTTACCCAGTTTCAATGGTCTGTCCCCACGCCACTCCAGCACAAATCTTAATGTCCCAGTTGTGACAGCTTGTGACTTACCAAAATGGCCATTGTCCCTGCTGCGGTTCAGGAGTGATTTCTTCAGACCTAATGAGGAAATTGCAGTTTCTCTCATGGTCCACAAAGCACCTGTCCTTTCTTCACCACTCCACCAGGGTAGCTAGGACCCCATAGAATCTCCCGACAGTAGTTGCTAGCTGGTTTTCATGGAGCTCAGCAGAGCGTTGCTATTTTCCAGCTGTTTGTGCCGCAATGCCAAACAGAAGTCCTCTCATATGTCTTTTATATACTGTACATATCACAGGGTGCTCTTCAATGGTAGGATTTAAATAATTTAACAACCGGTTCTCTGCCCTAATGACCAGATGGGTAGGCGTGGCTGGATGTTCACGTAACTGGGTGGGAGTGGCCGGGGTGGGCTTGACATGGGACTTGTGTGGTGCTAAGGCAGGACTTCCATGAGACCCTCCATCACTCTCATTATGTGGCTTATGTAGATTCTGCCATTGGTGTGCAGGGACGCTCAGCCAAACAACACTCATAATTTTTCAGTCATTTAGTGGACATGTTGCCCATGTGACTCTCAGGCTTAGTTGACAAGGGAATGAGCTGTCTCTTTTAGTTCTTTTAATAATCCTGGTATAAGTTATAAAGCCTCTCAACAGAGTGCACAATAAATGAAGTATTACTATTGGATCTATAGATTTCATAGTTCCTCAAAATCTAGATGTCTATGAACACTGTAATTATTAGTGAAAATGAAATGGCTTGGCTTGAAGGACTTGTTGGCTTAACTTATTGCATGTGTGGGACATAAGGAGACTATCTTGTTCCCAGCAATGATTAAAATAAATAGAAATCCTTTAGTCCATGTGCAATGGTGATGGATTTTGATAATTATAGATTCTGTGTCTATCATTTATCTAGAATAAACAGACTGTGAAGACTGGCTGAACTACAGTGTATTAACTCATTTCCAAGAAAACAATGGATGTGTTAGGGACCATGATAATTTAGATACATGTGTTTATCCTAAATCCTGCTTTTAGTATTGAGAAAGAAGTGTGGAACTTGCTGCTTACCATACAAGAGAATAACAAACTTCCTTACAAAATGAATTTATATGTGTTTTTTTAATTATGCCAATTACATTTGTAACCTGAGGATTTGTTTGATTAAATCATGTTAAATGAATGTGATCACTCTGTGCTTTCCCCAATGCATTTGTTAATCGAATGCGCAGGTCTTTAAATGCACATGAGGTTGAGGAATAGCATGTGGGTCCTAGTGCTAGAGCAGACCATTCAAGGCCTCCCCCGATTCATTACCTCATGCTCCCCTGGGGCCCCCACAATTGCTTCCCCCACCCCATCCTGCCCTGCTGGGTCTCCACAGACTCCAGGACATACCTGCACCTGTAGAAGGTCTAAGATTGCCTGCCAAATGGGTACCTCGGTCCAACACAATACTCTCAGGTAGGCTGTGAAGCCGGAAGATGTGAATCACAGCCATGCCATCTCCCACGCCATGGACAACTCCACGCACAGCACAAAATGGGCCATCTTGGTGAGCATGTCCGCCAACAACAATACTATTGTGGTTTCCTGAGATTTCAGAAGATTGTTGACGAAGTCCATGGATATACTTCCCCATGGCCTCTCAAGCATAGGTAACATCTGCAGCAATCTCAGCAGTGGTCCTGGTGTGCTTTTGGCTTGCCGGCACTCCAGGCATGATATTACATAGGTCTCCATGTTGTGGCAAATCCTCATCCACCAGAACACCTGCCCCACCAGGTACAAAGTCTTGAATAGGCCAAAAATGCCCTGCCACAGGATTGTTATAATACTGGAGTAAGTACTGGAGTAAGCTATGGGAGGGCCTCTCCAACACATAAACCCTTTCCTGAAACCTTAAGAAGCCCTCCAAGCATGACCATGGGCCCGAATAGAATTTAACTCTGCTTCTCTAGCCTGGACAAGTGAGTCTTGAAGCTGCATCACCTTGATCTGCTCTTTCAGATCGAAGGCTCTTGGTTGCTACAAACCTCGACTCTGGAATCACTAAGAGCAGCATCTTATCTCCAACTTACATATACTCCAATTTGTGAGACAAGGCATTGGCTCTCTGGTTGCAGACTCCTGAACTATAGGTTATTCAAAAATTGAAGTGGTTGAAGAAGAGAGACCATCGGATCTGCCACTGGTTGAGCTTCCTGGCTGTTTTCAGGTGCTCTAGGTTCCAATAATCTGTCCGCACTTTTATCTGGTGCCAAGCCTCTTCTAAATGGTGCCACCACACCTCAAAAATCATCTTGACTTTTGCCAGCAACTCATTATCCCAGATTATGTAGTTCTGCTGGGCAGGGTTGAACATGCACAAGTAGTAAGCAGTAAGCACAGAATTGCTTCAAGATCAAGGGAGCTTGTAGCAACACTATCTCCACTGCACATTTGATACATCCATCTCTACCATGAACTGTTGCATCGGGTCAGAGCAGTGAAGAATAGGGTCCATAGGAAAAACCTTCTTCGGAAACTCAAAGGCATGCCACTTGACCAACCTCTACATGATCCTTTTCTGCAGCAACCAAGTCAAGGGAGCAGTCATTGAGGCGAACTGGGGAATAAACTATGGTTTAGTGAGTTTATAAATAATCCCCAGCAATTTCCTTCACCAAAACTCAAAACTGTTCCAGTTAAGTCCAGCCATAAGCAGACCATGATTAGTCCATAGAGCAATGGCCCAACAATCCACAACGCAATTGAAATTTGCTCAAACAAAATAACGCCACCAAACAAATTTAACTCCACACATAAGAGAGTTCACAAGCCATATATCAACTCAGTTCCTGACATGCTCATCCTCCCTGAGTTGACATCTGAGGGGGAATCTGGGGAGTTGTTCAAAGGAGACATTATACTCTAGGTATCTTCCTATTTCATTTCGAAAAGACTGTAAAGCCACCAAAGTGAAATGTAATTCTATTATATCTAACCTACAGAAAACTGTGTCTTGTTAATAATAATTTTGTCTCATTGTAGCCAACTTTAGTTGGATATAGCAGTGGACAATACTGGTTTGAGTGAAATTGCATTAATAATTGAGAGCTTTTTCAATAAACATTCAAAATGCTTATTTAAAAATAGTAATATTCCTGGTTCATAATTGTAATGTTTGTCCATTTCTTTTTATTTATGCACAGCAAAATTGAGATTGCTTTTATGTATTCATCTCTATAATCTGAAAGTGGTTGAGAAACCATCTAAAAACTGAATTCCTCTCAGGGAAACACTTAGGGGAAAGGGAACATAGTTATTTCACATATTTATGGGGTAGGTTTTTACTTCCAGTTCTTCTGCTTAGAAATGTGCATTTTTGCTTCATTACTTATTTGTTATATGTAGCACAATTGTAGGCATACTCACTTAGTAATAAATTCCTCCAAGCTCAATGGAGCTGCCTTGTGTGTTTAAGTTTTTAGCTTTGTTATACTTCATTTGAAGTAATTTTTTGATTTTATCAGATGTCCTCCAATTCTAGAACTTATAAAAGGAAGTTTTAATTCAAAGTAATGCTTGCTATCTGATAATGCAGTTCTTAATTTAGATACTTAACTTTTGCTCTTAAAACTTGGGTATAATGAAGAAGTATGGCATTCCATATATAAAACTGACACTCTCAAATACGTGAGAAATGGAGTCAATGGAGGCATTGTTGTCCCATTCCATTCAAATGATTCTGTCCTTAAAATGTGGCTTTTCTTCCATATACACCACCAATTGTTCAATAGATTAAATTATTGTCCAAAGTGTAGCTTCTTGTTTCATAACTTCTCCATATGCTTCCCCATAAGGATTCCAGCTTCATTTCTTGGAGGTGCATCTGATCTTCTAGTAATTGTATAACAGAATTGTACTATGTAAGGCTGTCTTAATTAGAATGCTGGAAAAAAAAGGAAAAAGCCACTGGAATGGCTTAATTCTGTGAAGATATGATTACTTAGACTAGTGTAATGCAAATTTTCTTAAAAACTTCCTGTGTTTTCTGCTGTTGTTTTACAAAATCATTTTATTTTTCTTTCACAGAAAGAATTCAATATATGTTTTTCCCTTCCTATTTCTTTTTGATACAGAAATCTTAAATGGAGGAGTATATGTTGGACAGAACAGATTTCTTTGCTATGCAGATACTATTCAGTGGGAAGATATTGTTCGCAACCCTATGGCTTCCAATTTCTCTGTGGTTCCAAAAAACAGTAGCACAGACTGTAAGTATGGGCTTTATGATTTGTAATTTTATACTGTAATTTTGTTAACCTTGGTTTATATTTGTAATTATTTTTTTCCTTCTGAGAATTCTATTATGTTATTTTTATGTTTCTATAGCATTTATGCATTATTTTTAATGTGTAATATATTTCATATCTAACATAAATATATATTATACTATAACTAAATATGTTATGTTATCTAAAAATCAAAATTATCTTTAACATATTGTTCTTTATGTCTAGCAAAAAGATACTTTTCCATGGAAGATTTAAAGTCCACTTCAAAACTCCCAAATCATAGGAGTAGTAACTGTGGTTAAAATTACTGCCCAATTGCTTAACAGTAGTCAAGAATGGAGAAGGAATGTACATCCTTGGACTATTGGTTAAAAAGATGGCATAAATTAAATAAAAGAAGAAAAATAATATCTTTTTGAAAGAGCAGTTTACCTAGCATTAATCTTTTTACTAATCTTTTAAAAAGTGAACAACAGCCAAGATGAATTTCAGTATATTTCAGTTACAATGGCATGATTTAAATAGCAAAAGATACAAAAGGAAAAGGAAAAAAAAAAGAATTTCTTGAAAATCTTCTTCACTGCTTCCTGTATAAATGAATATATTCAAACATTACAATGGTTTTTTTTAAGTTGTAGATTCACCATTCCCTCTACTAATTCTTTTAAACGATATCTCCATGTACAAAGTATTCATAATTCTTGGTAAGTTGATAAATTCCATTTAATGAGAATATAACTTTAAAAATATGTAAAAAACTAGGAAGTAATATTGGGGAACTGCTTTGATATTAGTCTCCCCCCCCCCCAAAAAAAACAGGCTTCAAATACATAAATTAACATTTCCTCAAAAAAGATTGTAACAACAAAAATACAGATAACATATATGCAAGTGAGAGTGGTTTCTGATCTTTTGGAATTTTATATATATTTATTCATAAGGTCATTCTTAATGAGTTTGTTGTGTGCATGCAAATATGTTTTTTTAATCTGAGAACCACATCCGAAAAATAGAACCATAACATCTAAATGATCATTTTATTATGACCTACAATACTAGCCGATCAATTTATATAGAATGCTGTAATGAAGGTCTCAGTTACCCTGTGTCAGAATGTTAGAAATAATTGCAACAAAATTCATTGAGGATTTTCTGTTTTTAAATATGTAATATTTTAAAGGAGTATATTTTATTATTCCCATCACAGAAATAGGGAATTGAATTAGTTGAATCCTGTAAGAATCTGAAAGTCCTCATTTAAAGCAGATCTCTGTAGTATTGGTCTGAAGGATTCATTTATGTATCCAGATCTTTCTTGCTCTTCCCTGTCCTTGTTTAAGTAAGTCCTTGCCTGGGCTGTTTTGTCTTGATTATATAAACATACAGCACTTGGGAAAAAACTATATAGTTGGCATAATCCATGCAACAAGGATTGCATCTGATAGAGAAAGATGAGAACAGTTTTTGGCTTTAAAAATTAACCTTTCATTTAGTTGACATGATTTAGTGACGCATTGCTGTGAGGAAAGCAATGTTTGGTTTGTTATTTTTGGGTGATTGTGAGTGCAACTTTCAGGTATTTGAAACTCTAGTGCTTTTTTCTTGCTGATAATGAGAGGCAGTCTTATCTTGGGGTTTTCATAATTATAGAAATCATGAAAGTCATGCTTATAAACCTGCATTGAAATGCAAGGTTCTTCTTCTCCAGGAATAACAAAAGTGATAGTGGGGACGCTTGTCTTACACCTTTAGAAATTTGGAATTGCCCTGTTGTATTTCCATTTATTATTACTTTTGCCGTTTGCATAGAATATATTGTTTGTACCATCTTTAAAAATTTATTTACTTTTTTCATTAAACTGCATCTTGTTGGATAAAGCCCAGTATTCAGGTCTGTCAAGATTCGGATTTTTGAGTCTATCTTCCAAAGTGTTAGCAATTCCCCCAGCATAGTTTTGTATGAATATTTGATGAGTTTTCCCTCCTATTCCCTCATCTAGGTCATTTATGAAGATGTTGAAAAGTACTGAACCCAAGGCAAAACCTTGAGGTACCCTGCTGCATACTCTCTTCTATTTGGATGTAGTTCTATTGAGGACTCATGCTGGGTGCAGTTGTCAGCTAACTATGAATCCATCTGATAGTGGAACTTTTTATTCCTCATTGTTCTATCTTATTAAGAAGTAGGCTGTGATTTACTTTGTCAAATGCCTTATTAAAGTCTAAATATATCAATAGCATTTCCCTGAACCACTGGTTCAGGCAAACTATCAAGAAGGCAATAAGATTTGACTGGGTTTAGTCCCTTAATCATTGTCATGGCCTACACTCAATCTTTTCCAGTTCTTATGACAATGTGTGTCAATCACACAAAATAAAGGAGAGTGAATATTTTCCTTGATTTGAAAATTATATTGCTGTTGATGTAGACTAAAACTGCATTTCCTTTTTTGCAACCACAGCATCCTGCTAACTTCTAAAGTTTGAAATACAAGATGGTTCCAAAATCATTTTCATGACTATTATAGCTAAGCTACCTGGGCAATCAATTTCTATTTTCTAAATGAACAACTTTGCATGTGCCATTGCAACACATGGAAAAGAATTTTAAAATATGCCTGAATCAATCACGTGAAAGAATTGACATTTCAAAGAATTTAGTAGGTATAAGAAAAAACTTTTAAAGAACTTTGTCATAATTTGTATTCAGACTTGAGAAAGTTTTCAAAAGCCTGGATCATTTTTATGAAAGCCTTAAAAGCATTCTTCATTACCCAAAGAAACAGAAGTTTCTTGCTGTTACCTGACAAGACTTCAAGGTTTCAGATACAGTTTTGCCTGTTAAATTACAAAGAATTGAGATGCTAAGAGAAAACAATTTAGTATCCTAAATGATTTTTAGAACATTAAAACTGCAGAGCTATTACAGAGTGCTACCACTCAGAGAAGCTTTATACATATAGGCAAGTCTCCATAAATTGAAGTGCCTGCTCCAAATACGTGGTACAGAACAAAATATAATTTTAAACAGATGTGCTAATTCTTTGACTATGAACAAATGTAGCGGTATCCTTTGGAGAACTGAAGCCTCCATCTGAAATCTTGCCTCTATTCTAAATTTACAATTCTATCTCAGAACTCTCATTTGAATAATAGTGCAACAGTGTCCATTTTAAGTGGTTTATATGAATTACAGAAATGTAACTGAAGTATTATGACTGCTGTCAATAAGTATATAAATTATATTGATGAAGAATGTGCAGGCTTGAAAGCATGAGTATCCATAGTATAGTATTTAGGGGGATGGGGAAGCAGATATGAAGTGTAGAATGACTAATTTACATGTGTAGTACAGGCCATTGTGTAGCACTTATATGACTTATATGTGTTTTGGTCAGACCATCTTTTCTATATACAGTTTTACCTGATTTATTAGGAAATAAATCTTACACTGTAGAATGGGAAAACAGAAAACAACTTTATAGTATCCAAAGTTTATGTCCATTTAGCACACTATTCTCAGTTCTTCAGGAGTTCATTCAGGAGGCCCAATTTAGAGAGGTCAGAGATTTGTATGGTCCTACCTTTATAACATTGTAGAAATTATTCTCCCAAGCCTTGGGAGAGGGTGGTTGTAGCTTCTCTTTTAGTTTAGCTTAGTTTTGTGTTCTGATTGGGCATGTTGTCTTGTATATGTATTGTTTCTTTTCTTTTGTTTCTTTTAAGCCACCCAGAGTTGCCAAGGAATTAGACAGCCTCAAAATTAGAATGAGTAAATAAATAAAGTTAGACCTTTTCCACTGAAACCAGAGACTTGTACCCATGACTTACAGACCTTCATCTCATCTTGGAAACTTCAATAGCCATTGTGTTGCTAGTACAATCTAGTAGAGACTTGCTCTCATATTTCCTTAAAATGCACATGGAAATATACTATCCTAATCTGCAGAATTATCATAAGCCATCCAGATTTTCAATTGTGTTTTGCAATATACATATATAGTATGCTATATTGTGTATGCACATTTGCAGAATAACTTTTTACAATTTTTAATATGATATTGTTTACACCTAATATTGGATTATCCCAACTCAACAAAACAATGGATTTTTGAAATGCTTTTTAATAAACTCCAATCACTTTCCTTCAGGGATTTTTAAAAAAAAGGTTTCCTTCTTTTTATTGTGATAGTGATTATTAAATCAAAACTTTTATAATGGCCTTAAGGCCAGAAAACAATACAATAAAATATCTAAACCTATAATTAATAAATCTAAATAGTAGACATAAAATATATTAAAAGTACATAAACTAAATTAATAAAGTAACCTAAGTGCATATCTGCTCTATTGGGTTCTCATTAATTTGCCACTTATGCATCCTACTATTCCATTGTGCAGAGACTTACAGGATTTTTAAAAATTAAGTATAATTTTTAAGCAATAGGAAACCAATGCCCTCAATGTTCTTCTCACTCCCACCATCTCAAGACAGACAAAATTACTGCATCATCTCCACATAGCAAGTCTGAAAGTGCAACAATCTACAAACATTGGAAAGTGATAATTAAAAGTTGAAGGAGCCTGAATTATTGAATGAAGACACAGATTGAAAAGTAAGGCGGCTAATGTGTAGCCTTGGCTAACCCCTCTTAGATGAAAACATTCCAGAAAGATGCCCCAGGGAAGCATCTGACTTTCAATGAGGCATAAGAATCTAAGAGTCTGATAAAGAAGAGGAACCTCTTATCTTCTTTTTCTTTCCATCATATTGTGGCGTCCACAGTTTTGCATTTTGCCTGCCACTTCATCCAGTCTTCAGCATTGGCAAAAAATATAGCTACAGTTTGCATTTCTTCATACAGGTACACCATCATCACTTTTTTGGTCATCTTTGGGGCCATCGGCCATCTGGACTAAGTGCAACTGCCCACTTCAGAAGAGATTCCACATTAGCTCTGACCATATGTCCGTACCACCACAGCCTTGCTTCTTTCATATTTCTGGAAAGAGTAACCTCTTAACTATTGAGGATACTTGAAGGTGGTTTTTTTGCATAGCTTGGAATCAGATCAAAAGCTGATTTAAAATCCACAAAGGCAAAAAGGGCGCCTTTGAATGGTAAGATATATATTTCAGCCAAATGGTGCAGGACCAGAGAAAGGTCTACGGTTGAATGGTTCCCTTTAAATGCTGCCTGTCCCTCAGCAACACTATTTTCACTTTGGATCCAGTCCAATAATTTTAAGCAGATATGTTTTTCATATATTTTGCTTACTGTATTAAGCAAACTAATAGGTCTGTAATTAGGAGGGTTAAGTCTGTTTCCTGTATTCTTACAAAGAGAATGTGATCAACTTTTGACCTTCTGAGAAGCAAACTCAATGGGGAAGCCAGGTTCACTTAACAACAGGGTTAGGATTCTATTGATTCTGACCACTTCTATAGAACCCTGTTGTGGCCCCAATTCCTGAGCCTATGCTGTCAGAGGAAGAAGACCTGGAAGATGAGGAGGAGGAACTGGGAATGCCTTCCTCCCCAGGACCTTCCTGTCTGGCAATGCCTTCCTCCCTGATAATGCCTCAGGTTCCATCAGACAACCGAGAGGAACAGCCTGAGATTAATTAGGAGGAAGGCATATCAGAGCAGCCCCTGACAGGGAGTAAAGAGGAAGAGTGTTGGCTTGATCCTAAGCAGCGTCATAGGGAGAAACGGGAGCAGCAATGTAGGAGGCATGGGAGGGTCAGAGAGTGAGCTGAGCCATTGAGCCACACCCCAGTGGGGATAAAAGTGGGTGTGTTTTTGGCTGGAACTTTATACGGGACAAAGTTTAATCTTACTTCAGATTTTTTTCATGAATGATTTTTGTGGACTGCCTTGTAATTTTCTGTGAGTAGATTTGTATTTGTTATCAGTTCGGACTTGGCAGGCAGAGCGTGTTGGAATGCCAAGGATATTATCAGTTCCAAAGAATTAACTCTGTGAAGTCCGAGCCAGCTTGCCTGCCTGTGTTTGTGTGAGTTTGTATTCTTTCAACTTTTGGGAAAAAAGAAAAGCGAGACAGAACAGAATCCCTTGTTAACTTTCTAAGCAGTTCAGAGAACTGGTAGTTAGAAGCAATCTCCTTTTGTTTTTTTCCACCCTTACTACATTCTTGGCAGTATACCTAGACTTACTGTCTCGGAAGGAGGGTTTTTTTCTTGATACTTTCTAAAAGGGGAAGGGTTGCAGTTTAGTATGATTAAATCTACATTATCTATAAGTGAATCAATCATTTTCCTGGACTGATTTGAATTGGGCTGATTTTTTCAGAACCAAATCCAGATTTGGTCATTTCCACATATTTCCACATTTCTACAAAAGACTAGCTTCTTTTTCTAAATGGAGAGGAAGTACATTCTTGTACCATATTTATTGGAGGAAAACATGTCACGGTTGTATCAGAAGGTATAAGTAAAATTATATGTTTAATGAGAGAGCAGTAGAAGATGGAGAAAGTACAAGAGGCAATGCCACATGATACAGAAGAATTATGAGCTTCATCTAATGGATATATTGGATTTCTAAAACCAACTAAATGGTTTAGCAGTGCACATCCCATGGCAGATCAATGAAATGTGTGATTTTAACTTACTTTCAATACTTCGATGATCTTGGTCTCGGAGCTTAACTTCTCAGTTTCAGTTCCTGATTTCCCAATCAATAGTTAATGTTGAGACAAATCTATCAAAATTAGTAAGGTAGAATCTCCAGAATAGTAAATAAGAACAATTCTCTTTAGATTCTCTGGATCCTGTGATTGTTTGCAGTGAAAAGCTAGATGACATATATAACTGCATTTAAGTATTGTACATATTGTGACTTTTGCTTGGAATTCTAATCAGATTAAATAAAATATCTTCAAAGAGAACTACAAAATACCCATTTTATTTATATTATGAGTGTAAAGAGTTTGTTCAGGAGCAGAAAGAGTTTCTGTAAGGAATTTATTTATATTATGAGTGTAAAGAGCTTATTCTGGAATACTAGAAATTAGCTGACCTAGTCTGAATTATTCAACAATAATCTGATCAATCTTTGCATAAAAAAAGATATGAGACAGCTTGAGAGGGTATCATGCATACGTGTGCACCTAATTTAAATATATTATTATTATTTTTCCCCATAGTCTTAGGTGGAGAAAATGCAAATTGCTTATATTGGAATGGGATACAAAATAGCTAGATTGCTATTTGGAGATGACATGCTCCAAATTTTGAAGAAATTCTATTTAAAAAAAGGTGACCAACAGGTATCAGCTGGGTCAGGGAAATGCCAAAGGTATAAGGACCTGCCTCAGCTACCTTCTCAAGAAAGTAAAACTCTTGAAGCGGTTTGCATTTTAAAAGGAACTTTTACTGAGAGATAGTGATTGCAGAGGTCAGGCAGAGTCTGAATTTCATTAGGCTAACTTTCCCCTTCAACCCCCACCCCAGTACTCCATGTCCATCTGTAGCCAATAAAATGCCGCAAAGATGTTTTGAAAACTCAGAAGAAGGATGGAGAGAAGATCCTTATCCTTAGTATATCGCAACCTTGAATGCCAGGCTGAGAGAGAGGCTGGAACTGGTTGAAAGGAAGCCTATGCAGAGGGCCAATTCTCGCCCAAACTCCCAAGCAGTTACAGCAAAAGGAAAAGCATGCAAAACATTCACCCATGAATAGTAGTGTTCCTATAGAGACCTGTGTGTATGAGACATGCTGTGCAGGTTGGGGAGGGTGTGGGACAGATGCTACAGGACTTGGGGAAGGTGCATAGTGATGCATGAGATGTGTTGTGCAGACTGGAGGTTTGTGTGGGGCTGCATGAGACATGTAGGTCAGGGACAGGGCACATGAGGGACAACATGGGTCAGGGAAAATGCAGAAGAGTTGTAGGTCAAGGAGGTTGCATGGAGGTATGGCATAGGTTGGGAGTTGTGACGGGGTGCATAACTGCAAAAATCTGTCATGGTGTGCAGGGATATGTGAATGGCTGGCATGGCACAAGGGCAGAGGGGCTGGGAATGTGTGTAGGTGGGAGAGACTTACCCCAGTACTTGAGAATTTCCTTGTCAGTTTCCCCATTGACTTTCTGCTTTTAGGAAAGGTTGCAAATGATAATCTTGTGATTGTGGGGTGCTTGGCAACTAGTCAAGAGGGGGTAGCTAAGTACCCAGATTGTGATAACATGACTTCAGGGATGTTTAGACAGCTAGAACTGAAAGGATCATTTGTAAGTACATGTTTTCAGCATTATTGTAATTTCAAAAAGTCACTAAGCAAATGATCATAAGTCAAGGGCTATCTATAAAACAAATCAGAAAACAAGACAGGTCACACGGTTCTGCAGGAGGAGAGACTAAGCCAGTGATTATGAACCTTTTGAGCTTGGCACGTCAAAAATTAAGGAATTTCCTGCCTTGACACTGGTAGTGTGTCACATGTTCCCCCTGCCAGACAAAAGAGAATTCATCTCTGTAAGTAAACTGTAAGAGTAATATATTAAATTATTTAAAATAATTATTCAATAAATAATTGTAAATATTTTTTTAAATGCCCATTTTAAGTAGCTACAGGTCACATGAGGCCTGGAAACTTTGGAGAATGCTCTTACATGACTTTACAGCCTCCAAAAAGAATGGAAAAGTATGCATTGTTCTTGCATGCTTTTCAGAGGGTCCAGATGGAGTCCCCATGAGGCTCTCTTGTATGACCCAAAGAGTGTCCGGAGGCCTGGCATGTCACACACAAAAATGGCATGATGTGTGTCATGTGTCCATCATCACAAGACTAGGCAAGCATGATGTGGACTGAAAGGTAAAACAGAGGGTTTTTTCCAATCTTCAGCAAGTCCTCACTCCTAAGGAGCTAGGCTGGGAGGTCAGTTTTGTACTCTTCTGAGGGAAGAATGCAGAACAGGTAAAAGGCTGGATGCGTACACCTAGTCTGATGTATTTGGGAGAAAGGTTTGTAATCCTTGTCAGCCAACTGGAATATAACTGTTCTGTATTTGTATTTGCATTCTTGTAACCCTGTATTCTGATTGGCTAAAACGCACAGCACTCGGATTGGTCAAGTGTGCAGCACTGATTGGCTGTTACGAAGCAACCACGATTGGCCGAGCCGATCGCGGGTGATTCGAACGACTGCCTGTCTCATCTAGCAAGCACCAAACGTTCGCACCAGGAGATGCAGTATACGCAAAGAACTTCACGGGGGACCCACTCTGGGTACCGGCAACGATAACCCAGGTAATAGGTCCCCGCTTGTACCGGTTACAAACGAATGACGGGGGAGCATGGAAACGGCACATCGATCAACTAAGATCAAGAACTACCACGGGAAATACAACCGACACGCAAACATACAGAAATAAAGAGCCAGGAGGGGAGGGGGAGCACCCAAACACCAGCCAAGAGGGGAGGGAAAACCCCCCAAAACAAAACAGACAACCCCAACAAAAAAGAAACCAAGAATACTCACCAGCCGAAGCACTGGTAGACAACCCGCTCGAAGCCTTGCCTGGAAGAAGCAGCCAAGCCAGCTCAACCAGCCCGGGGAGCCCAGGCGGGACCAGTGAAGCCAGCAGCTCGACCAGCCCGGGTAGACCAGGAGGGAGCTGCAGTGAAAGGCCCGACTCATCCTTCCAGGCGGTTCCATCGATGAGGCAGAGAGCAACGCAGACCCCGACTGAACCGGCCGGAGACCAAGAGACGACTAACCTGCGCAGGTCCAGTAGACAAGTATGGAGCCCCGCCTACTTACAGGACTACATAACGTAGGACCAAACCAAGAGGGGAGGGGTGTTCTGTATTTGTATTTGCATTCTTGTAACCCTGTATTCTGATTGGCTAAAACGCACAGCACTCGGATTGGTCGAGTGTGCAGCACTGATTGGCCATTACAAAGCAACCGCGATTGGCCGAGCCAATCATGGGTGATTCGAACGACTGTCATTGGCTGCAGCACCCGGGTGCAAGATCAATATAAGCCGCCGCCGCTTCAAGCTGGCAAGCAGATCTACCTTACAATTAGAAGAGCTTTAAAAGTCACTTGCCTTGCGTCTCTTCTTGGGACCGATCTACCGATATAACAATAACAGCAATATTTTTCTTCAAACCGAGTAACAGAAAAAGAACAGTGATTAATTCCATTTCTTAAAGTCAGTTTTTACCTAGTGTATTGTTTCTAATGCAATTTTAAGTGGCAAAAGTATTCACTGAGAAAGTGACTGGTAGAACAAAAGATCATAAACAGATTTTTATTGCACTTGAATTAAATTTTATTCTTTTATAAACTGCATTCAATTAACATTTTAATATGTGCTTTCCTTGGAAATAGAGAGTAATAGTTATGTAGGCTGGGGGCCCCACCATTGACCCAACCAGGTGCCAATATTCCCTTCCAATCAGAGGAACATTTTTTTTTCATAATGAAATTTATGAAGTATCTCACAACACCATATTTTATAGGGAAAATTCTTCCATAATGTTTTAGCAATTGTATTTTCTTGGCTGGAAGTGTATCAAGTCAGGGCTGAGTAGGGAATGAATATCTCTCCTCTAAGTTGCTAACAACTTTAAAATAGCCACTTATTTGTGATTCCTGCAATTAAGGTGAAAGAATTGGAACTACAATTTACATTAGAAAACTAGCAGTTGAAAGTGGTGAAAGAAAAAAGTAATGATGCCAATATTTGTTGTAGTGTCTTTTTAATTTTTTTCCCCTAAATCTAAAAAATGTGGTTAAAATAAGAAGGAGAACCAAGACTTTTAATATTCAGGGAGTTTAAAGATGAAATGTTCTGGTTCTAAGAAAACACTGTAGGCAAAGAACAGCAGGAAAATGTGAAAATAATTCCCACTTCTGTAAAGTGCTGTTTAATTATTACTATTATTATACATTAAATGTATATGCTGCCCAACTTCAAGCGACTCAGTGGTTTACTGTAACACACCCACAGAACAGCACAAAACAGAACAATGATGACAAAGAAAACAAACCCAAAAAGAACAAAAAAGAAGAAAAGGGGGTGTTAGATATTGTCAGCAAGGGCCTGGCTGAAGGGCTCTTAAGGGTGGGAGCCATTCTAATCCACAGGGCAGGTGCTGCTACAAAAATGTTGTGCTTCTAGTTTTTCGATATAGAAAATACTGCCAAAAGAAAAACTCAGCATCTGAAGCATAACTTACGGTTTCAAGTTTGCCAGGACATGAAGTCTTGAACAGTTTTTTTTGAAATCTAACCTTAAGATTGATAGATTCACTTCTAATTTATTCAGGCTGATATATGGATTATAAATCAGTCCTTAAGCTGTGTGGTTGATGCACTACTGACCGTTCTGGCTGGGCTTGAAGAGAGGTATAGTTTATTAACATATGGAGAACCACAAGTCTCCAATCCTTTTTGTAATTTTTTTTTTCAAGTTTTATTAAATTTTTGTTTTTAAACACACTTCAATATCAATACCTGGACAGTGTGGCTGTATATACCTTTGGGTATAATTCATTTTGATGCAAATAGCAATAATAATAATAATAATAATAATAATAATAATAATAATAACAACAACAACAACAACATCATCAACAACAACAACAACATTAATCAAGCTTATAGAATCCTAGTGTTGATATACATGATTGTTTTAGAGTAGTTATTCAATGTTTCAATATTCCATTTTAATGCCAATGATATTATTAAACATACATCTTTCAATCTCTAATCTTTCCATCTAATTATTACTTATATTCTATTGTATAAAAATTATGTCTGCTAATCCCCCCACCATTTGTTATTTTAGCTTCTAAGTCAGGTCACAATTACTAATCCTAATGTTAATACACATGTTTATATTAAGACATAGTCCTTCATTATTTGGTTGTTTAATTTCACAATACACCATTCAAATACCAGTCATCCTATTATTTAAACATACGTAATAATACCATCTTTCAATCTCCAATCTATCCATCTGTTGCTTTATATAAAGGTGTGTATTATTTCTACTTCTATTCTATTAAAATAATTTTTTTATCAGGCCATCATTATATTAGAAATAATAAGAAAAAGGAAATAATCCTTTCTATCCATTATCTCTTGTTCATTTGAATACTTCAATTCTTATTTGTTTTTTAGCTTGCCTCCCATACTCCTCTCTTGAATCTTTGTCTCTATCAGCATCTGTGTCTTCACCATTTAGTCTGAATATTTCTCCCATCTCAATCCTCCTAAGCTGGCAGGTCTTCAAAGTATTCATCCATACCCCTGTCTCCCTTTCAAAAGGAATTGGATAATCTTCCAGGTTATCCAATTCCACTTATAAATCTCTTAAAGTACTTTTTTCCTTGGTTTATTTCATTAGCCATTATTATCTTTATCATCTTCTCATTCACATCTTCTTTCTTTGTTTGCTGGTTTGTCTGTTCTATCTTTTCCTCCATTCTTTCTGCTGTCTCCTCTTTTTCCTGGACTCTTTGATCTTCATTCATCGTCAGTTATAGCATATTTTCTATTTTCCCATTTATGCCTTACATTAGGTTCTTTATCTCTCTGTGATTCTATGACATAGTGTCCTTAATGCTTTGAAACATCAACACAATTTCTCTTGAAATCTCACTCATTTCCCCCTGATGGAGCATCTTGTCTTATTTTAATAAGTCTCACTCTTCCTCAAGTCCAAAAACAATATATTCAAATCCAGTGTTGCTCCTCAGAAAGTTCAACAATCCGAATTCTTCACATCTCAGGATTATTAATCAGTTCCATTTAAGTAGTCTAGCCACCTTCCAAAAATCAAAAGTCACTTTACTTTACTTAAGAGTCTTCCTTATTCTCACAATATAGTCCCCAGTAACTTTACTCATAGAGTAAATAGTTATAGAACAGTAACTATGACCACAATCCTCCAAATGAATGTTGTTTATTTCTCTTATCAAAAATTTCCTAGACTTCTAGGGGTATGGTTATTCCCTTCACCAGTAGATGGCACCCTCAGCTTAGGTTTCAACATTGTTTCAAGTCTAATAAATCGATTAATCCAAATTTAGTTCAATTTATGGAAGCAAAGTCGACTCTTCCAGTAGAAGAGTAGATAGTAGATAGTTCCAGCTTTTTATAATGCCTTTCCAAAACAATGCCTAGCCAGTTTAAAAATCCAATTTTCTATGTTTTAAAAGATCTTTAGCTTTTCTCCCCTTAGTTCCTTTCTTTCAGATCTACGATTTTTCTCTCTAAGGTTGTTTGCCACTTTAAGAAATAGCTTTAAGAGTCTCTTTTCCTGGATTTTCCTCTTTTTTTTTCTTTTAAAGTTAGGGTCTAAATGAAAAGGAATCTTCTCACCCAGCTCCAGTCACTGTTCATCTACACCGCCCAGCACATTTCTTTGTTGCCTTGCTGTCCCAGCTTCATGGCAGCCATGATGACTGCCTCTTCTCGTCATCATGGATGAGAAGGGAAGAGGCCCTGGGTCCAGCAAGAGAGTTGCTGTTCTCCGTGACCTGCAGGATGCCCCTCTTTTCTTCACCACCTCTACAAGTTGGCTTTAGCTCCTTTCAGAGCCCTCCACAGGAAGAACTCAGTGAGGGAGGGCAGAGACCCGCTCGTCATGTCCGATCTTATCATGACATCAGCCAGAAATTTTTATTATAAAGTACATGTAATTAGAGAGAGTTATTTTAATAAGTCTCACTCTTCCTCAAGTCCAAAAACCAATATATTCAAATCCAGTGTTGCTCCTCAGAAAGTTCAATAATCCTAATTCTTCACATCTCAGGATTATTAATACCAATAAAGTAATACCACATCTCAGGATTATTAATGCCAATAAAGCTGTACTTTTCATTTCATTTTTTTGTATAGTGAAACCTGTGTCTAACTTGCCAATTGCCATTTCTTGCTCCCTTTAAAAGCAGCAGCCACTGCAATAGAGCAAGGATAGAGAAAAAAAATACCGAGTGATTTAGCCTTTGGGGGGATTCATACTGGTTATGGTGTGATCAAGAGTGTTTGGCTTCTCTAAAAGCAGTAAAGGAGAATATTTGTAACTCAGGGTTGCAATAAGAAGTCCTTGAGGTTCTGTTCTGTTCTATTCTGTTCCATTCTATTCCATTCCATTCCATTCCATTCCATTCCATTGATTGTTTCCTTGCAGACATTTCATTACCAAAACTAGGTAACATCATCAATGTTGTATTGATGATGTCACCTAGTTTTGATAATGAAACATCTGCAATAAAACAGCCAAGCTCTGGAGAGCACCAAGTATTCCTCATTCCTCATTCCCTTTAAATACAGGAAGTCCTCATTTAATAACTACAATGTTGTTGCTAAGTGATGCAACCAAGTAAGACATAATGTGACTAATTTGTGATTTTACTGCCAGCTTCTCCATTGATTCTGCTTGTCAGAAGCCAGATATGAAGTGTGCAACTGGCAATCACATGACTACAGGGACAATGTGGCAGTTCTAAGTGCAAAGATTGGTTGTAAAGTTATTTTTTTCAGCATTGTCATCACTTTGGATAGTTGCTAAACAGAGCAGTTGTTACGTGAGGACCACCTGTAGTACTTCTTAAGAAGAAAAATGTTATGATTTTTCCTACAACATAACAAAATAAATAAAAGAATAAACAAGTAATTTCTCTATGTTTCCATGAATGGATTGCTTTGCTAAAGCAGATCTTCAGAGACCTAGATTGTCTGAAATTTATTAACAAAAACAAAAAATACAGGGAAAGACCATAGTACACAAGAAACTATGGCTAATTATGCTGATTTTTTTAACAATAAATGATGGTTAAAAGTTTCTTCTGCCACCCACTTAACAAATTCTCATATCCTCCCATATGTATTATTGTAGAAGCAACCCATTCATTTTCTGGAGAGGAAGATAAGAAAAAGAAAAGTTAAGCCATTGTTTTTATTCTGGGTGTTTATTGCTTAGTAAAGCCAAATTATTTCCCACCTCTGATAGAATGGGTTTGATATACTGCTCATGAACAACTCTGCTGGTAGAAAATATTTCCTTACCTGAGATTAGTAATCTTAAAATTAATATTTGTGAAAAAAAATCATATTTTGCCTTTTAAAAAATATTGTGTTACTGTAACCATCTGGATTTCATATATGAAAATGACACTTTGCATGGTCTCCCTGGGATATTTGCTTAGAAAACAGTGTGACTGTTCCCTAGACTGCAGGAGGTGGGTCATCAATTTAAAGTTAAAGTGAGATGGCTCCTCACGCAGCAGTTTTACCAATAGAAGAGAATATACGTAGCTCAGGACTCCATAGCAGTTCTACATCAGGGTAGTGAAAGAAAAATAAACTTTATACATGTACTTCCTTTTCCTCAAACTGAATCTTTCCTTACAAAACTAGACAATGTTTTCGTTCTCACTAGGCAGCCACAAGGTGCTTGGAACATTGTTATTTTCATTGCAATGACTGTAATGGATTGGTATGATATTGTCAGTTTCCTGGGAAAATAATGAAACTTGGATGATAGAGAAAAATGAAAATACATTGTATCTTTCCCAATAATCATGTTTTCTCCAAGTGTGAGAATGATGATGATCACATAGTTAAAAGATATGGCATTATTTTGACACTTTTATTGTTATAGGCAGGGCAATTCAGCCTCCTGCGGAAATATAATATGATGAAAACCATAGCATAACAATTTCTCTCCTGCCCACCAAGTCTTTTATTTTAATATGTCAAACTACGTTTCCCACTCTTCATTTTTCATGAAGTATCTACATGAAACCTCGATTTTCCATAGAATAATTTGGTTATGCCAATTGTTTTTCTTCAGCATAGAATTAGAACAGGAATGTCAAGTCTCACCATTTCCTCATCAATGTACTTTTGATTTTACCAAGTTACTCCTCAGAAAAAATTGTCCTATGAGGACTTTCAGATCTCTTCATATTTTTCATATTCATATTTTCATAGAAAATTCCTAGGGAAGTAGTCTGGTATTCTCATGCATAATTATCCTCTTGGCAAGGCAACTTTAAGTTTTGAAGCATTCATAGGAAAGCACCTGTTTTTTTAATTTTGCGTTCAGTTCTTGCTGCTATATTAAAACAAAAAGTCCCCCTCACTCCACGGCCAAAGTTTTGAAATGAATAGCAACTCTCATTTTGCCTGGAACCCCTCACCCACTTACGCAGTTTCAGGGACAGTTTGGGCAAAAGCTGAGGCCGAGAAGTTGCCCAGGGATCAAATAAAGAAGAAGCCTTATCAGGAACTGGGAGTAACAATTTGAGGGCCAAGCTTCTCAATAGGTTCCCTGCCATTTCTTAGAAAATCTCAAATTTATGTTTTCTTGTGTATATATTCCATGTAGAGAACATTAGAACAAGTGTTCTAAGGACACACTCTCTCAAAACAATTATCAGTAAATGAAATAAGAATACATTAGAAAGAACATGTAGCCTATAGACACATAAGAAAATTGCTTTAGTTCATACAACTTTTAAAAAGTTATCTAAAGAGAACCTTTGAACTGAAGTGAAGAAACCAATCAAATCTTCTGGAAGAAGTGTGGAATCATCCTCCAGAACATTCTGTTACAAAATGCTTCATGAGAATTGAAAGCCAAACCATCAAATGCATTAATAATTAAAAGTAAATTTATCTATTCATTTCAGAACTGAAATATGCTTTTATAATTTTCTTAAAGGTAGCCCATTTCCTATGGCTGGAAAGACTTTTCATATTACAATAATTCTACTTCCTCCACCTCAAGCCCACCCTAACTTGCATTAAGACAAAAATAAATTATGTTTTTGTCAGTAAGACAAAGGCAGAAAGCATTTCTCCTCTTCCAGTGTTTGGACAAAGTCTGTTAATATAGTGGACTGCTTCTTCACTCAGGCAGCAAGATTAAATTATTAGTTATTCTGTTGCTGAAATATTTCAGTTTGCTGAAATATTTCAGTTTAGCTGTTTTTTACAGAGAGGTTGATTCTAAAGGAAGATCAGTTCTTTACCTTGGTGAGAATACAAATATTTTTTCCTATTTGTTCTAGTCCTGATCTTGAATTGCTTAATAAAGAATAGACGGTGAATACTTTTTTATGCATATGTAAGCAGATCAGTTTGCACATTCCTTTTTTTTCCTCATCATAGAAGGACCAACTTTTATCAAATGTTGGTCAGTGGTGGGATTCAAATTTTTTTACTACCAGTTCTGTGGGTGTGGCTTGGTGGGCATGGCAGGAGAAGGATATTGTAAAATCTCCAGTCAGAGGTGGTATATGCTGGTTCTCTGAACTACTCAAAATTTCCTCTACCAGTTCTCCATAACTGGCCAGAACCTGCTGAATACCACCTCTGATATTGATGATCTTCATCAGAAATTCCTCAGATCTAGTCACTGTAATCATGATTGTGCGTCCGTGCCATATTCATATGTGTATTGTTTAGCCAGCATTGATATTCTTGGCATTAAATCTTCTCTTGCCAGATATTCCTCAGTTTGGATGATATATTTGGTTATATCAAACAACTCTTTCAAAAATGAATCAATATTATTTACATTGCAATCATGAAGCATATATACTTCAAGTCCTAGATATAATTTAAATTCCTCCCTCTGTGACAAAAGTGTAAAGGAGATTAATTTTTAACTGAATTACTAGGAGACTGACAAAACTGCCTCAGAACCTTGATTTAATTGTTAGGTTGCCAGTTGCCTTTTTTCTTTTTAATGAAAATATTTTAATTCTTTGCTTAAAGAAAACTGGTTCAAATCAGAAGTAGTTTCTATTGTACGGTAAGTGCAAAAGTTATATCTGTTTTTATATGTATATATATTATTTATTACACCAGGTTAGTTTTGCATGGTTTGTCAGTCTGTATTTAATTTAGGCAGAATTTAGTATGATATGATTTGTTCCTGATTTAGAAATGAGAGACCCTGAGTAATATTGGAAATGAAGTTAGTCACCCAGCATATTACTCATATCACCTCTTCTGCACAAAGATTACCCTTCATCCATCCCATCCAGGAAAAGGTATATTCTGCTGCTCCTAAGATGAAGTGCGGTGATTTCCTACTGGCACTTGGGTACTTTATGGTGCAGGGATAAGGTAGAGGGAACTACTGACTTACTCTCCACAGTCCTTTAGGCAGAGCAGTGAGTAAAGAGGCCAGAATGTCCAAATTACCAGTGCCATTCTGGATTTTTGCTAATTCCACTCAGTACCAAGCATCCCAAATCCAATGGAAGACAACATTCCTGCAAACCTAGAAATACTTTGAACTAGCAGCCGATCCCATCTCTGTGACCTGTATATAGTTCACTGCAAAACAAAATGGAAAATCATTCACATTAGCTGAGGGATATAGGCAGGTTGTTAACAGAAGCAGCAGTCTGCTCCCGAATCTGAATTCTGGTTTTGGTCTGCTTTGCTTTCAGCAGTAGCTGGGAAATCTGGCCGAATACAGGATGGATTTGTAAGATGGTGGTCCTCTATTCTAGCACAAATGAGCATTCTCATTTTTGAATATAAAGATAATAGATATTAAGTAATGGTGACGTAGTGACTGATACTTTCTAGAGAAGACACACTGGCACTTTGAAAAGTAATGCTTTAGGAATGGGAAAAAACCCTACCTTGCAGCAACATTTCTCTTCTTTTAGACAGTGCCACTCAGTTCTACATTTCCAGAGAGCTATTCCATAGTCCAGTTGGGAATACTGATAGACTCACTTAGGAGGTGAGAGTTCAGTAATCAAAGCTTGTTAATACAAAAGTTACACAAAATGAAGATTTGTCATTAATTTTTTCTTTGACTTACCTTATATTATTACCTTGCCTTACCTTATATTAGTTTGTCTTTTTTGTTATACATTTTGTTATTCATGTATGTGTTATCTTGTTTTTTTAATCTTATCACCTTGCACTATAAAATAACTGTTGCCTATCATTTCTACCATACTCTAGGCACTCCCTATAGTTTATCTCTATTTTTCCCCAGCCAGTCTGGAATCAGAACCACGTGTACACGTAGGCAGTAGAATGTGCAGTCCAGTGACTGAGCCAGCAACTGGCTTGAATATTGTGGATTCTAGCAGTCCCATTTATGCTGCTTTGTGGCTTACAGCTCTCTTCTTGGAGTTATCTGTTCTTCCAGTATATTTGGAATTGGTGGTACCGCAGATTCTCTCTTGATTGCCAGCTTTTGGGGTTATTTTGCAAGGGCTGGGTCAACATCTCCTTTAAGATGAGTCACTGCTTTTATAGAAGTTAAGAAAACACCTAGGAGCTCCATTATGGGAGATATAATCTTTATCAGAACTGTAAAACTAGCTGAATGAATACAGTCATACCTCAGTGTTCGACTGCTTCAAAGTTACTTCAGAGTTGTTGAATTCAGTGCAAAACTTGATCCAGTACTTGACCGCAAGATAGAGGTTGCTGGTGTTGGGTGCCTCATGACTTGCTACTCCCTCTGGCTGAAATAAAGGATTACATGGACTATAGGCACTATTCTTGGATTTGTGTGATGCCCAGCGTTCACACATCCTCCTATTCCTGAGAAATCTGATCTGAGGTTCTCCGAAGCTCAGTCCTAATGCCCTTCAATGGGTCAAACCTGTGTTTTGCAATCTTGAGATACTGCAATTTGCCAAGGCTTCAAACTTTTTGCAGGCAGACCAGCTTTTGTTTTTCATGATGGCAGAAACACCCACAATGAGGCAAGGAGAGGTTGGAGTGTTGGCAGACTGCCAGTTTCAATGTTTTTCCCATTGATCTGCTGGAGAGAGCACTGATGGCTCAGGAATCCTTGATGTTGCAAGAAAGGCTACAGCAAGAATATTTGCATATTCTTTTAAAGATTTGGGGAGTGAATTGAGTGCTCCTGTAAAAGTCCTTCTAAGTATAATTTTATATAGAGAGCCTCTTACAACATGGAATATTTTGTTGTAAAAGAAATACAGTTCATTCCTCAAGTTGTAAGCAGGTCTTCAAAATGTAATCTAAATCACCAAAATAAATCAATGGTATTTGCATAAAAGCAGTTCAAAGAAAAGAAAATATTGGGTGTTCATTCAGTTTTTTTCTTTGGTCAGACCATATTTCTAAGAATTTAACCTCCTGACTTATTCAAGATTAAATGGAAAAGAAGAAATTATGAAATATAAAACATTTTCCCAGCAGGTAATTAACTTTCAAATCAATAGACCTAAAGATTAGATGGAAAATATAAAATGATTTTCACATAACAAAGAATGTGAAAAGTAAAAGCATGACAATAGGAATTCTTAGACAAGGACATGAAAAGAATAACCAGCTGATGAAGATAGAACAATTCTTCTAACAATAAAATATTTAACTTTCAATAATGCCCTGCTGCGCTGAATGAATTATATTTTGATTTGGCTATCAAATGAGTCATTGTATACATACATGTGTCTGGAATTCCTTAAACTGCCCCTAAAATAGTACAAAATAGTACATATAGGTTTATTTAAACAAACTCATGTTTAAACATTGAAAAGAAGATATCTTCATGTAGAATTATAAAGCACTGGCTTCAAACTGTCATGTCTCTGGGAGGTTTTTGCCCCTCAGGCTTAATATTTGCATTTTTTCTGTATTCTCAGTATTTACCAGACAAAGATAGGTATTGAGAAATTACTTCACTTATTATGTCAGTTTTCAGTTATTGGGCTTTTTTCACCTTTAATGCAATATTCTCATCTAATTAGCCATTCTTAAGAAATCCAAGATTTATCCCAAAGACCTCTAGCTTTTTATTTCCTACTTCATGTCAAATAAAATCTTGTATTCTTTCTTGTAGACTGTTTGCTTTGTATTCAGTCAGGCACATGCTTGTATAAATGATGGTGCTAATAGCTTTCAGTTCACTTGCTTTCCTCTGCTGTCCCTAGTTATTAAAACTAGCAACCTGATACCACCTTCCTCCTCTCAGACACTTCTGTTGTCTTAACATAGGGATAATTTAACTGTCTGCTTTAGGCATTAGCCACACCATTTTAAAAAAATTAAGTTTCTTTCCCCCCCTCTTCAAATCATTTCAGTATAGAAGGGAAATAGTTTTTTGCCTGTATTGTATGCTAAGATATTTGTCACCTTGGCAGCAAAATGGAAGCTCTGGGTGCAGACAGTTTTTCTGTCACCTACCACAACTAGAATAGAATAGAATTCTTTATTGGCCAAGTGTGATTGGACACATAAGGAATTTGTCTTTGGTGCACATGTTCTCAGTGTACATAAAGAAAAAATAAGATACAACACTTAGTGATAGTCATAGGTTACTAATAAGCAATCAAATCATACTAGGAAACAAAAACAATATAAATTGTAAGATACAAGCAACACGGTTATAATCATAAGTGGGAAGAGATAGGTAATAGGAAGGATGAGAAGATTTTATTCTTGATTTTATTTTGCAATCCCCTTGAAAAATTCTAGTACTGTATATTAGTGAAGACTCAGACTCATAGCTATAATACTATAATAGGAAAAAGAATGGTTTCTGTGTACATTTTAATTGTCAGGTCTACTTTGGTTGTTACACTCAATAATAAAAGTTTTCTATGTATTTTCCCAGAGGAAAAAAGATATAATGCGATGTGCAAAAGAAAAGGGTTCTTGCCTACCTGTGCCCAGGCATCCATTTTTCGCTATTCTGAGACGTTATAATTTTTAGTAGAGAATATTCTATCCTGGGGTCAGATCTTTACCATTGAATTATAGATCCCTTTCTAGCATTCTTCTTTCCCTGCTGGTATATATTTTGGAATCACATAGACCAAGAATTATGGAACAAGAACTGAATCAGGATTTGGGATAATCACACACTTTTCTTGATGTCTGATATTGGAACATGCATTGCTTTGGTATCATATTTCTGATGTAGCTAAATAATTGGTTATTATAATTGGTTGAATTTTACTGTATAGTGCAGCGTTGGTGTGGTGTCAGGGTTTTCAATTCAATGTGTGGAGTGTGAAGGATGTGTGTTTATATTTATTTTCATGGTTATGATGTGCACTGAAGATGGTGTTTGATTTCGTTGTACGAGGTGCAATGACAATAAAGTAAATTAAACTAAACTATTGACAGTTCACAGAGAATGCTGAAATAATTTATATTTATCTTCTGGGGAAAAAAGGAAAAGGAAAAAAAAACTGGCATTCTCTAAAGTGCTATTTCTATAATAAACAAGAAGAATATATTGCAAATGAATCCATCATGATATAGAAAAATTTAGACATATTAGGGCTTAGATTACTTTCAAACAGCTTATTTTCTCATTTCTGAATTTCCAAGCAAAATAAGTCTGACCCTTGAAGCACATTCTTGTATTCTTAGAAGTAAGCCCCAATGAGTAGTTTACATAGGATTATGCTCTTTGACAGTTCTAGTTTTAAAGATTTTGCACTAATTGACAATTCACATAACAAAAAATTATAAAATGATAGCTAAAAGAACAACTTATGATTCTGAAATAAATTACCCAGTTAAATCTTTATTGATTAGCCCTTGGGGCGTGTCAAAGTACAAAATTCCAAAAACAAATTATTACTAAAATTTGATAAAAGCAATTTAAAATGGAATGGGATGAAATACAATTTTAAGTAAAATTGGAATAAAATACAATTTACAATGAAATTGGAATAAAATATATTAATTTAGGGTATAGATAAAATATGATAAAAGTATATTTCAGTGTCACCCCTGCAATCACCCTGCCTACCGTCCCTGTCCTATTGTTTCTTTTTATTTTTCCTATATGTATCCATTTCATGTATTCATAACTATGTTTATACTTATACCTATTATCTTGTAAGTGATTGACAAATCAATCAATCAATCAATCAAACAAACAAACAAACAAACAAGCAAATAAATAGATAGATATTATGGATCTCCTTTAACGGATCTGCTGCAAGACTATCCCTCTCCAAAAGCTACACTCTGCCCCTACATGGCCATTTTCACTGCGGCTTTCAGAGAGACTTGGCAAATTATCTTACTGGTGTTTTTTTTTTAAAGTTCTATCCATAGATCCCTGGATGATTTCCAGTTCACAGCTTAATTTGAAAGGCTGCACCTTGGGATATTGATGGCTAGTGTTACATGAAATATGAGGCTCGCTGCAAAGATCTGGCTGAGAGATAGGCTGTCTGTGGCAATTTCAGCAAAGTATTGAGGCTAGCTATAGCAAAAGCATGGGGACAGAGTTGGACCCTTCTAGTTCCATTATAGACAGCAACCAGATAGGATGACCAGGGCAGATGGATTAGTATCAGCTCATAGATGAGAATCCATTTGAAGACTATCAGTGAAAAAAGAACTGGGCAACTTCAGTATGAGTGATGGCAATAATGGGAGGGAAGCCAGGATTAAGCAGCCAGTGGTTACTAAGATAGGCAGCTCTGCATGGAAGGTGTGGTGAAGCCATGGGTAACTTGTGGCTCCAGCGCAGCCTATATTAAATACAAATAACCATTTTTGCCATGGGAGTATTTTCTTCCCAATCATCTAGGAGACAAAGATATCACTACTCCTATGGTAATGAGCAAAATATTTATTTATTCATTCATTTTATTTATTTATGTATGGCGCAATCAAGGAGACTCTTGATGATTTATAATGTATTCATAAACAAAGCTGTAAAATATCCATGATATCATACATAGAAATAAAAATGAAAACACAAGTAACAAAATAAAACATAAAATGAAGATAAGTAGTCAGCACTTATCTTATAAACAGTTTTAAAATCAGTAAAATTGATGGTTAGCTTTTATATTCCAAATGTTTTCCAGAATAATTATGTTTTTAATAACTTCTAAAAAACCAAAAATATGAAACTTGACTGAGTTCCTATAGTAGGCCATAGCAGAGCATAAACTTTATGAGAGAAAAGCAACACTCACATGTGTTCTGTGAAATGGGGGACCAGTGGACATTTCCCTCAGGATATTCTGCATTCTGGATTAATTGAAGTTTCAGGGTCGTATTAAAAGGAAGCCCCGGATGAATGATGATAAAGGTGCAAGGTACAGTAGTGAGAATGTACTGAATCCCGAGCAAAGCTACCACTCCCCTCCCCCAATCATGGTTTCCATCTGTCTATCAAGTAGTAGTCCTCAGTTCAGAAAGTCAATGGTAATGTTATCACATCAAGGAACTACAGTGAAGACATCAAAGAATCTTGATGAAAAAAAAAACAATAAATCTGATGAAAAAAGAGCAAGTTCAATTTCAACCCTTTCAGAATCTCTCCATCTCCAGGCTCTTGTTTAAGGCATTGGCAGCATTTCCCATGTAGCTGAAAAGTCTGCTTCCTCTAGTAACTTCACTCTGATTAAAAGTGCTCAAGGAGTGATTAGAGTTAGGTTAAATAGTTGCCCCATTTGGATGGATGGATGGAATTAAGGAGGGCCTTTTTAGGAGACTGAAGCATCGGCCCTCCTGAAGAAAGATGATGAGCCCAAACTTCCATTGCTAAGCAAGACAGTTGTTAACTGAGTCTTGCCCCATTTTACAAACTTTCTTGCCATAGTTTTTAAACGAATCACTGTAGTCATTGAATTAGTAACACGGTTGTAAAGTGAATCTGGCTTCTCCATTGACTTTGCTTGTCAGAAGATCACAAAAGATGATTACATGACCCTGGAACATGGCAATGGTCATAAATATAAATTAGTTGCCAAGCATCCGGATTTTGATCATAAGGCAATGGGATGTTGCAATGGTTGTAAGCCAAGGACTACCTGTAGCTTTGTCTTTCTTCCATATTGTTATGAAAGCAGTGAACTGAATAAAACCTAACCCTGAATGTAATATCTTGCCTTGTCTTGGATTGGTCCATTAAAAATCAATCTAATCAGATTTCACCCAATGGTCTGGATTGCAGACTTTTCTAGTGGTTATGAACTGATAATCTTAACAAAGTCTTTCTTACCTCTCCACCTGTAAGAAGAAGTTCTATAGTATAAACCTTATGACAGAAGATGAGTCAAATATACTGAATTAGTTTATTTCTTTCTATGCAGAAAATTGCATTAGTAAAATAAATCACAGGATTGGAATCTAGTCCAATATCTGTTGGGCACCTTATTATTAGCAAATAAAGCAAAGCATGTTTTCTTTCAATTTACATGATATATGACCTTCAAAAAGACTTGTGATAATTTATTTCAAAGTTCCACTATCTACACTTTCAGCACCTCATTTTGCCTGTATAACAGTGAGAAGAGAAAACAATAAAGCCAACACTTTCAAGTTTCCAATAAGAAGAAAAGACAGTTGGCAGGCTTCTTCTTGCTCTACAGTTAGATATCTCTATTTAAATGCAAATTATCATCTGACACTACAAAAATAACATAACAGGAAACAGGTAGACATGTCAAAGTCTGTTAAAAATAACTTGTGTTTATTTTCAGGAGAAGATAAATGTGGTGGAATTTTTATTAAGAATAATATCAGCACCAAGCTTTTATCTGGATATGGCAGTTCCATGATATGTTGATTAGTATATCATTTATGGAGCTTTCTTGAAATACTGCCCATTTCTGTCACTTGGGAACAGAGTGACAGCATAGGTTGCTTTTCCCATCTGTTCTCCAGATATGTGGATTTAATTTCCCTGAATTCTCAGCACTGGCTTTGCTGTCTGGAGCATCCTGGAATCTGAGGGCAGAGTTGAACATCTGTAGATCTCTGTTTCAGAAAATAAAGCATTCTTTAGAATATTTTCTATGTATAGTTCTTGCACCATTATTAAATCACCAGTTCCTTAACAATCAGAGTGTGAGGATTGCATAACATTTGGAAGCTTGGCTATTTGTGCTTACATTGAATGACTGAAAACAGAAAAATGTAATGCCATCAAGAAGATTAACAATTAACATAATGCAATTAACATAGCATGAATGGGCATGTATGATGGAGGAAAATGTCCAGCACAAAGAGATAAAATAAAATAAAGAAAATTAGGTTTGGGACATCTGTGTGCCAAATAGTGAATTATCTATTTGCACTTGAACAGCACTAGTGCTGTCTGTCTGTCTGTCTGTCTGTCTGTCTGTCTGTCTGTCTGTCTGTCTGTCTGTCTGTCTGTCTTTCCCTCCCTCCCTCCCTCTTTCCCCCTCTCTCTCCTGTCTGATCTATATGTCTCCTTTTTATTGAATCATAGGGCTGGAAGGGACCTTGGAGGTCTTCAAGTCCAACCCCCTACCCAAAGCAGAAGCCCTTATTCCATACCTGACAAGTGGTTGTTCAATCTTTTTTTGAAAAACCCATTACTTTCAGTATTGGAAGACTGCTATCATGTCTCCCTCAAGCCTTCTCTTTATTAGATGAAGAGATTAACATATTTAGCCTAGTTCTCTTAGACATTCATCATATGGTCTAGCCTCTAGACTCCTTATTATGTTTCTTGCTCTTCTCTGCACTCTTTCTTACACATTGAAAGAAACATTCTTTGTTATCTTTGACATTTGTTGTGAGTCTTACTTGATTTTGAGTTTTAGCATTTTTGACTCCATGCAGATTCGGGCTATTTTGTTGGTAATCTTTTTTAGTTATGTCCCCTTCTTTCCATTTTTTATACTTATCCTTTTTGTTGCTCAGTTTGTCAAAGGCCCCTTTGGGCAATCATGCTGGTTTCAATTGGAGTCTCTTGTTTTTCCTTCTCTGTAGTACAGATAGTCCTCCACTTACAACCATTCATTTAAAGATCATTCAAAGTTATAATGGCACTGAAAAAAAGTGAATTATGATAATTTTTCACACTTACAACTATTGCAGCATAGGAACTTTGGTGGTGCAAGTGTTCAAATGCAGTATTGCGGGCTAACTCCTGCCCACAGCCTGGAGTTCCGTCCTTATGGGCTCAAGGTTGAGTCAGCCATCCAACCTTCCAAGTTCAGTAACATGAGCACCCAGATGTTGGAGGCAATATGCTGATTCTGTAAACTGCTTGGAGAGGGCTGTAAAAGCACTGTGATGCAGTACATAAGTCTAAGTGCAATTGCTATCCTCATGGTCATGTGATCAAAATCCAGACTCTTGACAACTGACATGTGTTTATGGTTGCAATGTTTTAGGACCATGTGATCACCTTTTGCCACCTTTTGACAAAAAAGTCAATGGGGAAGCAAGATTCACTTAACAACCATGTTACTAACTTAACAACTGCAGTAATTCATTTAACAACTGTGGCAAGTAAGGTCCTAAAACGGAGAAAAAAATTCCTTAACAACAGTCTTACTTAATGGAATTTTTGAGCTCAATTGTGGTAACTTGAGAACTATATGTATTGTTTTTATTTTGGTCTTTATTATCGCATTTTCTAGAGTTTTTGTCTTGAGTTGTTTTTCCCTCTAGGAGTTCTTTTCATGGAATCCTTCCTAATCTCTTTCTTAGTTTGTTGAAGTCAACTCTCTTGAAGTCTAGAACATTAGTCTAACTATGTTCAGTCATGTGTCCCTGCATTATGGTGATTAGTAATATGGCAAGGTCACTTTCCTCCAAAGTTCTTACAACTTCCACACTATCAACCACTTCATCCCTCCTGGTAACAATTAGGTGCTGTGCAACTGTCCCTGTAAGGCCCAGACTCTCTCCCCATCAGACAATAAGAATGAACCTTTGAAAACTGGGTATTTCAAAAGGAATTCTTTATTGAAAAGGAAGATATCCAGGGGATGTTGAGAGCAGGATCTAATATGACTCCAAGCGTGCAGCTTAGATAAAGGGAGTTAGAACCCCTACCCTTAGTCTGGTGTGGATTTCATCAATACAAAGAAGCAACATGTTAATTCCCTTCCCCCACTTTTTTCTTGGAATGTAGTTGAGAAGAGCTTCCCAGGAAGCTTCTTTCAGAGCTGGAATTTTTATGGCTCCTTCTCCTCTTGCTATCTCTCCAAGAGGTGACAAGTTTCCAGGCATCTGGGCTCCAGTCCCCAGTTGTATATCATGTGCAAGTTGCACAGATTCAATACAAGAATTAAGATATTCAAGTTACATCAAAAAGGATTACTTGTATCAACCCCCCCCCCCTTCTTCTTCCATTGAAGAATGGCAGATACACCGATCGGACAGTCCCTCTAGTTCACTTTTCCACCTTTAGCAAGACAAAGCCGACACTTTAAAGTATTTGATCTCCATTTGCTGTAGTGTTTATCTCCAAGTTGATGTTGGGGTAGTTGAAACCCCATGTTATGGTTTGTTGACTGCCAATGGAGATGGCAGTTGAGTCAGATGAGTCAGAGGAGATGGGGGGGGTGTCTGGGTTACCATTGGAGATCTGAGGAATAGGAGGTCTCAAAGCCAGATGCAGAGCGGGACCTATGTACTCATGCTTAGGTGGAGAGACAGCTGTTCTCAGGGCCTAAGATGAGTCAGGGGGAGGAACAGCTGGGCCCTGTCCTAGATGCACATATGTGCAGAGAAGTGCAGAGAGAAGAGCATGCAGAACTGAGGGCCATCTATTCAGGAAAAGAAGGCGATGTTAGCAAGCCTCTCCCTGGGTGGGATATAATGGGACAGAACACCCCATCGCCACAGTGGTGTGTTCTCTGCACATACCAGCTAATTGATTACCAAAAAGTTTGTCTATTTCCTCCACTTGGTTGGGTGATCTGTAGTACCCGCCTATGACAATGTCATTTATTTTTCTTCTGAAATTCACCAAAATACTTTAAAGAAGACTTTCCTCCTTAGTATTGTGTATTTTGCTGGCAATTCTTTAGATACAAAAGAACTCCTCCTCTTTTGTCAGGTCTTCTTGTTTTGAACAATTTATAGCATTCTAGCAGTATGTTCTAATCATGGCTTCCATCCTACCAATTTTCAGTAAAGCAACACTACTTTACTTGTCTTCCTGAACTAGGACTTCAAGATCTCCCTGTTTGTTCTCCATACTTTGAGCTCTGTGTTTTCTTCCTCCATCTCTTGCAGTATCCCTAAGTGTCCCTTCTTCCTCATTAGTCTCTTCCTCATTGTCTGATTTGTTGTTTTGGGATTATGCTTTGGGCTTGGTCCTAAACATTGTTCTCCTTCCCCTTTTAGTTTTATCTAAAGCCTTTTATATGAGCTGGCCAGTTGTTTTCCAAACACATTGTTCCAAGTTTTTATTAGGTGCATCCCATCTCTTACCAAAAAGCTTTTCTGTGGTAATGTAAACCAAGGTCTAAAAATCCACAGTTCTCTTGACAGCACATCCCTTGAGCCAGTGGTTTATGTCTAAAATTCTCTGCTGGGTATTGGGTGTTGACCTATGGTTGACAGTATGAAAGAGAAGATGACCTGTGCCTCATATTGTTTTTGTCCTGTCTAGTTGCTTTTAATCCATAGATGCTGTTTCCAGACTCTTGGTTGTATTGGTCATCCTAACATGAAACAGGGTATTTTTCTTCCAATCCAATAAGTTTGCACTCGGTGCAGATACAATTTGGGTCACCCAAGGGTAGGAATATATATATATATGGCACTTCTATAACTCTGGTTTCAATAAAAATATTCTTGAAAATTACAATTCTGTTCAATACAAAAGAAAATCAGAGAAAAAGAGAATCATTTGATTGCTAGTGATAGTCAGTGTGGAAATAAGGGGAAATAAGAGTTGTCCATATTGAATTGGATTTGAGCCCCAAGTCAAATTGGCCTTATGAATCAGTTTAAGCAGGAAGTGCTTTTTTATTCACTAGACTGAGATCTGAGCCTTTCTTTTGGATTATGTCATAATGAATTGAAAAGATTATTTAAAGCATAGCCTTATCCAAAAATAGGATTTAATTTAATTTAATAGGATCAATAGGATTTAATTTTGTCAGAAGCATAAGACTGTATTTCAGCGGGCAGTATTCCCAGTGACATTCAGTTTCTTCCTTTTTAAACTGAAATGTATGCTATTTGGATCGGGCAAAACTATTTTCCTCATATATGAGAGAATAGACCTGAACAGAATTTCAAGTCTTTGCAAGTCTTTTCTTACATTTATGTATTTATTCCTTATTACTTTTATATAATGTCATAATTCTTCACTATCTCTTTACTCTTCCTCATTCCTAAATAACTTTTTTTCTAAGGCAATTTGGTGCATCAAATTTTCTTATAGAGTACATCAGAGGATGTTTAATAACAATTATCATTGTTCCAGGTTAAACTTCTGTTCTTTGTGCCAGATGGTATTCCTTTCATCTTGATCAGAATGGGCTTGCATGTTAGAACTATAATGGAAGTCTTGATCCCAATAACCAGATGCCAGGCAATAGCAGAAAACTATATGCAGATATTAAAAAGTTTTCATAATTGCTTCAAATGAATCTTGGGCCTGATGTTTTTAAAGAAATGGTTAGCATACGTGTGCAACTGTTGTATAACATAATTAGTAAATTCTAACAATATTATGTGGTTCTCAGAAAGTGAAGACATTTGATTGAATATATATATACCTCAGAAAACAAGGTATATATATATATACCTCAGGAAAATATATATATATATCTCAGAAAACAAACAAACAAACAAACAAACATATATATATATATATATATATATATATATATATATATATATGTGTGTGTGTGTGTGTGTGTGTGTGTGTGTGTGTATGTATGTATGTATGTATGGCGTTCAGCTTTGTTCGGGTATTTTCCCACGTCATTGTAGTTGTGCTTTTAAAGTTGTAGCGACGTTTCAGCAGAATCTCATCTGCCATCATCAGGCTTCTGTAGCTGAAACGTCGCTACAACTTTAAAAGCACAACTACAATGACGTGGAAAATACTCCAAACAAAGCTGAATGCCATACATTAAGTACCAGAAAACTTAAGAAAAATATATATATATATATATATATATATATATATATATATATATATATATATATATATATATATATATGTTTTCTGAGGTTCTCGTGGGTATTTATATGTGGATCTTTGGTTGTTCGGTTTTGAATCTTACGCGGGAGAAAACCGAACAACCAAAGATCCATATATATATATATATATATATATATATATATATATATATATATATATATATATATATAATGAATGAAGGCAAATGAGTATATATATTCTCCATGACCTTGTGTACTTCTTCAAGTATATTTCTCTGTAGAGCAGAAATATTTATACTTAGTTGTAATATTAAGAAAGGTAATTCACACCAAAACAGTTCCAAACATTTAAGCTATTTTATATGTTAAATATTTTAATCTGTGTCTCTTTAAGAAAAGGAAAAGAGCCAAAGTTTAGGATCCATATTTTGAAATCTGAGTCAATTTTTCACTTTATCCCAGAATTTTTGTTTGATCTCCTGGCCAAAAGTTCATGCCTTAGCTCTCCTTAGAAAATTTGCTTTCTTTATCATTTATGGAACTTGGAGTGGACCAAAAAGAGTCCAGAGAAAAGAAGTTTATATTCTGTCATTTCTGAAATTCAGTACAAATAGGGAACATCAACAAATGAACAAATATACAAGTTTAATCAGCAAACATAATTTTAAGGAGATAAGTCTCTATTATTTTGCATAGGAATATAGCAATATAACTTTCTCCTCAAAATATTGGCCTGGGACAGGACCGGTGATTTAACTGCATAAAGAAAAGAAATTTGGTCCTTAACAGGAGCTGCCAGAAAGTGGCATTACAGACAAGATGTTTCAGTCTGACGTTACATGCAACTACTTGCTGTGTGCATCAAACTATGGTTAGTCTTGCTATAAAACATTAATCAGTTGTCAGAGATGCCTGTCTGCTGTCATTATCCAATGGTTTCTGGCAAAGATGAATTTAGGTTACATATTACAATAGGCATCCATTAAGGAAAAATAGTTTTACATTGGGACCAATTATCCAAAGAATATGGTAGGATCCTCTTAACTGAGTGTATCCAAGCAAATGTCAGCTTTGGAAGTCATATTGAGAGTCAATGCTCTCACGCTGTCACAAGCCTGAGAAAGTGGGAGGGGGGATTCAATTGAGTAGCTCTAAGTAGACAAAACAAAATTCTTTTGTTAGTTCAAGGTCATTGAGTATGGCGCAGAATGAAATAATAATCTTACTTTAGGACAGATTGTGATTGGGCAATGTGATGTGATGATGGCCAAGGGGGGATGGATTTGTAGTTTTGAATATTGCAAGGAAGCCTGTAAACTTTCAGATTTGGGGTTCCACAGATGTGCCAGTTTACTATCCAAATAAAGATACCTTTGAGATATGTCTGTCTTGGAGTTATTGATCAGAATGGAGGTTTGCTGGAACACTGACAGCAAGGCTAGATGGCCAACTAGGATGCGTTAATTTGGGCTCTTGTACCGAGCAGGTCATTGGATTCAGTGGCCTGAATGGCATCTTTCAGCACTATGATTTTACAATTCCAAACAATAAAGTGGACTTTCCACCAGTTTTATTTTTGAAAAATTACTCTAGAGCCAAAGCCTAGGTGCGTTGTTGAAAATAAATATGTTGCTTTGGACTGATGCTTTTATCTAGCATTTTTGTCTCCCGTGAATATGACTATAATTTTAAAAAAACTAAATAAAATGAAATCAGGGAGGCACCATCCCTGGAAGGTGTTAGGGCAGATGTCTGTTGATATACTAATGCTAAACTGTGAATATTGGATCACAGATTTTAGGCCATTTCTTTTCTTTGGACCTGATAATTTCCTCTCTCTACCTTTTTTTCTTATTGTTTGAACATTTACACAAATATAGAGTTGAAAAAATATTTTAATAGTTAGGCATTTAAATTTCTACAGAAGCCATCTAAGACAAAATGGTACAAATAGGATCCGTAATTCCATCATAAATTACCTTTAATTCATATACAGGAAACATGGCAAATTTTCCAAGAAACCCTATATTACATCAGTGGGAAAACATTAATTATCTGATAAAATTTCCATACTAGATTACCTAGTATTACCTAGAGAGTAATAATTAATAATAAATTATACAATAATATTTCCATACTAGATTACCTAGTATTACTTAGATTACCTAATATTACCTAGAGTTCTTCGGAGATGAAGCTTAAAGGCACTGAAGAAAATAGGCATTCAATAATCTCTTAATTTTGTTCAATTTTTTCTAAAGGTGGACAGTGTCACAAATCCTGTGGAAATCGATGCTGGGGTCCTTCAGCAGATCAGTGCCAGAGTTGTAAGTATATTTGAATAAGAAATAATTTTAAAGTGAGAAGAAAACATTAAGACAAACAAAAAATCATGCTGTTGACTTATTACTGAAATTTTTATCAAATCATTATGTTATGAAAGGTTTTTTTTTTCCTCATTGACATAACCTTACTATGATATGGAAATAAGCAGTACAGTCCTTAAGTAGGAAAACAGACTATGCCATAATTCAGAGTTTAACCGTTTTTTTAATGAGAAAGCAATGGAAATAAAAACTATCCCACAACCTGTCTACCTGCTTTTCAAGGAGTTTTACTAAAGTCAAACAGCCTGCTCAGGAATCATAGAAAATTCCCCACAACTAGAAAGTGTGCAGAAAGTAGAAAGATGTCAAAATAACGTGGTATTTGTACTGCCCCCTAGATATTATCACATTGATTTTAAAGTCTGCACTATGAAAGTGTATACATGTATGATTGCTGACATATAGGAATCCATCTTACTGGAATCACTGGAAATCCAAATCCTTAGTAACATGAATAACATAGCATCACTGAGATCTTCATGGTTACAGACACAAACAAGGGTGGGATTCTTCTGGTTCAGACTGGTTCTATAGAACCAGTTGTTAAGATTCTGTGCAGTTTGGAGAACCGGCAAATCATGCCCCTGGCTGCCCCTGGCTGCCCCTGCCCCTCTCTGCCCGCCCCTCCCCTCCCTGCCCAGTCTTTCTCTCTCTCTTTCTCTCCTTCTCTCTCTCCCCACTCCCTCTCTCTCTCACACACACACCTAAAAATTTAAGAAGAAAGGGGAGAAAAACTTGGCAGCATAGACAGAAACTTTGACCCTAACTCTGAGTTTTAATATAAAGAAATATCTTCTTGATACAAAGAAAAGAGCTGGCGATTGATTTACTCAGTGATCTCTATCCATCAGGATCTTGAAAAAGATTCCTAAATCACAAAAAATAAATAAATTCTGAATTAGTTCATTTTTCAAGACAATTGACAATAGTCCTTGACTTACAGCCACTTTTTTAGTGATCACTCAAAGTTACAGCTAGTTATTTACAAGTTCTCACACTTACAACTAACACAGCATCCATATGGCCATAAGAGTAAAATTCAGGTACTTGGGCAACTGTCATGTATTTAAGATGATTGCAGCATCCCAGGATCACATGATCGACATTTGTAACCTTTCATTCCCCCATTGAATGTCAACGTTGGCTTCTGGTGAGGTAAAGTCAATGGGGGAGTTCATTTAATGACCACATTCATTTCTGGAGAGCAAACTATTCAGTTGTCATACTTTTTGGTGGGAAAAAAATGGACCACTAATCATTTCAGATGATTTTGTAGAAGCTTTTGTAAATTCAGTAATGAATTAGGAATACTTCCCAGCCTTGCATTTTAAATTGGAAAATGATTGAATGTATTTACAACATGTGTCTCCTTTTCTTTGAGATGAATATTTAAGATCTCTGAAGTTGGAAACTAATCTGGCAATTTCCTTAAGGCCTTGTGGTGAAAATATGTATTTATTTGGTTATTTATTTATTTAGTGTCCTATCAGTTCCTTAAAAGACAAGAATCTTATGGTTCTGAAGACCCCTAGTAGTTGAAAATGCCTAATCAAATTGATGGATGGATAAATAATATGTAATATGAAAAAATAAAAGATTAACCAAAGAAAAAAATAATTACATATATTTCCATAAGATAAAGACAAGTGCATGTGAGCAACAAACTGAACAACACCTCTAGATCAATTATGTGAAGTTAGCATTTTAACTAAAGAACATCTTTAATTAAAATCCTAGTGTTATACTAATAACTTTACATGCCCCTCTTATTGATTTCAGCTATTTTCCATTTCTATCCCTCTTGGTAGATTTATAATTCTATGTAATAGAGAATTAAAGGAAACATTTACAATGATTAATTACATGCAAATGTGTAACCAAACTAAGTAATCCAACTATTCTTACCACTTTCATAAATGTCCCTGGAAACCAGTGAGAAGGCAGGCCAAGAGGCATCCATTTCCATTGTCTTCTGTTCCCATGATGCTGGAAAACAGATAGATTTAAATACCAAATAAGTTATTTTTAGTAGTTATGATCTGATCCATTATGTGCATCAGCAGGGCTCCTGTGATTGTTGTGTGCTCATTAAAGCACAGGGACAACTCAACTAATTTATAAAAGAGAGGGATGCATGCATGTGTGTAAATATATAGAGAGAAAGAAAGCAATTCAGAATAATGAGTTACTATGGAGTTGTTATTATTTCCATTTTAGGCACCACTTGACTCCAGAACAACTCTGGATGACTCACAATATAACTGAGAAAATATGAATAAGGGGAAAACAGATAAATAAAGAACAAATAAAAACAGAGAACAAAATTGTGAAATTTCCCAATTACCAGAAAGCATGTGCAAACACTTTATTCTTACATTCTAGGCACAAAGTACGCATAAGCAGGATCCAGGAAGCAAGAGAAGATTTGAGTGACGATTAAAAATATCAAAATACAGAAAGCAGATTTAGTTATTTTAGGGACACAAGGTATATTAGAGGAATAGTAATTCATTCTACCACAGAATGCTCCCATAAGAAATGCCAAAGCAGAATGTTGAAAGTGGCCTCAGTGAGTTTAGCATTATTATTATTGTGACAATTCTCAGATATTAACAAAACAGCCAAAAGAATCAAGACAGACCCTGATGTTGGTGATTTTTAAAAACTTATTCTGACCCAAAGGTTAGTCAAAATGTGTAAATTACAGTAGTTAGTCATGCTAATGATCTATCTTAACGTTTTCAGACACTTCCACAGTGAGAAGAATTCTGCCAATTGATGTCAAGCAGCAAGGATTAAATAGGTGGAAGTCTTGCAAAGAAGATAAGTGAAAAACTTAGGTATAGCCATTTTTAGGGATAGCCATTTTTATCTGAATTTCAAGAGAAGGAAAAGACAACTTTCCAAGGATATTCTAAAAGTACTAACAAAGTCAAGATGGTGGCCACAATAGTATGATTGAAACTCTGCCTGATTTATGTACTATACATGGCCATCATTTGGGCTGCGGACCCTGGGGCTTCCTGTCGTATCTTAATTGCAAATGGGCAGGAATCAAAACCTGTTTCTTAATACAAATTCTTACAGAATAAGAGGAAATGATTCATGTCAATTCATTAATAAAAACATTAGTGAGAGTTTGTAAGAATGTTCCTAATTCTGTAATCTTGGAAACCTGAATACTAGGGATGGCAATAAATAGATTACAAAAAGTATGAAGTTTAACTCTGAATTTTGTTCAAAATATCCATTTCTGTGAGAGGAGTTATTTAAAAAGACTTGTTGAAGTTAAACATTATTATCTGTTATTGTATATGTCTTCCATTTTTAATATTTAAAATTGTATCAGTGTGAATGTAGCTAGTTTACTTCCCTCACTGTACCTTTATCTGTACCCTTATCTTTATAGTTATCGCAATGTCATAAGAGCCAATTACATCTTTTGAATGTCATAAAACATGTAACTGAAATATATTTTTCTGGGATTTTATCTGATGTTAATCAATATCTAGTATAATGTATTAAACTATGTAACAAAAATGCTGATTGAATCACAGAAGAGATACAAGGTCTGCCCAGAGGATTTACAGCCTCTTTCTAGACTTAAACTTGTTTGTCAAAAAGCAAGTTTTACTAAAACCATGGTTCTAAACAAATGTGCATAAAACTGAACACTGATTTTCATTTTATGTGTTGCAATGAATGTACAGAACAATCTGGTCATGGAGAGCTGAACTAAGTCTAGCCTTACACCCTAGTTACACCAAACAAAACTCAGAACTAAATTGAAGTGTGGTCTATAATTATTAGCTTCTTTTTTTGAGGTTTTATGATTATACAGTTCTGGACAAAATTTTAAATTCAGGATGGGAGACAGAATAAAGAAAGACACTACTTAAACAAAAGGAAACCTAATTCTTTTTACAAAAGATAAAGAAGTAAAATAACATACCAAACAGCCTACACTTAATTATCTGAACACAATTCTACAATAAAAAGTAAAACTGGATCATTTATAATTCACCAGTTTTACACTGAATGAAAGACAAGGTTGAAACCAACACAAAAACTGAGGAGAAATTTGGAATCATTTTATTCTTGAATACTTTATTTCTGGCTCAGTGTTAACAAATTGACAAATTCTGATTTGGCTTGGACCTGGAGCATATCTTCCTGTCTCTCCAGTAATTTTTGCAAAAAATCTTCAGGGATATATTATTTGCTTTCACTTAATTAAAAGTCTGGAATGCTCTACCTGATTCAGTTGTCTCAGCTACGAATTTTCACACTTTCAGTCACAAATTGACTTCTCTGGACCTTACTTTATACTTAAGTGGTCATTAGAGGGGGAGTGCATAAGTGCACTAACGTGCCTATCATCCCCATCATTGTATTTTTATTCTCTTATTCTTGTTTTTGTTTTTGTTTGACCAGTTCCAATAAATAAAATAGATCAGTTTAATACAAGTTCAATTCAAATGTAACTGAATTCAGTTCAGATGTAATTCAATTCAGTTGAATTTTTAAAAAGGTTAGCTTGTTGCTAGTCTCTTATTTCCTTATCTGTGGTATTAGTAGAAGGGTGTCAAACTGACCTGTGAATCTGGCCCACAAGGTGCTTAGATCTTGCCAACAGGAGTGCCCTGGAAACAGTGAAGGCCTGTGGTGCATCTGCCCGCAAAAACAGAGCTTTTTGTTTACGGCTGCAACTGCCTCCTGCAACCCTCTGCCAGGGAAAACAACTCAGGATGGCTGTGCATGGCTGGCAGAGCGCTTGGGCCACCACAGGTGCCCCCAACATGAGTGATGTCAAGCTGGCCACGCCTACCCTGCCCACCCACCCCCCAGCCCCCTGAGGTCAAATACAAAACTGATGCAGCCCTCAGTGAAATCGAGTTTGACATTCCTGTGTTAGTATGTTTCTATCAGTATTAAAAATAATAATAGGATTTCTTATAAATGCATAATTGCAATTTGAATATCCAGAGAAATAACAGATCAAGAAACAAATAGATTATCATACTTTATTTTGAACCAATCTGCTTCTCATCCTGGAAACTTCAGATCTTGCTTGCTCTGGCTTAGGACTTTGACTCCAAATGCAGTAGCAATGGCAGAGAAGAGAACAGTTTGCAAGCAAGTGGCTTTCAACAATGTTTTAAATGAACTTTGTTTTTAATTTTCTTTTGTATATAGTTTGTCACTTTTTTAAAAGAAAAAATCAGAACTAAAAGTTGGAAAATGTTGGTCCATTCCCCCAAGTGCCTGTATATTAGTGATTAGATTAGAAGATATTTAATACCTTCATTTCACCACCACCACTCTGTATGTAATATGGCAATGTATAATTAAGGTAAATAAATGCATTTCATTATCATTTTAATGAACTTCTCCATGAGCTCCAGTGCTAATGATAAGCAGTTTGATTACATCTCCATGTCTGCATTTTCTCCCACTTTACTTGAAAAGATATTTGCTTTAATGTTCACCTTTTTTTCTGCCAGGTCATCAACTAATTGGTATCTGTGGAAGAGCGCCTCAACAGTTCTCGTCACTTTGTGGTTTCTCAGTCCATTTGCAGCCTAGGCTATGTTTCCTGATTTCTCCTCTGATCTGTTTGCTCTCCTTCTGCCCTCTCTAGTAACAAAAGTGGTGTGTGCGGAGCAATGTGATGGCCGATGCTATGGACGTTCTGTCAGCGAATGTTGTCATCGAGAATGTGCCGGAGGTTGTTCCGGACCCAAAGACACTGACTGCTTTGTAGGTTTCAAAAGTCTTTCTTTCATACCACTTACTGCATACATTTACTCCAAGAAATTGGTAAACATGTTTTGGACTTTTATTATAGCGCATATAGAGTGTAAGTTATCCAGCAGAAATCTTAGCATTCATATTTTCTATTATGTTCCTGCTTCCTACCAACTTATTTCACCCATTAAAACATTTATAAGATTTTCAACTAGAGATTTGAAGTCATTGGTGAGAATTTCATCTTAAGTGAAACTTCTTTATTTACTTGCCTAAAATTAACAGGTTATAGATATGGGCAATTCATTTAGAACTTTGATTTTAAATGAAATATAATGCATATATCAGAAATAACTTCAATCATGTTTCCCTAAGAACAATCAATAACATTTTCTACCTAAGAAGACAACTTCCATTTCTTCCTTGGTGGTCTGTCTCCTATTTGAGGCAGCTTCTGATTTCAGTCCCAAGACACCAAGAGGAGTGCGCTGCTGTACTTATGTCCAAGCTCCAGTTGCTTGGGCTTATTAGGGCAGACATTGTGTCCATGGGGACAACAATCTTTTTCTCATTAGCCTGGTGGAATTGTGAAGAAAACATTCTCTTTTTCAGTCTTCACAAGGAAGTCCTCTGCTGTGAAAGGGAGGTATTAGGTATTGAGAAGTATAAGAAGTATGAAATCTATGAGAATCCTGCCATTTTATTTTATTGTTAGCCAAGTCTTCCTAAAATCCATTATATGTGTGAGTTTTTGAGTGAAGACCATATCCATTTTAATTTTATATCATTTTACCTACTATGGTCATTTTTATGGCTCTTAATAAGATGCAGATGCTTTAATTCCATTATTTCATTAAACATAAGTTTATATTTCATTGCAGGAGGTTTGCTTGCACAGGGAACATAAATATAATCACTAACACAATAATAATGGTTAAAATATTTTTTGACAACATTTGAAGTTGAAGAACCAGTTGAGTACATATTTGAGAAATTGGAATTAGGAACTGCTCAGATGAAGAAAATAATAGTTATTTAATTCCAGAGCTAAAGTTAAAAAGTGAGAAATCAAATTCAAAGCTGGATTTGTAGATATATATTTCAAGGTGGGGCTTGAATAGAAGAGCATAAATTGGGAGATAGTTTCAGAAGATGAGATTCAAGGCAGAATCTCTTTCTGCTCTAAAGAAAACTTATCTATAAACGAAAGCTGCCACTCACTGGCATCACTTTATCATGCAACTAGCTCAGTACCTGTGGTTCCGTACAAAACTATGTGGTTTGGCTTAGTTTTGGGGGAGGAAAATAAGGGGGAAAAATCTGCCTCTGCCTACCAGCACTCATCGGTATTCATCTGGCTAGCGTCATGTCACTACGTGAGAGAGTTGAGGGCTGTTTGGAAAGTGAAAAAGTATTTGCTGTGTGAGCAAGAAGGAGACAGCAAGAAGCTTGGGCGTGACTTAGCTTAACTGTTCTGTACTAAAACTGCTTGATGCTGTGAAACTAAAACTGAAACTCCTCTCCTCTGCTTGTGTTTTGCATTTGGAACAGATTATTTTTCAGGTGGGGAAGGGGAGTAGAACTCCTTAGTATCAGGGCGTGTTAATAATAATATATGAAATACCAATGCTCTGATGGTCATTTTGAAAAATCCTTTCTTAGTGAGCACCTAGAAGCCAAGAGGAATATGTGCGAAATTTCAAGTTTGTAGGCTTTATGATTCTGGAGATTTTGTGATGGTGCACAAGTGATATTTCACTTTTATATATATAGATTTCAACTCCTTGTGTCACTCTACCATCAAATATTTGATTAAAATCAGAAATGAGAAAACATAGAAGAATAAGTAATACAGGTGAAACTCAAAAAAATAGAATATCGTGCAAAAGTTCATTTATTTCAGTAATGCAACTTAAAAGGTGAACCTAATATATGAGATAGACTCATTACATGCAAAGCAAGATTGTTCAAGCCATGATTTGTCATAATTGAGATGATTATGGCTTACAGCTCATGAAAACCCAAATCCACAATCTCAGAAAATTAGAATATTGTGAACAGGTTCAATATTCTAGGCTCAAAGTGTCCCACTCTAATCAGCTAATTAAGCCATAACACCTGCAAAGGGTTCCTGAGCCTTTAAATGGTCTCTCAGTCTGGTTCAGTAGGAAGCACAATCATGGGAAAGACTGCTGACCTGACAGTTGTGCAGAAAACCATCATTGACACCCTCCATAAGGAGGGAAAGCCTCAAAAGGTAATTGCAAAAGAAGTTGGATGTTCCCAAAGTGCTGTATCAAAGCACATTAATAGAAAGTTATGTGGAAGGGAAAAGTGTGGACGAAAAAGGTGCACAAGCAGCAGGGATGACCGCAACCTGGAGAGGATTGTGAGGAAAAGGCCATTCAAAAGTGTTGGGGACTTTTACCAGGAGTGGACTGAGGCTGGAGTCAGTCCATCAAGAGTCACTATACACAGACGGATCCTGGACATGGGCTTCAAATGTCATATTCCTCTTGTCAAGCCGCTCCTGAACAACAAACAACCTCAGAAGCATCTTACCTGGGCTAAAGAAAAACAGAACTGGTCTGTTGCTCAGTGATCCAAAGTCCTCTTTTCTGATGAGAGCAACTTTTGCATCTCATTTGGAAACCAAGGACCCAGAGTCTGGAGGAAGAATGGAGAGGCACACACTGCAAGATGCTTGAAGTCCAGTGTGAAGTTTCCACAGTCTGTGTTGTTTTGGGGAGCCATGTCATCTGCTGGTGTTGGTCCACTGTGCTTCAGGGTGTCCAGGGTCAACGCAACCATCTACCAGGAGATTTTGGAGCACTTCATATTTCCTTCCGCAGACAAGCTTTATGGGGATGCTGACTTCATTTTCCAGCAGGACTTGACACCTGCCCACACTGCCAAAAGCACCAAAACCTGGTTCAATGAACGTGGGATTACTGTGCTTGAATAGCCAGCAAACTTGCCTGACCTGAAGTCCATAGGGAATTTATGGGGCATTGCCAAGAGAAAGATGAGAGACATGAGACCGAACAATGCAGAAGAGCTGAAGGCCGCTATTGAAGCATCCTGGTCTTCCATACCACCTCAGCAGTGCCACAGGCTGATAGCTTCCATGCCATGCCGCATTGAGGCGGTAATTGCTGCAAAAGGGACCCAAACCAAGTACTGAGTACAAATGCATGCTTATACTTTTCAGAGGTCCGATATTATTCTATGTACAATCCTTGTTTATTGATTGCATATAATATTCTAATTTTCGGAGATTGTGGATTGGGGGTTTCCATGAGTTATAAGCCATAATCATCTCAATTATAACCCATCACAGCTTGAACTATCTTGCTTTGCATGTAATGAGTCTATCTCATATGTTTCACCTTTTACGTTGCATTACTGAAATAAATGAACTTTTGCATGATATTCTAATTTTTCGAGTTTCACCTGTATGTCACTTTGGTTAGTGTAGCTAGGAATGGTGGTAGAATTTATCATCCTATCCCATATATAAAAAGGATGCATAGGTGGGCACACCTTGATTTCACCCTTACAAAGATTGCCTGACCAAAGAGAAAGAAAACCCTGTTACAATTTTGTAGCTTTCACTCTGCTACCCCAAATTGAATGAATTTGAATTTTGATGAAAGTACCTAAAATGGTGAACCAAAAAGAGTTGAGAAAGGACAGTTACCTTCCTTTGGCCAGCATGTGTTTATTTAAAGCTGCCCTTAAAGCGAAAACTTTGTGGTGAAAACATGAAAGTTAAATGGAGTAAGATACTAGGAAAAAAATGGCAGTTTATCAACTGGGTGTTGTAAAACATGTAAATATTAAGTGTAAAATTGTGCATGTTTTCTTTAGAAGAAAAAACTTTCAGGAACTAATTTAACATTGTTAACTCTGTAAAACGATCTGGTGGAAACTTAACCTTTTCCCAGTGATGGTTACCAGATTCTGCCTTTGTGTATGTACCTATTTTTTTTCAGGCCAGGAGAATACCAGTTATAGACATTGTATTTTCCATTGGGTTTGACCCATATAGCCCACCCTTATTCATGAACATTCAGGGATCTGAGTGAACAAGCTGAGTTTTTCTTGAACCCAAAATAGGCAGATTAATCTACAATGAACTTGAAACCATCCTATTCAATGACTTTTTTGTGTCTGTGGCCTGGAAAAGGCAACTAAACAGCACTTGATAACAGGTAAGAGATAAATCCTGACCTGTGCTGGAACCTTTATCTGCGATTCAGCTGAAGGGGCTGTCAGATACAAGTTCAACAAGATCTGGAAAGACAATAATTGATAAAAATGGAATTAATGGAAAGAAATAAGTGAATAATTAACAATATTTCAACACAATGAATTAAGAGATGTTCTAACACAGACTGCTTTCTTTGACCTATAATACTCTGTTGTGAAAATTGCTAGATAAGACACACATCTATCTTTTGCTGTGTGCTGGTAAGTATTCATTTATGTGAGCACTCTTCAAAGCAAAGAAATGTGTATTTCTGCAGTTTTACTGTTTCAGCAGATTTACTCACAAAGAGTTCTCACAAAGTACAGTGAGAAATGAAATTAAACTGAATGTAAATAGGTTTCCAGCTTTTTTGTGCTTTCCTTCGTCAGTTTGATATTTCGTCTTCCTAATTTAAGATGTCTTTCATCATAACATTTTTTTGCTTTTGTCCAGTGTTCACCCAAATGTCCATTTAAACAGAATTGGCATTTTCTTTTTGCATATTAAGTTGATAGAGGTATTGCTGTCTTCACTGCCTTCTTTATAAGTTCTTTCTATCTAGAGTTGCTAATAACCAAACAAGGTATTCCTACAGTTGTAGTCAGTTTGTACTTAACATAATGTCAATTCATTAATGCCAATGAAAACTCTGAGAACAGTGCTGTTTCTTCACTTTCAGGCTTGTATGAACTTTAATGACAGTGGTGCCTGTGTCACCCAATGCCCACAGACTTCAGTCTACAATCCTGCCACATTCCAGATGGAAACCAATCGAGATGGCAAATATACTTATGGTGCTTTTTGTGTTAAAAAGTGTCCACGTAAGTTACAGCAGGATTTTTTTTTCCTCAGTGAGACATCTTTATTATAAAATTCTTAAGAAATTATTGCAGCCAAGTTAAATATGAAATTGCAGTATTAATTCAAATTAATAGTTTTAATTTGAAAATTAGTTTTAAAACCAATGGTTTTATTTTGAATGTATATATTATTCTAAGAATAGCATTTTGGGAGAGTTAAAATAAGACCTTTTGCTTAAGAACTAAAACTGTCTTAAATATTATGGGTTTTATAATCAAAATGTCAGGTTACTTGCATCCCATAATGTACAAGAACAGCATGACAAAAGTCAGATTTGGAGAACTTCCTAACCTTTTAATTTTCCTTAAAGGGTTTCATTTTTGTTTTCCATAAAGTATAAGTTAAAATTATATTTATGTTTGCCCTTCTCTTGGAATTTTGAAGTGCGATCTGGGAATGTCAGTCATCACAAATTTATTACTATTCAAGAGTGCTCACAGTTTTGTGTTAGAATTGTGTACCCCATTCAAGGGTGGGCTGCTGGGGGTTCACAGGGGTTCAGGAGATCCTCTAGCTAAGATTCTGCACAGTTTGGAAAATCCCTAAATCCCATTCCTAGCTGGCCCTGCCTGCCCCACCCTGCCTCTCCCCTCCCAGGAGTCCCCATGCAGCCCATTTTGGATGCAAATAAGTGCAGGGTGCGCACAGAGGCTCAGTGAGGGTGAAAAATGGGCCTCCCGGAAGTTCAGGAAGGCTGGAAATGGACTGTTTCCAGTTTCCAGAGAGGCTCCAGAGCCCTGGGAGGCCATTTTTGCCCTCCCAGAGGCTCAAGGAAAGCCTCCAGAGCCGGGGGAGGGCAACAACGCCCCGCCACCATGATGCAGGAGGCAGACTAGGCCACGCCCACCCAGCAACTAGGCAGAGAACAAAAATTGCTAAAATTTTTGAAGCCCACCCCTGACCCCATTCAACATATTAAATACATTCTGGGATTGGTGTGCTCTGGGTATGCTGGGACTTTTCCATAGAAAACTTGCACTTGCGTCATAATAGGGATGAATCCCAGATCTTCTTTTGGTGTTAAGTCAAGACTTGGTCTCGGCCAGGAGACATGCATATGCTAGATCAGAATCATTTTGCCTCCTCAGGCATGACAAAAATCCCACCGAATGCAATGAGGTAGATCAGAAATGTACCTTGAGATATTTGTTTCAAAACCTGAAATAACAAAATCTCAGACAGGTCTCCAGAGAAATGCATCCAATCATTAGCCAAGCAAAAACATTTGAAGCTGAATGTGAGACATAGAGTATGGCTTTCAGAAACTTAGACTGAATGGCTTCTAAAGTAGGATCATCTGTAACATTAAATTTCTCACACAGGAGTTTTTTTCACCTTGACTTGAACTGTATTATCTATTGTGGTTGAGCAAATCTACTAATCTCCCACACCACAACCATGTTGCTTTTGCTCAGATATAGATGCAGTTAGTAACCCATGTATTACTACATTGCCCATTGTACCACCTATGATGCTGGCATTCATAAACTCAGTTATGATCAAGAAATTTTGATCCAGAAATTACAATCTTTCATCTGTAAAACTTAACTTGGGCAACCATCACAAAGATCCATGCAATAACTATGGCCTGTAGAAGCTGGCTGATATCCTATTCTCATTATTAATTGTTTCAGAGCTTTTGCTGTAATTGTTCTTGTGTGTTTTAAATTTTACATTTGTGTTTTATTGCTATTTCTGTATTTAAAATTCTATATTTTGTTTTGTTGATCTGAGAATTTAAATTGATTCTGAAACATATACTCTCAAAAATGTAGAATATGCTGAAAAGCCTCTTCCTGTTTAATTGTATTTATCTTACTACCTTTTTTTACTGGAAGAACTCATCTGGAATCTAAACACCCTTGTATATTAGATGCATGTGTAGAAATGTTAACATGTTCGGAAGTTCTACTTTAGTGAAGGGTGAAGCAATCTTTAAATTCCCATGTCCCACAGACTGCTTCTTATCATTTCAAGATGTCTCTTAACACCAGGATTGCATTTTAGTTTCTGAATGTTATGTTAAATGTAATATAATTTCTGAAACTTTCAATTTCATTTCTATTTCTTTTCAATTTCTGAAATGTTATATTAAATAAGGGCGAAAATCTGGAAATACTTTCAGCATCTATCAATGTGCTTCGGTTGTTACTATATTGCCACCAGAGCTTACACAAACCAAATTTAAATTCTGAATATATAAAAAGAATTATAATTTATAGGCAAAAATGGGCCATTTTAACACTGTAACCATTTTAATATTTCATCCTGTCCACAAAAAATTAAGCCCCTAATCCAGTTATGATGACAAGACAATCTCTAAATTTATTCTTAGAACTTCTAAAGCACAAGTGTCACACTGCTGGCCCATGGGCCAGATGCATCATATGCAGGCCATACCACTCCAACTCTACAAAGGGAACAAAAAACATTGTGAAATGTCATGCAATAGCAATGTGACTCCATGAGTTTGACACCCCTTTCTAAAGGAATAGAATATCTAACACACAGTCCACAAGTTACAACAGCAGTTGGGACCAGAATTTCTTTCACTAAACAATGCAGTCATGAAGCATAGTGTCACATGACCATATTGGTTAGTGATAGGCAGTCCTGATACTCCCATTGTTAATCAAATCCCCGCAGTCTTTAGGCAAGGATCAAGCCAATTCAAGCCATTTCCAGCTTGGTTCCTTGGTTCCTCCAGTCAGTAAAATAAGGGACTCCCTCCACTTCCAATCCCTCTCACCTGCCTTTCTCATAAGTGTGGGCAGGTTGCCAAGTGCCTATATTTTGATCATGTGCACACTATAACTTTGGGAACCAGTTATACCTACTATTGGGTTCAGCACCACTGTAGCTTTGAACAGCCTCTGAATGAATGGTTGTAACTTGAGAACTACCTGTATTCTGTTTCACATTTGCTGTACAGCCCACCCAAGATGTGGGACAACAAAAATCAGTCTAAATTCAAACTTCTCTCTGATGCCAGTCACTGATTTTAATCTGTCCACTGCCCGGAGTTTGATCCTGACCAGCTCAAGGTTGACTCAGCCTCTTATCCTTCCAAGGTCAGTGAAATGAGAGCCTGGATTGTTGTGGGCAATATGCTGACATTTGTAAACCACTCAGAGAGTGTTTAAAGCACTATGAAGCGACATATAATTCCAAGTGCTAATGCTATTGCAATGTTCCTCTCACTATCAGTGTATGTTACCAGATTGGTAAGTTCCCAAAGATAAATAGGCAGGGAGATAGATAGATATGCAGGAAGTGATTTTTGTGTGTATCACTCACCATTTTAAGTGTGATGCCTTCCTCTCCATCTAGAGCATTAAGCTACATTGGTATTGTAAATGAAGTTTGGTGGAGAATTTTGAATAGATGACAAAGTTAAAGACCAAATTCTACCTTAAAGGAATTAAACCTATCCCAATTTATCCCATTCACCTCTGGCTTTGGAGATGGAGATGCCAAGTGGAGCATAACCTTACAAAATGAGAACAGGTTTTGAATTACAGAAGCTTTCTTGTTTGATGCTGAGCTTTCTGCCCCTTTAACTAGAAGTGCAAATTTATCTCAGGATGATCTGTTGAGTGCTTGTCTGTTATGCAGCAGATACAATAACAAGGGGTGGGTAGGTAATGTTGGTTACTCTATTAGAATAAGTTGGAAAAATGAATTAGTGGGGACTGCACAGTGAGGGGTCAGCCTGACCAACCTATTCCTTTTTTTGCAAATCTCTGAAATACACACATTCCAGGGCTTTGCTACCAGGCATAATACATTAAAACCACTGATTTTTTTTCTTAAACTTCTAGCTTTCAGCCAAAAGCTATTACTTGCTTCTGTCACAGGCTAAGTATTTTTTTTTTAATCTGCTCTGAGGCAATTCCCCAAAGTGCGAATAGCCAGGTGATAATGGCCACCCTAGACTTGATAAAATGTGTCAGTGCAACTTTGATTAGGCTCAGGCCTCAAAGCTTTAAAAAAATGAAGATTTAGGGCAACCTTTCACAACCTTCTACAAGCAAAATATATCGGTGGGGGGAGAGGAAGGGAGTGGATGTTCTTCACAGTAGGAAGTTCCTAGGGTTGTACAATATGGGAACAGAGGAAAAGAGTCAGCTTTAAGGGGTGATAGGCATTGACTATGGTTGTGTTCAAGAACATTCAGAAACATCTTTTGGGCATCAAATCTGAAGCATGGCATATCCTTAATCTACTGTATACTACTAAAACACTCACTGTCATGACCTTTAATTGGATGAGTGGTATTTATTTATTTATTTTTATTTATTTTATTTATTTGTCAATTGTTTACGAGATAATAAGTAAAAGTGTATACATAATTATGGATACATGAAATGAGTACATATAAGAAAAATGAAAGAAAAATAAAAGAAACAATAGGACAGGGATGGTAGGCACGTTGGTGCGCTTATGCACGCCCCCTACAGACCTCTTAGGAAAGGGGTGAGGTCAATAGTAGACAGTCTAAGGTTAAAGTTTTTGGGGTTTGGGGAAGAAACTACAGAGTCGGGTAGAGTATTCCAGACATTGACCACTCTGTTGCTGAAGTCGTATTTCCTGCAATCAAGCTTGGTGCGGTTAACCTTGAGTTTGTATCTGTTGTGTGCTCTTGTGTTGTTATGGTTGAAGCTGAAGTATTCATTGACAGGTAGGACATTGCAATGTATGATTTTATATACCATGCTTAAATCAGACCGAAGACGGCGTAATTCAAGGTTTTCTAGTTCTAGAATTTCAAGTCTGGTGGCATAAGGTATTCTACAACGAGTAGAGGAGTGGAGAACTCTTCTTGTGAAATATTTCTGGACTTTCTCAATTGTGCTAATATCAGATACGTAATGTGGGTTCCAGACTGATGAGCTGTATTCGAGTATTGGTCTAGCAAATGTTTTGTATGCTCTAGTTAGTAGTGTGATATTACCAGAGAAAAAGCTACGTAGGATTAGGTTAACAACTCTTAATGCCTTTTTGGCTATGTAGTTGCAGTGGGCACTAGCACTTAGATCATTAGAGGTGAGTATTCCAAGGTCCTTTACAGAGCTTGGATCATCAACAAGATCTTGACTATTCAGCTTGTATTTTATTTTCGGATTTTTTTTGCCAATATGTAAGACAGAGCATTTATTTGTTGAGATTTGAAGTTGCCATTTGTTTGATCATTCTGATACACAGTCAAGATCTTTTTGAAGGGTAGCAGTATTGTCTGTGGTATTGAACAGCTTTACATCATCAGCGAAAAGAACGCAGTTGCTCTTAATATGATCACAGAGGTCATTTATGTAGAGTATGAAGAGAGTTGGTCCTAGAACACTGCCTTGGGGGACACCACTATTGACAGATACAGAATTTGATAGGACACTCCCAATTTTGACCATTTGTTGTCTGTTTGACAGGAATGCTTCTATCCAGTTATGCAGTTGTCCAGAGATACCATAGGATTTTATTTTTAGTAGTAGTTTGTCATGTACCACTGAATCAAAGGCTTTACAGAAGTCTATGTAGATTGCATCTATTGTTTTGCCCTGATCAAGTTGTGTAGTCCATATGTTTTTGCAGTGTAAGAGTTGCAGATTACAGGATAGTTTTTTTCTGAAACCAAATTGTTTATTGGAGAGTAGGTTGTTTGTCTCTAAGTGGAGGATGATGGATTGGTTAATAATTGATTCCATGACTTTACAGGTGACGCAGCATAAGGAGATTGGTCTGTAATTTTCAACTAGGCAAGGGTCTCCCTTTTTGAAGATGGGGATGACTATGGCTTGTGACCATAGGTTAGGCAAGGAACTGGTCCTGAAAGATTTTTCAAAGATTATGCTTAGAGGTTTGGCTATGGCAGTGGATAACTTTTTAAGAAATAGGCACATATTCCATCCGGTCCAATAGATAGGGATGGTTTTAGATTGCGTAGTGCTTTTTCAACATTGTCTTCTGTAAAATCGATATGTATTAGATCACTGTAGTTATCTGTGGTTCGGCTAGGAAATGCTGGGCATGATCCATTGCTGTTTACAAATACTGAGCCAAAAATGTGTTAAAGATGTTGGCTTTAATGGTGTTGTCGTTGCAGTCTTTACCATTAGGTCCTATCAGGGGTGGGATGGACCTTGAATCTTTTAGTTTGTTGTTTACAAAATTGTAAAAAGCATTGGTGGAATTGGTGCTTAGAAGGTTTTCCTCTTGTTTAATGTGATAATTGGTGCATTCGGTCTTTATTTGGTGGCATAAATTTTTGTATCGGCTTTTGAAATTGGCAACGTGACCAGATTTGTTTTTCCGCCAGAGTGATCTCTTTTGGATTGAAGTTTCCTTATTGTTATGGGCAATCTGTTTTTTTGTTTTGTTTTGGGAGTAGTTGTTGGTACATATAGTTTGATGACTCTTTTGACTTCAAGTAAAAATATGTTGTAATGGTCTTCAACAGTATTGCATCCAGTGAATAGAGATTGCCAATCAAGGGATGAGAGATCACTGTCTATAAGATCATAGTTGCCTTTTTTGAAATTATAATTGGGGATCACATCATTGTGGTGGTTTTTGTGTGAACGTATGTTGAGACAAAAGTCAATCATATTGTGGTCACTGCTGGAAAAGGGTTCTTTAGTTTGTATTCCGTAAATTAAATTCAAACTATTGCAGAAGATGAGATCGAGGCAGTTGTTTAGTCTAGTGTTGTTGGATACTAGTTGTTCCAGTCCCAGATTTGTAACAGCATTGTAAAAGGTTGCATGTATGGTTTCAGTTGTACATTCATTTAGGGTCCAGTCAATATGAGGCAGATTGAAATCACCAAGAAAGATAAAAGGGTATGGGCAGGATGCTGCCCATGTTAGTAGTGTATTTAGCTTGTTTACATGTTCGATGTCATAATCAGGTGCTCTGTAACATAGTAAGAATCGAATTGTGATATTTAAGGATAGTTCACAGATAATGGTCTCAGGAAGAGCAAGCTCCTGGGTAACTTGGATATTTTTTAGATGTAAGGACTTTTTGTAGAAGATAGCAATACCACCTCCTCTACGAATTTCACGATCTGATCGGTAAACATGATAGTCTCTTACTGTGGTAATGGAGTCGGGGAGAGATGCATTGAGCCATGTTTCACAGACAAATATAATGTCGAATTTAGCCATATTTAGAAGGAGGAAAAATTCAGGTATTTTATTTACAAGGCTTCTTGCATTGAGTAGCTTGCATTTAAGGCCAGCAGTAGTTGGAATTGAGGTAGTTAGGGGCGTGCGTGCCTAGTCTTGGGTGATGGTATATCATAGGCTAACAATTTTTGAACCAGGGTAGCTCAAACTTACAAAATGGGGTCAAAATCTGGGACCCATGACACTTGAGGGAATAAATTTTGGGGAAGTAGTGGTTGTGCTATTGGCCACTGCTGAGCTGCTGTTGCAGTCACATGGGATTCCATGACCCATACAGCATCTTGTACACAAGCCCAAACATTCTCCCTGTGTGGGCTCCCTGTGTGCCTTTCCTGATCCACACATCCCTTCCCAACCCAAGTGGCACTTCTAATACACCTTCACGTTCTGTACCTCATTCGCATTCCCATTCCCATGCACCCCTTCAATCTTTCCCTCATCTGGCAGCAGTCACTTTCAAGTTTTTGCTGGCTTCTCCACAGATTCTCTCTCTCTTCAAACTTCCCACATAGGATGTAAATGGAGAAGCTGGAAAGATTTGGAGGGAGGGAGGGAGGGAGAAAAAAGGAAGGAAGGAAAATTTCTGAGGCTCCCTGCCAGCTTCATACAAAGAAATTCAACATGGCCATTCAGTTTCTCTGATAATGGTAAAGAAATACCTCTGAAATGATGATCCACCGGGGGCAGGGTGCCTGGTACAGCGGTCGCCAACTGGTAGGCCATGGCCCACTGGTGGGCCGTGAGAAAATTTTGGTGGCCCGCAGAGAAATCTCACCCCCCCAAAGCAATTAATCCAGGCTGCATAGAAACACAAGGCTGCTCAGCCCACATGGCCCGCGGGAACCCTCCCCGCCCTCTCACTCCTTACCCGGCAAACTTGTCTGCTAAGTTGCTATTTTTCCTTTTTCCGACCATCATCTGTTCTGCTTTGCTGGGAGATTTACATTAGCTAGGAAGCAGGAAATGGTTGGATTTCTTGCTTTCTAGCTAAGCACAGCCGAAACTCCCTTAGGACTGAAGGTTTGCTTGCAAGCAAATTCAGTGCAGACTCACGGCAAGCAAATTTGAAAGACTGAGCTAGCTGATGACAGATAGATAGATCACTGAATGATTCTGTGAGCAACTCAATCTGCCTGCTTTGCCTGATTTTGGATGATTTTTTTTTTAAAAAATAAAAAATTCAATATTTATATACATGGTGTGTTGTGAGTTAATTTTGTGAGTTTGCTTGCAAACAAATTTTATGTGACAGACTGAGCTAGCCAATGGCAGATAGATAGATTTCTGAATGAATCTGTGATTCTGTGAGCAATTCAATCTGCCTGCCTGCTTTGCCTGATTTTGGGTAAAAGTTGCTCTTTTTTTATAAAAAAAATCAGTATTTATATAAATATTTATATTTACATACAAGCCATGCCCAGCCAATCATACGACCACCAAGCCACACCCACAAATTAGGCCATGCCCACAAAACCAGTTAGTGGTCCCTTGGATCTAAAATTATGAGTTTGGTGGTCCCTGAGGTCCAAAAGGTTGGCGACCTCCTGGTCTAGTATATAATACAATAATAAATTGATTATTCAGCTGTCGGGAGATGAACTTGGTTCATGTTTGCAGCTAATCTACAACAGTTTAATCTTTCATTGTTTTTAAAGAAGTTCAGCAAGCTGCCTGCTGGGCTAAAAATTTCAGGGCTGTCCTATTATATGGCTTTCCTATTAAGGACACGTGGAACCTAAGAAAGCCTGTTTGTTACATGATCCACTTGCCCAAGTAGTTTTTATGTGCAGTAAATTTTAAAAAGCATTTTAAAGAAGAAAATTATTCATAACATTGGATGAAATTATTTCATAAAGCAAAACTGACTATAAGGCAAAATAGTTAAAATATCCTGGATTCCCTCTAAATTTGGCTGGGGAATTTGATGATTAGCTAGTCTTCACTTAAGGCAAATGTTTACTCTACTGTGATTTCTCCTCAGATAAATTGTGATCTTCTATTCCAGGGGAAAATCCAGAATGAATACTTTAAAAAAAATTTAAATAGCCATTTTGCCATCACAGTCTTTGGGATAATTTCATATTTTACTGTTGTCATTAAAGAATAACAAACAAACAATATCTTTCAACGACTGGTGGGTTGTTGTTTTTTGAAAGTCAGGTACCAGCCAGGAACCTAAGAATTATCCAAATAATACGGATAAATATAACAAGTAGCCAACAAGATGTTTTAAATAAATCTATAGTTGATATGATTCAAATATTTAATTCTTTGAAAAATATGTTTCATCGATATGTTATTTCACCTAATGTGTCAATAATTATGGGAATAGCTTTCCATTATCTGTTACAAAAATATAATATACAAAAATAAAATATTTTTTTTCATAATCAACCCAATTTGATTATTAGTTTTCCAAATATAGTTATCCATATTTTGTAATTATTATCAAATTATTTTTTAATTTAACTACCCCTTTTCAATTATTGTTGTGTTGTTACAATAGTTTTCTCATAAAATCTCATAAACTCTTACATCATTTTTAACAATCTTTTCAATTATGTAATTATAACCCATTGGGGAAACTTGAAAATTGAAATTTTGGCACAGATGCCGGTGCATCATAGTTAACCTGTCATGATGTTTATAGATAATTTTGTTGCATCGAGTGACTGATCACATAATCTAGAGTTTCATCTCTTTTTTTACAAAAAAAGTGTTTCCTTCTCCTTTAAGCATGTTAAATCCTTGATTTAATTCCATGTTTATAATGTTAGTTTTTAAGCTGAAAAATTAATACTTGTGTTTCCTTCTTGACCATGCCGTTTTGTAACATTGCTGTCTTACCCATTTTATTTTAAACTTTTTTTTTTAAAGATACTGACTATGAAGTGGTTTCTAAATGGTTTTCTAGTAATTCAGTTTTACAGGAGGAATGGTAGTCTCTGAGCTTGATGGTTTTCTTGCAGATGTTTCATTACCAAACTAGGTAACATCATCAGAACTAGAAGAGAGAGGAGTTTGCTCTTATTTTAATATACTAGTGGCTTACCATGTCAGTGTTGATCAGTTGCTTTACAAAAAGTATTTTGATTGGTGCCAGGTCTCTACAGCCTCAGGCACAGAAGGGCTATTCTGCGCAGTTCACACCCCTTGCTTGCTGGATCTCAAGCAAAGCAAAGCTCACATTTTGTAATTAACTCCTGTGCCCCACTTTGGCTGGCAGAGTGCTTCAGGAGACTGAGTGCTGTCGTGCCCAGTGGCCATGCCCACCCTGGCCATGCTCACCCAGCCCTACCCACCCAGCCAGTCATTAGGGCAGAGAACCGGTTGTTAAATTATTTGAATCCTGCCACTGCAATTAGCAGCTTGAAAAGCATGTGATTGGCATAATTGCTATAGTTGCTTCCATCTATGCCATTGTTTCTGTCTTTTATTATTAAAATGTTCTACCAGTTGTCATATATTAATTAATGTTTCCACTTTTTAATATTTCACTAATGATAATATTAGGGTCATCAGAAATTAGAGCCAAAGTTACTGTATTTCTTCTCTTTCTTTTACGGAGAAGTTTTTAACTTTTTTTGCTTACTTTGAATCATTCCTGATGTAATAAATATGTCGTTCATTTTCATTGAACCAACATTCTTCTTAATCTCTTTTCTCCAAGCTGCATTTTTATTATGGTCTTATGGGTTATTTTGGATGGCACTCCAAAATGTTAATGTTTCATCTTTATAAGAACAAACATCTATCTTTGTAATATTTCATCATAATGTTTTATAAAACAACTGCTCATTGTTTGAAACTGCCGATTTTGTTGAAGTTGATTTAATCTAGCTTCATATCAATTGTATTTGAAATAGCTGTCACTCATTTTAATTCATTTTACTGCTAAGATTATATCTTTTTTGTAAATGTTCCTTCATATTATTGTTTTTCAATTTTGGTTTCCTTCAAATTCTTCTGATTGTTGATATCAGTTCAAAGTTTATTGAACTTTCCAAGTGATTGATTTTGATACTTTTTTACAACATTTTATGCTAACTCTCATGTTGTTATAACTATAGCTGTTGTGCTATCAATTAATTAACTAGGATCAGTCAGCGTTTGTACTGATATGCTTTACTACTAAATTTGTGAATTTTGATATTACTATCAAATTTGTGAATTTTGATATTTCTTTTCTACTCATATTTTTCCATGGTGGAAGCCTTTTCCTATAGCACAAGTTTTGAAAAACAATATGTAAAGGCTTACATCATTGTAATAGAAAATTATGTTCAGTATATTTTTCCTTTTAGTTAAAAGCTAGCGCTCAACATTATTTTCCTCAATATTTTCATTCCTTTTATCAGCATTGTAATAGGTGTTGAATGCTAATAAAAATTGATGGGATTTTATTTGATTTCTTTGATGATGAAATAACTTTTATTTGTGTTGTTGTTACCAATATTATTAGAATTTTCAGATAGTTTTCCAGATCTTGCAGTTCAGTATCTGTAAAAGCTTTCATTGAAGAAATTTTCATTGCTCCCTTAATGACTGTACATGGATTTCTAAATCCAGGTATTAAAGGTTCCAAATATCAAACATCATCTTTAAAATCCCCTAGTTGTAGGGTTTTAGTTTACTTTACTTTACTGTCATTGCACCTTGTACAACAAAATCAAACACCATCTTCAGTGCACATCATGACCATGACCATGAAAATAAACACAAACACACATCCTTCACCCTTCACACATTGAACCGGAAACCCCCAACTAACACTGCACTATACAGCAGAATTCAAAAGAGCTACTGCCCTGGGATAGAAGCTGTTTTTCAGCCTATTTGTCCTTGTTTTTATTATTCTGTATCATTTGCCAGATGGTAATAGTTCAAAAAAAGGGTTCCCAGGATGAGATGGATCTTTGAGAATGTTTTGAACTTTCTTAAGGCAGCAGAAGTTATAAAGTTCTTCCAAAGAGGGGAAAAGGCAACCAATGATATTTTGGGCAATGACATGAACCCTCTGGAGTGCTTTCCTATCTGCCACTGTGCAATTGACAAACCATACAGAGGTGCAGTATGTTAAAATGCTCTCTATGGTGCTGTGGTAAAAGGTCACCAGCAGTTTCTCATTCAGTTGTTGTTTTCTGAGAAGTCTCAGGTGGTATAATCTCTGCTGGGCCCTTTTGACCAGGGCTGCAATGTGGGTACCCCAGGTCAGGTCCTCTTTTAGGGTAACACCCAGAAACTTAAAACTGGCCACTTGCTCCACTCGGTCTCCATTGATAAGCAAGGGCTGGATGTCTGATCTGTTCCTTCTGTAATCTACTATAAGCTCCTTGGTCTTATTGGTGTTGAGGACCAAGTTGTTGTCTCCACACCACAAAAGCAACTGGTCCACCTCATCTTGGTAGACAAACTCATTCCCCCCCTCTCCCCCCCGGAGATAAGTCCCACCACTGTTGTATCTATTTATGAGAAATAGCATTTAATGATTGCCCAATTTTCTTCATTTTCCTTCAATTTCAACGGTTTTCTTAATTTTGCTGGATATCCCAGATGCTTTACAGCATTATTATTATGGTTGGTCATACATTTGGTGTTTTAATTGAATCCTTTTCAAGGATGTGGGATAGGCTGTTGTTGTTTGATGGTGGTAATCATCATAGGATTACTATGTAATCCTGTTTCAATTATTATTAGCATTATTATTACTACTACTACTACAGAGGTGGTATTCAGCCACTTCTGACAGGTTCTGGAGAGCCGGGAGTAGAAATTTTGAATAGTTTGGAGAACCAGTAGATAGCACCTCTGGTTGGCTCTGCCCCCATCTATTTGCTGCCTCCTGAGTCCCAGCTGATCAGAGTCCTAGCTGATCGGCTGGGTCTTCTTTCGTTGCCCTGCACAGGAGAACAGAGCTGGACAGCAGGTTAGTGGGGTGGGGAGGGAATGGGGATTTTACAATATTCTTCCCCTGTCATGCCCACCAAACCATGCCCACCAAGCCACACCCATGGAACCAGTAGTAAAAAAAAAAATTGAATACCACCACTGTACTACTAGTTACAAAAGATTGCCCACTTCTGAAGCAGTGTGAATGTGTTTTTCTTACAGTTGAAAATCAAGCAGTTGGATAATTTTAAATACTAGACTGGTATAACAGCCAGTTCTATCTTTATATTATGGGGCCATTTTGCTTACTAACTGAAATAAAATTATTTTTTATAAAATTTATTTTATATAAATAAAATTTTATTTTATGATTTCATTTTAAAATTGATTGCCAATATCTTTACTATTCAATATCCTTCTATAGTTTTTATTTTGTGTGATGGTAAGAATTGATAGCTTCTGATGGATACCATATAGATATATTCCAAAATATTACCCTCATTTTAAAAAGTTACAGTATCAATATGTCATGGGGAATAATTTTTTTAAAGAATGTTACATTAGCAATTAAGCATGAGAATGTGAACTTGCATAACATTCCAGAAAATAAAATAGAACATCATAGGAAAGAACATGTCAAGCACTAATATAAAACTACCTCTTAACCAACCCTGTGTCTTTAGAAATGGAAGTTGGGGCATTCATTGTTTGCAACTTGAGAGTGATTTTTTTTTCATTGTTTTCCCCTCTATCCCTTTTAGACAACTTTGTGGTTGATATCAGCTCGTGTGTACGTGCCTGTCCAAGTCCCAAGATGGAAGTGGAGGAAAATGGAATTAAGACGTGTAAACCATGCACTGACATTTGTCCTAAAGGTAGGCTCCCTTTGTTTAAAAACCCTGTGTGGTTCAATAACTGGTAGTCTTGCATTTGGAGTCCAAACCAGTTTGGGTTTGACTATCTAAAGGTAGCTGTTTGATCATCTAAGGTAACTATGGCAATTCTGTGGAAATGTGGTTTCCCATAGTCCACTGAACATAGTCTTTTATTTATTTATTTTATTTTGTCAAGCGATTATAAGATAACAGGTTTAAGGATAAACATAGTTATGAATACATGAAATGGATACATATAAGAAAAATAAAAAGAAACAATAGGACAGGGACGGTAGGAACATTAGTGCGCTTATGCACGCCCCCTACAGATCTCTTAGAAAAGGGGTGAGGTCAATAGTAGACAGTTTAAGGTTAAAGTTTTTGGGGTTTGGGGAAGACACCACAGAGTCTGGTAGAGTATTCCAGACATTGACCACTCTGTTGCTGAAGTTGTATTTCCTGCAATCAAGTTTGGTGCAGTTTACCTTGAGTTTGTATCTATTGTGTGCTCTTGTATTGTTATGGTTGAAGCCAGAGGTGGTATTCAGCAGGTTCTGACCAGTTCTGGAGAACCGGTAATGGAAATTTTGAGTAGTTCAAAGAACCGGCAAATATCACCTCTGACTGGAGATTTTGCAGCATCCTTCCCCTACTACGCCCACCAAGCCATGGCCACAGAATTGGTAGTAAAAAAATTTGAATTCCATGACTGATTGAAGCTGAAGTATTCATTGACAGGTAGGACATTGCAATATATAATTTTATATACTATACTTAGATCGAAGGCAGTGTAGTTCTGGGTTTTCTAGGTCTAGAATTTCAAGTCTGGTGGCATAAGGTATTCTGTAACGAGTAGAGGAATGGAGAACTCTTCTTGTGAAATATTTCTGGACTTTCTCAACTGTATTAATATCAGATACATTGTGCAGGTTCCAGACTGATGAGCTGTATTCGAGTGTTGGTCTAGCAAATGTTTTGTATGCTCTAGTTAGTAGTGTAATATTACCAGAGAAAAAGCTACGTAAGATTAGGTTAACAACTCTTAATGCCTTTTTGGCTATGTAGTTACAGTGGGCTCTAGCACTTAGGTCATTAGAGATGAGTACTCCAAGGTTCTTGACAGAGTCTTCAGTAGTTATTAGATCATTAGAGATGAGTACTCCAAGGTCCTTGACAGAGTCTTCAGTAGTTGGGGGTCTTCTGGAACACTAACTTGTAAGATGAAGTTGGTAGAGTCTGATCTCTGGAATAGTCTCCCAAGGAGTTTTTCCTTTATTCTCCCTTCTCCTTTTGGGTTTTGCAGTGTTCTCTTCTACTTCTCCTTTTTCCTCAAGCTCAAGAAAAGGCAATGGAACAATGCATTTCATTGGGTATGCAATATTAAAGTTAGGGAGCAATTTTTTAATCAGAAAAAAGGGCAAATATGTGAACTAGTTAAACAGGGTTTATGTCCCATTGTCTGTGAGCTTTACTGGGCTCCTGGCAATCAGAAAATTATTTCCTCATAGAGTGAGAGGAATGGAGTATAGTTACATAGGATAATAGAAGTTTGATGGGAAGATGGTTTAAAGCAGAAAAGGGAAGACGAACTTCTTGCCATTTTCCAGTTGAAAAATCTCTTTTTAATGCCTAGTTTCAGGTACAAATGATCAGGACTATATGTTAAGTTGCAATTCAAAGATTTATTGCTCAAGCCTATACACAAGAATCTAGTCGACTGTTAATGTTCAGTACTAAATTGGCACCATATAAGAACCAACAGAATTCAAGAAAGAACTGTTTGGAAACATAACAACTCAAAGATGATGACACATTTAACTCTGCCCCCCAGCTCTGTCTGTTTATCTCCTACAATGAATTCCATTCTTTAACGCTGATTGCAAAATACACTTGGAAAATGATGTAACCATTTCCCAAGTTCTCACCTTTCCAAAATGTTTAGCCTTTTTTCCAGATTATAATTCCCTTCACTCTTTCAGTGGATTCAGAATTTGGTCTTTACCTACACATTTCTGTCACTGTCATCTCTAGTTTAGACTTAAGATATCCTGGAATTCCCCTAACATTTATGGTGACCATATTTTCTTGGGAAATATAAGGACAAATCTGAAGAAGGCTCAGATCTGTTCCCCTTTTCAAGGCATGCAAGTACATTTCCCTTTCACATCTCCCAGTATCTGTCAGCATGAAGGGTAAGTGGGGGAAGGGGGGGGAATCAGCAGGGCAGGTCTGTGTGCCCTGTTCTCTGCTGTGTTTGAAGACCTCATGCATTTATGCAAGCAGCACATTCCGAATATTAAGGATATCTTTACACATTTAATCTGAGCTTTATTTTTCAGATGCAGGGAAAATATTCTAGTAGCAACATGCCTCAAATATTTAGTAATGCTTTCTGGGATGAATAATTTCTAATTCGTTGCTTGAGAAACATTAACACTTGCTTACCACCATATCTATTTCATCCAGTTCTAAAGAGCTGTGCATCTTAAATCTGTTCAAAGAGAACTATCAACTTTAGTATAAAATTACACTTGAAAACTTTTGATTTATGTAGGTCAGAATGGGGATTGAATTTGTACCTTTGTATGATTTAGGGATATGTCTCTGGTTGTTATGAACTTTCCCCTTCTTTAACATACTCTTTCAGATATCATATTTTCTATATGGAGCTATGGTTGCATACAATGATATAGGCACAGCTGGCTAAATTGTATAACATGTTCATGGTGCACAGTTTGACAAGGTAGACTACAACCAACTTCTCAGTAAGCTAGAAAAAAGTGGGATAGCATCACCAACAGATGGATTCATAACTGGCTGACAAATCATACTCCAACGAGTAGTCCTTAACAGTACTACATCTATATGGAGGAAAGCAAGCAGTGAGGTGCCACAAGGTTCCATCTTAAGCCCAGTACTCTTCAATATCTTCATAAATGACTTAGATGAGGGAATAGAAGGGAAACTTATCAAATTTGCAGATCATACTAAGCTGGCAGGAATAGCCAGCACCCTAGATGATAGGCTCAAGATTCAGATAGATCTTGACAAAATTGAACACGGGGCCCTATCAAAAAAATGAAATTCATTGTAAAGAAAAAGAATGTCTTATATTTAGGCAAGAAAAACCAAAAGTACTAATATATTTTGGGATTGGGAGAAACCAGGCTTAATAGCAGTAACTGTGAGAGGGATCTTGGAGTCTTAGTGGACAACCAATTAAATATGAGCTAAAAGTGTACAGCAGTAGCAGCCAAAAAAGCAATCCTAAGTTGCATTACAGAGGGATTCAATCAAGATCACATGAGATACTAATACCACTCTATAAAGCCTTAGTAAGTCCACATCTAGATTACTATATCCAGTTTTGGTCACCACACTATAAAAAAGATGTTGAAACTCTAGAAAGAGTAGAGATAAGAGCAAGCAAGATGATTAGGGGACTGGAGGCTAAAACACATGAAAAACAGTTACAGGAATTGGGCATGGCTAATCCAGTGAAGAGAAGGACCAGGGAGACATGATAGCAGTGTTCCAATATTTGAGGGGCTACCACAGAGAGGAAGGAGTTAACTTATTTTCCAAAGCACCTGAAGGCCAGACAAGGAATAATGGATGGAATCGATCAAGAAGAGATTCAACTCGAAATAAGGAGACATTTTTGTGACATTGAGAACAATCAACCTCCTCTAAGTCTTTAACTTATCACTTGGAAATAAAGATAATTCTCCTTTACAAAGCAGGGGAAGGCCTTAAAATGTTATCTAAATGTTTCCACCTAGCATTTTCAACTATGAGAAACATGGTTGAGAAATGGAAGTTACATGGAAGAGGACAGATTAAGAAGATTGGTAAAATGTCTGTTAGATTTGCCTGAAAACAGGCCAGATCTATAACAACAGAATTCACGGATCACTATAAATGACTTACTGGAACTTTAGCTGACACTGGAGTAAATGTTCCCAGTTCCTTGGCATATGGGTTTTTTTTTTTTTGTGATACAGATTTGCATGTGGTAGTTGTCAGAAGGAGACCCTTTCTGCACCCTCATCATAGAAGTCCAAAAGCAACACTAGAAAAACCTCAGCTGGCCAAACAAAACTGTTGTTTCTGTCCAAATGGGGTATTACAAAAACCTGATAGCAAAGATGCTTGATCTTTGCTCCTGCTATATTGTTAGTTCTTCCATACTCTCTATCTCTTTTTTGCTCTATCTCTTTTTTCTTTCTCAACATGTAAATTGCACATAAAGACTAATGTAAGCAGGCATTCAAATTTGTAGAAATACATTTAACTTTCTACTTTAACTTTGTAAACATATATATTTAGCTTTGCAATTGGGATCAATAACTCTGTTGCTAAGAGCTGCAGCCACTAAACAAGACATCATATGATTCTGTCTTGCAATTTCACTTCTGTGCTCTTAATTCTGCTTTTTGGAAGCCTGTTGTGAAGCTTGCAAATGATTATTGTGTAATTGTGGGACATTGTGATGTTCATAAACACACATCTGTTGCAAAGTACCTGAGTGGTGATCACATGACCATGGGACATTACAACAGTTGTACATGTCAGGATTGGTCACACTGGTGACCAGTGTGACCAGTGTTTTTCAACCATTGTAACATCAAATGGTCGACAGTCAATAAAGTGAGAACTCCTTGTACTATGTAAAGATTGCTTCGCCTTTCTTCACTTTGGGATTCATGGAACAATATCATTTAACTAAGGTTATGTAAACTTTACACACAACTGTAACTCCTTAAGAAGAACAATCAATTTTATGAGTTTTACCTGAAGATATGTGGGAATCTGAGCCCTGTAACACTCTGTTTAGAGCTATTAAGTCAAACATTTCTTTTTTCCTCTCTCTGTGGGGCTAACAGATGTAATGAGAAAACTTTTTATTGTACAGGGTCAAATAATTTATTTGATAAACTATAAGAAAAGGAATAGGGATAAATGCCCCAAGATGCTTAAAATGATTCTGGATTTTTAGTAAAGAAGTTTGGAGATCTTTATAGTTTCACCCATGGATTTTTGTATTGTTTTCATTGTATTAATAAAGATATCACCCAGCTATTCTTACAGGATTTTGAACATTAGTATTGCTCCATTGTATCTGTGAAAAGAGTTATAGCTAAAAGGGTTCTATAGTGTATTTCTTTGCTTTATCTTGCATGGTTTGCATCTTTGCATACTATTTCTAGTGCTGTTACTATAAAATAGCTCTTTTATGGCAATACACAGTCATGTGTGTAAGTCACAGCATTCTTTAGATTGCTTTATAAAGTAGTTCCTAACATAATTTTATGCTCAGGGCTAGGCATGGATGAAATAGAGAAGGGTTTTTAATAGTAGTAGTAGTAGTAATAATAATAATATAATAACAATAATATAATTATAATAATAATAATTTTTAGATTATTTATTTTGAAATGAAAGATAAAAGAACAAAAGATGGAGATTTATGTCAGAAGCTCTTGGAATATATGACTTCAGAAACCAATGTGCAATTCTTAAGCTAAGGATTTCACATCAGCTTAGAAAAATTAAACATAGCCATTTTCTTGACTTCTTGACAGAATAGGTTTTTTTCCCCTGATTCCTTTCTCGCTATCATCAGTACTTATTACTTCCTAGTTCATAATATATATGTACAAGTTCTGTCCCAGTTCACTTCTGCAATGTTCTAAAATTGCCTTGATCACTCCATTCTGTAGTGATGCAAATGTCCTGCTTTAGAACTTTTCTCTCCATGTGTGACTTTCTACTAGAAATATAGCTACAATCATTCTGCGACTAATCCTTATTCTACAATGTTTTGCTTTGCTTCATGCTTTGTTTTGTTTTATCACCTTGCTGCCTTCCACTAATTATAATTTCAGCCTAGGCTGTCATTCACTTAGGTAGTCACTTATACAAATAATTCATATATAATTGCATATTTTTACAAAGTTGTTTATTTTTGCAGCATGTGATGGCATAGGTACAGGAAGTTTGATGTATGCTCAAACTGTGGACTCCAGTAACATTGATAAATTTATCAACTGCACCAAGATCAATGGGAATTTGATCTTCCTTGTCACTGGAATTCGTGGGTAAGTGTAAAATATTATGACATCTAATGCCAATGTTTTTTTAAAATAATTACACTATGCAGCAGTTCTATCATTCAATGCTGAAATGAAATATTAGGCCAACTTTGTTTCACCTGGGTACCTGTAAAGTTACATTTCAGGGAGGAGCATATAGTGAGTTCTTCCAGATTTCAAATTTTAAGCATAAAAGTTGATAAGGTAACATCAAAAGAAAACTTTAGACTATCATACTTTGGCATTAAAATAAAGATGCCTCACACCAAAGATGTCCTGAAATGTTGATGACCTTTGCTTTCCCCAATGTCACAGAAACTAAATATCTTATGAATGGCATGAATGGCACTCAGTACTGCAAATTATCTTTATTCAGTTTTAATTGATTGCAGTAATTTTGTATGACATTTTTCTCTTCCTCTCCTCTGATTTCTGGAGTAGTAATACACTTTGGGGAAACTGTTGCTAGACATACAGCAGGGTGCTAAATTCAGAAACAAAAGGTGCAAATTTTGGCTTTTAAAATAGGGTAATTTTGTTTTATGTAAAAAGTAGAACAATTTTTTGATTCAGCTCATATCAGTAACCATATCTCATTTGTTATCTATTTTTCCAGAACAGTCCAAAGACAACTGTAGTTATTCTCTGGATACCTATGGGCTTAGATAACACTAAGCAAAAGAATATAATGATTCCTTGATAGCTATTTTGATTATATTTAATTAACAGGAACACTGGATTAGTATAGCATAGCCTCAGAAATTCAGCAGAAAAGACATGAAAAATAAAACTGTGGCAAGACATTTCTGCATATGTTTTATGTAATATTTGGAAATTAAAACAATTGAATAAGTATTCAAATGATCAGTTCTGTTTCAATAATGCAGTTAGCTGGGTGATTGGAAATCAGATTCTGTCTCTGATTTGACAAACCTAGAATGCATTTTAATTTAAGAAATACAAACTTTGAACTTTACATACTTGCTTTAAAGCATGCTTTCTTTCCAGATAGTAGTCATTCCACAGCAAAACTACACTGAATAAAAATAACAAAGAATGTAATGTGGATGAAACTAGTTCCATGAAACAGATTCTAAATTGTGAATAGGAAACGTAAATAATTTTGATTGTCTATTATTTGATTTTAAATCTTTGATTTTAATATGAATATTATTTTCTACTTCTTTCAACCTCAGAATAAAATCTGGAAATAAGTCAATTTCTCAAGTGTATTACTGAATTCCTAGTGTTAGTCTCTATGTGCTCTTTTCCAATCTAACCCTACTTTCATTTTTATATATCTATAGAGATATAAAATTAAATGCCCCTCAAAACTTTCTTATATGTATTATGAATGAAAAATAGCAAACAAACATTTCTATCTTCTTCCAAATGCATAAATTCAGTGTGTAGCCATCAACAGTGCGATAACTACATGAGAGAAGTTAACAGTTGGGAACCTCAAGGTTCTGTCTTGGGTCCAGTGCTCTTCAACATCATAAATAATCTAGATGAGTGTGTAGAATGGGAACTTGTCAAATTTGCAGATGACACCAAGCTGGGGGCAATTGCTAACACTTTGGATGATAGACTCAAGATTCAGAAGGATCTGAACAACTTGAGTTTCCCTTCTATCTTATCACTCCTTTCTCATTGTCTGATTGATTGTCTTATGGATTATGCTTGAGGTTTGATGTTAAAGATTGGTCTCCCTCTCCTTTCAGTTATAATTGAAAGTCCTTTAGATGAGCTGAGTTTGTTGTTTTCCAAACACATTCTTCCCAGTCCTGATGAGGTATATCCCATCTTTTGCCAGAACTCCTTCCTATAGGTAATATGAATCTTGGTCTAGAAAATCCAAAGTACTTTCAGTGGCACCATCCTTTGAGCAAGCAATTTACTTCTAGATTCTTCTGTTCCCTCACTGGATGTTAACTATTTGTTTGCTTTTCTGCCTCGTTGCTCATAGTCCATCGAAATGGTTTTCAAGATCTTAATTATTTCATTCATTCCAACATGAAAGAGGAGAAAAGGATAATAATTGGTGGGCTTGGTTATTTTTTCATGAACCTCTCTATCACACCTTTAATATTTGCACCTGGGAGACAACATACCCCTCTAGAAAATTATCTGGTTTAAAAATGGTTAAATCTGTTCTTCTGACTCTGAGTAGTGAGTCATCTATTATCAATATATGCCTTTTGTCAGAGTTCCAAACAATGCACTAATGCAATTAAGAGTCTCAAGCCATATGGCAATAAAAATCCAATCTTTTATTAGGCGCACCATATCAGCATTACCTAGGTAAAGCCAACTCTGACTTCACCCCCTTCGCGCCTTGCCTCTGACCCTGTTTCTCCCTCCCCTCAAAGTGTGTCATCCATCATATTCCCCAATGAGGTAATTTCGGGGGTTGTGGAATTCACTCCCTCCAGACATTGCTGGTATCCATTGGAGATGGCCTTGACTTGCTCTGCCAGACTGCATTGTGTTATGACTGAGGAGTAAATTCCTTGGTGCAGCTGTGAGGCATGATTTCCCATACTCTGCCTATGGCAACTTGGGAGCGGGTCAGGGAAACTTCATGAGTTGACATTCAACCTCCCTGATTTCCTGAAGGCAACTTATGCAAAGCAAAAACAATTTGAGTACAAGTGTATCATTTGTGGGTGAGATTCCCCCTCCCCAGATTTGGTTGGGTTCTTTTCATGGAATCTAACAATGAGGCAGTCGGCTTGGATGTTTCTGCTCTTTACCCAGGATGCCTCTGATAGAGGGTAGTCCCACCAGTTGATTAGGTATTGGAGTTGCCCCCGTGCCAATCCTGAGGCTCATGGGGTGGTAGTCTCAGGGTTGACCCAACCACAGGCTTTAAGAGGCTGCTATGGAACACCAGGTGTATTCTCCCCAGTAGTCGGAGCAGCCCCAGTTGCACCATGACCAGGTTGATGATCTTTACTATGGGGAATGGCCCCAAGAACTTAGGTCCCAGCTTCTTGCTGGGAAGCTTTAGCGTTAAGTATTCTGTGGATAGGAAGACCTTTCCCCCCACTTGGAATGGCCATTGTGGGACTTGGTGTTTGTCTGCCTGTTGCTTATAGGTCTGCGCTGCCTTAGCTAGTGCTTTCTTGTTGACACTTTCAGTATCAACATCCAGTCAGTCAGACTGACTGAGGAGGGGGGGGGGTCTCTTCAGTATTCCAGCATTGGGACAAAGTAACGCTTACTACCTTGAAAGGGATTAACCCCATGCTACTGTGAACAGCATAATTGTAAGCAACCTCTGCGAATGGCAGGTCAACCCTATTAGTTGTAGTTCTGGTAGTTCACATAGCACCTCAGGTACTGTTCTACCATAGCATTCAATCTCTCTGACCCGCCCTTGGTGCTCAGATAGAACAATGAGATAAAGCCCTGGGACGATCCAATGGACTGCAAGAACTCCCTCCAGAAGTTAGCCATGAATTGGAGACCTCTGTCTGAGATGATTCTGCGTGGTACTCCATGCAGGTGGTAGTTGTGCTTCAGGAAGAGTTTGGCTAGTTGGTGGGCTGAGGGTAGTTCGTTGCAGGGTATAAAGTGTGCCAGCTTGGAGAATTAAATCAATCACAGTCCAGATCACTGTATTCCCCCTGCTCTTTGGCAGTTCAACTATAAAATCCATTGCGATCTCCTCCCAGGGTCTCATTGGCTCTGCTACCTGTTGGAGCAGTCCGGGGTGGGGGGGCGTCTTCCAGGTCTCCTTTCATGGTGGCACAGATGGTGCAGCTTTTTTACATAGCCATCTGTGTCTTTCTTCATGCCGGACCACTGGAATTGTCTTCTCACCGGGTGTAAAGTTTTTAGGAACCCAAAGTGACCTGCCGATTTGACATCATGGCTTCTGCGGAGGATGAAGTGCATAGGGACTTGAGAACATAGAGTTTTGCCCTCTTCTACGCTAGGTTTTCCCTTTTTGTTGGGATGTGCTGGTTGTCACAGAACCAGGGGTCTGTTTCCAGTTTGGCTTTACATTTTGTGATTAGATCACTTGAGGGTTGGTCTTGTCAGTCGTGGTGTTGTTGGTGGGTGGTCACTTGGGCTGCAGTTTGGAGAAGTGGAATGATGGCATCTACTATCTCCTCCTGCTTGCATTTGTATTAGGGCATGTGGAAGAGGGCGTCACCTTGGAAATTCCTCCCCCCTGGTATGTGTTTTAACATGAAATTGAATCGGTTGAAGCATTGAGCCCAGTGGACCTGTTTGGGCGATAGTTTCTGCAGGGTTCTTGTGGTTGGTCCAGACTTCAAATGGTTTCTCCCCCCCCCCTCCAGAAGGTGCTGCCAGTTTAGTAGTGCCCATCTTACCACAAAAGCCTCCTTTTCCCACACTGCCCACCATTTCTCCATGTCAGTGAGTTTATGGGCTGTGTAGGCACAGGGCTGTAGGTTCCCCTGGCAATTTCTTTGGAGTAAGATGGCTTCCATTGCCATGTCTCTTGCATCAGCTTGGCTGACAAAGGATTGTTCGGGGTCAGGAAGTTCAGTACCGGTTCTCTTGCAAATAGCTGTTTTATTATTTCAAATGCCCCTTGGCAAGTGAGGTCCTATTGGAGGGGTTGCCCAGGGCATGGCTTCATCCCTGGGTTCCATTTTAGGAAGCCTGTCATAGGTTTGGCAATTTTTGCAAAGGAGGGATGAATTGCCTGTAGAAGTTTGTGAATCCCAGGAAGCTTTGTAGCTGTCTATGGGTGCAAGAGGGCTGCGATTCTAGGACTGCCTGAACTTTGGCTGGGTCCATTTTTATCTCCTTGTTTGACACTCGGTAGCCTAGGTAGTCCATCCGTGAGCAGTGAAATTCTCATTATGACAGCTTGACATATAGGTTTGCTGCCAAAAGCTTTTCAAGTATCTGACGGACTAGGGGATGTGGTCCTTCATAGTCTTGGAAAAAATGAGAATGTCATTCAGTTAGATGAGGACCCTCTTGTAGAGTGCTCATGCAGCACTTCATTTATCAGTTGCATAAACACTGCCTCCTGCAGCCTGAAAGACATGACTTTGAATTGGAAACTTCCTAGGGGGCAGTTGAAGGCAGTTTTTCATTCATCTCCATCTCTGATTCAGACTCAGTAATAAGCTTCTCTGAGGTCTAGTTTAGTGAAGACCTTTCTTTTGGCTAAGTGAGACAACATGTCTTTCATGAGGGGAGAGAGTATAAATTGTGCACACACATGCTGTTTATCGCACGAAAGTCAATGCACAATCTCAAGCCAACTCTGATTTCACCCACTTTGCACCTTTCCACTGACCCTGTTTCCCCTTCCCCCCAAAGTGTGTCATCTGTCACATCCCCCAATTTCATGGATTGTGGAAGTCACTCCCTCCAGGAATTGCTGGTATCCGTTGGAGATGGCCTTGAGTTTGTTGGCCAGACTATGTCATGTAATGACTGAGGAGTAAATTCCTTGGTGCAGCTATGAGGTGTGATTTCCCATCCCCCTGCCTATGGCAACTTGGGAGTGAGTCAGGGAAGCTTCACAAGTTAATACCTTTTTACACCTTTACTTCCTGTCATTGGAATGCTTGATAAAGATTTCTCTGGGTGTCTGAATGTTTTCTTCCAGGGAGAGGGTATAAAATCAGTTTTTCAGCTTGAGGTGGGGACACAGGTTTTTATTTTTTGATCTGCTGCCATTTTCATTGCACTTTCTGTTTTTAAGTAGTTTTTTTTCTTTTTTATTGTGTTCTGTTCTGATACCGACTTCTGTCTTTACTAGAGGTTCTTCGTGTTCACCAATAAGTTTCAGAATGACTGGTCTCAGAGTGGCTAGTCTCTAGACTTCCATTTTTTTTCTAGGAATTTGATTAATCTACATTTTGTGCAAATATAATTTAAGCCCTCTATGGGTTGGAAAACAAATAATAGCACACCTGTTGCATATAATGTTAGTCTCTTTCTTCTAGTTATTCTTCACACAAATGCTTCCAGTAAATTCAAGGTTAATTATTTTTTCTCTTGTGGCATTATTTATAATTCCATAGGAAGCAGACAAACAGTGTTTTGTCTGGATCAGTTTATAATTCCAAGAAAGGAATTACAAACTTTTATAATGAAAAGTACCCAGATCTAAATAAGTGGTCTGGTTTCAAACTAAATTATATACATTAAGATACTTATTTCAATTCTCTCTCTCCAAAAACTTCCTCGAGTTCTAGATTTCCTGATATATCATATTTATCGGACTATAAGACTGAAGTTTAAGACACTCCTAGCTTTTGGGGAGGAAAACAAGAAAAAAAAATCTGCCTCTGTCTCTGCCCTGCCTCCCAGCAATTTGCCTCCTTGCAGCAAACAGCAAACAGTCTTGTCAGCTTTAGCACAGCTTGATTAGCAAAGGCAGCTGATTGTTGGTTGGATCAGCCTCCCGATGATCAGCTGTTTCAGGCTGCAGGGATTGCCATCACCTATTGCCACCTCCGTGTGCTCCATTTTTGGCCTCCACATCCCATTTTCAGCCTCTGTGTGCCCCATTTTCAGCCTCCATGCCCCCCATTTTTGGCCCATTCCAGGTGGTGGAGACTGGAACAGGCCAAAAACCGGGCATGTGGAGGGCAAAAATGGGGTGTGGAGGTCAAAAATGGGGCACGAGGAGGCAGCAGTAGGTGATGTCAATGGCATGATAACATTACAATCCAAACCTAATAACAACTGAGTTTTAGTCATATTAAACATGACAGTACACAGATTTTAAGTGGGGGAGACTTGATGTCATCTATTGTTTAAACAGGAACAAATGGCATGGACATTCTTCCAAAAATGACAGATTATATGCTTCTTTACTGACCATTAGGGCAGAGCAACATATAAGCACACTGTTGAAATTATAGTGTCTGTGGTATGCCTTCACAAAGGAATCTTAATATAATTTATTAAGATTTTAGCCCTGACTGAATTAATGCATCCAGCTGCTAGGGGATACTTATTGGTTTCAGCAGGTATTTAAAAACAAATTAATTAAATATATATTTACATGCATTCATTTAAATAAAAATAATTAAAACTCTTGCAGTTTTCAACATCCTGAAAAAAATAGATCAACTTTTCTTAATCAGAAATATTTAGCTGATAAGAATTAAACTTTATGGAACAATTCTAATGAAATCCTAAGATTGATTCAAAATGTAAATAAAATACAGTAACCATGAAAATAAATTCTGGCTGATCAAATAAATAATGTTATTTTGTATTCTTTATTAGCTCTAATAGATGGAAACATGAGCAGCAAAATCACTGCTGGCAAGAACAGCATTCATTCTGCCAATATTTTATAATACATCATTTAGAAATGTAAGATGAACATGATGTCCACATAACAAATTTTAATCTGAGTTGGAAAATAATTCAGCCTCATACTTCTCTCTTCTCCTTCCTCCCACAAAGAAGTTTAAGCTTTTATCCCATTATCCATTTATGTGAATGCTATCATTTGGATCAGAGAGAATAGATGAGAAGAAAGAAAAAAGGAAGATTTATTCTCTCTCCTGTTCACTAGAATCAAGTATGCATGGAAAATGTAATTGTGTGAAGGATATCCTTTTGGAAAACTGCAATATTGAGAGGGCAACTCCTTTTTTTTCCTGGTGATAGAACCAGGGATTTCAGTGGATTGGAACTTTGTGAACTTTGAAAGATCTTGGAGATTTATGCAGATTCAGACAATCTGCAATTTCAAGTATGATTGTACTAATTTAAATTTGCAGAAAATGCTCTTCTTAGTTAGGAAAGGTAAAGATAAAGATACTACACAAGACTTGGGGTAAATGATCCATCTGCATAATTTCATACTCAAATTACCACAATGTGTCATTGCTATCTTCCAGGGATCCTTATCACACAATTGAAGCGATTGACCCGCAGAACTTACATGTCTTCCAAACAGTGAGAGAGATAACAGGTAATCTACATAATTGGAGCCGTTTATGCATTTGTAAGAATGAAGAAATTCTTAACATATTTTCCTTCTAGGCCATGAATTCAGAAGATGGTCCTGATAAATTACAGGTAGTCCTCCATGTATAATTGTTTGCTTAACAATGGTTAGAATTAATTATGATCTCTGAAACAGCCACAATCTAAATGTGAACTTATGACTGTTGCCCTGCTGCCATGGTCATATAACAATTTGGGCACTCGGCTGTTGACTTGCAGTTATGATCAGTTGTAGCATTCTGCAGTAACGTGAATGCAGTTGGTGATGTTTTTTGCTGGTTTGTGAAAAAATCACCATTGGTTAAGATGGATTTATATTTATGATTGTATGACTCAACTTATGACCATGGTGATTCAACTTTGTAAATGTTGTAAAAATGATTGTAAGACTGTTCTGGTCATATGATGACTTGACTTATGACTGCAATGATTTACAATGGGAATTTTGGTCTCAATTGTTGTTGTAAGTGGAGGACTACCTGTACTGGTCTTTTAGCTCAGTTCCATCCTCCATTTTTCTATTTAGAGATAATATCATATTCTAATCAATATGTATTTTTAAGTGAAATGATATACAATATATGCTTGAGTATTATAAATCACTGGAATATAATATTGTGTGTGTGTGTGTGTGTGTGTTATCAGTATTATTGTCTTCCTTAATTTCAGTGAACTTTCCTAACTGTTAGGAAACAGATTTATGAACATTTAACTTTTTGAAAGACTAAACTGTACAAGTTTATCAAGTTTCACCTTACTTAAGATAACTATTTCAACATTAGATGTGGTCTTTCAATTGCATATAAAATTATTTGACAATTCCTGCCATCATTTTTTGGTTATACTGGTCCATGAGAAGAAAAAAAAAAATAAAGGTATTAAGGAGCTCAAATAAAATTGTCAGTGCCCAGTTGAATGTTCAGGAAATTGCTCTTTATCTTCTATGTGGCACAATAGAAATGGAAAAGTGCTGAAATATGTTTTTGGGCATTTGTTAGTGTTATAAACGTGGAAATACTGCAGTTAATCCTTTGGACAATAGCTAGTTATTGAAGGACCTATGAGTATTTTCCGGGCTTTTTTTCCTCATATCTCTTTTATTTGTACATATTTATTTAACTGACCATTGAACTATATTTCAAATTTATCCTGCCGCACCAATTCTGAAGTGATTTGAAAACTCTTACTGTGGCAATATGGATTTATCTAGATTTTCATGATTTCTGCAATCAAGCTATTCTATAGCCATATGGCAGTTTAACTTTTAATAAGAGAGATAAGATTATTCATAGTGGTTTACTGTGCTAGCACACCTAGTGAGCAAAACTCTGGGTAATCACTAGATGCTAGAAATGGTGCCTCTAGATTATTCTAGTTTTGGCATTTTCTCTAGTGCTGCAAAAATAGCCCTATGACATGTTGCAAAGTATTAACTGATGTTTGAAAATTAAATCCCAAATAGCAAAGGTGGTTAAATTGACTGCTCTGATTAAAGAAAAAAAATACAAATATCTTTACTTTGACTTGGAAATCACTTTTGGATTTTGTTCTTGAGGTGGAAAAAGATGCAACTTAGGTTTTACCAATTTGATAGATTTGTTGTTAGAGAAATGGCTGGTTTCTATTATTATGAAAAACTAAAAAGTTGAGTGTCGATCTTAATGCCTTATTCAACTGCACCAAAAGAGTCAAAAATCAATGCCTTTTTTTATTTTTCCCTTTCTTTCCCCCACTATTCACTTCCCCTTTTCCTTTCCTAATTTCCCTAATATTTGCTTTTGTATTCTCTTTGTATGTTATATTATAATCTAATAAAACTATAATCTAAAGAATTAAATCCCAAATGCACTGAACAGCACTTGGTATTATACTAGCTGAAAATTTTGAGGTTTCTTAGAAATATTTATTGAAGTAAACGGTTAATTATCCAGAAAGATAAAAAGGCTTTGGATGGAGGGGAAAGAAAGAAATGTTTGGACTTGAAGTTATATTTGTAACAGTTCATGTTCTTAGATGGACTGAGAGAACATCTCCAGACATTAAAATTGAGATTTATAAGGTACAAGATATAGCTGCAATTTGGGGATGTGTTATGAAAAACACTGCTAGCCAGATCAATTCTAAGGGTGGCTGAAGCGCTGTGTGATTTCTAGGGCCAAGGTTGAGAATTGAGTTTACATTTACAATTCCATGTCTAGGCTGGTATCATCCAAGGCCAAACCCTTGAGTTTCACCAGAGAATGAGAGGACCAAGGTTGTCTGTACCCTATAACCATCCCAGTCCAGATACAGAATATTCCATTTTGCGAATTATCTCCTAACCCTGAGATAGAGGTGGGAATTCATAAAATCATAAGGCTGGAAGGGATTTTGGAGGTTTTTTAGTCAAACCTTGCCCAAAGCAGGAGTATTTATTCCATCCTGAACAAATGGTTGTCCAATCTATTCTTGAAAACCTCCAACAATGGAGCACTCATAACTCCAAGCAGCAAGCTGTTCCATTGATTAATTGTTCTCAGTGTCAGAAAATTTCTCCTTAGTTCCAGATTGGAACCTTCTTTAACAAGCTTCCATCCATTGCTCCTTGTCCTGCCTTCAGGTGCTTTGGAAAATAAAACAATCCCCAATTCTCTGTGGTAAGTACCAGAGATGACTATCATGTCACCCTTAAACCTTCTCTTTGTTACATTAAACATACTTAATTCCTTTATCATATGATTATAGTTCATCATATGATTCAGTCTTCAGACCCCTGTATCAATAAATATATGCTAAATAAATGCTCTGTCTTACATATTGGCAAAAAATATATATATCAGAAAATAAAATACAGGCTGAATAGTCAAGACCTTGTTGATGATCCAAACTCTGTCAAGGATCTTGGAGTACTCATCTCTAATGATTTAAGTGCTAGAGCCCACTGTAACTACATAGCCAAAAAGGCATTAAGAGTTGTTAACCTAATCCTACATAGCTTTTTCTCTAGTAATATTACACTACTAACTAGAGCATACAAAACATTTGCTAGACCAATACTCAAATACAGCTAGCTCATCAGTCTGGAACCCACATTACATATCTGATATTAACACAGTTGAGAAAGTCCAGAAATATTTCACAAGAAGAGTTCTCCACTCCTCTACTCGTTGCAGAATACCTTATGCCACCAGACTTGAAATTCTAGACCTAGAAAACCTAGAACTATGCCACCTTCGGTCCAATATAAGTATAGTATACAAAGTCATACATTGCAATGTCCTACCTGTCAATGAATATTTCAACTTCAACCATAACAATACAAGAGCAAACAATAGATACAAACTCAAGGTAAACCGCACCAAACTTGATTGCAGGAAATAACAACTTCAGCAACAGAGTGGTCAATGTCTGGAATACTCTACCTGACTTTGTGCTTTCTTCCCCAAACCCCCAAAACTTTAACCTTAGACTGTCTACTATTGACCTCACCCCTTTCCTAAGAGGTCTGTAGGGGGCGTGCATAAGCACACCAATGTGCCTACCGTCCCTGGCCTATTGTTTTTTTTTCTTATTTTTCTTATATGTATCCATGTATTCATAACTATGTTTTTATTTATACCTATTATCTTGTAAGCAATTGACAAACCAAATAAAATAAATAAATCATCTTTGTTGTTGTTCTTTCACTCTTTCTAGGGTCTCAATATATTTTTTGCATCATGGTGGCCATAATTGGACACAATATTTCAAGCATGGTCTCATTGGTGTAGTATAAAGTGATATTGTCACTTCTTGTTATCTTGATGCTGTCTGTTGACTGCATTGGATTTTCTGGCAGCTGCAATGCACTGCTGGCTCATACTTAAACAATCATCACCAGGACACCTAGATCCCTCTCATAGGTACTACTGTTGAACCAGGTCCTGCCTATCATGCAGTGGTGGGGTTCAAATAATTTAAAAACCGGTTTTCTGCTCTTAATGACTGGTGGAGTGGGTGTGGCTGGGTGGTCATGTGACTGGGTGGGTGTGGCCAACTTGGTTGGTCTCACCCTTAAGAAATTTCTCCTTAGTCCAACTCACAATAACATAGCACTCTTCCAATATTTAGAATAGAATAGAATAGATTAGATTAGATTAACAGAGTTGGAAAGGACCTTGGAGATCTTCTAGTCCAACCCCCTGCTTAGGCAGGAAACCCTACACCACTTCAGACAAATGGTTATTTAATCTCTTGTTAAAAAGTTTCAGTGTTAGAGAATTTACAACTTCTGGAGGCAAGTTGTTCCACTGATTAATTGTTCTAATGCTCTCTTAATTTGAGGGGGTCCTACAAAAATGAGAGAGTCAATCTATTTTCCGAAGCACCAAAACGCACAAGAAACTATGGATGGAGACTAGCCAAAGAGAGAAGCAACCTAGGAGTAAGGAGAAATATCCTAAGAGTGAGACCAATCAACCAATGGAATAGCTTGCATTCAGAAGTTGTGGATGCTCCATCATTAGTGGCTTTCAAAAAGAGTGAGGGAAGTACACCCCAAAAGGACAGTGCCAGAAACCACTAAAACAATGTAGAAAACTTAAAGCAGCCATTCCCATTTTTTTAAAAAAAAGTCAACCCCAAAGCAAACACAGCAGCTGAGAGGGAAATTAAGAGCAGCCACTCATGCTAATTGAAAGCCTAGGAATGCTACCAAAAACCATTACCCCTTCCAACTCTATTATTCTATGTTCTCTATGTTCCAAATTGGGTGTTTCACAGCAGAAGCAATACAGCTGGCTGAACCACACATGCATTAAATTCACAGCCTGTATGATCAAGCTGCATCATTGTCCTCCTGTACCTTTTCCCCCCAGGAAGAAACATGAAGTAGCAAACACTGCAGCAGCTATAAAAGGTCAGGAGTATCATCTGATCACAGAAGTGTTAATATTCTTTATAATGAAAATATTTGTAATCTTATCCTTCTTCTTGAAGGAAAGAAGTTAATACCATCCCTAGATGAGTGATTGATGGGTTTTCCTGCCCTAATCCTGTCAGTTTCTGTTGTTTATTGACTTGATCCAGTGTGTGCCAGCTGCATTCCAGCTGCAACTGTTAAGTGGTTCTTGGCTGTCTGCCCGGGAGCTATTAACTGAAGGGAGAGAGGGGGGGGGAAACCCCTTTCTTGTACTTTATTTTCAGCCTGTTCTCAGAACTGCATAAGCAATTAACTAACGGTTCAGGTGAACTGGTGAGAACCTGCTGAATCCCACCACTGCTATCATGTACCTGTGCCATTTCATTTTTCCTGCCTAAGTGCAGGACTTAGTTTTCTCACCACCAAGTCATTGGATAGGAATCAATGCTCAAGTCTGTCAAGATCCTTCTTAATCTTGACACCATCTTCCAAAGTGTTAGCAATCCCACCCCCAGCTTAGTGTCAACTGCAAATTTTATGAGTTATCCAATGTCCCCAACTCCAGGTCATTTATGAAGATATTGAAGAGCATTGGTCCCAAGATAGAATCTTGAGATACCACATGCTGAATGTGGTTGATCAGTCAATTTCAAATTCATCTTGTGATGGTACTGTCTATGCTGCATAGTCTTGACTTACCAAGAAGTAGGGTGCGGTCTACTTTGTCAAACAAATTACTGAAATCTAAGTATACTATATCCTTAGCATTTTCTCATTCCACTAATTTAGTCACTTTATCAAAGAAGGCAGTAAGATTTGTTTGGCGTGGCCTACTTTTAGCAAACCTATTCTGGCTTGTAGTAATCACCTTGTTCATTTCTAGGTACTCACAAATCTGCTGCTTGACTATGTCTTCCTGGATTTTCCCAGGTATTGATATCAAGCTGATTGGTCTGTAATTTCCTGAATCCACTCCCCCCCACCCCCACCTTTTGAAGATTGAAACTGCATCAGCTCTTTTCCAGTCCTCTGATTGTTCCCTGGTGCTCCAGGAGTGCTGAAAGATTCTGTTCAGTAGTTCTGAGATCACATCTCCTTCAGAAACCTGGGGTGTAAACCATCTGATTCCAATTATTTGAATTCGTCCAAAGCAGTTCCAAAACTTCCTGCAAAGAGAGCGAGAGAGGCACTTACTCCGCCTAAATTCAGAAGCTGCTGAGGGTTACCTCAAATTTCAATTCTTTTGAATTATTCTATTCCAGCTTGAGGTCTAAAATTCATCAAAATATGATGATCTATTTTATCTTTTCCCACTCTAGTTTTTCTTTTATGTTTCAATAACAAATTCCTATTTATATATTAATTTTTAATATTAATACATATTATTTAATGTTATATATTAAAATTTAAGCCATACTACTTACAGTATATTACCATTACAGAGCCTTTGTTATAATTTTGTTTGGTTTGGAGGGGTTTTTTTTCCAGTTATTTTTCAAATAACTGTCTCCCTTGTGGAGAACATTATTGATAATAACCTCTGCTCTAAATTTACAGGTTGGACAGCTCCAAATGTTTCCTGCTCTTAATACAGACAGTTTTCAAGTATGAAATGCTGCCATAATTGCATCAGGCACATTTTCTAACTCCTCTGATTTCATCTTACATAGGATTCCTGAACATACAATCCTGGCCTGAAAATATGACAGATTTTAGTGTGTTTTCAAATCTGGTAACTATTGGTGGAAGAGCATTATACAGGTAGGATATACATATATCTATATATGAATATATATTTCTATCTTTAATACTCTCATTTATTTAAAAAAATACTTAGGAATTACAATGTATTAAAATAGTGTTGACATTTTGATTTAAACTTTTGGTCTCATAACTGATCCTTTGGTACTAGGCTGCCAGAAACAGCAGCTTGGATTTTTCCTCAATTCTAACACAAGGAAGTACCTACCCTTGAATGCATTTCTGTTCTTGGCTCCATCTATTCTATTTATACTCCTGTTTAGTATTTTTTCATTGTTTGCCATTTTAATCACGTTAGTGACTACTTGTTTATGGATTTTATAATTGTAGTATTATGGTTCATTGCACAGTCAACCAGATGTTTCGACTGGATTTGGTATTTTTATCCATCTGTTGAGTCCTTCCCAAAAACCTGGGATAGAGGAATGCTCTTCTTTGATGATATTAAAGGCATTGTCACAGGATATAAACTGTTCCAAGTAAAGTTGCCTTTTGCAATTAACCAATGGTAGCTTTGTCAATGCTGATAGTGTTCAAGTACAGGTGTTTTGAGTTTGCACCCAAGTCACCTATCAATATTACTTTGCTTTCATTTTCCACAGTTATTCTATTTCTATTTTCAGATAGTTTGTTATCTTGTTCTTTATTTTCTATTCTGCTGTCTTCAGCTGTTGCCACATCCACTATTATTATTATAGTTCATTGCACAGTCAGCCAGATGATGATAATGATTATATTATTACTGTTGTTGTTGTTATTGTTATTATTTTAATCTTCAATTTGATTCACAGTCTGAAACTGATAGAAACTTATCATTATACGTCCTAAGAAATCATCTAAGAGTTGTTAAGGTAATGTCTGAGTATATAGGCAGTTTCAAGTAAGGTGGATTTTTTGCAAAGTCAGAATATTCAACTCTGATAAGTTCAAAATTTCCCTGTATCTAGGCAACCCTTTGGGCATTGCTCCAAGAGGCTCCTAATACTATTGGTACAACCATTAATTTCTTCCTCCACAATCACTCAACTTCAATTTTCAGATATCGGTATTTTGTTATTTTGTCTTGTTGTTTGTCTTCAATTCATCCATCACTCAGTATTGCAATATCAATGAACCAGATTATTTTATTTTCCACAAAAAGTGATGTCAGGCAAGTTGTGTGCCAGATATCTGTTTGGATCCAAAAGTCCCACAACATTAGAAGAACTTTGTCAATTTGATGTTCCCAGTAATTTTTGTTGCACTGGAACCCAAACTTCTGGCAAAGCTTTCAATATATTTTGACAACTTGACCATGATGTCGTAGATAATCAGTTTGTGGAATTTTGCTGTAGCCACTGATAAGGTGAGCCACTGTTTCATCTTTCTCATTGCATAAGCGACATTTGTTGTTGTTACTGACATGTTGAATTTTTGCTTTCATAGAACTGGTCTGCAAGGTTTGTTCTTGGGCAGCCAATATGAAGCCTTCAATTTCCTTTTTCAGCATCCCTGATCTCAACCATCTCTATGTTAGCTTTGTATATACCTTTCCTTCAATATCCTTCAGATATTGACTGTGCATAGGCTTCTTTTTCCAGTTAGAAACTCAATGCTCAGTTGTTTCAATATTCTGCTTTCAATCTCATTTTAAAGAGGTTTCCATTGTTCACCTCCTTCAGCAATGATACTTCTGCTTTTTTATGTAGTCATTTAAGCCATGTTTTTCTTCTTCCACAGTTTGTTTCATCTGTAAAAGTCTTCTGCTACCCTGAGATCTAGGCAAGGAACAATAGATCAATATCACTTTTTGGGTGCAGAGCATGGTGCATTGTCATTAGTTTTCTTTCAATTCAAGTTATCAGGTTCTAGCTGAGTCCAATCAATTATTCCAGCTTAGTATCATATTACAGGCGCTGCCCAGGTGTTAAATGCCACCATCATATTTTGTCCACTTAACTTTGATCTCAAGATTTTCTGGACTTGCTTTATGTATTTTGTTGAAGTAGCTTCCTTGACTTAGTTGTGCAACAGGTCAGAGGCTTCCAAAACTCCTAAGTACTTGTACCCTTCTTCTGATGTTAATGCTTCACTATCAAGTTTAAATCCATCATTTTCAGCCATTTTTCCTGCCTTAACAGCAATTGTTGCACATTTGTCAATGCCAAATTGCATCTCAGTGTCTCAATGTCTCTGCTCCTCAGTGCTTTTCATCAGTGAGTTCAATTCAGCTTTTGTTTTTCCGAAAAGTTTTAAATCTTCCTTGTAGAGCAAATGGGAAATTTCCATCCCTTTTTTAGCCAATTCATAGCCACAGTTCATTTTGTCCAAAATGCTTGTTAGTGGCACCATTGAAAGTACTAATAAAAGAGGTGATAATGAGTCGCCTTGGAAGATTCCTCGCTTGAGTTTAACTTCACTTCTGTTCCTAATTAGATCCTTGTACAACCAGACCTCTAGTCGGGTCAGGTGTGGTTTGCAGGGAGAACTTTCAAATCCTATCCCGATTAAGAACGGAGTAAGGCAGTGTTGTGTTCTGGCTCCTCTTTTGTTTAATTTATTCTTATCTGACTTGGCCTTTCACATTGGGTGTATTGAGTCCCATGCCCCAAAGCTGTCAACTACGAAGATCCCGCTTCTCCTTTATGCTGACGATGCGGCCCACCTTTCATTGTCAAGGCCAAATCTGAAAATATTACTTTCTGCATTTGGGTCTTAACTGTGCTGAGAACCACTTGTCCATTAATTATAACAAATCCAAAGTATTGGTGTTCTCTAGAGCCCAGAAATTGTATAACTGGGCTATCAATAGTAATGCTGTTAAGCAGATTTTCCATTTTAAGTATTTACGTATTCAATTTCAGAACACGGGTGCTTGGATTAGACATCGAACACTGGTGCTGAATTCGGCCTCCTGTAGTCACCAGCAGATTTTAAGATTGTTTTATACCCAAGGAGGCCAGTTTATTTCTTCTGCTCTGCATATTTACAAAGCCAAAACTTTGGTTCAAACTATTTACGGAATTCCCATATGGATACGGGGCTTCAAGGATTGTATTGAAAGAACCCAGGCTGTCTTTCTTAAAAAACTTCTGGGTCTTCCTCCTTGTGTTGGTTTTGCTCCGATGTACCTGGAACTGGACACTCGATCAGTCGAATGTATGGCGTGGATTAACACCTTTAAATGGTGGTTTCAGGTGCTCTTTTTGGTAGTTCCTGGAAGCTACCTCTCCCTGGCATTTGCTGACTCTCATATTTCTCATTGGAAGAGGGAGCTGATGAAGAAATTACACCTGCTAGGTTTTACGGGGATGCCCTGGGAGATTATGGCCTTAAGGACGCCCAATTTAGGGTAGTCCAATGGCTTGTGGACATTGACTTGCAATATCTACGAGCCAGAGCTAACAAAACTTGCTCCTCTCTGATCTTCAGCCAATTTAATAATTACGGACTGAGGATGGCTTCCTATTTTTATACTCTAACTATTCCCAAGTATAGAAGAGCTTCTCCCTAGCTCGCTTTAATGTCTTGCCCTCAGCACTACTGGATGGGCGATTTAAGAGGCTCTCGATTAACGAGCGGCTATGCCCCTGTGACAGAGCTGAGGTTGAAACTGTGGAGCATGTCCTTTTATATTGCCCTATGTATAACGCAGGCAGATCTAAGTTACTGTCTCTCCTTGAAACAGACCCTTCTAGACCCAATGTTAGTAATTTGTTCTTATATTGTCTAGGGGATGGTTCTTCATACATCACTTCTCAGATTTCCAATTTTTTTTTAAGAGCTGTAACCATCAGTAGAGAATGCTGTAATTCCCCTTAGTCAAGTTTTTGGTGACCAATTGTTCATGATTAATTTTCCCATGTTCTTCTTTTGTTGTACTTGTGTTTTGGTCTGTGACCGCAAATAAAGTATTATTATTATTATACTTCACCAAATTCTTCTCCACGGGCGATCAACTTACTCTGCCATAGCTTTATGGAAATCTTCAGGAATTTCTGGATGTTGCTGCTAATTCCAAAAATATCTAAGTATTTCTCAATCCAGCTATGAGGAATAGAATCAGATGTTTGCTTATAATCAATCTAGGCTATGAACACATGTGTTCATCTTTTCTTTGAATTCTTCAAAACTAGTTTATCAATCATCAGTTGGCCTTTGGTTCCTCTTGAATTTTTGAAGCACTCTTTCTGTTCTACAGGTAGCAAATCCTTGTTTTCTAGATATCTATAAATTTGGTTTGCAATAATGCATGTAAGTAATTTGTATGTTGTTGGCAGGCAAGGTTTATTTCCCTTTTCTGCATTCTTCTGAATCAAAAAGGTTCCTTCAGTTGTTCACCATTTTTCACTTTCTGGTGTTTCCAGAACCTGATTCATCTGGTTTGCTAATCTTGCATGCAAATTTGTTAGTGATTTCAACCAGAATCCATGCAGCTCATCTAAACCGGGGCACCCGAGTTCTCGGCCTTCTTTGCTGGTTTTTATTTTGTTATGTGACCATCTTCCATTCTAGTCACTTTTACAGTGCTTTTAACCTGCTTGATCCATTTGCATTCCCATTGTGCTTCTTGTTGTTTTCCCACAAGTTCTCCAAAAATTTCAGGGTATTTTCTTTATTAGTTTTTTCACTTGTGGTAGCACCATGTCCACTTTCAAGAGTGTTATAGAAATGATGCTGGTTTGCTCAAAATTGTGATTTTTGCTGAAACTGTATTATTCGGTTATCATATTGCTTTATTTTCTCTACAATAGCTACAAATTTTTGTTTCAACTCTTTACCACAAATGTTATTTCCTTGTTTCCCAGGTCATATCTTGTTGACAGGCTATTTCTAATTTTGTATTCTTCAAGATTTCTTGCCTCAAATTCTTCAAATTCCTTAAATTTGATTTTTCTTTATTTTTATCTCCACACAGATTTTCCATTTTGGTTTTCCCTTCTTAATTGCTTTATTCTTTCCAATATTCAAGCCCAATTCTTCTTCAACATACTGCTACATACTTATTATTATTGTTATTATTATTTAAGATTTAATCTTCAATTCTATTCACAGTTTGGAACTAGTAAAACTTAACAATTAAAGTCCTAAACAAGCAGATTATTATTATTATTATTATTATTATTATTATTATTATTATTATTATTATTATTATTATTATTATCAGCAGCAGCATCACCACCACCACCACCACAGTCAGCCAGATGTTTAGATTGCTTGGAATTTTTATCCACCTCTTTGGTCCTTTCTAAGAACCTGAAATAGGGTCATTCCGTGTCAACTGATCTGATTTCAGAAAAGTGCCCCGCTTGACCATCACCGATGAAATTTTGTGTGAACATGCACACATGTCCCCAATGAACATTGGTGAAGTGTTACGTTTGCCAATGCAAAATGTCATTTGTTTGACCCCATACTGTATCCTTCTACAGTATGACTCTGAGGTTTCAGCAATTTTGAGGCATAATATCTCCGGCAATATTTTGTACAAGACTTGGCCATCTTGTACAACCTTTTGTGCTCTGTTAAAAAAAATAATAAAAACATTCCCATGAGCAATTTCTATCTAGGTAATTTGGAGAAAATTTGGCCAAAGATATTGCAGCTCAAAAAAGAAGGTTAAAGTTTGGCTTTTTATATCTCTGGAAGGAAAGGTATGATAAACATGAAACTTTGCATGTAAAAAGGTTTTTGAATATAAAATTTCATTCTTCTACTGCTTTCCAATAGTTTACAAATTCAGTGTAATTTTTTTTGTAAAAATGCCAAAAATAGGGTATTTTCAGCCCACTTTTACAAAAAAAAAAAAAAAAACTTCTGGAAACTCTGTTAAATCATTCTCATTAGAAAGAGAAAAGAGAAATTAGAAATTAGAAAGAGAAAAACCAAGTAGGATTGGTTTTTCATCACTGACAAATAAAGCCCTAAAAATTGGGGACAAAGTTGAGGATGTTGCTATGGCAATGTCAGATGCATTCTATTCTTTTTTGTCTTGTTTGTTTTATATTGACATCATTACTACTATTGTATTGGTCCACGGTGACATTGTCACAACCAATTCAGGCACTTGAACCAGCAACCCCATCATCATAGGGGGCATGCCTGATAGCCCTCCAATACCAGCCATAGTTGGGTTTCTTGGTTCAGGATCCCAAGCTTGTAGTTTGGCTTCTTCCTCGAGGTTCCAAAACCTTGTGTGGGTATCTTTCTGGTTCCCAAGCCGATGATTGGGCAGCTTATCCTAGGTTCCCAAGCCTAAAGTGGGTATCTTATATGGTTCTCAAGCCGAAGTCCGTACTGTTCATATAAACTGCCAAATTCCAATGATCGCTTATTTATTATTGACCATGTTCTTTAGCTTCTGGGAATCAATACTGTCAATCTGATGACATAACTGAAGGTGCTGGAAGCATGCAAATAAGATCTGGTTCTGGAACCCAACAAATATCTTGTCTTTCAGCCAATACAATGAATGAGCAGGGCCTCGTGGATGCATAAATGTTACCAATGCATCATTTTGTTTGATCAAAATTTCCTCAATGTTGCCTACCCACCATTTTAAATTTGGATCAATAGTATTGGACATTTTAGTCACAAAATTAATTGTGTCATTTGAACCTTTGCTTTCCAATTTCTGCTGACAGAAATTAAATTTGAATCAACTGGCACAAACTGGTGATGATCTCTTGTGCCAGTTATCGTGCTGCTAACTTTCCATCTTTCTTCTTGCAGCATCCTACTTTCTTCAATTTCTTCCTTCAGAACATATATACAGTATATTTAATTCCATGAATGTGTCTGTTGCAAAAGTTGAATAGATCTGTCGGCATCAGTATTTGGTCAGTTGATGGTCTCTGGAAGCTGGCTTGGGCAGACAAACATTTAGTTGTGCTGCCAACTCTGTCACATGGTGATTTGCTGTGACTTCTGTCAAAAAAATTCCATTCAGTCTCAATTTCAAAATCATGCTAGTGATTGCACAGATTGACAAAATTTTTGTAATTTTTGTATTGTACCACTGAACCGCCCCTAAAGTAGTATATTCTTGTAATCCTTGTTTTAGTCATCAAAAACTCAATCAACTTCCGAATTAACACATGCATGGAAACTGTATCATGTTGCATATGATCAGAAATTATGCAACAGTTGACAATTTGCAGCACACCATCTTTATCGACATAATAAGTGATGAATGGATGCACTGTGCCTTGCGAATTTTCCCAGTGAAAGCCTTGAGCAGCATCTTGGATCACAAATGAGTAATTCTCCACAAAATCAATCAGTACAATCAGTTTGGTTTGTTTTAAGCCGGCTTTCAATGACTTCAAATATTCATTTTGATGTTTTGAAACGAAGTGGTTGCCAGTTTCCACATTTTGCTAGCAAGTTTTTCAACAAAGCTGTCAACAGTGAGAACATTTGTTTCCAGCATTACATGGTCAGTATGAACCCATTGTTCAAATTCTATTGATTTTTCTGTCTTTGAATATTTCATCCAAATGCGCTATCAGTGTCTCTTCACCAGGGCAGTTTTGGCATCGCTGCAACATACAATCTTTGGTGTTCAGATCGCAAACTGCCTTTCCTAAGAGCACTTGTAGTCCTCATTAATGTTGGCACCTTGTAGCATAAGCTTAACATTTTGATGAATGGTGCAGATGCAGATGGAATGTGTGCCTCAGGCACAGACAGTGACCACCACTGGTCTGAGTTTACAGAATTTGGAGAAACCAATTTCAGCACATATTTGTTTAGATATGCCACATACAGTTCTTTCAGATTGCACAGTGGCAACTGCTTTTGTTTGTGAACCTTGATGCCATGAAACGGAATGGAAACACAGTCCTTTTTGCTGGGGCACATCCTGCTAAATTCATCATCCTTGTAGAAATCTCAAACTCTTTCAACGGTTTCCTTTGGCAGTGGTTTTTCAACTTTTGCATCTGGTAGTGCACAAATGCCTCTGTCTTTTTTATTTTTCTCGCTGTTTTAACCATATGTTTTGAAATGCCAAACGTTTTTGCTGTCACCAGTATCTACCAACTCTTTTGCAGCAAGGTCAATAATTGAACTTTCGTCAATCTATCTAATATTTTAATTTTAATTTTCATGTCTTCAATTAGATCAGCGTAATCCTTACATAACTGGCATTCCTTAACAGCAGACTTGCTAGTTTGCCAAATATCTACAGCTGCTACTCCAGTGGCTAACATTTTTTTGTTTGCTATCTTTTTCGGCACATGTTCAATTTTTCATTTCACATAGCCAGTTTTATCCCTACTGCTTAACTTCCAAATTTTCAACGAAGAAGCCCCTAAATTGGTCAAACTCCAATTAACAGTGTCTGAAATGTCATATCATAATTATCTGACGACAAAGAGTCTTCCATGCATTGGACCATGGAAATGTATTTGGCTTTACACTTGGAACAAATCTTTTGAACTGGCTTCACATTTGTTTTTGCCTCTTTTGTTAAATCATTGGACATGGCTAGATTAACTTTCAACAGCCCATGTTTAGCTATGTGATTTTGTTTGTCAAATGGGTTGCAGCATGACTTTTGCTTCATGTTGTACTTTTTCAGATACATGGCTTTGTGATGCAAGCAGATTTGCTCATCGACTCAACCTCCAATCATTGAATAATGAGTATTTTTTCTTCAATAGAGAAACTGTCCACATAATGCAGCCCATCTTCATTAGAATAAAATGAACCATGGTGGCAAGTTGCTGACAATTTTTCTCCAACAACGCATTTGGGAAAAGTAGAATTGCTACTTGACTCGTCAACATCCATTTCACATATTATGGAAATTTGCAATAATATAAAATGTATTACTGCAAAATCTAAAACACAGAAGTTATATAAGGTTCTAATATTATGACAGAAATATGACAACTACACCTGGACAGTTCAGAACCCTATAGCCAGAACATGCTTATGTGTAGCTTCACTAAAGTACTTACAGCACATTTAACCTCTGTCATTACAGTAGAAGCACTGCTAGTAGATTCATATACCATGCAAGAAATGATTTACACACTTTAAACTCCAGCATAAATGAAATGAGAACCGTCACAATATAAAAGAATGCATGTTGACGTACATGATATTGCCATAGCAATATCCTCACTTTGTCCCCAATTTTTAGGGCTTTATATGTCAGTGATGAAAAACCAACCCTGCTTTTTTAGGGGGTTTGAAACATACTCTTTCTAATGAGAATGATTTAACAGAGTTTCCACTAAGTCTTTTTTTGTAAAGGCAGGCTGAAAATACCCTATTTTTGGCGTTTTTACAAAAACCGTCACCTTTACACCCAATTTGTAAACTATTGGAAAGCAGTAGGAGAATGAAATTTTATATTCAAATACATTGTGTTGCTAAAGTTATTACACACAAAGTTTTACATTATCATACCTTTTCTTCCAGAGATATAAAAGCCAAATTTTAACCTTTTTTCAAACCGCAATATTTTTGGCCAAATTTGCTCCAAATGTTCTAGATGGAGATTGCTCATGAGAATGTTTTTATTATTTTGCTTAACAGAGCACAAAAAGTTATACAAGATGGCCAAGTTTTGCTTCTCTCAACAAAATATTGCTGGCGATAGTGTCTCAAAGTTGCTGAAACCTCAGAGTCATACTGTAGAAGGCTGTGGTATGGGGTCAAACAAATGACTATATCTCCACAAGTATTGCATCGGCAAACATAACACTTCACCAATGTTCGTTGGGGACATGTGTGCATGTTCACACAAAATTTCATCGAAATCCATGATGGTTGTGCGGTGACTCCCAGACCACAATTATTTATTTTGAAATTATTTTAGAAATGGCAGCTTTGAGCAGTTGTATGCATTTTCCCTAAATAATTTTATTAAACATGGTGCTTCTAAAGACTGAAAGGGAGCTCCATTCCCCATACCAATTTTTGTTGTCTCCCATAATTCCTGCTCCTTTTCAAAATGACAGTTCGGGTCCAACTTCTTCTCCTTATTCTTTCTCCATATACCTCTTTCTCAAATGAGCTTATCTTCTGGTAAAAAAGGGAGAATGAATCAGCAAAGGCTTTGTATCTTTACCGAAAAAGGAATTTTCAGCAAGCAGATTAGAATATTACCTGTATTGCTAATTCATCCTAATAACTACAAAACATGAACCCCAGTGTATTTTGAATCCATTTTATTTTGGCTAATGTTGAATTTGAATTTTTGAATTTAAGTAAGTAAATTTTGTTTAAGTTGATAATATTGATATCCATACAGAAGATCCCCCAAAGAATGCTATATAATATTTTGTCACAAAGTCCAATGTAACCTGATAGATTCTCCTTTAATTTTACAATTGTGTAAATCTAGGCCACTGCACTACTCTTGGATCAAAGTCCATTTGAGTCTTTAAATTATGTTAAAACTCAAACCCTGTCCTGGCTGATTTTTAGATGAGATGTTAATGTCTACATTTTCCATAGTGAAAAATACAGTATTTCTTGTAACACATCGTTTTTATTTTTTATTTTCATCTTGGAGCACATCTTGGTATAGGCAACCACTCTCACAGAGAGATTAATGATTATAAGGTTAGCTGTGGCAGGCTTCTTTATTTCACTATCTTGAGATACAGTGATAAAATGAAAAAGATCATTCCAAGTCAGAGCAGGAAAGCAAAAAAGCAAAAACACAAATGCAGTATTCTTGGTTCAAATTCTATTGGAGATGCTCATCTGTTATACCGATAACATTGTTGAACACCAGAGAAACATTTCTAATGGCAGGAGGAGTTTACGGTCATTTTCAAATTTCTCTTCTACTGCAGTCATATGGAAAAGCAATACATTTGGGTCACCAAAAGGTACCCTCTGCATTAATTAAATAATAGCACAGTAGTGGCTCTTTTTGGCTCTTTCTAGTGATTGTGGCAAATACTGCAGGCTTCCCTTCCTGTTCAGCTGTTTCATTCAGCATGATTCTCTACTTGGTTGTGTTCCAGCATACCCTAGTTCAGGGACAACTGTAATTTTGAAAAAGCTGTAGCTTAATGCTTGCATTAATTAACCAGCTATATTTTTTGCATTTAACTAAATCAGTCATGCCTGATAATGATGATATCTATCTTTTCAGTTATGGTTCAGGAAAAGCATATTTGGGTTAGCGCAGATCTCTGATGGTTGGTTTTTATGAAGCTAATTTTAGTTCCTTGAGTATTTGTGGCTTTGTGTAGTGTTTCCTCCTAGTGTCATATGATTGACTGGTGTCAAAATGAAGAGAAGGGGCCTAAATTAAACTGCTTTTCCATTCGTTTAGCTTCAAATTCTTAAACTAACAGGATAGGTTTCTAACTCACATATGCACAACACATGGATTTGCTGTTTTCTTTTTCCAGTGGTCTTTCCTTGCTTATTCTCAAACAGCAAGGAATTAGATCTCTCCAGTTCCAGTCCCTGAAGCACATCAGTGCTGGGAATGTCTACATAACTGATAACAGTAACTTATGCTACTATCATACTATCAACTGGACCAGCCTCTTCAGCTCACCTAACCAGAAAACTGTCATCCACAGAAATAAGAGGCCTGAGAACTGCAGTAAGTATTTTACTCATGGTTAGTTGAATTAAATTTCTCTCTCTCTCTCTCTCTCTCTCTCTCTCTCTCTCTCTCTCACTCTCATATATATATATATATGTGTGTATATATATATATATATATATATATATATATATATATATTGTTTAGAACTAAAAATGGTGATTAGCTACTTTGTGAAACAAGAAATAATCTAGAAAACTTGCACAAAAGTCTAACATTGTTATATTTGAGGATGTATTGGAAATGTCTTAATAAACCTACTTTTTTGAAAATATTCAGGATAGGACAGTGAAACCTGGTTTGCTGAAAAAATGTTTAATGCTTTTCAAGAACATTTTATAAGAACAGGAGTTCATATTTTGATCAGTCTTATTTAAGAGTTCTCCCATCCACTTTTAAAATAGATTTTACTTAAGTGCAGAGACAGGGATCTTCTTCTCTCCAAATTGCTACAGTGCATGTGAGGAAATTGTCGCATGTACCATCTGGCCCTGAAATCTCTGCTATCACTTTCACACAGTCACAAAACCTGTTTTGTTGTGTTTTAATTGGGGGTGGGGATAAGTAAAGAAGGAGGCCCTTTGTATAATTCCCTGTACATTTCCCTTGTCCCTGAAAATATTAAGAATTTTTTCCCACTCCACTCCAAATATGCAGAAAGTTACTCCCCATTTTCAGTGACTTGCTCTTAATTTATTTTAGAAGCAATTGCTCCAAGTGTTTTACAATGCAAAGGAATATGTATAATAAAACCCATGAAGACCTAAAAGCAGCAATTAAAGAATACACACAAAAACAAAACTAGTCCTTCATAATAGAGTCAGATCCTCATTTCTAAAACCTTTTTATCCACTGGTGAAAGGCAAACAAGAAGTAACATTGCTTAAGCTCCATGGGGCCATTTGCAGTGCCACCCTTTCCTGTCTTAAAATGTCAGAGGAACATAGCAACTGATCTCTCCAGAGACAAGTTCACAAAGAAAACAGACAGGTAGGGTTTTCAAGGTGATAATTGGGCCCTAAACTGTACTCTGAAATGAACTGGTAGCCAGTGCAATCAATTCTATAAATATCAGTGACAGATTGTGACAAGAAACCAAGAAGACAGCTCAGCCATTCAAAGCTTAGGGTTGTTACACAATCTGTGCATAGATTGGACTGCACAAGAAAGCACTGAGTGATCCACCACAGATTGTCTGACACCAGCAATACATATGCAAAAACCCAGGGGATCCTGCTAGGGCATCTTTAGCCAAGCAAGTGCCTCCATGTTCTAGATGTTAACACATGCTATAATTGTAGTCTTTGCCATGGAACATACAGGTGAAACTCAACAAATTAGAATATCATGCAAAAGTTCATTTATTTCAGTAATGCAACTTAAAAGGTGAACCTAATATACGAGATAGACTCATTACATGCAAAGCAAGATAGTTCAAGCCATGATTTGTCATAATTGAGATGACTATGGCTTACAGCTCATGAAAACCCAAATCCACAATCTCAGAAAATTAGAATATTGTGAACAGGTTCAATATTCTAGGCTCAAAGTGTCCCACTCTAATCAGCTAATTAAGCCATAACACCTGCAAAGGGTTCCTGAGCCTTTAAATGGTCTCTCAGTCTGGTTCAGTAGGAAGCACAATCATGGGAAAGACTGCTGACCTGACAGTTGTGCAGAAAACCATCATTGACACCCTCCATAAGGAGGGAAAGCCTCAAAAGGTAATTGCAAAAAAAGTTGGATGTTCCCAAAGTGCTGTATCAAGGCACATCAATAGAAAGTTACGTGGATGGGAAAAGTGTGGAAGAAAAAGGTGCACAAGCAGCAGGGATGACCGCAGCCTGGAGAGGATTGTCAGGAAAAGGCCATTCAAAAGTGTTGGGGACTTTCACAAGGAGTGGACTGAGGCTGGAGTCAGTGCATCAAGAGCTACCACACATAGACGGATTCTGGACATGGGCTTCAAATGTCGTATTCCTTTTGTCAAGCCACTCCTGAACAACAAACAACGTCAGAAGCATCTTACCTGGGCTAAAGAAAAACAGAACTGGTCTGTTGCTCAGTGGTCCAAAGTCCTCTTTTCTGATGAGAGCAACTTTTGCATCTCATTTGGAAACCAAGGACCCAGAGTCTGGAGGAAGAATGGAGAGGCACACACTGCAAGATGCTTGAAGTCCAGTGTGAAGTTTCCACAGTCTGTGTTGATTTGGGGAGCCATGTCATCTGCTGGTGTTGGTCCACTGTGCTTCACTAACTCCAAGTCAATGCAGCCATCTACCAGAAGATTTTGGAGCACTTCATGCTTTCTTCCACAGACAAGCTTTATGGGGATGCTGACTTCATTTTCCAGCAGGACTTGGCACTGCCCACACTGCCAAAAGCACCAAAACCTGGTTCAATGACCGTGGGATTACTGTGCTTGATTGGCCAGCAAACTCGCCTCACCTGAACCCCATAGAGAATCTATGGGGCATTGCCAAGAGAAAGATGAGAGACATGAGACCGAACAATGTAGAAGAGCTGAAGGCTGCTATTGAAGCATCCTGGTCTTCCATACCACCTCAGCAGTGCCACAGGCTGATAGCTTCCATGCCACGCCGCATCGAGGCAGTCATTGCTGCAAAAGGAGCCCAAACCAAGTACTGAGTACATATGCATGCTTATACTTTTCAGAGGTCCGATATTGTTCTATGTACAATCCTTGTTTTATTGATTGCATGTAATATTCTAATTTTCGGAGATTGTGGATTTGGGGTTTTCATGAGTTATAAGCCATAATCATCTCAATTATGACCCATCACAGCTTGAACTATCTTGCTTTGCATGTAATGAGTCTATCTCATATATTAGTTTCACCTTTTAAGTTGCATTACTGAAATAAATGAACTTTTGCACAATATTCTAATTTTTCGAGTTTCACCTGTAAAAGAAGGGTTATTTATTTATTTATTTATGATCTACACTGACTTCACAGATCCTTTTCTTAAATTAAAACTGCATAATGCTTCGCTAGAAATAGTTGTTCAAAGAGCACAGTATAAGAGTGAGTGCTTCAGAGATTTTCACCAGCTTTTTTTTTGTCAGCATATAGATACAATAAATCAATATCCTTTTTTAAAAAATGAACTGATCCTCTTCATTATCCTTTGACCTACCCTTCGATTTGCAATTTCATCTGACTTCTGTGCAGATTCTATGCCTATAAGATAATGGCATGGCAGTTTGGGAGTGGGGATGAGTTAGAAATTTTGAATTTTCATTTCAAGATGCAAGGGAGCACCTTTTTCTACACTAAGGGTTCTCATCTATGGCAGTTTTTCACTGACATGTCAGTAGCATCTTTGAGAGGTTAGAGGTTAAAAAAAAAGTTGATTTAAAGTCTATAGCTTCCCAACTTGTTGAAACCTTACTTGTTCATCCCATTTCTGCATGAATTTTTAAACCGTTTGTTTAAAAGTCAGCATATTTTTGTACTGCTGGGTTTTGGGTACAGGTTTTTGGGTTCTGCTCTTCAATGTTATCTTCATACCAATTCTGTGGGGCAGATTAGACAGGGACCTCTAGATATGGCTGTTCTGCCCTTCCCCTGCACTATATCAACACTATTCCTTGTTAGGGGTAAGAGGCGAGATTTGAACTCTAGTAAAGGCAGCAAAATAAAATAGAGTAAAACATTAGAATGGCATTGGGGTAAATAAACTGAGTTATAATTATGGGTGACTTTACAATTGTTGGTGCCTTATTTTCACTGCTACTGAACAGTATTTGGCTACAAACTGGGTTACAGGGTCTTATAAAATTAAATTCATTTAAAAGTTATCCATTCTTCCAGGATACTGATGAAGCACAGTTATATCTGAGTGTTGCGGATACTCCAATAGATATTACAGTCAACTGTTTCCCCAATTCTTCATGAACAAATACGTTTTCATATAAGGTTTTACAATATCTTATTGTAATAGTGATGAAAGCAAAAACTATGTTTATAATCATAGCCCTGAATTTATTCTGTTTTGATCTCTTTGCATACAGCACTATTTTTATTTATTTTGTTTTATTATACTGTGCTAGGTTGTTATGACTTGTGGTTATAACAATAACCTTATTTATACCTGAAGAAGTAGTCAGAGTTATTGTAGGGTAGACTTTGCCATCTGTGGATTTGGCCAATGTTCCTAAAAGCTTACCAAAGAAGAAAGGAAGAAGTGAAGCTGGGAGGTGGGAGGTGTGTCCTTGAGAGATGGTGTGATGAACCTACATTGAAAGTTGATTCCTCCAAGAGCTGTTTATTCTGTAGGGCCCTGGAGCATGAGTTCTGGGACTCTTCCAAAAAAAGAAGTGGAGAACACAAAACCCATGAATACAGTACTATTTTGAGGTGTATACAGTATATGGTGAAGATATAGAGTTGAAAGAGCAACTATTCTGTAGGAAACATTTCACCAGAGAAAGAAATGGAGAAAGAATCCTTCCCAACCTTTTCTCTAAAATTTGCAAGTTGCACAAGTTAAATTGAAATATATTTTAAAATCCCTTAAAACCACCCAAAGATGGAAAAATAAAAGGTAACAGGCAAAAGGGGACTCAAAAAGAAAGAAACCTTAAACATGGCTACAATGACACCCAGACAACCAAAGATAAAGAACATATTTCAGATAATTGATACTGCAAGTAAGTCTCCTTTTTTTCTCTTCTCCCCTTGTAACTTCTGTAAACAAGCCCTGCTCCTTACTGGATTGGGGGGAGGATGACTGCCTTTCAAAGGAAAATGAGGCTCCATTAGGGACAGAGGAGAACAAAGACAATATTAGCAGCAATTTTAAAGGAGACCTGGATTTGATTGCCAAGAATTGCCTTTTAACAGCACAAACAGTTAATTGCTTCACATAAGAAGAGATGCTGCACATAAGAGAATACCTCAAAAATTGACATGGAATTTCCATACGTCAAGAAGCCATCACTCAAGATATGCATTTTATTTAACTTGCCCCCCCTCCCCTTTTAAGTATGTTATAAAGAAAGTGGAGGGCAGCAACCACAGAAATCCTGAATGAAGGGGGTAGAGTCTGGGCATGGGATATAAAGTGGTATCGGCTGCATCCAGTACATGTCAATTATATACACATTACTTTATGGCTTGAATCATTGTTCTAAAATGTTCTGGGCCATCTATCCTGCCTTCCCAATACATTTTCAGCAACAGAGTGTATTATAGGTTCCCATTCCCTTGGGGGAGGGGCCTGGGTAATAACATTTTATGGTATGGTCTGCATGCATGAATATGTTGGTACTCTTTCTGTGTGTATGTGTATTTTAAATGTGTGTGTGTGTGTGTGTGTGTGTGTGTGTGTGTGTGTGTATCCAGGTAGAAAAGTGACTAACAGTTGCTTTCCTGAAATAGAAAGTTGGGAGACACACAACAGGAGAATTATTTAGTATCCTGGGAGGATATGCTATCCTACTGTATATCTGGATTGAATATTTTAGAAAATATTACAAAATTATTTCAATCCAGATAGGATTTATAAATTTTATATTATTTACTTCTCTATGAACTAGATGGACAAGTTCATAACATTATCTTCAATTTACTATAATTTGATTGAAATTTCCAAGTAATGAGTGTGAGAATTGATGTATGCTAAGTGTTTGACCTACCTATGCAGTTTTTCTTTGATAATAACTATGCAATTCAGTGATCTGAAAAAAAGTAACTTGAATTTGTGGAGGGAAAAAACCATCAATACTTTTTGCTTCCTTGTTTTAATTAAACTTCAAAGTGCTGAGTTTCCGCAGGTGGACCATTTAGATGTAAATTCATTTTGCAAGTCCATACCTTGACCCTGTTCTTTTAAAGGAAGAAAATCTGGATAGGGAAATTTCATCATGAATCCCCTTTAGCATTTCAATGTTGTGCAAGGGAGACAATGCAGAATAAACACAATACTCAGTAGGAACAATTCTCAGTTGGATTACTCATTAGATGAGTCTAAAGTTACCCTTTTCCTAGTTAGCAAAAGGAAATTCACAATTAGTTGCTGTATTTAATCATCTTTTAATGAATTCTCTCTCAATTTATAAATTTGTCTACAAATGATTAATTTTTATGTAGTGAAATAGATGGTCCCAACTCTAAACAAAATAAACTATGGTTCAGAAAATATGTAATTTTTTTCTCAACTAATGGAAAATATATTAGTTAAAAATAAATATATTAATGCAGACAAATTAAATAGGTCCTAAGTGCTTTGTACTGCTTCATCACTCCTGTTTTGGAAAATTTCAGCATTTTCATAAACACCTTCAGTCAATTAAATTTATTAGTCTTTGCAATCTAATTGGCTGTATTCCTGCTTGTTTCATTAACTGAGTATTATTGTTGTAGAGCTTCATTTAATAAAAGAGGCTGACAAACTGAGCTAAAAAAATAATAAAATATTATTTGCTGGTTTATGTAGGTTTTCTGTTTTAGTCTTAGTTGGGAAAAAAAGTTTTCATAGTTTAATTTTCAGGTGCTATTTAAAGAACTCCATTTATAAAAACATTTGTTAAATACTATATAAGATATCCCCATGAGTACAAAATATTTTATAATATAGGCTATTAAACAATTATGTTGCAGTAACAACACAATCAAACAGAACAAATTGAATTCAGTAGATTTTCTTCCTGAGTCTCCCAATAAGAACTTAGATCCTTGTAATCTATCTAAAATTATTTAGATCAGGGGTGTCAAACTCAGTTTCACTGAGGGCCACATCAGGGGTGTGGTTAATTGGGGGTGGGGGTCTGGGTGAGTGTGGACAACTGGGTGGGTGTGGCTACTTTGATACCACTCCCAAACTGCTGGCATGTTTCCTGTTTGCATTGGGTAGACCAGGCTGAATCCAGGCTGGCCCAATCTTTCCTCTTTGCATTGGGTAGACCAGGATGGCCCCATGGGCCGAGTCTGACCACATGGCAGGCCGGACTCGGCCCATGGGCCTTGAGTTTGACACCCCTGATTTAGATTGTTATGGGTGTTATCTCATCATTTTTACAAGCAAGATGTTTCACAACATTCTCATAATGTAAGGTAGCCAACAATGAATTGTCTAAGATAATGTGAGTATGACATTGCTTAATTACCATTCAAAGTTGTGATAAATCTACCTGGCGGGTACTTACAACCTGGATTCAAAGTTCCAATGGTTCCCCCCTGCCTCCTGCAATCTTATGACTGTGTTTGGGTGCTTGGCAGTCAGGTCACATTTTTGGCTTTTGCAGTGTCACATGACAACATTTTATGATGTTTTTGCAAAAAAAAACAACCCAACACCTTGGTATTTACTTTGTTCTTTAGCAAAGTTGCCTGCATAGAGAACCATTGGTTTGTTTAATAATGGTATTCACTTAATATGCTTAATGATTATGGTGCTTAATGACTATGGTGATCCACTTAACAATTACTGCAAAATATTGATTAACCCATTTTACAACTATCACAAGTTACAACTCTGATGGGCAGACTCCAGAGAGTATTCTATTAATGCTAGATACCAGGGAGGTGCTCAGAGGATTTTCTTTTCCATCCACCAAAATTGGGTTGCTAGCTTTGGATGATACTCACCCAGTTAAATGGGGCATTATTTGCTGCTTTGCTTCAGACAACAAAATAATCTTAAACCAGTCCTGACATAAACTATCAATGCTTTTGTGACTCATCTTATGTAGCTCAGCTGATACTGCTCTACCCACTTAGCTCCTCGTCTGATTAATTCTCTATTTAACAAGTGTTGCCAAGTAAGTAATACATTTAAGGCTTGTCTGTATGTTTCATTTGAATTGGCTTTTGGAGTATGGGAGAGGCTGTGAGAATGGATTCTTAAAGCATGTGACATTAGAGTAGCATTGCATTCTCAAACATTGGTTTGCTTTTGTTATAGAGACTAATCAGAAAGAGATAATTTTCCCCAATAAGTTTTTAGAAAATGTAAGGCTTATTGGGTGAAGATGATGCTTTTAGCCACACTAAGAGAACCACAAGTTTTAGACAGCAGGAATAGCTTGTTAATTTAAGGATTTTTTATTTGAATGTTTATTTTTATTTTTAAAAGCATCAATTCTCCTAGTTCATCTTCAGTGCAAAAACCACCACTCTTTGCTCTATATGTAAGAATTTAAACTCTTACCAATGAGAAAAACATACCCAAGCCATTAATTTTATTAAAAGTCATAAGCTTTCATGAGTAATACTGTAGATATAAGTCATAATAGTGTTTGTGCTATAATAAAATGTTAGTCTGGAAAGGTGCTTATAGGGTTTTTCTGATTTATGACAAGAGAAGAATATCCTAAGGATATTGTGGTGATTGCAATCCTATTTTTCATTTTTAAGATGGGGGAGTATGCTGGGGAGAATCTGGGACTTGATTGCCTTCAGGACCACGATGAGTGAAGTTTTAAGATTGAGAAGTGTTCCATCCTTCCATTTGGACACATCTTCTCCAGGATATTGTAAGGTCACTGTAGCCATGGAACTGTGGAACGAATACTGAGACTGCCTAACCTCCAGATGTAATGATATTCTCTGGGAAAGAGTATAAAAATGCTCTTTAGCCATAGATGAGGCATGTTCCTACATCAAAAGAGGCATTTGATGCTGTGAAAGCATCAGAAATCACAACATATAATGAAAGAGCATTTTGAACCCAAGTAAGGCAAGAACAAGCTATATGAAAGTAATAATGTGCTCAGGCGATCAGTGTACTTACATGACAGATACTCAGTATCTTTGTTAATGAAGCACAATCAGACATTCATTCTAGTAGCAGTGTATTGAATAAGAAACAACAAACAGTGTAAATTGAAAGTGGCAGAAACTTGCTACAGAACATTTCATCTTTTTGGAACATTACTCAAGCATCTCAGTAAAGGAAAAGAATATGAATGAGAATTTATTTCCAGATTAAAATTTCATCTGAGATTTTTAAAAATTAGGGTGTTCAATTTAGAATCAAATTGAATCATAAGGCTGGAAGGGATTTTGGAGGTCTTTTACTCCAACCCCCTGCCCAAGCAGGAGACCTTATACCATCCTGGACAAAATGGTAATCCAAACTTTTCTTTAAAACTTTCAGTGATGGAGCACCCAAACTTTGGGAGGCAAGCTATTTCATTGATTAATTCCCTCTGTCAGCAATTTCTCTTTAGTTCTAGATTGGATCATTCTTTTACAAGCTTCCACCCATTGTTTTTTGTCCTATCCTCAGATGCTTTGGAGAATAGTTGACTTCCTCTTCTCTGTGATAACCCCTCAAGTAGCAGAAGACAGTTATGCCTAACCCTTCTCTTTGTTAGTCTACCTTAGCCATTCATTGTAAAATTTAGCCTTCAAACTCCTTATCATCTTTGTTGTCTTCTCTGCACTCTGCACTCTTTGTAGGTATAATATACAGTATGTTTTTGCAGTGTAAGAGTTGCAGATTGCAGGATAGTTTTTTTCTGAAACCAAATTGTTTATTAGAGAGTAGGTTGTTAGTCTCTTCATGGAGGATAATGGATTGGTTAATAATTGATTCCATGACTTTACAGGTGACGCAGCATAAAGAGATTCATCATCTCTACCTCCTTTCTTCCATTATGAGTAGTGACGAGTCTTTTTGACTTTGTGTCTACTTACAATTGCTGTTGGGACTGGATTCCTGGTTGTAAATTATTATGCTCATAAGTGAAAGCACCCACATGTTCAGAACCAATTTACAACATTTTTGGCACTAGTTTGCAATATTATTGTTTATAAAATGCTTCTTGTGCTGAGAATCCCAGAGGTATTTGGGGGCATAATCTGGGTTTGTATCTACTCCATATTCTCAATATTTTTAAAATCCAAATTAAGCTTGACTTTGTGATACCACAAATATCCGCGCCACCATATCTCAATTTGTGTTCTTCTAACTCCAGAAGCCTCTATTTCTCAACAATACTCACTCTTTCATAAATATCATTCTGGCATGACATATTTTTATCTTCACTCCATGTCTTATTTTGAAATAACATACAGTTCATGTTTGCCATAGTGATACCCAGTTATTTTACCTATTTCTTAATGTTAAAACTTGTTTTATTCATCAATTCTTTTTTGGATTTTCTATTTTCACATTTTTTGTTTCTAATTTTTTATTTCTATGCAGTATTATATATACCGTATGCCAATAAATAAATAAAACAATTAATACCTTGATTATATGAGTAGAGAAAAATTTGTGAATACCTTTATAATAACTTAATTCTTTTTTATGACTTTTAGTCAACCAGATTCCATCTGTTTCTATATTATCTCCACCTAAAAGTTCTTCAGCAATATTTCTGAAACAGCTCATGATGTCACTAATACATTCTTATTATCCAGGATAATGCAGTATGTTAATTCCAAGCCTTCTACTTTCTAGTCATAAATGTTTAGTTAAAGACAGTAGGAAATAACATTTCAATTAGTAGATCATTTCACGCCATAGCAAATTTTAAGCCATTTAAAATAATCATAGATTACATATTACATTAAAAAAATCTGCACTGTCTCAATTTAAAACATTATTAGTATTAATGAGTAACATTACCCTCTGAAGAGGTAGATTCTTGTAATCTTTTTCTATTGCTGATAATAATCCAGTCATCTTAAGCAGAATATATTGATGTACTGGCCCAAGAGCAACCTTTGTTAAAGCAAAAAGAAATTTCTCCTGTTTCTTCCTCCCATTTTTAATGTATGGGTTTAAGTGGTGGGGATAGAACTAAGCATTGTACATGCCATTTAGCATACTGCTGCTTATAAATGATGGTGCCTGTCTTTATTTTACAGCTGCAGAAGGGATGATATGCAGCTATTTATGCTCAAAAAATGGATGTTGGGGGCCAGGGCCAGATCAGTGTTTATCCTGTAAACACTTCATCAGAGGAAAAACCTGTGTAAAGTCTTGTCACCTTTTTGAAGGGTAAGTCATTTTTGCCTTTAGGCTTTATGTGTGTGTTTATATAAATACGTTCATACTTTTGAAATTGCTAATTTTTATGCTTTGGTGATAGAAGAAGCCATCTGTCATATAGCAACTGGTAATCATAACTTGTGCTAGGCAGCAGTATCTTTTATGGGAGAATCATGAAAAATAATCTAGCTAAGATATTTCAATAGCCAAGTATTGCAAATCATATACAATTGTAACTGGACTAGAGCATTTACTGCAGGGGATGGGTAAGCTTGGCTACAAGGCAGAACAATTCATAATTCTTTTGAAAGTCACCAAGCTGGAACAAGGAAAAGGTTTGCCCGTACTTGTATTTTAAATGGAAGGTTGAAAAGCAGCTGTATAAAAGAAGTTGACTGGTACTTTAGATGGGAAATGTTGTGCAACAGATTGCAGAAGTTTGATATCTGTCAAAAGGAAGTCCCAAGGAACTAGTGAGGTTATCTGGTTCAGTTCCTGAATTCATATTCCCTTGTCTGGAGTGGAGTGGAAAGATGAAACACACTGCCTCAAATCATTTAAATGAAGCCGTACACAATTTTGGTAACAAGACTAGACTGGGGGCTAGACAGCAGGGAATAGTTATTTGTGAGAAATAATTTGGGTCTGAGATTTCAATGTCAACAATATACAATTCCATCACTGTCCAAGGAGACTGTCAGGATCGTGACTAATTGTCTGAAGATAAAAATGAATTGAAAAAGATCTAATGAAATGAAACTGAATTCTGACCTGACAAAATAATTTTTGATCAGTAGAGTTGATCTCATTTTTGGAATTCAACTTCAGTTGAGTTGGGTAGCACTTCTTTGAAAATACTATTTTGTAGATTTTTCTTATTCCCTGTCCTTGAATTTTTAGCTGTTGTTGGTAGCCAAGATGAGGCTAATTAACCAATGATGTCTTTTAGGAATGTTGATCTGGTGTATTTTATTCCAACTGGATCATTGCAATGCACTCTACACAGGACTGCCTTTGAAGAATATATGGAAGTTAAAATTGGGCCAGAATATCACAGCTCATTTGTCAATAATAATTAAATAATCATAGCTTTCAATTTCTTTCCAGTAGAATTCCAACTGCTCTTAATGGTGTCTGAGTTTAAGACTAGCTTATGAGAAAACTTCCTCATGTCATTTACTGAGGTCAACTCCAGGGCCCTCGAGTCTGAAAGCCTTTTTAATATTTGCATTTAGGTACAGAAATTCTCTTTTCTTCTATCCATGTCACTTCCTCAGTGATGTCTTATAGATATTGATAAGAATCTGCCTGAAACTGTTCTTTATCAGTGTCTGATTTTACAATTTCTTATTCTTCCTGATGTACATGCATCTGAATATGTTTTTAGGGATGTGACAATGCTGTACTTAACCACTAGTTTGGTGTAAGGGGTAGAAAAGAGTGTCTCTATCCAAAAGATATACAAAAGAGAACTAAATTAGTATCTGGGAATGAAAACCACTTTCCTTGGTTTTCTTTTCAAAGATCTGCAGTAAAAACCTTTCTGAAAAATTTTACTAATTTAATTGTAGCTGCATTCCTTTGAATTTAGAAGAACAGCTCTGTCAAAAAAAATCAAAACCAATTATTTCAGAATAGAATCCCAAACAGTCTTAGTTTATTACTTCATAATTGTCCTCCTTGGTTTTTCCTTTCTACTTCTGGCTCACCATAAGCCAGGCACTTTTATTTGCACTGTGGTGGCCATTTTCTTGCTGCTGGAGAGATAGGATAGGTGAATGAAAACCATGTATTCTTATCACAATTCTTAAAAACTCTAAAGTGGCATTCCTTTCTGTCTTTCCCCATCTGAAGGATATGGAGTGCTTACCTTTAACAACATGATAGTATCTGTATATTGCAAAAGCCTACAGAATAGAGATATTATCATATGATGCCAGTCAGCCAAAAGGAAGCTCTCAGTTGTATTTAACAGTAAGGAAAAATGCACATTTCTCCTTAACAGCTACAAAGTAAAGAGACTGCTGATAGGGACATTATAGGTGACAAACAATGTGAAATCAGAAAGACCTGCTCTATGGACAAAGCCTGTAGTGCTATGGTTCCTGGGAGAAGCAAGAAAGCAAAAGAGGGTAACCCCACTTCTTCTGTTCTGAGGGCAGAAGAGCCACAGATCGAGAGTAATCTGTATAACCTAAAGCTGATACAAACAGTAATTCTAGCAATTGGGAAGCAGGTCAGAGCCCTTTCACTATGACCTTGCTATTCTTGGATTATTTTCCCACATCTTCATCCTGGAAGAAACATACTGGAAAGAATATTCAAAAGTGAGGATTCTCACAGCAATGTGACAATAGCCTTAGGTTTGGAAAATGCCATGACTAAAGTGAGGCAGTAGCCATTAGATATAGACCACCAAAAAGACTTTGGTGTAATCCTTACGGTCTTTTTTAAAAAATCTAGCAGAGAGATCTTACAACCCCTTATTTAATGTCTGTAGATGACATGAAAGTTCATTCTCCTTGGTCAAGAGAAATTTAGCAATATACCTAGATCAAAATAAATTTTAATAGAAAATTGAAGTAATAGAGACATCTAGCTCTTGATTACTATGTTTCTCCTTTTATATGTATTTCCATTTGGCCCTAACAATACCCTTTCTAATCAGATGTAATAATAATAGTAAAATAAATAATTATTATTATCAATCCTCAATTAATATACTGAAGTTTGCTAAATTTTGTTCTACTGTCATCTCCATATGTGCTCAAATGTCAAACGTGTTAGTAATAATTTTAGTAATGTAATTTTTAATTCTTTGCCAATATTAGGATATTAATGAATGATACTTTTCAATCCCTGTTGTATTGAATTTTAATCTTAGATAAGTTGGTCTATGACTCTTTTTATAAACTAATCTATACTAGATGGTGTCCCCACAGTAACAAGTTACTTGTGTTGGGATGGAAAGGCACAGACGCACAGATACTTCCTGTTCTTTCCACAATGTTAGATTTTTCAGGCCAAGAAAATATCGGGCTATGATATTAGGCCCCTGTTTAGAATTGATTATAGTTCCCATCTCACCAGCAGACTCAGTGGGATAAGTAGAAGAACTTTAGCATCTCAATAGTATGATTCTTTTCATCTAATTGTCTTTAACAACTAGGTGGCTAATAGACCACTCTGGCTTTGAATGCTGAGTCAGTAGGTTATATGCACGTCTGGTGTTCTGTACAACCTCTGCAATTATTCCCAGGATGAAAGACCAGGAAATGAACATCCAAGGGCTGTTCCCAATAATAACACCCCTTTAACAGTGATAACCATTTTAGCTTCCAATTATAGGATTTATATAACTTCTGTTTCCCCATTATTTCTGTGCAAGCAGCATTTTTAGATGATTTCTTTCTTTCTTTCTTTCACAAAGGAGTAATTTGTTAGAGGTCTTTCAAATGTACTAAGGAAGTCATCAGAGATACAGGAAATCCTAGTGGTTGAAATTAGATCAGATATGTATAAAATAAGTCCCTTTATTTCAATAGATGTGTTTTTTCATCTCTAGCATGTTTATTTATTTAAAACACTGTTATAGCTTCCCATTTTATATCAAATTCTGGGCAGGTCCCAATCAAAAAGAGCACACTGCATGGTTTGTATAAATAATATGGAATATTTTAGTATCCTTGTCTTTACAAACAGTGAATAAAACCTAGCAGTGCAGCATTTGCATATTAATCCAGGTTGGGGATGGGGATGTAATTAGACAATTATCAAAGAGAAGGTGTAGTTGGGGGTGGGGGATAGGCACTTTTGCTTGCAGAATAACAATCATATCAGAAACTGAAGTTGCTCCCTGATTCTGTCACTTCTGGTATTTCTAAATTGCCTGTTATTTCCCCAGAGAATACAGAGAGTTTGCAAATGGTTCAGTTTGTGTGGAATGTGATCCGCAGTGTGAGAAGATGGATGGAAACAGAATAACTTGTAGTGGGGCTGTAAGTACAATCCATATACAATCCAACATATAAGCTGGTTATTATATGAAACAGATTTGGTTTTTTTTTCTTTCATCCTTTCTTTCTTTATAAATTTTACTTATTTTCTAGGTTTATATCCATGCCTTTCTTCCATGAACTCAAGACAATGTACAATGCACTCTTTCCTATTAATTTTCCTTACAATTACAAACTTCTGCATTAGATTAGGCTAAGAGTATAGGACTCTCCCAAAACCAACACCTAAACATATTGTGCTCAGGATGGATTTGAACCTGGGTGTCTCTGGTTCTAGTTCTAATCTTAGTGGAAACACTGTGCTGAAGCTTGGCATGTTCCCATGAAAGTTTTGCGTGGGCTGAAAAGAAATACAGATAAAATCTAATAAAGTATAATAGTGATCTGCCTTTGTGAAAAGTCCCAATGTAAGTCTTAAGGCAATGTGAGTATTGCATCCTGTGTCAAATATTACACTTACTTGATGCCTCTTAGTAGCTCTTGGGATCTCCAAATTGAAACAGAAATTTGACATTCTGTGTTTCTTCTTTCTTTGTAGGGACCAGATCATTGTACCAAATGCTTTCATTTTAAAGATGGCCCCAATTGTGTTGAAAAATGTCCTGATGGTGTACAAGGAACAAACAGCTTCATATTTAAGTATGCGGATGAGGATCGTGAATGTCATTCTTGTCACCCAAATTGTACCCAAGGGTAAGCTTACATTTACATATGTTAAAACATTATTGCTACATGTGATACTTTCAATCCATTTTATTGTACCACTTAATCTTGATGAATAAAGTGATTTGTCTAGAACATTACATTTTTATCCCCAAGCCTTTCAGTGGATGACCCGAGGCGTGGCACAAAGGCAACACAGTCAGATAATCAGTAGGAGTTCTTTTATTAGCTCCAACTTTGCCCCCAATGTCCTGATTACCTTCTGGCTGGAGAAAAACTCTCCCAGGAACAGCCTGTGGCTGCAGAGAATCAAGTCCAAAATGTTGTCAACAAAATCTGTAAATATAAGTCCAATCAGGACAAGATGAGGTAATTAGTCCGGCAGGGCAGGATATCGAATTCCAGACGTGAAGGAACGGCAGTAAATCAACCTGGTTGGGAGAATTCCAGGAACACAGATAACCAAAGTCAACACAAGATAAACTTATGTTTGTTCCCAGCAGACTTCGCACTCAGCCTGCTTCCCTTTTAAACTCTCATTCCTAGGTGTGGTTAATGAAGGGAATCAGGGACCTTACCTCCCCCGTAAGCCATGCAACCCATGTTGCTTTCTTCTCCATTCCTCCCTGCGTGCCCTAGGATGAAGAGGGGGTGGGCCTGGGTCTTCCTCTGAATTCCCTCTCCCTTGTTCTATCTCTTCCCTGCTCTGCCCAGCTGGACTTTGCCCTTCCCCGGTTTTCTCCACAGCGAACGGAGTCACACTCCCACTCCCTGACAGCTGCTCGTCTTCCTTCTCGGATTCAGACTCTGGCAGGGACATGACATTCGATATGTCTCTATGGATGGCAAAACTAAGATGATGATAAATCAATGTCAAAATCAATTTATTGTAATATTTTCTTGGAGCCTGAGTTACCACACCCTTTACAGTCTCTTTTCTTGCTTTTGCTGGAATGGGGGAAACGGGTAATAAAGATAATCTGCACTAAAAGAGCAAAAGTATGCTTCAGTATGTGTTTGCCTCAGCATATTAAGAATGCAGTCCTCCCCTTAACTGTCTCTCCTCTTTTTGTGTTCAGCTGGGAGATATGAAAGTGAGTAGATCTGCCTTCCCTAGAGTGATAGTGCTATTTTCCAAATGATTATGAAGAAGACTGTTAGATTACATTAACAATTGCATTCATGTACAGAAGTATAGTTAAATGTATAGAGAATAAGTATGGTGAGAATGTGCTGCCTGGATTTTTAACTGAACTTCAGGTGTCTTGCATTTGAAGGGGAAGGTCACAGTTAATCTTTTATCTCTGTACCTGCATAATGTATGTACAAATGATGACAACTTTTGAATATAGGATTTTAAACAGAAAAATGGACTGAATCTCTGTTTTTCCTTATGTTATTTTAAAATGCAATGCAATGCAAACCTGGCCTAATTCAGAGTGACCCCAAAGGATGGCACATGCACACCTTCTTTTCCATCCTATTTCCCTTTCTATTGCGAAACCTCAAGATTTGCAGGGTGGGTTAGCGTTAACAGGGAGAGAAAATTGCCCCCTCTTTTTGCAAAACCTTTTAATTAAATTTCACACATCAGCTATGATATATAAATAAGAAATTTATCAGTAAAATAGAAGCTTAAAGTTGGAAGGAATCATTAAAATCATTTCTAGTAATCCAATTATCTTTGTTGTCCTTCTCTGAATTGGTTTAAGAATAATTTCTATGAATTTTTTCTTACAGTGTGATGCCAGACCTGGATATGATATTAAAGATGTGGTCTGATAAAAGCATAATAGAGTGGAATGATTTCCCATGAATTGAAAATTATATTTCAGTTAATGCAGACTAAAATAAATCTGTCTTTTTTGCAACCACTTCATACTTCCGGCTCTTATTAAATGCAATCAAGTACTTTTAATTTAAAAATGGAAGATCTTTTTAACATTTAGTGCTACCAAGTATTCCTAAACCAATATTTGTGCATTTGATTTTTATTTCATAAGTGAAAAAAATTGTACTATCCCTAATAAATTTAATTCTATTACTGCAATTTTCCAATCTAGCATCCATGAGTTTTAATTACCTACTGATCTTATAAGCATTCCCTCTACCTTTTCATCCAAATAATTAATAAAAATATTGAACTTTAGATGATCCAGAACTGATTGTTGAGGCACCTCATTCAGTCACTCTTTCCAAATTGATGATTAATTATCAATGAACATTCCAAGAATATAAATTTCAGTCCATCTTTTAATCCACTTAGTTGTGATGTCATCCAATGCACAGTGAATGATAAGCATGTCCCAGATTACTTTGTCAGATATTTTGCTGAAATATCCTAAAGGGCCCCAGTCTCAATGCTGCCAGGGGCAAGTTAAAATCTCCAAGAAATATAAACTTGGAAACAGCAGGAATAGCAGCCCCACTTCACAAATTTATGCAGACCTCATTTAATTATTAAACGGTGTTCAAAATGCTTCTATACTGGTCTTGTTATTATCTATTCCAGAATCTTCCAAAGCCTGGATATCATACTGACTGGGTCTGAAGTTTGCTGAATCTTTGTTTATCATTTTTTGAAGATAGGAGCATTTGCTCCAGTCATCCAACAATTTGTCAGTTCTCCAGAATTATTTGGGAAAGTATACAAGAGTATGGTCATACCATCAACCAGTTTGTTTCAGTATTTTAGGATGCAATCCATCTGGACCTAAACTAATTGGAAATAAAGATAGGGTATCCAGCTATGGTTGAAAATCTCAAGATTTAATTCTCTCCTTTCACTGTGTTCTCTGCAGAAGTTTGTTAAACAAGGTTGAAATAAAATAATAAATGAATATAAAATATCTGCCTTTTTGTGATATCCAATGTATTAGCATTTTTGCCATTTTCATTGAGCAGCTGTTATACCTATCTTTATGTTTCCCTTTTCTTTTGAACATATCCCCCCATAAGCCCCTTCCTTGCCATTAGCATCCTGACACCAGTGCTGCAGCGTCAGATTATCTGTCTGTGGTCTTCCTTCACAGCCTGGCACTTTTTCCTGTTTGCTATATATGATTTTCAGATCTTCACTAAGCTTTTTATTTAGCCATACTGGTTTTGCTTCTCTTTTTTCCCCCTGTACATAAGAATTATTTTCAATTCTGCTTTTAATATGTTTTCAAAAGTTTGAACTTTGTTTAAGAATTTTCCTTAATCCTCTTCTTTTTAGCTTCTCCTATCATGATATCCTACTCATGTTGTTCTGTGTTTTTTAAGCCTCACATTTTATAAAGCTGAAGATATATGTTTGAATATCTTCAGTTTTACAATAGTTTCTCTTAATGAGAAGAACTCAGGTATTATGTCACCTTTGCCCAGTCTTCCTCCTACTTCCACATTCTCAGCTAATTCTAATTCCTAGAGTTAGTGAATTTGAATTAGTGTTGTTATAATATCTTTATAAAGGCAATGAAACATCTATACTTATATTGTTTTTCCCTTCTTCAACAAAGCACCATATTAATTGAATAAAGTGTCACCAAAATAAAATAGCATTATATCTGGCAACCAACATAATCTGCAAAGGTTTTGCTTTTAGGCATCTGTGATTACATTTCCGCTTCACTTCTTATGACACATGACTTGTGTTTACTACTCCTCTCCTAAATCTATTAAAATGGCTCTTGTTTGCTATGAATGCCCCTTGTGTGGAAGTATTCCCAATGCTTCTTATGATGAAAGTTGGCGCAGATACAGGATCTCATTTGTATTTATGTAAGATTCTTCTCCTTGTTTCTGATTACCATATTTTGGCATTAATGTTCACACAGCAGATGTCATGAAACACCATTTAAAACAAAGTACCCTTTTCCAGAAGACTTCAATGGAATACATTTCAAAGGATAATGCTGATGCTTGAAGAACCAAGCTCTTTTGTAAGAGTACTTTCTGAATGAATCATTGCTTAAAAACCTACTAGATTTGCTGAATTTGATCCAGGTATCAGCCAAATGTGTTGATTAGAAAATGCTGCTCAAATAATTCAATCAGTATTAGTCACACTTGGAAGTGTAAACCAGAATATTTGTAAAACAGTACTCAAAGTAACCTGCAAATTGTAACTATTGTGAATTCTTTTTCAAAGTATAGGCTAAGAAAGCTAGAGGGGATTGCAATTTATGGAAGCTTTTCTTCTCTGTAAATACTTGTGAACTTTGTACACTTTTTTCTTAGTTGGGAATCCTCCTTTCTTTAAACCTTACAGACTAAACAAAAATAAAAAGTGAATAAAGAACACCAATAACTTGATTTTTATTTTACCATACCTCCATAAACTTCTCAACCAGCAGAGCCGGTTTTGCCATGGTGCATATGACATATGATAACATATTTTTCAAATCCAACTTGATTCCTGGTGACTTCATAGAGCACTTGTGCTGTTATCTTGGCAACAGTACAGAGTATATAGAGAAGAGCATTTTCAAATCCAAAGATGAATTTTTTTCACTAGAGTAAGTGAAACTTGGCATGCCATCAACTGAAGTTGTATGACTTCACCATCGTGCCTCCCGTCCCTGTCCTATTGTCCCCATTTAATCATACCTATTTTCTGTATTCTTACTCAGGTTTATACTTATACCTATTATTTTGTAAGCAATTGACAAATTAAATAAATAAATAAATTACATAAAATAAATAAATAAAATTTAATATAGACCACTCGAGATTTTGCAATGAGACTGTTGGACAATCTCTAACAAAAATCAAGAGACAACCAACACATTAATTTTGTAAAATAATAATTCACAAGAGGCTTTCATTGTTTTGCTGCTAAAATTAAAGCAGTAAATAATTCAATAAAATGTTGATGTCAACAGCTGTTGCCCCTCAAAATGAGACCTTTTGCTGGTTTTGCAGTTCTAATTACAACGGAGCTTTTAGGGAAATTAAACAAAGAATTGAAAGATATCCAAGAATTTGTAATAGAGGTAACTTCTATTTGGCTCTTTAAAATCTGGGTTATACAGTTAAAAATTAGTATTACTATTGGGAAGAAAAAAAGGCATTTCACAGGGGCTTAATAATGGAAGATATTTTTTTTATAGCTGAATATAGTTAATGTTAAATATAAGTGCCTAAAATAATATTAGTTCTCTTCCTGAATCTATGAAACACCTGGAAATAAAGAAATGTAAGAATTGGAATTTTTTGCACTCTTCTGTCATTGCCGTAGGAGTGGAAAAATTCTTTACTAAGTGCATGTCTTTATAGTAATTGTTAAAAATACAAGCAGGGGCAATAGAAATATTGGCTTAAGCCCATTGGTGAGTTTAAATTCGGTTTGGGTGGATAGAGCAGAAAATTGTTCCAGGCAAATATCTTATTCATCAGTATCTTGTCCCTTGTGGCTTCCTCCTGAAATTTCTGGAGGCTGTGGTGAATGCATCTGGGCAATAATACATATATATGAAACCATACCTCTGATGTTTCTTCTACAGACATTTTATTTGGATATCCCCTTCTAATAAAATTATGCATACATTTTGGAGGGTTGCCAAGTTACCAAACTATGAAAAAATTGAATTTTGTCAATTGTCTTTTCTAAGCACCTACTGTAAAATATATATTCTAAAACAGGCATTTTGGCTTTTGATAAATCAAATCTGATTCATAATAACTTTCTGATTTTTATATTATTAAACATGAAACAAACGTATTACCTTATTCAGAACAGGCTACAGGTATCATGAAAAAAACACTTCCTTGTATTAATGCTAGTAGCTAAGCAAAATAAAAGTGTGACTACTCTTCTTTTTAAAGCTATTCTTATAAAATACACCTCCTTTAAAATGTGTCAGTGTCCCGTTCAGTGATGATTTAAGTAGTCATAATCCATATTTGAGATGTTGGTGGTTTTTTGGTCTTATTTCTCTCCCTGCCATCAGGGTTTTAATGATTTGTGCCCTGAATAAATTAATTTACCTTCATTTTATTTTCTTATTCATAATTTTTCTTCTTCATGGCTTTTTAAGAATCAGTGGAAGCAGTGACTGAGATAGGATATCTGGCTTGATTCAGAATAGGAATAATGGTAAAAAAAAAATCCAAATACTTCTCTATATAATTTTTAATTCCCTGTGGTAGCTTGGCAACTGGAATGTAATTGGTATTAAAAAATGTCCTGTTCATTAAGTGCAGCATGCCATTGCCACATCATTCCGTAAAGAGCTCTCCAAGAAAATATTTGATGTATAAACAGACTGGTAGGCTTGGCACCAGAAGCCCAAATACTCAAACTTTAGGCCTTTAGGATTCCCTAAAAAGTAGACCAAAAACCCTTTCTTTCTTCAGAGCATTTTATATTTCAAGAGAGAGGAAGGAATTCCTTATGATGAATTTTGTGCTCAATGTGATGCTGAAGAGGAATTCATATTTCATCTGATATATCACTAGGCTTTCTCATTCTCATGGATATTGCATCTGTCCAGGATGCATATGAAAAAAAGAATTTTGTGCCAAAAAAATAAAAAAATAAGATTTTTTTTTTGAAGTTCTCAACAGAATGAGGACTCCATCCAATGCTTGATTGATGAGTCCAGATCAACTATGAATCCAGGCACGGGGTGCACCTGTCATTCAAGAAGTCTTGATGGCTTTCAGAAGCTGTGCTGTTCATGTAACTGGATGTGAAATCCTTTGGCTGACAGTTAGGCTCTATAGATAATGCACTTTCTTTGTGCTTCATCTTGGTTTGGCATACCCGGAGGAGAAAAATACTCATGTGGGAATGCTGTTATTTTAGTTCAGCATTCAACACAATCATTCATCAGCATTTGGTAAACAAACTGGGCCTATAGGTTTTAATATTTCTTTATGTAACTGGATACTTGATTTCCTTATTGATAGGCCCCAGTTTGTGAGAATTGCAAGAAAAGTTTTCAATTCCATCTCGAGTATATGTTTCTCACAGGCTGTGTCTTGAGTCCTTTATTGTTCACCTTGATGACCCATGACTGCTGTGCCAAGTCTGCGACAAATCATATTGTGAAGTATTTGGACAACACGACAATGATGGAGCTTATCCAGGATGACAATGAAGATTCTTATAGGGAGGAGGTGAAGTCTTTGATGGACTGGTGCAATAAAAATAACTTGGTTTTGAATGTTAACAAAACAAAGGAGATCATTGTTGATTTTAGAAAGAAAAAAGCAGAGTCTTTATATCAAGGCTGCAGCTGTAGTGGTGATCAATAACATTAAGTATCTGGGGGTGCAGATAACTAATCATCTGAACTGGTCTCTCCACACATCATCCTTAGTGAAGTGTGCAAACCAGCATCTGCATACCTTGCATCAGAAAAGGAAAGCACATCTTTTTCCTTTTGTACTGGCCACTTTTTACGAGGCACAATTGAGAGTTTGGTTTAGTGGAAGCAGCGCCTCTGATAGAAGGTCCATACAGAGAGCAGTAAGGACAGCTGAGAAAATTATAGGAAGTGCTATGTGCTTAGAGCTCAAAGCATTGTTAGAGACCCCACACGCTCACTTCACAGTCTGTTTATGTTACTCCCCTCTGAGACAAGGTTTCGAAGTATCTGTAGCAGAACTACTACTAAATTCTGTAACAGCTTTGCTCCTTATGCCATCCATCTTGTAAATTCACAGGATTCTTTTTTTTTTTTTGCCATATATGTATACATTCAAACTAGACTGTGATATTTCTCTGTCGTGTGTATGTGGATATATGTATAATGTTTATCTTTTGAGACCTGAATGCAATTTCATTTTAATGTATACTAATTAGTGTACATTTAAAGTGACAATAAAGATTCTATTCCATCCCATCCCATCTTATTCGACAGTCATTATTCTTATACTGGTCTCTCTGCTATAAAGAAGCATCCTTCCTGATTTGCTTAACTTTGTTACTGCGTTAACAGCTAGGTCCCTAAGGTTACTAGATCTTGGAGATTTTAACTTACCTCATGGCAGCATATAGTCTGAGGTAGTTCAGGAGTTCATGGCTGCTGTGACAACCATGGATCCAAATAATCAAGAGCCTGTCTTGCATTGGGTGGGGCATACTAAATCTGGCTTCAGAGTAGTTGCAAAGTTATTTGGTAGTGTATCTTCAGTTATGAAAGAAAGATCAATCTTTCATTGCTTTTTTGGCTTGCTGATGTTACTTCAGCCTGCAGACAGGGTGTGACTCATTCTGTCCCGGGCAAGTAATGGATCTGTCTGTACCATGCAATTAACAGCTTCAAAGAGAACGTGGGGTTTTCTGAGAGGTTCTGATGGGCATTTAAGGCAAGACCTTAGTTGTAGCCTAGAATGAGATTGTTTCTATTCAGCCTCTCACTGTAATTGATTGTTGATCCCATGGTGCTCTTTGATTTTTTCAATAGCTCTGGGAGATGAAAAGCCAATGAAAATCCCTGGAGCACATTGGAGAAAGATGAAGAGTAAACATAACCAAACAAGGTTTAGAATAAGAGTCCATTTTAGATATTATACCATGGCATCTGAAGGACGCCTATAGGAATATTCTAGCTATCTGATCGATAAAGTCATTGAGATTTGCTCATAGTTCCACTGTGACTGGGCAAGTCCTGTTAAGATACTTGGGTATAGTCTTGCAAGGTTAGCTGGGATATTTTAACCCACTACCTTTTTTGTTAGACCCATGATCCTCCTGGCAAGGGTGGGGGGGTGCCCTTTCTCTGTGTGTAGTTCTAGTTGATGGGGAAGAAGAGAAATTGGGTCTGAAGCCTCTAACCTGTGAGATGCTTCAAAGCTTGATGCTTTTACTCCGTATAATATCTACATGAGGCCATTGGCTAAAGTCATTTGATGGTGTGAGATGATACACTCTTTTATTGACCCTGGGCTGTCCAAGTGATGCTGTTGGATGCCAGAATGTAGAAAGGACTTGGCCATTTTACAGCCTGTGGGCCACATTTGTATATCCCTGTCTGAACTGTGGCCGGGAGGTGGGGTAGTGGCAGACTGCGGTCCTCCACAACAGTCCCAGGATTTCATGTGGCCTCTAACCTGTGAGATGCTTCAAAGCTTGATGCTTTTACTCCGTATAATATCTACATGAGGCCATTGGCTAAAGTCATTTGATGGTGTGAGATGATACACTCTTTTATTGACCCTGGGCTGTCCAAGTGATGCTGTTGGATGCCAGAATGTAGAAAGGACTTGGCCATTTTACAGCCTGTGGGCCACATTTGTATATCCCTGTCTGAACTGTGGCCGGGAGGTGGGGTAGTGGCAGACTGCGGTCCTCCACAACAGTCCCAGGATTTCATGTGGCCTCTTCAGGAAAATTAATTGCCTGCCCCTGGTCTAGAGGTTATAAGGATCAAGATGGATAGGAACAGATTCGAGTTCAACCCTAGTATTTGAGCCATTGTGAATATTTAATTTTGAACAGGTTTGCATTTTCCCATTTAGGAGTGGGGTGTAATCTGAAGATTTTTCTAGTTCCTCCACAGAAGTGAGGTGATAGGTCTTGCCAAGACATCTATTGCACAGATCCATCTTGTATGTTAGCCATGCCTGCTCCTGGACTGGAGTGGCCACCTATCAAAACAAGAATTTGTACCTTAGTCACTTCACGTGTGGACTATTGCAATGTGTTGTAAATGGGATTGCCCTTGAAGATCCCTTGGAAGCTACAGCTGGTCCAGAATGCATCAATGCAGATAGTAATGGATGCGCCAGACTATGCCGGTGTAACACTATTGCTCATGAACTGCATTGGTTACCAGTTAGATTTCAGATACAATTCAAATTGCTGGGTTACCACAAATAAAGCCCTTTATCCATAGAACTTGGCTGCCTGAGATACTATGTATCTCTGATCACCTTTTCCTGTCCTATACAATCCAACAAGAATTGTTTTGCATTATGCTCATTAAATCATATTGCCTGATTGGCCAAGGAAGCAGGCTTTTTCTTGTTGCAGTATCTGCCCTCTGAAACAATATCCCCATAGAACCATATTGGACTATCTTCAAAAAGCACTTCATCACCTGGCTTTCCCCCAGGGCTTTGGTTAGTGTGTGTGATGAGCCTTTGATATAATTTTGCATATTAACCTGATGATTTCATTCTTGGCACAAAGAAACTTATCTTTCTTATATTGTTTCTTACTATTTTAAATGTTGCATGCTGTACAGAGCACTTAATGGAGTTTGGTTGCATTATAAATATGATCAATCAGTTGATCTGTCAATAAACACAAACACTGGATGAATATAATTATCCAGCCTTGATAGAAGCAGCATAATTGAATGGTAGTTATGCCCCTTGAAATATAGAAAAGTCAATTGTTATCTTTTAAGCCATAACCACATTATATTCACTAATGATTGAATTTATTGGGCCATTGTATTAAGGTACTATGTAGATCCTTGCCTTGTCAGGTGAAACTTGGTTCTGATCATTTTTACACAAACTCACAATTATCTGTACTGAGGTAAGTAACCGAAGATTTACAGTGATTTAGCCTTGCAATTTTACAAACAGAGCATAACAGGAGGCATTTTGAAATGAAAAACATTTGAAGCAATGGCTTCATGACGATTGAGGGAATATTGTAATCAATTATTTGGAGTGAGGAAAATGAAAGGGGGAAGATGATAATGATGATTCTGCCTATAAAATGCCTAATGCATGTTTTCTCTTTCTCTCTTTTCCCTTCCCCCACCTTCACCTGGATTTGCTGCAGGTGCATAGGCCCACGCCTTGAGGACTGCATTGGTTTCATGGATAGGTACTTGCTGAGCACTTGCTCCTCTTGCCACACCTCCCATGTTCCATGTGTGCGCAAAGGTGCTTGTGTGTGCATGGCCCCTGTGAATGGTGAATGATCTTTTCTGTTCTGTAATTGCCTGCAGGTGTAGAGGCCCCACTAGGCATGACTGCATTTACTATCCATGGACACGCCAGTCCATATTACTCCAGCACGCTAGGTAACATCAGCCATCCCAACTTTTTGTTCTTTTTGTTCTTTCTTTGTAAGGAGTAGGATAATCACATTACCCAGTTTACTGAGTGGGATCCTAAATTTGTATTCATCCATTCAAGTCCTTTTGAGCTACTTTCTATACTATTGACTGAATTACTGAATTAAATAAATTTAAGCATGCACCCTTAAACGTAAGATTGCAGGTCACACATGCTTTCATGATTCTTTTGGGAATTTGAATGCTAAAAGTATACTTTTAGTGGAGGCTTAAATGGAGATTGTGTAAGGCAGGCTGGGGTCCTTAAGACATTCCATAGCCTGTATTCAAACTACACTACTGGTATGGGAGGAGGGTGGGACAAAACTTGTTGCAACACTAAACCAGGAGACAGTGAGTTCTGGTTTTAGCTTAGGCACAAAGCCAACTAAGTGATCTTGGGCCAGTCACTCTTTTTCAGCCCTAGGATGCAGGCAAAACCAAACCACTTCTGAAATCTTGCCAAGACAACTACAAGGACTTGTCCAGGAAGTTTTCAAGAGTTGAGTTTGAAAAATAGAATGGATCCTTTCTGGTTATATGTCCCAAACTAATCAAACTGGTTAATGTGATTTTCTGCCTCAAATATTCTGACTAACCTTTCATCCACTGACCCTTCTTTTTCTTTAGATCAACATCATCTTGTAAAATGTAGTTCTTTTTGTTACTTGTATTTAGATATAATAGTTGTTTCTGAAAATTTTGAAGGAATTGTCTTACTTATCTGATAGTTCTTGAGAGGTATTTATTTATTTATTCACCTATCTTAACAAGTGATTCTGGGTGGTGTATATGATAAAACACACACACACACACACACACACACACCTGTTGCCATGGATGTTAATTCAGGCAAGAAATGGAGTCCTTAACAATACTCAGGGTCTCAGATCTGGGCACATCATCAAGTCGTCAAAATCTTACAAAAAGCAATCAGGGTTGAAGCTATCCTGATTTCTGGAGGAAAAATGTTTCAGAGGGCAGGTATATGACAGAGAAGCAGAGGTAGGATTCAGCAGGCTCTGACCAGTTCTGGAGAATTGGTAGCTATTATATTCTTTCTAAGAATGAGCTGAGGCAGGCACTGAAGAATGAAACAATGTTTATTGTAACAAAGAAACAGGTTACCCTAGTCTGCCCATATGTTGCTGAATCAGCCAGCTGACAGGTAACAGCTGATGCTGTCTGACAGCTCCCTTTTATAGTTCACTGTCAGGCTGCTCAGCCAATCAGAACAAGCAAAACTCCCGCTCAACATGCGGACCAAAAAATAGAACTTCTGTAGAACACAATAGTAGCAGAAATTTTGAGTAGTTCAGAGAGCCGGCAAATACCACCTCTGACTGGAGATTTTACAGTATCCTTCCCATGCCATGCCCACCAAGCCACGCGCACAGAATTGGTAGTAAAAAAAAATTGAATCCCACCACTGCAGAGAAGGCATTTACCTGGTCTCCACCAGCTGACATGTCTTGGCTGACAGGAACTCTAAGATGCCTAATCTGCTGAACCAAATTAGTATTGTCTCATATTACAGTGTATAATTTTTATTAAAAATACAAATGTATTTCTATGACACATTTTGATCCTGAGGCTAGATTGTATATTAACAAAATAAGTTCAGATCAGCAGAAAATTATATATAGATGGGCATTGTTAAAATACATTTATTTTAGCCCAATAACTAACTGTTCCTATCCCTACCCAGGAACTTGGTTAATATAGTATATTGCCAAAGGCTAGGTAAAATATTATTTGGAAGAGAAACCAACACATTTCAGTTCTAGGATATTGTTCTTCTCAATGGAACAAATACATTGCAGATATGGGCAAAGGAATATGTCCTCCTGAAGTCATGATGGCTTCCTTCTGAGCATAGAATCAAGCTAGGAGCTTACTAAAGTGAGCAAAAAGTTGATGTTTATTAATGGGAATTAGATCAGTATACTTATGTGATAAGATTCCCCACTGCTGTCCAATATATACAGTAGATTTCACTTGAAGGCACAGAAGAACTGTACACTGATCCATGCTAACATATAGATTTGGAATAGAAGTAGAATAAATATAGGAATAATCTCCTATTAGTTATCAATAGTAAGGAGCCAGATGTGTCCCAGTTTTTGCCAGTAAAGAATTCCCTCTTACAGAACAACTGGCAAAAAATGGACTTATCAGCTCTTAAAACCAGCATTGGAAGCACATACCAAGAGAAAAGAAGAGAGGAACAGAGACTATGCCAGAATTAGTTGGCAATCTTTGGTAGGTTGGCAGATTGCTTCTAGTTTGCTTATTGTTGTATTCCCCCTTACTAGCTGTTGCAAGCTTTTGCCATGCACTTATTATATCATTTTTTAAATGACCATTTTAACTGTACTGGTAATTAGCTTTATGATCACTTATAGTTTGAAAATCATGAAAAACTGAATTGATGAATACTATAGTGATGAAGGGATTTTTAAATAGTCAGAATGTCCGCACAGAAAGCATCACATATCTGCCTTCACACTGCAGACTGCTTTGAATTTTGCAGTCCAAGTCTTCGCTCAAAAATGCATAGTCTTCTATGGCCCATGCTTGATTTTAAACACATATTAGCATCTCTGAATTTAATTAAAAAGAACACTGTAGTATATGTCACTTCATTTTAAATTATTTTGCCTAGATACATTAATAAATGTTAAAGAGGCTCAAAATATACTCTTCAACACCATATAGTGTAATTGCCATAAAGGCCTAACTCTAAGCCTAACTTTGTTTGCAAAACTACCACCTATAGTGCCAATATAGCACACTCAATCTCAGTTGTAAATAACTGGTCCAAATGGCATCCAGTTCAATGATACTGGAAGCAACTCAAAGATGTGGAATAACTGCCAGGTTCATTCCTGTCCTCCCCATATATATTACCAATTGGTACCAGAAGACAAACTGAGACAAACTGAGATAAAACTTAACAAAATGAATAGTAATTATTGTGTAGTGGGCTTCAGTAGGCAAGAAGCAGATCAGCATAGCTACAACAGCATTTACTAACTCAAACTAGAACTGAGGAACAGCAGGCAAATGGCCTTAACTAATCATAATACTTGAAAAAGCCCACCCAAATATGAATGTTCTAAGTTTCCCTCCAAAACAGTTGGGGTTAACAGTTAGGGTCATCTAAAGGTTAGTTTCACTTTAGCAGGGCTTAACACAACTATATATATTCAATACATAACAGTAATAATGATTAGGTATGAATGCAAATTTGAAGGAGAAAAGAAATCGAGAGTATGTATGGACATATACATAGTGAGATCTCCTTGAACTAAATTAATTATTTTGTATAATTGTGCAGAACCAAGAAGAAATGCTGTTTTTCTTAAATGATTTTCAAGAGAACTATAAGAGCAGATTCACTTTCCCCTCTTTTTAATCAGATCACTGAATAGATCTAATAATGTTTGCTTCCTTAATGTCTGGAAATGAATCAATCCAATATTTCACTCTTAACTTACCTATTGTATAGTGCTGTAACACAAGGAGGACAAGGGATATGGAAACAAGCAGTTTATTAATCGTTCTACTGTAAAGTATTACAACTTTTTACCGTAAAGGAAGAGTGAGCTTTACCATAAACTGCCCAAACCAATTAAGTGGTGGCAAGCCCAATGATGCCTCATGCTTAAAGTCAAAAATTCAAACACTCCTTTATTCTTTCACTGAGGAACCAAGGCTTGATTCTAAACAGGAAGAAAGTAGAAGGGGAAAGAGGATAATGCCTCTACTATGTAGGATTTTCCAAAGCAAACCTATACGTTTTCTTCCATTCTCATTCATCAATGAGGGGTGAATTTTTTAAATAAACTTAGAGTCTCCCTTTATAATAATTTCATGGACTGTTTACTTGGCAACAGGAGAGGAGAAGTTGGCCCTTGCCATCTTCCAGGGTGATTTTCAACTTCCCAAAGTAGCTTTCAGGACTGAAATTGTCTGGAGACCTCCTACTTGGGGACTAATCCGGATGGTCCTGGTTAGCTTCCATGCCCAGGGCTTTCACTGCTAATACAATGAATATATAAAACTAGCTGATACCCATGCTTTGCGATGAATCAATGTGATCGGGCTATGCAGGAGAAATTTTTGTTCACAATCTGTTGCCTCAGTGGTGGTCAGTGATTGAAACACATAAGGGTTTCCTTTCTTTTCCTTTCCTTCTTCCTCCTTTCCTTTCCTTCTTTCCTCCTTTTCCTTCCCTTCCTCCTTTTCTATCTATCTTTTCTATCTATCTATCTATCTATCTATCTATCTATCTATCTATCTATCTATCTATCTATCTATCTATCTATCATCTATCTATCTATCTTTTCAGCAAAAGTGTTGTAAAATACAATCCTCCAACTGTTGTTCGAAAGGTGCTCTTTTTCAGGAGACAACTGGACTTTCTGGTTTTTCTTTAACAATGTTTTGCTTCTCATCCAAGGAGCTTCTTCAAAATAATACAACCTTTGATGCCAAAGTAGCTTCCTGTTTGAAAATGTAGTTTGCATCCTTTTAGAGAGTCATGGAGGTTTTTGTCTGTGTCCTCGGGTCACTTGAGTGGTGCAAATGGCTGTGGAGTTACTAAAGTAACAGAATGTGAAGTAATGGAATGTGAGACAACTGGCAGTTGGAACAGAGTTCTTTTCAGGTGAGGAGGGGGAACAGAGCTCCTTAGAATCAGAGCCAGAGGTGGTATTCAGCAGGTTCTGACCAGTTCTGGAGAACAGGTAGTGGAAATTTTGAGTAGTTCAGAGAACTGGCAAATACCACCTCTGACTGAAGATTTTACAGCATCCTTCCCCTGCCATGCTACAGAACCAGTAGTAAAAAATTTGAATCCCACCATTGATCAGAGCATGGTAATTACTGTATTAAGAAATACTAATGATCTGATGGTCATTTAGAAAAATCCTTTCTTAGTGAGCACCTAGAAGCCAAGGTGAACATACGTGCCAAATTTCAAGTATGTAGGCTTTACGGTTCTGGAGATTTTGTGATGCTGCGTGAGTGGTCTTTTGCTTTCATATATATATAGATGATGATCTATGAGACCATTAGACATGATTCTATCAAGGAGGCATACTCCAAAGTTTATCCCTGTTCTGCCACCTGAGATCTTTTGTCACAGTACTCCTTCTGCAAGACTTATCTTCCACTACCTAGACTTGACTCACTACCTAGACTTGAAACATATAGAGGTCATGAATAACTATTGCCTTCCTGGTAAGTAATATTAAGTGCCTAGAACTTCATTTGTGTACCAGATGAAATATCTTGTGCCAGAAAGTGATGCAATATTCAAAGCCTAGCAGCCCAACTGAAGAGCTTATTCATGACTATATTTTGGGGGGAAATGCTAACATTTCAGCTTTCAGAGCAAGCATTCAAGGTATAATTAAGAGCAAAAGAATCCATAAAATGAAAGGAAATAATTTTTCTTTTTCTGGTAGATAAGCAGTCATAATGTGGCAGATGTAATCAGTATAGGAAAACAATGTTTTAATATTTCCTTCTCTAATCAGATGTATGTATTGATTTATACCCTAAATAATAGTCCCCCTTATTTTCACATATCCCCTTTTAACTAACAGGAACTAATTAGCCAAATCTTTCCCACAGAGAAATGGTGAGGTAAAACTGTGTGCGTATATTAATGCTCTTCATCTTTTCTTCCAGTTGAACAAAAGCACATTTCTTCTTTCACATCACCTTTTATAAATACAAAGCTTTCTTTTTTTGTTGACGGTGTATGTATACAAAAGCTAATTAACAGCAAATCCTTTTTAAAGCAGTGAAACCTTTTCCTCCTTGTGTTTGATAACCACTTCACAGCAGGATTTCATTATAATTTCACAGTAACTCAGCAACACAGAATACATGATAGGAAAGGGAAACTTCCATTAATAAGTTCTGCATGTTTATAGATGACTTAATTTTTATAGCACTATGCTCTTCTGTGTCGATTACAGTTTTCTATATGTTCCAGTTGTTTATAAGATAATTGTACTCTATATAATTAAGTAAAAACTACTTAAACAAGGGTTTTTTAAAAAAAACCAAAAGGCATATAAATAGAGAGGTAAAATTTTCTAAGCTGAAATGAAATAATTGATTTTTAATTAAAAAAATCCTACTGTAAGTGTTCCCCATTTACAAGAAGATTTTGGTAAAAATAGCCAAATAGTCAAGGATTGTGACAACTGTAGCTCTCATGCAACCAATCTCAGAAAAACAGTTCAGAAATTAAAATAATCGAATATTATTCATTATTATTCATTGAAATATTATTCATTATTCATTCATTATTCATTGAATAATCGAGCTGAACCAGTGACATGACTGAAACTGTTTTCATAAACTTTGTATCAATTATTTCAATTTTGATACCAAATTAATCCTATTGCTTTGAAAAAGTTAAATATAAATTATCTTACTACATTAGGATTTGTTACATTTGTTTTAAAAAAAAACCATGCTTTTGAACATTCATTAATTATTACTCTCAAATTAATTTCAGAAAACTTTACTTTAGAAGTAAATGACAGCAATAGTGACATTTTAAAAATAATGTGGATGTTGCTATTGAAGAAAATGCTTTGTAATTTCCCCAGATACCAATATCTTTTTTCACAGAGGGATCCATACCCTGCAAAGCAGAAAAAGAAATAATCTGGTTATTCAAAGAATTTGTTTACTTCATAGACCAGTGGTAGGCAACTTAGAGTTATCCGATGCTTTGGTCTATATTTTTGCTCTAGGCTATACATCCAATTATTGTGGATTATACCCATTATAGTCCAAAATATCTAGAGGCCACCATATTACCCGCCTCTGGCACATTATATACTTCTATTGTGGTATCAACTTTAATTTAAACGTCTGTGTCCGCAGGAGTGGATCATTTTCAAGTTAGCTCTTCAATTTTCTTTCTTTCTGGTTATTTTGGTAGTGGTGGCAGTGGGGAATTTATGTAGAACACTGAGATCTTGTTTATTCTAAGCTTAACTTTTTACAGCTTCATTTAGCTATAATTACAAACAACACCTGAAAGGTAAGCATCATTAAGAGGAGAAGAAATACAAAATCTGCTACTTGGGAATATTTCAAGATTCTCTAGTGCCTCATTAATAAGAAAGGCCCAAGAATCTCAGTAGATGAACTTAGATTCTAAACCTAAATTTCTGCCACTGTTTGCAGTTTCATCCCATGGAAGACCACCTGTTCTGAAAAGTCCTACCATTTATTAAATTGAGAAACAGAACCTATTTTTGAACATAAATATTAGCTTGCATGAAGTATCTTTTTCACTGTGGGGATAGCTGTCAGTGAATTTTGGATCAGATAGAGTGGCAGAATTAATATACCAAACCACAGCATGTTTCTTTCTGTACAAGAGGTAAACAGATTTTGTGGTTACTCATTTGAGTTCCTTTTAAAGTCAGCAGGGACCATATAAAATCATTTAATGAGTGCAAGCTTCAAGTAGCGTGATATTTACAGCCCCAATTTTGTGACCGGAACATAGTAGAAAAGTTTAGACAGAAGGATAGATATATTATCCTATAATTCTATAGAATATAATTTTATATACTGCAAGTAAGTGAGTCCTTTAATTGTTATGCAGAAACCCACTTCATGTTTATCCCTTCTTTTCATAGGAAGAATGATATAATTACACACACACACACACACACACACACATACATACATACACACACACACACACACACACACACACACACACACACACATGCAGTTGCTCTAGGCATTACTGGATCAGTGCTTTTCTTTTCCTCAATTGCAGAGAAAGAGAATTGGATTGATTGTGTAGGTTCCAACACTCTAACCCTGTTCCTGCCTTTTCCTCTGCTATCAGATGTCCCTATGATACAATACAAACTCAAGGTAAACCGCACCAAACTTGATTGCAAGAAATACGACTTCAGCAACAGAGTGGTCAATGTCTGGAATACTCTACCTGACTCTGTGGTTTCTTCCCCAAACCCCAAAAACTTTAACCTTAGACTTTTTACTATTGACCTCACCCCTTTCCTAAGAGGTCTGTAGGGGTCATGCATAAGTGCACCAACGTGCCTACAGTCCCTGTCCTATTGTTTCTTTTATTTTTCTTATATGTATCCATGTATTCATAACTATGTTTTTACTTATACCTATTATCTTGTAAGCAATTGACAAACCAAATAAAATAAAAAAATAAAACAATTCAGGAAAGTCAGGATATGAGTTGGCAAGTATGCAGTGAGGACTTGAAGGTTAAAGGAGTATGGAACAGCAACAGCAATCCTTCTTCCCTCCCTCCCTCCCTCCCTCCATGAAGTGCTGTCAACAGAAGTGTGACTCATATGGTTGCAAAATTTTCTTTCCCTTCAGTTGTAACATATTTGTAAAAGGACATCCACCTTTACTAAGTTAATAAGTTCTGGATCTCTTCCCCCATATGTTGTTTTCAGTGTTATATTTTATAATTATTGCTGATATTTTGGCTTCTATGGATCTTTTATTATAGACTATAGATAAGGCGGGAGCTTGTTTCTTTCAACTGATGTAAAGATTATTTTAGTAACTATAATACTACAAGGCCCTCCCTTGACACACCCATACCTGAAGCCCTTTTAAACAGAACACCAACATTCCCTAAACTCGGCTGAAGATGTTACATAGCCTGGTAACAAAACAAGCTTGGAGAATGAACCTTCACCCTTATCCTACACCTACAGATATTCACCACTATTGCAAATATAGTATTATTCTTTATCTTTCCTATCACAAATGGCAGGAAAGTATTTCTCAAATTTGTAGTCAGAGATGAGTTGGCTGATACAAAAAAAGGGGGTGGGGATAGTTGCCTATCCTTTAATAGATTTACCTTATTTTGTACCTAGAAAGCTAATACTCCTAAAACTGACATCCATTCTTATCACCTTTTTTGGGTGGGGGGGCAGGATTTGATGTCAGATTCTTAAATTATCTTGCTTAAAGTTCAGTGAAGAATATCCTTGGAATATTTTCTGGTTGTGTGATTCTTTTCCCAACACTAGCAAGCGTTGTTCAATATCAGCATTTGACATGAAAGTGTATTACAGCAGCAGTCAACTTTTGATGATAATGGAGAGTAGGCATACTACTGCATTGAGAATTTTATAGAATCAGACATGAAACATTATTTGTCTCCCTTTGACAAATGATATTCAACTATAGGTTATGTGAGAAACCTATAATAAGATTTCTCCTTTTACTTTCTTCGCCTGCAATTGTACCTCTGTTAAAAAAAAAAAAAGAGGTTCTAGTTGATTTTTCTTGCTTCCCGTGGCATCTAACCAGAAAGTATCCCCTGATGATAACCATTCTTAATCATAAAAAGAAATATGATGGGCTAATCCTGATATTTGGGAGAATGTTTGTAGAGTTGTTAGGAGAGATTACATTACTACTATATCCAGGATGGGGTATAGTATCAGAATATGGATCAGTGGTGATATTCTACTGGTTCGGCCCGGTTCTGGCGTACCAGTAGCACTGAAGATCAGCTGGCAAAGAACCGGTTTGCTGCGAGCCTCTCCAACACTCTGCAGTTGGGCCCACCAACCCGCCTCTACTCCTAGGTCCTTTTTAACTTCTTAGCTGTTTGGCGCGGCAGAGCAGATTTCTGAGGTAAACAGCTGAGAAGTGCAGTAGCTTAGCTTTTACTGTTTTAACATGTGCGCAGAGAGAGAGTTTGGCGCATGCATGCACACAATTGCGCAATCACTCGAGGCACACGATCCCACCCCTGCAGCCATGCCCACCAAGCCACACCCACAGAACTGGTGGTGGGAACTTTTGAATCCCAACACTGATATGGATTATATATCAGTCCTGCATCTCTGCCTCTGGCTGAACAGGCTGCATAGTGGAAATTCTGACCTGGACCCTGCAAGAGTTTGTTGAGGAAAAACAGCTCTGTCTATGATATATGAAGTTGGTAGAAGGTAGTTTTAGTTCAATTCTAGTAAATACTGTCAAAATGAAGTGACTGCGGATTCAAAGGCTTACCGCATCCAGAGATACTTTATCTTTAATTCTAGATGGGGTTGTACTTCCTCATATAAAGTTGACTCTCAATAAGGGGGTTCTCCTGGACCCTTAATTCCTGCTAAAATCACAGATAAAGGCCACAGCTAGGAGAAGCTTTGCACAATTGCATATTCTATGGCATCTCTGACCATTTCTGGATCAAGAACCATTGTGCAAGATTATTCATTCCCTCAACCCCTGTGGATGAACTACTCTAATTGTCTCTACATGAAGGTGATGCTGAAGTTCATTTGGAAACTTCAGCTGGTCCAGCATTTAGCTGCCTGGATAGTAAGGATCAAATTGAAATTTACCTATATAGCATCCCTATTTTAGCTATCAGTTAGTTTTTGGGTACAATTTGAGATGGTGTCATCGTTATAGTCCATCATGGCTCAACACCTGGTATCTATGTGATTGCCTTCTCCAGGCTCAATCTGCCCAGCAAGTGAGATAAAAAAAGGATTGCTTACTCCCAGATTTTATTTTATTATTATTTCATTTTATTATTTCATTTTTATTATTTTATTTATTATTAAACTTGTATGCTCCCCATCTTACCAGAGGTGAGATATCCAGTCCTCTTCCTCCTTATTGGGCGTCCAAAGGGCTGTAAAGATCTGGCTCTTTAGGAAGGCACTTGGCATATAGAGGGTTGGTCTATTCCTGTGAGATGGCCTGTTCATTGTTTGGTGTGGGTTTGATCATGTGTTGGGTTTTCAAATTATTGTGTTTAAACTTTATTATGGCATTTCCTAAAATTGCTTATAGCCCATAGTAATTTAGCAGACCATGTAATTGCCATTTAGCAACCATTTATAGTGATAACAGTGATGAAAAGTAATTTTACTTTATATTTACAAACTTTGCAGGTCTGTTATGCAAAGGACAACTGAAGAAAGATCATAAGCACAGTTATGATTTCACTTATTGACTGCTTTGCTTAACAAGTTGCTGGATCCACTTAGGTCACCAAATGAGGACAACCTGTATAGAAGCCTAAACAAACAAACAAACAAATAAATAAGAAGCATAATGTTGAAATTACAATTATTACCAAATAATAATGTAAAAACACAATTGCACAAAGCATATTATGAAAGAGTTAAGGAAAACTGCAACAAATATCAGTTTGCCACTAAGGACATGTAATTCGTTTGATATTAGAAATGTTTGGCAGCTCCTCTACAGTAGATATGCAATAATCAGCATTCAGCAATATTTGACATAAGACATGAAACAGAATAGGTCAGCTATTCTATAACACCTATTGAACATCATGGATTAATTAACTTGCAGCAGAACTGTATATTATTTGCATTTATTTAGTTATTGAGAAAGGGTGTTTTCAAATGTTGGTTCAAATTTGTCCAAGATGGTGAGTTTTGAAATACTGCCCAAACAACAACAATAGAAAGCTTGGAACTACTTTTGGCTAAACATGAATAGATGACTGTGGTATGAAAGTACCCCAATTCGTTGGTTACACCATAAACATTTCAGTAAATTATTGGAAGTAAGGGACACGGTGGCTCAGTGGCTAAGACACTGAGCTTGTCGATCAGAAAGGTCAGCAGTTCGGTGGTTCCCTTGCACCACGTAACAGAGTGAGCTCCTGTTACTTGTCCCAGCTTCTGCCAACCTAGCAATTCGAAAGCATGTAAAAATGCAAGTAGAAAAATAGGGACCACTTTGGTGGGAAGGTAACAGCATTCTGTGCACCTTCACTGTTTAGTCATGACGGCCACATGACCATGGAGAAGTCTTCAGACAGCACTGGTTCTTTGGCTTGTAACAGAGATGAGTACCGCCCCCTAGAGCCAGAAACGACTAGCACATATGTGTGAGGGGAACCTTTATTTTTACCTAAATTATCAAATCTTCACCTTATTCATGCTTATAATTGAATAAGTTCAGTTGGAAACATTAACTTCTGCATAAGTTTAGTCTGAAAATGAATACAGTGAAAGACATCAAAACCTTATTTCATTCCAATTCTAATAAATTATTTATGTCTTTTTTTCTGGAACATAGTTCCAGAAGGCATAGTTAGCAAATATTTCCAGTGTAAAATGTTATTTATATAAAATATTGATCTACTTCCTGTCATGGAGTATATGTCCAAGTAATATTCAATACTTAAATCATATAATAAATATTCACTACAAAGCATGGCTTAAACAACCTTGTGAATGATCAAAAGTAATTTTTTCATAAATATAATACATGCTTGAACTAAAATGTATGACAAGCATGTTCTAAAGAGGAGCATCACAGTGAAAAACACTACACAAGAAGATATTTTTAAAAATCACAGTTTTTTGATAGTTAATGTCCACTGAGCAAGTCATTTTGCTGGCACAATATTGGGCAGCTATATGACTAGACTTTTATCTCTTTTTCAACAGTCACCTGGGATTTGATAATCAGAATATTACTTAGGTAGGGCATTTACATAGATAGAATGCTATACTTGTACTGTACCTGTAATGGTGATAGCTTCAAAAGTCACATCAGAAGTATCAGATATTACATACTTGGGTTTTTTTTGCTGCAAACTTGAATAATTGAAATTTATGAGTGCAAGAATTTTTTCTCTCATATACTTCAAAAAGTTAGGGAGCATCCTGTATTCAAGTGTAAATACTGGTTTATTCTGCATAAAATAGTTAAATTCTAATATACTGGAAGGAATTTACAGAGGTTCTAGGGCAGACATAATTTAGGGCTTGACTGTCCTGTTATTATATTCAACTAAAAATCACTATTTGACCTAAAGAAAGTTGGTGTAAAGATAAATATAACATGCTAATAAGGTTTAAACACTTGAAACAAAGTACAGGTGGCATGTATTCAAACTGTTTCATCATATTGTAAGTGTTATAACAAACTGCATTCTACGTGTACCTTGATCTGCAATAGATGTACAGGTTGTCCTCAACTTATGATGACAATTGAACCCAAAATTTCTGTGGCTAAGTGAAACATTTGTTAAGTGAATTTTGCTCCATTTTATGACCTTTTGAGCTATGGTGATGCAGTGGTTGGAATGCAGTATTGCAGGTTAATTCACTGCTCACTGCCAGGAGTTTTACTCAACCTTTCTATCCTTTTGAGGTCAGTAAAATGAGGACCCAGATTGTTGGGGACAATGTACTAGCGTAAACTGTTTAGAGGGGGCTGTAAAGCACTATGAAGTGGTATATAAATCTAAGTGCTATTTCCATTGCTATTTCTTACCTCAGTTATTAAGTGAATCACTACAGTTGTTAAATTAACATGGCTATGAAGTGAATCTGGGTTCCCCATTAACTTTGCTTATAAGAAGGTCACAAAAGTTGATCACTTGACCCTGGGATACTGGAACTGACATAAATATATGTCAGTTGCCAAGCCTATGAATTTTGGTCACATGACCATAAGGGTGCTGAAATAGTCCTTAGTATGAAAAATAGTCATAAGTTCCTTTTTTCAGTGCCTTTGCTACTTTGAATGGTCACTAAATTAACTGTTGTATGTCGGGAACCACCTCTAATATTTGTCACTGTTCATTCCTAAGTAGAAAAAAAGTGTGACCACATCTAGTTTATGATTAATTTGATCATGCGACAGAAAAGACTAATACACTGATCCTTGTGTTCTGGATTAAATATGTATTTGCTGAATGTACTTTTCTACAATGTTGAATCAAAGGCAAATTTTCTTGCATATTTTATGTGCATATTGCAATATTGATTTTTTTTTCCTGAAATGCCAGCTGAGGTTTCTGATTCCCCTCAATTGATTTAATATGAATTGGGTTTGGATTTAGTCTTACTGAAATAACATTTAATGGAGGAGAACTATAGAAACAACTCGGATAGCTCATGACTTATTTATAGAATCTTTAAAATGACTCGTTCTAGAGGGTTTTTGATTTTACTAAACCAAAGCACAACTAGATTAAAAGAAGGATAAAAAAAATCATTCCCAGAATATAAACATGTGTTATCCTGATTTATAATGTTGGGTGTGAAAAGCAGTATTGACAGAAAGTAGAAGAAGGCAGTGATCACTTAATAGAAGCCTTTGTCTCATATTCATGCCCTATTCCATGAATAGAATACTCATATCCCGTAAGAGATAAGAAGATAGGAAGCTGACTACACATTTTTCCCTCTGTTCAATTGTGTCCAATTTTTAGTGATTGTTTAGACTAGTCCTGCAGCTTGCTTGGCAAGGCTTTTCAGAGGAGGTTTGCCATTGCCGCCTTCTTAGAATTGAGAGAATAGCCCAAGGTCACCCGGCTGCTTTTGTGCCTAAGATGAGACCAGCATTCACAGCAGTGGTGGGATTCAAAAAATTTTATTACCGGTTCTGTTGTTGTGGTTTGATGGGCATGGCAGGGGAAGGATACTGTAAAATCTCCAGTCAGAGGTGGTATTTGCTGGTTCTCCAAACTACTCAAAATTTCCGCTACTCCAGAACTCGTCCTCCAGTTCTGCTGGTTCTGGAGAACTGCTGGTTCTTCAGAACTGGTCAGGACCTGCTGAATACGACCTGTGATTCACAATCTCCTGATTTCTAGCCTGATGCTAGTCAAACTGGCTCTCTTTGCTACATTAGTCCTACCTAATCTGGCTATCTGCAGTATTCTGTGGACTAGCTGGCCACTTGTTATCTGACGATAGGGATTAAAGCCAGTTAGTTTCAGTATGAAAATGTATAGCCACTGCATTATTGCAGTAGTTGGTGAGAGACAGGAACTTCCTTTTCTTTTGTAGGACAAACTAATTAAGACAGTAAAAACTGTCCTCATCTGTAACTGTTGGGAGTATGTAGGGGGGCTTCTGTCTGGGTAAAAACAAAGAGCAAGCACTTCCACAGTGCTGACTGGCATTCCTCCTGGCTTCAGCTGATTAGTTCTAGCAGAAACAGGTCATAACTTCAGCCAGAGACTGAATCTAGTTGGACTACTTTGGACTAAAGTTATGTCTATGGACTTGAAAGGAATCCCTGTGGAGCAATTTCTGCCAATGAATCTTCAGAGACTGGCAGAAAGGCAAATATATATGTAGATACTATATAGTTCCATTTCTGGCAGAGGGGGAATGCCACCATGGGGAGGGAGGGAGAGGGCCAAGTCTACCTTCCGATCATTGGGTCTCTCCAATCCTAATGTTTCTTAGAAATGGTTATCTTGCAATAGATGTGGTCATTCCAAAATAAAGAATAGTGAATGGTCATTGTAATACATTGATTAATATCTGAGTGAGATATAAGTGCATTCTGAAATTAGGTTGTTTTGTATTAAAATGGTGAGACTGATCAGTTGGTTAAATGTCCTCAGCCTAACACGATCATTTGTTTTCCATCAATACAATGCAGTGTATATTGCATACTTGATTAAGTTTCTCAATTAAATAATACTGGAAGAAAACATCAGATTGATTTTATTTGGCTATTCCTGCTACCAGCTAAATGCCAAGCACATCTGAGCTACTGCTGAATCACTAGAAAGGATGTCACCATAGCAAATTGACCCCTTAGCATATAACATGTTCCTATACAATGTGGTACGTGCTTATAAGTGTGGAAAGCACATTTTTGTTCAATACACCAAAATAAAGTGAACCACATGTGATGTAACTAAGTGAAGATACTCTTACTTGATTTGCAATGTGTAACATAGAAGTTTCAGGCATGAAAAACAATCTGGATAAAAGTTATAGGTTCAGTTTGCAAATCATGTTTTTTGGTTTGGCAGTCATAGACTGCTTCTGTCTAGAGGGCAAGTTTTTGTTAATGGCCTTTTTTCTTGAGTAAAACAAATAAAGATAAATAAGATATAAAAAGAATGGCTCTTTCCCGTAGACTAAACTTGCTTCACCCGAAAAACCAATTCAGCTATTTTTGACATGATTAACTCATACTAAATTAGACATCAACTTGCATATTTGAAATTAAGCACTGTTTCTTTTAACAAAATTAGATGTGATGGAAGTTTGTGAAAGTTCATCTGTTAATTTTTCCAATTTTCAGTGCTACTAAATCAAATATTGTACTATAGTATTTACAATTGAAGTAAAAATTGAAGTATTAAATTGGACAAAAGATGATGGTAGAAAGGATTATTTTTTTATTTTTTTTCCTCATATAATGATGGCCTGATTAAAAACTAGAATAGAGGTAGAAATAAGAATACACATCTTTATACAATGCATCTTTATATAAAGCAGAGGGGAAAATTGGAGGTTGAAACATGGTATTATTAGATATGTTTAAATAATAGGATGACCAATACTTGAATGGCGTACTGTGACTTTGAACAGCCAAATAATGGAGGACTATGTCTTGTTATAAACATGTGTATTAACACTAGGATTAGTAATGATGACCTGACTAGAAGCTACAATAGAGGTAGAAAACAGAAATAGGGGGAATATTAGCAGATATAATTTTTATATTCTAGAATATGTAATAATTAGATGGAAAGATTAGATTAGAAGTTGAAAGATGGTATTACTATGTATGTTTAATTATATCATTGGTATTAAAATGGCACATTGAAATATTGAATAACTACTCTAAAACAATCATGTTTATCAATACTAGGATTATATGTTTGATTAATGTAGCAACTATTATTGTTATTGTTATTTGCTGTTTATATCAAAATGAATCATACCCAGAGGCCACACTGTTCATGTATTGATATTGATGTATCAATTAAATCCAATAAAACTTAAAAGAAAAGAAAAGCAGATAATTTAACCCACATCTACAGCACATCCAATATTCAAGTCTTGTATCTTTTTCTTTTGTATGTTGGTAATGGCAGGATGAGAGTTAAATCATATTCTTTGGGAGGTTATGATGGTAACAGGAATGTGCTTTTCCCTTTTAACTCTTGCCATGGAATTATGGCATGGTATCCTCAGATTGGGATTATTAGAAATATACTGGCTCAGAGCAGGCAGAAATGTGGGAGGCAGTTGCAAAATCAAGTTCCTCCCTTTGTCCAATGGGCAATCTAACCAGTCCATTACCCTGTATATGTATGTATGCATGCATGTCTATATATACCATGTTTCCCCCAAAATAAGACCTGGTCTTATATTTATTTTGGCTCCAAAAAATGCATTGACTTATTTTCGGGGAAACAGGCTATCAGGGTGATCAGCCCAGCTGGACGCCCCACCTTCTGGCATGAGCACAGGGCCAACGGTGTCCAGCAGCAGCTACAGCCCACCAACCCCTTGGTCGGTGCACTTTGTGGTTGCACGGTCGGCACAGTGCAAGTGAGTTCATTATCTGTCCAAACAGCAGATGGAGGCAAAGATGTGGGGGGGAGACATACAGGAAGCCAAGTGTCAGTGCGTAGGAGTGGTTGTCTGGCCGTGGGAGGCTGGTCTTTGTGTGGTGGCACCAGCAGCAGATGGAGGCAGAGGCATTGGGGCGGGAAGGCAGGCAATCCCAATGCATTGTGCAGGCCACAGGCTAGCCAAGAGATGTGAAGACAAGCCTCCTGTGGCTGCCTGCCTACTTCATCCTACTGTCTCTCAGCTTGCCTGCAACCTGCATGGTGCTTTGGGATTGCCTGTGTTACCCCTGTGCCTCTGTCTCTGTCTACTGCCAGTGCTACTACATGAAAACAACACTCCCATGGATAGCTGCTTGCTCTGGCCCACTGAATCTCAGTTTTTCCACAGTCTGCAAGGCATATCCAGATCTTTTGCTCCCCCCCCTCCATCATGCCTCTGCCTCCATCTGCTGCCAGTGCTGCTGCATAAAGATGACCTCCCATAGCTGCCTGTCTACTCTGGCTCACTGCTTCTCAGCTTTTCCATGGCTTGCTCAGCACATCTGGATTGTGTGCTTCCCCAGCTTGCCTCTACCTCTGCCTGCTGCTTTGATAGGTAATCAACTCACCTGCTGCCAGACACCATCAGCCATTGCACCCTCCTTGCCTCTTTTGCTGGCCATGCTCACACACACACACACACACACACACACACACACACTGCTGATGAAGACATTTACTGGGGCTTATTTTTGAGGTGTGGCTTATGTTAGCATGCAAAAAATGAGGCTAGGGCTTATTTTCTGGTTATATCTTATTTTGGGAGATTTGTTTATTTATTTAGTGTATGGAACATGTTAAACAGGGATCACTGAGGTGGCTGGCTGCCTCTGTGAAAGGAATTTTTCAGGTGGTGTTATCTTTACCTGCAGGATGAGGCACCTTTCTTGTCCCTACATGGTTTTTGCACTCACAGGAATTGAATCGCCGAGCTGCCAACCTCAGCAGCATGCAGGCACAGCATCTTACCATGTGAGCCACCGCAGACCCATTTTTGGGGAAACATGGTATATATGTACATTTCCATTTATTCTGTACAGGAACATCTGCTGCAATTCACAATTTTAATCTATTCTAGATTAATACTATATTTTTTGTTCTTTAACAAGTAAACTTTAATTATAACTAATGTAATCTTTATAAAGTATTCATTTTTTAAATATAAATTAAAAAATTATATTCTTGACTTTCTTGACTGTTTTTATCCTTCAATCTTCCTTCAAAAACTCATCTAAAGTTTAGATAGAATCCCATTTTGTTAGCATATTGGGCCAAAACATCTTTGTTTTGTCAATAGGGATCTTATCAATTTAACAATGTGTTTGCAAAGCAAACTTTATACATCAGCATGATTTGTAAACCCAAGTGCTTTAAATTACAGTTTGATCTGTTCATTGTTAGAATAAATGCTTAGGAAGGACATAGAACTGGATAGAAGGAATCAAATTACTTTGCTTTGTATTTAAGGACAAAAAAGAGCAAGGAAAACATTTGCATTTAGCATTTATAGTTTTCTTTTCCATGTCACATGTTACCTTTGTAGTTTCCAGTGATAAGAGAATGCCATTCTGTTTTAAATATGATAATGTCAGTGTTTTTTGGTGAATGTCTGTGAACCAAGGTCAATCGCAGCTATTGCAATATTGTAATACATCAGACAAGGAATGTGTTAATTAACTCATCCCAGATGGTGTTCAGCCTCCAAAATCATTAAACAGTCTTTGTGACACTAGAAAGGATAAATGTTATGGGTCAAGTGTTAACATCTAGCACTTGTACCGATAAAGAGCATTCAGGTTAAAATCTTTGTCTGCTTTGGCAGCAACTTTTCTTTGTGTTTATGTGTTCTTTGTTTTTATGGGTAAAAGAAAGACCAAGAATGTTAAAAGCAGTAATGCTGTAGAACTGAAGTACAAAAACTGAGCCATATGTAGATTGTATTAATATTCTCCCAGCAATCAGACTCCTCAATTTTAGCAGTCAAAGCAAGATTTGAAAATACAGATCTAATGGGATCCGTCCAGAAGAGAGAATACTTGCACTCGATTCTTGAATGTGTCCTAACCACGTGAGCCACCCATCTCCTAATTCACTGAACTATAAGAAGGAGAAGACGGTACAGCAAAATCTGATGGGCAACATTCTATTATTATAAGCAGTTTCAATAAAAGTAATGTGCGCCTTCCTGTGGAGATGATTTCCTGCCTAGTCTACTTAGTGGGGCTCACAGGAAAGCAGATTCTGCCTGCAGAAGATGGTCCCCTAGGGAGGAGGGACCCAACCTATATTGGGCATGTTACTGTTTCTTCATTAAATATTTTCACGTAAAGCTTTCTTTTTTCATTAAGTATTTTCAAACTATACTTTGGTCTGCCTTTTCATTCATCTAGTCCCTTTTTATTCTCCAAAGCTTGCATGATGGCTGTTTGTGTTTCTAACAACAAAAATTACAGAACAAATGTGATAAAAACGTTGCCACTCCTTTTTTGTTGTTGTTGTATTATTTAGAATGTAGCAAAACTAACTGTACAATTTCATAAATGTACGTATGTTTCTAAAAATTAATTTGAAAGTATGCACGTATCTTATTCCTGTGATTCAGCAGTCTTCTTGGGTTCTGATTTGCAGAACGCCCCTGATTGCTGCAGGAGTGATTGGAGGACTCTTCATCATCGTCATTTTGGGCCTTACATTTGCAGTTTATGTGAGACGTAAAAGCATTAAAAAAAAGAGGGCTTTACGAAGGTTCCTGGAGACTGAGGTAAAGATCTATTCCCTTTTCTGTAAATATATGCCAGATGCTTAAAAAGTACTGCTGTTTTTCTTTGTCTTGAATTTTTCATTCTTCTATGTATGTGTTTGGATATATATATTTTTAAGAAAATTCTTCTGTTCCAAATATCTATGAAGAAACTAAAGCTTTAACTGCAGAATAGTAACAGCACATTAAGGAATCCCTTGTACTTCTGCTTTTGATACCTGGATACTATATAAACAAAGCATGATAATAAGTTATTTGTTTCAGTTTTTGGTTCCTTTAATCCACTTACATCTTCAAAAGGCAGAAACGTGCTAATTTCAGAAGTAATTTTAGAGTATATCAAAATTTATCCAGAAAGTTTAAACTAGTATGGACAACATACATACAAACAAATTGATTCATTGCTAATATATTTAATCAGTATATATTTTATTTATTTTTATTCACATATATTTATTTAGATTTATCTACCAGAAAGATCAATGGATTTTAGGTGGCATACAAAATAAAACAAATTAAAAATGCAATATAAAACCACATATACAAATACATTTTTACAATCTTTTAAACTGACAAATTTTGAGTCAACACCTCTTGCATCTTAAGTTAAAACAAAATTTCAGGCCAGAAATGTCAAGATCATAAATTTGGAGGGGAGGGAGGAGTCCCTCAATACTGAATATCTCATTTAGGGTAGTGGGAAGAAATATAATTTGCTTGATCTTCCCAAAACTTTGTGGCTAATTGTAAATTTTGACTTCAAGAATACTAAGTCCCATTTTTACAATACTACTTCCCGGAAACCAGAATAGAAAATGACCCTATTGTGAGTTTTGCAAAATGTGGTTTGTAAGATTATGGTAGTTTTATGGACGTAAATCATAAATTGGCCACTACCACTACTTCTAAAATAAACATGAAAAAGATTTATACCATGATAATAGCATTTCAGATTTTGAATATCACCTGTATACAATCTTGTTCCTCCTTATATTTCTATTTAAACTTTGACACCTTCATTCTAGTACCTGAAAATTAATTAAGGGAAGTGGTGTGTAAAAATTATTGTGTCAGGTTTACATCCGTAGCTTTTTCCCTTTGTTATTTGTTTTTGTTCTCAACTAATAATGTAATCCCCTGCTCCCCATAATTTTGCGTGCACAGCAAAGACTGTACTCAGCTAATTAAGTCATCTACAATGTTCATAGAGGCGTGATAATGATGCTCAAAAGGCAGCAAATGGGGCAGTTAGCCCTGCAAACAGACTCCTTGAAACACTGCAGTGGCTTTTTAATCCAATTTGAGCAGGAGTAGTTTTTAATTATTTTCCTTATCCTGAGAAGAGACAGGCTATTTGTCAGTGTTTAGAGGCTAGCCTTTTCCCATTTATTTTTAGAGAAAAATATATTTCCAATCAAAAGCTGGTCAGCATTCTAATCAAGTGACATTTTCTGACTAAGTTCCATTTTCTTTAGTCGTTGGGTAAGAGCACAATGAATCCAAGCTCCATTCTTGACTGCTATTGCTGCATAATCCTGGAAACTGCAATTTAGCACTGGACTCCTTTACCACTACCACAAAAAGGAAGTCTTTCCTTGTGAGATTTTTTAATTATTTTTTTAATTTTAATTATTTCCAAAAATGGGTTGAATTTCATTTTAATATGTGCTTGTTTTTATGGCATTGTTTATTGCCATACAATAGTAAGTCTAATGGGATAGATATCAATGGTTTTATAAATAAAATATTTGTATAATACATAAAATGGCATAATAGCAATTAATGCATTTTATCAATGTTTGACATTTATATGAGTTTAAACAAAGATGACTTAATGTATAAGCTACATACTTTTTAACCAAGTGGTATGCCTCAATGAACTTGGTAAACAGACTGAACAGAGACATATAAAATTCAGTGATACACATTTATTAGAAAAGACAAAAGATAAAAATGGTATCATCGATCCCAACTTGATTAGTTAGCAAAGAAAGACTCTTAGGTCAAAAGTTAACCAAAAGTATACTTTTTGAATGCCAAGGAGAAGTAAAGCTGGATCTGAGGGTTTTCTGACCAAAGTATATAGTTAATCTTTCCACGTCCCCCTCCACCATCACCACTATCTGGTTATCAAGAAATATCCAATTAGGTGCTAACAAATCATTTTGGGAAACAGTCCCTGTCTTCACAGCTGATATTCCTTTTTTGACTTGAAGCAGTCAGTGTTTCTCATGGGACAGTCTGAGGATTGGTTTCATTTCCTCATGGTATCCCCTGGCAACCCTCCCTCTCATTCCGCTTACAGTTCCTTCTATGGCAGGCTGCCAGTGGCAAGCAGGTTGCAGCATAGCTTAACAGCAGCCCTAACCAAAAGTCAGGGTGTATGAACTTGAAGCCTGTGTGATAAATCCTATGTTCTATGTTCTAAACGATTTGGGTAAGTTTTCCATTGCAAACAGAGAAAATTGCTTGATGCAGTTTCAGTCGAATCAGCCCAGTGAAGCAGATTTACAAATAACACAATGTGCAGCAAACTGGATGGATGCCAAAATAACCTGCTATGTTAAGTGTTTAATGACACAATCATGCAAATAGTGCCATTAAATTTTTGAGTCCTGATGCAAATATATAACTTACAGCACTGTGTGATGACATACTGGTAGAACATAGAATAATAAAGTTGGAAAGGACCTTGGAGGTCTTCTAGTTCAACTCCCTGGCCAAGTAACAAACTTTATACCATTCTAGTCCAATGGTTGTCCAATCTCTTCTTTAAAAACTCCAGTGATAGAGCACCTGCAACTTCTGGAGGCAAGACATGCCACTGATTAATTGTTCTCATTGTCAGGACATTTGTCCTTATTTCTAGATTGGATCTCTCTTTAATGATCTTCTACCTGTTATTTCTTGTCCTACATTCAGATGCTTTGGAGAAGAGGTTGACCCCTCTTCTCTGTGATAGCCCCTCAAATACTAGTCACTGTTTCTTAGACTAGACATATTTAGTTCCCTCAACCATTCATCACACTGGAGATTAAACTGCACATATACTTTGGGCAGTTTAACCTTCAGAGCCCTATTTTTGTTGTTGTTGCTCTTCTCTGTACTCTTTTGAGAGTCTCAGCATCTTTTTTATATCACACTGACCAGAGCTGGATGCAATATTTCAAGTCTGGTTTCACCAAACAATATAAAGCGGTACTGTCACTTCACATAATCTTAACACTATCATTCTGTTGATGCAGCCTAGGACTACAGTGGCTTTTTGGCAGCTACTGGCTGTCTTCCACTAGGATGTCTAGATTACTCTGACTGTTACTATTGAGGCAGGTGCCACTTATTGTATATCTGTACATTTGACTTTTCTTGCCTATGTGTAGGCCTTACTTTTCTCACTACTGAACTGCATTTTGTTCTCTAAGGCACAGTATTCAGTTCTGTTAAGATCCTTTTTGAATCTTAAGTCTGTCTTCCAAAGTATTAGCTATTTTACCCCAGCTTGGTGTCATTTGCAAATTTGATGAGTGCCCCTTCTATACCCTCACTTAGATCATTTATGTATATGGTGAAAAGTACTAGGCCCAAGACAGAATCTTGCACGTTTCCCTCCATGTAGGTCTAATTCCATTGAGGACTACATGCTGGGTGTGATTGATTTGTCAATTGAGAATGCATCCTGCTTGCTTCTAGTACCGTAATTGCCTTGCTAATTTCTAAGTGTTCACATATTCACTGCTTTTCCAGGATTTTCTCAGGTGTTGATGTTAGGCTAATCGATATGTAGTTTCCTAGATCTACCTTTTTATCTTTTTTAAAGATTAGAACCATATCCGCTCTTTTTCAGTCCTCTGGTAGTTTCCCTGTACTCCAGAACCTCTGAAAGGTTTCATTCAGGGGTTCTAAAATCATATCTGCTAGTTCCTTCAAAACCATGGGATGTTAAACCATCTAGTCCTGGCAATCTGAACTCTTCTACAAGGGATAATTGTTCTTGTCTATTTTGACATGCATTCCTGTTCCGTGTCCTATGGTGCTGCTTTTGATAGTTGGACTATTTTTTCCCTTTTGAAAGATGCAAAATAAATTGAATTAACTAGTTCCACTTTCTCCCTACTACTTGTTACCTCTTTGCCAATATACTGTATATTGAAAAGAACTTTTTTTCCCCATCATTTTTGGCGTTTGTTGTAAGTCTTACTTCATTCTGAAACTTAGCTTTCCTGGCTCATTTCTTGCAGATTCAGGCTATTTGCTAGTATTCTGTCTTAGTTATGTGTCCCTTTTTCCCTTTTATATATTTGTCCTTTTTGTCTTTCTGTTTGTTGGATAGTTCTTTATGCAACCATGATGGTTTCATCTGGGGTCTCTTGTTTGCTTTCTCTGTGGTATTGTTAGACTGGGCTTCTATACTCATTTTTCAGGGTTTCCCAAGTATCTTTAGCTGTTTGGAATCCCTACTAAATTGTCTCTTACTTATAAGTGAGCTCTTTTGTAGTCTAAGACACAAGTTTGACTTTGTTCAGTAATTTGTGCCTGCATTATATTGAATTCCAGCATGACATGGTCACTTTCTCCCAAAGTTTCCACAATTACAGCTCTATCTATCATTTCATTCCTATTACTAATTGTAATATAGCTGATTCTCTACTTCCCTTCTCTACCTTTTGGATGACAATGTTGTCAGCTAGGCTGATCAGGAATCTGCTTGATTTTCCACTTGCTACAAAGTTTGTCTCCCAGTTGATGTAAGAGTAAAGTCCCCAATACTACTGTGGTATGTACATGTATAATCATTTTTATCACCATACAAGATTAAATGAAGATCCATCTCCTTGTAATGAATGGATATGAAGTATTTCACAAAGGTGTGCTTCAAATTAGATGCTTTTCCTGCTGTTTCTGGGAATGTTATGGATGATGTGCTATTTTAAAACCTTACTTCTGTGCATGGAGAATGCAGGGACAGGATGGGAGATGTAATTTGTGTTGCTCATTACTGTTTCCTACTTCAGAAATTGTTATATAAATCAGCCTTTGATAACTTTATTTGCAAGAGAGATTGCCAGATGCAAAACAAACAAGCCAAATAGAGCAATATGCCAAATCAGGCCAGATGATTCATATGCAAAAAAACAATATTCCAGAAATAAAACTATATGCCCTGCATTCAGCTACAAAAGCAAAAGACATTCTATGATCACCCCAATACCACCCTATGGATATCCATGGGACAACCAAAAATATTTTTACTGTCCAAATGGATACAGCATTGATCCATTGATGCATTCAGTAACTCATCTTAACTTTCTAGAAACTCAGTTGCCACAACAGCAGATCAATTACTTGAAAAAAAGGACAAAAGCACAAAATATCTAATCAAAATCAACTGACTTGGTTAAATTGTTGTAAGAAGAATATTCAAGTATGTTGATCATTGTCAGGACCAGATCTCATCTAAAAACTCATTAATGAAAATAGTTTTAATAAACACAGGTTAACTTGTCAGCACTACAGAATTAGTGTTAGCTAAGAATGAATAGAAATTAAGGAAACTGACATATATTAAAACAATGGATATGTCTTGTATTATTGGGGCACTATAAGAAACTAGAAATCCTTCAAGATTCCCATCTTGCCAAATTCTTTATTACCTAACTGGAAATCAATGGATTAAACTTTTGACACCCATTGTACAAATGTATTCCCTACCATCCTTGGGAGAACTTAGATCTTGGAATAGAGACCATATTAGAGCCAGCCTTTTTGAAAGGGATCCTAATGAAGATGCTGCTGTCATACAATTATCCAGATGTTCATGTTGGTATCATCCTTACACAAAACAGAAACGCCCTTCCCAGAAGTGGACAACATATCCAGTGCCTTACTGAGAAAGGCTTTAGCACCCTTCTGCCTACAGACCAAGCCTTTAACTTATCTCAAAGGGAGATTTTGTAAGCTCTCTGTTGAACAGCACTTCTGTCCTTGTAATGCTGGTCAAGCAGAGAACCTTATCCATTATGTCCTCCACTGCCCTATTTACAGTGAGAGCAGGCCAAATTATTAACGGCAAATGAACTCAAGGACTCTGACCTTGAAAAATTGAATTATTTCCTGGCAGATGTGTTTCCAAATGTCAGCAACCAAGTTGCTATATTTGCTCAGCTGTCATTTAAATTTAGAAAGAAATAGTTAAAGTTCTTAGTTATGGCTTGGCTTTATTTTGTTGTAACCTTTTTGTCTAATACTTCCACCATACTGTTTTATAATTTCATTGTTTTTATCATTCTATTTTTATTGTATTTTATGGCATTCCTATGTTATGATCTATGGCATTCCTATGTTATGATCTATAGTTACAATGATAAACATATTACTTACTTTGCAAAGAACATGTTGCAAAAACAGAATGATTCCTACAGTAAAAGAGAAGTGATGCCTGAAACAGTTTTTACAATTGTGAATTCAGTTTGGTTCTCCACAAACATGACTATTTTTCCACTAAAAAATTAGTGAAAGGTTTATAAGTAGTTTATAAATAAATAAGCTAAGTTAGCTTGCCAGTTAAAAAGAACAAACAGAAGCAGACATGTTTCTGCAGAACAAAACTGTTTCTGCAACATGTATACTGTAAAAACTCCAGGTATTTCTTTCTAAGTTTAAATGGCAGTAAAGCAAATATATTACATTAATTTACATAGTTTTACAATGCCAGGTGCCTTAAGAATTTATTTGGTGTAATGGTTAAAGCATCAGACTAGAAACTGGGAAGCAGCGAGTTCTAGTTCTGTCAAAAAACCAGCTGGGTGATATTGGGCCAGTCACTCTCTCTCAGCCCTAGGAAGTAGGCAATGGAAAGCACTCCTAAAAACTTTGCCTAGAAAACTGCAGGGACTTGTGCAGGAAGTTGTAGGAAACAACACTGATTTGAAAACACACAAATATACACACACACACAGCTAAAAAATTTTTTCACATAAACTATAAAAGATTTGCTATTAAATTAATGTCTTTGTTGTCTATAGAAATTTTAAAAAAGAAAAAATTTGCTACCCAGATAATTAAATCATAGGAATCGGAATGATACCTTTTAACATGAAGAAGAAAATCCATTCTCATTCTTAAAACTGACATTCTGTGGAATGCTTCATATGGACAGAGAGTGAAACATTGTTAAACGTTCTGAAGTCAAATGCCAAAATTTCACTCAGAGCCATTCCAGTGCAGGTTCAGGTAAAGATTGGTCTCAGCCAGAGAAGCTCCCTGGTTCTGAAGGAAAGTTGGTCTATAACAAAGAAGCAAATAAATTCTCTCATTTTAAAATTTCTTCGTTATATATGTAATCCATAATCTGTAAAACCCATAATCCACATGCCAAATCCATTGATTTATTTGGAAAACGTAAGAGATTTGTTTCTCATTTTGCTGTTAAGGCAGTGCAATCCTGTGCCTACCTCTTCAAAAGTTGGCCCTACTGAGTTCAGTGGAGCTTACTTCCTAGTAATTGTCTAATCACAGCTTTCATTATCTTAATTTTTGCTGGATGGGATCAAGAGAAAATAAAAGCACAGTAAGGAGTTGCATGAAAAATTAGATACAAACAATATACAATACTGGTATGTTAAAATTCAATGACAGATAGTGCTTTCCATGGCTTCTTACGATGTTTTGTTGTTGTTATTGTTGTTGTTGTAGCTGGTAGAACCTTTGACTCCTAGTGGCACAGCACCCAATCAGGCACAACTTCGCATCCTGAAGGAAACTGAGCTAAAGCGCGTCAAGATCCTTGGATCGGGGGCCTTTGGAACTGTCTATAAGGTATGCTTCGTTAACAGCAATCCTTCAACAACTATTGTTTCCAGGATCTGGTGGTTATCCAAGTAGAAAGGCAGATATCAATGGACTTCTAGAATAGGATATCAATCTTCTTTTCTTATAAATGTTCAGCTTAATATGAACCCTCTTGTTTCTTCTCTCAATGAATTGAATGGCCACTAAGAAGCTGGGAATGGTTGGCAAGAATTGGAGGACCAAATACTGTGCAATTTGCTTTACTAGTGCCTAAGTCAGCTTGTACCTTCAAGCACAGTCAATACTGTTGTCCTATTGCCAGTGTCAAAGTATAGTGGTATGGTCAAATTATGGTCAAAGAGGACTATTTTACCATTTGATGAGACATGCTGCTGTTCCCTTTGTCATCACTTTTTAGGGCATTTGGGTTCCTGAGGGAGAGAGTGTGAAGATTTCTGTAGCAATTAAAATACTGAATGAGACAACTGGTCCAAAGGCTAATGTGGAGTTTATGGATGTAAGTAATATTAATGTCCCATTTCAGTAATATGTATGTATGTATGTATGTTATTGATAGTTTTAAGAGGGAGAGGGATTATTTGTATGCTTCTTCCAATTTAGAAGCTAACAACTTCCATATCATGACAAAAGCAACATTTACACACATACATACACACTGCATCTGAATAATAGCAATGGAAATAGCACTTAGACTTATATACTGCTTCATAGTGTTTTACAGCACTCTCTAAGTAGTTTATTGAGCCCACATATTGTCCAAAACAATCTGGGGCCTTATTTTACTGACCTCGGAAGGTGGGAAGGTTGAGTCAATCTTGAGCCCAACAGGATTGAACTCAAAAGCTATGGCAGAATTAGCTTGCAATACTGCATTCTGACCATTAGGGAGCCATTAGGACTTCTATAAATTATACATAGACAACCACTAGCCAACCACAGTATTAATTCTAGGGATGCCAGCACGATGTGTTCAGAAAAGTTGCTAACTGTAATAATGCAGCCGAATCTCCACTCATTTTTTTTAATGTACAAAGCTCTGTTTGTTTTTTTATATGCATCATACAACCCGTCTATTTGCTAACTCTAGTTCCTTAGATTGTTCTAAGCACCAACTCAGACTAGAAAGCAATTTTCTTCATCATTACCAAGTTACCTCTTCTCAAACACTGCACCAAACATAATAAAAAGTAGTATACAGTGGTACAATTGTCATATTGTTTTGTTTTCATTTATTTTCTATCTTATTTCTCCACAAATTATAAATCAGAATAGAGCTGGAAGGGACCTTGGAGGTCTTCTAGTCCAACCCCCTGCTCAAGCAGGAGACTCTATACCATTTCAGATAGGTGGCTGTCCAATGAGCATCCACGAAGGCAAGCTGTTCCACTGGTTAATTGTCTTCACTGTTCGGAAGTTTCTCCTTAATGCCAGGTTGCTTCTGTACTTGATTAGTTTCCATCCATTGTTTCTTCTCTTACCTTCTGGTGCTTTGGAAAATAAGTTGACCCCCTCTTCTTTGTGGCAGACCCTCAAATACTGGAATACTGCTATCATGTCACCCCTTCTTTCTTCTAGACTTACCATGCAGGTCAGTGGTGGGATTCAATTTTTTTTACTACTGGTTCTGTGGGCGTGGCTTGGTGGGCGTGTCTAGGTGTGTATGGCCATGTGATGGTGGGTGTGGCTTTTTTGCTGTTCTGCAGCCACCCCCACCCATTTTGGGGCTTTCTGGGCCTCAGAGAAGCTTCTAGGGGGACATTTTTCCTCCCAGAAGGCTCCTCTGGAGCTCAGGAAGAAACAGAATGCACCCCCAGCTCCATTTTGGGACCTTCCTGGCCTCAGAAGAGCCTCGGAAGGGGGACGTTTTTGCTCCCAGAAGGCTCCTCTGGGGATCAGGAAGGGGAATCCTGGCACAGCTGATCATATGAACAGCTGATTGTTGGGAGGGAAAAGAAAGAAAGAAATACCTTAAGGGGTAAGAGTCAGATGGGCAGGTTGAGCGAGCATTGGTGGGTGGGGCAAGCCAGCAGTGACCGGGTATGGCGAGCCAGAACTTACTACCAGTTCGGCAACCAACGCCAAATCCTTGCTACCAGTTTGCCCGATGCAGTGTGAACCAGCTGAATAACACCACTGATGCAGATGTTCTTCATATGTTTTTGTCTCCAGGCAATTGCTCTGACAGATAAAATCATCTTAATTGTTCTTCTTTACATTTTTTTCTAAAGTCTTGACTTTTTTGTAATTTGGTGACAAAAACTGGATGAAGATGTGGTCTTACTAAGGATTTATAAAGTGGTACTAATACTTCATGTGATTTTGATTCTATGCTTCTGTTTATGCAACCAAGGATTGTGTTAGCTTTTTTGACTGCTGCCATACATTCCTGGCTCATACTTAAGTCATGTTTACTAGGATTCCAGGTTCCCTCTCATAGTTCTGTTTTTGAGCCAGGTTTCTGTACTTGTATCTTTGGTTTTTCCTGCCTAAGTGTAAAACCTTGCTTTTCTCCACATTAAATTTTATATGGTTGGATAGAGCCCATTGTTCAAGTCTATTGAGATCTTTTTGGATCCTGAGCTTGTCATCTGGGATTTTGGATGTTTCTGCCAGCTTGGTGTCATCTGCAAATTTGATGAGTTTCCCTTCTATTCCCTCATCTAAGTTATTTATGAACATATTGAATAGTACTGGGTCTAAGATGGAACCGTGTGCTACCCCACTGCTTACTTTCCTCCACGAGCATGTAGTACCATAAAGGACTACTTGTTGAGTATGGTTTGTCAGCCAGTTGTTAGCTAGATAGCATCATCATCTAGTGATGATGCTATCTAGCCCACATTTTTTTAGTTTACCAAGAAATAGGTTGTGTTCAAGAAGAGTAAATTTAAAATACAACTAAAATAGTAGTCAAACTAAAAATGTATTTGCCTGCTGGCAGAAAATAAAAAAATGCAAGAAATGGATAATTAATATATTTTCCACCAAGTTGCTGGAAAAAAAATCACAGCTTCTTTAAGCTAATTTGTAATTTCAAAATTTGACAGTTTTTCTCACAGAAAAAAACATGTTTTAATCATGGATGGAAACTTTGAACGGCTTAGAAATGATAATAACAATCAACATTTATTAGATAGTAAGGATGGTTAGGTTTGGTGTGGGGAGATGGAACAATTCAGATTTATTTGATTTAGTTTTCTGAATCAGTTTTTTGAGGCTTTTGCACAATTGATTTGAATTGATCTGATTCACCTCAAATCACTGATCTGATTCAGAAAGTTGATTTGATCCAGACGTTCAACTGAATCACTGTTCAGAAGAATATCTGAATCATAACTTTGCTCAATTCTGTTAGATATTTCTTCAAACTTGAGTAGCAAGACCCATTATTAAATCTTACTGTTTACACACACACACACACACACACACACACACACACATTCAGTTTATAAACTGAATTATTAATGTGATTTATAAAGGAATCAGTTGAAAACAAGCACATCCAGTACATTCAATATGAATTATAAATGATACCATTGGAAAAGAAAATGATGGGAAAAAGAAAGGAAAGCCCACAAAAACTAAGCAGCAAATAGGCTTGCTAGAATGAATATAACCAGCAAGTTGCATTAGGCTTCCTGGAATTTTATTTTGGAGAACAATGGAGTTCATGTGTTTCATAAAATAGGTATCTCTGTGATGTTCTTCCAGTATTTCAATATTAGGAGATCTTTTGGACTTTAGTAAGGTACATTTACTAAATATATGTTTAAGAAAGTTAACTTCGTGATATTTGCCTGTTTTGCCATGGAATAAGATTCCATGCTGCTGACCATTCTGTGCTTCAGCAATTCTACTTCCTTCTAGAAAGAGTAGCCTAGCAGCTATTTTCTGCCTTCTGATGACTTCTAGTTTTGATTACCATGATGAGTATGGTCTCCTTTTGGACACACATTGCTAATTGAGACTGGATGATGGAAATAGACTTCAAGTGACTTGTTTCTGAATGCGGTTCAGCATGCTAATATGCCTCGAAATCGTAAATAAGCCAGAACCTGTTTTCCTGAAGGGTTGTCTTCTTGAAAAAGAATCTGCCTATGTTGATGAGAGCAAAGGAAGGATCATGGGTGTATCTCTGTGCAATAGCTCTTCTGTGATAAAGTTGAATACTCAATCAAGGCTGTTCAAGCCAGTGTTTGATACAACCTTTTCTTTAGAGGTAAAGATAGGCACCTATTTGATTGATTATAATTATACAAATGGACCTCTCCCACAAAATGACAAAATGAACTCTATATCATTGCCATGTTGTCCCTTGAGCTAGCTTTTGGGGGTAAAAATGGCTCTTGGCTCCTTTTAAAAGATCTTTGGCTTATGCATTTTGGATAGTTACTAGTCTCAAATTTAAGGCTCCATTTTCTTTTTACTGCAAAGATTTTGACCTCAGCTGTTGCCTTTTGATGGTATGTGGGGGGAATAAGATGTCATATGATATGGTGACTGTTTTATTCTGACTCATGCATAAACTCATAACTATTTTAGCATAACCCATTAGCGTGATAGTACAAAAGATATGCAAGTGGAATGCCTGCTTTCTGTGGAGGACCAAGTGATTAGCACTAGGAGCTTGGCTTTCTCTTCACTCTCTGAATGATAGCAAAAAGAAAAGGAGAGCAAGGAGTGCTTTTTGTTATCAGGTGGGCCCTTAAATGTTGCACTGTTAGAGGAGAATAGGCCACAGCAATTCTGTAACTCAGCTGTCATTTCAGAGTCCTTGAACATTTTCTAATGTACTCATAATGACTATAATGACATAATGCACCTTGTAACTAGATGATGTGGCAGCTCCTTCTTATATTGATCACAACAGGAAACAGTGAAGGGAATAGCAAAGAAAATCCCAAGGTTTGAATGGTGGCTAAGAATAGAATAGAATAGAATAGAATAGAATAGAATAGAATAGAATAGAATACTTTATTGGCCAAGTGTGATTGGACACACAAGGAATTTGTCTTGGTGTAAATACTCTCAGTATACATAAAGAAAAGGTATATTCGTTAAGAATCAAGAATCATAAGGTACAACACTTAATGCTAGTCATAGGGTACAATCAACAATCAAATCATACTAGGAAACAGTCACTATAAATCGTAAGGATACAAGCGACAAAGTTACAGTCCTACAATCACAAGTGGGAGTGGATAGATGATAAGGAGTGATGAGAAGATTAACAGTAATAGTAGTGTACACTTTGTAAATAGTTGAACAGTGTTGATGGAATTATTTGTTTAGCAGTGTGATGGATTTCGGGAAAAATCTGTTCTTGTGTCTAGTTGTTCTGGTGTGCAGTGCTCTATAGCGTCGTTTTGAGGGAAGAAGTTGAAACAGTTTATGTCTGGGATGTGAGGGGTCTGTAAATATTTTCACTCTTCTTGACTTGTGACAGGTCCTCGATTGAAGGCAGCTGATTTGGAATTGTTTTTTCTGCAGTCCTAATTATCCTCTGAAGTCTGTGTCTGTCCTGTTGGGTTGCAGAACCAAACCAGACAGTTATAGAGGTGCAGATGGTAGACTCAATAATTCCTCTGTAGAACTGTATCAGTAGCTCCTTGGGCAGTTTGAGCTTTCTGAGTTGGTGCAGAAAGAACACTCTTTGTTGTGCATTTTTGATGATGTTTTTGATGTTAGGTGTCCATTTTAGGTCATGTGATATAGTAGAACCTAGAAATTTGAAGGTCTCTACTGTTTTTTTAAAAAAAACAAACTTTATTAATTTTTTAAAGACAAGCAAAACGTAGGACATAAAAGCATAAAACCCCCTTTCTAAAAAATTACTTATAAGTTTTAACAAGGCAAATAAAACATTCTTTTTAAGGCATAGTTCCACATTATCACATTTCCATTTAAGCACATATATATCTTTTCCAAATTTCTCATTATTTCTCCCTTCACTTTTATTCAGTTATATTTCTTTCTATCAAAGTTTTCATTGCTATTTAAACACCTATGTATCTTTTCCAAATTTCTCATTGTTTCTCCCTTCACTTTTATTCAATTATATTTCTTTCTATCAAGGTTTTATTAATTCTCAATCAAACATAAAAACACAAAATACAAAACATAAAACAAGACATAAAAAGATAAAACCTCCTTAATTATCATTTGTACATGTCTTTTCCAAATTTCTCTCCCTTTAATTTTATTCCTCCAAGGTTTTATTAATTCTCAATCAAACATAGCTAACCAAAACATAAAACATAAAACTTCTTTTGAAAAGTGGTTTAGCCCTGGGTTACATCTTTTTTTACAGACCTAAATCAAATTCATGCTCGCCTTATATACCATTCATATCTTATTGACCATTCTATATTTTCTATATAACTTCTCCCTTCTTTTCACTCTCTTAATTATATTTTATTTCATCTTATTTTAAAATCATTATACTTGTATCTTTTGTCCGTTCTTTTCCAATTGTCTATTTATCTCTTCTCTTTAACCAAAAATTTCCCCTGTAATCACTTTTAAAGTGTGACGCCTTTCTATTTTTCCCCTAAATTAACACATAAAATAATACACAATTTCCATCCTGATTCTGCTTAGTACATTCTACATGTTGCATTTTAAAATAAAAGAATAATAAATTTATAATATAGTTAAATATATAATTTCCATTCTAATTCTAATTCTAATTAATACATTATTTTTAAATAAGAAAATGAATTTATAATAAGATTAAGACAATAACGAATTAAACTATAACTAAACATTAATCATTTTACACATTCTCTTTAATATTTTATTAAATATTAAGATCTATCATTATTAAACATTTTAATATTCCAATAGACTATTTCAAATGCAAACACTACAATACTATCTTATGTACTCTTGCAGAATCTTTCTTTAATTATACTCTGTCCTTTATCCTTTATCTCTAAAAAAACCCTGCTTTTTAGCATCTTGTTTCAGACCGTGGCTTTTTTTCCCTTTTTCCCTCCCTTTCTTCTCCAGTCTGGTCTTTTTGCCCCCCCCTCTCCTAACCTCCACGTTTTTAACCTCCCCTCTCTGTTGTATTTCTCTTTTCAGTTGCTTTCTAACATTGTACCTTTTTTTCACCTTTTTTTCTTTTTCTTGGTTTTTTTATTGAATCTTAAATTCTCATTTTCCCTTCCTCTCTTCCTATCTTCTTTCTTAATTAAACTTTTTTGTCCATTAAAGATGGCTTCTTCCTTTTCTTCTTCTTCTCCTTCTCCTTCTTCCTCATGTATTTGCTGGTATGTAGAAACCGCCATTTCTAAAAAGTGGAAGACAGCTCCCAAAGAAACCTTGCCTTTTTGTTCTTTTTCTTTTAATTTTTCATATTCCACTTTTAATTCATCCACAGATAGTGCCATTGTAAATTTTTAAATACAACCCAGATGTTTTTAATCTTAAAGTAATTTCCAAATGTCAAAGTTATCAAACAATCCAAACAGACAGAAATTATTTCCTCTTCTTCTCTTTGCAGTTTTTCCTCCTGGGGCAAAATCCCAAATATATTTTAAAGCCGTATTACAGTTAGTTGCTGGTCTTATAATCTTCAAGGCGTCTCCTCCAACATATTTTTAAAGATTTTTTTTTTAGTTCTCTCCTTCCCACTTATAACAAAGAGCTTATTTTTACCTTAAAGAAGCAGGTTTTTCTGTGCTCATTTGCTTTCTACGTAAGGAAGGGGAGTGAACTTTCCTTTCAGCACTTTCGCCGCTGTAAACGGCGAACTTCCGGTTGCAAGGCTTCGGCGGCAGCAGGAATCCGCTTCTCTGTGGGTCCCTGCTGCGCTCGCCGCTGAGGTACCCCCGATCCAACTGGATTTGGGGGTTGTCGCTACCCCGAAGAGGTAGCAGAAAATAGAGGAGATCCGGGCAGGGGTCTGGGACTATCGCACCCCCTTTCCCCAGCCGGCTAGAGTCCTTTTTCCTGAGGCGGTGTAGCGGCTGTCAGAAATGGTAGCCACAAAGGAATCTTCAACCAGATAAGACTGTGCAGGAGGAAGAACCAGAAGGAGAAGTTTTCTTGGCTGAACCGGGACATTAAGTTACTTTTAACACCCTGGAAACCTGACTTTTGGATTGATACATTTGTTTCCTGAAGGTCTCTACTGTTGACACTGTGTTGTACTATATTGTAAGAGGTGGTAGTATGGGAGGGTTTCTTTTCCCCCATCCAAGTTCTTTTTGTTTTCATTCATCTTTCTTTTGCTTAAACAATAGAAATCTTATTAGAATTTTATGGGATTGAAACCCATAAAGTCCCAAAGTTCCCTGAACTAGATTTATTTTTACTCTTGAGTTAGGTGCCCTCAGTTTAATGGCTGAGAATCTGGATAATTTAATTTGCTCCTACTGTATGTATCTCTATTACCAAGAAACCTTATGTGGGTTTTCTCCCCCCTCCCCAGTTAAAAGTAACTTGAATAGCCTTGGGTACAATGTATATTGACTTTGAGGCATCATTTGTTACTCTACTTTAGAGAAGAAACTATCTCAGCCATACTTTGAACAGAGAAAATCACAGAGCTCAGCTGTCTAACAACTTTTTATCTTAACTGTTCTTTAAAGAAAAGAGACTTTACAAAAATACTCAGCTGAGATTTGAAGCTGGAGCCTTGCAAAAATTATTAAAGAGATATGTCTTGATAATTAGATTGCAAGAACAAAACCTGTTATAGGCACATTTCTGCTGCTCTAAATGTAATAGTTTTTTTTATGAAGAACCTGACTTGTTTTGAAAATGTGAGTTTAGAAGGAGCTGGGATTTCTTACAGATTTTCTTTAGCTACTTCTACTTGCTTTATTGTAATTATTTAGGGAAATGATCAAAATGCAATTAATAGCGAGAGATTACACTTCTAACTTAGGAAGAAGAAGAAAAGTCCTGAGAAAAGTTTCCTAAAATTGAGAGAACCTGGAGATTTGTCTATTCAATTATTTGTATGGTGATGTTTCTGCAATTTAAGGAATGTGATAAAAAATGAACACGATAAATTGAAATGCAAGTACTTACAATACCATCACCATAGTCACTTCTTTACATAAGTATATGCAATGGTATTAGATATTTTACTACTCTGTTGGGATTGCATATCCATTAAAACTAATTTGTGGACTTTTAATTGTACTTATCTTTGATCCACTATTGTGTCTGCTGAATCACATTGGGGCCTAAACCAAAGATTATTATAACCATAAAATATATCTGCATATGTGGAAGGCAGTGGTGGGATTCAATTATTTTACTACAGATTCTGTGGGCGTGACTTGGTGGGTGTGGCAGGGGAAGGATACTGTAAAATCTCCAGTCTGAGGTGGTATTTGCCAGTTCTCCGAACTACTCAAAATTTCTGCTACCAGTTCTCCAGAACTGGTCAGAACCTGCTGAATATCATCTCTGGTGGAAAGTAATACTAATAGCCCTTGACTTACAACCACAAGTGGGACCTGAATTTCCATCATTAATGGATGTTTTTGTAATGTGCAACATCACTTGACCCGTGTCCACTTACTTAGCAACAACAGTCCTGGCGTTCTCCTTTGCCATTGTTAACTGAATTCCACAAGTCATTAGCCGAGGATCTACCCAATCCAAGCCATTCTGCACTTGGTCCTTCCCAGCCCCAGGCCTTAGTAAGGGAAACCCCCTCAAATTGCCTGTTCCTGCTCATTTTTGCTGTTACCGCTATCCTCACACATTCTCTTTCTTCTTTTTTTTTAACAAATTTTATTAATTTTCAAAGAGAGTACACAAACAAAACATAAGACATAAGAACATAAAACATCTTTTCTAACAACTACTTAACAAAACAAATAAGACATCTCATTTAAGTACAATATAGTTCTAAATTATCACGTTTCCACACACAATTTAATATGCATCTTATATATTCAACTTCATATCTTATTACTATTTTCCACCTTCTTACTGTTTCTTCCTTTATTTCTGTTCAATTTTATTCATTAGACTTATACTTTCATATATTTCATATTACTATATTTCATATTGTTACTATTTCATATGTTCTTATCCAACATCATTACTCCTCAATAGACAAACGTAGACTAACAAAACACATAACATAAAAATATAAAACTTCTTTTTAGAAAGCGGCTTAACCCTGGGTTATAACTTTTTGTACAGACGTAAATCAAATTCATGCTCAGCTTATATACTATTTCATATCTTATTTAAAATTCTACATTTTGCATATATCTTCTCCCCTCTTTTCACTCTCTTAATTCTATTTTATTTATTTAATCTCAATTTAAATCATTACACTTGTATCTTTTGTCCGTTCTTTTTCTATTATCCATTTATCTTTCTCTTAAACACAAACTTTTTCCTGTAATGACTGGTTGAAGTATGACACCTTTCTATTTCCCCCCCAAATTCAACACTTAAAATTAGACATTGTTTCTATTCTGATTCTGCTTAGTACATTATACATAACATTTTAAAATATAAAACATAATAATCTTATAATATATTAAAAATAGTGTTCCATAACAAATTAGTTAATTAAACATTAATTACACAATCCCTACAGTATTCTATTAACACATATTTCAAGTAGAAATACTAAAATACAGTCTTGTGTACCTTTGCAGAATCTCTATTTAAATTATATTTTACCCTTTATCTCTGAAAAAAAAATTGTTTATTAACATCTTGTTTTAAGTCTTTATAACTTCCCTTCGCTTTGTCCCTTCCTTCCTTATCAAATCTAACCTTTTTACCCCCCCTCACTCTCCAACTTTTTAATCTCCCCTCTCTGTTGTATTCCTCATTTCCGTTGCTTTCTATCATTATATCGATTTTTCACCTTACTTTTCCCTTTCTTGGTTGTTTTTTTAGAACTTAAATTCTTGATTTTCTTCCCCCTTTTACCCTTTTTTAAAATGATATGTCCATTAAAGATGGCTTCTTCTTCATCATCCCAGCCTTTTTCTTGTTGCATTTCCTGGTAAGCAGAAATCGCCATTTCTAAAAAGCAAAAGATAGATCCAAAAGAGCCCTCTTCCTCTTCTCTTAGTCTTTCAAATTGCATTTTCAGTTCTTCAAAAGATACCTTTGTAAAAAAAAGGATTTTTCTTTTTTTTTAAATAATCCAAATGTTTTCTTAGTCTTTCAAAAGATAGTTAAAGTCCCAAAGTCATCAAGCAATCAAAGTCAGCACAGTCAGCACAGTCTGTTTCACTTTCTTACTTTCTCTTCCTGGGGCAGAATTCCATTACACAATTCCAAGACATTTTTTGGAAGTTTTATTGCGATTTAATCTCTAATCTTATAAAACTCCAAGCAGTCTCCTTCAACAAACGTTAGTATAAATCATTTACCTCTCTTCCTTCCCACTTAAAGCAAAAAGATTTAAATTTTAAAATATCAGTGTTTAGGAATGTAATGTCCCCTTGGCTTCAATTTTGAAAGTTAGTACCTTCTACCGCCAAAGCGAGTATTTCCGATTTCCATCTGCTGTCTCCGTGGGAAGGCAAGTGAGGAGAGAAAAAACTCTCCCTTTACTTTCCACTGCAGCTTAACGATCCTCTGGGAAACAATATATCACTTAAAAAGCCAAAGTTCTAGGGTATTCAGATGTTAATTGTTGTCCCGGTTCAGCCAAAAGCTTTCTCTGTCTTCACTTCCTCCAGCACATAACTTGTCCGGTTGAGAGGTTCTTTGTGATGGCCATTACTGACCATCGCTTCACCACCTTTGGAAAAGGGAGTTAAGCCGGCTGGGAAGGGGGGGTGCGATATCCCCTGACCCCTGCCCGGACCCCCCCTCTCTTCAGCTATCCCTACAGGATAACTATAGCCTCCTAATCCAATTGGATCAAAGGCACTCCAGCAGCGAGCACAGCAGGAATCGCGCACAAACGCGAATTCCTGCTGCCTCCGAAGCCTGTCAAACCGGAAGACCTCACACATTCTCTCTTGAGGACAGCAAAAAGCCCCGGAACCATGCAACTCTGGAGCTGCTTGCTACACTATGATTCAGGGACTTTGGGGCACGCTGTAGCTCTGGGGCTATAAGAAGCCCCTGAACTACAGTGCAGTGTGAACCTGCAACTGCCCAAATCAGTTCCAGCCCTTCCAGGAAGCTCCAGCAGTACAGTACAAAGCCCTAGCTGCCTCAGAAAGCTCCGAATGACCTACAGCTGCCCTTTGCCATTTTCTTGCTCCCATTACTCCCACAATCTGTGCCTGAGAGGCAGTTGCTGGCCATGTGAGGACATCGTCCTTAGGTTTCTCAAGACAACTGTTGTGCATGGTCTTGGGAAGAAAGCCTCATGTGGTAGCAGCATGCTTACTTAGCAGAGGAAGCAAGAAGAGGTCAGCTAGATCAGCAGGGGGCCAAAGGGGAATAAATAGGGGGATATGGGCAAGTGGAGAGTTTATTTTATTTTATTTTGTCAAGCGATTATGAGATAACAGGTATAGGTATGAACATGGTTATGAATACATGAAATGGGTACGAATATGAAAAAAAAAGAAACAATAGGACAAGGACAGTAGGCACGTTGGTGCACTTATGCACGCCCTCTACAGACCTCTTAGGAAAGGGGTGAGGTCAATAGTAGACAGTCTAAGGTTAAAGTTTTGCGGGTTTGGGGAAGAAACCACAGAGTCAGGTAGAGTATTCCAGACATTGACCACTCTGTTGCTGAAGTCGTATTTTCTGCAGTCAAGTTTGGTGGGATTAACCTTGAGTTTGTATGTTTGCTCTTGTATTGTTATGGTTGAAGCTGAAGTATTCATTACAGGTAGGACATTGCAATGTATGATTTTATATACTATACTTAGATCAGACCAAAGGCAGCGTAGTTCTAGGTTTTCTAGGTCTAGAGTTTCAAGTCTGGTGGCATAAGGTATTCTGCAATTGATAGAGGAGCGGAGAACTCTTCTTGTGAAATATTTCTGGACTTTCTCAATTGTGTTAATATCAGATATGTAATGTGGGTTCCAGACTGATGAGCTGTATTCGAGTATTGGTCTAGAAGATGTTTTGTATGCTCTAGTTAGTAGTGTAATATTACCAGAGAAAAAGCTACATAAGATTAAGTTAAGAACTCTTAATGCCTTTTTGGCTATGTAGTTACAGTGGGCTCTAGCACTTAGATCATTAGAGATGAGTACTCCAAGATCCTTGACAGAGTTTGGATCATCAACAAGGTCTTGACTATTCAGCCTGTATTTTATTTTCTGATTTTTTTTGCCAATATGTAGAACAGAGCATTTATTTGTTGAGATTTGAAGTTGCCATTTGTTTGACCATTCAAGGTCTTTTTGAAGGGTAGCCATATTGTCTGTGGTGTTGAATAGCTTTACATCAGCAGCAAAGTTGCTCTTGATATGACCACAGAGGTCATTTATGAAGAGTATGAAAAGAGTTGGTCCTAGAACACTGCCTTAGGGGACACCACTGTTGACAGGTGCAGAATTTGATAGGATGCTCCCAATTTTGACCATTTGTTGCCTGTTTGACAGGAATGCTTCTATCCAGTTATGCAGGTGTCCAGAGATACCATAAGATTTTAGTTTTAGGAGTAGTTTGTCGTGTACCATTGAATCAAAGGCTTTACAGAAGTCTATGTAAATAGTATCAATTGCTTTGCCCTGATCAAGTTATGTAGTCCATATGTTTCTGCAGTGTAAGAGTTGCAGATTACAGGATAATTTTTTTCTAAAACCAAATTGGTTGTTAGAGAGTAGGTTGTTTGTTTCTAAGTGGAGGATAACGGATTGGTTAATAATTGATTCCATGACTTTACAGGTGATGCAACATAAAGAGATTGGTCTGTAATACTAGCCTGGGGTCTCCCTTTTTGAAGATGGGGATGACCATGGCTTGTGACCATAGTTTTGGCAAGGAGCTGGTCCTGAAAGATTTTTCAAAGATTATGCTTAGAGGTTCGGCTATGGCAGTGGATAGCTTTTTTAAGAAGTAGGCACATATTCCATCCAGTCCAATAGATAGAGATGGTTTTAGATTGTGTAGTGCTTTTTCAACATTGTCTTCTGTAAAATCAATATGTATTAGATCATTGTAGTTGCCTGTGGTTCGACTCGGAAATATTGGGCATGATCTATTGCTGTTTACAAATACTGAGCCAAAGAATGTGTTAAAGAAGTTGGTTTTAATGGTGTCATCGTTGCAGACTTTACCATTAGGTCCTTTCAGGGGTGGGATGGACTTGAGTCTTTTAGTTTGTTGTTTACAAAATTGTAGAAAGCGCAAGTGGAATTTGTGCATAGAAGGTTTTCCTCTTGTTTAATGTGATAATTGGTGCATTCAATCTTTATCTGGTGGCATAAATTTTTGTATTGGCTTTTCAAGTTGGCAATGTGACCAGATTTGTTTTTCTGCCAAAGTGATCTTTTTTTGAATTGAAGCTTTCTTATTGTTATGGGTAATTTGTTTTTTTCTGGTTTTGGGAGTTGTTATTAGTACATATAGTTTGATGGCTCTTTTGACTTCAAGTAAAAATATGTTGTAATGGTCTTGACCAGTATTGCATCCAGTGAATAAAATTTGCCAATCAAGAAATGAGAGATCACTGTCTATAAGATCATAGTTGCCTTTTTTGAAGTTATAATTGGGGATCCTGTTGTTATGGTGATTTTTGTGAGGATGTATGTTGAGACAAAAGTCAATCATATTGTGGTCACTGTTGGAAAAGGGTTCATTAATTTATATTCCGTAAATTGAATTCAAACTGTTGCAGAAGATGAGATCGAGGCAGTTGTTAAGTCTAGTGTTGTTGGTTACTAGTTGTTCCAGTCCCAGATTTGTTTACAGTCAGCACAGTAGTCAATATATAGATCCTTCTCTCCATTGTGTAGACTCTAGTTGTTTTTTGAGTTCTGTGCGGAGTTCATGGGAGTGGATTCTTTGCAGTATGGATAAGTCTGGTTATGAGTGAAGTTTGTTATGTGTGGTATTGGTTTTAGCAATAGCGTTTATTGTATGAATGAATATCTGTTTGCTGGACTCATTTTTGCAAACAACTCTACAAAATCTTGGGGCCACCGAGCCAACATTGTATTTGAACTCAGGGCCATCTCTGGTTATTTCAATGATAACTTCAGGAGAGATGTTTGTTGTATTGGAGTTGCTTATGATATTGTGAACTTTGATGATATCATCAGATTCGTTGGTGTCTTCAAGACCAAATAAGATGGCATTTGGACATTTCTGATCACATCCCATGATGACTCTGATGAATAAAGGGATATCATTTGTGGTATTATTTGATGGGATAGTGATTATTTGTGGCTGTGGTTTGGTGGTTATTTTTGGTTTCAGTTGTGATTGTAGTTGAGATAGTTGTTGTGGTAGTGGTTGTTGAGTTGGGATTTGATTTTGAGCTGATAGGTATTTGCTTATCTGTGCTGTATTTTGTTTTAAGAGAGATTAGGCTTGCTTGTATAGATGTTTCAAAATGTGTTTCTAAGCGTTCTTCTATTGAATGCATGAATGATTCTATGCTTTCAACTCTGTCAGGCAGGGTACTTAGTTTGTTTAGCTTAGGTAAACAAGATGGACATAGGCAAGGAAATATCTATTGAACTCCTCCAATTATATGTGCCGGTTGGCTGCCAAGCACTTAAATAGTGATCATGCAACCATAGGGGCATTGCAATGGTCAAAACTATGGGGTCCGATCATAAGACCCTTTCTTCAGCACCTTCAAATGGCTGCTAAATGATTATAATTCAAGAATGAATGCTCAGTGGAGGAAGGATGAGATACAAATGTGATAATGCATGTGGTTCAAAACTTGGCCATTTATTATTGGGGGGGAGGTACATTTTGACCATTCCTTTATAAAAAAATCCCTGACAGTATAAAAGCAATGCTAAAATGCTGTTTTCTAACATACAGACCCTTGCATGTATTAAAAGTCTTTTATTAAATTAATGCATGGATCTATATCCAGCAAATCCTTTTGAACGCTGGATAACTCAAATAGCAATGTAAATGCTTCTTTATTGCTTTGTTTATCTTTTCTTGAATTCTGAATAAGTAAAAAGAAAATAAAAATTTCAGTAAAATTAAGGTAAGAACAAGACTGTAGGACTCATTCTAACAAGATGATAGCCTACCAGATAATAAAAAATGTATACAAAAAGAAAGACATAACTTTCTTTAACATAGCATTCCCACACAAATCCAAATATTCTTAAGAAAGCCATAAACACTTAGCTCTTCTAGGCAAACTTAGGGGATTGAGATGCTGTAATGTTCCCTTCACATTTTTTAAATGTAAATGTTGTCACTGATGTCCCCAAGAGATAGATAGATGGAAGGATGGATGGATGGATGGATGGATGGATGGATGGATGGATGGATGGATAGGTAGGTAGGTAGGTAGGTAGGTAGGTAGAGATATAGAGATAGATATATGAATAAATGTGTTCTGGACTTTCATTTTATTGCATTTTTGTTATTTTTCTTTTTCATCTAACTTACCAGATATGTATGTCACACAAAGTAGCACTAAATAAAAATAGAAAAAAATAAGCATCAAATAATGTGGCACCTGGCACAAAGCAGACAGATGTACACAGCAACTATCTTGCATCCCTATCCAAACCATTCTCATATTCACACACAACAAAAAGGTGACATAGAAAGGGCAAAAAAAGTAGACTTATACATTAAGGTCAGCGTAGATAGAAAACTTCAAGAAATTAAAGGCACCAGGAGCAGGCCTTCTTTACAAGCCAATTAGTTTTAATTACGCCTCACAAATAAGGTATCCCCAACGCTTGGACTGTAAGAGCTATTGCTAAGAAAATTCGCTGCCCATCTCTCCCCTCCAAAACTGCTATAAGAATTGCAGTGAAGACTAGAAGGACCAGATAAAATTTATTTATTTATTTATTTATCAAGCAATTATAAGATAACAGGTATACGTATAAACATAGTTATGGATAGATGAAATGGATACATATAAGAAAAATAAAAAAGAAACAATAGGACAGGGACGGTAGGCATATTGGTGCTTATGCACGCCCCCTACAGACCTCTTAGGAAAGGGGTGAGGTCAATAGTAGACAGTCTAAGGTTAAAGTTTTTGGACCAGAGTCCTGTAGAGTATTCCAGACATTGACCACTCTGTTACTGAAGTCGTATTTCCTGCAATCAAGTTTGGTGCGGTTTACCTTGAGTTTGTATCTATTGTTTGCTCTTGTATTGTTATGGTTGAAGTTGAAGTATTCATTGACAGGTAGGACATTGCAATGTATAATTTTATATGCTATACTTAGATCGGACCGAAGACGGTGTAGTTCTAGGTTTTCTAGGTCTAGAATTTCAAGTCTGGTGGCATAAGGTATTCTTCAACGAGTAGAGGAGTGGAGAACTCTTCTTGTGAAATATTTCTGGACTTTTTCAACTGGGTAATGCGGGCTCCAGACTGGTGAGCTGTACTCAAGTATTGGTCTAGCAAATGTGTTGTATGCTCTAGTTAGTAGTGTGATATTACCAGAGAAAAAGCTACATAGGATTAGGTTAACAACTCTTAATGCCTTCTTGGCTATGTAGTTACAGTGGGCTCTAGCACTTAGATCATTAGAGATGAGAACTCCAAGGTCCTTGACAGAGTTTGGCTCATCAACGAGGTCTTAAGTATTCAGCTTGTATTTTATTTTCTGATTTTTTTGCCAATATGTAAGACAGAGCATTTATTTGTTGTGATTTGAAGTTGCCATTTGTTTGACCATTCTGATATATAGTAAAGGTCTTTTTGAAGGGTAGAAGAATTGTCTGTGGTGTTGAATAGCTTTACATCATCAGTGAAGAGAATGCAGTTGCTCTTAATATGATCACAGAGGTTATTTATGTAGAGTATGAAGAGAGTTGGCCCTAGAACACTGCCCTGGGGGACACCACTGTTGACAGATACAGAGTTTGATAGGATGCTCCCAATTTTGACCATTTGTTGCCTGTTTGACAGGAATGCTTCTATCCAGTTATGCAGGTGTCCAGAGATACCATAAGATTTTAGTTTTAGGAGTAGTTTGTCGTGTACCACTGAATCAAAGGCTTTACAGAAGTCTATGTAGATTGTGTCTATTGCTTTGCCCTGATCGAGTTGTAGTCCATATGTTTCTGCAGTGTAAGAGTTGCAGATTACAGGATAGTTTTTTTCTGAATTTACCCAAAAGGTTTGAATTCCTCAGTCAGGAGTGTAGAGAACATAAGTAGACAACTGCCCATAGAGCTGTGTAAGAAATTTAAAACAAGTTTAGTATAACTGTGGAAAATGTGGGAAGAGGATTTTAAAGCAAGAGGTTATAAGCAGGTTATTAGATGCTATCAGCAGAGGGAACAGGCTTTAGTTCTGATGTAACAAGAAACATTCAGACCTGAGAATGCTATGTGAGATTCTGGAAAGCTTCAGCCAAGTTCTAGCCTACAAATTAAACCTAACAGTCTGAAGCTCTTAACTGATTCTTGCTCCAGAAAAAAATAGCTCTTCAAAGAAATGTTAACACTTATGCTATGCTGAATCCTTCTGATTTGTTTTAATACAGAGTAGATCATTTGATTTGAAAGTAGTTAGTCGAATATTGTTTATGATCTATCATCAGAGTGTCAACTGTCCTTAGTGGAGTACATTCATGATTAGAATGTAAAATAAATTATTTAGAATATTTTATAAAACAGAAAAATTAAGCACCTCTATCCAGTTGTCCTTGCAGTAGATAAAGATAAGAAACACCCCTGGATGAAAGCTTGATTCCTGACACATCCATGCTGTTTCCTTGGCACTGTTACAGAAATAATTTGTCATTGCCTTCTTTCTGGGCAGTTTTGAATTCCCAGTCTAGCCTACAGCCCTGATATTCCCTAGTGATTTTATTCCTCTATACACTTAAATGTTTCATTATCTCTCTGAAAATAATTAGGGGCTGCAAGCATAACTCTGCATGCATAGACTTCTTTGGGAGTCCCTAAGCTCATTGATATGAGGACAGTTTGACTGATCTGGATAGCCAATATTGGGCCAGAAGCTAATAATAGAAGACACTGCTGCTAAGTTTGCTAGCACAAAGTTAAACTGAAGGTTTGGAGATATGATTTAAAATAATTCTCCTATATTCACTTATTTCCTGATAACAAAGCCTGTAAATTGGATTGGTTTTATAAGTAAAATCCAAGTCAACTTCTTGGTTTCTTCCACATCTGGCTCTCTAATATCTCTGGAAAGAAATCTTGCTAACTGGAGATAATATTTTGTTGAAAGAAAGAGGAAGAAAGAGGAAGGAAGAGGGAGTGAGAGAGACTGATGTTTATCTATGTGTCTGCACCGACTCACGCATTCTTCTTCTTCTTCTTCTTCTTCTTCTTCTTCTTCTTCTTCTTCTTCTTCTTCTTCTTCTTCTTCTTCTTCTTCTTCTTATTATTATTATTATTATTATTATTATTATTATTATTATTATTATTATTATTATTATCCATCATCTTCCACTTAGAGACAAACAACCTACTCTCTAATAAATAATTTGGTTTCAGGAAATAACTATCCTGTAATCTGCAACTCTTAACACTGCAAAAACGTATGGACTACACAACTCGATCAGGGCAAAGCAATAGACGCAATCTACATAGACTTCTGTAAAGCCTTTGATTCAGTGGTACATGATCAACTACTCCTAAAACTAAAATCTTATAGTATCTCTGGATACCTACATAACTGGATAGAAGCATTCCTGTCAAATAGACAACAAATGGTCAAAATTGGGAGCATCCTATCAAATTCTGTACCTATCAACAGTGGTGTCCCCCAAGGCAGTGTTTTAGGACCAACTTTCTTCATATCCTACATAAATGACCTCTGTGATCACATTAAGAGAAACTGCGTTCTCTTCGCTGATGATGTAAAAAGCTATTCAACACCACAGACAATACTGCTACCCTTCAAAAAGACCTTGACTATGTGTCAGAATGGTCAATCAAATGGCAACTTCAAATCTCAACAAATAAATGCTCTGTCTTACATATTGGCAAAAAAAATCAGAAAATAAAATACAAGCTAAATAGTCAAGACCTTGTTGAGGATCCAAACTTTGTCAAGGACCTTGGAGTATGCATCTCTAATGATCTAAGTGCTAGATCCCACTGTAACTAACATAGCCAAAAAGGCATTAAGAGTTGTTAATCTAATCCTACGTAGTTCTTCTCTGGTAATATCACACTACTAACTAGAGCATACAAAACATTTGCTAGACCTATACTTGAATACAGCTCATCAGTCTGGAACCCACATCATGTATCTGATATTAACACAGTTGAGAAAGTCCAGAAATATTTCACAAGAAGAGTTCTCCGCTCCTCTACCAATTGCAGAATACCTTATGCCACCAGACTTGAAACTCTAGACCTAGAAAACCTAGAACTACGCCACTTCCGGTTCAATCTAAATATAGTATATAAAATCATACAGTGCAATGTCCTATCTGCAAATGAATACTTCAACTTCAATCATAACAATACAAGAGCACACAATAGATACAAACTCAAGGTTAGTCGCACCAAACTTGACTGCAGAAAATATGACTTCAGCAACAGAGTGGTCAATGTCTGGAATACTCTACCTTACTCTGTGGTTTCTTCCCCAAACCCCAAAAACTTTAACCTTAGACTGTCTACTATTGACCTCCCCCCCTTCCTAAGAGGCCTGTAGGGAGCGTGCATAAGTGCACCAATTGTGCCTACCGTCCCTGTCTTATTGTTTCTTTTTATTTTTCTTATAAGTATCTATCTCATGTATTCAAAACTATGTTTATTCTTATACCTGTATCTTGTAAGCGATTGACAAATCAAATAAATACTAAAAAAACATAAAAACATGGTAATGAATACAATCAGCCAATGGTTCCTTTTTTCATCATACTGGAAGTTCTGGAATAAGTATAGCCAGGACAATTAACTTTAATTCTTCCATTATTAGTAGGCATAATTTTTATTTTAAAAAGCAACACATACTTTATTTATACATAATACAGAGTCATGCAGAAGAGAAAGCCTATTTTGTTGTGTCAAAATGCAGTAGAAATGGCTTCCTGCTGTAGCACTCCTTTTTCCTAGGAATATAGTACTTTGTCCTTATATATTTTCTGGAAGCACTATGAAAAATCTGATCCTTATTGAGGATCAGTTCAGAAAAGGAAGATTTGTCAGTTATCATTCAATACATAGACCCTGCAGTGTGTGAGTTCCTGAGAGGAACAAACAGTCTTGTTTACTTGAGGATACCCACTCTTGAAATTAGTGGAGAAAAGGCGTCATGTACTAACTCCTTGGAACAGTCAACTTATAAAAACCAGAAACTGGGAGGCAAGTCAAACCCATTCTATTTGTCATTTATGAAGGTCTACTCCTGATTTAAATTGTAGACTCATCCTCTTGCTGAATCCCAAACAGTAAATAAACTTTTTAAACAAATTTCTATTTTAAAACTGTTTCTAAAACAGCTTTTCCAAAATAAAAAATACAGTGTACTTTGCTTCTAAACTTGGCAAAACTTGAGGCTGAATTTTGCTAAAGCTAAAGCAATGTTTGCATAGGAATAGACCATGATTTCATTCTGCACAAAAGTACAAAACCTGTGCCTGTCGGATCTTCAATCCTTCCCTTCAAAGCATCTTATACCTTGTATTTCCATATGGGGACTGTTCCCTTTCCAGATTTATGAAAGATCATTGTTTGTTTTACCTGAAATATTCAGATCTGTTCAAAGGTAGAGGTGGAGCTGGGGAAGTGATGTATGTACCTCCCCTTCAGTCACAGTTTTGTTCCATATAGCATCAACCTTGTGAACTCACAAGTTTCCTCTTTCCTCTACCTATTCAAAATGGACAGTGATGTATGTATGTATGTATGTATGTATGTATGTATGTATGTATGTATGTATGTATGCATGCATTCATGCATGTATGTATGTAATATATGATGCAGGTATATATTTATGTATGTATATAGCATGTGTATATATGTGTGTTATCTGTGTTTGGGTAGATATACACTTTTCTCTTGACAGCAGGCAACATAATTTCATTTGTGGGCCAATATACTCACAGCCAAAAAAAAAAAAAAAAGATAATAAAAGTTATCTTACCTCATCTCATCTCACCTCACCTTATCTTACCTTACAACTGATATGCCTCCAGTCTCCTAAGGAAGTAAGAATCAGCTTACTCACTCTCACATCATAATGTCAGAGATCGTTTTCTCCAATGTACTGCAGGTTTGCTTATATTTTTCAGTAATTCTGATTCTTAAAATTACTCTGTAAGCTGAAGCTAAATTTTTCTTGTTTATTCCCCACAAACTCAGCATTTGTCTTTTAAAAAACAATAAAAGTAAAATATTAATATTAAATAAAATTAGAGCTATTATCAAACAACAAGGTTCCTCTTTTGTAAATAATGAAAGAAAGAAAGAAAGAAGCACTGAGTTTTAAAGCAATATTTGTTATCTAGAACTGTGCAATTAATAGCAATACTTTTTAATACTGTAAGGGATTAATAGTCTGTATCAAAGAACTTACTATTATTCAAGAGATTTCTCTTCATTCTTCTAGCTTTTTTGGCCATTCAGAATAGACTTTGGCATTTCAGTTTCTAAATGGTAATGGATTTGCCAGGCTGTTACTAAATAAATGTTTTTTGGGATCCGTATTAATAATATAAGATATTATTTTCTTCAGTTATATGCAGGAGTTTTTTGATGATTGAAGATTAACAGTCAATCGACACATGCTTTACTGAAGCAGAGCTGGCTAGATAATAGATAACAGATAATCAGAGTTAGAAGGAACCTTGTAGGTCAACTAGTCCAACCCCCTGCCCAAGCAGGAGACCCTACACTATTTCTGACAGACGGGAATCCAATCTCTTCTTGAAAATCTCAAGTGATGTCGCTGCCACAGCTTCTGAGGGCAAGCTGTTCCAGATATTGAAGCCAATGAAAATATGTTGAAGAAGTAGAGCCCAATGGAAAAAAAAAGAATTTTGTAACCATTCTTCCAACTAACAAATCTTATTAAAAGGTTTTCATCAGCTGCACCTCATTTCATCATATGCATAAATGGCTGGAAGTGGGAAGTGGAAGTGGGATTTAAAATGGGATGAGAATAGGAGGGGAGGATCAAGTGCTAATGCACAGGCAGCAGAAAGGTCTTAGGAAATCTGATTCCTCATGTTTTATCATTAGGTAAAAACAGCCTGAACTTTGGACATCTGGGAAGATGAAAGTTCTGTGAGAGACATATTAGGAGTACCTTATCAATTAATAACTGTAATGTAGTTAAATATTATTGAACATAGAATTCTATTTGTTGAGATTTTCTGAGATTGCCTAAAACCATTTGATTTATGAGAGTGCAGCTGTCTCTCATTCAGTGGTGCTCTTAAAATCTTATTTTTTCCAAAACAGTCACTTTAAAGTCTGCTATAGAATATCCTGGGAGATTGAAATATTGTTTTGCCCTTGTTTTGACTCTTGATGACAGATCTATATGTGTCCATTAATTCTTTTGTACAAATGGGTATGTTTGTGTTTCCAGCTAAATAATTTTTAAATCATTATTTGCTGGAGGAAAAAAAAACTCTTCCCCCCCACCCAAAAAAAAAACCTCCTGAAGAGTTAGATTACTCTTTATCTGATGGACTATGATAGAATGATAATACCTCTGAGTTAAGTGACTTGGATGTTAGGAGCCAAGCATAGAAGCCATAAAAAAAGAACAGTGTGCAATTAATCATCCCAGTTTCAGTGTGTCGAATAGCCAAGAGTTTAAAAATTTAGAGGTTTGGACAGATTAGGTTAAGGACATCAGACAGATTTTTGCCATTGTGAATTAGATCAAGTGCTAATGTACAGGCAGAAGAAAGGTCTTAGGAAATATGATTCCTCATTCTTCATCATTATGTAAAAACAGCCTGAACTTTGGACACCTGTCAAATCTATTCTCATGCTGAACAAATGAACAAACAGAATCCCCAGCAGGAGGAGAATCCTATCACATCCTATTTCATGTAATATGTACTTCTGTATTTACAGGCCCTAAATAATGATAAATGAAAATGAAATAGATGAAATGTTCCCAGCGCTCTGATTTAGTTAAATGTCATCCAAAACTGAATCCACAATTTTCAGGAATATTTAACAATGCTTTTCTATTCATCATTTTTTAAAAAATAACAACCCTCTCCTTGCAAAAATATTAACCATAAAACTATCTTCAGGCATCCTGATTTTCAGAGTGCAAAAAAGAAATTCCTTAATGTTCTATGTACTCCTTGGTTTTGGAAAAGAACCTCAATGAAATTCCCTGTGACAATGGCAGCTTTTCAAGAAAGTCCAGACAAGAAGCACCAACCATCAGTACTAATACTATCTTTAAGATTGTAGTAATAGAATCTTGCAAAACTGAAAATGTTAATCTTTACCTTAACTATCCAAGAAACTAGGGAGGGTCCCTTTTGAGACTTTTTGCCACACCCTCATTGCTTCTGTGGACTAAATTACTGCTTATCTGACAGTTGCCTAGTCCAGTCTGTGATCTGTCCTCCTCCTCCTCCTTCTCCTCCTCCTCAAGGACATTCTCATAGATCATTATACATAGGAAAAACTATTTACATAATTTGGTTGCCTCGCAATATAGAAAATCTGCAAAAAAAAAAAAGCAGGCCAGATAATTAAAAAAGACTGAGATAGAAGAGAAACAACCACTGAAAGCTATCTTCTCTTACCTCTGATGCTAGCATCCAGGGATGCTATTACCAATAATAAGTCCATTTTTGAGTCATAAATCCTTTGTTAAAGAAGGTAGAAAAGTTTTTAAACAAAATATTTCAGATGCTGATAGCTGCACTTTAGCTATATACAAGTCAACCTCAGCTTACAACCACAATTGACCAAAATTTCCGCTGTTAAGCAAGACAGTTGTTATGTGAATTTTGCTCCATTTTATGACCTTTCTTGCCACAGTTGACTTTGAATGGTCACTAAACAGAGGGTTGTAAGTCAAGGACCATCTGCATATCTCAGAAAAAACACAGCAATAGTATTTGTAATTTAGGAAACAAGAGGTTATAAGTTATATGTTCATCAACATGTATTAGATGTGAGGTATGAATCATAAAATAAATACCATATTAAGAAGAATATAAGAGGAAAACTCATAAGAAGCCATTTTAGCTTTTGAAAAGCATCAGCTGATACTTATACTAGACCTCTTCAGCAAATACTTTACGTCATATTTTTTTGAATACTAGTATGCCATGTTAAACTAACTTAACACTTTGATATGATTTTTGTCAGTTTTAACCTGTGATAGTATTGAGTTGCAGTAAAATGATATTTTACTTCAAATAATATTTGAGAAATATAAATCTGCATTTAAAATCCAAGAGAAAATTAGATAGAAACTTGCACATGATGGGGAACATTGTGCAAGCGGGATTCCAAATGCTATGACAACTGCAGTGGCATCTAGCTGAAAATAGAATTCCACAGCACACCTTCCCTATCCATTTAAGAATTGTTGGCACAGGGAGTAATAGAAGGGATGAAATTTCTGCTGATTGCACAATTATATAGCCAAATGTAACTGGCTAGCTTAAAATGTTTGAATTTACTTTGGAAATAATTCTGAAAAGGTCCATCAAGTATATGGGAGCACAAAAGAAGCAATATCTGCAACTATTTCACTCAAGACTTTTTCTAACTTTATGTATCGGCTACATCAAGGGTCCCGAATCCTCAGTCCGTGGACCAGCACCAGTCTGCAGCATGCCAGAAACCGGGCCACTTAAACAAGTGAAGCCCTATTCTTAGGATGAAGGCAGCATGTGAAACCATGACCCCTCTGGTCCTTGGAAAAACCTCTCTCCCTAGTGCTCAAAAGGTCAGGGGCTACTGTGCTACATGATGAGAAAAAATACAACTACTTTAAAGAGTTTCAGACAAGTGCTATGTTTAAGCTCCACTGTGCTTCAAAGAATCCTTCCTGAATTATTTTTCAAGGTACTATATTATTTTATTTTGGTTGATTCAGATTTGAAAGGCAGGTGTGTTCTAATCAAAAACTATGTGTAACCACATAGACAGCCACTGCTAGATCATGCATCAAGCAGAAAGTGAGTAAACGAAAAAGACAGACAACTCAATCTGCTTGAATAAGAAAACCTGCAATCCATGCCTATATTAAATTTTAAACAATGCAGCAAAGTGTAGTGCAATACAGGTGGTCCTCAATGTACTACAGTACTACAGGTCATTTAGTGACCATTCAAAGTTACAATGGCACTGAAAAGGTTAATTATGACCATTTTTCACACATACAACTGTTGCAGCATCCCAATGCTCACATGATCAAAATTTGTCCGCTTGACAACTGACTCCTATTTATGACAGTTGCAGTACCCCAGGGTCATGTGATCACCTTTTGTGACCTTCTGATAAGCAAAGTCAATGGGGAAGCCAAATTCACTTAACAAGTGTGTTACTAACTTAACAACTGCAGTGATTCACTGAACAACTATAGCAAGAAAGGTCATAAAATGGGGCAAAACTCACTTAACAATTGTCTCATTTAGCAACAGAAATGTTGGCCTCTATTGTGGTAATAAGGACAACCTCTACTACAATAGATTAAATAGAGATAGATTAAATGCAGACCTATGAAAGTGCTATCCTAAAATTTATGTAATTAGGGATTCTAAGTTCCGACTTAGCTCTGGAATCTGTGTCCAGAACTCTCCAAGAAAGATTAAAACAACTAATATTGATAATAATGATGGAAGATGAAATAAACATGCATCATTTTAATTTTGCTGTTCTTCAGCTGCCAAATATTAGTGCTTATGATCTATATGTGGAGTATAAGATCTCTCTGGTGGCTCTCATATTCTCAGATGACACATTCTAAGATGCATCCTAGAATATTCTTTCATATTCTAAATTGCTATCAAACTGGACAAGGAAAAAGGGTGCTGTATCCCTTAAAATTTCAGTACAATAAGTTTTTTTCCAATTTACTCAGATTAAAAGGTGAAAGCTGCTTTTGGTAAAAAAGTAAATATTTCATTTCAAAAAGAAATGTTCTCATAGACGGATTTAAATTTGGATGTAGAATATAATCAGGTAATTTATAAATGACCTATAAATGCACTTAGGAAATTAACCAAATCAAATGAGTATGAAGACCTAGAAACAAAGGAGATCTAGTGGAGAAAACAAATATCAGAAAACATTTTTGATAAATATCTGCAACACAAAATGGGAAATTGAATAAAGCATTTGCTATAGCTAAAGTATGTGAAAGTGATGAAGAAGAAAGCTGCCTCAAGGCAATATCTCTTTAAATTATTTCATTAATTGTGGAAGTATCAGCAAAATTTGATCCAAAGATCTCTGGGGAGACAGTGTTCCAGGAGTCAAGACAGTTACAGAGGAAATTTCTTATTATCACTGTGGATTATGGCACCATTTCAGAGAATATATGAATATTACTGAAAAAACATATATATTTTTACTGCAAATAAATTTAAAAATTAACCTGACTTTGTTCTAAGAAAGCCAGGGATGCTTCTTGTAACTAGGACTTAAGACAGATACACTGAATGAGTCTTTAAGGGTTGTTAGGACAATGGACAAGGAAAATGATTTTTAAAAGATTTGTTGTTTTTATAAATTCTGAAGAAATAATTGCAAAAATAGCTGGCATACCAATAAGCTGTTTGGCAATACAGCAATTAAGCTGTCTGTGTTGAGAGGCCTGGAGGCACTGGAGGCACTTGGCAAAACAAATGTTATGTTATGCAGGCCTGGAGTATGTTATCAAAAATCCATAGTCATTATTTCGGTGAAAATTTTCCTTTGCCCTTGATATTCTTCTGAAAGAAAATTCTGTGGATGATATCACATGCTACTGCTTATGCTCTGAGTCAACTGGATTAATTGGAACTGTACCACTTCTTATTTAAAGGGCTTAGACAAATTTCTGAATATTCTTTGAATTTCAGTGGATCAGCTTATTGCACCTGATGCATGGCTCCCGATACACACACACAATGCTAAAAGGTGTGAATGTTGAACTAGAGAAAATGTGGGAGGATAGTATTTTAAAATGCATTAAATCATACAGCATATAGAATACCAAAGAAAGATACTTATGAAATCTGTCTTTGTATTGATCAGAGGTCATAACAAGGTATAGTGCGAGACTATCATTTTTTAGCAACAACATGCAACATTTTGATGCTATACAAAGTGCATGGAGTTTTGCTGATTTGTTGTGACCAAGGATTTTGGCAAGTAAAATTGAGTCCAATATCTCACAATTTGACAACCTTTACAAGTGCTATATTTCTTATACTTTCTATAAATTTTCATTTAGATTCTTAACTATCCCCATCCCCCACCCCTTATCAAAAGGTGGTAGACTTTCTCCTGCAGGATTTCCTGGCATTTGAGAAATATGGAAGATTGTTGTCTACATAGCAACTGTTAAGGAGCTCTAAACTAAGGCCACTTTGATCTTGAAGAGATTATTATCTATTTTATCAACCAATGGAATTAAGTTTGCAAGCTCCAATTTTTGAAAAACTGGATTTGCTTTATCCTTTTTTAAAGCCACTTTAGCTTTAGCTATTTATTCTTAACTATGTAGAAATTTCAGAACTGCTGCACCTGGTGACTTGAAAAAGAGCCACTTGGCACTGGCTTGCACAGCTGAATTTGCTGTTCAACAATTGAAAGATGGATTAACTAATGAACCTTTATGTCTTATTTAAAATCTGAGTACATCAAATTTATGGTGATGGTTTACAGTCCTATGGAACTAGATGTCATCTTGCTACAGACTCAGAAAGATCAAAAAGTGTATTTCATATATTATCAACTTTCTTTCTGGAATAGAGGAAATAATTTTGGGAAGTTTGTGGGCTCTAATGTCTTGCTGCAGATTTCAATCATACACACTCACACAGTTGCTATGGAGATTACCATTTATTATGTCAAGCTAAAGGGATAACAGCAAGTAGATGTCAACAAAACAGAAGCTTTCATGAAGAGTTTGTTTTTAATTGAAGCATACAGAAAAATAGTCAAAATTCAATCCATGGTTCTGAGAGCAAGGTCAAGGTTGTAATCTAGTTCAAACTTCAGAAGTTCAAATTTTCTTATATGAACAGGATTCTCAAGAAAAGAGCCAGAGATCAGATATCGTTTCTAGCAAAAGGAACATGAATCAGAGCTGCATCTTAAATCAACCTGCAGCTGGTCATCTATTCTGAAATCTGCCGTAAGAATTCTCTATAATACAATATTATTTGAAAAAAGTCATAGCACTGTTTTGTATAGCCATTTTTTATCATGGATTAAGCTTCCTCCCACTTCTTATAATAAAATATAACACTAAAACTCAAAATAAAACAAGTGATTCCAGGCCATTATAAAATTGGTAGTTAGAAAAATAATAGTGGCCCCTTTACTGAGATTTTGTCTTTACAAAGAAAGAAGGATTTTGCTTTGTTTCAAAATGGAGAAAGAAAGCATTTTTTTTTCCTAGGGAAAAAAGTAAAGAAGTGATAACCTAGGCCTAAGTGTTATCTTACCCACTTGTTTTTTCTTCTCAAGGAAAATGTTGGGGTTACTGGGAGATATAATACCAATTTGCTTGTGATAAGAGTGATATTAGCAGTCAATACCACTTTGCACCTGGTTCATTAATCAGGTTGCAAAGGCATAACATGAGATGGGGAAATATTGACTGTTTTTCCCATGGAGAAAACAGAACAGCTGCCTTGTGCTCAGAGCATGAGTTCTCACAAATACTTTCCTTTAAACTTAAATGAGAGCATCCTTAGAGTTTTTATAACAAGCGATTGTAAGACTAAGATTTATTCAGACAAATGTAACTTGCAAAATGTTTAGGAATTATTCCCGATGAGATTCATGTTCATGTTTTTTGCATCTCTGAAAAAATATTGTGCATGTCAAAATATCTAGTTGATTGTCTTCCTCTTCCTCCTTCCTCCTTTACATTTGATAGAATATATATTCCTGTCTTTATTGCAAGGTAAACACTTGCAGCCTCTTATTAATACTGTTCTGTGAACAAGATCCTGTATACTGATTTGATGATCTTGGTGATAAAAACTTAAATGGCATGGTATTATGATGCAGAATTATCAGAGGAGTTAGAAAGGACAAGTGTAAATATATTAGTATTTATTTCAAGTAATGAACCTGTTGATTTTTGTTTTTTTGCATCTACCTTGTAATTTGCAAATTACAAGGTAAAGAGAGAAGGCAGAGGGGAGAAAAGTTTTCACAGGATATACTTCCCAACTAATTTTCTTGTTTATCTTTCACTTGAAAGAATTTATGCAGTGTCACCAGTCCCAAGTGTATTATGTTTGGTGGTTGAGGTGAAACAGAATTGCTTATCTGGGATGCCTATCTGTGAGAGTCGGACTAGAGGTCCTTTTTTCAGGTTCAATGAAGTTGGCTAGGAGGCAAAGGTTCCAATATGTGTATTAGCTCTGGGAACGGAATGGGGTTGATGTTGGTCTCAAAGGGAGTGACAGGAATGTTTCCTTTCTTCCCCTTCTATTCCTATACCTATGCTCCATTGTCCCCCAAAGCCTTTCTTCCCTTCCTTGAACTGGGATGAGTCCTTTCCTGAACCATGGAGCACTGAAAATAAAGTAGAGTAGCTGGTTGTACAGGTTCCCTGTTTGAGGGTTTGTATGTGCTATAAAACAACAGGATGCAGAATAATGAATTTATGTTAGAAGAAGGGAAAGTCCAGTAAGAGAAACAATGGGGCCAATTACACGGAAAGTGGTGAGAGTTTGTGAAGTTCAAGCAGGGCTAGGCACATCATTAAGTAGGAGGCTCCCTCCAATTCTAGGATTCCATCTATTTTTTTTAACTAGGTAAATATATGTCCCCCCTCCACAGTGGAACAGCTGCTTCCCGAAATTGTGGGTACTTCATTACTGGAGGTTTTTAAGAAGAGACTGGACAGTCACTTGTCTGAAATGGTATAGGATCACCTGCTTGAGTAGGGGGCTGGACTAGAAGGCCTCCAAGGTCCCTTCCAGCTCTATTCTATTCTATAGTCACAACATCACACATTCAACTTAATTCTGAAACAAGTCAGCCCTACTGCCAGAACCCCCAATTAGAAGCAAAGCCAGGTGTTTCATGCTTTGGAAATGCCAGCAAGGGTAGTGCAAGCCAGATCTCAAGTGTGTAAGTGTGTGTGGTGGTGGGTGTAATTCAGAGGGCAGGCAGCAGGACAGATGCTGCCTATAGAGGAAGGAACATCTGTCATCAGCAAGGGCTGTTGCTTGATCACTTCTGATCTGACCCTGAGCCAACCTTCAAAAACCAAGGCAATTGATTCAGTCAACTCTAGCATGACATTATGTTTCAGAGTTTGTGTTTGAGCTTTCGGTAAAGGGCACTTTTGAATCTAACAATAACCTACATATAATTAAACACATTTCAAAAATTAAATTGCATGTGGCTACATTAACTATATAGTCAAGTCTAAAGGGATGTGTTCTGCAAGGTTTCTCAAACTTAGTATGCAAGCAAAAATATGTTGGCTACACATCAATTTGTAACTGCTTCTTTCCAAAGGCACCTCAGTTGTGCATTATAGACTTGTTTCTTCACTGAATCAATTACAGGTACCATAAAATAAATGTTTAAAAAAATCTGCCCATTGGAATATCTTTCTCCTGTTGTGCAATCTATGGTTCAAAGAATTCCCAGTTTGCCACAATAAATGTTTTACTATATATATAGTAAATATAGTAAGATATAATGTGTGTGTAAGTTTGTACGTTTACTGGATTTAATACAGGAAGACAATGATTTATTTCAGTAAGGCAAGAAGTTCCAGCCTGTTGTTTGAACCTGCCTTTCTTAAAGGGGCCAACAAGTGGCACCACTTAGCTGACCCTGGTTGAATTTAGGCAAAATTAAGGATTAGTAACTTAATTTAATTTCTCAATTTTGAGTGGGCAAGCTCTAGGTAAGTTTGAGGCTGCCCGACACCTCAATATTAAAAGAGAATTAAAAAGAAGATAATAGATCCAAACCATAACACTTCCCCCTCCAAAAAATAAATAAATATTCCAAACCAAATGGGCTCAAGCGTCTTAACCCAAAGTCTGGGGAACAATCAGGTTTTTAACAAATTGTGAAAAATCAGGCAGGGATAGTAGTGGTCTCCAGTGGGATATTATTCCAGAGGGCAGCAACCATTCATTACCAAGATGCCATGTTTCCTGAATACTGCAAAGTGACATTGCTTAATCAACAGGATCCAGAGCATGCCCACTCTGAATGACCTTGCAGAAGTATGGAAACAGATGATCCTCAGGTAACTAGGCTCTATGCCATGAATGGATTGGTGGTGGTAACACCTTGAATAGTACCCAGAAGAAGCAAGCATAGCTTGCAAATCAGCGAGGGCATTGCATATACACAACGCATCTATTACTGCTTATGCCTCTGCTTTCTGACTAATTCAGGAATGGGCATAACTAGTGCACCAAATGAACCACTTGACAAAAAGCTACCACCTGTTTTTCAAGTAGGAGCTGTGAGTCCAATAGGATCCCAAATTCTGATATAAGAAGGGGATTCCCCATGACAACTAAAGATGTTATATCCCCAGAACTTGGGGAGAGGGGTCAGACAAAGTCACTTGATCTTGTTTGTTAGGACTGAACATAATAAGTCTATTCCTCTCCATCTAGGCCTACACAGTCTCCAGGTTGTGGTTAGGACTTTGAAAGCATTACTTGGTTGGCCTGGGGTCAAGATGCATAATTGGATATCATCAGTATATTGATATCTCACCCCAAACTGACAGATCCCTTTGCCCAGTGGCTTCACATAGAAGTTAAAGAATTGGAGATTTAGAGTGGTATTTTGTGGCAGAATGCAGGGGCGACATCTGACCCCTGTCAACATTGATTGAAACTGGACACTATAATACAACCTTACCCATTCCAAGCTCCTGAAGCTGGCCCAAAAGAATAATGTATTGAAAGCCACTGGGAGATCTTTATCTTTTACTCTTTATCTTCCTTCCATGGCATCTTCATGTCCTAGAGCTGCTCAGCAAATCAAGGGGCACCTGGGGAGAAGCCACACAGGGACAATATGGTCCAATGCCTCAATCATGCACCTAGTCCAGACTGCAATTAGAGCTTCAGCTGAACTGCTCACCAAGTCCTCAGGAAAAGCCCTAAGCTCCCTCTGGAACTCAACTGGGTCAATCAAATGCTTAGAGCAGGCCTACCCAACTGGCTGTCTCTCCCTGTAAGTACTTGGATAGGAGAAAGAACACAAGGAAATCCAAAGCTATGGCCTTTAAAAATCCCAGCCAACTTAAAAAAGATTCTGGCCCAGAGAAGGCAGTAGCAAATGACTAATGTTTGCTGCCAAGTTAAGTGTGTGGATGTGTCCAGGAATTTATTAACATTTTGATAGAAACAGAGGAATTGAGCAACAATCTTTTGGAGGTTATAATGGAAGTTTCATTAAAAGAATTACCATCATCACACAGAACACACCACAGAGTAGTAGCACATATAGAATCACTCTCCAAAAACAAAACATTTTGTATGGGGACCAATGCTAACTCCATTTTCCCATGCCCAGTTGCCTTTATGCAGCCTGCCTTTTCTTAAGGCTCTGTTTTGTCTATTTTACTGCTTCATTTGCTTCCTTGTGTTTGCCATCTCCATTCGTTTCTCCATGTCTCTTAGGCTTCTATCCCTTTATTTGCTTCATGCTTCTCATTGTCTGGCTAGGATTCTCAGGAGATCTATTTGGCCTACACAATTCTTAAACTTTATTCAAGATTGGCAGAACTATTGGCAGGTCCTTGTATGTTGTTAAATAAGAATTCAAAATCACATGTAACAATGCAAGATCTTCTTTATGTGTTTTCTTGAGAAATAGAGATAGCAGTTCTTATATTTTCTGCATCCAAGTTTAGCTGTTATTTTCTTCTCCAACAAAAGCAAACTATTACTGAGAGTTTAATGTATTATATTTCCTTCATTTTCATAGGAACATGAAAAAAAATAATTCTTTTAGATTTTGGAATAATATCTACTGCTGTTGATTTTTGCACTATTCCTGATGCTCCTCAATATTCTTTCCAATTGTATATTGTTGAAGTGATTTGCATGAAGATAAGCAGAATTGAACTCTGAATTGTGGTTGTGTGGTGGCATATTAAATCAGTCTGGTGCTGGCAGTCATTAAAAAATACATCGGAATTGAGAAGAGAAAAGCAGTCAGGTTTAATAAAATCTGTTCAATGTTAATAATAGTTAAAAGGAGACACACACACACACACACACACACACACACACACACATTATAAGGCACTAGACTAGAGGGGGGAAAGGCAACCCCCAAAGTAGCCCTCCAGGAGCAGCTGTTATTTCATCTTTGGCTAAAAGTGAGAGAATGGCAGGGTTCATTTTGCTCACAGATGGAAGGTTGAAGAACTCTTCTCCATCTCTATAGTCTCATTGGTCTACACAGGTAAGAGACTGGCAATTTAAAACAGAAATACTCATTCCATTATTAACATGTGGTAGGATGGAAAAAGATGCTAATAGATGCCAATATTTCTTCTTGACCTCATATAGGATTGATGAAAGAATGGAATATTAATTTTAACACAGAACAAATGTTTTTAATGGATCTGTGTTCTGTCTGCTTCTACTCCTCATCGCCCTACTCATTCTTTGCCATTAGTTACACTTAGATTGTAATCTAACCCTCCAAAACCATGAAAAGCTTTACAAGATTTCAAAAAATAAAAGGTTAAGACATCTGTTATATCTCTCTCCTTATAATTAGTGTCTTGTTCATCTACTTTTTTTATATATAAAGCAACTATTATGCAAATATTCAGCAATTTTGTTTTGAATCCTCTTTGTACTTGGATGAGCAATTTTGTGTAATTTTAATTCAACTGCCTCTATTACCGCACCCCGTAATTTTTTTCCTGTTTCCTTCTACCCTTCCGTCTTGTGTTTATGATGGTGGTTAAGATGATTATAATTTTGGAGTGGTTATTATGAAATATGTTTATGCTTAGTGAATCAAGCTTTGAGATGTTCATATGAAATAAAGTCACTTCACAGTTCCTTTCTTATAGCGGAATACTTACTTTCTACCCCTTTATAATATAGTATAAATATTAGAAATAGCCATTTGTAGATCTATGGGAATTAAATCTGATCCTATTCTAATCACTGATTCAATTTGGTTAATCAAGTTGATTTTATTTAATTTTAGTTATATTTTCTTTTGCTTTTCATCTTTCATTTCTTTGTCATGTCTAAAAAAATCCTGTCTTTACTCAACAGTCCTGTCCTGTTGTCATTGACTATTGCTAACCTCTCTGGATAATTGGTTTCATTGTCAAACTGTTCTAACTCTTATGAATTTTTTTTCTAACATTCAGTTGGAATCTGTTTCTTAAATCCACCATGTCATGTCCTACACACTGGAATGAGAGAATAAGTCTCATCTTTTTATCTGGCATCATATGAGGTGTATAAATAAAACTTCATAGGTTTACTTTCTAATCCGCAACTATCTTTGTTGATCCTTTGTGGAACTTCGCTGAATTCTTTTTTAAGTCATAAAGCCTACAGTAGGGCAAGGTTCTGGAAGTAGGATCTGACAGATAAAATGTAAAGGAATGATTACTTCCTTTAAATTGAAAATTATACTTTGGCTGGTGCAGTCTAGAATTAAATGTGCCTTTTGTGTAGCAGTAGTAGGACTTATATTGAATTGATAATCAACTTCTCTTCCAGTTTTTTTTTCAAGACAGATATTCCCCATCTATACCTGTACATTGATTTTTGTTTCCTAACTGTTGTATCATATACAGCTTTGTTTAGTATTCAAACACTTTATCCCAATCATTAATGAATAGGGTGGCCCAGGACTGACCCTTGTTACATCCATTTGATCTTTCTCTATTTTTTTTAAACTCTCTCTCATTACAATTTTCAATCCAGCTATGTATTTATTTAATCATGATGCCATCTAGCACACACTAGCTAGGCAGTATATTTTGGAGTACCTTGTCATATGCTTTGCTGAAATCAAGATATATTGAATACAGGAAGTCCTTAAATTATGACAGGTCACTTGGCAATCATTTGAAATCACAACAGACATCCCCAGGGCTACTTGCAATGCAGATTTGAAGTTTTGCACCACCATCCTTGCAGTTGCATGATCTCATTTTGGATGCTTGGCAACCATTTATGGCCATTTGCAGCATCCTATGTTCCCATGGTCATTGTAATTTACAATATTTTTGCCAGAAACCAGTATTTATTTCTGGTTTCTGGAAAAAAAATCTATTGTGGACGATGGATTTGTTTAATGACCACCATGGTTCACTGAACAAATGCCACAAAAAAGTTCAGAAAATTTTGCACAGCTACATGTTGACCTGCTTAATGACTGACATGATTTGTCAATGACTGTAATTCCAGGTCCAGTTATGGTTGTAAGTTGAAAACAATTCTCAAAGTAGGAAGTCCTGTTTTTCTGTTCTCTCTTTACTCTTAACCTATAAATTTTATTAGAAAAGACTGAACTAAAGTAAGAGTGGGATAGCTCTGATTTTTATTTGATATTACCATTTCTATTTTCCCCTTTTATTTTGAACAAACCTAAAGATGCCATTCTTATTCTTCTTTACTGATCTCAGCTTATTCCAAACATTTACTTTTGTGACTTCATCTGAATCAGAGCAGAGCTGGAAGGGATCTTCGAGTCTTCTAGTCCAGTTTGCTGCTCAAGCAGGAGACCATATAGCATTTCAAACAAATGACTGTCCAGTCTCTTCTTAAAAACCTCTAGTGATGAGGTATCCACAATTTCTGATGGCAAGCTGTTCCGCTGGTTAATTATCCTCAGTGTTAAAAACTTTCTCCTTAATTGCAGATTGCAGATTGCTTCTCTCCTTGATTTGTTTCCACCCATTGTTTCTTGTCTTGCCCTCTGGTGCTTTGAAAAATAAATTGACCTCATTCTCTTTGTGGCAACCTCTCAAATACTGGAATACTGTTATCATGCACACACACCCCAAACATTCTTTTCTCTAGACTAGCTAAACCCAAATCCTGCAACCGTTCTTCATATATTTTAGTCTCCAGGCCTTTAATCATCTTAGTTGCTCTTGTTTGTACTTTTTCCAAAGTCTCAACATCTTTTTTGTAATGTGGTGACCAAAACTGGATGCAGTATTCCAGGTGTGAAGCGGTATTAATACTTCATGTGATTTTGATTCTATGCCTCTGTTGATACAGCCAAGCATTGTATTAGCTTTTTTGGCTGCTGCCACACACTGCTGGCTCATATTTAAGTAATGTCCATTAGGACTCCAAGCTTCCTCTCACAGTTACTGTTTTTGAGCCAGGTTTCTGTACTTTTATCTTTGGTTTTTCCTGTCCAAGTGTAAAACCTTGCTTTTTTCTGCATTAAATTTCATTTTGTTGGATAGGGCCCATTGTTTAAGTTAGTCAAGATCTTTTTGGTTCCTGAGCTTGTCTTCTGGGGTGTTGGCTATTCCTGCCAGCTTACGTATGGGATCACACCTCATCTGTGGAGTCCTGGGCTATCTATCTTTATTGTTCATCCATTTCTTTTAGGTGTTCTTTTAAAAATATTTTCTAAGCTTTTTATGCAGTCAAATAAGTTTCGTTTTGATCTGCAGAATTATCTGAATCCTTCAGATCTCCAAACTGAATATTTACCCAATCTGTTAATGAGTGAATTCAAATGTAGATCCTAGTGCCAGTTTGTGACATTTCTGTGCTTTTATAGCCATTGCAAAATGCAGAATATCATGCTATATCTGTGCCTTGGAGGTGAAGGAACAATAATAGATGAGAAGTTTTTTAAAAAAGTCAGTGAAATTGAATTAAGATATCATGGGATTGCAGTTAATGTTGTACATAGTCCTTTCTCCTTCAAGCAGGAAGAAAAATCCCCGTAGAGTTCTTTAAAAGGAAATTGTGTAACTAATCAAAATGCCAAAGCATCCAAATTGTGCTTCTAAATCGGATTGTACCTAGGCGTTTATATGTTTTGGTTTCTTGTCAAATACATTTTTTTGCAATTGGATAAAAACTTGAATAGATTTGAAACTATAGATTGTGGGACCTTGGAGAGATGACTTTTCTGTGGCCATCCTTGCCCTCTCAGATAAACCCACCCCCAATTCATTTAGGGAAGTCCTAAAAATGTAGCTCTTTCAGCAAGCCTTGAGGCAGGGTGGTCCTGTACCGATACTGGGATTTTATTTCTTACTGATGTGCCCCACCAAATCTAGTACTATATTGTTGTTTATTACTTGTTTTATTGTTTTAATAATGCTATATACTGCTTGGAGTTGGTTGGAGGATTGAGGTGACTTATACATTCAACAAGCAAGCAAGAAATAGTTTTGCTGAAAACTGCTTTCTCTGAGGAAATTCCATTAAAACGGTGTCTATTCAGCAAGGTTTTCTACAAAAACATATGAAGATTTTCTTTTTTAAAAATTCTGAGAAAATAGATGGAAGGAATGATATGCAACAGTGGTAGTTTGGGACTTAAACTAATCCACATATCCTTAAATAATACAAAAAAGAACAAACTATTAAAAATCACATTACAAAAACATTAGCAATATAACTCAAAGAAAGAAATTAAATTAATCATCCATGAAATGATTAAGAGAATAAAAGGTACTAAAAAAAAGGGAAGGCAAGTATCTCTGGGAACAATATTCTATAATCAGGTTAGCATCAGCAGAATAGACACTATTATCAGATAGTAATCTGAGCATTGCTATAAGATGAAGATCTTAAAAGAATATGCTGGCTCACAGGGGAGAAAATGGACTTTCCTGAATTTCTTATTTAGCGATTCTGTATTTAACTGGAAGCAGAAAATATCCTTTGTGTTAGAACACTGAGCTATAACTTAATTTTTTTCTTTTTCTTTTAGGAAGCACTTATAATGGCAAGTATGGACCATCCACATTTGGTTCGGTTACTAGGAGTCTGTCTGAGCCCCACCATTCAACTAGTTACTCAGCTGATGCCCCATGGTTGTTTACTAGACTATGTACATGAACACAAAGATAACATTGGTTCCCAGGTTTTGCTGAACTGGTGTGTTCAGATAGCCAAGGTAAGCCATTATTAATGGGCTAGAACCTGTCACTCATTTTCACTTTAGATTTCATACTGTTTTGAGATATGTGTGCGTGGGGGTTGCTTTGTTTTAAAATTATTTCTGTGTAGCATTAGGCTAATTTATAAATTATATGATTCTAACTATAAAGGACAAGGGAAATTTCAAATTCTTTTACTAAATTGTAATATCTTTTCTTTTGTTGAGTAGAAAAACCTTCATTTTTAGTACTGATATGGTTATTTTTCTGAAGCAAAATTAGTATCTGCCAAATTATCACTTTTTGAAATTGTCTAATACAGCAGTCCCCAACCTTTGCAGCTTGGTGGCCATGGGGGGGACGGGGGGACAGGGAAACCAGGTCACATGAACAGTGGGCTGGTGTGCTCACACGCATGTGCAGCTTGACTTGCACAAGCAGTGGGCTGGCACACATGTGCATGAGTGCGCAGCTTAAATTGGGCTAGCTCACATGTGCAAGTTGAGCTGTGCCTGCACACCGGCCTGCCACTCAAACAAGCTGAGTTGCGGGCGCACGCAGGCCTGCCAGCCCACCACTTGTGGGGCCTGGTTCCAAATAGGCCGTGGCCCGGTAGTGGGCCACAGCTCAGAGGTTGGGAACCCCTGGTTTAATAGAATATAATTTTACAAAGAAGATATTCTAGATTGCTGGATTATAGAGATTCTTTGTGTATAGAAGAAATAGTTGCATTTTGATAAATTTAATCACCCATGCTTGAAACTGTTTGACAAAGGAATCCAGAGGAATTATTAGCCTCTATGATAATACTAAGTGGTATATTGGACTTTATGTAGTAGTGAATGATCATCATTATCTGTTCATGTTTTAATTACAATTTAACTAATTTATACTAATATGTGAACTAAAATGCTATAGTTCAGAGCATATATAGGCAAGAAATGTGCACAGAAATGTTTTTGTTAGTAAAAAAATAATTGCTTATATATTAGGAAGTTCAATTGCTGTATGTTTGTTATGTACTATATGTTACTATACATTACTGCTGTATGTTATATATATCCTTGATGGCGAACCTATGACACATGTGCCAGAAGTAGCATGCAGAGCCATTTCTCCAGGCATGCCAGCCATCGCCTCTTGCTCTTCTGGGTTTCAGTGAATGTATGCGCGCAAGCTAGCTGGTCTTCTCACGTGTGTGGGAGTGCAGAAACCAGAAGAGCAGCTCCATAGCACACATGTGCGTGCTGGCCAGCTGGTCTTCACGTGTGCATGCACATTAGAAACTGGAAGACAAGTTGGCCAGCGCACATGTGCGTGCTGGGAAACTGAGCTTCCAGTTTCCGGCGCTCCCATCCAGCATGCCGGGGAGCTGCTCTTCCAGGTTTTAGCACATGCACTTGCATGGATGCACACTCCCATTTCACCACTTGGTGCTGAAAAGTTTCGCCACCACTGATATATACTATATATGTTCATTATATATGTTTTTAATTTTTTGCTTTTCTCGACCTGATCTGGCTTGCAAAAGAAATAGTTTATTGCATGTAGGGGAGGCTAAAAATGCCAGCTGATCTACAATTAACCCAAATGCAGTTATGTTTTGGATTTAATACTTGGGTCAAACAGTTCAGCTCAAAAAAGTTGCATTTTTTGATTTTATACAAAAATGCTCCAAACAATGTATTTTTTTTCCTGGGAAATTCATGTAATATCTATTCTATTCCCAATTTCTCAAATCAAGTCAGATTGATTAGAAAATTAAGTGCCATTCAGGGGCTCTCAGAGAATCATGTTCCTTTTGTACATTCAACTTTGCAACACGAAAAGGGATATGGCTTACATTGTGAGAGTGTGATACTGCTTTTCTTACTCGGACCTGCTCCCCTTGACCTTGCATTCTGCTGTGGCCACTGCTGGTCATATTGCAGAATATGTGAAAAGATGTGTCGTATTAGAATATCTTCTGGACCAAATTGTGTAAGATTAATTTATGCCGCTGCAGCCTCAGAAAGCAGGATGTGAATGCCTCTTTATAAGATGTTAATACCAGAAGCCTTGAAAGTAACCCTTCCTCAAAAATGTTCCCTGGGTTCTTCCATTTGGACATTTTCATCCAAAAGACTAATACCGCCTTTTGGGTGAGGTGGTCAAACAGATGATAACTGGTCAACTTCAATAGTGCTTGGATGAAAGGGATTTTCTGCACTCATTTCAATCTGGCTTCATGCTTGATTGACTTTATATCTGATCTGTACTGGAAAAAGAAAGGAGAGCATAGCTCTGATGATTTACCTGGATCTCTTGGTTGTTTTAGATAGCATCAATCATTACATTCTCCTACCACAGCTCTGTTAAATGGGATTTTGACATTTGTGATACAGTCGTTCTTCTCCTTTGTTTTTAAGCTACTGTAGGAAGTCATTTAGGGATTTGTAATTATTATACTTCAGATCCATTTCAGCAGATGAGATAAGTCTGTGATCAGAAGTATCGCTCAGAGTTGAAGACAGGCCTATTGATATTTGGATCTAATAAGAGTTTTTACGACTGTATTTTCTGGATTTACAGTACCCAGTGACTGCATATTTGGATTGTTATGGTCAACCTTTGTAGCACATCTAGTCTACATTTTGGAGCATATTTAGTCTACATTTTAGCTCTAGTCAATATCAGAAGCTAGCCATAAAACAGATACTATTGATTTTCATACACCTTAGTTATAGAACCATTTTGAAGTTAAAGTACAAACTGAAGAATAATTCAGTAAACCTTATTAGAATGCAGTTTTTCTGAATATTATTTTTATTTATGGTGATAAACAAAACTATTCACTTTTGGAGTATGTGGCCAAAGTTGCTTTGCCAAACTGCAGTGGATTTACTCTCAGGTGTAGATTTCCTAAAGCAGTTTGGCAAGATTTATTGTGCCTGTCTAGAAGCTGCCCAGAGCACAATCCAAAATATCCACTGGCGTTTCAGTGGATTTCAGACAGATATTTGTATGGCCTGAAGTTGGTTTGGATGTTTGCTTTTTATTAACTGTATCTTTGTCTAAATCAGTTTCTGGTGACAGTTTTCTGTGCTGAGGCTGAAGAAGAAGGTACAAAAGGTCTTTAGTTTTATTGTGAATTTTGTTATGTGAATGGTTTAAAATGAGGTTATCTCTGCTGTAGTAGGCATCAGCTCTAGTGTGTTTGTCTTTGTCTGCTTTTGTGCAGTGTTATTTATTAGAGCTCCTGGTTCAGATAAATTGTTTGGCATGAAAGTTCCTTTCCAGCTGTCTCAAATTGTGTATGAAAAGCTACAAATACTGGAAAGAATTTTGTTCTGCCAGGAGCAATATGCTTTTCACAATATCATTTTTGGAAGGGGTAATTGGTTAATATTATTGAAGATTATCCATTTAGGATTGAGATATTTGTTGTCATTTTGTACATCAGTGGTGTTTATATGAGAGCATTTGCAATGAGACAAATTCCTTCTGTGTCCAATCAATTTGGCCAATAAAGAATTCTATTCTATTCTATTCTATTCTATTCTATTCTATTCTATTCTATTCTATTCTATTCTATTCTATTCTACATGTTTTAAAAACAAAAGAGGAATTGTAATACATTTGCCAGAAGTTTTCCTTTCCCAGAAAAGTTTACAAAAATGTGTGCATTTTTATATACCATCAGACTCATTGTGCAACCGTTTTTTGCCTGTTTTGAAACAAATTCCACAAAGATCATTGGGAGAATAGAATAGAATACTTTATTTAGCCAAGTGTGATTAGACACTCAAGGAATTCGTCTCCAGTCTAGAAACTTTCATTGCACATGCAAAGCAATAGAGTAATAATAATAACCATCATAATCATACCAATAGCTGGGGGTAGTAAAAAGTTAAGAAGGATAATAATAATTACATTACAGATGTAAAACATGGATAAATATACATAGAGATTAGACAGTACTATGAGAATTAGACGTCCAGCAGAGTAAAGGCATGAGTGGAAAAAAATGTCCCTGTGTCTCATTGTTTTGCATGCAATGTTCTATAGTGGCATCCTGAGTAGAGGAGTTGAAATAGTTTATGTCCAGGATGTGAGGGGTCTATAAATATTTTCTTAGTCCTCCTTCTAACCTGTGCAATATACAGATCTTCTATGGAAGGCAGGCTGCAATTGTTTGTTCTGCAGTCCTAATTATCCATTGAAGTTTGTACCTGTCCTGTTTGGTTGCTGTATCAAACCAACAGTTATAGAAGTACAAATGACAGACTCAATAATTTTTCTGTAAAACGGTATCAATAGCTTCTAGAATAGTCTGAACTTCCTGAGTTGATGCAGGAAGAACATACTTTGTTGTGCCTTTTTAATGATAGCTATAATGTAAGGTGTCCATTTTAAATCCTGGGAGATTTTAGAACCTTTTAGAAGTTGAAGGTCTCTATTGTTGACACTGTACTGTTGAATATTGTAAGAGTAGGAGAATAGAAGGGCTCCTCCTAAAACCCACAGTCTTATTCCCCAAAGCCAAGGTATAGTGGCTTTGATATTTCTGAATGTGTCCATTACACTGTTTAGTCATTAGGCTAGATAGGTACCTTCTTAAAAGAGCAAATATTCTACGTTCTCTCTAAAAATATTGTTATGTTTAGGATAGATGTGTATGAGACATATCCAAATTCTTGGTTTGTGGCATGTAACGTTACAAGTTTGTCAAATTGCAAACATTATAAGTTTGTCAGAATAAGAAATGAACTCTCTCATTGCAATAAGAAGTTCGATTTCATTTATACCATGTCCTCTGCACAATGCTTCGTATTCTCAAAAAGACTGAATTTCATGTGAATTAGGTAAAAGGATGAAATATGCTTTTTTCATGCTTTAGCATCATGGCCTAGATTATGATAATTGGAATCTGATTTTGAAAATTCTGTCCTATTTCAATTATTTATGAGGCATGGGTACTGAAATAATATTTGGTCTTTTTTCCCCAGATTATCAAGCCTCTTTTCATATTTTGTAATCCAATAATTCTGTAACTATACTATTCTTAATAGTAATAATAACAACAAGAACAAGAAGCCACAGTGATAAGCAATTTTGTACATTGGGAAATCAGTGAGATCCTAGGAGATCTCCTTTTAACAACTTTTGGGTAGAAAATAATTCCAAAATTAATCTTCACAAAGTGTAAGTTGGAAGAGAAAGTACAATAATATTAGCCTAAAAACATAAGAATCATTTTTTTTTTCCTCAGGAAAACGTCAATTTGTTATTGTTTTATCTCCATGGAACTTGCTTCCCATTAGTTTAAAAGAGAACTTTTTTTTCATTTGCAACTCAAAATGGAGATGCATTGTTTAGGCATCTACTGTACTATAATAAATCCACTGGTTTTCATACATTCATGAATTAATTGAACATTTTTATTGAGAATGCTGCCTTCCTCATCACAAAATTAATAGGAAATGTCAGAATTCTTAAAGAAATCACCTATCTGTAGGAATGATCCAAGGACTACAGGACTATCCCAAGTCACTTGAGTGTTCTGGAATGTTCTCTTACTAGATCTCAACATAGCAAGTTGCAGATAATGAGTTGTTTCCAGTTTTAATTTACTGTACATACAGTTTTGAGGTGTAAGACATTCAGAACATGTCCTTTTTGGTTGTTCTGGGAGCTGATGGAAACCATATGTCATATGCTGTTAACCGAGTACTGAATTGCTGCTGTCATACCACATCCATTAAGGGTAGGTATAGCACAAATGTGTGGAATTGATGCCCCTAAGGGATAAAACCAATGGAATTAGTTCACCTTGCATAACTTAACTGTTACTTTTAGATTACCATATCTCTATGCATGTTAATACTGAGATCAAGATACTCACCTAGTATTCAATAGGATCTCCATGGTTACACTAGCTTAAAAATCAAGTTCAAGGAACATTATAGCATTTCCTACACCTCTCCTGTGTGAATCAGCGGCCACAGTGATTAGCACAGAGAGAACAAGCCTTCACAGTTAAAATAGCTTTCTAAGATTAGGGCCATTTTGGCTGTATTGTTAGAGAAGAGCTTTTTTCCTTTTATTCTCCTTGGCAGCATTTGATTGATAAGCAGGCTAGTTAAAAGCAGCTTTCGTTATTTTGAAGCAGCCAGGAGTGAAAGATGGGCAGACTGTGTGTGCAGTAGGAGAAATCAAGGGTGAGCAGAAAGGTTGAGAAGAGGTGAAGGGATGTAGCTGTGGTTCAAGGTCTTTCTTTCTTTTTATTAATCCGCTCTAGCTTACAGCTTATAGAAAGCCTGCTGGGGAGTTTACAAAGGATGAGGTTAATGACAGTCATCTATCAGCCGCTTGTATCTGAAAGTCCAAGATGTTTGTATTCCCAAACTCCATGCCATGACAAGGCTAATTGTATAATTATTATGCTGCACCAACAATATACTTCAGCTAGTAAGAAGCAGGACTAAAGGCTATTTAATTGCCACCCTGGGAGAGTTCATTTACCAAAGCAGAGTTTACAAATGGAGGCGCTCTGAATATACCTAAAGTATCCAACTCTACAGTTTTTTCAGCAATATTCTTCCCATTTTGCTCTAAAGGATGTTAGTTATAGGGTGTGGATCAACCTTACCATTTCCCCCTTTCTATGGAGTCTTGATCTAAAAGCTTCAGCCTTGTACCTTTGGATCCTCCCTCTGCCATCTTTACATTAGGCAGCCAACTCAGTGACCAGCTCCATTCCAGTCATACTAGGGATAGCAAAAATAATGTCAAGCAGCATCTCTTATCTTATATATTAGTATTTGAAGAATAATTTTAAAAAATCAATTAAATACATAGAAATAAAAAAGAGAGATGATGCAGAAGGCAGCTAAAAAGAATCCCTTTCCCACCCAAATGTCGTTTAAACATTTGTTTCTTTTATATAGCCATCTTTCTCACCTAAGTGACTCTGGGAGGGCTATATCATTCCGTTAGTAGGCTGAAACAAATAATTTCTTGCCTATTTCTGGAAAACAAGAAAGACCACTAAAAGCTTTTCTTTTAAGGGAGTTCAGTAATAGTGAGGATACAATCAGAAATGTTGCATCCCTAGTGGTCCTTTGAACTCCATGGAAGAGTGATGCAAAAGGACAAGCCAGTTGGGGGAGCCAAAAGGGATGGAGCTTTGGGGTGGAATCTGGCTTCACCTGAGCCTGGAAAAGGCTTATTACCAAAGAGGAGTCATTGCCTCAGATCAGGCCAGATCATTTGTGGAACTAAGGGACAGCATATAAACAGGGCAAGGAATTAAAGGACACTAAGAATTCATACTTCCTTGCCTCCAAGCAAAAAATATTATAATAAGCTGAGAGATGGAGGGGGGGGGGGCTATCTTGTTCAATGAATCAAAAAAGCAGCTACTGAATAGGCAGCCATTATATTGTACATCTTTTGAGGCATTATGAACAGTTAGATTTAGCAAAGAACTCTACACATTTATAGGTTTCTATTTACATAGCCACATTTTTTATTTGCTAAGATACATAATGCAATATGTGGCAATCTGTAGACATTTATAGTGTCCTCATAGCATTACTAGCTATCACTGGAGTGATATAATGCCTGCCTTTATTGCTATTATTTTGGAATAGTGATGGAGAGATAATTGTACAAGTGGCTAAAAGTTGCTAGCAGGGAAATAACTTAAATTCGATAACATGTACTATATAACTCATAGTATTTCCTGTATTGTACATTCCTAAATCTATTACTGTGTTTAGTTATTTATTTTGGTAATCTTGTCACTCAAGGGAAAAATGGGGAAAAGGAAAGAAAAATCCTGTTCAATATAATATAATATAATATAATATAATATAATATAATATAATATAATATAATATAATGCCTGCTTTTGCATCTGATGATGTGGTCCAATTTGTTTATGTACTCTCTTCACTCATACATACAGATGGTCTAGTAGAAATTTAATATTATATTCTTATAATTTAATGTATTTTAATATGAGGCTATTATACAATAGCTGTACTCCTAAAGTAGGCTGTTTGTAAATCTGTTTATAATATCTGACAAAGATCATGCATTTACTTCACAGTGACTGAGTGTGAGTGTGTTTCTATTATGTGTCTGTTGTTTCCATCTTTAATAGAACATGTAATGGGATTTATTTCAAATTGAATGGTTATACCACAGTATCAATGTGGGATGGCTGACTTGAAGTCTTCTAGATACTGCTGAGCTGCAAAAGCTTTCAAAAGCTTTAACTGGCAGAAACAATAGATTCTGGGACTAATATGTTCTCCGTATTCCTGGTCTTTAAGAAGGAATAATACAACATTAGGAACCCATTCCTCTTATAGTCTCTTATGGTACACTTGCTATTGCAGTTGCTTCCAGAAGTCTAATGTGAAAACAAATCTTGACTAAGAAAAAGAATGGAGCAATACTGATTCCCATCTAAGGACATTCATTGATGAGAAAAGACAGCACTTGCTTCATAAAACTAAAAGAACATTACCTAAAACTTTTACTTGGGATCTTTATTTTAAGGATATGGTAGGGCTCTCTGAGAGACAGAGGATGGCCACTTCTTTATTTTCCCTGAATTCTGGAACATGAACAGGTTTTAGCAGATTGCTGAGTCTTGGGAAAAATCACTCTGGGTGTGGATTGTGATCTTATATACGTGTTCAAAGAAATAGCCTAGCAGAAGAAATGGGGGCAGGGATGGATTTGTCATATTTGTATGCTTTATTCATGTGATATTTCTGAAGAAAATGTAGCCATCCAGTTTTTGTCAACACTAACTAATAAAAAATGCTGACTAGATAAATATGTGTGTAAAATTGTAATTTAGTGGACTGAATACTGTTATTTCCAATAGAAGCCAAGTGCCAAGTCCCCCTGAGTCTTTTTGAAAACTACAGGACTCATCAGACTATGTTCTTCTAATTACTACAGCATTATTAATTATGGCTAACACATTGCAAAGGAGGGCAGCCATTATGCCCTTGGAGAGCTGCAACTGAAGCATAGTATCCAATTACAGTAATTAAGAATTGTAGGGTGGGATATTTTTTGTTCATTCTTCTCTAGTTTCAAATTTATTCTTCCTCTTGTGTAATCTTTTGCCTTTACCTTTCTTTATAATTATTCTACTACCTTTCTTTTTTTTTTTTTGTAAATTTTATTTGAGTTTTCACAAAAAGAAAAGAAATACAATTAAAACATCTTTTTTGAAAGCAGCATAATCCCGGGTTACATTTCTTCATACAGACACAAATTCAGGTTCATGCTCATTTTTATATTCTGTTCCATATCTTATTACAATTTTACATTTTCTACATGGCTTCTCCCCTCTTTTAATTTCCTCAATTTTATTGTATTTATTTCATCTCAATTCAATTCAAATCATTATATTTATATTTTTTATCTGTCCTGTTTCAATTGTCTATTATCTTTTCTCATTAAACAAAATTTCTCCTGTAGTTACTGATTGGAGTATGACGCCTTTATATCTTTCCCCTAAAGTTATAACACTCAATATAATACATAACTTCCATTCGGATTCTGCTTGGTACATTCTTAAACTATTCACGGTATTCTTTAAAAAAAAAGAAAAGAAAAAATTATAAATGTATATAATTAAAACAACATTCCATTCCAATTCAATTCTATCATTAATATTAATATTCATTAGTCTTAACATTTTTCACATTACTTTTCAATTAAATATCATACTTCTATGGGAACAATTATAACCTTTCCATAATCAATTCCCCCCCTCTTCACTTATATTTTATAAAACATTGACTAATTAAAATGTTCCCATTCCTTCCTAATTCAATTTTCTCATTTATTTTATTTCATTTACTTTATTCACAAACATTTCACTAAGTTACACTAACTATTCTATCCCTCCTTCTAATCATATGTTGTTTCCAATTTTCTAAAATTATTTCTGTTTCAAATATAACAACACAATCTCATGCACCTTTCACCCATTATCTCTAAATAGGTCCTGTTTCTTTATATCTTGCTCCGGACCTTTGTAACTTCTTTTCCTTTCCTTCTTCTCTCTCTTCTTCTCTCTCCCCCTTTTACCCCCTTGTCTCTCTACCTCCAATTCTCTCTTCTGTATTCCTCTCTTCTGTTACTTTCCAGTATTATACTTATTTTTCAAATTATTTTTCTTTTCTTTGGTTGTTTTTTTAAGTCTTAAATTCTCCATCCTCTTCCCCCTCCTCCTTTTTCTTCCCCACATAGAGTTACTTGTTCATTAAAGATGGCTTCTTCTTTGTCCCAGTCTTCTTGTTTTGCAGTCTTTTCTTGTTGTTTCTCATAGTTCCAAATCTCCATTTCTAGAAATTGAAAAATGAAGCCAAAGGAACCCTTCCCTTCTTGTGCATCTTCTTTGTACTTTTTAAGTTCCATTTTCAATTCATCCAAAAGTAATACCATTGTAGAAGTTTTTAAACAACCACCCGATTGATTTTAGTCATTCAAATATAATAGCCAAAAATCCAAAAGTCACCAAGTAGTCCAAATACACACAAGCTGTTTCTTTTTGCTCTTTCTTTTTTTCCCCACTTTCTCTTCCTGGGGTTCCTATTTAGTTGCAAAGTTTCAGTTAAAATGTGTCTTATTGAAATTTTAAGTCTTATTGAAATTTTACTTTAGATTCTTTTAAAGTCCAGGCAGTCTCCTCCCTTTTCCAGATCCTGCCCTTATTCTTTTTCTCTCCCTTCCTGCTTATAGAAGAAAAAGTTTTTAATATCCAGAAATCTTTATTGTCCCTTTGGCATTTAGTTATATTTTCAGCTTAATTGCCTATTGATGCCAAAGCGGATTTTTCCAATTTCTTATTCTTAATTGTCAATATAAGGAAGGAGAGAGAAGAAAAAAAATCAAACCTTTCCCTTTTCACTTTCTTTCGCTGCTTCCGACTCTTCTTTGGGGGCGATGTTGTTTCTTGTAAAATTTAAATTCCAGGGTACCTTAGTTATTGCTTTTTCAACTTAGCATGGTCAGCCAAAACTTTCACTTCTTAACTTCCTCCTGCACATTCTTTTCCAGTTGAGTTCTTCTTTGAGACACCCATTTCTGACCACCGCTCCTACCGCCTTCGGGAAAGGGAGTAATGGCCAGCTGAGGAGGAGAGATGCGGCTCTCCTCGACCCTGCTGGCAGTCTCCCCCTTCTTCATCTCTATGGGGTGGCTTAGCCCTGAAGCCAGCCGGCTCGGGGCGCCCCAGTGGCGAGCCCAGGCAGAAACCGCGCACGATTGCAGATTCCTGTCTGTCGCCAAAGCCCTTCAAACCAGAAGTTCCACATTATTCTACTACCTTTCTGTTAGTTAGGTTTGTAGTTTCTTTCAAGGTAACTTTGATTTTCTTTTTCTTTTCTTTCGCCATCAATCACTTTTTGTGAGGTTTTTTTTCCTCCTAAAAGCTCATTTCAGTTAGGATGTTTTTATATTAGGGATGTGAATTGGACCACCCAGATCAGATTCAAAATCAAGGTTTAACAATGACAAGATTCTAGAATTGATTAAATAAAAGATGTCCATAAGATGTATGGGGGAAGTACTACCTGAAACTGCTTCACTTTTAGGAACAGAATGGGATGAAACTAGAGGTCTGAGTGAACACCCATGGATTTCCCATGGATAAAGACTGTGTCTTTCAATCACACATATGGAAAGTGTGAGTAATGATGGTGACCTATTATGCCTTTTTATAGCCCTGGATCATTCCCCCTCTCCCACACACACATTTTGTACCTTAAAATGGCAGTAAACCAGGACATGAGGTATAGGGAATGCAAGAAAGAGGTTTGAGAGGCAGATGTGGCCTCTGTCTCTTCTATCTAAACAAATCCTGGCAGAAGAATAAGAGGCTCAATCAGCAGAGAAATACTCCCTAAGCACAGTGATCCTATCAGAGAATCTACCACAGAAAGTAAAGCGCTCTACTTTGTTCACTTATGATTGCAACAGTATTTGAGATTCTATGAATCCCAAATATTAATTGAAACTCCACAATGCTGGTTTCACCAAATCTCCTTTAAATCAGATTGAAAATTTTCTCCAGCTATATTATATACCAAACAATTTTCAGTTTCTACTTAGTACCCTATTTTATAGAAGTAGAGTGAACTATTTTATTGCTAAGATTACCTTAGTAGATTACTGTTTTAATGAATTGTTTTATTGCTCCTAGTCTGAATCCTATTCAATCGTAGTCCTGAGTCCTATTCAAAATGTTATAGAACTTTTCTTCCATCTGTTTTCAATGAGAGACATCACAATGAGTTGAATTTTAAGTCTTGCTTAAAACCGGTTATCAAAATTAACCTCTTCCACTAATCTCAGAGGTTTTCTCTATCCCTAACTGTGGTTTTTAAAGTCTGGTTCTTATTTATTAAATTGGACAAATGTTCATTTTACAGTTCCGATTATAAATAAAATGAGCATCCATCCAATATAGAACAGATCCAAAGCAATGTTACTGGTGAATATTCCAAGGCTCATTTACTTCATCTTTTTTTAAAAAAAACAAATTTTATTAATTTTTAAAAACAATACACAAACAAACAAAACGTAAAATATAATAACATAAGACATCTTTTCTGAGAAACAAATAAAACATCTTATTTAAAGACAGGATAGACAGGATTATCATGTTTCCATACAAGCACAATTTAATATGTATATTTATCTTATCTGTTCAACTTCGTATCTTTTCCCAACTTTATTTCTCCCTTTCCTTCTATTCAATTACATTTCTTTTGCCTTGGATTGTATATATTCATTATACCTATCTGTCTTATTTACAATTTCGTTATTCTCTTCCAACATTCTTCTAGCGTTTTATTAATTCAAACATAGACAAACAAAACACAAAACATAAATACATAAAACTTCTTTTTGGAAAGCGGCTACCCCGGGTTACATCTTTTTGTACAGACATAAATCAAATTCATGCTCAGTTAATATACTATTTCATATCTTATTTAACATTCTATATTTTCTATATATTTTCTCTCTTCTATTCACTCTCTTAATTCCACTTTATCTATTTCATCTCAGTTTAGATAATTATACTTGCATCTTTTGTCCGTTCTCTTTCAATTATCTATTTATCTTTTCTTTCTAATGCAATATTTCTCCTGTAATCACTGGTTGAAGTATGACAACTTTTTATCTTTCCCCTAAACTTAACACTTAAAATAATACATACTTTCCATACTGATTCTGCTTAGTACATTCTAAGTACTACATTTTAGAATAATAAAACAAAAAAAGAGAATTAAGTTTATAATATAGTAAAAAACAATATTCCATAGGAAGTTAAACTCTATTGTTAAATCTTAAACATTTTTATACATTCCCTTTAATGCATTATTAACTCATATAATATTTCAATTTTCTAACTCAATTTCAAATACTAATATCTACAATACAGTCTTATGTACTTTTGCAGAATCATTTTTTAAATTATATTTTACCCTTTGTCTCTGAAAAAAACCTGTTTTTTAACATCTTGTTTTAAACCTTTATGACTTCTCTTTCCTTTTTCCCTTCCTTTCTTATCAATTCTAGCCTTTTTGCCTCCCCATCTCTCAAGCTCCACTCTCTTAATCTTCCCTCTCTGTTGTATTTCTCTTTTCTGTTGCTTTCTGACATTGTATCGATTTTTCATCTTATTTTTCCCTTTCTTGGTTGCTTTTTTAAGTTCTGAGTTCTCCATTTTCTTTCCCCCCTTTCTCTTTTCTTCCTCAACTAAGATCATCTGTCCATTAAATATGGCTTCTTTTTCTTCATCCCAGCCCTCTTGTTGTTGTATTCCTTGGTAGATAGAAATCGCCATTTCTAAAAAGTGAAAAATAGATCCAGAAGAGCCCTTGCCTTCTTGTTCCTCTTCTCTTAGCTTTTGAAATTCCATTTGCAATTCTTCAACAGATAATGCCATTTTTTTAAGAACAACCCAAATGTTTTTAATCTGTCAAGAAATAGTTCCCCCAAATCCCAAAGTCACGAAGCAATCCAAATCAGAACAAACTGTTTCATTTAGCACCTTCTTCTTTTTATATTTTCTCTTCCTGGGGTAGAATTCAATTACACAGTTCCAAAGTAATTTTTTAGAACTCTTTTTGCAATTTATTTCTGGTCTTAAAACTCCAAGAAGTCTCCTTCAGTACAATCTTAAAATAAGTTCTTTACCTCTTCCCTCCCACTTATAGCAAAAAAAAAGTTTTTAATTCCAATGTTCAGAAATCTTTTATCCCCTTGGCTTTAAATTTCAAGTTTAGTTTCCTTCTGTGGCCAGGCAGGTTTTTCAGATTTCCATCTGCTATTTCCATGGGGAGGGAGAGTGAGAAAAAATAACTTTCTTTTTAATTTTCTTTCGCTGCTTTTACAGTCTTCTTGGGAAACAATGTATCATTCAAGCAATTAAATTTCCAGGGTGTTTAAAGGTTCCTTGTTGTCCCGGTTCAGCCAAAAAACTTTCACTTTCTCCGACTTCCTCCTGCACAATCTTACCCAGCTGCAGGCTTCTTTGTGGCGGCCATTGCTGACCGCCGCTCTACTGCCTTGGGAAAAAGAAGTTTAGCCGGCTGAAGAGGGGGTTTGCGATATCCCCAAGCCCCTACCCGGATCTCCTCTGTCTTCAGTTGCCTCTACGGGGCAACCATATCCTCCAGATCCAGCTCGATCAGAGGCATTTTGGCGGCGAGTGCAGCAGGAACTGAGCATGATCGCGGATTCCTGCCGCCGCCGAAGCCTTGCAAACCGGAAGCCATATATTTATTTCATCTTAAACTCCAGAAACCTTTTAGTAGGTGAAAAGCAAAAATTACCTGGTATAATTGATAGATGATATTAGACTAATAGAACATTCCTTCTATTATATATTTCTAATATATTTTTCAACAATATTGGGAATTATCCAGGAATTATTCTATACTTGTAGAAGTGACTATTAGAATGAGCCCATTTTCATAGTTATTAATCTGTATCAGTAGAAATATCCAGAATATTAACACAAAGTGGTATTATTTTAGTGTGGTAATGTCAAACCAAGCATACCTTATGAAACCAATGTGAGGCCAGGCAGCATATATTAGAGTTAAAGGGACCAAAATAATATTCAATAAAACATTTTGACTATCATCAAATATACTGAGGGACTTGGAAAAAGAAACCCATTAACTTTTTTTTTAGCAGTTCCCAATAGACTGTCTTGAAAAAGTATTATTGAAAACCTCTCCTAAATCAGATTCAAGATATTATAGCAGCTTCTATGAAGGTCTGTCAGGAATTCCATTATAAACCCACATTTTTCATGTTTATAAGATAGCCACTCTTTTTTTCCTAGATAGTGACTTGGTATAAGAAGTCTTGGTTTGAGGCAAATTTTATTTTTTATTATACAAGGAATATATATGTAAGGGCATTTTGGGTTACTTAAAAATTAAACTGAATGCCGTTGTTTATTGCAGTAAGCTTTTTTAAAAAAACTTATTTTCTTATATTTTAACATGTTCAAAGCTGCATATTTATTACAAACTAATTCCTTACCAATTAGTATTAAAGCAGAAATATTTTATATATAAAGCACGAATATACTCTACTGTGCATCTTAAATGTATGACAATAATAAGATATTAACTTTTGATTAATAAGTATATGTTATTACTTAGTCTATTAATAATATTATGACTGGATATAGAGTGTGTCATTTCTTGATCTGCAGAATTAAGATTTCTAATACATGTGTAGGACATCAACAAAGTTCATTTCTAATGGATAAAATTATCAGTCCTAAATTTATTTGTTTTCACTGTAAGTGAAAAATTTAAATGCATATTGGAAATGGAGAAAACGTGTTTCATTATGTAATTGATATGATTGATCCCTTGCACAAGGATGTAGAAGTTTCATGAATATTTACTTATTAACCATGATAAATATCTATGGAAAGGGAAGGAATTTTATTCTAGCAACAATAAAGCATGAAAGAGACTAGCCTAATTTGTTATTTTTCCTACCCATCATAGTTTCAGTTTTTTTCTTGTTGCAAAGACAGGTTGATTTATTGCTTTAAGAACTCAGAAATTCTCTCCTTCCACAAAGTCTACTGGATTCTGTATTAGATGTTCCAACAGCAAATCACAGCCATGCGGATGCTGAATTGCCTTGAATACTCTTAAGCTTCTGATATCTATGAGGCTTGGGGAAAGTTAGTTAAAAGTCAGGGAGTCAGATGATTGCCTTTTGGGTTGTTTTGTTACTTCAACTATATTTTCCCATTGACATGGCCTGCTATAAAAATAGGAACCTTCCTCCAAATGTTGCTTGCTTCTAGATTCCATAACATTTATACTTTCATAAAATTCAATAATTCAATAATAATCTTAAGGATAAAATCTAAAAGAATCATTAAAAATAAAAGTTTTCCCCATAATAATATCTTTCAAAGTTCATACTAATTCACTGTTGCTTCCACAATGATTTAGTATGAACTAATTAGTACATATCAATGCAACATATACTTAAGCCCCAGATCATGGTTACCTATTTAATAATAACAATATAAGAGGAGAAGGAAGGAAAACCTGAAATCAGAACCACATGGATCTTGGCACACTTTTGATACCAAGCCAGCATTTAAGCCCATCTGGTAGTCAGGTATCATTAGTCGACACCATCTCCCTCTTTCCATCTCCACCATCTGTTTCCATCAATTCCATTTGTGTAAATGAGCTCTCAGCATGCCACCATTCTCACTCTTGTCATGATTCTTCTTGTGTCCTACAGTTTTTCTCCTAGGTCAGGTGCAGTAAGCTATATTTAAGACGTTTCCTGAAATCTTTAATGCATTGCACAAGCAGGCCCAGTGTGACTGGTGGGTACTGTAAGAAAGCAGCAAAGACTTCATTGCTTCTTTATTTTGCGAGTCCATATCAGTCTTTTTCCAGCCTGTGGCCATGTGGTGCCCCTTACATTTCCTTCTTTTTATTGTTTATGGTTCATCCTTAAAATGCATGTAGTATCCTCTTCCACTCCAGGCTGATCATTTTCAAAAGTGGACTTAGGAGGGGCGATATGGCAAAAGGCACAGGAAAGGCTCGGCTGAAGGGTTTTCCAAGCACCCAGACATCACAAAGCCTCCACTCATAAAGTGGCTGGGTTTTCTCCAGAAGATCACAAGGCTTTGAACTGAGTGTTTGAACTATACTGCCGTTGTAGGAAGCCTGTCCAGTTCTTGGGGAACTGACTGCAAGAGATTGACAATAGTCCTTACTCAGTGCTAAATTTGAGAGGTGGTTTTCTTAGAACTTTGCCATAGAAAATTTTTTCTCCTCTAATAGAATTTATTCACATTCAGCCTGCTGTCATAACCTTTCACCAGCAAGGGGTCTATCTCCCTGGGTCATTTTTCCTCTCTGCTGGGCTCAGTAAGAAACAAGAGATTCCCACACTGTGATTTTTTTTTTTTTACTGCATAGGTGAATCTTCAATCTCCCCTTTTCTGGCTCTCCAGTTTCTGAATCCTTTCTGTGACCACCTGCTGTCAGACTCCACATAGTCCACATTGACTGAGCTGTTAATCAGCCAGACATTCTTTGCATAACGTTTTGGGTCTTCCCTCTTTTACTGCCTGCTCACACATTGTCCATATGTCAGTGGATGAAGGCTTGGCTGCCCAGCTGGCTTCAAAAAACATTCCTTTCTTCTTCTCCACTTTCCCTCACTACTCCCAAACTTGTTTCTCAACTGTCTCTCAAATGACCACTCCTCAGAATTGGCTCCCCTTCCTTTCTATTTCTGCTGCCACTACTTTGACTTTAGGGGGCAGAGCCAGTTAAATTGTTGCCTGGAGCTAGCAGGAAAGTTTATTTACCTCTTTCCAAAATCTGTTCCTCTACCATCTCTAAGGATACTATTTTCTACAATCCTACAGTTTAGCTATACAGTTTATAATCTTTAACTTTTTCTGTGTTGCAGCAACTTTCCTGCAAACTACTAGGTTGCACACCAGGGACTATTTATTTATTTATCATATGGCACATTCACATTACATTTCAATAAAAATGCAAGAGATAAAAATACAGAATAGGAAATATAAAATCTAAAAATATCATAAATATATCTCTAGATTATAGATATATCTTTTTCTTCATTTGTCACTGTGAAGAAATCAACAAAGTCTCCATTATAGGCCCTATTTTGACACTCAGTCACTATATTGTTTTTTGGCCCAACAGTCACAATTCGGTGATGGTGCTTTGCCCCACCTATAAAGGGGTTCTGCACATCTATCTATGCGAATTTGGTTCAGTGTTACCCTATCACACGAGGCTGGTCAAATCCAGGAGGTTTTTCCAAGATGCAATGCAAACTTCAACATTGGGGAAGGAGGGGGGAAGGAATTTCTATCCAATGTTGTTTCCATACATTGTGTATGTTAACACTATCTTCAACAAGTATTTTAGCAGTATAAATGGCTGAGTGTCTAGATCTTTATCTGTTTCACTTCAGACAGGCTATGTCATTCAATATTAGCAACTGGGAGTTATGATTAGTCTTCAAGTATTTTTTTCAGGAGAGCAGTTTTTTGTCTTACTTCTGGGGACAGTATATGGGCTGCCAATATGTGGAAGTGGTAGTAATTATGCACATTGACACATCCAATTGTGTATTAATTCTATTTATGTTTGGGCTTTTAAGCCATCCTGAGGCACAATACTCTTGCTGAATAAACCAAACTGAGTACAGGTATTCACAGTGAAAAATTACCTGACTTATGCTTGCTGGCAGAACTTTGTCTGTTCCTACGGGAGGGGATATCAGTGTTCCTAAATTACTCAACAATGGATTACCACAAGGTTCGGTTATTGCACCTCTTCTTTTAAACTTATATATAGCTGATATGTCTCATACAAAGGCCAGGAAGTTTGACTATGCAGATGATTAGGCTTTAGCCAGCATAAGTCCTTTGAGATAACTGTCCTGATAAATGTCCTCACTTCCAACTTACTAGATAATACTCGTTAAGTATTTTCATAAATGGAGGCTACAGCCTAATCCAACAAAAATGGAAGTAACATGCTTCCATCTTTGTGTTGGAAAAAATGTCTATCTGGGTTCAGTTCCAAGTGGGGAAAAAAACACTGGAAACATGGAGGCTACCTAGAAGGATGGTTTAATGGAGCAGAACCATTAATCACATGGTCCTAGTGCAACTAAACACATGGAACGGAGAGAGAGAGAGAGAGAGAGATTTATACCCTCTCTTGGGTGTTGCCCTAGAGCTTCCTGTTGGTTGTCAGACTCCCAGGGGGCCAGCTAATCTTGTAGGCTGCCTTTGTCCCAGGCTTGGTTGAATCTTACTGGGTGATGATGTAATGAAGAGTCTTGTGTTCTGAAAAGGTGTTGGGCAATTCCTATTATGGCTTAATGGCTTTGTCCTGGTTTGGATCTTGAGTGAGGGCTAATCCTATCACCCTGAAGCTGAAGGCCTTTTGTCTTGTATATAAGATGGCCCAATCTTTCTGGGGCTATTAAACAAAGGTGGAGGCTGTTTCCTTTTCTCATTCAGGGATTCTTCCTGCCTGCACATTATGATCATGATTTGAAATGAATTACTGTGCAGTTACTCTGAAGAAAACAAAGGAACAGGAAATAGAACAGCATACTAAGTATGCTAAGTATTTTTTTAAAAAATACTTCAACACATGTTAATGCTATTTCATGATTCTAAAGCTATTTTCTTAACCCCTCTTTCCCTTTCTTGCTATAGTACAAGGATAGGTAACTAGTTGCAATATTTTCAACTGTAGCTTTCAGAAACCCCAGTTAAGCTAAAAATATACCATAATCCAAAATGACTAGAGAACACAGAGTTTCTATGCCTTATTTTGCACAACATTGTTACAATAAAAAAGTGAAATGTTTTGAACTAGCTATTAAAAATATAGTCTTGCCTCAGGTAAGAGGATTTTCTCTACATATTTACATATTAAGTTATATTCCTATATCTATTAGAAAGCCCTAGATATACCTCAGATACCTATTGTATGACTCATCTTGTACTTGAAAATCATTTTTGCTTGAATATATTCCCTAGAAAAGTTATTGAGTACTTGAATTTTAGAAGGCTGGGGGGTCAGGCCATATTTCAGTGATGAAATGTTTGCTGTGCAAGAAGTTCACACAAGGTTATTCTTTTTTGCCACAAAAGTATTGGAGACAATGTATAGGTTGTTAATTATTATGGACAGTAGATATCTGAATGTCTGTGGAAATTCAGTCATCTAGGTCATGGTTATCCCGAAGCTGAAGAAACTTTTTGGATGAGAAGTGAAACATCTTCAAAGAAAAACAAGAAAATCCAACTGCTTCTTGAAAAAGGGATAGATATCTGAGTCTGAATCTGTTAGGTTTACCTTCCTGAGTTGTGTGCTTTCCAGACATTTCTTATTCTACTATTCTTGCTGCTTATATCTTACATTCTGAATTAGCATTCCATGATTTAGGCTCTTGATGTTTTCCTGGAAAGAAGAGAAGTAGAAATGAGAGAGAATAATTCTGGAAAGTATTTTCTTATTGGACGCCAATAATTTTATTGTACTGACATGCATTACATGGTTCTGTCATATACACTTGGTTTTATAGTTACTGTAGTTATATTTCTGCTATCTTGGAATTATTTTCAGAGTATAATTTGGTGTCAGGGAATATGTACTGAATTTCTTTCAGACCAAACTAAGGTGAATGTCACTAAAAAGATAAAATACTAAGCGGAATTGTTCTGAAGCCTTCTGAGCAGTTTCAGAGGGATTCAGCAGTAGGCTATATGTCTGCAAAAATGAATACATTTCCCCCAAGCAGTTTATATGCTGAAAATACCAAGGAGAGGAGAGGAGAGAGGGAAAGTTGCTTTGAAGCTGACCTAACTCCAGCTCCAAAAACTTTTACTAAGGTTCTTCAGTGCTGGAGCTCAGTTAAAGAAGCAGTGTTCATTTGTAAAGGAACTGCAATATTTACAAGTGAGTTCTCTTTTTATCAACAAGGTAATGGCTATAATAATTAATGTTGGCAGCAGAAATTTCTTGGATATTTTATGTATCCATGACATTAAATAGTAACTTGACGAGCTTCAGTTTCAATGGATATTGAAGAAATTATGTATACAATCTCATTTGCTAGAATAGAGTAACTCTTCTAAAAGGCAGTTCAGCATTACTGATCAGACTCAGTCTAATTTTGTTCATCCAGGTTATACTACCACAATTATTATTACCGAATTTATAGCTTTTTTGTGCCCATGGGAAATAATATGTCCTTTATAAAAGATTCAAGTCTGTGCTTTACTGACATTTGATGTATCTTGATTTCATGAAAGATATTCAGTTGGAAGTGGTATTTATTTATTTATTTATTTATTTAGTCAATTGCTTACAAGATAATAGGTATAAGTAAAAACATAGTTATGAATACATGGATACATATAAGAAAAAAAAAACAATAGGACAGGGACGGTAGGCACGTTGGTGCGCTTATGCACACCCCCTACAGACCTCTTAGGAAAGAGGTCAATAGTAGACAGTCTAAGGTTAAAGTTTTGGGGTTTCTAGAAGAAACCACAGAGTCAGGTAGAGTATTCCAGACATTGACCGCTCTGTTGCAGAAGTCGTATTTCCTGCAATCAAGTTTGGTGCGATTAAGCTTGAGTTTGTATCTATTAATTGCTCTTGTGTTGTTATGGTTGAAGCTGAAGTATTCATTGACAGATAGGACATTGCAACGTATGATTTTATATACTATACTTAGATTGGACTGAAGGCGGCGTAGTTGTAGGTTTTCAAAGTCTAGAATTTCGAGTCTGGTGGCATAAGGTATTCTGCAATGAGTAGAGGAGTGGAGAACTCTTCTTGTGAAATATTTCTGGACTTTCTCAATTGTGTTAATATCAAATACGTAATGTGTGTTCCAGACTGATGAGCTGTATTCGAGTATTGGTCTAGAAAATGTTTGCTATGCTCTACTTATTAGTGTAATATTACCAGAGAAAAAGCTACATAAGATTAGGTTAACAACTCTTAACGCCTTTTTGGCTATGTAGTTACAGTGGGCTCTAGCACTTAGATCATTAGAGATGAGTACTCCAAGATCCTAGACAGAGTTTGGATCCTCAGCAAGGTCTTGACTATTCAGCTTGTATTTTATTTTCTGATTTTTTTTTGCCAATATGTAGGACAGAACATTTATTTGTTGAGATTTGAAGTTGCCATTTGTTTGACCATTCAAGGTCATTTTGAAGGGTAGCAGTATTGTCTGTGGTGTTGAGTAGCTTTACATCATCAGTGAAGAGAATGTAATTGCTCTTGATATGACCACAGAGGTCATTTATGTAGAGTATGAAAAGAGTTGGTCCTAGAACACTGCCTTGGGGGACACCACCATTGACAGGTGCAGAATTTGATAGGACACTCCCAATTTTGACCATTTGTTGTCTGTTTGACAGGAATGCTTCTATCCAGTTTTGCAGGTGTCCAGAGATACCGTAAGATTTTAGATTTGGAGTAGTTTGTCGTGTACCACTGAATCAAAAGCTTTACAGAAGTCTATGCAGATTGCGTCTATTGCTTTGCCCTGATCGAGTTGTGTAGTCCATATGTTTTTGCAGTGTAAGAATTGCAGATTACAGGATAATTTTTTCCTGAAACCAAATTGTTTATTACAGAGTAGGTTGTTTGTCTCTAAGTGGAGGATAACCGGATTGGTTAATAATTGATTCCATGACTTTACAGGTGACGCAGCATAAAGTGATTGGTCTGTAATTTTCAACTAGGCCGGGGTGTCCCTTTTTGAAGGGGATGACCATGGCTTGTGACCATAGTTTTGCCAAGGAGCTGGTCGTGAAAGATTTTTCAAAGATTATGCTTAGTGGTTCGGCTATGGCAGTGGATAGCTTTTTTAAGAAGTAGGCACATATTCCATCTGGTCCAATAGATAGAGATGGTTTTAGATTACGTAGTGCTTTTTCAACATGGTCTTCTGTAAAATCAATATGTATTAGATCATTGTAGTTGTCTGTGGTTCAACTAGGAAATACTGGGCATGATCCATTGCTTTTACAAATACTGAGCCAAAGAATGTGTTAAAGAGGTTGGCTTTAATAGTGTTATTGTTGCAGTCTTTACCATTAGGTCCTTTCAGGGGTGGGATGGACTTGAGTCTTTTAGTTTGTTGTTTACAAAATTGTAGAAAGCGCAAGTGGAATTTGTGCATAGGTTTTCTTCTTGGTTAATTGGTGCATTCAGTTTTTATCTGGTGGTATAAATGTTTGTATCAGCTTTTGAAGTTGGCAATGTGACCAGATTTGTTTTTTTTTGCCAAAGTGATTTCTTTTTGGATTGAAGCTTCCTTATTGTTATGGGTAATTAGTTTTTTTCTGGTTTTGGGAGTTGTTAATGGTACATATAGTTTGATGACTCTTTTGACTTCAAGTAAAAATATGTTGTTACGGTCTTCTACAGTATTGCATCCAGAGAATAGAAATTGCCAATCAAAGGATGAGAGATCGTTGTTTATAAGATCATAGTTGCCTTTTTTGAAGTTATAATTGAGGATTCCGTCATTGTGATGATTTTTGGGAGGATGTATGTTGAGACAAAAGTCAATCATGTTGTGGTCACTGTTGGAAAAGGGTTTTTTAATTTGTATTCCATAAATTGAATTCAAACTATTTCAGAAGATGAGATCGAGGCAGCTGTTAAGTCTAGTGTTGTTGGTTACTAGTTGTTCTAGTCCCAGATTTGTTACTGCATGTGTGGGTTCAGTTGTACATTCGTTAAGGGTCCAGTTAATATGAGATAGATTGAAGTCACCAAGAAAGTTAAAAGCATGTGGGCAGGATGCTGCCCATGTTAGCAGTGTATTTAGCTTGTTTCTATGTTTGATGTCATAATCAGGGGCTCTGTAATATAGTAAGAACTGAAATGTCATATTTAAGGACAGTTCACAGATGATGGTCTCAGGAATAGGAAGCTCCTGGGTAACTTGGATGTTTTTTAGATGTAGGGACTTTTTATAGAAGATAGCAACACCACCTCCTCTATGGATTTCACGATCTGATCGGTAAACATGATAGTCTCTTATTGTGGTCATGGAGTCATGTTTCACAGACAAATATAATGTCGAATTTAGCCATATTTAGTAAGAGGAGAAATTCAGGTATTTTATTTACAAGGCTTCTTGCATTGAGTAGCTTGCATTCAAGACCAGTTGTGGTTGGAATAGAGGTAGTTAGGGGCGTGCATCCCTAGTTATGAGTGATGTTGGATTGGATGGGGTGGGGTTGGATGCAGAGTTGTGAGTTGTGTGACTTTCTTTTGATGCAATCAGCACGGTAGTCAATGTATAAATCCTTTTCTCCATTGTATGGAGAAAATAGGTATGGGTATTTGAATCCAGTTATTCATCGTAGGTTTAGAATATGATCATTTCCAAACTTCAAATGATTGTTATTGTTTCAACATTAGCAGCTGATTTAAGCCACAAAAGTATGCTCGCTCTATCTATCATCTATCTATCTATCTATCTATCTATCTATCTATCTATCTATCTATCTATCTATCTATCTGTCTATCTATCTATTTTTATGCTGCCACATCAAAAATTACTTCCAATAACTTACATAAAAATACAATATAAAACAAGTCTCATATTAAAATTCAAAATGCAACACTGAGACAAATGCAGAAAGAGAATAAAAAATAGCAACAGGAAGAGTCTCCAAAAAAACTCAGCTTTTAGAAGCTTGTGGAAAATCAACAAAGAGGGAGCCAGACTGATCTTCACCAGGAAGCTATATTGGTGCTTCAACAGAAAAGCAGGAGTTCCTTTCTTTAGTTCTCATAACCCATGGATGGGCTTCTGCCAGTTCCAACCAGTTCAGGCAAACCAGTTAAGTTTTTGCACAGTTCGGAAAACCAGCAAATCGCACTGTTGTCTGGTCCCACCCCTCCTGCCCCACCCAATCACTCCTTTTCTCACCTCGCCCACCTTGGCTGATGCCTAGAGTCATGCCTGCATGCTGTTGCTCTCTAGTCCCCTCCCCTTGTTTGCTTCAACCACGTGGCCCAGATCTCTGCCTGGTGAGCCTTCCTTTGCTGATCTCTGCTCCTTGCCAAGCTGCCGCCCAGCCACTCTTACCCTGGCCTGAGAAGATAAGACCAATGGTGGGGGAGGACCCCCCACTGTGCTCTGCCAAAGGGCTGTGGGGAGGATCTGGGAACACAGCATCCCAGCACAGTGCTCTTCCCCAGCAGTCACCTGTCTGCTCGCCCACAAGTGGTGAGTAGCCCCATCACAGGTTGGATGCAGGACCTGAGGTGGAGAGTGTTGTGTCCCTGACAGTTTCCGTTATGTCTTTGGAACTAGTTGGGGTTTCCCAACCAGGTCCGCTGTTTGAGCGGGAACACCAGCCGTTCCCATTGGTTGGCTCTGTTTGACAGTCGGCTATAAAAGCCGGCTGTCGAGCAGAGCCAGCCAAGCGAGCGGAGAGCGGACCAATGGAGCAGCGCTCGCAAGAGCTCCTGCCCTCCGGGCTGCCTGCCCGGCCGGGGCAGTTCTCGCCCTCCGGGCTGCCTGCCCGGCCGGGGCAGTTCTCGCCCTCCGGGCTGCCTGCCCGGCCGGGGCAGTTCTCACCATCCGGGCTGCCTGCCCAGCCGAGGCAGCTATCGCCTTCCGGACTGCCTGCCCAGCCGAGGCAGCTATCGCCCTCCGGACTGCCTGCCCAGCCGAGGCAGCTATCGCCCTCCGGACTGCCTGCCCAGCCGAGGCAGCTATCGCCTTCCTGACTGCCTGCCCAGCCAGAGAAGCTCTCCCTGCTCGGGACTGCCTGCCCAGCCAGGGCAGCCGCGGCAACCTGCTATGCTTAAATAAATCGTTGTTAGCCTTCAGCTCCGTGTCTGCCTCGTGTGTCATCCCAACGACTACACAACACTGGCGACGAAGGTGGGATCGCACGAAGGAGAGGCAACCGGACTGAATCAGCTGAACTGGAGTCACTTAGAGAGAAGCCACGGGCACTGAAGCCGCAGCCGCCGCCGACGCTCTCAAGGAGCGCGAATTCAAAAACCTCTGTTGCTTAGAGCTGTGATCACTAAAGAGCTGAAGCCACGGGCGTTGAATCGTAGCCGCCTCACTCGCAGAGAGTTCGAGCCCAACCCGCTGCGCTTGGAGCTGAAAGTCGGGCGCTGAAGCCGCAGCCGCCCACGCGCACGCAAAAAGGGCGCGAAATTCAAACGGCTGTCACTAGCTGAAGTCACTAGAGCGAAGTTACGGCGCTGAGAGCCTCAGCCGCCACAATCACAAAAGAGCGCGAATTTCAAAGAGCCCCCTCAGCCGAGGAGGCTGACACTGCCTGACAGGCGCAGCCGCAGAACGCTCTTCTCAGAGCGCGATTTTCGAAAGTCACAACTGCTGAGTGACTGACCATCGTGACTGGCACCTCCGCTGCTGAGGAAACGCCCCGGGAGCACGGCTACTGAACCTCCGTCTGCTGAGGAGAAATGCCCCCCGCCGGGCGCTGCTGCCGGCGCTACTGAGAGCGCGAAGCTCAAGCCTCCGTTTGCTGAGGAGAAAACGCCCCCCCCGCCCAACGAGAGTTCCCTGCAGGACCCGAGCTACCTCGCCGACACCAAGAGCTCCCTGCAGGTTCCGGTCTACTCAGCCAACGCCTAGAGCCGGTCCCAGCTGCCTTGCCGACGATGAGAGCTCCCCGCAGGTGCCGGTCTACCAAGCCTAGAGTCCCCTGCAGGGCCTGGTCTACCTCGCCGACGACAACCCCCTGCAAGCGCCAGTCTACCAAGCCTAGAGCTCCATGAAGGACCCGGTCTACCGAGCCAACACCGAACGTTCCCTGAAAGGCCCCAATCAACTCAAGAGACACTGAGCACCCCTCAGCCGGACCCGGTCTACCGGCGAAGGACTCTGCCCCAGCTGGGATCCCCTGGGACTGGAGGTCTATTTGCAAGTCTATGTGCAGGTCTAATTACAGGTCTACCTTGTCCCTGGCCAGGGGGAAGGGGTGTGTCCCTGCCCAACCACAGTCCCCAGCCAGGGCTGCCATATCCCTAGCAAGAGGGAAGGGGTGTTGTGTCCCCGCCTAACCACAGCCCCAGACTGGGCTGCCATGTCCCTAGCTAAGGGGGAAGGGGTGTTGTGTCCCTGCCCAACCACAGCCCCAGCCTGGGCTGCCATGTCCCTAGCTAAGGGGGAAGGGGTGTTGTGTCCCTGACAGTTTCCGTTATGTCTTTGGAACTGGTTGGGGTTTCCCAACCAGGTCCGCTGTTTGAGCGGGAACACCAGCCGTTCCCATTGGTTGGCTCCGTTTGACAGTCGGCTATAAAAGCCGGCTGTCGAGCAGAGCCAGCCAAGCGAGCGGAGAGCGGACCAATGGAGCAGCGCTCGCAAGAGCTCCTGCCCTCCGGGCTGCCTGCCCGGCTGGGGCAGTTCTCGCCCTCCGGGCTGCCTGCCCGGCCGGGCAGTTCTCACCATCCGGGCTGCCTGCCCAGCCGAGGCAGCTATCGCCTTCCGGGCTGCCTGCCCAGCCGAGGCAGCTATCGCCCTCCGGACTGCCTGCCCAGCCGAGGCAGCTATCACCCTCCGGACTGCCTGCCCAGCCGAGGCAGCTATCGCCTTCCTGACTGCCTGCCCAGCCAGAGAAGCTCTCCCTGCTCGGGACTGCCTGCCCAGCCAGGGCAGTCGCGGCAACCTGCTATGCTTAAATAAATCGTTGTTAGCCTTCAGCTCCGTGTCTGCCTTGTGTGTCATCCCAACGACTACACAACAGAGAGGAAATGTGAGTGGGCGGCAGTGAAGCTGGGCCTGAAAAGAGGCAGCCCTTCGGCTGAACGCGGCAGTCCGGAGTGAGTCTCCCTCCCACGGCATCTTGGCATTTCTGCATTTAATTTTGGAGCCATGTGGGTGAGGGTGCTGGTAAGGGCTATTGAGAGGGAAATGGACAGGGGCTTGGGAGAGAGAGAAATATCTGATCCAACTCTCTCTCTCTCTCTCTCTCAGTGTGTGTGTGTGATTGTGTGTGTGTGTGTGAGAGAGAGAGATAGATTCAATCTCAAAGACACACAAGCACACAAGTTTGATCTTTCTTTCCTCCCACCCCACTCACCAGAGACCCTTGGATTCCCACCTGGGCCATACAAGCATCACCATGAATGACATAGAATTGGCCATGCCCACTCAGTCACATGACCCAGCCAGCCACGCCCACCCAGTCAGTCATTAGGGAGAACTGGTTGTTAAATTATTTGAAGGCCACTCCTGTCATAATCCCTTAAGTGTGGGTTTTGCAAGGGTTTCTAGCCAGTTTCTTTCAGTTAAATTTAGTTGGACAGGTGAAAGTTTGATGGAGTAGGTGGTGCTAAATGTAATCCAATCCCAAGCCATGAAAGGTTTCATAGGTAAACTAGCCTCTTAAATCGTACACAGAAACCAGTTTTACGGGGCCCACAAAATTGATGTTGTGTGGGAGCTCAAAAAATGCTAGCTGCTTCATTTTTCAAATGGTGCTTTTCAAATATTCTGTAAGAGTTTAGTCTTACATCTTCATCAGGTCTAATCTAAAAGGGTGGTAAAAAGGGAATGAATTGTTGTTCCCATATTGTCCTGTTTAAGGTAAGAGTTTAATTGACACACCACTAAATTTGGGCATAATCCCTTCTGGCTATGGTTTCCAGCAGCTATGAGTCTAGAAGGACTCCAAATCATGAACCTGAAGCAAGGATTAAATATCTTCTTGTTGATTTTTGAGACTGTTTCCAATATATCTTTTAAATGAGGTAACTTTGATGCCAGAAAAGATATATAACTAAAAATCCAAGCACCTTTGGAAAAACCAGGATTGGTTGCAAATCCTCATGATAAGTCCATTCATATGTTGATTCACTAAATTACCACTTGTGGAATGGGTCCAACTCAGTGGTGGGGTTCAGCCAGTTCTCACCTGTTTGCCCAAACCATTAGTTAATTGCTTATGCAATTTGGAGAATCTGCTAAAAAATAGTGCAAGAGAAGGGTTTTTTTTTCTCTCTCTCTCCCTTCAGTTATTAGCTTTGGGCAGACAGCCAAGAACCATTTAACAGTTGCAGCTGGAATGCAGCTGACACACACTGGATCAAGTCAATAAACAACAGAAACTGACAGATTAGAGCAGGGAAACCCATCAATCAAACATCTAGGGATGGGATTAACCTCTTCCCTTCAGGAAGAAGGACAAGATTACAAACAGTTTCATTACAAAGATATTAAGTAACACTTCTGTGATCTGCTGATATTCCCTGGAATTCCCCAGGACCTTTTATAGCTGCTGCAGTGTTGGCTATTTCTTGTTTCTTCCTGGCAGGAAAGATATAGGAGGGGGCAATGATGCAGCTTGATCATACAGGCTGCGAATTTAATCCATGTGTGGTCCAGCCAACTGTATTGCTGTGAAGCACCCAATTTAGAACATAGAGAACATAGAATATTAGAGTTGGAAGAGTTAATGGCTTTTGGAAGCATACCTAGGCTTTCAATTAGCTTGAATTAAATTAGCTCAATCAATTAGCTCTTAAGTTTCCCTCTCAGCTGCTGCATTTGCTTTGGAGTTGACTTTTTTTTAAAGGGGAATGGCTGTTTTAAATTTTCTGTATTGTTTTAGTGGTTCCTGGCATTGTCCTTTTGGGGTGTACTTCCCTCACTCTTTTTGAAAGCCACTAATGATGGAGCATCCATAACTTCTGAATGCAAGCTATTCCATTGGTTGATTGGTCTCACTCTTAGGATATTTCTCCTTATTCCTAGGTTGCTTCTCTCTTTGGCTAGTCTCCATCCATAGTTTCTTGTGCGTTTTGGTGCTTTGGAAAATAGATTGACTCTCTCATTTTTGTAGGACCCCTCAAATTAAGAGAGCATTAGAACAATTAATCAGTGGAACAACTTGCCTCCAGAAGTTGTAAATTCTCTAACACTGAAAGTTTTTAAGAAGAGATTAAATAACCATTTGTCTGAAGTGGTGTAGGGTTTCCTGCCTAAGCAGAGGGTTGGACCAGAAGACCTCCAAGATTCTTTCCAACTCTGTTATTCTATTCTATTCTATTCTATTCTATTCTATTCTATTCTATTCTAAATATTAGAACAGTGCTATTTGATTGTGCAATTTTATTGTGAGTTGGACTAAGGAGACATTCCCTAAGGGTGAGACCAATCAAGTTGGCCATGGCCACCAGTCACATGACCACCAAGCCATGCCCACCCACCTCATTTGGGCAGAGAACCAGTTGTTAAATTATTTGAATCCCACCACGGGTCCAGTTGCTTCTTTAAGTTTGCTTAACTGGATTTCAGATGATCAAGGCATTCCCAGAGATATTAACAGACATCTTTAGAGATCAATTAAGCAATAATATTTTATAGCCACAGGAAACAAAACCATGTATTTTAGCCACAAGGAAAACAATCTGAAGCCATATTTGGACAGTTCTTTAATTAGGCCAGTTCATATAGCAATAGTATTCAAGTTGTTAAATTCTTTAAAATTCTTTATGAGGCAAGATGGTAAACAAAACCAAGAAAGAGAGCAGATGGGAAAAAAGATTATGGGAGTTGAAGCTGTACATTCTGTGCATAGTTATAATGTTCAAATGTTGTGTGAGATATTCCACATATTTTCTGAGAATGTACCTCTAGAAAGTGAAATCACAGTTTTGGTGGTACAACATCTCTTCCTGCAATACAAGACTGAAGAATTAAATTTGTATTCTTCAAATTATACTTGCATTCCACACACATATCCAAACAAACAAAACAGAGATAACCGTGCTGGCTGTAAGAAAAATTCCCAGTGCAGACACAAGACATTTAGGTGGTATTTTGTAATAGTGGGTCAGTATTCTTTAGGGTCCAGCATTCTGGACCTTAGAGATTCATGAGATTGTTTAGGAAGAAGTTGTGTATATTCATTCTTTCAAAAGATTAGTAAGTGAATTTAAATCTTTTGACATTCAGTAAAGGTTTGGACCTGAAGAAAATGAAAGATAATATTTATCCATCAATATACTGCACAACTGTGATTTTATCTTCATACATAGTTCTCAGGAATGTTTCATATCACTTTTCCCTTAAAGTTGATAGCCTGCATTCATCTTCATTTAGGTTTATTTTAAAGAAAGAAAGAAAGAGGGAGGAAGGGAGGGAGGGAGGGAAGGGAGAAAGAGGGAAGGGAAGGGAATGAGATATGGTTGGATGGACAGACAGATGGATAGAGGTAGGGAGGGATAGAGAGAAAAAGGAGATGAAGGAAGGACCACAAACCCTGGCACTGGATGCAGCTTCAGAGGATGCTTTGAAACAGCACAGCAATTCAGGGCTGGAAGGGACCTCAGAGGTCATCTAGTCCAACCCCCTGCTCCAGCAGGAGACCTTACATCATCTTGGTTATTTTGGTGCCTCTAATGCAGAGGAGAAATTCCCAGAAAAGATAAAGAGTTTACTAGGCAAGGCTGCCATGCAGAGGAAAGCAGAGATAGTCCTCGACTTATGACAACAGTTGAGCCCAAAATTTTGGTTGCTTAAGCAACAGCATTGTTAAAGTGAGTTTCTGTGTTTTGATCCACTCAGTCACATGACTACATAGCCATGCCCACCCAGTCACATGACCACCACACCTGCCACGTCACGCCCACAGAACCAGTAGTAATTTTTTTTGAATCCCATCACTGATGTAATCTGATTATTACAAACGTCTCATAAAACAGGCAGAAGTATTATAAATGAAAAGTTTAAGGATACCTGAAACATGAGATGGAAAGTTGTATGATGCCAATCTATCCAGAACATAGCAAAGTTTTTCCTATTTTTTTAATTAATGAAAATTAATTGAAGGTAATATTGACCCAAGAGCTTAATGTTTGACCAGTAGACATTATATGAAACGTAAGGGTATCCAGCAGCCCTCAAAGCCTCTGATACTTCAAGTTTCTTCAGATATGCTCTGAAACTGATGAAAAATGAATGTCTGCTACCCATCAAAGTAAAAGCAGCTTTTTGAAGAGAAGTAAAAGCAAATGAGATTAGATCATTGATCTGTACACGACATATTCTTTTTAAAGCCTTCTCTTGTGCTGATATATTGAATCTTCATTTTAGGATAAATGCTTTACAATAATATTAACTTCCATTTTATTTTGTGCTTGTGTGCAGTTATATTGTTTTTCAGGTGACAAAATTGGAAATTTGTATTTATCAAAAATCCTTTCAATGTACACAATATTGGGCTAAATAAAAGTTGCATAGTAATTATTATAGATATTTATAATATGAGAGATAAGATAAATTATGTCACTATCACATAAATATTTAGATGTGGATGAAGAGAACTATTTCAAGCGTAGAATCTTTAAGCATCACACCATTTTCATAATCCTAAACTGACTGTGCCTTTAGTGTCATATATTTTTTTCTGAATTTTTATGCAATTCTTTGGATTGAGCCTATAGTCCTTTAATTATTGGGTCAAATACTGGCAATTTCAACAAAATTATCCTATTTCAGGCAGATCCTAATTAAATTTATGACACGAGCATAAAATCCATTAAGCTTACTGGCCCTGACAAGCTATTGAATAGAAAAAGATTAATTTTCACTGAAGAGTAGGATTTGAGTTAGTCATAACTAATATTTCATAGTATTTTGTTGGCTCTGAGTAACACCAAGTCAAAATCTATTTCTTGTTTCTGGTGAATTTTGAAAAGAGTTTCTGGTGGTGGATGTTCAGAAAATGTCTGCTTAGGACCTCCTTGTAGATGTCAACTGTGAAGCAATAAGGAAGTCCAGTTATAATTACTGCTCCTTGAACAATTATTACCTTCATTCCAATTTCTTTCTAATATCTCCATATTGAATATAGAAAGATGAAAAGGCAAATAACACTTGTCACCTAGTGCCAAATTCAACAGCCAACGCCATAAGATACTTGGCTACGTTATACACTATGATTTAGGACTGAGACAGAATATTATTATTTTTTCCCCAGGATATGCAATCTTATACTGTTGTATTAGGGAAGGGTCTCCCCCCACATTTTTATAAAATTGCCATTTTCCACTTTTGATTCAATCTCATTTTGCCTCAGTAAAAAGTAAATTGGTTCCTGAATATTATTAACAAACTTTCAGATATTTTTTTACATTTTTACATTTGCTTCTAATTGAAATAGTCTCACAGCGTATAAAGGAATGTGTGAATAGCAAATCATGTCAATAATATTTTCTCATTCAATGTGATAATTACTTTCTTTGTAGTTCTCCAGGAACACAATATACAGGTAATGCTCAACTTATAACAGTTCATTTAGTGACCATTCAAAGTTACAATGGCACTGAAAAAAGGGACCATGACTGTTTTTCACAGTTACAACCTTTGCACCATCCCCATGATCATGTTAACAAAATTAAAATGCTTGGCAACTGGTTCATACTTGTGATCATTGCAGTGTCCTTTTGCAACCTTCTGACAAGCAAAGTTTAATGGGGACACCAGATTCACTTAACAACCAGGTTACTAATTTATCAACTGCAGTGATTCACTTAACAATTCACTTAACAACTGTGGCAAGAAATGTTGTAAAATGGAATAAAAGTCACTTAACAAATGTCTCACTTAACAACAGAAGTTTTGGGCTCAATTGAGGTCATAAGTTGAGGACTATCTGTACATATGTTCCAATAAAATGGAATCTATGTAGTTCAGGATTGAACTGTGGAGTCCTTTGTGGTCTCTGAGCTTGGCAGTATGCTTGCAGACAGTAACTGATTCTGAATGTAGAAATATCGGGTAGTGAAACAGTACTGAACACCTTGATAATCTCTCTGAAGGTCTTCTAAAATGTCATGCTTCACACCACTGTATAACATCCCATTCTGAAGTATTGAGTGGGTGACACATCTCCTTGTTCATTTCATCATTCTACCTATCAATCTTTGAACAGGGTACTTAGGCATCAGTGCTTAGATCTTCTTAGATCCAGTCTTTATGGTTCACTTGCTTTAATCACTTTCTTGCTTCCTTCAGATACAAAACTAAGATGCCACTAAAAAAATTAGTTCAGGAACCAAGAATGATAGATTGAACCAAACCAAGCCATAGCCAGATCATTGAGAGTATCTGTGATGCATTCTTAGAAGTTAACTTTACAAGATAGTATAAAAAGTCAGCTGTCACAGCAAATCTAATTTTAAAATATGAAATACATTATGACAGTAGGCTATTAGGATGAAAGGTACAGCAAATATAACATTTGTTCTGAAGTATTTTGGCAATGACTGTTTCAGATAGCCATGGATTAATAAAATCATGACTGAAGTAATTTGAGGTGACTGCTTCCATTACAGCAATTGTACCTTCAAAATTCAACATTTTTGAAGTAGTTGATTAAAAGAGCAGCTAATCATTCCAATAATGCATCTTGTATCCTTTAGAAATCATAGTTTTTATTGGAATATAATGACCTATTTTGGGATATTCACAGCTTCTAATATAGCAATTTTTTCCCACACATATCTTAAAGTAGATTTTTGCCACAGTATCTTTATATTTCCTTCTTTAACTTCCCCCTTATTTCAGTTTACCCATAATCCTTGCCTCTGCTCATTCAGGAATGCAGGTCATTAAATTAATAGACAATCAAAGGGCTGGAAGAACCCTTTAAGGTCTTCTAGTCTAACACCTTGCTCTAGCAGAAGTCCTTATTCCATTTTGGACAAATGGCTGGCCAGTCTTTTCTTGAAAACCTCCAGTAATGGACCATCCACTACTCCAGGAGCCAAGCTGTTCCATTGATTAGTTGTCAATAAATTTCTCCTTAGTTCCAGATTGTTATTGCTCTTTAATGAGCTTCCACCCATTGCTTCTTATCCTATCCACCTTCTCTGTGACAGCCCCTCATATTACAAAACTGCTATCATGTCATCCCCAATCCTTCTCTTTGTGAAGCCAGATATATTTATGGTAGTTCCATTAACCATTCATCATACAGTTTAATCACCAGACCCCTTATCCTCTTTGTTCTTCTTCTTTGCACTCTTTCTAGAGTCTCCACATTTTTTGTATTGTGGTGACCAGGAATGGATCCAGTGTTCCAAGTATGGCCTCACCAATGCAGTATAGAGCAGTACTATGACTTAGTGCATGCTAGTATCCTCTAATTTATGCAATCTAGGATTACTTTTGTCTATTTTGGTAGCTACAGCACATAATTGATTCATGTTGAAGCATTGGGAAGAAAATAAGCAGGGAAGGGAGTTAATTAAAATGTGGCCAAGGAAAACAATTTAAAAAGAACCATAACTAGCAATTGCAATACAATCTACGGTATTTTTCAGACTATAAGATGCACTTTCCCTCCCCTCCCAAAGTGGATGGAAATGTCTGTGCATTTTATAGAGTGAATGCTGCTGAAGCCCTGCCCACCCACTGGCCCCCACTCTTCGGCCTCTGCCTCCCAGCAATTTGCCTCCTTGCAGAAAACAGCAAACAGCCTGGTCAGCTTCAGCACAGCCTGATTAGCATGAGTAGCTGATTGGTGGTTGGATTGGCCTCCCGGAATACCGAAAATCAGCTGTTCCAGGCTGCAGAGATCACTGCCACCCATCAGCACTGTTGCTGGCCATCGCCACTGCCACCTATCGCTGCCTCTGTGTGCCCCATTTTCAGCCTCTGTGTGTCCTGTTTTTGGTTTCTATGCTCCCCATTTTCAACCTCCATGTGTCCTGTTTTCGGGCCATTCCAGGCAGTGGAGATAGGTAGCAGCGTTGGTAATATTGTAGTTCCCCGATGCTCCAGGATTTTTGAAAGATGTGGTACAGTGGTTCTGAGATTATATTATAAATATAATTATAATATAAAACACATCGGTTAATTAAGAATATGAAGATGAATACGTATACAGCAAGAATTCATATCTACTCTAACTCTGATTTTTTGCATTCAACTGCAGATTAAAAAACTTCATCTACAGATTTAAAAAATTAAAGACATTTCTTTGAAAATATTTATTCATCAGTTAAGTGACAATATTTTAAGAAATACCCCTAAAATACCATCTTTTTTTAAATACTAAGGCTGGGTGTATCAGAGCTGCTGTGTCCTCCTGGTGAATTGAGTTGGGGTTGATCCACCTTGGTCAGTTAACCACTCTCAGAGATATGCATAGATACATTACCCCACTAAGCAAAATAAAATGAAGGAGGTGCCCCACTACTTGGATTTCAGGAGTGGAGAACTTTACTCATATTTGCAAGACCTGTTGAATATATTTTGATATTTTAAACTAAGAGTTGCATAGCAAATTGAAATGGGAAGTCATCCTATATAATTCAAAATAAATTACGTTTTAATCAACAAGGTATAGATAAAATTTAGAAGATGTCAAAATAGACAAAAATAATTAAAATTATCCATACATCCCCAAACCTTAACACATCTGCACCATCTACACACATACACACACACATTCACTCTCTCTTGTTCTTTTATTAGTTGGATTATAATAGTATTCTAATACTCAGAAGAGTTTATTACCCATTGAATTACTTTTTCTATGAAGATGTGTCATGAAACTCACCGGGATGTGCTATGTATATATACATTTGTTTTCTATAGTTGCCTATCTGGGCAGCATACATTTAACTTCATTTGATTTTTTCCCCCAATTATTTTTGATTCAGCCATGTTGAAATAAGAGGGAATATATTAAAACATTTGCATAGCTAAGGACACCTTAAGCTTGTCTCAAGGGCTAAAGACAAGGTGTAACAGTCAATATCATAGCAGATTATAATAACTAGTTACTAGACAACTTATGCCCTCTTCAGAGGTACTAGATTCCTTATCAGATTCCTCAATGCTTTCATCAATGACAGGGCTTCTAGTGTACTGGAAAAGTAACTCTTTTTGAACTGTATAGCACAGTCAAACATCAGCAGTTGACAATGGGAAATGCTTTATGACATGATGTACTATGTCATAAAATGCTTTGTGGTAATTTTTAGGTCATAAAATGTTTAATAAGATTTGCCAAATTTAAATTCTGTGGGAGTCATGGGTTCTGGATTTTGGATGCATTCTGTAAGTGAACCCAACTGAAAAAGTTTTGCCCTAAGATACTGTTTTGTTAAAGGTTACAGACACAAGAGTTTTAGTATCACACTAAGATAACAATACAGGTAGTCCTTGGCTTAGAACCATTCATTCAAAATTACAACAGCACTGGAAAATTGACTTATGATCATTTTTCACACTTATGATTCTTACAGCACCCAATCAAAATTTGGATATTTTGCACCTGACATGTATTTATCACTATTGCAGTGTCCTAGGGTCATGTGATCACCTTTACTGACCTTCTGACAAGCAAAATCAGTGCGGAAACCAGATTCACTAATGTAACAACTGCAGTGATTCGCTTAATGCAGAAAAGGTCATAAAATGGGACAAAACTCACTTAACGTCTTGCTTAGCAACAGAAATTTTGGGCTCAATTGTGGTAGTAAGTTGAGGACCTACTACATGTTTATTTTATTACCTTTTAGTAATAAATTTGTGCCATGATAATATAGATATTTGTGTCGTGTTCTTTAAAACATATAACCTTGAATGTCTATGGAGACTCTCAGTCACCCAGGTCATGGTTGTCCCAAAAGAGCTCTTTTCAAAAGGCAACTGGACATTTTTGTTTTTTCTTTAAAGATGTTTTGTTTCTCATCCAAGAAGCTTTTTTAACTCTGACTGGATGGTGAGAAATGGAAGGATTTATACTTCTTGCAGACAGCTAGTCATTTGCATTCTTTTAGAGAATTGTTGAGACCACTTGGAGGTTTGTCAGTGACTTCAGTGTCACCTGAGTAGTGCAAATGAATGTGGAGCCTTCTTGGAATTGTTGAAAGCATTGTGTTGTAGATTGGAGATAGATGATGTCTTATCCCTCCCCCTCTCTTGAGAGAGGCTGTTCAATTTTGACATAGATGGCTCTTTGATCCCTCTTTCAAACCAAAATGTGGACTTTGCTCTCTTCAAAAGGGTGGCCTTTATCTTTAAATGCAGATGGACTGCTGAATCTTGTCCTGATAGGTTTGTTTTCCTATGTTGTATCATGCATTTATGAAGTGATTGTTTTGTTTCCCCATTGTAAATGCAAAGTTTGGAATGACATCATTGCTTCATGTTTTGTTTTCTTCTTTGTCTGTTATGGAGGAGCTCCTGCTGGATCTTTTTGGGGATTTGATGAAGGCCTACTTGAAATAGCCACACATTCTGAGGGCTTCCTTGATGTGTTTTAGTTCTTTTTCTTTCCCAACTTTGATGCTAGGCATCAGCTCGGTGGTGTAGGTTTCTGATAACTCCCGTTTTGTGCTCCAGAGGGTGGTGAGAATCAAAATGTAAATATTGATCTCTGTGTGGCGGTTTTCTGTAGACTTCATTGTTAAGGTTTCTGTCTTCCTTAATGTGTATTGCACAGTCCAGGAAGGCTAGACTATTTTCCTTTCCTTCCCATGTGACTTTGATATATCTGTCCATAGAGTTGATATGTTTGGTGAACACTTTCAATTCCTATGTTTTGATTGTGACCCAAGTATCACCCACATACCTATACCAGTGAGTGGGTGGAATTCATGTGAAGGAGTTTAGGGCTCTGGTTTCTATCTCTTCCATGTAGAGATTGGTCACAAAGTGGGACACAGGTGAACCCATGGCACAGACATGTTTTTGTCTGTAGAAATCTTCATTGTATTTAAAATAAGTAACGGTCAGGCAGAGCAGCCTAGCAGACATGTGCTCTGTGCAGGTTGATCTTATCACTTAAGGTTCCATCTTGTAGCAGTCGTTTCTTAACTACCATGACAGCTTCAGTTGCTGGAATGCATGTGAAGAGGGAAGTCACATTATAGGAAACCATGGTCTCATCCAGGTCAAGTTTTAATTTCCAAACCTTGCTTCTGAAGTCTTGTGAATTGTTGAGTTGATGGGTAGTGTTGCCAACTAGAGGAGCTAATAAGGTGGCTAGATATTTTGGAATGTTGTAGGTGACAATTGGTGCTGCTGACAATTACTCTGAGCGGAGTTTCCTCTTTGTGGATTTTGGGGAGTCCATATATGCATTTCATGGCTTCCCCAGGGTAAAGATGGTAGCGTTGTGGCTTGTCAATGGCATTGTCCTTCAGTAGTTGTTACAAGAAATCAATGACCTTTTTCTTGTAACTGCTGGTGGGATCTTTCTTTAGAGTCTCATACATGACAGTGTCCTTCAGAAGAATCTTCACCTTGGCCTTGTAGGCATCTGTGTTCAGGATGACTGTGCAGCTTCCTTTATCAGCTGTCAGGATGGTGACATTTGGGTCTCTTCCTAGTGATGGATGTCACTGCTCTACTTTCTAGAATTGTGAGATTGGGAGGGGGTGTTTTGGCACTGGCAAGGACTGCAGATATCTTCATCCTTAATTGTTCTGCCTTTGGATCTGCCAGATTATTGTTTCTGGTGGCTGACTGGAGATGTGCAATTGGTAGCTGTTCTGGTGTTACTGCAAAATCCGGTCCTTTGGCTAAAACATTATTTTCTGTTTGGGTAAGCTCTCGTTCAAACAGATTTCTCACCCATTGCCAGTTTTCTGAGACATGGCACTGCCTATCTGGGTTGGTTCTTCTGTTTTGTGTTTTTTTTTTCTTGTCTAAGCTATAGGGTAGGAAATTTGCCTTTTTGTCATTCTTTTCTCTTGTTGTGTTGTGCTAATTGTGCCTTTTTTGTAAATTCTGTGACCTGTTCCAATGCTTCTGTTAGTAGAAGTGATTTCAGCTCTTGGAGTTTGTGTTCCATTTTTTCTTTCAACGCCTCAATTGTAAAATTAACCAGTCTTATCCTTTCATTGAGATGTTGGAGTTGTGCTTTCTGTAGGACGTTTTCTGCCCTGTGTCCCTTCGCTGTTAAATACAGGCACAGGCTGTTGGGGATGAATCCGCGTTGTCTGCATCTCAAACTGAAGCACAAATGGTTCCTGTAGTCTGCAATTTTGCTGGAAATCCGTTCACCATTCAAAGAGTGTTCATCCCAAGGTGTGCAAATTGCTCAAAGGACTGTGTTGTAGATTTGAGATAGATGATGTCATATCCCTCCCCCTCTGTTGAAAGAGGGCTGTTCAAAGAGGCCATCTATGTCAAAATTGAATAGCCCTCCTTTCAGCAGTTCAAAGAAAGTTCCACAGCCATTTGCACTACTCAGATGACCCTGAAGACACAGATAAACCTTCAAGTGGCCTTGACAACTCTCTAAAAGAATGCAAATGATCAGCTGTCTGCAAGAAATATAAATCCTTCCATTCTCCACCATCCAGTCAGAGCTGAAGAAGCTTCTTGGATAAGAAGTGAAACATCTTCAAAGAAAAAACAAGAAAGTCTAGTTGCTTCTTAAAAAAATAGCTCCTTAGGGACATGACCTTGAATATTTAAATCTTTTTCTATTTGATCATGTAAGGTAAGTAGAAGTCTGGGTATTATATATCCATTCCAGTTTTATTTTATTCTGTTAGGAACACCATATAGCATACAATTTGCACCATTAGAATCATACAACTATGACAATATCATGACTTTTAACAAATGCCTGGAGCTGACCAACTCATAACTTATGCCACATAATAAACTTCTGGGCATTAAGACCAGGATCTTGTTCCATTTATAGGATCTGAAGAAATTTCTTCTTTGTTATAAGATAGAAATTCTTTGCAGATACCCACCCCTGATCATGTCAAGAGTACTAACCGAACTACAGATGGTAGGAGAAGTTTAGAAAAGTACGACAAAGTTATTATTGCAGCTAAGGCCTATCTGTTCTGATAGAAGACTAAATTCTCATTTGATAACCTATCACATAGAGATGCCTCTTTTTGAAAAGCAGAAAAATATGAAAGACTTCCCTTTTTATTTTTCTGATCCAAGTCCATTCTTCCTCAGGAATAGATTTATCAGAAAAGCAATATGCATAAAATATTTGCCTCTTATTTAGTTGAAGCTCAGAAACAAAAAAAGCAAGCATTGTTTACAACTCTTCAGCAAAGAGCATTTTCTGGGTGAGAAAATATCAGCATCTGCCATTCCTACTTGACTAAGAACATCTATATAGCATCAGCTTATCAAGTTCAGGCAAAATACCCCCAGAAGGCATAATGCTTTATGCCCTTAGAGGATCATTGGCATCAACTTCTATAAAGGGTAATTTTGATAGAGGATATTTGCTAAGTTAGCCACATGGGTTTTACTATGTGCCCTTTAAAAGACTCAGATTCAGGCCTTGATTTGTAGTTTAGTAACTGCAAAAATTAGCTGATCTTAACATAAAAGAGAAGGACTAAGGGACATTCTACTTCTTCCTGCTCTGCCAGGCCACATAGTATTCCTCTCCTCCCCCAGTAAAATTGAAGCAGACTCTGCCTCCTCAGCAGAAGCTGATGAATGTTCTCTATGAGTCTCAGTTAAGAGAAATCCTAAGTAAAAAAAAAAAAACTCCTTATCCCAAGAGATTAGCTGATGAAAGCCCTATTGAAGGGCAAGTCCCTTTGTACAACCAAGCAGCGTTAATTTCATCAGACTAAAGCTGATGCCGATAAGATCGGAAATCAGTTGCATCAGTTGCTACCTCTATTGCTGATTTTATTTCAGACTATAATATTATTGGTACCTGAGGTAGCTCCCCTTCTTTGTTGTTGTTGTGTTTTTATATTATTATAAATTGTACAATGCAACAAGGATATGGATCTGAAAATGAATGAATAAAAAAGCAAAATATTTTGACAGGGAAAATGGATTGAAAATTGAAAACTGGCAAAAAGCTTCAGAAAGTGGCTAAGTTTGTGTACCTTGATAGAACATTTGTTAAAGGTGGAAAAAATAAAGACAAGCATTTTAAGATATGCAAATGGTGGTGAAAAGCAATATATGGTATGTTGTGAGAGGAGATGACATTTGTTGAATCCAACCCAAAATCTAAACAACCACTGAAGTTGGTTTCTATTTCTTTTGACTACCACTTAATCTGAATTGCTGAGCTCAGAAAAACTAGCTTTAACGAAATAGGATGGTAGAGAAAGGACTCTCTTTGTGTGTCCAGAAGTAAACACAGTGTCCTTCTACCCTTTCCCCTGGGAAAGAGTGCCTAGATCAGGGAGATTCCTGGAATTGGTAAAATTGAATTAAATGAAAGACGGGTTTTTCTTCTACCTCTTCACTGAAATTAATCTTTAATTGGCCTTTCACCCTCAAAACCCATTTAATATTGTCAGTTAAGGAAAATAAAAAAACAATTTAGAAGTGAAAGACAAACTGAAACAATATCTGGACCTGACACAGGGATTCATTTCAGCTTGAACAAAGTTTTCTCAGTGAAATCATGACATTTCTTAACTAAAGGTCACTATTTAAGATTATTTAATGTCCAGCATCAACACCCTGATTTTAAAATAGTATTTATAAATATAAACACATTTTGAAATCTGAAATAAAAAATGTTGACATTATAAAATTCCTTTGTTTTATGCTCCTTCCTTTCTCCCTGCCCCACTCCCCCGACCCTTATTTGTTCTAAGGATTGCCAGCTTGATGCCTCAACTCTTTTTAAATTGATGTCACAAAGACTTTATATAGCCTGCATTGCCTTCTGAGAGACAGGGATGTAAAGCATATTTTCTTGTTTAAGAATTTAAGTATGCATTGATTTACTTTCTTTGCAGATCCAAGTTTACCCTAATGGGATTAATCAAGAGTTCAAAGGAATAAGGATCTTAATTTAAAAAGACCATTTAACAATAGTTACTATACAAATTTACACTTTTAATGTTCTAGTTATTTGTGAATTAGTTTGTAATTTTTGTTCTTAAGCCACCAAATTCCATCTGTTTACTTTGCTGAGTTCACCCCCCAATTTCTTGTTGAATAATTATGTATTCTGGGGAATTTTCCAATGATAACATGTGAAGTTTACTATCATAATGATTTATAAATTTTTAGAAATATTGATAATATTGTTCATTTTCAATTCTGGATGTTTTTATTAACTAACAAGAAGCAGCAATATTTCTTAGGTAGGTTAAATGCATAAATAATTTTCCTCGCTAAAATTCAAAATATAAATGATAAAAAGCTACACTTATCAACAAGATGCAAAATTAAAATGAATATAAAGCAATGAAGCAGTATAATACCTCAGGAGATGAAAAGTGGCCAGGCCAATGCCAGGAAGTCTGATTGTTGCTGTTGTTGGTATTAAGAGAAGAGTTTCTTGCTTCATAAAAGTATGTATTGCATGATTTGGAATGTTAGGATTATAAACTAAAGAAAATGTGAAATTGCCAAAGTGGAAATTAAACAAACAAATTGCATATCTTAGAAACAAGCAAGCTTAAATGGGCCAGAATAGGATGAGTTGATTACATGAGAGTATACAGAGGAATGGATTGGCACTGATGCATAGTTCAATGAAGTGAAAGGTTTGTTTTCTTCAGCTGAATAATAGATAAAAATGGATGTAGTTTAAAATACTAATCACTGTTCTAACTATGTGTATTATGTTCAAAAGAACATTTGAATATAATTTAAATTTAGATGCATGACAGTAGTTATGTTAAGTAAGAGTAAGGTGGCCTGAAAAATATTCCAAAGCCCTGGGGTTGTTTATAAAATGGTAGTTTATATAATAATGTATTGCTAAAATGAAAAAAGTTAAGGTTACTTCTGTGTATACATGGCACAGGTGCTTGTTTTGCACATTGTAAGATAAAATAACAGCATCTGAATGACATATTAATACAAAGCATTTGGTGATCAACATGTAGTGTAAAAGTATTGTAGCTGAATTTAAATTGCACAGGTTGATGCTTTGCAGCATGCTAGGTTCTTGTTTAACTAAAAATCCTATTGACAACCAAAGTCCAATAGGCCAAATATTTGTCAGAAACAAAGGAAATATTTATCTATATAAATATAAAATATATGAATATAGAGAGAGTGTATGAGAAAGTGTAAAATGCAGTATCATGTACACTAAAATACCTAAAAGGAATACCTAAAAGGATTGAATTGATATGCGTAGTTATGATTTCAGATTTTTGTAGATTGCAGTGATGGCAAAATGGTTTCAGAGGAAGGTTTTTTATCATTAGAACCAGTGATTATTTAGGACAAGATGTTAATCCAACAAACTAACTAACCAGGGGTGAGATGCTACTGGTTCCGCCCAGCTCTACAGAACCGGTAGCTCTGAAGAGCAACAGACATAGAACCGGTTCTGTGTCTGCTGCTGTTTGGCCCACCCACCTGCCCAGGCTGTTACCTAACCTTTATTTCCTGCTTTTCAACCTCAGCTGCTTTGCGTGGCACAGCTGAGGTTGAAAAAGCAGTAAAAAAGGTGTTTTTTGAGCACTGTGCACCCGCGTGTAGCGCTTATAGCTATCCAGGCAGCACAGCTTTAGTTTTATTTCACACACGTGCAGCAAAACATAATTACCAAACTGGTAGTAATGCCGGTTGAATCCCACCCTGTAACTAACTAAATACAACTTCAGCCACAGATTGGTCAATGCCTGGAACTCACTACCTGTCTCTATTGTTACATCCTCAAACCCCCAAACCTTTAACCTTAAACTGTCTACTGTGGACCTCACTCAATTCCTAAGAGGTCTGTAAGGGTGCGTGCATAAGTGCACCAGCTTGCCTACTACCCCTGTCCTACTGTTCCATTTATTCATGCTCATTTATTATGTATGTACTTACACCCGTTTATATTTATATGCTTATATGTTAAGTTCATACTTATACTTGTTTTCTCATACATGCTTGACAAATTAAATTAAATAAACTAAATATAAAATAAACTAACTACATGGAAAGGTGGAGCAGGATTGTAGACACTGTAGCTTTCTTCCTCCTAAACTAAGGACAGAAATTCTGTAGGTTAATTATTCTAACCCTTGAAAACATACCTAATTAATTTCAAGTATGAATAGAATAGAATAGAATAGAATAGAATAGAATAGAATAGAATAGAATAGAATTCTTTATTGGCCAAGTATGATTGGACAAACAAGGAATTTGCTCTCGGTGGACATAAAAGTAAAGATACATTCATCAAGAGTAAAAAATCATAAGGTACCACACTTAACAATAGTCATAGGGTACAATAAGCAATAAAATCATACTAGGAAACAGTCGATATAGATGGCAAGGATACAAGTGCCAAAGTTATAGTCATACAGTCACAAGTGAGAGGGGATGGGTGACAAAGAGTGATGAGAAGATTAATAGTAATAGTAGTGAAGACTTTGTAAATAGTTGGACAGTGTTGAGGGAATTATTTGTTTAGCAGAGTGATGGCATTCAGGGAAAAACTCTCCTTGTGTCTAGTTGTTCTGGTGTGCAGTGCTCTATAGCATCGTATTGAGGGTGGGGTCAGGGTTAGGTAGTGATATACAATTTAATAGTGAAGCCATGTGGCAAATATAAGAAATTATGACCTTGGTTAGAAATTGGTTGTGAAATATGCATAAAAATTAAATAATAATCATATTATTAAACAGCATGTTATTATGGCATCCTTAAAAAGTTAGAGATCCATCTTCCATGCTTTATCTCAAGCTGACTTGGTTTTATGGCATAACCAACTCAAGAGTCTACTTTATTCTGTCTTTGAACATCTAAGCTTGACTGAACGATGATGTTACTGTCACACATGATAGTTAAAGTCTTTCATTTTTATTAACTCTCTGTCACAGAAATGATCAGAGAAATGAAGGTAAAAGTGGCACATGGTAACAATTTGAAGGGCAAAAAGAAGAAAAGCATGTAAATTGACAGGGGGATGGACAGTAGAAGCTTCACAATACAATGGTAAATAAAAATCCATTCCATTTAATTATTCCTGGGCTTTAGACAGCTCAAACAAATAAAAGGCATTCATTTAGAAAATAGCACAATATTAGGTACCTACAAAATTGAATGTTTTACTTCATATGATGGATATAGAAAGAACTACATAAAAGTAAACTAATAAAATATAAAAGTAAAATATGCTGAAGATTAAATTGAGCCTTTGCTTCTTTATGTATCATACATCTCCACCCTCAACTTATGTTGTGAAACAGATGTTCTAAGCACTGTGTGTGATTGTGTGACATCTCATTCCAAAAGTTAATGAAAATCACTGCCACTTTGGACAGGGCAATGTTATTATTCTCTTTTGTGCTCAAGTAAAAGTGTTATTTCGAAAGTGATGCCCACAAATAGCAACAAAGTCCTATGAGTGCCCTAACCTTCCTATTCCCCAGGAAAGGAGTTCGCCACATTCTATAGCTCAAATTGTGAGCACTGTTGAATTCTCTATCCAGTGTTCCTCTGCAGGTTCACTACACCAATTTCTGTGGCAGCAAGTGACACTTAAGGTAGCATCATGATGCTAACCTGACAAAATCAAGCGTAGATATTATATTGAGAAATCAGGCAGAGTTATTCTAAAAAAATTTTGGCTATTACTGCCATCTCAAGTGGATATACAAACAGGAATTTCCAGTGGAGTTAAATAGGAGGAAGAAAAGAGAATCACTATTAAAAAAAGTTTGTTCTGAAGGATTATGTTTCCACCTGGGGACAGTGAAAACATTTATTTTCTCAGAATATATCCTGATAGTAGATAAGTGTCACTGTGGATGACCAAATGGCTTCTCCCTACTGACCAAGTGGAGAAGAAAAGAATGGAAGGGAGTGATTTACTAAATGAAACAGAAACAGAAATTTGTCAGGTGAGTTTGAATTCCTATCAATTCCTTTTCATAAGCCAACAGTATTCAGTTGACTAATCCCAAGATAACTGAAGCCTAACATGCAGTGATGTTAATGAATGTTGTTAAAAACATCAAACATATTTATTTAGAAATGTTCAAAATACATACAAAATAATAAATATACCACTTGCTCTCTAAAGACATCAGAATGTTAACATGTATGAAAGAAAAGATATTGACACACCACCTACTTTGGCTTAGCTTTCAATAATGGCGCATCTACCAGGCAAGTGTGAAAGCCACAATGACAAGGGTAATTGAAACCAGATATAGACTAAAACGTGATGAGGAATATTTATTTACTTTAAATTAGTTTAAATCTCTAGAGCAAGATGAATTGCAAAGAAGGATGCTGAAGGAATTTGCTGATGGCTGACCAAATCCTTATATATTATCTTTGAGAAATCCTGGAAAATAAGTAAATTCCCAAATGACCAGTGAAAATCAAATGTATATTGAAAATGAGAGAAAAGGAAGATAAGCAATCTACAGGCTGGCTGGCCTTTCTCAGGTCTTGTGAGAAATTAAAGGAGGGCAGGAAGAGTAATATTTAAGAAAATAATACAATAATGGCCAGGTGTCAGAAACAAGGTCTGTCAAATTAATTGTATTACTCTTTTTAAATCAGGTAGTATAGATAACACTGCAAAGGTTCCAATTACTGGTCTTCATCAAACTGGAATTCATTTGTTTATTTGTTAAATTTATTTGCTACCTGTCTCAACATGGAGCTACTCTAGGCAGCTTGCCACAATAGAAAGGAAGAAATTAAAAGAATATAAACAGAACAGAAGGTGATAGAATAATAACATAAATGAAATAAGCAAGAACACAATGAGAATACATCAATATTATAACTGAAAAGAAGGATGGGTGAAGAGTGAGGGGGGATGGAAGTGGAGTCAGCCATCAATCTAGCAACCACCTCCAGCGTGGAACTCCCCATTTGGACTCGAGGCCAACCAGCAAAGCCAGTCTTTAGGCATTCTGTGGAATGAAATATCAATTTCCAAAAGAAAAAATAACAGCTTCAGATCTTTGAACACTTTAGCAATTTTACTGATTATTTGAATTAAGATGTTGAGGAAATTTTACTAAATTCATAGATACAATCAGACAGGTTATCCTGTTTCCAATGAGTCAGACCTGCCCCAATCTGATCCCTTAGGAAAGAAAGACCCTGGGCTCCACTTAATTGAAGCAATAGATTCTTTTACTAAAAGATGCTGGCTGCAGTATAGTCAGGCTAGAACTAAATTTCCCACATGAAAGCATGAAAACATTTCCTATCAATCCATCCCACCTACCCCCTGTCCAGTCCAACACCATCCAATGAACTGGTATCTAGGTGTTTGGGGAATGTCCAATGTTTGGAGGAATCAGCATTCCTTTCCCAACATCTCTGGCATCTTGTTTTTCTTGAAAGCTGGCATGAACTGGTTCAAAGCATCCCTGGTCTTCTTCAACTCTCATTTCCCCCTCCCTATTTCCCATCACATACTAACACAGATTTATTGCCCATTTATTCACACATATCCCAATACCCCCTCCCCCTTAGCTTTTGATGGAAGGATGCCAGCAAGGCACCAAGCCAAAGATGGAAGACCTGATAAAATGTTTAGCTTTAAGAGAACATAGCAATCTTCAAATAGTAAGATAGAAGACCTCTCCTTCACTATCTGAAATTTCAGAACATGAAATAATAAGTTTTAAATATTAATATTAACAGTAAAAACAGTTTGATAATGACACTAATTACAGAGAGAGAATATGAGCTCTCAAGAGGATTCTTTCAGTGTAGGGTTTCAGTGTAAGTTTCAGTGACTTAGATGGTCCCTTCCAATTGTTTTCTGGCTGATTCTCAGGAGGAATTTTCTTGGCTAATATCTTTTAACTTTCTCCATTTACTCCTTCAATTTATATAGAGCAGGGGGTATCAAACTCAAAGCTCAGGGGCCAGATCTGACCTGTGGAGTGCTTAAATGTGGCCCATGAGGCCACCCTGGAAACAGCAAAGGACCAGCCTGTGGTGCCTCTGCCAGAAAAATGGAGCCCAAGCTCCACTTTTGCTGGCAGAGGGTTGCAGGAAGCCATTGGCAGCTGAAAACAGAGCTTGGGACCCTATTTTCGCTGGCAGAGCGCTCGAGCCACCACAGGTACCCCGACATGAGTGGGGCCATACCTGCCCTGCTCCCGCCGGGGTTAAACACAACCCTGATGCGGCCCTCAATGAAATCAAGTTTGACATCCCTGATATAGAGACTAAGCATAGTTCCCTGTTTTCGGAGAAAAAAGCCATTGTTTCTGTAAATCTCTTACTATCAAATTGTAATGCCTACTATCAGTGATTAGCAAGGAGTCAGTAATATCATCTTAAGCCTGTGGAAATGACAAACCAATGATTGGGGTTTTCAAATCTGGTCTGACATGAAAAGTCTTACAATACTTTAATATAATATGCAGTATCTGGTGTGATGGCAACACTGAGTCTTGTAGTTTCAAGTTGTTCCACAATGGTGAAACAAGAAGCAGACAATAGCTTCTTAAATAGTAGCTTGATCATCAGATGATCTGTTTCTAGTTATGGGTGTATTATCTTTCAGTTGATATGAGGATGTTCAAATAACCATGTATGTCTACATCTGCTGATCTTTTCATTCTTCTGCTTTTTAAAATGGTTCCAGCTATAAAATACCAAACTGCAAATCCATCTCTGATCTCCTACATGAATGTCACTCTACGAATGTTTTGGCGCACTTCCCTGCTAAATGCAAACAGTCAGTTACACGGATAGCAATTACAGAGAAATTAGAAAGACAGGATGTCATATCATAGTGGCAGTATTTGTTCCTGTTGTAATTTAATGAGAGCTAATATTCACAGCAATACTCGCATACTGAACTTGTAGCTGAAGCTGTCAGTATCTAATGAGTCCTTTTCAGAGTATTTATCCAGCTTTTGCTATTCATTTACATAATATATACATTATGGATAGAGGGCTACCATAGAATTCAAAACTGCAAGAAATACAGACTGAGAAGGTTTACTTGCTGAATAGAAGCATAGTGCAAAAGGGGATACAATATAGCTGTGTAGCACTCCAGGACCATTTTTTACTCCACCCAAAATTGACCCATAGAGTTTTCATAAACTAATTGATCTGACACAGTTAAATCATACTAGTATGCTACAAGATTTTAAAGAATCAGCTGTTTTGCCTAATGGTTATAGCAGAAGACGGTGAGTTCTAGTCCTACCTTTGTCAGGAAAGCCAGTTTGGTGATCTCTCATTCAGCCTGACTCATCTCACAGAATTATTGTGGGGAAAATGGGAGGAAGAAGGAGTACTAGGTATTCTGTTATTTGTAAATAAATTAAATAAATAAATAAAAAACAATAAAAATAAACTTAATATCAAAATGAGTAAGTCAGTTGTCCAGGAGAACAAAGGAGAAAATAAATCTAATGTCACAATTTTCTGTAGATGAATTTTTCCCCATGTAAAAAAAAGCAAAAGTTTTCTTGTTTCTACAGAGGGAAAGGTTGCTATGTTGATTGAAATTTGTCTTGGAATTCATGGTTTGGGTGAAAGTCTGTATAAAACATATTTCCAGAACACATTAAAATAACAAATTAATAACATTAAAAATGACCAATATATGAACAAAAGTTTTTTAGTCTGATAGTTCCTCATTAGATTCATTGCTGGCAAATCTAGTTTTAAGAAACAGCAAAATATATTATTTGCATTTTAAAGTGATACAATCCATTTTTGCATCTTAGCATTTCATTTCCTAGAATGGACACAAGAATTCAATTCTATAAATCACTGGGGCATATTCTCTCCCCTCTCCCAACTCATCTTTCTTTTAACTTTGAAAAGTTATGGTTTTTATTTATTTATCATTAAATTTATATGCCACTCATCAAGTAGCAAGTGACTCTGGGCAGTTTACAATGTTTTCTTCATTCATTTGCTTTTGAAATCCAAGAGTGGATTTGAGCTAAGATAGGAGCCAAACAGCCATTAAACAGTATCGCAGGACACTGGGTGTTAATTGTTCTCTTTTCTTTCTAAGAGAAAACCTCTTGGAGAAGGATGTCCTGGGAAAACTGCCCGTAGAAAGAGCATTTGATGATAGACAGGCTGGCTGGCTGCTTTTGCCCACTCTCCTTTCTGCTACTCCCGGCATTATTTATGTATTTATGGTAGTGATGGAAGAGAAGGGGTAAGTTGGGGAAGGATATTCCCCCTCCAGCAATGCTGGCTCATTACATGCAGGATCAGGTCTGGACTCTTCCAGAGTTCTGCACAATAGTTTCAGCTGAGGCTGTCTGGAGAGCTGCCAGCTTTCTCATCTCTGCCAGTCTGGTTGACATTGCAAAATATTAAGTCATAAAGCACAGACATATACTATTGTGCTATCTTTTGAGAGTATTTTACACACTCTCTCTTCTTTGTACAAGAGAAAATTTTGTAGAGAAGAAAAAAGTGCCTTCTTTTCCTCATATGTCTACAGGATCCAAATTATCCATTGCTGCAGACTAAGAATCATCTCTATAATAAATCCTAGGCTGGTTAATTTTTGTTCACTAGATTCTCTTTATAGAGCCATCCATCTAATATTTTTCCTATCAGTCAATCAATATTCCTATCCTTATTTTCTATCATACAGCAATTGATACATTACAGGTACATTTGTAAGTGCAAATCTATCTGACAGAAAGAGTCAGGCGAGTCTTATATGAGATATTTTTTCACCTTCCTTTTCTCTAGCCAAGTAGAAATTCGCCTTTCACAGCAATGAGATGGATTTTCTTGGCAGTGGCTTCACACACAGGTCATCCACCAGAACTCTGCTTTGTTTTGTCAAATAAGCTTCACGCATCAGTTCTCTCTGCCCTCCACATCTCAGCTGGAACTTATGTACATCCTGGCAACCTTCATTCGCATGCAGTGGGTTTCTTCTGCTTATAGAGGCAGGCGTTTGATCTTAGTTTCATGGGTACAGATTTCTCTTTTTTTTTTCTTTGCATATGTTCAAGAGACTTGGCATTTACAATCTTCTACCAATATTGGCTTCTGTTTGCATTCATATTCATGTTGTATTAATCAGAGCAGGGATTGTTTAAACATTACAGTCTGGTTCAGCCAGCATGAGGAGCCTGCAGTAAGAGAACCCTAGCCCAAAACTTTCCAGAAGAATGCTATTTGTTGATCAATAGTGACAACTTGAGAGCAAAAATAAAATTGTATGTGGAGGATTTTATACAATTTGTTTTAAAGGGCTTTAACATTACTCATTTTCTCTGTTCCTTTTCTTCTTTGTAGAATAAGCTTATAATGGATGGAAACAAATGGCTTAAACATTTTGACCTTTGATAAGTTATGTTACCATTTTCTCATATTACATATGCTTGTGCCTAGGGTAAGATGTATCTATGACACAATCATCTCTACTGCCTTTTTTGTTTTCTCTTAAATAAGTTTGAGAAGAAACCAGAAAAAAATGCCAAAAATGCAGTCTGTGTAGATTTTGTAATACATTTATTTGTAGGTAATTTAGTTAGGGTCTTAGAAAATCATGTTGGTGAATATGGAAGTGGTTCCCTGCCTCTCCCCCCATGTTTCCTTTATGCAAATATATTATCCAATAAACTAGTTGAACGGCTTAACTTCAGAAGTTGTGAATATCACTGGAGGCTTTTAAGAAGAAACTAGAGAGCCATTTGTCTGAAATGGTATAGGGTTTCCTGTTTGAACAGGGGTTGGACTAGAAGACCTCCAAGGTCCCTTCCAACTCTGTTATTCTGTTGTTCTGCTACCATAGTGAGGAGCAGAGAAGGAGAGGGACCATTCAATACCACCGTCCACAGTCAATAGCTGCCATCAAGTTACTTCAGAAATAATATCATAAGCATATGGGGGTTGTATTGTATTCAAATACAGACTTCTAAGACTACACCCCTATTGGTTAGTTAATGCAACGTAATGATTGGCTAATAACGACAGTTTCGGATTGGCTGCCTAAGCGGCGGAAAGTTTAAATAAATGCCATTGGTTGCGAGCCGCAAGCAGCTGCTATAAAAAGGGCTGCCGCGGCTTGACTTCAGTTGAAGTTACTGGTTGCTAATAAAGAGCTGAATTCAACTCCGGTCTTCGAGTCTGCTTTGTCCTGGAGATAGAACAGGGGTGATGAGCCTCTTTCTGTTTATGTTCTCTCTAGTCTGTGCTCTTTTGAAATCCAGTAAAGTTTTTTGAAAAAAAATAAAAGAATAGGAAAAATGTGTGAAAGGGCAGAACTGTTTGTATAGGCTCTGAGAAGACCACCATTTTGCAAGGACTACCAGTGGCTTATTTCTACAGTAAAAGCACAGCTTATCTTTTTATGTACTCAAAGTTTCATGTAATTCAGTGTATATTGCTCATAAAGCTGAACTATTTCCTATTTTATACATATGCGTTATCATGAGTTGGTCTACAAAAAAGGAACAGTTGGACCCTACACATGAGCCATTATCTCCAGATTACCAGCTTCCATATTTTAGAGAGAAGGAGAGAAAGAGAGAGAAAGAACGAGAGTGAGAGAAAGAGAGACAGAGTGAGAACCAAAATGTAGAACTATAAAGAAAAAATATGTAGCCATTCTTTTGCCTCTTTTAACAGGAAATCCTGCTCCTTTTTTCCTTCTGAAATATTTTATTATAGAAAGATTGATAAAATACCTTTGTAGAGCAATATTATGTACAAATGTTACATTATTAAAACTTACCTAAACCAAATAATATCCATTATGTTTTTTTAATTGAATTCTGTCCTTTCTTGCTTAGCAATATGTTTACTCAATAAATAAAAAGTTTCCTAATAATATTTGACACATATGCCATCTAGAAAAATATTTCCCGGGTGATTGCTTTGTTTAAAAACAGTTCAGGTTTCTGGTGTAACTGAGATAAAACTTTACTGTAACTAACTGATATCAAAAGGTAAGAAAAAATGTAGACATTTGTAACATTTCTAACTTGGATCTTATATTAAAAATTGGCAGTTTATATCTGCATGTAAACATTTAAAGAGCTTTCCTAACAATATAGCCATTAGAGCAAATATATGTGAAACTATTTATTCTGGTCTTTAGAGCAAGATTTTTTTCTTTTGTGACTTCCTGTTTAGAAATTAGTTAATAGTTCTGTTCTGAAGATTGCCACTTTTCAATATTACTAAAAAAAATCCTAGGAATGGAATACAGATTGATTAGATGTCATTGCATAATTGAAGAAAGCCAGTGAAAGCATTTATTTATTTATTACAAGTAAATCCTGCTTTTCCCTCCAAAACACAACACAAGGCACAACACAATTCCTTGGTCTGCCTTTTGACCAACAAGGACACTTTTTTCTTATCTACATTACATATCATTACATATAGTCCTTGCTGCAGCAAACTGCTCTAAATTTCAGCCCTTAAGGATTTTAAACACAGAGAGATACCTAGATTTCAGCTTTACCCGCTGGAAAAGGAAAGAATCATTGTGAACTTTTGTCCAGACTGCTAGGTCACCAGAAATGGTATCCCTCTTTTTAGAGCCTGTTGTTATTGTTGCTGTTGTTAGTATTTCAAAATAATAAAGAAAAATATGGTTCTCATTTACAATGGGGAAAAATGAGGTTTAAATTGCCTCTGTCCAGCCATGATCAACTCAAGGCAGAGGTGGTATTCAGCAGGTTCTGACCAGTTCTGGACAACCAGTAGCGGAAATTTTGAGTAGTTTGGAGAACCAGCAAATACCACCTCTGACTGGAGATTTTACAGTATCCTTCCCCTGCCACGCCCACCAAGCCACGCCCACAGCACCAGTAGTAAAAAAAAAAAATGAATCTCACCATTGACTCAAGGGGACAATGCTCATCTCCTATTCTCAGCCAAGGGAGCCTGCATTGTCTGAGATACACTTCAACATGCGGCCAGCATGAAATTATGGAACGCAGTAATCTTCCTGCTAAAGCACTACCTATTTATTCACATTTGCATGTTTTTGAACTGCTAGGTAGGCACAGCTGGGGCAAGAAACAGAAGTTCACCCCCATCTCGTGGAGCTCAGGTCTCGAATCCAGGCTGTTGGCTTTCCGTTGACAAGTTCAGTGTCTTAACCATTGAGCCATCATGCTCCAGCTTACCAACTGCCATCAGTTCTGATCCCAAAACCTCCACAAATTCACTTCTTTGCTTTACAGAATAATTATAGGAATGGCTATAGCTCAGGGATAGATTTTCTAATTTACTGCATATGCAGAGAGTTCCAGGTTTAAATCTCTGGTCTTTCCAGATTCATCTACAAAAACCTCCAGTATGAAATCCTGCTGCTAATCAGAGGAAACAGACCAGAGACTGATATGGTATAAAGTTGTTTTTCATGAGTAGAGGGTTATGATATACCAAGTGAAGTCGTCAAAAATATGAAAAAGTTGATTGTCAAAAAATATCAATAACATATGAACGAATAGACAGACGTATTATTATACAAATTATAATTGCATTAGACATTGCAGCTTTGCCCTGGTCCCAGAAATATTTCTGTAGCGCTCTCTCTCTCTCTCTCTCTCTCTCTCTCCTTCCTATTCCCCCTTTCTCTCTCTCAGAGAGACAGCAATAGATACAACAGTGAGGGTTATCTTAATAGTCTGCAGGTGGCCTAAAGATAAGATATTGGCAATTGTGAACAGAGTTTTATTTTTTTGCTCTCCAAGAAAGAAAGAAAGAAAAAAAGCAATTTTCCATGTAAGCTTAAGTTTAACTTGTCAGAGAGTTCTGTGTTGATTTAAGTGCCCTTCCTTGGTGACCTTTATGTCTCTGTGCCTTCAAGTTGTGAGACACACTATTGACACAAGCAAAGGCCCCAGCTCCCTGAACTCATATGATATCCCAGATGCTGCCAAGTTTGGCATGTTTGATATTGCATAGAGCTATCCCCCAGACAGAGTAAAAGCAGCAGAAAATATTGTGTTGATCTAGAAAGGATTGCTGAGCAGTATGAAAATCCTACTTTAAAAGTATGTGTGTATCTGTGTGTTGAGGAGAAGGCAAGAAACCCCTGGCTTCCACCTTTTCCTTCCTTATTGCTGGTGCACACATGAATGGAAAGGTGAAATCTGTGGGCTGATCGTTTTAAGATACATCTTAGAAGAATTTTGCATTTGTAAAAGCTACTCAGGGTCTTTATTGCAATAATGCAGGCCTTTAGAATTGAGCAGATTCTGTATTAATAGTTTGGTACTCATTTTGCTTTTGCTTTTGTGTTTTGTGTTTAACTTAAATAGGGAGAGCAGAAAGAGGCTTCATTGAAAAATAATGGAAATAGGAGAAAATTGTGAGGAGAAGCCAGCAGAGGAAGAAAGCAGATGTTTCATAAACTGATAACCAGTAACTTTGCCAAACTCTGTGTGTATGTATGTGTGTGCGCACACACATGCATTCATATATATGAATGAGTGATTTGCAGGATCTTTTAATTTTTCTCACACATTCTGCAGTAAAAAGAATGTATGGGTGAATTGTTAAAATAACTGAAATAAAAGCTGTGCATAAAATCTCCTTGAAATAGACAAAAGAAAACACAGCAAGTACCTTTTCATAGTGCCTGCTTTCTTACTGAAGGCACCTGAAAGGAAATAGCATGCTTTGCTGCCTCAAGATGTCTTCTCCTCTTCTCCTATGTAGAGGAAGCCCCTTTTCGCCAGTCACATTGGTTCTGAAAAAGTAAAGCAAGGAAGGCTTTAACATATACAGTATAGAGCATTTACTGTTCAACTACATGTCCCCTCATAAATTTGTTTTGGAATTAGACAAGAGTTTTCCACAGCTTTAGTTTCATTAGTGTTTTTGCCCTTCTGTGTTGCAGATTTGATTGCATTTTCATTAGAAATACATGGGAGGAAAAGTTATTTCGATACAATTATATGCAGTACTGTCTTTGGGGAAATATTATGATATCACATACATACATACATACATACATACATACATACATGAAAAAGAATGTATCATATATGTATTATTATATATTTGTTTCCTACTTATCCTATGCTTTAATATAGTAATCGGTGTAATGATGTATTAGGGTATTTCTAGGCATCTTTTGTGAGGAAAGACTGCGAACTGAAACTTGGTACTGATACATGGCCCAGCAAGGAACAAAAATGCCTCTCTTAATCCTGTCTCTTTTCTGGATCACTATTGATTTAAGTGTTATTTACACTTATCTTACTCTTCCCACCATCAGAGTTTCATTGTGCTTTGCAGTATAAACATCTTGGGGGGGGGGTGTATCCTGCTTTTCATTATAAAATCATATTTCTGGTTGTTATTATTAGGGCACTCCCTGGCTTCCCATGAAGTCAATTAAATTCCATGCAGAATTTCTACTTTTTGGTTGGAGTGCGACTGACATTGCCAAGAGGAAATCCTATCCTTGAGAAATTGTTGGAGAATTTCTTCTTTCCCTATAAAAATGCAAAAAAAGAAAAAAAAGTAGCCATATTTCCAATTTTTTCCAGCCACAAGTTTGGTGATTTTGTAAGATCATTTGTACTCTGTTCTAATGTTATGCATTCAAGAAGGCCTTCTGCTATTATAGCTGAATACTGTTTTAGCTATTGTAACAGATTTGGGTGCAAGTTTACAGAGCAAAGAGGAAGGGAGCAATATGGGTGCATCTCACAAGTTTAAGGTCCTATTTTAAAATAGATTTGAATTCTTGGGAGTTGTTACTAGTTTTATACATATATTTATATTCCAAATTCGGAGCTAAACTATGAATAACTATGCCAATAAACCTGATTCTGTTGTCACATGCTCAAACCCTCACTCCTTTACCCTCAAACTAATCTCTATTGACCGCATCCCATTCCTAAGAGGTCTGTAAGGAGTGTGCATAAGCACACAAGTGTGCCTACCATCCCTGTCCTATTGTCCCCAATTATTAGTACCTATTTCATGTATTTATACTTATGTTTATTCTTATTTCTATTACATTGTAAGCATTTGACAAATTAAATAAATAAATAAAATAAAAACATTCTTGGTATTGGGGTTCTACAACACATAAATGTGTGCATTGTTAATTCTATTTTTTCTCCACCAAATGCAGGACTCACTGGATTTTTTTGGACTGAATTTTGTGTGTGTGTATACACACACACACACACACACACACAAAAATTTACTGAAGACTACTTTGCAAATACTTGAAAATCAGCTGTAAATCAGTTGTAAAGCCTGGAAACTCATTGTTTACTCTCATATATTCTTTCCTTTATTAGCAACACATGATGTGTAGGGAGTTTTCTGGAACTCTGAAAACGTATTTGTGCTATAATAGATAAAATATTTTGATAGAATGGGTCATGTAATATGACATACCTCTTGGAGTCAGAATAAACAGGTGGGAAGAAGTAATATTAGGGTCACAGTTTAGGATGAATCAGAAATGGGTTAAATGTCTATTTGGTAAACTCTGTTCATCCATGATGAATTTCCTTGTTGGATATCTGCCTGTTGGCGTGTGGGTGAGGGGAGGATAGTTTGCCACCCAGTGGCCTACTTATAGTTGCCAGCTCATTTATTACAGAAAGAAGAGCAGGAAGAGCTACACCCTAGCCTTTATGAGTTGTTAGCAAAATATTTTGCAGATCAAGTTGTCATACTTGCTATTATCTTGTCTGGAATGGTACTTGGAACAATATTTTCCAGTATTATCTATGACTACTTTTGTCCTGTGAGGGAGATGAGGCAGAGAGGGAATTCTTTAACATAATCTCTACTACTTGAGCTTTCGATCCACATTTCTCCTGGCACCTTTGAATGACCAAAGGAGAGCATGATAATCTAGGTCTAAGAGGAAGTCACCACTTCTTTGAGTTAAGAGATAATGCCAGCTGCATTGAGAAGGTATGCTCTGTTCCCAAGAAGCTTTTCCAGGACTCAGATACTGCCCAGACTCCAGTCTTTCTTTTGGGGAGGGGAGGTGGGGGTAAATTATACAGTATTCTTAAGGAAGCAAATTATTTCAGTCCTAATTCAAACCAGACATGGAAAAGGAATAGCAGTGATATCTCTTTTTGATGAACTTTGGCCTTTGTTTTCCTGACTGACCATGTCTTGTATACAGGGTGTGTGTATCTCAAATTATATTCAGTACTATTACTAATCACTGTATCCTTATGTACCATCTTAAGAATTAGGTGTTGGGTTTGCTCCTTCCTGTAGCAGCAGTTATACTTAGGAGAGAGATTGACTCACTGGGCACTTACTGGTGGATGCCTAAAGACTCAATTTTCTACCTCCTACTGCACAGGTAGGGGAGATCGTTGGTCTGTTTGGGATGACACAAAACTTGATATCATCATCCCAAGTCAGGGAAGGAGTGCCAAAGAAATGTAGACCTGATGGCTGAAAACTATTAGAGTCTGGTAGGGCAAACAGACTGAAGCTAATCCCAAGAAAATGAAAGGTTTCTGCCAGCTCTAATCATGTGACAGTCCCTCTGATGGACAAGTTCTTCAACTTGGGGTTCTGTTTGGATTTTCAGCTGGTATTTTTAACCTATATAGTTGGCCTTCCACAGGCACTTTGATAAACACCTTTTTTGTGTGTGAAATCAGATTATTGGAAATATGCTCTGAGACAAATTTTTTTTAATTATCCCCCCTTATCAAGGTTTAAGTGGCAGGATTTCCCAGAATATTTTTCCTTTGCTTCCCTTTTTTAAAATAGACTTGCTTCCGCCAACTTAGGTCAGATCAGAACCACACTTCAACAGCCCACAAAGCTACATCATCCTGACAAGAATTGTTGCATGCTATTTATCTCAATGACCTCCTGTAACTTCATTGCTGCCCTGAGAATGTGGTCTAGGTAGAAATTCTTTACTACCAAGAAAAAAAAAATTGTTGCTTGAGAGGATAAGTAAACAAGATATTTGTTCTTGAAATCAGTCATAGTTTCTAGTTGCCACATTTTCCATCCCCTGCTTCTTCTTTGATCATTAATTTTATTAATTTTGACTGCATTTCTTGGTTTATAGATTCTGTTTGTTCATATAAGCATGTGCATAATTTTTCAGTATTACTTGTATATGTAGAAGAAGAGAATAAATATGAATTGGCTTCAAAAGAGGCCTAAATAAGCACACCATCGTCCCCTCCATATTATTGTTTTATATGTGTAAATTTATTCATACATTATTTCATGGTAAACTTTTATTTCAGAATGAAAGAAGTATTATAGGGGCTGTGAGGGTATGAAATAAGTATGAGCACATGAAATACACAGTAAAAGTTTGCAATGTTCAGACAGTATATCAACTTTGATAAAATTGTGAAACTAATGAACATGAAGAGACAACGCTATCTGTCCTTTCAAATAAATGCCTGCTGGCTATAAAATAAGTTTTTAAAAAACTACTAATTTTGATATCTTTAAAGTTCATAATGTAAGTGGCAACCTAAAATAATGTTGTTGTCTCTTTTGTGATGGTTGTGAATTAATAATGTTAAACATTTCAAAGATTCTTTTGTTTTTGACATTTAATGAATTAGCCTTATAGTGTGAGATCAAACAGTGTGAAGAAGAAATATGATAACATGGATTTATAACCATTCTCCACTTATTTCATAGCAATTTATAGCCTGGCCTATCAATGGATGTTATACCACATCAGCTTGGACCATGCTTGCCAGGTTCATTCCATATGGTTTTTCCCACAACCATATTCTGATTTAAATTAGTATATCATAGTTTTTCCCAAAAATGGTCATTCAGAAAGATAAATTATATTGTAAAATGATAAAGAAAAATCAAAAGATGTGGCTACTTAAATGAGAATCAGTGTTTAAATGTACATTTTCTACTGACATAGTTTCAGGATGATATTCTCAAAGTAATCTGCCCAATTTTCTGGTGAGAAGAAATTCTTCACTGTGAGGAGGAAGTTGTGTCATGTGTCTTTTACCAGTTAGGAAAATAAAGACCAAAGATCTGCATACTGGGCTTATTAATATGCACAGGGAGAGTCAATAGATGAACAATAAGTGTCATGTGATTGACCTGTATTTTTAATTAATATTCAAAAGCACAAAAGAGGAAAAGGTTTGATGAAGGGTTTATAGCTTTGGGGGGCTTTTGTTCCCTGCAAATTGAAGGCAAGAACCATGAAACAAGTGATTTAGTTGGTCTGGCTCAGGGAGAAATTTGCTTTTTACATTACTGTAAAGGATGATTACAGTAAAAGGAGCTGGACTTGAAGCTCCTTCCTCAGAATAATGATTTGAATTTCAAATGTTTGTTGCAAATTTCCTTTCCTATATTCCTGGACTGTCCCAGAAAGCAATTCTTCAGAGAAGGAAGAGGAGGCATGCTTTCTGTTTTCCATTAAGCTCCAATCTGCTTCAAAGTTTGCTCATGTAAAGCTGCTCCCAAGAGCCTTTTGCATTCTAGTAGTTGTCACCCTCAGAAAAGCACTGGCTCTGTCTGGTCCTAGAAGGAAGAGGATGTCAATAGTAAATGGTAGTAGCTTTATTATGCATATTGCAGCTTTTAAACCCTAAGGGGCTATGAGAGAAGTTTACTGGCTTTCTTATTTATCTTTTAATAGGACCTATGAGGACATAAAAGGAAAACAATATTTAGGACAATGTTTGTTGGAGCTTCTGTGGAATGGGATGCTCTGTCTGAAGACAGACAATGTCTTCACACGTATACACACAAAAGAACACTAAAAACCTTTGGCTCTGGAAGCAATCCAGACACTGAATAAATTCCTATGTCAGTATAGATTTCATCTTCCCAACTCTACAAGTACTAATTTTGGAAAATTAATAAGAATTAAAAGATAGTAAATTCCATTGCGGCTGAAGTATATAATGTTGCATCCCTTTGCCTTTATCTAGGCAAGAATGCAATGGAAAGTTTTTTGCCTGAGGATATTTGCACTCACACCTGCCCAGTCTTAGAATGGTGGCCTAAAACCTGGGGTTTTTCTCCCCACCTGGGAGTATGCATCTGCTAACCTCTCATCATTTGTCTTCCCATCAGTAGGGATTTGTCCTTATTCCAGTTTTCTACCTGGAAACTTGTATGTCAAAGGGAGGGAGCTGATCTGATAGTTTTCAATTTGGTTATTACTACAAAGCTATTTTATGAGCATGCTGAATTGCCTCCTTTTCCTAACAATGAATATCCAAATAGCTAATAAACAATAAGAAGTCCACTCATATAACATTTGATATAATCCACATATTGGGAATGATTGCAAGGAGTCTCTTCATATTAGTGAAATTAAAGTCATTAGAGCAGCCTGAATGAGTAGCCTACCTACCTGCCCCCCCCCCTTCCTTGGGCTCAGTTGGCTGGCTAAACTGCCATGCAGCGCTCTCCCAGCTCTCCCTACCATGTGGCAGCTGCGGTGCAGGGACCTGTGGCAGTGGTGCTCCGAGCAGTAGGGCAGTGGACCTGGCTGCCTCCCATAAGCAGGGCTGTCACCGTAGTGTCTCCACCACCTCTTCTGCCTCCACCCACTTCTCCCTGGGGCAAAATGAAAGGAAGCGAGCGGAGATGCTGCAGCGACGGCTCTGGTTACAGGAGGCAGCCAGAGCCAGGTCCGCCACCTCTGCCACCCGTGGAGGTGTTTTGGGAGGGCCGGGGGGTGCTCAAAGTGCCACCACCACTTACGGGAGGCCGCTGCTTACAGGAGGCTGCTGCCACTTATGCAAGTCAGCCAGAGCCAGGTGCCACCCGCGGAGGTGTTTTGGGAGGGCCTGGGGGGTGCTCAAAGCACCAGCACCACTGCTTATGGGAGGCCACTGCTGCTTATGGGAGACTGCCACCACTGCTTACAGGAGGCTGCCGCTTATGGGAGGCAGCCACCCCCACCACTGCTGGGGGCAGCCAGAGCCAGGTCTGCCACCTCTCCCACCTGCAGAAGTGTTTTGGGAGGACCCAAGGGGGTGCTCAAAGTGCCACTGCAGCTGCCACCACCACTGCACATGGAGGTACTTTCTTCCTTTTCCCACCGCCTGCTGCTGACTGGAGCTCACTGGATCATTCAGTTCGTCCTAGATCAGGTGTGTGTGTGAGAGAGGGGGGAAGAGAGAGAAGAAAAGAAAGAAAGAGCAAGCAAGAAAGAGGAAGGGACAGAAAGAAAGAGAAAGAAAGAGCAAGAAAGAGGAAGGGAGAAAAAGAAAGAGAAAAAGAGAGAAAGAGCAAGAAAGAAGAGAGAGAGAGAAAGAGAGAGAGAGAATAAGCAAGAAAGAAAGAGAGAGAGAAAGAAAGAAAGAGGAAAGGAGAGAGAGAGAGAGAGAGCAAGGAAGAAAGAGAGAAAGAAAGAGAGAGAAAGAGCAAGAAAGAAAGCAAGGGAGAGAAAGAGAAAGAAAGAAAGAAAGAAAGAAAGAAAGAAAGAAAGAAAGAAAGAAAGAAAGAAAGAAAGAAAGAAAGAAAGAAAGGGGAAGGAATGGGGGGGGGGAGAAAACTCTGTGCTATTATTTTTAATTGTTCCATTATTTATCATATATTAATATTTTATACTGTCCCTACACCTAGAATGATTTTACTGCCTTTCTCTTGCCCAGGTATTTTTCAGGGTTTAAATACATGTATTCAATGTCTATAGTCCAGAGCATAAATACATGTGTGTTTAACAGAGTTGAAAGGGTCTTTGGAGGTCTTCTAGTCCAACCTGCTGCTCAGGCAAGAAAATTGAGGGTGCCAAACTCTAAGTAGAGGTCCTGGGAACGGTACTAGAATAACAGAACAATACTTAGAAGGGACCTTGGGGGGAACCCTATACCGTTTCAGATAAATGGCTGTCCAGTCTTTTCTTAAAAACCTCCAGTGTTGGAGCACTCAGAACTTCTGGTGGCAAGCAGTTCCACTGGTTAATTGTTCTCACTGCCAGGAAGTTTCTCCTTAGTCTTGGTTTGCTTCTGTCTTTGTTCATTTTCCACCCATTGCTTCTTGTTTGCTTTCTGTTGCTTTGGAAAATACATTTTCCCACTTTCTTTGTGGCAGCCCCTTAAAAGCCTGTTGCCTATCACACTCTTGAGTAAAGCATGTGAGCCATTTCCTCCTCTCAGTGGTCCATAAAAGTACATCTAGAGCACATAGATAATAAAGTCAAAAAAAGTTGAACAATATTTTTACAGAACTATAGATAAGTTGAGGCTGGGTGTGACAAGGAATGGCTGGGAGGGGAGGGGCCAGGCGAGGCACCCCTTGATGTGACTGACATTGAGTTGGTCATGCCCACCCAGTCACATGAACACCAAGACATGCCCACCCAGTCATGTGACCAGCAAGCCCATATCCAGCCAGCAAGCCACACCCATCCAGTCACATGACAACCAAGCCATACCCACAAATTAAGCCATGCCCACATAACCAGTTGTTAGGAGATTTGAATCCCATCCCTGAGCCAAACTACACATTTTGCATTAATTCAGGTATTCTTGCATTAATTTTTTTGATAAAGATGTTGCAGGGGAGCTTTGAAATTTATGTTTCTTCCTTAAATATAAGGAGAAGTTACGCTGAGTTATGCAGTGCAGTGAGTTTATTTTATCTCTTCCCTCTCCAGTTATATCCCAACCAAAATCATTTCAGCGTTGTAGCTTGGAGCTTCTAGAGAAACAATATTTTCTTTTAGTAGGAATGAAAATGGTAAGAAAGAAAACATCCTCCATGAATTGCATGCTGTGGTCAAACTAAATAAATCCAACTGTGAATATACAATATTGTATGGTAAAATGAAGACAATGTTAAAAATCTGAAAAGATTGACCACATAAATATTTAATCAAATTTACATTCAAAACCATTAAACTGTCAACTTTTGGAAGACATTCTTGGATTGCAGCTAATAAGAACCTCATGTTGTCATTATACAAAATAGTATTGTTTTTCTTGCACAATTATATATATAGATACAACAAAATGGAGAAGGAGATTGAATGCTAAAAATGATATACACAAATGTAGTTGTTCATTATATCTATACATTACCAAAACATTTGTGTCTGTTAGTTTGTAATCTTCAGTTGGGCAAAATGATGCCTCACAGGCAATTTTTTTAAAAACTGTGGTACCTCAAATAACTAATTTACAGAAAGCCGCAATTCATTATTCCTAGGGAAATGAAATTTGGGGAAATTATATGGCCATTTCAATGATGCTGTGCTTCTACTGCTTCAGAGCTATCAGCTGTGATGATGTGATTATCATTTCCAAAGCTCCATGATAGCTCCCCACATGTTAGTGGAGAAGCCAGCCAGAAGTGTAAACCAGTGGTGGGATTCAAATATTTTTACTACCGGTTCTGTGGGTGTAGCTTGGTGGGCGTGGCAGGGGAAGGATACTGTAAAATCTCCAGTCAGAGGTGGTATTTGCCAGTTCACTGAACTACTCAAAATTTCCACTACAAGTTCTCCAGAACTGGTCAGAACCTGCTGAATACCACCTCTGGTGTAAACTCATTGTGATTGCTGATTCCCCCTGTCAGCTTCCCACAAGCAAAAGTTTTGCTTATGGGAAGCTAGTAGAGAGTATCAGTAATGGGGAAGCTGGCAGGGAAGGTTGCAAGTTTCTGAAGTAAGTTTTCACCACACACACAAGTCCATTCTGCTTCCACTACACCAATCACACACTCCCGCTCTTTCCAACTCATGTTATGCCTTCAGATACTGTCCTCCACACAGCACTTCTTGTCTACCCCCCTGCACACTTCCCAATCCATGGGGAGGTATGTGGAGGTGTGTGAGAAACTCCATATAGTCAGTGGGTGCATGCAGGAGTGCAAGAGAGTGCTGTGCAAGTTGGAGAGATTGTGCAGGGGTGCATGAGTAAAGAAGGTAAGGAAATATTTTTGAAATGAGCCAATAGGTCACGGGTTGTTTAGTTTTAGAATATAGAATAACAGACTTGAAAGGGACTCTAGTCTAACCTTACCCTGCTCAAGCAGAGACGCTATACCATTCTGGACAAAAGACTATCCAATCTCTTCTTTAAAATCTCCAGTGATGGAGCATCCACAGCTTCAGAAAGCAAACTGTTCCATTGATTAATTGTGTTCATTGTCAGGAAATTTCTCTTTAATTCTAGGTTGGATCTGTCTTTTTATTATTTATTTCTATTTATTTTTCAGAGTTGCATTCTGCCTATCTCACCAAAGACAACTCTAGGTGGCTTACAGATACCGAATAAAATGCCATATAAGATAATTACAACAATAAATGAATATGTAATATCTGATCATCTTCCACCTGTTATTTCTTGCCCGCCCTCAGGCTAACCAGACGGTAGACCCCAAAACATTAGTAACTAGGAGAAAAAGTTACATTAAACAGAATTTTGAAACAACATAGAACATAGAATAATGTTGGAAGGAACTTCGGAAGTCTTCTAGTTCAACCCCTGCTCGAGAAGAGACCTTATACTATTTCAAATAAATGGTTGTCCAGTCTCTGTTTGAAAGCCTCCAGTGATGGAGCACCCACAACTTCTGAAGGCAAGCTATTGTATTGGTTGATCGTTCTCATTGTTAGGAAATTTCTCCTTACTTCTAAGTTGCTTCTATCCTTAGTTAATTTCCAACCATTGTTTTTTGTCTTGCCTTTTGGTGCTTTGCAAAAGAGTTTGACCCCCTCATCTTTGTAGGAGCCCCTCAAATATTGGAACAATACTATCATGTCACCCATAATCCTTCTTTTCTTTAGACTAGACATACCCATTTCCTGTAATCATTCTTTGTATGTTTTAGCCTCCAGCCCTCTAATCATTTTTGTTGCTCTTCTCTGTACGCTTTCCAGAGTCTGAATATCTTTTTTATATTGTGATGACCAGAATTGGATGCAGTATTCCAAGTGTGATTTTACTAATGCTTTGTGAAGCCATACTAGAACTTTACATGATCTATCTATCCCTCTATTAATGTGGCCTAGGATTCCATTGGCTTTTTTGGCTGTTGCTGCACACTGTTAACTCATATTTAAGTGATTGTCCATTAGAATTCCAAGATCCCTCTCACAGTTACTGACATGAAGCCAATTTTCATCTAGTCTGTACCTATACAGTTGGGTTTTTCTTGCCTAAGCGTAGAACCTTCCTTTTATCTATGTTGAATTTGATTTTGTTAGACAGGGCCAGCGTTCAAATCTGTCAAGATCTTTTTGAATCTTGAGGTTGTCTTCTGGAGTGCTGGCTATTCCTGCCAGCTTAGTTTCATCTGCAAAATTGATGAATTCCCCTTCAATTTCCTCATCTAGATTGTTTATGAAAATATTAAAGAATACTTGGTCTAAAACAGAAGCTAATATTAATTAAATTTTATAGAACATATAGTTTAAATGTGATGGAAATAAATTTCTAATGCAGAGAAATGTTCTACCTGAACATTAACCAGAAATATTCTGCTTCTTTAGTGTAAATAGATATGGTACATTAAAAAAGAATTACATACACACATTCCTTTGAAAGAAAGCTTTGTAGTATAAGAGTCAGAATCCCAAGAAAAATCTGAATTTTTTGCATTCTATTATCTTTAATATCAATATGCCTAAATTGCATTTGTACTACTTCATAGCAGTTGAGGAAGGCAGGGATAGTATCTGTTAATCTGGAGGTTGACTTATTAATGGGCTGCACACTTCATTGATTTTTAATTAATTTGTAAAGAGACCACAGAGGATAACCAGTACAGCCTACAGATATCACAACACTTAACTGTAATCCACATCTCTATTGATTGACTACTGAAGAAGCAGAAGTCATACATTTAAAATACACTTCTTGGAGAAAGTGCACTTGCTATATAATGTAGTCTCCCAGTTGTAATTGTATTGGCAAAAGGTCAATGATGAAGCACAAAGGGGAGAGAGAAAGGCAAAGAAGAGTTGTTATTATTCTGCTGGCTAGTAAGAAGGGCCATACACACGCAGTTAATGTTTTGGGAAAGCCTCATTCTCCTAATCTAAAGCATTGCTCCTCTTCCTGGATCATTTATTAAAACAAAACAAAACACACAGACACAGACACACACAAGTTCTTTGTACTGCAGCTATATTTCATTCTCCCATTTATCTATCTATCTATCTATCTATCTATCTATCTATCTATCTATCTATCTATCTATTATATTTATAAGGCCACCCAATTCAAACAATGTGACTGAGTGACACACAACAACAAGAAATATCTGCCCCCCCCAATATCCCATCATACCATGTAACATTAAAACATTGGTAATATAAATTTATATTTATATGAAATATGAAACGGTGGTCAAGTATCATATAACAAAACAATCAAAATGGAATTCCGCTGATGGCTATGAGTAAAAATAAGGGACACAAAAAAAGTATTTTCACCTTAGAGTTATAGCAATGTATAACATTATCAGAAAGAATAAAGAATTATAGCAAAGCTATAGAAAGCAAAGAGGAGGCTTGCCATTTTTGTGAAGGTAGGCTGGTCTGCACTTATTCCTTGTTTTGATAACTCCTATTCATTTTATCCATAGGAAAAATACTCTCATACCAGTTTGCATAAAACTGCATTTGACTAGGCATAAAGACCAAAGTATGTCCAAACTTTATATATTGTTCTTACTAATACAAGCCTTTTATATGTCCATTTTTCTATCCTAGTAAGATAATTTCTGTCTTCTGGGTTATTGGCAAATTTTATAAGTTTTTCATATAAGTTGTTAATATAAATATTGAAGAGTAGAGATTCATGACTGAACCTTGTGATTCATTATCTTGGTCCAATTTAATTAGGAACCATTGATGAGCACTTTCTGAGTATGATTTTAACGTTTGCTGTATATCAATTTAATTGTTGTACCATCTAGGCTAGGGCTCCAGACCTTTTGGGTACCAGGGAGGATTCCACGGAGGGCAGTTTTTCCATATATTGGGTGTATGTGTGGTTTCACATGCTGCCTGGATCCCACACATGCAAACATGAGGCTTTGCAGAGAGGTTCCTGGTGGGCCAGTCCATGGTCTGTGGGTTGGGGACCTCTAATATAGGCTACAATTGACTAGTTTGCTGTTCAGCATATTATAGAGTGTTTTGTCAAAATTTCAGCTTAAGTCAAGTTATATTACATTTTCAGCTTTCCCGCAATCTATTAAAGAAAACTCCACCAAAAAATTAGATAAAGATAATCTCTCAAAATTTCTTCTTAATAATTCATGTTTAATTTTTGTTATTGCTATATTGTTTTTAAATTATTTATAAGTATTATCATTATGATCTCTCTAGAATCTGCCTAGGTATGTGATTGAGGTGACCATAGTTTACTGTATCCTCTTCCTCCATTCCCTATGTCCTTTTCTAAAGAAGAAAAACATTTTCTGCCCTCTAGTCATCCAGCACTTCACCAGTTTTTAGCATCTCAAGGTACAATTCTTTTGGATCTAGAGGTTTACCTTCACATTTCTATTAGTTTTGCTTCACAACTTCTAGTGAAATATATACTTTTTGTTGGTTAAGAAAAAGCAACAAAAAAAGAACAGAAGTAGTTTTTTAATTTATCAGGCAAATGGCATTTTGCTTTTCCCCCTTTCATTTTGAATGAAAACATTTTTGAAAGTAAACATTTTTGTTATTCTTAGTATTCTTTGCTTCAGTCAGTCCAAGCTTTACTTTCCTAAAACCAGGTCTATGATTCAGGACTACTACTGTCTTTCCTTGTGGCATGACTCATTTCCATTTCCTGTAGATGTATTTTGGTTCTGATCTTTCCTAAGCCTTTTTGTAGCCAAATTGGCTTCTTTCTGATGACCTCCATTCTTTTTCCTCATTGGAGTTGTTTACATTTGTGCAATTTCTCCTTTAGGAATTCACATCCAATTTTAGCTTTCCCTACTACCTTTTCCTCTTTGCTGTTGTGAAAATTACATGTGATTTTTTTTAAAAAAATCCAATACATTTTTGACTATGCAGTTTCTATTAAAATAAAAAAACCCTACATTTCATGGTCATTTCCCCTCAATATCTCTTCCCTTTTTAATTAAATCTCCTCTATTGATTAGTATCAGGTCAAAGATAGCCTCTTATGCCTTCCTCTACTTTCAGAAGAAGAAAGTTGTCAGAAAGACAAATTGGAAATTACATAGAAGGTCCATGTTTGGCAGAGTTGGACTCCCAACAGATGTCATGCTAATTAAAGTCTCCCATCATTATAATTTCATGCCTGTTTGAAAGAGCTGCAGTTTGCCTCTGGAAGGAATCATTCAGATATTTCCCTTGGTTAGGAGAGCAATGGTTTGCACCAACAGCAGTGATTACTTTCATTTGTTTCACTATTTGTTTTAAATCCAGATGGCTTCTTTAGCACTGCCAAATTCACGCATTTGGCTCCCTTCCATTTTATTGCTTTTCTTCTTTTCAAACATATTGTATCCTTTTATTATATATAACTATACATCTCATATAATATGAAAGCAACAGCAATAGCATGATAAGACATAATATGGCTATTGCAATTGAACATTAGACTTTGAAAATAATGTATCAGTTTGCTGGTTATCTTAACTACATTAGAACTTTTAAAAAATGAGGATAATCCCATTTTTGAATCTATATGTCATAAAGAATAGAGGAAACCTTCTTGAGTGGATTTAGGGGCTCTCATTGAAATGCAAAGAGAACAGTTGCTCCCTCAGCTTTGAAAATGCAAAATTCATTAATATAGTTGGATTCTTAAAAACAATTTCAATCCTTTGCATCATATGAGAGTTCTCTTACTGATGAAATGAATATCAATCACCAAAACAAAACAGTTTACAAATGAGACAAGTTTTGCACTAAAAGATATAAGCAAAGAAATGTTCTTTAGTTTTAGCTTGTCTACATATATTTCTCATTTGAAAGTAAAGTACCACTAGAATTCTTGTGTTTGAACTTTTTAAAGTTTTAAGATTTATAAGTTATAATAAATATTACAAATCAAAACTCTTAGATACTTAATCTTGGGATTGTTTATTTATAAAAGGTATTTAATCCATTTACTAATTCTAAGCAGGGGTGGGATTCTACCGGTTCAGACCGGTTCTATAGAACTGGTTAGTATGATTCTACACAGTTCAGAGAACAAGCAAATCATGCCCCTGGCTGCTCCCGCCCCTCTCCACCCGCTCCCCCTCCCCACCCAGTCAGTCCTTATTATACATGCAGGACATTGCACGCATGCCCGACATTGCTGACTGCATTCTCCCCCACCCAGTCATTCCTTAAGGTATTTCTTTCTCTTTTTTCCCTCCTGACGATCAGCTGTTCTGACAATCAGCTGTGCCAGGATCCCCCTCACTGACTTACTGCTTCACCCAGGAGGCTTCCTTGAGGAGGCAAAAAGGAGCACACAGGTGTGTGTGTGTGTGCTGCGCAGCCCCCCTGTGCTCCATTTTTTGCCTTCCTTGGCCCCATGGAAGCCTTCTGGGAGCAAAAACGCCCCCCAAGGAGGCTTCCTTGAGGAAGCAAAAAAAATGGGGGGGGGGTGCTGCAAAAAGAAGAAGAAGGAGAAGGAAAAGGAAAATCAGCCACGCCCACCCAGTCATGTGGCCATGCCCACCTAGCCAAGCTACCTAACCATGCCCACAGAAGCGGTTGTTAAAAAATTTGAATCCCACCCCTGAGTCTAAGGCTTTGTTTAAAGTTGAGTTCCTAGAACTGTTGCTCTTACACTGCCAGGAAATTCAGGATAATTCCCAAATGCTAAAAGATGTAGCTTTTATCTCTTAAGTTTGAGCTACAAGGTCTGTCTTGCAAAATCTGGATGAATACTAACTACATGGCAGCAAAGAAAACTCCCTCTTATTGTCTACAAAGTATCAGGTAATTGTCTAGATTTCTTCAATTCAGAATTGTTGATTTTCTGCAAGCTACAGTACAAATGGAATTTAAATGACTGTTCACATTTCTATTTTGCATTCACATAATTAATAGGGTATAAGCTGACTCAGCTAAATCACCTCCTATTCCCCTTTTACCAATCTTCCACCATCTTGAATCATTCTTTAATTCCTTCTTATCTCCATTCCTTCTTTATTCAATTATTAGAAGTATCTAAATGTTTGCTAACTGCTTGCTAAGTCAACTCAAGACAACATTTGTCTTTTTTACTTCTGTGCTTCCAGTAAAAATGAACAGGACTGTATTATAGTTATTGTTAATACTAATTTGTGGATCTACTGTTCTGAAATTATTTTTATAAATGGTTTGTTTTAGTCATGTAGCACATAGCAGCTAAATTACCTTAGGGTAAACATGGATGCAGACTGGTCTGAAAATCCATTAATTTCCCCTGTGAATATGTGTTTTGCAGTTTCAATTTAGGCATTTTTTTCCAGGGGAATGGGATGTTCATCAGCATTATTTTTGCTGTTCATGAAAAGGCTCCTTTCCTGTAATCATTGCTTACCTTCAGGTAATCATATGGATTCCTGAGCAGAATTGGATTACTGCATGGTTACTTGGGTTAATAACTGGGTTCATGAACCTACACCATGTAGCCACTGGGACTGGGATTTTGCGTCTATTAAATAAAAGAGAAAAAAGAACGTCCATCAGTATCAATGCTTCTTTTAACAAAAGGAATAGAGAGTTCAGTATTTTGTTTTAGGGAAAAGCCTCATCACCCCCTCCAAGTTATTGTCATTCCAACATTTAGTCTACCATTTTAGAAAGAATGCCACATTGCTTATCAATTATGTGTAATATTTAAAAGGGGGGAAGAGAAAAGACTCCCTCAGTTTCTCAGTTGTGCATTTTCCTTTCCTAGTTACAAAAAGCCATATTGCTTTTACAATTTAACCCTCCTGAAGAAGAAGGAAAATGATGGTGATTCCTGGGAGCATTAAAACAGTAGATGGAAGAAAATAGTCCTTTCTTTCTTGCCTGGTTTTTGGGGTGGGGGTGGGGGTAGGGACAGGTCCTTCGTTATTGCTGCATTTCATTTTTCTCCCAGATCCTGGCAATCCATATGTGGATGATATAAGAAAAGAGCATGAAGTAACTTTGTGCTCCTTTGCCACATCAGATGTAGGCTGGGATTTCAACAATAGTATTTTGATTCTGTTGCTTATGTCAGTGTAAACAAATCAAAAGAAAAGAGAAGTTGTGGATTTGTCCTCTTTTAGAAGGGCAATTTGAGATAACTATATATTGGCTGTTCTTGCTATTTAATATATTATTTTTTTCATGTGAAGATTCCAATGATAGTACCTCAATATGACTTTTATTACAACTGCTGGTAATGTGTGCTTGACTTTTTAATGTCTTTAGGCTCTGTTTCAAGGAATGATTCAATACTGGAGGATTTCAGCAGCAGTTGTCCTTGTAATGCTATGCTCAGCAAGGAAAACTTGATAATGATGAGCAGTATTATAGTTTGAGCTCATTCTTATGTGTCAGTTAGAAGGCAAGTGGTAGATATATGCTTTTAACTTACATTTTGACCAAAAGACTGATGATAAATGACAGCATTTAACAGATTAGTTACTGCTGCTACAAGAAAGGAAAGGATGACAAAGAGATACCAAGAAAATAACTACCTACATTAGGTACTTTTGTCAATGTTGGCAGATAATTCTGGCCCTACTTTATACCTAGCCATAGTTGAAGATTAATTGAAAGAGTCTACGGGTCATATAGTAGTTTGCTTTGTCTAGGAATCTTTATGTGAAAGAAAATTATATCTTTCCAATAATTTATTCCTCATGGCATATTAGCAGTTTTCCTGGCCTAACACATCTTTTAGGAATTTTGTAACTACCTGTGAAAAGATATGTCCTTGCCTTGAGGAAAGAGATATTCTGTAAGTTGAAGAATTCCTACATTCAAATATAAAAACCATGAAAGTCCAATATTTTTCATAGCAGTAAGTTAAGTTTGCGCTTCAGTTATTATCTAGCTTGTAATTGTTATTAGATCTAAAAATAAATTAATAGGTTAAAATCTTCCACTCTTGAATTCTGCTTAGCCTAATATTTTCTTCCGAAAATATTGTGAGTGAGAAGGTGGCAGCACTGTTTTTGCCGAGGTTTTCTTTAGTCTTCAAATTTACCCTTTTTCAAACATATTTAAACTAGGATTCACCATGACTACCCCCTCATGTCATACATTTCAGAATATTTGAAGACTGAATAGGCCCAGCTTTCCATTGTGATTATTTTTTGTTATTGCAGGAATATTTCCTTGGAATTCTTATGTGTTTTTTGGCTTGTATATATGTAAATTTATTCCATAAAATTCATAGATTGCTTAATTGTTTATGCTTCCTGTAAAGGGAGATGTAATGCCATGTTTATCATGCTTGAAATGTCAAATTAAACACCCAAGGCAAGAGATACCTTTACAACATCCTCAGTGAACAACAGTAAATAGCTTAACCTTCCTTTTCTGGCTTCTTTATTTTATTTTGTTTTGAGTTTTAGTGTAACAGTACTTTTGTTTATTTTTGTGTGTGCTCAGACACTCTCAAACTTCCTTAATAGGATGCTGAGAAAAATCAATATGTAGTTTACTGTGACAGTTTTTAAGACGAGATGCAATAGTAAAGTGTTTACTATTTGCCATTATCTTGGAATGGAAGCTAAATTAAATATTTTTAGAGTAAAGAACTGCACTGTTACAAGATAACTGCTGCCCATGAGCAAAGGGGAGCTTCTTGCCTCAAATAGTGAGTTAGGAGGAATGGTAGACTACTGCATGCTGTTTATCTGACACTGATCTTGTGACCTCATGTGCTTCCACTATCAATGCATCCACCTGACTGTCCTGTTTGCTGATTTTCTCATTCCTATCCATCTACATTTGGCTATAGGCCCATCAGAACCAGAGATGCGATGCCTTCTTAAAGCAAATAAATGAATGGAGAAGCAAACAGGGAACAAAGTTAAAGAATAATGCTGAATTAGAATTTTGCATATTAAACAAAAAGGAGGATAGAAAAGCCCAGTTAAATATTGGTATTCTATTTTGCATGTTTCTGCATGTCCTTTACTCCAAGTTTCTCATTACTAATTCAGCACTTGTTAATTTCCACAGGACTACTTCTGGGTGAATTGTGGCCTAATTAGACTGTAGAGTCTTGACATATTTGTGGTTCTGCCATGTTAATATTTGGCTCCAGGGACTATCTAAACCTATCTGCTATTTTTTGCTTATGAGGTGCATACTGTATAGACCTTCAACATCTCACCCTTTGTGTGTGTGTCTGTGTGTCTGTGTGTTTTAGAGATTTAGGTTTATATCAGAAAGGCTAATCCTTCAATTTTCTATATCTCTGCCATTGAATAGCTAGCAGCATTGATTTGCAACTGTCAAGAGAGAATGTGCTTGTTTTGTCCCATTAAAGCCATGTGAAAATAATATAGTGTATTTTTTTGTCCAAAGTATTTTTTTAACCCTCTTCAAGTCAAATACTGTAAAATCTATTGTAATAAATGAAAACATGAGAAAAATTCTGATTATTATTCTTTATTTATTTCAAGAACCTTCATATAAATTTCTTCTTCAGAACACCTAGTAAAATATCTTTATAATAGCCATCAACCTGTTTTCCTGCAACACAGCTATTTTTATCTATACTTATATTTCTAGAAATGTAATTTTTCTTTTAAAAACAATTGGTCCAATTATCTTATTTTCAAGTAGCTTAGTGTAATAGAAATGCTTTTGAGGCATAGCATGAAATAATGTGCTGAAGGTCACAAGGGCAGCGATGTACAGTTTTTAAGTATCTGCATATAATAGAGCCCTATTAAACCACAACTTAGTTAAAAAAATGAAAAAAAGAAAGAAATATTTGGAGGCCTTTTGCATTAATTATTTTAATATTCCATTTGTTACAAAAGGTTTTATTCCCTACATTTACTCCCCCCCCCATGACAGTTTTCCAATGGGATAAGATTGGACTAAGAGATATTAACTGATTCAAAGTTCCTATAGTAACCCTGACAGAGAATGTGGGCCTAAGCTATCCCATTTATCACTGCACTACCTGGGATCTTGACTTTCACATTGCTGCACTGTTATGGTTACCATTCTGAATCTCTTAAGATTAAGTCATGATATGCTTTGTTTAGGGTAGCTTTTGTTGTTCAATTTGGTGTGCCCTTTATTCTGAAAACCTTGCCTGTGAGGAATTGGTGTCTTTTAAAAGTATTTTTGGTTACACCCAATCAGACAGTTTCACATTGCAACCAATTAGCCTTTCATAGGATTTGCTGATGTGGAGACTCTAGACATCTGTTGGGATGCTTTAATTTGCATTCCTACTTGATGGTCTAAAGAATCCCTTCCAACACCCCTTGAATTCTGTGATTCAATAACTATAAGCTAATCAAGAGTGTTTGGATTAAATCAATTCAGTATTGAGAATTTGGGGGGCTATTTTATGCTGAAGACATCAGCATGTCTGTGTAGATATGGATGTGAAAAAAGGAGATTGTCACTGAACTGAGAAGAAAAGGACCCTATAATAAATAAAAAACAAACTACACTAATGGATTGTTAGGTAGCAATGTTAGTTTTCTTGGAAGAGGATTCATGTTTTCAAAGCCTTGTGGCTGATTTTAACCATACATCTTAAGGGTTTCTGGTGCTGGCATTCTGCCGCCTTCTCTGCTACTTGTAAAATTGGAAGACTGATTTCCTCTTCTATCCTCTAAGGCCAATTAGCTCTAAAACTTTGTAAAATCATTCAGAATAAATTGGGGAGTGGGATGAAAGGGGAGGGGGAAAATGATCTACCCAGTGGTCTTTAGCACAGTATTCTATTTTATTTTACATGCTATAATATCACATAGTATCTATGTCAAGCCAGTAACTGATGGTGTTCTGAAGTTTGGGCTGCAGTATCAACAATTCCAGGAAGATTATGGATCTCATAAACAGTGTTTAGAGGCAATATTAAATATATTGAGAATAAAAAGCTAAAACTTAGATATGGAAAATGGCAAGTATAACTTCAAGAATTAAACTGGTATTTAATAGGACTTCATTTTTCCTGAAATACTTTTCCTGAAGGACCAGATTGTAACACAAAGTCCTTCTGGACTTGTCCTATTTGGATAAATACTGCTGCTAGAGGTGTTTTTCTATCTGTTTTAGTTCATCAGCTCTGAACTCAACTAGGTCAAGTGATGTGATCTCAATTTTGCATGATCTAATTACATCTAGAATTGACTTTTATAATCTGTATATGAGACTGCCTTTCAAGATGACTCAGAAATTGCCTAAAATGTGGCTCTTTTATATCTGTGGGGACAGGTGGCAGAAATAATCAGATCACATTAAACTTGTTTTGTATGAAATATACTGCTTGTAAGTTTGTTTTGAGGTGCAATATTTAATATTAAAAATAAATTAAAACAGTTTCAATCCAGTTTACTTGAAGGATCTCCTACACCCAAGTGATTTTGCTGAATAAGATTGTTTCAAGCCCCTGGGCAATAGCACATCACCATAATCAACTAGTGGGCAGACACCAGAAAAGGGCTTTCCTTGTGGCAATCTTATGAAGTTCCCTCCTGAAATATCCTGATCCAATTCATGGCTATGTTTAAGAAATTTTAAAAAGCCTATTTAATCACACATTATATTTTGTATATTATTCCATTAAGAGAACCAGTTGGATGTAGTAGTTAACACAACAGTCTAGAAATTGGGAGTTCAGGAGTTCTAGTTCCTCCTTGGGCACAAGGCCAGCTGGGTGATTTTGAGCCAGTCACTTTCTCTCAGCCCTAAAAAAGGAGGCCATGGCAAGCCACTTCTAAAAAACCTTGCCGAGAAAATTGTGGGAACTTCTCCAGGCTGAGAGCCAGATGTGATTGAATGGAGGAAAACAGATTCATTAGTTATATATAGTAAATAAATAAACAAACCTGAAAAGCGGTGGAAATGGATGAAATAAATAAATAAATGGCTGCTTGTAAGACAGCTCTAATACCTATTACACAGATAACCATTATATAACAAAAACATTTTCATGGTTTTGCTTGTTAGGGAATGATGTACCTGGAAGAGAGGAGACTGGTTCATCGAGATTTAGCAGCACGAAATGTCTTGGTGAAGTCTCCAAATCATGTGAAGATCACAGACTTTGGCCTGGCTAGGCTACTGGAAGGTGATGAGAAGGAATATAGTGCTGATGGTGGAAAGGTAGGTTTCTTTAAACTCATAAAATATACCAGGCCATTAATACCCAACATAAAATGGGAAAGTGATCATGGTAAAAAAAAAAAAAGATTTTTTAAAAATTAATGAATACATATTTATTGCTTTCATGAACCAAGTTTCTCTTCCCTACATTTATTTTTTTCAAAATCAAGTCAAAATACAGCTAATCCTTAATGTTGATGTCTATCTACTTTCTTTTACCTGTTAATCTATAATTTATAATGTGTACCAACCAGAACTTACCTTAAAAATGTGCCTTTTTGAGTCAATTTTGTTTCAGAGGCCATGGCTCATATATATCTAAGTTCTACTAACAGTACTTTTTAGAAACATAAAAAATTTGTTCCTGCTCCGGGGATGTAATCAGTACACTAACAAAAACTCTTACATCTGAACTCTTTGACTGGGTGAAACAGTGCATCCTAGGGAAAAACTTTTTCAACCAACATACCTCAAATGAGGTAGCTTAAAGAACATGCCCAAATGTTTAACAAAGTTTTCAATACATTAGAAAGTTTGCCATTGTTGAAGGCATTGAGGTATCAGGTAAGGAAACTGGTATCTTTGAAAGGATGACCAATGGCAATACTTTTGGAATATGAAATTGAAAATCTCATTTTTTGCTTTGATTTGAAAGACATTTAATAGGGAAATATGCTTGCTAACTGATTTTATTTCCCCCCTTTTTTCATTCTAGATGCCAATAAAATGGATGGCTCTTGAATGTATACATTATAGGAAATTCACACACCAGACAGATGTTTGGAGCTATGGTAAAATAAAATCTATATTGAATTATATTCTGTAAATTATAACATTGTAAGGGGGTCACGCTGGGTCTATGCACCACTGAGGTTGGCAGCTTGATTCCCGTGAGCAAATAAACTATGCAGGGACAAGAAAGGAGCTTTTCCCAATGCCTACCGGTATTCAGACATCCCGCGAGTAAAGATAACACCACCCAAAAAAATTCCTTTCACACAGGCGGCCAGCCACCTCAGTGATCCCTGACTAACATGTGCTTTTTATAAACCTATTTTTAATAATACTGTGTTTCTCCAACAATATGGCCTCCACCAATAGGAAGGCCCAGCATGAGGTGAAATTAAGCCCTGCCCCAAACTTTAGGCCTATTTAAACCATGCGTTTCCCCGTCATTTCTCACATTGTTTCTTAGAACTACACGAAGTGAAGAGAAATGGGCAGGGGAAGGGCGGGGGGATGGGAAGAAAACTTGCCTTTAGGAGTGCCCTGCAGGTAGCCT